>NC_138425.1:10640663-13040663 GCF_016097725.1 Ips typographus | reverse complement strand
TGATCGTTACAGATAGTGCTGTAGCTGGTTTTGACTGAGTGATTTACTCGAGAGTGGTCGTGGTTGCTGTTGCTTCCGGAGGAGGTATCCTGTCGTTCGAGTGCCTTTGGTGTAACTTGTGGGTCATATCAGTGTCCAACATTTTTGGAAGTTAACCCTGTACCAATTCGCAAAAACCCACTAGTTACACCGCTATCGCGTTCTTTTTTCCGCTCGTCACAAACGTTTTTTCCAGCATCATTCAACGCCCGGCCTTTCCTAATACGTTCGAGAGAGCCCCCGTGCCCCACCGCTATAAATGGTCAATCACCAATACGAATTATACAGAGTGTTGGCGTTTTGAAGGTATCGCCTTGTTCGGATGATTGACGTCGGTCTCGTTCGTCGTGTACGAGTCTAACTGTGTTTGGACTGTTGTTGAATGATCCGATATTGCCAGTGACTAGTCCATTCATCGGTGCTACAATAATGGTGGTGTACGAAGGAAGAAGACATTTTGAGAGGACTGCCTCTATGATTTGGTTTGATGATAGGTTCGTACCAAAATCATCAGACTTTTCTCTGCTTTACAAAATTTTAAATCATAAAGTCTTTTAGTACATGCAAAAGTGATTGCATGAGTTTCACAAAATGAAACAAACGGTGTTTTCTCGTTGGTTCCTGAAATAAACAAGAGGAAATCATCCGGTCGTAATTACCATTTTTTTAAGACCTTTGTGAATGTTGTTGTCACTCAAAGTCCTAATTTAGGAAAAGTAAATTAGATTTCGCTGTAATCCGAGGCAAAACGAGGCCCACCCACTGCTAAAACTAAATCGGGCAAACGGGCGCGATGATCATTTCTCAGATTGCCAGGTCAGATTGTAAACATTTTAATCGTTTTGGCTTTTTGAGTTTATTGAAGCACCTAAACGTGTGAGTTACGGCGATGAATGATATGCAGATAAATTAGAGGCTATTTAATAATTAACCAGGTATTAAGTCGGTGGCATTGGCATGGAATTGTTTAACAAACGAAAGAGAATGCTTTAAAATGAAATCTTATTTTTAATACATTTTGACTTGAATTTCTGACGTCCTTTTGGTACTTTTCTTTTACAAACATTTAAACTTTTAGAAATAACGAGAATGCTGCATTGAAGCGCTTTAACCATACTATTACGTCAGATAGGTTCCTCTCACTGGGTTTGAAGGTGAATGAGCGCGTGAAGAAAAAACTTTAAGGCCGACTACAATGGCTACATAAATCGACGATGTCAATATAAGTTCAATAGAATTACGGATAGGAGGGCAATTAGACACGGATGGCAAAACCGTTCTAAATCGTGACCTACACCTTTTTTGCTTAAAGACGATTGATGCAAAAGGGAAAACTAGGAACTAACCACTGAAAATATGACCAGTAAATTTACTCGTTCCTCGTTAATCAAACTACCTACTGCAGCCTAGTTGCCGGACAATTTGCAGCTCGTTAACTTCCGGATGTTTGCTTGTTTACCGGGTATATGATAAAATGCAAATAAAGCTGGAAACAAGCTGCTAGATTATTCGCAATAAAAATAGCAATGACAGAATTAGGAAACAGATTTTACGGTTCTAAAAAGCAACAATTATTAATTGCACGTCAACACAGGATAGCGATAAATCCAAAACTACCTACGTAAAGATGAAAACGGTCAATCATTGTATTGCGACATGCAATTTATTTTTATGCAAACAACTGTACTTTGCCGCTTATCTACAAATAAGTTATATCTGTTTCCGCGTGTGCGATTATACAAGCGTTGACTTTTTACGTTCCAGGTCAGCCCTTCAAACTTTACACAAAGTAAGCGCCAAAGCTCGAGAAGGGAACTACTATCAGGGCGGCGGCACCCACAGTTGGGTGGAACACTACGAGTCTAGAATTGCCTCGGACCGGTCCTGCCTCAATGAATGGCACGCCATGGACTGTTTGGAGTCCAGGAGGCCGCCGTCTCCAAATTCGGTCAGGGCCAGGCCCATCCAAAGAGAGGAAACTGAAAAGGTATGATTTTCAATCTTCGTTTACGTTCAGTATTGTAATGTGAACTTAATACAGGTGATAAGGTCCACTCTCAAAGAAATAATGATGTCCGTCGATCTAGACGAAGTAACGTCAAAATTTATACGATCAAGGCTTGAGGAAGAGCTGGACATGGACCTAGGGGAGTTTAAGAGTTTCATCGATCAAGAAATGCTGGTCATCTTGGGTCAGATGGATGCCCCCACCGAGATATTTGACCACGTTTATTTGGGCTCGGAATGGAACGCCAGCAACTACGATGAATTACGAAAGAATGGGTATGTTTTATATTACTTCACGGTTTAGTTGATGGTTTAATGTTTGTTCTTTAGGGTTGGCCACATTTTGAATGTCACCAGGGAAATAGATAATTTTTTCCCCGGGACGTTCGATTACTTGAACGTGCGCGTCTACGACGACGAAAAAACTGACTTGCTCAAGCATTGGGATGACACGTTCAAATACATCACAAAAGCAAAAAACGAAGGCTCAAAAGTGAGTTACCGTTTTGTTCACTAATACACTTTTTTTAAAATTATTGTTCTGTTTAGGTTTTAGTTCATTGCAAAATGGGTATAAGTCGATCGGCTAGCGTAGTGATAGCTTACGCCATGAAGGCCTACAACTGGGACTTCAACAAAGCATTACTGCATGTCAGACACAAACGCAGCTGCATCAAACCTAACACTAATTTCTTAAGTCAACTGGAGACATATCAAGGTTTGTTTATTGCCTCTGAAACACGTACCAATCTAACACAACGTTTGTATTAAAGGTATCCTAGACGCAATGAAGAACAAAGAGAAATTGCAGAGATCAAAGTCTGAAACTAACCTAAAATCACCCACTAACAATGACAAACCGGAGAAAACGCCTACTGATGGCAAACCAGCAAAAACGGCACAACCCCTGTCCAGGTCCTACGATTTACAATCCACTTTGTCGGGACAAGACTTGCGCCATTTGGGGGCGCGACCTAAATCTTGGTCGCCGGACAATTTAACCACCAGAGAGCTGAAAGAAGCTGTCAAATCATCTCCAGGTGAGTTTTCCTTTGAAAAGTATAGAGGAATAGTTTTTTGCGATATATACAAGAGAGCGCAACATGCGATCTTAATAATAGTACCCGGATGAAAAAGCAGGTGTTGTTTCCAAGGATATGTTGGTCCAATTTGTCACAAAAGTGTCAGAGACACGGCATTTATTTCACTTTTACTTCCTTGGGCGCTTATTTTCATGGGTATTGGAGGGATGAATTTAGGTGCATTGTGGGAAAATTTCGTCATCAACGTGGCGGTTTTCCACTTAACAGCTAAAACATTGTATTTTCATGAATCGTTTAATGCCGTGACCAGTATAACAGTTTTATTAGAGTTTGACTTTGTTATTTGTTTACTAGCTAAAAAAAGATATGAATAACCTACTTGATCCTTTTAACGTCAATTTGCTAAATTGTTGATTAGAAAGATGCTAAAGAGGATGTGAATCAAGCCATTCAAAACCAAAATATACCGGAAGGTAACTTCTACTTGCCGTAACTAATTTCTGAATTTAGATTATTATATCAAACCATTCAAAATCGTCATTTTTGTCAATCTGTTGAAATTCACTTATGCTTTCTATGGGTTTATAGTATTAGAAATTGAAATGCACCTATTTAGGCAAGTTGTCATGCTACAATCTCTCCGGGAGCTGTCACCTATGCCCATGAAAATGTTCGCTTTGGAGAGGCAAAACTTTTTACTTTCTGCGGAGTAAAAGTGATATTTTTATCTCTCAAATGAGGGGAAAAAGTTTAATTTTCTATAAAAGTTGCATAGAAAAACAGTCGGTCACAAAGCAGCTCCACCTATACAGGGTGGTCCAGTTTTAAATGTCAATAATTCACCAATCCATAGCCAAAAGTTGACATGCATTATGTCATTTTCCTGAAAAATGCTTTCTAAGTAAAATATATTCCTTCAAATTTCTGTCAAACATAACTGTCAAACCGTTGGAGCAATTTTGATCAAATTTAGAACAAGCACTTATGAAATTAGTACTCATTATGAATGACGTTTGCCAAAATTCTCCAGTACCGTAGATACAGGAAGATGGTTTTAATGTTTTTGCCTTTTCTTCTACGTCTCTCATTTTTCAAAAATTACAGTTTTTTTAAATTTCACTGTTCACGATGAAAAAGAAATTACCTCTCATAAAATTCTGATTAAAAACTTCGTTTACGAGATAATTCAGTTATTACGTTCAAAGACCGAAAACGGAAAATTCACTTAAGTAGCTTAAAAAATTCATTCTAGCCAGTTATCATAGTTTCCAGACGAACTGAAAGACTTTAGTTTTGAGAATTGACTTAGAAAAAATAAAAATTGATTTCAGAAACTTAAAAATTGAGTTTGTAACCAGTTTTCATGCAAATCGAGACACTTTAATATTGAAAATTGATTTGTAGACATAAAAAAACTACTTTTTCTAGAATTTTTGACTACAAATTCATACATTTAAACCTTAAAAATTGACTTAAACAACAAAAACTGACTATGAACTAATGAAAAGTAACATCAGAATCTTAAAATTTGCATTTGAAGTAAATTTTCATAATTTTGAGACAAATTTCAATATTTTCAGTGTCTTAGATAGAGGAAATTGATATTAGATGCATGAAAATTATCTTCAAAACTAACTTTTCTTGCTTTTTACTTTGCTTTTCATTTTCTCAGGATTCTGGACTATTATTAGTGCTTCAAAATTGCTTTCAGCTTGGAAAATCGAGTTTCAAGACTATCTTCACCAAGTTATTAACACAGCAAACTTAAAAAACAATTCTCACATTCTTCACAGACTTAAAATGGCATTCCAAGCTTTGTCACTATTAAATCGACTTCTAGACACCTCAGTGCTAAAAATTCGAGTTAAAATTAATTCTTAAAAATCTAGATTGTTTTACGACCTATCTTTACGAATTTTTTGACTTATCAGGCCTAAAAGCCGGTTTGTACACTGTCCATAGTCTTGAAAATGTCATTTCAAGCTTCTTCACTATTAAATTGACTTTCTAAACTTATAGGTGCAATAAATTGTTGTGTTTTTAGTGCTTTTTAAGACTATTTCCAAAAGTCAAGTTTCTTCAAGTCAAAAAGTAAAGTAATAAAAGTAAACAATTTTGGTACCAAATGCTACGATATTAGTCTTAAGAACTAATTTTTAGAAATGAAATAGTCCAAAATTGTATTTACTTCTAGACTTGTTATAGACTTGAAAATAGACTTTTGGACTCTCTTTAGTCCTAGTAAAGTCAGTTCTAGCTTTAAAAGTCAACTTTTAGATTATCTTTAGAAGTAAAAAATGGGTTTCATGCACAATACAATCTTTGTCTTGATTTCTGGACTGTTTTTAGTTCTTAAAATCCAGTTTCGGACACTCGACCAGGATGGCAGTCTGAGAAAACGAATTATAAGACTATTCCTAGTAATAAATAGCAAGTTTTTAGACTATTCAGTACAAATTTGGACTCTCACAAGTCTTGAATGTTCAGTTTTACACTATAAAACGATTTTTGAAATTGAAATTTGGAGGACTGTATGTTCCTTAGGAAACGTTTTTCAGAAAAATGACATAATGCAAGTCAACTTATTTTTTGATTGGCTATCGAATGATGAATTATTGACACTTAAAACTGGACCACCCTGTATGTTTGTGATTGCTAACAATACTCAGGTCAACAACAAATTTCTTTAAGAAGCTTTTTCATTTCAGGTTTTATAAGCCTAGAAGACTTAAGTCAGAAAAGCGCATCAAAAGAGAGCGTACAAGACAGTAAATCGTCATTGGCCCGTCACGTGTTGATGCCCTGTGATAACGGTGAATCGTACAGCGTTTCGCCGAACCAAATCGTGCATTTGCCAGGCCACGATACACCAGCGCGTCCCGACGATAAACCGGCCGTGGATGACTTGAGCGCGTCCGAAATCAGTTCCTGTAGCATAAGTAATTCGGTAATGACGGCCGCAACTTGGGACCCAGGAGAAATAACAGAAATCACAATTGATCCAGCCAATAACCAGAGTAGTAATAGAACTATTGATGACCAGATTAGTAGTAGAAGTAGCGTCGTCTGTGATGAAAATAGTTTTGCGGTGACCCCGGTGTGGACCTCATCCGCGGTGATAGTGACTCAAAGTGCTGTATCTCCTTCAACTAGTTTTAGTCAAGTTCCTGAATCTCGAGCGCGAACCGCGACTCACGGTGATCCGTTTTCAAATCAGCTCGATCGGGTGTTCGACAAGGAAGAAAAGAAGCAGCAACGCAGGAGTACGATTCAAGTGAATCACGCGGACAGTTCTTTAGACGATAAGTCAGCGAGGGAGTGTCCGTCTAGACAAAGTTCGTGGAGTTCCTACGATAGCGCGGTCGTGATGGGTTTCACCGATAAAAACGAATTGTCCAGGCATAGTTCGTGGGGATCCGGTGACACAAAGATGCTGCCCAGTCGCAATAGTTCCTTTGGCTCGTACGATATGAGGCCGAAAAAGTCTGTCTACTATAGTAATGAAAACGGTAAGTTTTAGTTGAGAATTGTTTGTGCATAAGGGTCTGTTTGAGACACTAAACCACTAGATTGCATCAAAACTTTGTACAAACGTCATTTATTAAGATGATTTTAAGGGATGTCTTGTTTTCAAATTACAGGTGAAAAAATTCTTCACAGTTCTTCAGATCTCCAACACACCTCAAGTTGTATCTTTCCCTACGACAAAGATGAGTTTCCTTGGCACCCGGGAACGGTTAAGCGCACCAAACAACGGCTAGAAAGTAGCACTACGCGGCAGCTAAGCAGCGATAGCGCCACTAGCAGTTGCGCCTCATTGGCGAAGACACCCAGTTCCGAAACGTTACTTTTCAATTTTGCGGAGGCAATAAACGACACCCTTATAGACCGGACGAAAACCACAAACGCGGAAGTTACTACAAACAGTGCCATATCGGAGAAAATTGACATTCCCTCGGTTTCGGAGTCGGGCGCCTTGAAGAACACCAGGTTGTCTTTCAGTGCGCCCGAACCTTCCTCTTTAGATTTAGTGACGCAAGGATGTGCTCTATCTCGATCTACGTCAAATGTGTCGGAACAGACAAAAACCTCGGTTAAACGTCAGAAAAGTTGCTTGGAGAACTGGCAAAAAGAAAGTCAAACATTGAACAGCAAAAAGACAGAAGAAGGCTTAGAAACCAGCTCTTTGGGTAAAGTACAAAACCTCAAGAAGGAGTTTGAAGCCAAATCGAGCATTACCTGCTTAGAACAAACTGTGCCAGAGCCACTACACGACAACGCGCAGAAAACAACAAAAAACCGCAGTCTACCTTCATCACCGGTGTGCGTGCACCAGACAAAAGAAAATCCTAAAGTGGGGGATGATCTCAACTTTGACAACATCCGTAGTGTGTTTGAAACCAAGAAGGAAGACGGACAAGTAGTAAGAATGC
Source organism: Ips typographus (assembly GCF_016097725.1). Lineage (NCBI taxonomy): Eukaryota > Metazoa > Arthropoda > Insecta > Coleoptera > Curculionidae > Ips > Ips typographus. The sequence goes on along the minus strand of NC_138425.1, from coordinate 13,033,141 downwards.
GGCAAAAATACCCGAAACCCAACAGAAATAACTCAAGGTATTCATGCTTTGAGGTGTCCGTGGACAAGAACAATTCCAGGGTGGGCGGAACGCCGCTCATCTCCAACATTAACAAACCTGAAGAAAATGAACAACTGAAACGACCACCTAAAGTACCGGCAGTTCAACAAATTGCGGCTACCGTAATCGCCACCGCGGCCAAAAAAAAACAACAACAATTCGGCAAAACTCATCCCCTGGCCAGGATCAACATTAAGCCGAGACACAACAATCCCGTTTACAATACCATGTAACATCACACAGAATTTAGTGTTGTTATAGCCAGCTTTTACATCTAATTTGTTTCGTATATTTTTTTATAGGGTTTATTGAGTTTTTACCTGTTGTAAACGTGTTTTAATTGTATGTTTTGGGATTATCTATTGAAGCACAACAGAAAGGAAGGTGTTTTATCTAATAAAGGGTTACTCGAACTTTAACTATCAAAATTTCCTCAATAACTTTTCACTATTATCTTAAATATACCGTTTTTTATTGTCTTCAAATGAGTAACCCTTCCGCTGCTACAAAACTAAATGGCTGTGACTGCACTTACATTATAAGTACGGTTTTTTCGTTGTATTCTTTTCTTTTATAGTGCTTGGTGAAAGTTGCTTTTACATTATGTAAATTGTATGAATTTTATTGTAAATACCAACCAAAAATTTTGATTTCTTGCATCACAATACAAAGTACAATAATATTACTTGATGATGTGTTTAAGGACGTTACAAACTCTAGCTGGATTTGGTATATTGTCCACATATTAAAACTATGTGTGCGCATTAACTAGTCAAAGTGCGTTTGAGTGACAGGATGTAATAATTATTGAAGTGCACTCTCTATTTTCTGGGAGTATATTTACTCTGCTCAAAGCACAAATTCGACAGTGTCGTAAAGGGTTGATGGTAAGTTCGCATGTGCAGTATTTGCGTAAATTAAAACACTGTTTCAAGTTTGTGATTCGTCAAAAATTTTGATCCACCACTGTGCTGGGATTTACGTAAATGCTGCAAATTCTCTTCGTGTCTAGTTATGTTTCTAAATGACAATAAAACCTTCTAGGCTCACACATTACCTAGCAAATATTTGTTATTCCAGTATAACGATGCTCTCTGTGTCCTATTGTAGTGAGTTTCTCTGTCAAACATATTATTGTATAATAAAAGTAGACACGCAGCTTTCTATATTTTCCGCAAAAAAAACTCTATTGACCGAAGACTTGAGGCTTATTTGTTTGGTTGCCAGAAACGTGTTTTTTTTTTTTGTCATCGTAACACGTAGTTTTATCGACTAGATGTAAGACTTTCCTAATGTGAAAACACATGCGCTATCGTTTTTTGCTTTTGTGTGTGTATTTATGTGATAGTTATAAACTTTTTTGTACTATAGGTGTAAATTATTCTACGATGTACCGCTTATAAAACATGAGAGAACTGTTTCAAACATGAAATATAAATTAAAGATCAACATTATTGTTTCAAAATAATGAGTTTTAATTACGTTTTAGCAACAACATATATTATCAAAGTTAACCGAAATCCACTTGATACAGCCTTCTTCCTGATACGAAGGCTAACTTGGGAACCGTAGAAATGTCGTTTTTAACACTCAACTTTTCTGATTTTGATTCTTTTTTGAGTTTGGATGGACCCAGATCTAAACTGTATACAGCCCCAGGGAGTTGATTTATCAGGGCAGAGGTCTAAAATTAAGTGTGTCACTCTGTTTAATGATAAAAATCCTTGATTAAGTTACCGCTGTAGTTTGCAAATCCACAACGCGCAAAAGATTGGGGTCTGAACCAGCGCAAACTAGGAAATCTTTTGTGGCATATTTACCGCAATACAACTAGAGAAAGAAAAATAAATTTGAGTCAGTTATGACAGGTGAATAATAGATACTTTAGCATTGTAGATATCTGGTTCCAAGCAACTAATTCTCTTACAACTCCCATAATCGAAAATTTGCAATGGCTCTTCATTTTGCCAAGAACATGTCATAACCTACAGTAATTTTAGATAGTTCTTAGTTAATAAAATATGAAGGATTATTACTTCAGTCCCTCTTTGATTAATATCAATTCCTTCACCACACATGTGAACTCCAGAAATATGTCTAGTGGCGTAGGGTTGTCTCAAATCCCAAAATTGAACCACATCATCCCATCCACCAGTTAACAGTTCGTAATTATTCTTGGGATGAAAACAGGCCGCAAACACCCTAGACATGTGACCGTCGTGCGTTTCTGGATTGTCACTAAAAGTGCATATTGTTGACTAATCCAGAAGCACAAGAATGCAAGCACAACCTTGACGTCAAAACCCTTTCTTGCGTTTTAGTTTCTTCATCGTAAAAGTATACCTTGAGGTCATCACCAAAGGTCACAAATTTGGGAAACCTCGGATGGTACACTATTCCAAACGTTTGGCGCTTCTCTCTTATGGTGTAAATACATTTATTGAAGTTGTAACTCCAACATTTGACGCAACCATTAGCGTCTGTAAATTACTAAATAGAACTGCATATTTAGTTACGACGTTAGACTTACTCACATGTTCCTGTATAACAGTTTGTTATAGGATAGACTTTGGAAACTGGACGATGTTTTATCGAAGTGACTGGCGCTCTGTTGTCTTTCACGTCAGAATCGGTCAAAGTAAATACAGGTTCCCCCGTAGAACTTTGATACATCACAATCACTCCATCTGCGTATCCTACAGCGATGTAGTCGAATTCTTCATTGTATTTGCAACAAAGCGCATCTCGTTTAGCATCGCTGTAGTGTAAAAAATATTAATGAACTATTCCAAAAATTTACGAAAGAATACATTTTAGAAATTACAGTAACTTTTCCATCAATGTACGTATTGTCTTTCGGGGCGGTCCTTCTGGATATATCAATGGAGGCTTTATAATCGAGGTCGTCGTCCACATCGACTCGTAAAGTTAAATCATCTTCCCTTTTTCTAGCTCCTGTTAAGGTTTGATTAAAAAGCTCTAACAGGGGCCTTACACAAGGTATTTCTTTAACTACAGCCCCTCGGAATTCTACGAATTTATTTTACAATTTAATACCAAATCTTATACTAGCTGATCTCATCCTACATTGATCCCAGGGGGCTGTAAAATTAACCATATCACAAACCTGTAGTGTGCGCAGCTGTAGGTCCAGTTTTTAATCTCTCAGAAACCTTGGCTTCCTCTGGTATAGACGTACCCAAAAGGGCAGAATTTTCGGTTTTTTTGGACTTTTGCTGCATGCCTTATTTTTTGTAAATTAACCAAATGGTGTCAAATTGACTGTCAACCTAACAAATATAAATAAAACAACCAATATTACATCAACTGTCCAATATATTCAGCACGTTTTAGTTTAGTTTTAAGACTAGGCCACTGAACAATAAAATTATCAGCTAAATAAGTAAGAATTTTCCCAGTTAAAGAGAAACTTTGAGTTCTACAGAAGCTTTCTATAAACACAATTTTTGTCTCACAAATGAAACAACATTTCAGTAAGAAGGTTAACACACAAACAGGTATACACGTTCCAGGTCCATTGCACAAAACAAGATCTGGACGTAATTTAAGTATTATAGGAGTGACATAAAGGAATGACAACAATGTTGTAAATACTGATGTAATGTAGGACTGACCCACTGATCGACTCCTTGGTATACTTACAATAAAAAAATCCTTATTTATTACAGACTGTTTAGTTTCTTCAAAACTTATCACTTTGTTCCAGCTTGTGGTGTCTGAGCTAGCTAAAATGTAATACCTGGGATTGTAGTTTGTAAAGTTCACCTTTTGGATTAGATGTAACATTTCTGTTGTATGACCACCAGAGCCTATGCATATTACTGTTTTGCATGGTTTCGTTCTTTTAGGTGCAAACTGACTGAAACCTGTAGTCACTTTGTGTATCAGGTAGGTTATTCTGGCTATTACTAATACAACAACAAGTAAAGCAAGCTCAATTTTAAGTTGTCCTGTAAAAGGTGAATTAAACAAATTAAAGACAGTGTGTAGGATATGTTGTGTTTACTTACTATCCATGGTGAAAGCTGTTATCAGTAATATAAGTATTGATTTTATTTGTAATAAATTGATTCTATTAAAAAGTGAGGTTATGTATGTATAGTGTTATCATACGTCACAAGTAATTGAATATTGCCCAACAATATGTTGTTGTCCTTGTTTTCAATATACACAATCGTGACTACAATAAAGATGCAAAATAGCTCCTCAGCCGACAGCGTGCTTGTGATTGGTCAAAAATAAAACATTGCTCATCACGTGGTTTTTGACAGTGTAACAAATATTTGTCAAAGTGTCATTTGAGGTTAAGAAATTATTTTTTTTTTAAATACCCATAAAAATGTTTTCTAGAAGGTTTCTGGATCCAAGAAAATTAAATCAAATACGCCAATACTGCGTAAAAAAAGGGTAAGTCCGGATTTGCTATCTGTGGAAAAACACTTGGTTGTTATTTGGGAATTTTGGGATGTTTAATAGGGCAGATCAGCAAAGTCCCAGCTGTAAAGAAAAAGAGGGCAAAGTTCCCATTTTGGAAATATTTAGTAGAGACGGAGACAATGGCAACTCAAAAACTATTACCGGAGAAATTTTACCCAAAGACAGTTCTACATTTAATGCCATTGGGGCAACTGAGGAACTGTTAAGTTATATTGGGTACTTCAGTGAGTACTTTTTGAAACTAAGTTTGAAAAAGCATGTTCCAGTTTAGCGCGAGAGCACGCAAACGAAGCTGAACATGACTACACAGACAAGTTGAAGAGAATACAAACTGTTATTATTGATATTAGTACTGCTATATCAAGAAGTACTAAAGTAGCTATTCCCCCTGTATATACAAAAGAATTGGAGGACTGGATATCTGAATATGCTAAACAATTGCCACCTCCAGAACAATACATTATTCCTGTAAGTATTGTATAATACTACAAAAACACTAAAATTAAATTGTGCATTGGTTAGGGTGGGGGAGTACCAAGTGCTTCTCTTCATGTGGCCAGATCAATTTGTAGGAAAACTGAGAGAGTGGTTTGTCCTCTAGTGCGTGATGATAAAGTGGACAGGGAGGCTCTGGTGTATTTAAACAGATTATCAGACTTTTTATTGACTGTGTCTAGGATAGCAGCCAAACAAGACCAAAGGACTGAGAGCATTTACATACCCAAGCCTGATGAAAAAGTGCAAGCCCAGTAACTGTTTATATTATTGGTGCTTTTGCTTTTTTTGTTGAGAATTGCATTTTGCAAAAAAAACTGCTAAGGAGGTCTATTGAAGATTCAGTTAAAACAGTTATTAAGAGTAAAATGTTTATAGTAACTTGTGCCAAATTTACTTGGTAAGAAATGTATTTTTCCACTGATCAATTATTTATTGTATTCCAATATGCCTCTGCTATGGTTTTTAATTGAACATGCATTAAACTAGTGATGGGTAAATTACCAGTAAAGTAAATATTTTACTTTACCAGGAAAATTTGACTGGTAAATTACAAATACTGTGTTTCTGGAAGTGGAAGAGAGTTTTTTCAGGTCATTAGATAGGAAATTTAATGAGGATTCCAAAAATGTGCTTAAAACTTGATTGTTCTTAACCCTGTTCAAATTTCAGATTACAATTTCATTGATTTGTAAATTTGTTGCACCAAACCAGTTTTTCCTAAAAAACTCAAAAACAGTGAAAGTTACAAAAAAATTGCAAGAAACCCAAAATAGGAACATTTTGGATTTGGAACTTCAACTCCTTAATCCAACAAAGTATGATGATTAACTGTTTTTGGTTATCCTACAGGCAAATTTTTTAGATAGGATTTTTTGCTCAACACTACTGAAAAGAGGAGCTCAAGACAGTTAATTTGAGTGGTTAAACCTCTTTGAACTCCCAAAAATAACCGTGTTACGGGGTGTTCAAATTTCAACTAATTTGAAAATTGGTTGCATTACACCAGTTTTTGCTAAATAACTCGAAAACGGTGAAAGTTACGAAAAATTTAAAGAGCAAAAATGCACCCAGTCCTTTAGTGCCGCTACTATACAATAATAAATATATCGTATACCCATAAATTTACTGGTCAAATTGGAATTTACTGGTAAAAGTTTTACTTTACCTTACCGGTAAATAACTGATTACAGTAAATTTACGCCCATCACTACATTAAACTAATTAAGCTTGGACTGTTAAATGTTTGTGAATGTTGCTCAAAACTGGTCATTTTTCAGTTGTCAGTACAGAGTGGTGAAACGTTTGATGCTCAAACTTCTAGGCTCACATAAGTCAGTGCCATCACAATCTTATATTACAAAAATATCAGCACTCTGTATACAAAGTCACAAAAATTAAAAAATCTTGTTTGTTATCAAGCTTTTGTTTATTTTTACAGCTTGATCAGGGATGTTAGAGAAAATGTACAATAAAACCTCAATTACAAAGTCATCAAGTTGACTTTTACAAAGTTACAGTTTTCTTAGAGCCAACTTGATGATCTTTTGTAAAACCACACAAATAAAGTGTTCATTTTTTAGGATAGTACACCTTAGAAGATTTTAACCTGTAAATACCAATTTGTGACTGAATTATTATTCAATGGAAGTGTTTCAATACATTGGCAAACTCTGTAAGTCACGCCCTCAACTGGTGATTTTGTTAGTTATTTTATTGTTTTATTGTTATTATATTTTCAATAAATGCAGTTATTTTTACAGTTTTTCATTACTTTTAAATTGTAAAAGAAAACCAGCTTTTAGAGGTCATTTTTTATTCACTTCTTAAAACAAAAAAAATGGAAACAACTTATATGATTCCAATCTTATTAGCTACATCAAGTGCGTCATAATCTCTGGCCAGTCTGACATAGGCTTTCTTTTTACCATCAGGCCTGATCAAAGTGTTCACTTTAGCCACATTGATGTCATACAACTTTTTCACTGCAGCTCTGATGTGGTGTTTGTTTGACCTGGTGTGAACCAAAAACACCAGAGTGTTATTGTCTTCAATCTTCTTCATGGCAGCCTCAGTAGTCAATGGGTATTTGATGATGTTGTAAGCATCCATGCGAGATCTTAATGAGGTTATAACAATGAGTTTAATTGTTTAAAAGTGGATATTTTTTACTGACCTGGTTGGGACACTCTTCCTTGGGTATTTAGGCTGACGTGGTGGCCTGAGAGTTCTAGGTCTGTGGAAGTGGACTGAGGTCCTGATTTTCCTAGCATGAGTGCCATGAGGACCTTTGATTATCTAAAAATAACAAAGTTTTAGTATTAAACAAAAATATAAAAGAAAATCAGCTCACCTTCTTTTTGATGCGCAAAGCCTTTGCTACAGCTCCAGCAGTTGCAACAGCTTTGCCTACAACCCCCTTTTGCTGCTTAACAGGGACATTGCGTTTAGGCTTTGCCAGCAATGGTTTGGGTGGAACTTTTCCTTTTGCACCAACTTTAACAGTTGGTTTCTTGGCTCCAGCCTTAGCTGTAGCCTTTGCAGCTGGCTTAGCAGCTTTGGCCGCTGCTTTACCAGCAGTGGCCTTCGTTTTTGGGGCTGCAGCTGGTGCTTTAGATGCACCTTTTGCAGGCGCTTTTGCTGCTGCAGGCTTAGCAGCCGCTGGCTTTTTTTCAGCTGGTTTGGCTGAACTGGTGCTGGCCACCTTAGCCGCCGCTTTTGGGGGAGGTGCAGGTGTTTTGGATCCAGATGAAGAACCCGCTAAAAGTGTAATTAACACTATTTTAGTACTACATCCATAGTTGGATTGTAAATATATTTGCAAATTTAAAGCAAGTTAGATGGTGCAAAAGTTTACACAACAGCAAAAAGACAAAAGTAAACTTCTGCCATGTGGTTGCTAGCCTGGAATACAAGCATGTTTTTAGGTGACCATTATGGGACTGTCGGCGAATTACTAATGTAGGAAAACTTAGAACCAATAAATGAACACACTGTAGTTGCAAAAATGGTACATTTCACCTACTTACCGGGTTTTTCTTTCGGTTTTTCTCCGGACTTTGGTTTAGGAGGTGCCATTTTCTTTCCGAATTATAACTAAAAGAAAGTTAACCTCAAAATGTCTTTACAATGCTGAGAAACTGACAATTGAAGTGACAGGTTTGACAACCGGAAGACGCCATGTTGGTCCCCAAAAGGCCGCTAATTTTAAAGTTCTCAAATTGTGTGTGATTTGTTTTTTTTTTTGGTACAAGGCAAAAAAAAGAAAAAATATAATTATTTTAACATAATTTTAATTTAAATGCTGAGTTCAATTGGACAGTAAGTTTAAAAATTTTGTACAAAGTTACAGAGAGTTTCAACTTTTAACGAATTTACAGCCGAAACTCAAAAAAAAAGAAAATATTCTCCATCACTATAAAATACTAAAGTAAATCACCATCACTTCACGAATAAAATACAAACACAAATGCATCAGCGTGTGCTCCGCTTCGGTGCTTCGAAGTATGTATACAAATATCCACACTTTACAGTGACTTTGGGTCGCGTATAATCAACTATGAACGAAATAGTGTTGGACGAAAGAATTATAAACAAATTTCCTCGCCCTTATTCTTTGGAATGTACCCCAAACCAGCAGCAAGCAGATTTCAGGGAAAAAACTAAAGTCGCATGTTTAACGGATATGAAGCGAAAAAAACTGTCAGAGGGCTGGCTAAAAAGCAGTAAAGTGGTTATGGTAGGGGACGTTTCAGTAGGCAAAACTTGTCTAATTAACAGGTAATTTGTTAATTAACACAACTTTTAGAAATTTTATGTTTCACCTATACGATATGAATACATAATACCTTGGAAACGACGGGCGTTATCATAACACCCGCTTATAATATTTTTTTTATATTAGCAATGGCATTTTTATTATTATTTTAAAAAGCCTACGATACAGTCCCAGTATCAAAACTATGGAGGGTCTTAGAGCAATCCAACATTAATCACACCTACGTAACAGCCCTTAAAGAACTATATAGGGAATCAAAATCAAGAATTAGGGTAGGCAAATGTGTCACTGAAGAGCTTATGGTGAATAAAGGATTGCGTCAAGGATGCTGTGTCTCTCCCACTCTTTTTAAAATATACATAGCGATGGCACTAAAAAACTGGAAAAGAGAGGTCCAGGGAATGGGAATAGAAATTGATGATGGTTGCTTGTTTACCCTACAGTTCGCAGACAACCAAGTCATAGTAGCCAATGATAAAGAGGATGTGCAGTACATGATGCGAAAGCTAATAGAGGAATACAGAGAATGGGGCTTAACAGTCAACATAGCCAAGACAAAGTATCTATGTGTGGGAACTCAGGACGGAAATTTGGAACTGGACAATGGCCAAGAAATCCTTCAGTGTCAGGAATATGAATATCTGGGCATTACATTCGACAACACAGGAACAGATGTAAAAGAAATCGGAAAGCGAATAGTCAAAGCCAAAAAAGTAATCGGAGCTCTGAATGGAATCATATGGAGCAAAGAAATAACCAAGAAGCGGAAATTTAATATCTATGAGGCAATGGTAAAAAGCACCCTCCTATATGGATCAGAAACCTGGAGAATTTCAGATAGACACAAGAAAAGAGTTGAGGCAGTTGAAATGGATGCAATTAGGAGATCGATGCGCATTTCACGAAGAGAAAGAATAAGAAACGACATCATAAAACAACGGATGGGAATAGAAGACGCAATAACACAGGATATCGAAAACAAGCAACTTACGTGGTACGGACACGTGGAAAGAATGTCAAATGCCCGATGGCCTAAAAGAGTACTTCATTGGCAACCAACAGGCAGAAGAAAACGAGGAAGGCCAAAACAGGAGTGGCAGAAAACCATGCATAAATGCATGAGTGAGAGAAATCTAACACCTGAAGATTGTGAAGACCGAAGAGGCTGGAAATTAGGTGTCGGACAACGTCGAAAGACGTTCTGAACCGGCCTATATATATACCAGGTGTCCAAGAGCACCCTGGACATAGGAGATTAACATGGGAAAACGGTTTTGATTTTTTTGCGCCTGTACGGTTGATTTGATTGAAAAATCGTAATAATGAAAGTTGTAGTACCTATCACTGACTAGTTTTCTGTATTTTTTTCGGCTCTCTAATTTGAGCCCTTTCGTCGTAAAACACGAACAAAAATGAGAAAATTTAAACTTTTGGCCTGCACTGTATAGGCGGTTGTCGGGCAACGGGTAAACAGGTCATTGTTGCGGGTACGGTTGCTCGGCAACCGCTTATACAGTGCAGGTAAAAAGTTTAAATTTTCGCATTTTTGTTCGTGTTTTACGACGAAAGGGCTCAAATTAGAGAGCCGAAAAAAATACAGAAAACTAGTCCGTGATAGGTACTACAACTTTCATTAATACGATTTTTCAATCAAATCAACCGTACAGGCGCAAAAAAATCAAAACCGTTTTCCCATGTTAATCTCCTATGTCCAGGGTGCTCTTGGACACCTGGTATATTTTTATTATTCCTTCATGTCATAAAAACTACGTATTTGCTACCTTAGAATGCTCTTGACTATTTATGTAACTTCGTCCAGCTTTTTCCATTCAGGTAAAATAAACAGTGAACAACATAGAGAATAGAAACAGTAAATAATTGCTGAATTAGGTGAAACATAAAACATTGTATGCACCCCAGGCGTTAGGGAGAGTATAATGTCCATCAGGCCTATCCCTCGGGCCATAGACTCTCTGGCACCTTCTACCTTCAGGACATTATGTTCTCTCTAACGCCCTTGGTACATAAATAGCTATAATTTCTTTCCTTTCAGATATTGCCGACATTACTTTGAGAGTAGTTACAAAACGACTATAGGTGTCGATTTTGAGGTTGAAAGGTTTTACATTTTGGGAGTACCTTTTGTTTTACAAATGTAATATTTATTTTAAAGTTTGATTTGAATGTTATCTTAATAGTTTTATCTTTATAGATGGGATACAGCAGGTCAAGAAAGATTTAAGAGCATAGCTCAGTCATACTATCGTGGCGCAAATGGTTTGTATATGAAGCCTTATTATTGCTGAAACTTTATGAAAAATTATGTTTTAGTTTTACTGATCGTGTTTGATCTAACACGTTTTGATAGTCTATTAAATTGTCAAAAATGGACTCAAGAAGCATTAGCAGCCAATCACGGCCACCAACCTTTTATATTCTTGATAGGAGCTAAGCGTGATTTACTGGTAAATTACAGTGAGCAACAATACTCAGTAACTAGATTTACAACTATTCCAGAGTAACATTCGTTATCAAAACATTAGAGAAAGTGCCTATCAAATTGCCAAAAAGTTAAATGCCGAATATTGGAGCGTGTCGTCTAAAACTGGTAAAAACGTGGATAAAATGTTTCGTAGAATGGCTGCTTTAGCCTTCGACGATGCTATTTTCAATTCAGTAGACTGTGCGAAGGTTATTTCCATCGGTACCAGATTAACAAATGGTATTAGTATACCCACACGTAAATGTGACACTATACAAATAATTTTCATTTTATTTTTTTAGATTCGCTATTACAGAAAAGTGAACAGCATAGATTCCACGAAAAATGCTGTCAAATTTTTTAAAAAAGACTTAAAAACTAAGAAACCTTTAGTAAAAATCGGATATTTAAAAGTACTTTTATATACTCTTCGGTGATATTGGCCTCAGATATGTAAATAAAACTGCTTATTAAAAGTAAATCTCTTAATTGTGGGGTTAATAAGACTTTGAACAAGACTAGCATTTATTGAACGAATTTTTACAGGAAAAAAAAATAAAAAAAACGAATTGTCGGGCCATTTACAAGGTGATCAAACGTTCAATCCTGGAAAAGCGGCTGTCATATTATTATTATTTAGACCAAAATATGCTCAAACCCGCGATACTTTTGTGACATCTACAAAAATACATAGATATACATTTAGGTATTTAACACTAAACTTTAATACAGTGCTCCTTAAGAATAACAATATAGTATAATAATAAATATTATTGTAAGGAAAGTAAACTTTAATCATTTCTAACTCTTTGGAAACCATTTTGAATACATAAATAAACCGTAATCGTAGTCCGCAATTCACATTTAAAAGCACTCATTTGCACACTATAGATATATAAAATGTAGCAAAATTACCTCTGAAACTTTGGTTTAGAAAACACACTTACTTGTACTGACAAACAGGAATAATTTATTACAGGCTTACCCTGGAACAATTGATATCTACTGAGATATTTCTTATATGTCTCACGCAATGGATGGATTACACTTTTGAGCAATAATATAAACTATTTACAGTGTTTAGTCAGATATTTTGATTGTGATTTCTTTTTAATTAAAGTAGTTTCGTTATAGTCTTGATTGTAATTCCGTAGGCATCCTCACAATGTCTTTTTTCACTTTAATCGCGAGAAATACACATAAGCTACAAGATTTTTGTTTTATTAAATACCTATCACTACCACCTAACACAGAGATAATGCGGTAAAATAAGAGTAGTATTATAGCTATTAATGTAACGGGATTATTATAATAGTCCGAGACGGTGTTAAATTCCTAATAATCGAGTTACATTCAAAGCTTTATCGTATCATTGGCAACGGCGATGCGAAAACAAAATCAACAAAATTTTATGTCATTTAATTTTTGTTGTCCGCATTAAAATCATGCAAAATTTTGATAAAGGGCCAACACTATAAGGTTGAACTTGCTTCCGGAAAAGTCCAGTATGAGAAAGAATATGAACAGTTTTATGTGTGGCCAAAACAAGCACAATTTCGAGGTGCAGAAGAAACGGTGTTGCTAGCATATTTTGCAAAACTCGCTGCAGCATATTTTTCTTCGTCCTTATGGCCAAAATATTCCATGTTACGAGTGACCTTAGAATTGAAGGAAAGAGTGGAAATCGGCGCTTTATCAAGAAGAAAAACGTCGGATATAGAGCAAAAAAATCAAAGGTATTTACAAGAGAACAAATCAACGAATTTGTACGTTCTGCTCCAGACAGGGAGTTTTTGATGTTAAAAGTGGCCTATCTAATTGGAATTGGAGGAGCCTGCCGAACCAATGAACTAACTAAAATGACCACGGAAGATGTTGACGTTTTAGAGGACAAGCTGATTGTTATACTATTCCCGACTCCAAAACCCACAAGAAACGGACGTTCGCGATAGTATCTTAGGGCAAAGTCAATCCTGTGCTTCTATTTAAAAAGTGTGCATTGTTAAGGCCAGCCCATGTTACTCACCGAAGATTGTTTCTATCATATAGAAAAGGAAAATGTACAGTACAGCCCTGCGGAATTCATTTCTTCGCTAAACTACTTCAAAAAATAGCTGAGTATCTTTCATTTGAAAATCCTAATATACTGGTCACTGCGTTAGAAGAACTTCGGGAAATTTTATTGTTAATGCTGGAGGGGATATATTAAATTTACAAGAACTTGATGGATGGGAATCAACGGCTGCTAGAGGGTATCTAGAAGAAAGTGTGTCCAAGAAAGTTTCCATTACTCGCAAAATTCAAATCGGCGATATCTCCGGCAGTGGATTAAGCCCTAGGGAACCGGATGAAATGGAGAGGAATGCATACTCGGCCATTAATCAGCCTTCAGAAGACATAAATATGATCGTGGACTCCAAAGGCAGTGGAGTATCCGTTAAGTTTGAAAACTGTCAAAACATTGTTTTGAATAATAATGAAAAGTTCTTGTAATATTATTCTGTTATCAAACCTGTTGTCCTTCGTAACTAACATATTATTAGTAACTAAGGTTTTATGAAGGAATTAGTACATTTCTGATGTTGATAATTATTAATAAAAATTTAATATAAAATCGTTTTAATCTTCAATGATACGATAAAGTATTTATAAAGTTATTTAGTTTTATAGGTTAGTTCAGTCACAATTCCTTTGTGCCTGCATGCATTTAAGTAAGTTTAGTTAAGTCAACAATTGCACGACTAAAATGATAAGCAAAGAGGTCTCAAAACAGTTTGAACAAATCAACGTTATTAAATAATATTCTCAAGTAAATAGTATTGCAAGCAAGGTAGGACCTTTTTACTTATCAAAAAGGAACATCTTTACCCCGACTTTCCTTTTACTTAAAAATGACAATTGAAATTCGGGCTGTCAAATAATGTACAAAAATAGTACTCGATTTGCATGCAATAAATCATATCCCAGAGAGAAGTTGCACATGGTAAGGCAGACTATATAATTTCATTAAGTAACTAATTAATAAAAAGAGTCATATTAAAACTGTTACTAGCGTGCAGTCACATAATAAATTAATAACAAAAAGTGCAACATTTTAAAATACTAAGAAAAAACAACAACAAAAAAAAAAGAACACATCGATTGTATCAAAACGGCGAAATTAAGTCGACTTTTCATAAACCACAGAAACTTAAAATCGCCGCATTATAAATGAAAATTTAACCTAACATTACCACCAGCAACACTAAAGTTGTCATCCTCCAGGAACTAACTGATCTTATGACGTTTTGTTAAGTGTTCAGTAGGACTGACGCATTCCACTTTGGCAACGCGTAACGTGGCCCCGTCGCTGCTGACATCGTTGCTTCCGTAAACGCTTAAACTGTTGTGCAATGCGTCTTGCTTCTGTTGCAGGATAACTTGTAGAGTAAATAAATTAGAACAATTTGTGAACACTCACTATGCCTTCTAAAATAACAGCAATAGGAACGACGCCAGTGGCCTCGGCCACCTGGTGCTCGATCAGGTAAAACATGTACTCATCGTAGAGGAGACGGATCAAGTGGAATGATCCAAAACTGGCAGCCGATCTTAGAGTCAAATCTCTTATTACCATTGAGCTGTAAGTTTTTTAATCCAGAACCAGCCGTGTGATATTTGCGTTTAACTAGAGGCTTACCTATAAAAGCTCCATTTCAAAAGAAATTGCCTGGCGGCCTTAGAAAAACTTGGTCGACCCTCGTAGGGTTTCAACGCGCTTTTGACCACGTTTTTCAGCCAAGATGCCCACTGTTCCAAAGAATTTTGCTGTTGCAAAGTCAATTTAAAATCGTTTTCGAACCTAGACACGATCTCGTTATCACACTGGCATACCTTAAACAATGTTTTATTTTAGTATTTTGATTTTGACTTGTTCAAGTTCTTGTAGAGGTCTCTAGTATTTTTTGAAAGGTTTTCAATAGCATTTAGAGGTCTATAAAACTTTCAAAATGGTCCTAAATGCCTCTGGGAATTTGAAACAGTTATGGCAAGGTTTAAGACACTTGTAAAGGGCACTGGAACTTTTTAGAAGGTTCCCAGTTCAATTTAGTAGATCAAACGGTCCTCTAAACCTGTGCCAATTCAATAGCATGACTATGAAACTTTCAAAATGGCCCTAGAGGCCTCCGGTAATTTAAAACAATTCTAGGAAGGTTGACGAGGAGAGTTTCAAAATGACCCTAGAAGATTCTGGCTATATGAATTTTTCAAGCCACTTTTTACTTTTGAAAGTCTATGAAGTTTTGATATAGAGATTTGTTTCTTTCACTATACCTGAACGGCATTTTGAACACAAAACTGGTCTACTGTTCTCGCGGAGTGAGTTTACCCGTACGTCACGAAGGCTACGTCATTTATAATCATATTAATCAAATCAATTTTTCGTCAACAAACCTGTTGTGTTCATATTATAGAAAAGGGCGTGTCTAAAGCTTCGTCACGTTTAAAATTTTGCATGTATTGTCAGTCAGAAAGTAGAGATCTATGGCTGCAAATTTGCACTAAAACAACCTTATACCAAAGCAGATCAAAAATATCTTGACCGAAATAACAATTTTTATTTATGAGAAGTCTCCGTTTGGATCATAGAATTCCGTCTAAATTTGAAACCTAATTTATTTACCAAAATTCGCAGAGATGTATCACCAATATGTAGTATTTCTTTAACTTTAAGCTCTTGATTTAGGTTCTGGATGGTTACATGTTTCTCTAAAATAAATACAACAAATTAAAAATTTAATAAGACATTCTGAGTGATGCTGTAGTATCTCATATCTCATTTTCAGGTTGCAATCCACTTATTTTATTTTAAACCCGCTGGAAAACATTTTAGACGCTTATTTTATTTTTTCTATGAGTTTATTATTAATATGTTTGAAGAAATTTTTATGAAAAATCTATAAGGCAACCCAAAAATCTCAGTCTCTGGAAACAATGAAATGTTAATAGATGTTTCTTACAAAAGTAGATATATTTTACTATTATTAACATACTATCGTTGTACATATCATATATAATGTATTTCAAACATCCATTTTAATGCTTTTAGATAAATCAGTGGTCTTGACCCGTCGATAACGTCTCGATTTAGGTTTTCTAGGTGAGGAAATCATAAGATTACTTGTTCAAAGCAGCTACAACCTTCTAGTATCAAAAAAAATACATCAGTAAGAATATGTAAGGTCATAAAATTTCTTATTTTCTTCCTGAACAGATGATAAAGCTTCTAAAGGTCCTCCATTAGTTTTTTCCAATTCAAAATATTCAAAAAGGTTAAGAATTAACTGCTGGGCTTGTCTGTGGAGAATTTTTCCAGGCATTTTTTAAAAAAATACTGTAATAGTAAGTAATTTCGAATTTAGGAAAAACCAATTGGCTAAATAAAAACCATAATAGACACTCCCACTTTTTTTTAAAAACAGGTTAGTAATTGTGCCAATTTTGGTTAGATCGTGACAGCCGACATAAAAAAAATAAAAATATTAATAATAATATTATGAAAGTACTTACAGGCTGTTAAAAGCATAGAAACAATAGCTCTTAAAAGAACTGTGGTGGTGTGGTAAATAGAAAACTTTATAAATGATTAACAACACAAAGAAACGGAAAAGAATTAATAGTAAACAAATCAAATAAATTTCGATAGTTGTCAAACTGACAATGACTGAAATAGAAGCGCTAATCAGTAAATGTTTTTTTTGGAAGACATTCACTTAGATATTTACCTTTTCTGAAAGTGAACAATAGACAAGGATGAAGTCAATAATGCATGTCTACTTCTAAATCACAGGGGGATGACGCACGGGTAAACTCAGACCGCGAGAACAGTATTTAAGATCATTCACGGTGTTTATTTACGAAACTGATTAGACGTCAAAACAACCTGACATTTTTTTTAATCAATCTTTGTATAGTGAAATGAGATAAGAGGATTATCATACAAAAGATGTTCTTACCCATGAAGCTTGTTCTCTAACGCTGTGAAAATCAACTCGGTTTAAATCGGCCAACATTTGTC
This sequence comes from Ips typographus, assembly GCF_016097725.1. Taxonomy (NCBI): domain Eukaryota; kingdom Metazoa; phylum Arthropoda; class Insecta; order Coleoptera; family Curculionidae; genus Ips; species Ips typographus. The sequence continues at coordinate 13,015,810 of NC_138425.1, read as the reverse complement.
CGATCTGATTGCCGTTGTGCAAAACAGCCCGAGCCGCCTGCGCTAAATGATTCAATGACGTGTACCGACGTAAACTTGAACTGAACGCTGATACTGCAGTTAATTTGATTTGAAGCATGGCTTGGGGAGCTCTGCCCATCGCATTGGTCAGCCAACTTTCTAGATCTAAAGCAGGATGAATGAAAACGTTCTATTTAAATAACTGGTTTGATATAACAAACTTTTAGCAAAATTCCTTATAGACTGAGTAAGAGTGGCAGGAATGGGCTTCAAAACGTCAGGAACTAAAACCTGGATCAAGTTCTGATAAAAGACTAGGTCGACCTGCTTCATAAACAGTTGCACCGGCTCCAATGAGCACAAAGAAAACAACTTTGATCTGTAAAAGTTGCTTCTTATTAATGTACCCTCCTAAAAATCTCTTAATCACGTACTTTGATAAATATTTTTCCTCCTCGCACTCGTCCCCATTATTGTTGTACTGTGACCGCCAAAACTCACGCCACAAAGACTCCACCGTATTAAACTCCAAACTAAGTATGGCATCCAAAAAGGCCTCCAAGTGTTCCCTGTATATCGACCTAAACCACCAAATTAGATCGAAATCCCATCCCTAAATTAGTTAACTTACTTTAAAGTATCGACGTCCTCAAAACCACAATCGTCCGGCAAAGCTTCGGTAAATTGAATATCGGGAAAGGCGGGGATAGCATTGCTGCCGTCCCCTAAATAAGCAGCGTGCTGTAACAGTGTCCCGTTCGAACTTTGACTGTCCGACGAGTCCGAGTTGCGCTTAAAAGGACGGATTGTGCCCTGAGCTTTTCCTGAAGAGGAGTTCGAGTTTAACACCACTCGATTGGACGAGTCCTCGATACTCATTAACGGTGACCCTGGTTTTACCCGGATTCCATAGTAGTGATACTTGGAGTTGCCTCTGTATTAACAAATTTGTAATAATTAGTTGAAAGGCTTTTTAAACTAGTACCACATACCTGGTTCCTAAACGTCTGGTCCTCAAACCTAAAAAGACAGAACGTATCAACTTGCCAAACGAAGCTGCGTTTACAGGCTCCAACTTGTGCTCTGAACAATGCCTCAAATAATGAGCGTAAAGAGTAGAACGAGGCAACGAAACTCCTTCGGCCGTTTCGTAATTTTCCAACAACCACTGAACCTGCAAACTCATTAATTTGAAGCTATTGCGGTAAAAAACGGTCTAAACACAAAAAAATTAAAAAAAACTTTACAACAGCAGGGGGTTAATGCAAAACAAACATACTACTACTTTTTATTGAAAAAAAAAAAGCGGGAAGGGAGACAATAGGGACTTACAGTAGCGGGGGAAACCCTAGTAGCGTGAACTAAAGTCGAACCCAGGTCATCACCGTTGGAAGTAACCGCCACCACTTGACCTGTTGGTTGAGCGGCGCTAGTTGCTGCCGCGTACTCCTGAGCAGCCAAGTTAGTATAGAAAAATTAGTTCATGCCACAAATCCAACCACATCCACATTGAGTTAGTAGTATATTAATATCACAAGAAAAACTGCTAGTCCACACTTACAGCGCTTGCGGTTTGTGGACCGATCCGAGTAGTAGGAATCAAAGATTCCGGATCAACGGCATGCTGAACTACGTACTGTCCCGTTGTCGTGGAATAACCCACAGTTGTCCCGGTAACGGCTGTTGTAGCATTACCGGCGGTGTTAGACACGGGTGCGGCATAATATTGGTTGTTTGGCCCGGCGTTTGCTATGGGGTAAAGGGTCGTGGAATCCCCCACAGTGTATACAGGATAAGCCCTATAAACAAATTCTCTTGATAACTGTTACTTGAAACTATTATCTTTTTTTTTAGAGTTTAGATCAATGGAAGAAAAATGTGAAGATCAAAAATAAAGTTAAGAATCTAATCTATTCAGCCCTGGTTCGTTTCAGCGCTATTGGCGTTTAATATAAGATCGCAGCTCCAGTTGAACTAAAATCGAGCAACAGGTATATCTAACCTAACATTATATGGTCCAGGGCACTAATGGGAGCGATACACGTCATCAGTGAGTTGACGTTTTGAAAATGCATTCGTATTGCTTAGCGATTAGTTGCGACCTGTAGCGCTCTCTTTCTAACACGCGCTTATTAACTGAACGCAATTTTGACACAAACGTGACCTTCTCGATCTCGACGTTTGTGTGCGTTGTTGCCAGATTGCTAGTTGACCGTTTCCTGTTTTTGTTTTTGTTGTTGATGACTTGACTAAAAACTGTTTACAGAGAGAGACAAAAAAAACTCAATATTGACTAATATTCAATTTTCTCAAATTCAAAATTCTCTGTTAAAAAACTGCGTCAACTTCTATATAAGAAGTAAATAAAAACAAAATCTATGTAAAGTTCGTGTTTTAATGAAAAAACTAAACATCTGGCAACGAGGCGCGTTAAACGTCAATGACGTGCATCGGCCGATATATTGCCTTCTACTATAAATAATATGACACTGTCACTTCATATTGAAAATAAATGAAAGCTGAAAACTGTTTTCAAAACTGATTACCAGAGGGAGTATCTCTTATCTTGAAACGCCAATATAAAGCTGGGGCCGCATTCGTTTTCAAGCTCCATGGAGCGAGCACAGCGTTTTTGACGTCACGATGACGTAATTTAGCAAAATCATAATTTATTAGAACAACTGTCAAATTACGTCATTGTGACGTCAAAAAAGCTCTGCTCGCTCCATGAAGCGTAAAAACGAATGCGGCCTAGGATAGAAGATGTGACGTCATGATGGCGGAATTTGACAGGTGGTCAAGCCAAGGTTTTGTCAAATTACATCATAGTGACGTAACATTCGCTCTACTCATTCCATAGAGCGGCAAAACGAACGGATCAAATGATCGAGCTTGCGCTGTGTACATGGTGGATAAAATATGGAATTTGCACAACCAAATTCAGGAAAAACTTACACCAAAACTTGAACTCATAGAAAAACAAATTAAAAACTCCGCGTTACCACCTTTACGGTGCGGTTTCTGAAGCAACACACCAACGGCAACCGTCCGTTATAATTTTGACCGCTAAATTTACGTTTTCAAGCAGTGTCAAACATAAAACTCACCAAAATAACTGGGCCTCATCGAATTCGTTCATAACAACCCGACAAAACAACAAAAACCGGAAAGTTTTGAATTATTGTTGCAAATTAAGTCCAAACTTCACCTTTGTCACCGATCGTTGCCTAGACAACCAATTTGGCACCGGCAATTGTTTCCATGGCACTTGCGTTGATGTAGCGCGCGACAGATAGGCAACCAACATTACGATAACTCATAAAATGCAAGTTTAATAAGACAGTTGCCACAGTTATAATAATATGTAATTGTTTGTTTAAAAAAATAGAGAATACGTTTAGCAAACAGAAATTATGCATCGGTAACGTGATAACCATCAAATTTATTATTTGTTCCTCTTTTCAGGCAATTGCACGGTTAGTTTGAATATATTGTCGGTTCAACTATCCTATCACTGCTAACTATATTATCAACTTACATTTGAGGTTGACCGCCATTGGTCTGTGAGGCATAAATTTCCTGTTCCACATACTGAATATGGTAGCTTTGATGTGAAGCCACTGCGTCTCCTTCAGCAACTAAATTAAGTCAGAAATTTCAATATTTAGAAACGATGCATTAATCCAGGAATAAAATTATAATTTCTTTAAATTAAAAAAATAAATGATTTTTCTTTTTGCAATTTATTTCGACATGTACGAACTCTTATAAGCGACCAGATCCAATTTAAATTACGCGAATCGTTCCATCAGCAACTAATAAACATAATCCCTTCCGAGATTATTACTACCGGTTCAGTCCTTTGAAATCGACCCCTCTCAATTATCAAGAATTAACCAACTACCTGGCCTATCAAATAGAGCCGGGCGTTTGGTAATAATTACAAAAAATACCCCTTGATTTTACTTGATTGCAATTCCCTATCCTCTCCCCTCTCTATGGGACGCACACCCTGAGAATTACAAACCCCCTCTTATGTATGTTGCGTTTGCCCGACAATACCTATCAGCTTAGGTATGGTTGATTGGACACGTGTCTGACGCACGTCATTCACCTGAGCATATCAGATTATCGATACGTCATAAAAAGTCTTATTTGATCATTGGTTATTTCGTTAAGTATTTGCTTGTGTGCGTCGAAGCGTAAATAGATTACTTCCATTTAGTTTGGATACAGTTTTGTGTGATTATCTTCAGATTCAGACACATTCAAAAAAGCAAGTTACGAATGTGTCAACACCGAAAATTTCTAGTCTAATAGTCTAGACATGTGCTAGTATTTGCGTAAATCTCAACACACTGGGTACAGTTTGTGCAGTACCAACTACAACAGTACGCAAATACTGCACATGTGGACTTACCCTTAGTGTTGCTAAAAAAAATCATTTGAAAATTTGAAATCTGAAAAGACCATATTTTTGCTTTGAAAACCACAAAATGAAAATTATTGCAGACCTTAATGCTTATCATAAACGTTGCTCTATGTTTTCTCATTCAGAAAAAGTGACTTATTTGAGTAAAGCAATATAATATTCTTTTTTCGTTTCTGTCTAATAAACAATCTTAAGTAGGGATTTGGCTTACTTAACTTTGACTAAAAAAGCTTTACCTGTGACTGTTATAAAATGAGGTGGTGTGGTTGCGATAGGGTCCTCTGGGGGTTCAGCCTCTTGGTCACCGTTTGTGACGCTTTCGTTGCTCGATTCTCCAGTCTGTTCCAAAGCTAAGACGGGAACGCCGTTTACTAACGTTCCACCAGTTGTACCCTGTAAATAGGTTTCGTTACGAATTTTCAAGAAGCTAAACTAAAAACACCAGTCTAATTAAAAACAATGTAAAGATGTCTAGCCTGCACTGTTCGCAGTTTGTGATTGGTCATTGGTTTTACGCAAATGCTGCCCATGTACTCAAAATTGACAAATGCTAACATTTTAAATTTCTCCTTTTACCCCATCTTTTTAACGTTAAATTCGTATAAAGATGTCTTGCATAATTCTACGTATCCTCATACTCAAAGCCCTTCCAGATATGGAACACGCCCATAGGCTTTTAAAAACAAATGTGTATCATATGGTCACAAATTATGATAATCGAACTTTTAATATGAAAATTACAAACAAAACCTATTTAGTAACATTTTATTAAACCCTCTGGTAGGATTGTAAAGTAAAATGATTGATGCAAATTTGTGTTTAGATGTCGTTCTTCTCTCATCACAAGTTTTACTTCAACTGTGATTTTTCATGTACTTATATGGACACTGCCAGAACCCTCTTAAGAAATTTAAAAATCAAAAAGGCGTTACGAGGGTTCTTTTTCAAGATGAGTTCGATAACGCAAGCAGAATTTCATTATCGTCTTTTGTTTTCTTGTAATTGTCAAGTTTTCAATTTTCGACATTTTGAACAAGTCTCTGTAACTTCGTTTTTATGAGAGTTTGGTGAAATAGTTTTTACATTATTAAGGCACTTTTTTACGATTATGTTAATATTACTTTCTTAGATTCACTATTTTTTGAGTTCTGAACTAAACTTTTTTAAATACGAGTCATATTTTATTTTTATTACCTCAGTAGAAAGATTATTTTTGAAAGATTAACTATGGTTTCGAACAAATTTTTACACAAAAATCACCGGATTAAACACCTATGGATTTTTTATGGAAGCCACTTAAAAGACAATTTATATAAACATACAGGCAATAGGTAGGACGGGTTACTTAACAATTTTTTGCGTTGCTTAACTTCAATTTCAAATATTCATATAAATAACGCAATTCGAACTTCGAAGTGTTTCTAAAAGATGTCACTTATGCATTAATAATAATGCAGGAACGTTTGAACACTTGTTATATTTGTAACTCTTTTATTTTATTTTTTTAGAAATAGTAACTTTATTTCAAGATTGTCATAAACAACGTATACAATAAAATGAAATTGCGTCAGCAAAAGAAAGACTACTTAGGTATATTATTATACTTATGATATAGTATACTCATTCAATACAGGAGAGTTCAACCTCTACATGTTTAGGTAATCGTCGAGATGATAGGGTTCCAATTGAATTAATAACTTTTTTAGCTCCCTTTTAAATTTTTGGTTACTCACAATTGTTTTAATATCCATAGGTAACTTATTGAAGAGCTTTATACACATATAGTGGGGAGTTTTTTCTGTTATTTGCAGCCGGTGTGTTGGATACATAATTTGATGGGTTAATCTTGTATTATATTTGTTTACCTGTGGATTCTGAAAAAATAAACTTCTGTTGTTGAAAAAGAACATTAAGCATTCATATACAGTGCGTTTTTTTTAACGCGCAACATAGGATTTCACGTGTTAAATTTTTAAGCCCATGTTAGACCATGTTATTTTTGAACTACAGGTGTAAAACTTGACAAGTGTGTCTTTAGTACCCTGAAGCTTAAGTACAACCACCAATTCGGTCTAAAAAGTGTTTAAAAACTAGCAAAAAGTCATCTTCTTTCGAAAAGATTTATACTCCCTGTATGTATGGTAGGTGTTGTTTTTGATACTGACAGGGCAGATAGCAGGTAAACATACATACAGGGAATATGGAAAGATAAAATATGTTCCAAAAAAGATGACTTTTTGCTAATTTGGAAACACTTTTTAGACCGAATTGGTGGTCTTACTTAAGCTTCATGGTACTGAAGACACATCTTCCAAGTTTTATACCTGTAGTTCCAAAATAACATGGTCCAACATAAGCTTAAAAATTTAACACGTAAAATCCTATGTTGCGCGTTAAAAAAAACGCACTGTATATACAGAGCGTATACTGTCATTAGTTCCATTGACCTGAAAGTGTTTCTACATGATTGCCGATAATACATTTTTTTAATTATTCTCATAACTCGTTTTTGAGCAATAAAAATGTTCTGAACCCTACCATCTCGGCCCCAGAACATAATACCATACTTCAGTCTGGATTCAAAATTGGCGCTATACAGAATTTTTAGACATTGCTCACTTAGATATTTACCAGTGAATCGTATTCCGTAGCAGATAGTTCCCAAAGTTTTCAAGAGTTTATCCAAATGAAAAGACCAGTCAAGGTTCTCATCCAGATAAACCCCTAGGAACCTCGTGTTTTCAGATACTGTTATGTCTTTTCCGACAATCGGGAGTCCTTCCAGTTTACCAAAGTTTGATTGTTTTGTCCTGAACAGGACTAAATCAGTTTTCTCTGCGTTCAAAATTACGCCGTTATCAGCAAACCATGCTTCAATTTTAGACGTTAAATATTGACTATTGCTTACTAGGTTCAAACTATTTTTGTCTCCAATCAACAAGTTGGTGTCATCGGCATAGTTAATAATAGTTTGCCATGGTTCATCTGCTACCGAATACAAGTCGTTTATGAAGATTACAAAGAGGATCGGCCCTATAATGCTACCTTGTGCTATTCCATAATCGTTCGAAAGAGTCCCTGACCTACTAGATTGACCATCTTTCTATTTAATGTTGATAAGCGAATATTATTACTTCATTGCTATGACATATTTACCGAAAATGTTTTTTAAAAATGACTATCCAAAATTTCCCAAACCATACTTGTTATAGGTCATTTTAAAGGGAAAAAAATAATCTTTCTGATGCGGTAAAAATAAAATATGACTCGTATTTAAAAAAGTAGAAGTTTAGTTCAAAACTCAAAAAATAGTGAATCTATGGTAATATTAACATAATCGTAATCTACGTAAAAAAGTGCCTTAATAATGTAAAAGCTATTTTCACCAAACTCTCATAATAACAGGGACTTGTCCAAAATGTCGAAAATTCAAAATTTGACAATTACAAGAAAACAAAAGACGGTAGCGAAATTCTGCCTTGAAAAAAGACCCCGGCAACGCCTTTTTGATTTTTAAATTTCTTAAGCAAATTAGGCCACTCTGTACAGTACAATCCAAAAATATACATGGTGTCCCATGTATATTTTTCACTTTTGTCATGGTATTTTATTTTATTCAATAATATTTTCTGGTGATTTAAGAGAAGAACTATAATATACCTGCTAAAATAAAGTCGTCACAAGTTGTCTAAATATAAGGAGCAACCCTGTACAAATTGCTATTAAATTGATATTAAATATTCAAAAACTTAGGTAAATGAGTTGTTCTGTACTAAAATTTAAACAGTACGTTCTGCAAAGATTTTATGATTACTGGACACTGATCAATTCTTACCTGTAATTGATTTCTCTGTGGTAGTCAGGAGTTTTCCGAAATAATGTAAACACCAAAACGATTTTCTTTTTTTTTTCGAATTTTTTTTCCTTTTGACAGAGCAAAGAAATCACTAAATAAAACCGTAAATTACCTGATGCAAACTGGCCGGCAAAACGATGAGCTGAGTCGGATGAGGCTGTTCGGGAGGCGTAGATGCAGGAGCAGGTGTGGGCGGGCTGCTGCCGCCTCCGGCCGCAAATCGAGCTGCGGTTGCCATGGGGACGTCACCAGGGATACTCCCGCCGTTCCCTGAAACGACCAACGGGATAAGGGATGCTGGACGAGGGGAACAATACGCTGAATTTTAATATGGGCCGACGTAGCGATGATACTTTTCGAGTTTCGATGAGAACACTAATGGATGGGAATTTTACTTGTAATAAACGAGGAAAGATGTCATATAGGGAAATAGTTGAGATTTGTTCATTATAATTGAGCTCGGAAAACTATGTCTTTACCGTAAAACACTTTAGTCTTCACTGCACTTTCTACATGTTCATCGTGGAACAAAAAACAGAACGTAATGCAACCTGACCGACCAAATGCACCCTCATGAAACACTCGGTTGTAATATCAGGTACGTAATACCGGAAAAAAAAAACGTTGCGGCACGTGACTAGCTATAGGGGAGACTGGTTCACGTGTACAGGGTATCAAAAAGTAACGGTTAATGTTTAATACTTGGTTTCTCATCAAAAACAAAAACTTGATTAAATATTAAATTCTTACATATTGTTTGAATAAAATTTCAGAATTTGTCCAACAGTTTTGGCATCAAATTTAATCGAAAATGTACCAATACTTCCGGCACGGTTCACCTGTCGGCCCGATTACGAAAACCACCCCTTTTTCGAGGTGGAATTAAATAGGGTGCAAGTCGCGCTTAATTGGCCCAAAGATCAGAAAAGTACAAATTCATCCACCTGGTGAAGGATAATGATTACCGTGAGTCATTCGTAAGCTGCGGGACATGGAAACGTTTAGGGTGGGCATGTCTAATCCTAACACTGGGTGACACCGAAATTTTTGTTTTTTGAGTCCCACCTTTGTTTACAGGGCCGTACTTAATGTCATGGATGTGACCAACGCAACGAATCAATAAACAATAATACAACAAATTATTAATTGCCAGGGTGCCTTAACGCCATTGGTTCAAAATTGCCATATCTCAGAAACTTGGGGTTTTAGAGAAAAATACTTAATTTGCGACAAGTTGCCTATTAGTTTGTTCAATGACGTGACCCAGAATTAAAACGTCACGTCGTATAACTGTTACCAACATAGCGAGTGATATGTTCCCTTGGTACTGCTGCTGTTGTTATATTGTCGGTGCCAATAAAAAATGTTGTATATTAAGTGCATGTATGTTATGAACGTCAGAAGGTAGTAATGGCACCCCTGAGTGACATACGTCACGTAAAGCCAAAGGTTAGGTTAGAATTTGAAAGTTGGTTTTTACTGTCTTCTGAAAATAATTGACACTGTCATTTCCACTCCTTTCTGCCACAAGTTTAAGGGGTATTTTGGCGACAATATTAACCTGTATTTTAAGCTGTAGTAACATAGGCCAGGCGATGAGGCATGAGACAGGCAATGTAGACACTCCAGTAAACACTGACTCCAAAATACGTCTTTTGTTTTTTGGAAAATATCAAATAGATTCAGAAAACCTTTCTTTTGTTTGTATTGTGAATTAAGTATGATGTTTTATAGTTGAGTTGTAGAGTTTTTGCTTGCTTTTGCTGCTTGAATATTTTCAAAATGAGGTCGAGTGATGTTCTGAAAGCATTCAGGTGAAACCTATTGAAAGAACCAAAACAGGCGACTAACAATAAGCGCCACCCAATAATAAGTTGGAAAACGACACTCGATATGAAGCGCAATAATACACCTCGTTGACAATATTATATAGAATTTCTTAATTGTAATCAGTCGGCTCTACCTACGGGTCCATGTAATCTCTTTTGTCAGCGCCGGGAGAAGTCAGCCGAGAAGGTGTATCACTATAACGACACGCCATAGCAACGCCTGGGGAGTTTCACTTTCAACGAGCGCGGATTCAACGAAATCAATGTGTTGACCTGAACGAAAAATCTGCCAGGTAGATAAAACTGGCGTTTTAAATGTAAAACTTTCGTTTATAAGCTGGATATTTGGATGTGGAGCTGTACTAAAACACATGTAAGTGCAAAATGAAGAGAGAACAACTGATCAAATGATGTAAGTTATATTGTAGTGTCCACTTAATAGGCAGACAGAGAATATGCCATAAAAATAGACCACATTTATCATGGTGGTTACAACCCTTTTTTTAGCATCTTGAGAAACAGGTGAAGGCCTAATACCATATCATACAGAAACATTATAGATATGTGCACACCAAAAACACTGGTTTGGAAACTCCAATGACTGGTTGCACTAACATGTTCAATAGTTCAGTTATCTTGAGACTAAGACATTTTGTATCTGGCCTGAAACTTTCAAAGCTCTACTTAGCTAGAACCTTGGCTAGAACTAGATTTAAAACAGTTTCCATTGGCAAGTTCTATGTAAGGGTAGTGTATTCTGCTCATGAGTAACTAGAGAATGGTGGTAAAATGAGCTTTAAGAGCATTTCTAGGTAATTCACCTCATTCACCCTTTTGTAATCATAATTTAGATCCTGCGATGGTTGAAATGTATTTTTAAACAAAACTTATAGCTTAAACAGTTCAAGCAATTTGCAATTTAATGAAAGGAACAAAATTCTTCTGTTTAAACTTTTCTGTGTCTCTAGATATCACAAAATACTCCCCAGCCCCACATAAAATAATAATTTAATAGGTACAACTAATGACCAAATGCACCAACTATACTTTAAGCTTAGTTAACTTTAACTGGTTTGACTGTAACATTTTGCACCTGTCTTGTCACATTCAAATGTTGGTGCAATTGGCCATAAATTATGAGACTTTGTTAATAATTGAGACAAAACAAGAGGGTAGGAGGGTTTCTTAAAAATTAACCTTGACATTATTCTGATAACCTTAGGTTAGTTAAACTGGAGCCCAATTACCAATTTAGCTCCTTTCTCTTGCCATCAAAGAGTAATTTTGTTGAATTCTATTAATGGGGAGCCTTAATCAAGATAAGAAAATGACCTTTCCCTGCAACAGGGGTCCTAACATGCTGACTGATATTAGTGTGTTCTACTTGTAAATTGTAAAGAAAAACAAGGTACCTATAAAGAGGCCATTTTAGTGAAAAAAATGCATTGATAAAATGTCAAAATTTGGTACAAAGAAGGAGCTATTGGACTATCAAATTGGACTGAATTTTTAAATGAGAAAACCCAACAAAAAGCCTTCAATCCAGCTTTAAGACTAGGAACCAAACTGGATCAGTTTATTAAAAAAAAAATATATTGGAATGATTAGGATTTACCTGAAGTTGCTATGTTGTTGTACCCGTTGCTAGGCTGTCACCAAGGATACCAAAGTGGAATTTCGGCTTTTGACAGGTGCCCGATTCGCGAAGACCGAAACACGGATAATTTTGCCCGCCTTATTGCACCTAACACAAATTACGCTGGACATGTTTTTTGTTAATATCCATTGCCGAATCGATGTATTTAATAGGAATTGCTTTGAAGACGGTGCAGCTAAATTTATTGATTTATTTTATGTGGCGGACAGCTGTACTGTCAGTGTCAACAAAATGGAGTTGTAGCGCCATCTTGAAATAATCGTGACAGTAAAATGCTGTGGGGGTTGCATAACGTAACATAACCGTATAGCTGTCTTTATCTGATACATTACAAGTTAAGGTAAAAGATAAGGATAGTCAAAACTAGCTCACGCGACTAGACACCGCCCTCTGTACAAGAAAGCCAAGAAGGTGCATGCCAAAAATTCCAATATGGCCGAAATATGGGATTGACAGTTTGCATTTGTTTGTATTGTGGAAATTGAGTTTTTCGATGATTAAATTAATTTTTAAGGTTTAAACTCAAGACTTGGGATTACTTGCCAAAGTAATTGTTGTTTATATGTTTATTGTTCTAGTGAAAGTGTAGTTTGTGTTCATTTTATTGTGTTATCACTATTGTTATTGTTCCTTCATTGTTCTATAATTTGTGGTTGGTTTTTTAACTTAAATTCTATTGCCTCTACACTATGCCGTCCACTGGTTGTTTGCCAAATTTCTAAAAGCAATTTGGTGAAAGGCCCAAAAGTGTCAGTCTTTTACTTTCCAAAAGACCCTGCTCGAACCCAACAGTGGTTGAAAGCTTTGAAGTGGAATGATTTTACTCCAACACAATACTCAGTGGTAAGTACAATATGCTTTCTCATTCAGTAAACTTATTGCCTCTTACATACATTGGTATGTGACTTATGTGAGTTACATTTTGAGGCCGCCTGCATTTTGAGAGCAACAAAGGTTTACTCTGAAGAAACAGGACAGCTTTTAGAAGTTCTATTGGCACATTTACATTTTAAAAGAAAGGTCTTGGTAATAATATAAAACCCATTTACCAGTTTTGCTTACCTAGATTCAAGGATTTCCAAATTTTCTTTGATTGAGCAGTTTTTACATTAGTTTGTTGTACTTTCCAAGACAAAGGGTTCTAACCAAACTTGCTTTGGCTGGACTTTATTGGATATAAAAAGCCATATCTATACATATCTGGATCAGGAATGAAGCGTTCTTTGATTTTTCACTCACAACTTCTAATCAACTACACGAAAAAATAAAAAAAAACATATTTTCTACTGCATCTCCATAGGTTTGTGTACAAAAAAAAATCCGATAACGCCGCCATTAAAATGACATTCTAGGCTTTCTTGTAAAGAAGGCGGTGATTCTAGGCTTTCTTGTAAAGAAGGCGGTGCCGGTGGACTAGAAAGAAAAAACGCATACTGTCAACAGTCGATTTAAAAAGTTGGGTTAAGTTTTTTACGTCAGTGTCAGTTTAGTCACCAATTACAAAATATTCAATTATTTTTCAGATTGTTAAATACAACAATAAATAAAATTTACTTTGCATTATAGACAGTAATAATGGCCAATCCTAAATACGCTGACCTACCTGGAATTGTAAGACATTAAAAACAACTGATTATACATGAAACTAACATGGTAAACATTTTTTAAAGGCTCAGGATGAACCTGACATTTACGAAACTACAGATTTACCGGAATCGGAACAGGCGGACAATTTTTACGAACCCGAGAATGAACCAATCGAAAGAATTCACATTTCATCGGAAGAAGCGTACAACAAGTTTAAAGGCAAATTTTTAAATGCCTCCAATGCTGATTTCTCTGAGAAAGTGGTCAAGAGAGTTCGAACTGGCTATGATGCTAGAAGTGGTGACTGGGAACTTGCTGGACAAGGTAACTTTAAGAACATCACATTGAAACTGGTTTGCATTTTGTCAATTGCTTAGGCCAGAAAGAAACCCCTATTCAAAAATACCAGAGATTACAATGTGAAATGAAAGAGTTGTTGGAAGAAGTGAATAGTCTGGGTAAAGACAAGGATGATGCTCAGTTGGATTGTTTAGTTCCTACTGAACAAGTAGAACAATCTTTGAAGCTGCTAGCAGACCTTAAATTAGAAGAGACACTTGGAGAGGAAGTTGTGCAAAAAATCTCTGATCCTGAAGGAGCACAAATAAAGTAGTATCCTATTTTATATGCATTGGTAATGGGTAAAGTGAATTATTTTAGGAAACTGTTATCTCAACTAGAACAGTTTAAAAAGAAAATTAATGAAAAACCTGAAGCTGAAACCAATGCCACTGAAGACAGTATAATATATCAGTTCAAGTACAGACCTGAACAGGCCAAATTGCAACAAACTGCTCGTGTGGCTGAATTGGAAAGCAGGCTGCACAAATTGGAATCAGTTTTAGGTGCTTCATCTGATAAATTATCAAGATTGACCACAGCAACTAATAAAGGTAAGTAACCAAAGTTTGGAGGTGTAAGAGAGTTTTAAAAGTTGTTATTTTTAGGTAGTTTGCTGGAAGCTGCACAGTATTTAAGTGCCACAGCAAGTTTGCTGGATTCTTCACAGCTTGATCATATTGAAGGAAGACTATCTGCACTGTCTCAAAAACTTGATGCTATAAGCCAAAAGAAAAAGGAACTACAGCAAGATGAGGAAAAAGACAAAATGGTAAGTTGAAACAGTTAATCAAACTTATGTTAATTTGTTTGTAAAATTTCTAGATTTTGGAACTTTATGAATTGTTAAAAAATAGTGAAAATATCACTCAGCTTTTACCCCAAACTGTGGAAAGACTTATTTCACTAGAGGCACTACATACTAAAGGTATATTTTAAATTAAAGTTAAATTGTATTGTAAGTTTTAACCTTTTAGCATCTGAGTTTGCCAAGACTTTAACTCAAGTTGAGCTGATCCAGTCTGAAATAGAAGGCAATGTTCAGAACAACAAAACCTTGTTGCAAGGAGTACAAGAGAGTTTTGCCATGAATCTAAATGACATTAATCAGAATATTGTAAATTTAGATACAAGAATTAAAGCTCTAACAAATAAAAAGTAGGCAAAAAAGTTTAAAAGCCTGTCATTTGAGTTTTATATAATTTTTGTATTAGTTATTCATTCTTACTTTGTTAATGCTTCACAAATATTTAAATGTAACACTTAAGTTTGTGTATTTTAATGCACTAGCTAATATTATTTTTAACAGTGCATTACTAACTTGTTTTAATATAGATTTTGCTTTTATATGATGATGGATTTTTACAGAAAACCTTAACTAGATAATTGTTTATTTTACTTTTCTTCTACAGAAGTAAGTTTGATTCTCAAGTACTTAAATGTAGAATACTTGCATGCTTAACCACTCCAACAATAAACTATTTTGTTTTTATATCATGTTTATTTTATATACAGATCTTTCTTACTTACTTTCTAGGTATATACATAGTGTTCTCAGTATTTATAGTTATAGACAGCTTTTTTTACATTATTTGCAATGTAATATGAAAATACAAAACTCAAAAGTTGGAATATGGAATGTAAATAATGTGGCATATAAAAGTATTATGTATGTAGGTTTCTTTGAAATTCCGCCTCTTTTTCGACAATTTAAAGACTTATACTACATGTGATTCGCTAGTTGATGTGGTAGGTTCCACCTCCATATTAACCACAATACTTTCCTGATCCTCTTTGGATGCACTCTCCCCTATTGAAGGCATCTTAGGTAAGGATTTCTGAATTTTGCGCCTGACTCTCCTCAGCGATCTTTTCTTATTGTTGGACTCGATAATTTTCCTAAAATTTCATGGTCAACTATTTAGTTACATAACAACCACTGTGAAAAACGTGTATTTTATTTAAATGGAGATTGGTGAAGGTCAATTAATTTATGAAGAAAAGTGCAATATAATAAATATCCAGCAAGTTTTTAAATGCGTCATACTCACTGTTGCCTACAGTCGATAAATACAGCCAAAACAAATATTAGGGTAATGACTAGAACCACCACTATTACAAATATGACTACAGTTTCCACTTGATGTGATTCATCTTCCAGTATTTCCGTCAGGGAAATGTCTGTAGTGGATTCGTTTACTGTAACAAAAGTATGAGTATTTTTATGAAGTTTTGTTGAATAAATTCTATTAACTGCTTCGCCCTACTTATTTTGCGTAGTTGTTTATACAATAAAGTAAATGGATTTTGTGGGAAAATCCCTAAAGCGATAAAACGGTACATTAAACTTTGTGATTATTATTTAACAAATGTCTTTTTGCAATTAGTAATATAACAGTAAATAATGCATTATAAGATAAAAACTAATATATAGTGACGAAATTTCCCCTATAAAAAGATAAGCGTCAAACATAATTGCATGGCAAATTGATTAGTAATACTTTCACAGTTGGTTTGTTCTTACACAAATTTCGCTTATTGTACAATTTTTTCATTGTTTTTGGTACCACGGTACGAACTGGTATTCGAACTTTCGTTATTAAGCACAAAAAAATAAATAAACGACGAGGATGTGTACAATAATAATTAGCGTTTATAAAACAAACATTTATAACAACTTACCCAATTTTTCAAACACTTCCCTGTTCAATTCCGAATTCATCATCGGTTAGTTTACTCCAGTTGCCCGTTAAATGTGTCCACTACAAATAAATTCTCTACTACTACAGGGTGAATATTTACGCGCTTGAAACTGATTTAGCGTACTAACCTACCGATACTGTTTGCTTCGATAAACCATTCAACGTTCATTTCGACGGATTGGAAAGTAAATGGCTAGATTATAAAACGTGTCTGCGTTCCATAAACTTATTCACTTGTTTTGGAAAATAGCGTGCCAGTGATGGCGTCAATGTGCGCATTGCGCTTCCTCGTTTCAGTTGTAGTACTTTGTGCACACCCGTTGGTAAATAAGAAGAATGCCACAAGGATTTTCTATTTTTAATAAATGTACAGTGCGTAGAAAACTTGAAAGTACTGTATATTCGGTAAATCGCCTCTTTAATCCTCGAAGATACGCCACTGATGGAATTCATAACTAATTAGCGTTGTATAAATCTCTTGGAAACTATACAGAGAGGGGCGGTTTTTCTAAAAACAGGTTATATTTCAAGACTGAATGTGTTTATACATACATTATACTGTAGTATGGTATTATTGTTTAAGTTTAACCACAATTATTCTGATGTAACGAATTAATGGGTTCTGCAAATAAAATCAAAAAAATTGTTAAGGTATCATGAAATTGTTTATTAGGAATAAACGAAAAAAAAGCAAACTGATAATGGTGTGGGGCTAAATATACATAAAGCACCTACTCTAGTTATAATAAAACCGTAAAGCAAACACCAGTTTAATTGTTAATTATATAGTAAAAAAAATTAAAATAGGTATATAAAGCAGACCCGTATTTAGCGACGACGTACTTTAGTGGTCCAACCTTCTTCAACTTCGGCTTGTGGCTGGGATTCTTGAGCTAAAATGGACAGATTATTCAAAATTATCGTTATTAATAAGACAAAAACTTGCGTTTTTCTTTAGGTGGTGCCCGTTTCTCTTCGACGGGTGCTCTACGCTCATCTGCACGGTCTCCTCCCTTTCTGTCTCTCTCATCACCTCCACGTCTTATCGGCTCCTCTCTTCGTGGAGTTCCACCTCCGTCTTTACGCCATTCGGAACCGCCTTCACGAGGAGGCCCACCTCTAGATGGAGGCGGTCCTCGTCGAGAATCTTCATTAGGACGACGCCACGAGTCGGATGGTTTACTACATACAAATACAACGTTTTGGTTATGAAACGTACAAATTATGAATGAATCAAACCTTCGGTCATCCTTGCGCTCGAACCGACTAGATTCAAATCCACGTGACCTGTCACCATCTCTATCGCGGTCAAAGCCTCCTCTACCGCCTCCTTCACGATCGTCTCTTCTACCTCCGTCCCGGTTGTCTCTACGTTCAAATCCTGTAAAAATATTCTTGAGTATCAATTTTTATTCTGAATAATATTTTGTAATACCTCTATCCCTGTCACGATCATCTCTACGACCCTTATCAAAACCACCACCTCCTCGAGTAATTTCGCGGCGTTCTCTATCCCTCTCCTCAAACCGGGGTCTATCTCTCTCTCTGGAAGCGTCCCTCTCCTTTTCAACAGCGTCACCGCGTCTCCAGCTCGACTGAGACTCAGGATTAACGCGATGTTCTAATTATACCACATTATAAAACTGTCATTAACACACTTCAAGTGATAACTTACTAGGGGTCCATGGCTCCGCCTTTTTGGAGTCTTCGCTTTCTTTTTCAGCGCCGGCTGCTCGCCACGACGAATCAGGCTTCTTAGACTCTTTTTCCCCTCGTCTCCATACCGCAGATTTGTCTTCTCTAGCTCCTCCTTCCCTTTCTTCCTGCAGTTTGCGTTCGATTTCCTCCTCTCTTGCTCGCTGTTTGGCTGCGGTACGCTCTAACATCTCCCTGCGCTCCCGCTCTTCCTTCTCTCTTTGCTCTCGTTCGATACGTTCTTTTTCAGCTCGTTCTTGTCGTTCCATTTCCTCGCGCGCCAACCGTTCCTCTTCTTCGCGTTGCCTCTGTTCTTCTCGTTTACGTTCCTCTTCCTCCTTCTTCTCTCTCAGCCATTTTTCCCGTCTCTCTTCCTTCCTTTTTAGCTTTCGTTCCGCCAATCTCTTACGACGTTCTTCCGTCAAAACTTTTTCAAATTCTTGCAGTTTTTCTTCGTACACCGAATGACGTTCTTTTTTCAGCTTAGCAAGGAACTCATCCTTTTCAGCCTTCATGCGCGCTAGCCTATCCCTGGATGCCACGGCCAATTTACGTTCTTCAATAGCGGCCGCGATGCGTTCTTTCTCTTGTTGTTCCCAGAACTGTTCGTCTTGTAATTGTTTTTCTTTTAAGACTTCCTGAAGCAGAGGAATCTCTTCCAATCGTTTGGCTCGTTCAAAGTAATCCACTTTCTTTTCTTGCGACTTCAATTTGGCTTGAAGCTCCCGACGTTCTTTCTGCAATTCTTCAGCCTCTTTGGCGGCAATTTGATCAGCATCCAGTTTTTTAATGTCGTCCTCGTCCATTTTCTTCAAAATTTTCTGTCCGTGGCCGGTTTGGCTGATTTGCTGTAATTTTTCCTGCAAATGTCTGTGTTTGATTTGCTCTATTTCGTTCTGGTGGCGTCTACGTTCGCGCTCTTGGCGTTCTTCTTCCAGACGTTTTTGTTCCGCCATCAGTTGCTGCCGCTGAATTTCTTCCAATCGCTTCTGTTCTTCTTCTTCGCGTACAGTGTTCAATCTTTCAATGTATTCTTTTCGGTCCTCAATAATCTTGTGTCTCTGCAAGATCTTTTGGTGTTCTTTAACTTTGTTTTCGTGGTAGTTTTGAACCATTACAGACCGAAGTTTTTCTCTTTCAACCTTCTTCTTGTTGGGATTGATTACACTCACTGCTTTATTCAGCACAATAGACATATTAACCAGCTGGTTTCTGACCTGTTCGCTGGGCATCACTTGTAATGTTGGCCCTTCAGGAGTGTCCTCCCTTTGGCTCTCACTCAAGTCAATTCCGAAATGAATACACTGTTTTCCATGGTCTATGCGGATTTGCATGTCATTGTGTCTTACACAGTCCACCAGGAGTCTTTCTAAGTGGAAAGGGGTAGCAAACTTTGCTAGTTCTATTAGCCGGGCAAACTCTATAGTTTGGTAAACTTGAGCAACTTGACGAACTAAGCGAACCAAAGTAACATCTTGCAGTGCTGGTATATATTGCTGCAGTGCAACTCCAGTTTCATCTATAAGTTATAAGGTGACTAACTGAATGAGTAGACTATACATTTTAATTACCTGATCGGATTTGTTCGATCACAGCATGAACTCTAGGGCACAAACTTAAAGGGTCAAAATCAACCTCTAACCATTTGTACAAGTCTTGAAGCTGGGGCGTTGCCAAATTAACGACGTTTATACGAACCTACATAAATTTTTTCATGCTATTTCTGTTGTTTTCAATGTATTGGTAAGAACTCACCAAATCTTTTAAAAGACTAGCCCTAGTTGGTGGTTGCATTAGCCCCAACAGAATAGCCAACCTTTGGGCTTTCTCTAATGGTGACTTGTCTGTTTCAATAAAACGATCGAATTCCGGATGGGCTGATGGCAGTGGGATAGCCAATGTAGCAACCAAAACCCTTTTGAAAAAATTAATAGTAGTTTCTTGAAAGTCTATTAGTGTGTATCAGTATCTTCCATTATTTTTAAATGACAAATAGTCATAACTTGTTAAACAGCAATAATTTGATAGGTTTATGTACTTAGTTTTGCAGGAAAATACCAAAGAATTATTCTGTGCAAATCTGACACAGACCCCAAAATTGTTACTTTGTTTTCAACAAACGATTTAAATATCTCTGAAACTTGTCAAGACAACCTCTGGAAAAGGTAACCATGATACAACAGAAACACTAATAACTAATCAGTACCTCCAAAACTGAAAAGGCTACCAACATAGTTTGCTGTAAATCAATGTGCTACCATAACAAAACTTTAAATATGCTTTTACAAGTTTGCAAATAAATAAAAGATTATAAACATGTTTATCTTGAAGCAAGTTGTAGGGACTATTTTCAAACTTTTTAGCTTGAAATAAAACCACAGAAAATATTTATTTTATTTAGAAATTACAAAATGTAACCTTACCTGCAAGCCATTTTCTGCAACTCCTCCTGGGTGATGTTTTTCTTCATCTCCTTGCTCAACTGTAAGAGTTTAAAGAGAGCAGCTGCATGGAATAAATAGTTGCCTGCCTTCCAAAACACCATGGCCAGCTTTTGATAATAATTAGCCATTGTTTTGGGTACTGGCATCTTTTTGGACAGATTCATTAAATTATTAATGTCCTCAATAGCCTTGTATGCTTCCTGCCATAATTCCATTTGTATGGCAAAGTCTAGCTGGTGCAATCTGTAAATATTCTGTTAAATCATACAGAAATGGTTTAAATAATAATTAATTACCTAGTTTCCAGATTGAGTTGTTGAGTTTCAGGCTTGGACATGGAAACATTAGTAACTTGAGCAGGCAACTTACAAATATCCTCCAGATGCTTCCTCAGTTTGTCACACAACTTTCTAAATTCTGTTTTCCTGTTATACTTTAAGCAAAATTGAAAAGCCATTCTGGCTATATCATGATACAAATTTTCCACATGAGCATTAGTTCTTAGAAGCTCCAAACATTGGCAATAAGACTCCCACAAGAATTTCACCCAGGGAGTTAAAATAGTGCGGTCTGACCTATCTTGAGCATCTTCCCCAGACACTGCACTAAGCAGGATACTCTCTGGGGTTGCCAAATTATCCAAGTCATCTATATCAATCACTGCTTGAGCTGACTGTTCTCTGGCATTTTCAGTTTTCTCTTCAGCCATTCTCAAGTACCCTCTGATGACATTCTCCAAAGAGCCTACATTTACTGACTGGAACATGTTCCGGTACTGGAACAGACCCTCTTTTGCTATGTGTGACTTTTTCAGTTCCACACACAGGTCCAAGTACTTGAACATGATGGGCTCCAAAACAGATTCTGACCAGTTGTAGGCCCATTTCTTGTTCCTAAAGACTTCCTGAAGGGTGTCCAAGGCCCGTGCTGGTTTACCCACTTCGATAAATTCTGAAAGTGGATTTAAGATAAGAAATTATTAATGGCCATATGCCTGTAGGATATTGACTTACCATTAGCACGTTTTAGTGCGTTTTCCGGTCTTTGACCGTACCGAGCCATATTTCTTAGTAAAAAATCACCGAAACGTTTTACATTTAAAAAATGCTGGCGCAAAAATAATGGCAAATTTCACCGCAACGAAAACGTGAAAATTTTCTTAGAAAATCCGCCGACAACCTATAAAAATGGCCGCCAAGCTAGATCCTACACTACTGTCAATTATGTCATCTGGGGGTATGACATTATTCATTTTGTAGTATCTTTCTTTATTTTACATTGTGCTGGCGCCAGCAGTACAAACAAAGATAACTACTGATCGCACATGGAATTAATCCGTCAACAGGAACAAGGAACAGTCAAAAAAATCATTTTGGGGTTTGTTCACGCAGCACTATATTAATTGTTATAAAGCTTGCCATTGGTTACAAGGCAATTTTGACAATTCGCATGTTCTTTATTATTGGTTGCCCAGTTACGAGACACATGTGAGTTGAACTTAGCTGATTAAATGACATTCCAAAAAAACAAAGTTCTTCTTTTCTGTATTATCTGTATTTTTGGAATTTGTAATTTGTAGTTCAATGTTCATGTTCAATTAATTTTTTGGTATTAAATCATTATATAAATAAAAAATATAAATTCTATACGGTATTGCTGTCGGAATCGCAAGGTCAAACAGCTTAGCAGAGTGAAGTGAATGTTGGTTAACGTTAAAATCAAGTTAAAATTTGGTCAAAGTTCTGTTTGAATCGTAATCAAATTCAAATTAACATGACCAGTGTTCAAAACTCTCCTGAAACTGAACTAGAATTACCGACTTCCTCGGTTCGAGAGGAATTAGTATGTAAACTAGAGTTGTTTGCAAATATTACAACTTACTAACCTTGCTTTTACAGATAGAGACTGCAGTAAAGTTTCTAAAAAACCCAAAAGTAATCAACAGCCCCCTGGCCCACAAACAAAAGTTTCTTCAAAGACGTGGCTTGACTGAGGATGAAATCAGGTTAGCTTGTGAAAGGTCAGGTGCTTATGATCATCATGAACACTTGACTGCCTTATCATCTATACCTTCAGTACCTCAGTCTCCCAATATGATCACTTCATATCATGGATATGGCCCTATGCAAGTTAGATGGTTTGATCGCTGTAGGGAAATTGTACATAGCATAGCAATATTTAGTATTGTAGCCTATCTTGTTAAGAGAATTTACGAGGTAAGTGTTTCTTGAAGTAGCCCATGTTATTTAACAAAGGAAATATTGCTAAAATTTCAGATGTACATAGCTCCTTTCTTATTTGGAACAAAAAGAAAATCTGTTGAAGATAAATTAGATGACTTAGAAAAAAATGTGGGTGATTCAATGAGAGTGTTGCAAAGTAGTATAGGAGATGTGAAAACAGAAGTAGATAGGATAAATTATAATTCTGAATGTGAAGTTGTATCTGAGCTGAGGAACCTAAAGTCTGAAATTGCTTCAGTCAAAGGTTTATTACTCACCAGGTAACAATTTAAATAATTTGTGGGTTTGTTGTAAATTTGGGAAACTTTCAGGAAGCAGTTTCCTTCAGTAGGAAATCCTGTGGTTCCTCCTTCAATTCCTGCATGGCAAATGTCCAGTGTTCACCAAGGAAATGAGACAGAAGGAGAAAGTGAAGAGCATAAAGAAGAGCTTCTGGAAGTTGGGTCAGGATCAGGTTCTTCAGAACCAGAACATGGAATGAAAACGAGTGAATCTAGTCTTGAAATAATGTAAATATTTTATTTAAAATTGTGGCTTAAACAGTGACAAGCTAATAACACTTTCTAAAATAAAAGGCATTTGATAGTTGCATGTTTTTCTTTTTCAGCAACCATGAGGATGTGTAGTCTGTGTGTCTAGACCATAGATTCAAAATTAATTTAAATAAAGTAATTATTCCCAAAGGAGGCTTAATTTCTAACATTAACATCTTTTTTATTTCAGCTACTCATCCAAAGACTGCGATACTGAATCATGTCACAGCAAAAAAAGCAGCAGAGAAGGAAACATCACTGATTAGATAAAGTTGAAAAACTGTACAACCAAACATAAATTTAATTTTTTTTACCTTTTGTGCATTGTTTTTATTTTAATAGAGGGTTTTATGTTTGTTATTTTAATATGATTGATTTTTATAGTGTGGATATAAAATTAAATATATTTAGTAGCAATTGATAGTGACTGGCTATTGGGGACTAATTGAAAAGGATTATATTGTGCTATGTATAGTTGTAAGTTTTAAATTGTGTGAGTTTGACAGAGAAAGGATATAAAAACAGGATTTTGTAATGTTAAGTCGCATGTGAAGCATTTTCGTTTGTGATTGGCCAAAATAAAACTGCTTTTTTTGACCAATCACAAACTATCCACTGTGCTGAGATTTACGCAAATGCCGCATTTGTAGACTTAACATAATTGTTACCAAATGCCTATGGAACTTGTTATATTTAAGTGTTGATTTTTTAGAATAAAATTGACTTCTAAAAATATTTGCTGTGGTTTTTATTAAATTAAATTTTATTGGAGCAAGGTGCTGATTTTACAAAGAGAAGGGAAAACAATTAAACACCCTTCTCTAAATTCCAGATTGAACATTATCAGTTTCAATATTTATTGTAATTTAATAAATTAAATAGAAAGGCGGACAAATTAAATTTCCAGCGGCACAAGAAAGAGTGGTTGGTAACTTGTCTTTATAAAAATAATCAACAACACAGTAAATCAATATGAAAAACCGGTTTAGAAACATTTTATTCACAATACAGCTGTATAATAATAGGTCGATTGAAACTGAACATTTTATATAATAAACGAATCTTACAATTGTTATACCCTACAGGTATTGATTTTTATGTACATATCCGAAACCGTCGAGGTTTGTAAGGATATTATTGTAATTTATTGTTCTACGGTTTTGTTGAAACTAGCTAAAAACAAATCTTAATAACATTTTCTGATGCAGAAAACCTTACACAGTTACTATACACTATACACATTTTAAACTACAGTAAAATGAAGTCCTTAGAACTCATACATTGGTACTGATTAAGTATCAATTTGATGGATTTTCTATTGACAGAAAAAATTAGTGAATATTTAAAATGTACATAACGTGGAACAATGCAACTAAACTACCAAAACAACTAGAGAGTGACTTAACAAATAAGTATACCTATATTCAAACCGCAGAACATAAAACAGAAGAGCAGACGCAAAATGTTTGCCTTTTTTTTTCACAAAAAGCATATTATCTAAAAGCACAACTTCCCAATCTTGGGCAACCCTTTATAGACTAAACATTATTACCACTAATAAAACAAAATAAACTAAGTCTAATGAGCTGTACTTATATGAGGTATGATTTTTTTCAAAAATGCTATCTACTTAAAATCTGTACAGTTACGGAAATGAACCTTTTAGCCACTTTATTTATGGTAAAAAAATAAATATTAACAGAAATGATTGCGTAAATCAACTTAGGAACCCACTTTACACAATGAAAACTTAAACTATTTGTTTGTCAAATATTATGGTACTAAAATGAGGAACCACTGGCCTTAAAAAAGTGTCTTGTCTCTATTTTAGTTGTCTTTAATGCATTAAAAAGCACCTCATAACAATTCGTTCTCGCTCCATTTTATGTAACCTATAATTGTTATACGTAAAGTCAAATATAGTTAATTGAATACAATTTTTTGAAACTAATAAAGCTTATGGAACTCACAAAAATCAACGAACAAGTTGAAGAATAAATAATTTTTAAGCACCAGAACCTCCAGACAAAACTTATTCAAAAAATTTTAAATGAACTTAAAACTGCTTTTGTTAAATAAAACAAAACTAAAACACTGTACATTAAAAACAAAACAAAATGTTTATTTACCACACTGTTTAACAGATACGCTTTCCTCTCTGATGCAGCCTCTTTTATTAACCTGCGGCAAAACAAAATAACGATAAAGTGAAATAAAATAACAAATAAAAGCATTAAATAAAACAACCACGTTAGGTGTGTGTTATAAAAGGTGGCAAGGATTTTTTGTATGAATAATACATTTGTGTTGATATAGAATGTCCCAAAATGCTTGATAGGTCACAGTGGAGTGAAACATTAGTATTTGGGAGATACAATATCCTATTTCATGCTTTGTAATGATCTACAAAACTAGAATGATTTTTTTAATAAAATCCTTACCATGAGAGATTAGCAGATTTCTAAAATGTCAATTCAACAATAATTATCCTGGAGCAGCAGACCCACCGTAAAGAAAAACAGTATAAATAAGCAAATATACAGCATACTTAGTACTTTATATTTTTTAAATACTCTAACAATATCACTAGTAAAGCTACCATCCAACGACTGCAAACGTTCCTTAAGTAGATTTACTTACATTACCTAGAAAAGTATTAAACAGTTTGTAAAGGCCCATCATGAAATTTGTATTTACTTGATAAAGTATTTTTACACTTTTATCTAACATTTTTTTTTGTACGTCCTCTGTCACTGACTAAATCCTCAAAGAGATGCATTTCTCCTAGTCAGAAAAGTCACAGAAAACTATTGACTGGATTATCGTTCTGTATCCACTCTCACTCTATTATATTTAACTAGTATTAGTAAGCATCCTATCACATTGGGACTCATAACATAGTCAATCCTCTTCTGGTGACGCCCCGCCTACCCCTCTCCTATTTCCTGTACCGTCAATTGCACATGCGCTGTGGGATGCGCGATTTGAACCGTCGGCCGTCTTTGGGGCTCTCACCGTCAGATGGTGACTCTTCCACTCGCGTGACCACGCTCTCTGCCAAATTGTCCAGCTCGGATTTGGGTTTGATGGCGGTTTCAGGCATGCGCGGTCGCGGTTGTTGTCCGGCCACGTTTCCAGTGGCACTGAAAGAGGGCGCGAGAGTCAGCTGAGACTCTGGGATCGGGCGAGTACAGATATTGCCGCAACACTATCCGTTTCAAATATTCAATTGAGTGATATAGTTAGTGCTAAGTGTATACATGCAAAGTGCAGACGTTATGATCGTCGACTAGTTAATAGTTATAGACGGTCAGATCAAATTAAATCCAAAGTTATGTTAAAAACATACATGACTGGCGTAAATCTCAGCACACTGAGCAGTTTGTGTTTGGTCAAAAAAAAAGCAGCTTTCAGCTGGCTGCTTTTTCTTGACCAATCACAAACTATAAATAGTGCTGTAAATAAACACGTCCATAGTTGAATAATTCGATTTTGATCAACTGTCTGCAATTATTACCTTGTCTGAAACACAATAAAATATTGATTAGTCATTAACCATTCAAACATTCTCTTTAAATCTGCTGCAACTACCACTCCCTTATTTGTCAAAAAGGCAAACCAACCCTTAACCTGCGGCAATACCAGCACTCACCTCTAATCTATAAGGACCCTGTTTACAAAGCCCTACCAGAGTCTATGCAGGTGCAGATTGCGACTGAGCACCGACCGGACATCTGCTGTAAACCGCAGGGCATCCAACACTGGAAGGAGATTCAAGAGTGCTACATCACTGGGATCAGAGAACCAGGATTTGATTGGTATTGCATTGTCTGTGTAGAATAACTTTTATTGAAAACAGAGAATCAATGTTAAACTGTACAAACTATTACCAGGATATGCCTTATAAGCTCCTGGACTATTGTCCAGGATGAACACACTGGAGAGATCATTGCATATTGCACTTAGATCTTTGGTGTAAGAGCCAAAATCAGGGGTGCAATGTTGGCGGTAAAACCGTCTTTGGAGTATCCCGCGGCCAGCGTCTAGTTTATCAGCAACCGCCGCTCCATAAATTTCCATACTAGCAGTGAATACTACTAGTTCATACCATTGTGACACCTTGGATTAAGTTTCAGATTAAAAAAAAACTGTTTCCTACATATATTCATTGTAAAACTCACAATATCTAGGAAAAAGTCTACATGAGGCCGTTTATGTACAAAAAACCTTACAGGGTGTCTGTCAATTGTGACTTTTAAGACAAAATCCGGGGGAACCCCCGGTCGTACTGTCTGCCGTACAACTCCGTCATGATGTGAGTGAATTAAAGTTTCATCCAAGTCCAGAACTAGAACCTTACGCTTTACTAAGTCTGTAATGGAGCATCAGTTACCCAATTATAACAATAATTATCTCAAATATTTAACAACCAAAATTATCATGATTCAGACAGTAAACAAATAATTGTTATTAACACTACAATAACATGTACTTATGGTTTCTTTAAACTTAGTAAGACAGTAAATAAAAAAGTACTTACTTAATCTATGTCTTGATAAGGGAGATAATGGAAATAAATCATATTTTACTGACTGATGCTGGTATATCTGCAAAAGCAAAAAAGATTTGTACAGTTTGGGCTTCTGCCAACAATACCTTTGCCAATAACTATGAAATGAAACATGCACTTATGAGGAAAGTCTACAAACACTATTATTAAATCCCTGGACGGGTGATTACAAAATTATAGGCTTTGGAAGGAAACCAACTAGCCTGGGACATTGAAAAACAAATTGTTTTGAAAGATGACACTACAATTCTTTGATAAGATAATCCAAATATCCAGATATCCATAACTTAAAGTTGGCAAAAAATCTTAATAACAATGAAAACCTTACCGCTCTAGTCTGTTTTCTTAAAGTGAAACACAAGCATGTCCATATTCTTGAGGCTATAAGCAAAAATGCTCGGAGCCCCATTTCCAACTGCTTCCACATTTGAAAACTGGATTTCTTTTGAGGACCGGTACGACGTAAATTAAACTGTACTGGTCTGGAATCAGGAAACCAGTCGGGACACTTGCCTTAGTAAATCGCGGCTTATTTACATTTTATTTTTTTAGGAAACAGGGAAAAAGCGGAAAATCGCCAAATGAACTTCACTCAAACATTGAAGACAGACAGCCATTAAAAATCGACCCTCAATTTTGACAGGTTGATATGTTTGACTGTTTTGACATGATGGAGTTGTGTTACATCATTGCCACACATTTAATATTTTCCTTCAGGTTTAAATTGGAAATTTAGTCTTATAATTATTTAAATTTAATTCACAAGTTAAAGAAGTAAATTAATTTCTTCAAACGTCACACAATAATCATCTAATTACTATTTTTGGGAGAAAAAAATGTTGTATGTTGCATAACTAGAGGCTGTTTGTTCGCTTGCTTTTAAACTATTTGGCAACATCGTGGTGACAGGAGGCAAAACTAGTGACAGTGACACATGACACGACATCGGCGCATGTCTATCAAATGCGTTGCGCTTTGAATGAAGATACGTGAAGTGTGAAGTCGTGTCGGGTAACGTGAACGTAAATTCAGGCTTACGGAAAGATCTCGGCCGATTCAAACTCGTTTTCATACAGTTTTTCCTTGTTTACAGTATTTTTTTGGAAGAAAAATTGTCTAATCAAAATTTCGTGATTGTTTCAAATAGCCGGCATGGCGTCAGAGGAAGAAGTTGAAGAATCTTTCGCCGGTAAGTTTGTTTTGATGGTCTCAGTTTACGTTTGTGTAAACGCCGCTGAAGAAAACCCACTGTGTTTACTAATTACATCAACTACGTTAATTAATTAATGGTTTAAAAGTCTCCTGGTTCTGCAGTAGCGTTTGAAATGTTCCCAAAACCATTGGGATCAAACTGAAAAGTGCCAACAAAAAAATGTAATTACCGTGTAATGAAAAGCCGCGGGGGGAGGAGGAGGTGGGTTTTCATTATTTTTGTGACAGCGCGTTATACCCTGACCCTTAACAAAATGGAGGCCATCAAACAAAGAGATTGGCAAATCGCAAATTAAATGTTGACTACTTTTCACTATTTAGGGTACTTTTCAGATAACATCATAGATTTTATTGGCAAATTAACATTTAGGTGACAATTCTATTAGCCAACCTAAAATTTAGTCAATTTTTAAATTTTAAAGTTTTTATCAATAAGTAATAATCAGTATTTTATTCCATGCCAAAATAATGTTTGTTTACCTGAATGTAAATAACTGATCATTTAATTTTTAAGTTAATTTAATTTGGTACAAATTAACACAATTGGTGGTTGTTTTAATTTTTGCAATATACCTATTTACTAAATTGACTTATTGTAATGATTTGCTTGTGTTATTAATAATCCCAGCACTGTTTCTAGTTTATGATTTGTTAAAAAAGCTGCTTTTTTCTGTCCAATTACATTCTTGCTGTGTTGTTATCAATATGCAGCCATTAATCTGTACTTTTCAAACTAATTATATAACTCATCAAGTTTCTAAATGACTTTATTCAATAAAAATGAGTGTGATGAGATGTGTTGATAATTGACAGTTGACAATCTTTTCTGGGGGTGCAAGATGGGCATCTTTGGCCACATTCGTTTTCAAACTCTATAGAGCCAGCAGAGCGTATTTGACGTCACGATGACGTAATTTGACAGATGGTTAAATTATGCTTTTGCTAAATTACGTCATCGTGACGTCAAAAACGCGCTGCTCACTCCATGGAGCTCGAAAACGAATGCGGCCTTTATGACATTTGACAGTAAGCTGTGCTGTGGCGTTGCCATGACGGAATTTGGCAGCAATGGCAACCATAACTTGATTGGTCACAAAAATTTGGCAAAACTATAATTTGACCTTTACCCTCCTTGAATTTGACCAACTGTCAAATTAGGTCATTGTGACGTTACATTCGCTCTGCTTGCTCCAAGGAATGTGAAAACGAACATAAAAACAAAATTAGTTTTTTTTTTAATTCCTTTCATATTCAAAACTAACAATAATTAGTTAACTGAGATTTTTCTACTACCAAATTCTAACAACAAAATTTTTTGATTCTCTATAATTTTATTATTTCTTCTCATGTCAGCGCCTGGTGAGGAAGAAGTTGCGGCTGAAGAAACTACTGGTGATATTGTGGAAAATGAAGAAGCTTCTGATGAGGCACTCCCTAAGGCAGGAGTAAGTATAACTTTTTCAGAAATAAGATCGACATCTCATTAAATAAATTCTCAAGACTTCTGGTATTCTTCAGGAGGAGGACGACGACTACGAACCTGAAGAACGCAAAAAGAAGAAAGGTAAAAAACGAAAAACTCGCTCTGAAGAAGGGAGTAGTAAACGAGGTAGAAAAAAGAAGAAAAAGAAGAAGAATGACAGTGGAGAGGTATACTTTACAGTCCCCTGTTTGTATTTTTTGGTTGTTATACTTTTTTTATACCTAGGAAAGTGATTTTGGCTTAGAAGAGGACAATGGTGGAGATTCCGACTATAGCTCCAGCAAAAAGTCCGGACGCAAATCAAAAAGTAAACACGCACCATCTGCACCGTCAACTCCTTCAGGAGAGGGTTCTAATACAGGAGGTAAAATTACATTTTATAATGTTCTGCTAAACTATTTATTTTTGAAACTATAATAACCAGGCATGCCAACAACAGAAGAAGTCTGCTCAACCTTTGGATTGAACGACGTAGACCTGGAATACACTGACCAAGACATGCAGAACTTAACATCTTATAAACTTTTCCAGCAACACGTGCGACCCCATTTAACTAAGGAAAATCCAAAAGTAATCCTTGTATTTTTTTTGTACTGCTGTTATATTAATAATTTTAATTTTTTAGGTGCCCATGTCTAAGTTGATGATGTTAGTAGCCGCAAAGTGGCGCGAATTCTCTCAAATCAATCCTCATCTACAATCAGATAGCCAAGACACTTCAGCTATAGCAACCGGTGGCGAAGAAAGCTTTTCCAAACCGGCTCGCGCTTCGAGAGCCTCTAAAGAAGCCGCCTCCAAAATCGTGGAAGCTGAAGCTGAAGATTTTGACGAGGACGAAGACGATGATGAGGACGACCGAAGGTTGACTTATTTTATTTTGGTTTTAACTTGAAACTAATTATTGTGTGCAGCTTGTCAACCTTTAAAGAAAAGAAGAAGAGAGGTAGAAAGCCGGGACGGGGCAGGAAAGCTTCTAAAGTGCCCACATTGAAAATCAAACTTGGCAAAAGAAAAAGAGGCAGCTCAGAAGAGGACGAAGTTAGCAATGCTGGTTCCGAAAAGGATTCCGATGCTGAGTTTGAGCAAATGCTTCAAGACAACGAAGAACCCAAATCAAAATCTAGGTTAGTTAGGTTGTATCACAAGTTTGTAACAGTCTAATTGTTTAATTGTAGCGATAATAACGACGCTAGTTCATCCAAAGCGACGTCAGAAGCAGGCGACGAGGCGCCTAAACGTAAAGCTAAAACAAAGATTGGAATGAAGTCAAAACGGAAAAGGAAAACCAAGCAAAAAGATGACGAACCCTATGAGGTAAATGCGCGTGAGTGTGGTAACAGTGACAGAAAGTGCAAAACATTTTTTTGTAGCACCAAGACTACTGTGAAGTGTGTCAGCAAGGTGGGGAAATTATCCTGTGCGACACTTGTCCTAGAGCATACCATTTGGTTTGTTTGGAACCGGAATTAGACGAAGCGCCTGAAGGAAAGTGGAGCTGTCCGCATTGCGAAAGTGAGGGGCCTGCTGATCAGGAAGATGACGAACATCAAGTACGTTTCAGTTTTATATGAAACGTTGCAAGAAAATTAATGAAAATTGGATTTGGCTTTCAGGAATTTTGTCGAGTTTGCAAAGACGGTGGTGAACTGTTGTGTTGTGATTCCTGTCCTTCCGCGTATCATACTCACTGCTTGAATCCACCTTTAACGGATGTTCCGGACGGTGACTGGAAATGTCCTAGATGCGGTTGTCCACCGTTAAAGGCTAAAGTAGCCAAAGTTTTAACGTGGCGATGGACAGAAACTGAAGTGATTAATAAGGACAAGGTTTGTAGCTCTTTTCATATTTTTAATCAAATTTAATGTTATGTGATTGTTTTAGAACGGAAAGGATGAAGTAGTAAAACACCGACGGCGCGAGTTTTTCGTTAAATGGCACGAATTGTCTTATTGGCATTGCAGCTGGATTACTGAGATGCAATTAGACGTGTACCATCCCCTTATGTTCCGCAGTTACACCAGGAAATATGATATGGAGGAACCACCTAAATTTGAGGAACCTATTGGTAAGGACAACTCATTTGTGCCAGAACTTAAAGGTTGTTAAAGGCAAATTTTTATATAGATGAAGCAGACACTCGTTGTACCCGTCTAATTAAAATGGGTGGCACTACAAACGACCAGGAAATGGAGGAGAAATACTACAAGTTTGGAGTTAAGCCTGAATGGCTTATTGTACATAGGGTCATTAATCATCGCACCATGAGAGATGGAAGAACTTTGTATCTCGTAAAGGTATATCAGAATGACTGATTGGTTTTCTTAGTTAATTCAGTAATTTGTGTGGTTTGTAGTGGCGTGAATTGTCGTATGATCAAGCCACTTGGGAGGAAGAAGGCGATGACATTGTCGGTTTAAAGGTCGCCATCGAATACTACCTTGATCATAGGGCAGCCAGTCTTAGTGGCAGTAAACCAGGCAGAAAACCCAAGTCATGTAAGCTTACAAGTTCATTGTTACACGTAATTGGCTTTAACTAATGTCAAATAAAAAAAAATAGCAAAATCCTCCAGGCCGAAAGCTAGAGAAATAATGGACGATGATGATCGAGTAACCCCCAGACGTTACACTCCTCCTCCAGACAAGCCAATCACTGATTTAAAGAAAAAACTTGACAAGCAGCCTCTTTACTTAGACGAGTGCGCAATGCAACTTCACGAATATCAGTTGGAAGGTAATTTGAGGTAACACTAGCTAGCTTTGTATGCATATTTTGGATTAAAGGTCTTAATTGGCTGCGGTACTCTTGGGCTAATGGTATCGACACTATTTTGGCTGATGAGATGGGCCTGGGAAAAACCATCCAAACCATCACGTTCCTGTACTCATTGTTTAAAGAAGGACATTGTAAAGGACCGTTTTTGGTTTCTGTGCCACTGTCAACTATCATTAATTGGGAACGAGAATTCGAGACTTGGGCTCCTGATTTTTATTGCATCACCTATGTTGGTATGTCTCTGTTTAGTGTTCGGTTGATTTGCCATTGTTATAAAGTAATATTACAGGTGACAAGGATTGCAGAGCAGTTATTCGCGAGAACGAGTTAACATTTGACGAAGGTGGAGTAGTGCGATCGGGTCGCGCAACCAAAATCCGTTCTGGTGCAATCAAGTTCAACGTCTTATTAACCAGCTATGAGCTCGTTTCTATTGATTCGACTTGCTTGGCTTCCATCGATTGGGCCGTATTGGTCGTTGACGAAGCCCATAGGCTGAAAAGTAACCAATCCAAGTTCTTCAAGGTTTGGTCTAATTTACAAAATTTAAACCATTCTTTAACATTGTTATTTTTACAGTTCTTGAGTAGTTACAGCATTCAGTATAAACTGCTACTGACTGGTACTCCTCTCCAGAACAACTTGGAGGAATTGTTCCATTTGCTCAATTTTCTAAATCCCCAGAAGTTTAATGATCTGCAAATCTTCCAGAATGAATTTGCTGATATCTCCAAAGAAGATCAGGTCAGTCGGTTTCTCTGTTGTTTTGCAACTATTTTACACAAAACCTCTAGGTGAAAAAACTTCACGAAATGTTGGGTCCTCACATGTTGCGTCGTCTCAAAGCCGACGTACTGAAGAACATGCCGTCAAAATCCGAATTTATAGTAAGAGTAGAGCTGAGCCCAATGCAGAAAAAATATTACAAGTACATTTTGACGAGGAATTTCGAAGCTCTGAACCCGAAAGGGGGCGGTCAGCAGGTCTCCCTGCTTAATATTATGATGGATTTGAAAAAATGTTGCAACCATCCATACTTGTTCCCAGCCGCTGCCGAAGAAGCTCCGTTAGGATCCCACGGACAATACGATATCCAGCATTTGACTAAAGGTATTATAGAATGCAGAAGAAATGCTTTCAAGTTCAAAGGAATAATTTGTTTTTACTTGTAGCGGCCGGTAAATTGGTGTTGCTGTCTAAAATGTTGCGGATATTAAAGGAACAGGGGCATAGAGTGTTAATTTTCTCTCAGATGACTAAAATGTTAGACATTTTGGAGGATTTCTTAGATGGAGAAGGCTACAAATATGAACGTATAGATGGTGCTATTACTGGTAGTCAAAGACAAGAAGCCATTGACAGGTTAGTTATGTTATTTGCTTGAAATGGTTGGTATATTTATTTGTATAGATGAGAAAGTAGATGAGATTCCTGCAAGTATAGTTAAATTGGTACTACCACATATATCCAAGCCACTAACATACTTAATAAATAAAAGTCTCAAGCAGGGATGCTTTCCAGATCAGTTGAAAATTGCTCAAGTTAAACCGATTTATAAGAAAGGTGATAAAAATGAAATAGGAAATTACAGACCAATAAGCATCCTTCCAGCCTTTTCAAAGATTTTTGAATTGGTTTTATACACACAGCTAACAGATTTTTTTATAATGTGCGACCTCTTCAGTGGTTATCAACATGGCTACATTGCCGGAATGATCAGTACAAACAGCAATTTTTCAGTTTACAAGTCATATCCTTGAACACATAGAAAACCATAAACTAGGAATAGGTATATTTTTAGACTTATCTAATGCTTATGATTGTGTAGATAAAGAACTATTGTTAAAAAAATTAGAACTCTATGGAGTTAGAAGTAAGGCCCTAAGATTGTTTGATTCTTACTTATCTCATAGGAAACAACAGGTTAAACTATTTAGGGACAGCAAGCCATACACATCAAATATAAAAGAAAATCAACATGGAATAGCCCAGGGCAGTATTCTGGGGCCACTACTCTTTGTAATTTACATGAACGATCTGAATTCTATAGCAAAAGAAAATGCAAAAATCGTCAACTTTGCAGATGACACAAATTTACTTGTAGGTCAAGAGGAAATCAGCACTTTAATTCAGTCTGGAAAAGATCTGTTTATTAGGACCTCTGAGTGGTTTAAAAAAAATAAATTAGCTTTAAATATGGAAAAAACAAGTGTGATTATTTTTTCAACAAAACAAGGTACATTTGATAAACCTAATGAAATACACCTTCTCACTGACAGGAGCCAATAGCAACACAAAATTTTTGGGAGTGCAGATTGATGAATTTCTAGATTGGTCTGATCACATAAATGTTCTGCTAGGCAGGTTAAACTCAATTTGCTATGGAATTCGAATTGTCTCCGGGTATCTGAACCTGGCGGCCCTTAAAATATTGTACTTTGCCAACTTTGAATCGATTATGAAGTATGCAATTATGTTTTGGGGTAGAAATACTTCAATACAGAATGTATTTGTAATTCAAAAAAGGGCAATTAGATTAATGTTCAAAATGAAATACAAAGATTCATGTAGATCCATCTTTAAAAAAAATAAAATAATGACTTTATATATATGAGTGTCTCATCTTTCTTAAAAAGAACCAAAACCTATTTAACATCAAAGTCAATCATACATACAACACAAGACAAAAAGATGTAAACTGTCCAAAACATAGAGTATCACTCACTGAGAAGAATGCAAAATATATGTGTATTCGCCTATTTAACAACCTACCAGACAGGCTGAAAACATTGACGGACAAAAGTTTCAAAAAAGAAGTAAAAAATTTACTAATTGAATTAGAACCCTACACTAAAGAGGATTATTTTGTTAAATAAAGATTGCTTATTCTCTGAAATCTGTATTTAGGGAAAAATCGCTGAAAATGTATATAAGTATCTTTAAGTACTACATAGTTCATAGTTCACCATGACGCTATTTCCTTTGTATTAGTTGATAATGTACATTGTACTCTATCCTAATCACAATTCGAAATAAAGACTGTTATTATTATTATTATTATTATAAAAAATGTTTATTTGTCACAATAGTGAAGTTAGTTACTAACTAAACAAAACATCGTTCTAGATTTAATGCCCCGGGAGCTGTTCAATTTGTCTTTTTACTTTCAACTCGTGCCGGAGGTTTGGGTATCAATTTGGCTACTGCCGATACTGTAATAATTTACGATTCTGATTGGAATCCTCACAACGACATTCAGGCTTTCTCAAGAGCCCATCGTATCGGTAAGAACCCGTACTTTTGGACAGCTGAGTACTAAAATACCAATAATATGCTTGACAGGTCAAGCAAACAAAGTAATGATCTACCGATTCGTAACGCGTAACAGTGTAGAAGAACGAGTAACTCAAGTAGCTAAACGAAAAATGATGTTAACTCATTTGGTTGTGCGTCCCGGAATGGGTGGCAAAGGTGCCAACTTTACCAAACAGGAACTAGACGATATTTTACGGTTTGGTACTGAGGAGTTGTTCAAAGAAGAGGAGGGCAAAGAGGAAGAAGTAAACTTTCACGTTCAGTTTAAGAGTAGTCAAAACTAATGTCTTTGATTATAGGCTATTCACTACGATGACAAAGCCGTCACAGAATTGCTGGACCGCAGCAAAGAAGGCATAGAACAGAAAGAATCCTGGGCGAACGAATATCTGAGCTCCTTCAAAGTGGCCAGTTACGCCACCAAAGAAGGTGAAAACGAGGAGGAAGTCGACACTGAAATTATCAAACAGGAAGCCGAAAACACTGATCCTGCTTACTGGATTAAGTTGTTGCGGCATCACTATGAACAAGTAAGCTTTGGAAAGGTTTCAATGTTAGAAATTAGTTAATATTCCTGTTTGTTAGCAACAAGAAGATATTGCACGTACCTTGGGTAAAGGCAAGCGTGTACGTAAGCAAGTTAACTACAACGATGGCGGCATGACTACGGAAACGAGGGATGACAGCACTTGGCAAGAGAATTTGTCTGATTACAACAGTGACTTCTCCGGTGGATCGGATAAAGACGAAGAAGATGATGACTTTGATGAGAAGAACGAGGGCGATTTAAGCCGGCGCAGTAGGAGAAGAATGGAGAGAAAAGATGAAAGAGATAGACCGTTACCTCCATTATTGGCTCGAGTTGGTGGTAATATTGAGGTAAGACTTATTTTTTTACCCTTGAGTGTTTTTGAATCATTCCATTTTGTGTCAAGGTATTGGGTTTCAATGCCCGTCAACGAAAAGCCTTCCTCAACGCTATCATGCGATATGGAATGCCACCTCAAGATGCGTTCAATTCGCAATGGTTGGTGCGCGATTTACGCGGCAAATCGGAAAAGAACTTCAAGGCTTACGTCAGTCTGTTTATGCGTCATCTTTGTGAACCGGGTGCGGATAACGCAGACACATTTGCCGACGGGGTACCGCGTGAAGGTTTGAGTCGTCAGCACGTCCTTACTAGGATCGGAGTGATGTCTTTGATAAGGAAAAAAGTACAAGAGTTCGAACACATTAATGGAGACTACAGTATGCCCGAACTAATCAAGAAAGCGATAGCCGACCAGAATAAAGCCAACGTGAGTACGGCCGGAGATGGAGACACGCCTAAAAGTGCTACAACAAGCACCAGGTAGGTTAATCTTTTTAATAGTAACTACTAACCTGTTTGTTACATTTTTATTTTATATGAAGTAACATGGTTTATTCTTCGTTTTTAAGTGCTACACCAGCCACAAGTGCAGCACCAAGTCCGGCTCCTACTGCCACGACCGAATCTACCGAAAAGGAGAAATCCGAAAGTGAAGATGGAAAAGAAAAAGACGTCAAAGTTGAACCCAAAGACCCTGAGGAAACATCTGCAAGTGTCGCAGAAGAATCCGAGGTCAAAGATAAGACAGACGTCGACGATAAAGAAATCAAAACTGAGGCAAACGAAAGTCAAGATCCGACTAAACCTGATGAAGTCCCTACTGCTGAAAAAGAAGATGGAAATAAAGCGGAGAAAGAGACACCTGAAGTAAGTTTGGGTTGGTTATTTCTGTTTTTTATAAAAATCATAACTCATTATTTGGAAACAGGCAACTGTGAAAGAAGAACCGGAAGTAAAAACGGAAATGAAGAAGGAACCCGAAGAAGAGGAAGTTAAAAAAGAAGACACTGAAAAAGACAAGAAAGACGAGAAGCCTGTGATCGATAAGAAGGATGACGTAGTGGTTGTTGAAGATGAGAAGGTTTGTAGTCGTAATTGTGGTTTTATTGTCAAACCACTATTCAATCAGTTTTTCCAGAAGGATAAAAAGGAAGTTGTCGAGACTCCGGACAAGAGAAAGTTCATGTTTAACATCGCCGACGGCGGTTTTACTGAATTACACACTTTGTGGCTTAACGAGGAGAAAGCTGCCACGCCCGGCAGGGAATACGAAATTTGGCACCGTCGTCATGATTATTGGTTGTTGGCTGGTATTGTCACCCATGGATATGGAAGGCAAGATTTTTTGACTCGTCGACCGTAGTCGGGCAATATTAAGCTTTACTTTTATTTGTAGGTGGCAGGATATTCAAGCTGACGCCCGTTTTGCCATTATCAACGAACCATTCAAAATGGACGTGGGCAAGGGTAACTTCTTGGAAATTAAAAACAAGTTTTTGGCAAGGCGATTTAAGGTTTGTTGTTTTTTTCCAAATGGATTCGTATTAGTAACATTTAGAATTCGATTTAAACAGTTGTTGGAGCAGGCCTTGGTTATTGAAGAACAGCTGCGTAGAGCAGCTTATTTGAACTTGACGCAGGACCCTAATCATCCTGCCATGTCGCTGAATGCACGATTTGCTGAAGTAGAATGTTTGGCAGAGTCTCATCAACATTTAAGCAAAGAATCGCTAGCAGGTTTGTACGGTATATATTTTGGCATTACTAGTTTTAGAGCAAAATGTATTTTCAGGAAATAAACCCGCAAACGCAGTACTTCACAAAGTCTTAAATCAATTGGAAGAATTGTTAAGCGACATGAAATCGGACGTGTCACGTTTACCCGCAACTTTAGCTCGAATTCCCCCAGTCGCTCAACGACTACAAATGTCCGAGAGAAGCATCCTATCCAGGCTGGCAGCCACGTCATCCTCCAGTGCTCAATCTACGGGTTAGTTTTGTAAAATATATATTTTTTTATTTAAATATAATTTGGCTTTTCAGGATTTTTAGCTCAAGTGATGAGTCAATTCCCGCCCGGTTTCAACGCGGGCAACTTGAGCGGATTTCCCGCCAACTTTTCCAGCTTCAGGCCGCAGTATTCCGTTCCGGGACAGCCTCCCACCGGATTCCCTTCATAAGTTATTTAGTGTGTGTAGCATTTTAAAATAAAACTCTCACAAATTTTGTCACTTGTAAGTATCGTTTTTCATTTTTTCGGTCGCGGATCGTGACACTTTTTGGCACGAGTCGGGGGTGCTGAATTCACGTGGAATTTTGCTCAGGATGATGTCCGGAGGTCTTCGTGTTTAGTTAATTTTACGAACGTAGGTTTAGTGTCCTTAAGTTTAAATTTTATATCTGTACTTTCTCAGACCTTATTTATTAATTTGATTACAATAAAGAAAAAACAGGTTCAAGTGTATTCATTTGTTTATTGTTTAAGTACATTAGTAGCTCACTAATGGTATTGATTTAATTATTATTTATTGAATAGAAATTTTAATTTTGAGAACAAATATTACTACAAATCCATATGAAAAAAGTTAGGTTATAAACATAGAAAAAATTACGTCACTCGTCAAAAATAGTAACTTTTTACTTCAATTGATAGTTGACCACGTGACTATCTTGTGCTTAACCTAAAGGGTATCACGTGGCCAACTTTGCCAAGATGTCAATGCAGTTTCTAATGATTTATCCAATGTAAACAGCAACTACAAATCAAAGTTCAAAATTTTTGTGTATAACTATAAAATTATCATCATTGATCAAATGAGTGGAGGTTTAAGTATATTTATTTATTACTAATGTATAACTTGTGCAATGCTCTTTTGAATTAACTCCTTATCTTCACTCAACCACTTACCAGAACATCACAAAACTAAGCAGAGCTTGCCACCTTTTTTTAAATAAAAATGAAAACTCCAGTGATACTTTTAGCTTGCGGCTGTTTTAATCCAGTCACTAATATGCATTTAAGAATGTTTGGTAAGTTATACATACTTAAATAATTCGCATCTAATGGAGGTTTGCTTTCAGAAATTGCTAGAGATTATTTACATCGAATGGGTCAGTATGAAGTAATTGGAGGCATAATATCGCCAGTTCATGATGGTTATAAGAAAAAGGACTTGGAGGCTGGCACACATAGACTGAATATGATCAAAGTAGCTTTACAAGAGAATGATTGGGTCAAGGTGTCAGACTGGGAACTCAAGCAAGAAAGTTGGACTAGAACCAGACATTTACTACAACACCACCAGGTTTGTTGCTTTTATACATGTAAATAGCGCCGTAATTTATTTTGTATGACCTGTTCTAGAACCATATAAATGCTTATTTGCAATCAGAAAATAGTATTGATATTAATGAAGAGGACTTGAGGTGGATGCCTGATAATATTCGTAAAAAGAGCAGTCCTGCTAATAGAGTGGTAGTAAAGCTGTTATGTGGGGCTGATTTATTGGAGTCTTTTGGTACTCCAGGATTATGGGCTGATGAAGATGTAAGCATAGAGGTGATTATTTTCACCAGCTGATATAGAGAATATTTATAGATTGAAGCTATAGTGGGCCAACATGGGTTAGTTGTTATAACTAGGTCTAATGTGAATCCTACAGAGTTCATATACAATTCAGATTTATTAACCAAATATATGGTGGGAATAGTGTTTTGTCAATTTACATTGTTAGTGTAACAAATTACAATTTTAGCCTAATATTTCTGTGGTAACTGAGTGGATACAGAATGAAATCAGTTCTACTAAGATTAGGAGGGCCTTGAGGCGATCAGAGTCAGTCAAATATTTAATTCCAGACAGAGTGATTGACTATATACACAAACATTCCTTGTATGGTTCTCAAAATTTGTAAGTTTAGAATTTTTATTAGATTTTTTTAGTTGATCTCCTAAATTGTGTATTATATTTTGCTGCCTGGATGGTATAGTAAGTACTTGAACTCACCTAGTTCAATATTTTTAACTCCCTCACCAATTGACATGAATGAAACAGACTCTCCCACTCCAACTAATTGTCTCTACATTTGTAATAACAACATTTTCAACTCCAACCCTTTACGATTTGACGGCGGTCCTATAAAACATCCTGGCCAGGCAGTCAAAATTGTACAATCTCAGTTGGGAAAATACGATGTAAGTAACAAGAACCAAGCCGGTTCAAAACATCATCAGGTTGGTATAATAAATGATACCGGGGGAGAGGGTGCGGCAATAAAATCCTCGAAAAGCTGTACAAACTTTGCAGATAGCCAAGTTAGGCGTCCAGGGGGTGAACAGTCTGGTTTTAATTTAAAAGAATGCAAGAGTTGTGACGAAAATTTGATTAAGTTTATTTATACTAAGCATGGGATTCAGGTTATCAGCGATGTAGAAACTATTGTTTAGAGTTTTTGTTGGTTTAATTTTTGTGCTACTTAGTCCCTTTATAGTGATATAAAGCTGCTCAATATTTAATATTAGGCTTTGTGGATCTTCCAGGCAACATCAGTCAGGGTATGCAATTAAGTCAACAATAATGTTTCATCAAATTAGTTAGTCATTGGTGGTTTCAATATTAAGATTATGTTAAGTTTGTAGTTTTTGCTAAATGTCTTCCATTATCTTGGGTGAGTCAAATTTAAAGTGAATTTAATTACTTTCTAAATGGAGTGGTTTAGTAACTGCGATTAAGTGCATCAATTTTTATTTATTATGTTTAAAATAGTGCTGGCAAAACCTAATT
The DNA here is from genome assembly GCF_016097725.1 of Ips typographus. Lineage (NCBI taxonomy): Eukaryota > Metazoa > Arthropoda > Insecta > Coleoptera > Curculionidae > Ips > Ips typographus. The sequence continues at coordinate 12,973,484 of NC_138425.1, read as the reverse complement.
TGTGCCACCCATTATATTTAGTTCTTTTCCCAATAAAGCTTCTGCTTTGGTAGGGTTTTCTATACAGACTGTTATACTTGCAATAAAATCTTTTTTAAGTATGTAGACTTGAACTCATAAACCCTCTCTATGTGTATTTCTTAATCTGCTCAAAATGCATGATAATTTATTTTATGTTTCAGACATCTCTAGATCGTCCTGCATGCTTGTAGACGTCTTTGATGTTTATTTTTTTTGGGGGGGGCCTTGCCTGCACTCCATAGTTTACTGTTTAACTGGGCTCGTTTGATATTTCGCCTTCTATTTATAATATAATATGGAAAAATGTGTCGAAATGTTTGTGATATACTTAATTTAAGAATGAATCCTGATCATGGGGGTAAATGTTGATTCTAACTAAAGTTGTTTTTTAGAATTTGTTACTTAATATAAGTAAATGTCAAGACTAGTGTCAATCACAGTTAAACTCGTATTTATTCCAGTGTAATGAACAGTCCACTTGTGCGGCATTTGAGTAAATCTCAGCATAGTGGAAAAAAGTTGCTTTAAACTTTCCGGTTTTTTTTTTACCAATCACAGTGCTGCGATTTACGCACGTGACCATACCATAAGCAATGTCCATTTAATATTTGATTAAAATCCACTTTTGAGTAGAAAGACACTAATATTAAATAGCAAATATAAGCTGCTTACAGTAAAGGATGTAAAATGAAGGAGTTTTTAAGTTACATCTGTTATTTTAGCTCATGTTTTGTTCCTAGTAACGTCATTGTAGTGTAAAAATATAATTTCGTTACCTTATGCATCAGTAAATAATGTATATTTCAGCCCTCTTGTTTCTGTTACACTCGTATTTTTACAAATGAATAATTAATTCTATTAAATTTAAATCTGGTTTAGGATGGGTTTTTACCAGGCTATGTGACCAGTAGACTGACTTGTAACTCAATAAAAATCCCGCCTTTACTAAAACTTCAACCCTCTTCACCTAAATAGTTAGTGACGCATTTTGACACATCATTGACAGATTAATAACATTAAAACACGATGGATCCTGCTGGAAGGCCTTCCAAATCGTCCCCCTTGAAAAAACCGAGCCGCACTAGCAAAACCGACACCCTCAGCAATGATACCGTACCGAAAACTTCCTGCGAATCAACCCTAAACCGGGTGTTCCAAGTGGATCTGAAGAAACTTTGCCCTAAAAAGTTTTTTTACGTGTTTCTAGTGAGTGAAAGCGACAATCATTCTGAACTGTTTCTAGAAAAACTAGCAGAAGTCAGTAAAAACTATGAAGAAGTTTCCTCTCTCACTTTCATAACTCGCGAGGATGTTTTGAAGTTTTTCAACAGGGACTGCAACAATGCAGACTTTATTTTTCCCAGTCAGTTTAAACCGTTACTTCTCAGTGTAATTGAAAGTTTCGACTTTAAGACGGATTTGCCTGCGGTGCTTGAAAGTCAACTGGTGAAATTAAAGTTAGTTGAAGTGATGTACAGACAGTATATGGATCAAGTGAGAGCTAGGGAAAAAGAAAGGGAGTTGGAATCTTTGCTCGGAACTTTAACTAAAGAATGTAGGAAGAAGGTTAAGAAGGATGAGGGTGATGATGCAAAAAATAAAAGTCCTGTAAAAGATGTGAGTAAGAAAAATAAAAAAGACGACTCAAACCCAGTAAAAGAGAGTGACTATAACGATTTTATCACTTTAGATAGAGACGAAATTACTTACGAAGAAAATATTTACGATTATGTATGGTTTTACTGCCTGAAAGGCTTTAATGACTTCCAGTTACTAGAAAACTTGATAACCCAAACTAATTTACCAATAGATGGAGTGGTAAAAGTGTATTCATCTCAACTTGAGCACTCTAGTACAGAGATTGAAGGTTTCTGGAAGGAAATTGAGGAGAAATTTTATAGAAACACTTCGTTTGAAAACACTGCACTACTAAATTTTTCACCATCTCCAGTTAATAATGATTTTAAGTCCATTTTGGAGGACTTCGTAAACATTCTCCGCGACACCACAAATCTAAAACTGACCTACTTAAACTACTTAAGACACCTTAAAATAAATAAAGTACAAAACTCTTACACTACGGTGAATGATGTTGAATGCTTAAAGCTTTACACCAAATATCTGAAAGGAGTCCCTACTGAATGCGTTACTTCTCAGTTGATTTTAGAGGGAGTTTTGAAAGAAGTGAATTTCAACCTTGATTCCAATTCTAGCAGCGTGGAAAGTTTGGCAAATAAAAGTACGTCATTTAAGTCACTACATTGTATTGATCCACTACATGATCTTGATGCTTTCAGTAGTCTAAGTAGTGTTGAGAATCATTCTAGTAAACGTGACAAATTGACTTACCTGATACATGAAAGCAACTTTCTAGAGCACATTTTCAAGTCTTACGGTCATAGCGTAGGACCTAAAGTTGCTGGTGTAACTTTACGGCTACTGAAGGATAATTTTGTCTTCTTGAAGAAACTTCAATCATCAGAATTTACTGAAGATGTGACACATCTACATGAACTGAATCCTTCTAAAGAAACCGTGAAACCTGATTATCGAGTTGACAATTTTATGTACATTTTACTGTTCCACAAAATATTCAAAAAAACATACATTGATGAGTTATCCAGCCCTGCCATATCTCTTTATCCGTATTTGGATACTTTCAGTGTTAAGCAGCTTTGGAAGAACTGTCTTGCAATTAATGATTATGATACTTCCATAGTGCATTTTAGATGGAAAGAAAACTTGAGTAGAGATGTTTTGCTGCAACAACTTGAAGCAGCTTCCAAAGAGTTTGGCTACTCTCACATAGAATATTCTCCAGAGACTGATAATCTTTTGGTGGTGTTCAGTGACCATCTTGATGCATTTGGTTTGAATGTCAAAACTTATGACGTTTTGGTACGTAGTCCAGTTTGTTTTCGGGACTTTTGCAGATATATTGTGGTCAAAGATAGCAGCTGGTTGCAGGAGAATCAAGTAAAAGTCCGGACAGACTCTTACAAAATTGTGTTTGATGAAGTTTGTCCAGGAGCGCATAAAGTCAAAACACAATTAAAAATATTTGAGGAGTATTCTCATTTATTGGATGTTAGTATTAAAGAAGACAGTGATGAGGATTTCATTGATGATTGTGAAGAAGCAGATGGTGATAAAGGTGTGACATTTACGGACTTACTAGAGGACTTACAGAAGTGTCCAAAAACGCACTTTGAGGTACTTGAAGAGTGTAACAATTCTGGTTGCGACAAAGAGTTATTAGCCTACGATGTAGGCAGTACTGCCTTCAAGGTAACTGGTGGTGTTACTACTTTCTGCAGCCACGATAATGTTAAAGTAACAGTTGATAATTCAAGATTGTTAGAGCAACCTGAAAAATGCACTTTTAAAATTACAAGTGGAGGCAATGTGCTTGTTGTACATTCTGGCGAAAACCTCACCAAACATTCGCATATTTCAATGTTACACTTAACAGACGCCACTCGTATCAGTTTGATACTTTCCCAAGAAGGAGATTCTATAAACGGTAATAATAGTGAGGAGGAAATTGACGTGGTGAACTCATCTCCATCTTTACCGGAAATAAATGAGTTAAATGACATGAATGAACCGCTGGTGCATTGTGTGGATGAAGACTTTATAAGAACTCTACTTCCAGAAGGACAGTCTCTAGAGGATTTATCGTGTAACGAAAATGGTGAAGATTTAATAGATTCAATTTTGGCTGCTAAAGAATGTAACGGAACCATTTACAAAGTAAACGCTAAAACCAACTACATCAAACGTAAGAAAGAAGATTTGAAGATTCCTTTAGATAATGCGTTACGCAATATTTTATCAACGAGAAATCTAGTGTTAAAACAGCCAAAAACCTACGAAGTATTCACCAAGAAGTTCAAGCCACCTCAAGGCCGCTTAACAGACTTTAAAATTAACAACTCAGTGGATTTTCGTGTATGTCTACCTAACGGCCTATACATTAGACCACATTTTGGCATAGAAGATGTGTTAATGATAAAGCAAGAGTATGCAATTAACAAACCTGACGTAACTAGCGTCCAACACGAAGAATTCCGACTTTTCAGCAGTCAAGGTTTTGTAGTGAGCAAAAAAATTGACGGCACCATCAAAATCTTTAAATCCAACGGTGATGTTATTGACTTGGAGAAACCTAGTGACGATCGAGTCAAAAACAGCAGCATCAAACCTTGTCACTGCATTACTTTTGAGGATTATCGAAACAAACTCAATAAACTCCTCAAAGACTTAGAAACTTGTGATTATAGTATAAGTAGGAGGGGTCACATCACCAGTAAACAGAACCACATAATGGACGGGAAAATGCTGAAGATCTTGCAGGAATTTGATGTACCGTACGTAAAGAAGTCAATGGTTCGGTTTGACGGAAAACGCATTAAAATTCAAGGAGACAAAATATCTCAGAAACAGCTGTATCATATGGTGTCTCAACAGGATTTTAACACCGGTGACGTAACGTACGAGAGAAGTGACAATTTTCGAAGTGTTTTTTGTCAAACTGGTTTCCAGATAGTAACATTTCCTGACGGAACAGTGATCACAAGTTGTGTAGATATTGCCGAGGACTTAGTGGACGATTTTGTGTGGGTAACTCTCAGCTTTGAGTATCAACATCCTTACTATGCTAATGTGGAATTCAATTTTGAGAAAAACTCCAAGGTAAAACTTAATAATGGAGTGGTGATTGGTCAAAATGGTGACAGCTTCTACGTTGATATGGAGCAAGGGTTTTCAGTTGGTATCTCACAGGATAATATCCGAGCTTACAAAAGTTGCGGTGATTGTTCTGGTAGGTTTGAAGCTGTTTTCGATACTTCTAATTTTAAAAATACCTGCTGGGAACCGTCCAAAGTATTTTTAAACGTTAAAGACAGTTATCAGAAGGAGTTCAGTGCAGATTTTGTAGGAAACTGCACATGGAATGAGAGTTACGTTAAAGGTGCCACCAATTCGGTAGAATGCAACCACTTGCATAAAAACCTGTATAAGAAATTGTTTTTAATTAACAGGGATTTAAGTGGTTATCAGTTTATCACTAACGACTTTGTTAAAAACTATACTAAAGAAGTTCAGTCAGAACCTAACAGTTTTGTGGAGACTTACAGCCTTATAACAAGTGGTGACGTCACTACATTAGATTGTAGAAAGAAGTTTTTCAGGAGTTATTCCGAAAGGTTTTTCAATCACGTCCACGAAAGGGATTTATATACTACATTCAGGACTTTTCAAAAAATGTTTGACTCTGTTGAAGACATCGTTGGTCAAGTTTCTGATTTGCAACAAGCGGGTCCTTTCGATGATTTAACCAGTTTAGCTGATGACCTGAAAGAGTATTGCTACAAATACCAACACGAGATTGTTTCGGAACTGCGAGAGTCGCGAGAAATCAAAAGGAAACAGCTAGAAGAGTTGAGGAAACGTCAGAAGACTACGTGTGATTGCGATCAGAAAAAGATGACGATACAGGAGAAGATGCTGAAGTGGCGACAAGAGTGTCAAGAATATCGTCAGAAGATCAGGCGTAGGGATATTCCGAGCTATTTCAAATCGGAATTTTGTAAGGTGGTTCAGTAGAAAAGGATTGCGATAGGTTGTTGTATGTTTATTTAATAAAAACGTATAACGGAAGATTCAACAAGTTGTCTAAGTTTCTCTTATCATACCGACTTTATAGACGTTAGAGGCACAAATTTTTAGTCTTTACAGTTAAAATCAGTCACACCATTCATTCATGCTAACGATCAATGTGGAAGACAGTATAATAATACACACACTGGTAATAAAATTGACTAAGTGTCCAAACTCTTCATAAACTATTAGCTAGACGGTGGTTTTTCGATTAGTTTTAAAAAATCGTAGGTCTCCACGTGACCCTGTTGCTTCGCAATATCGGATGGTTTGAACCCGTCTTGGTTCCGCAATCCAGCTTTGGCACCACATTTTAGAAGTTGCTTACATACCGTCAGGTTTCCGGAGAAAGCTGCAGCATGAAGGGCACTTTCACCATTCTAAATTATTATGGTAATATAAGCCCACACAAAAATTTTTGTTCGGCTAGTCAAACTTACTGGTAAAATTTCTAGGTCTGGCTTATATCTAAGTAATTCCGTGATGGTGGCTGTATGTCCTTTGTGAGAGGCTTTAAATAGGGGCGTAGCGCCATCCTATGCAAGAAAAATTTTAGGTTTTATATTACAGGTTCAAGCTGCGCTAACTTACGTGTCTGACAGAATCAACAAAAGCTCCTGACTTTAACAGGATTGCTACTATATGGGCGTGGCCCATTTGAGCTGCAATCCAAAGGGGTGTGGCGTAGTCTATTCTCCGGACGTCCGGTTCTGCGCCATGAGCCAACAAATACACTATAATATTGTAGTAACCATTTTGTGCGGCTATGAAAAGTGGTGTGGCTCTATCCTGCAAAACACATTGATTACCTTTAAAAAGCCTAATGACTTGATATATTACCTTCATTTGTGCGTTAACATTGGCTCCTCTATTTACTAACTCCTTGACCACCTCCATGTGACCACACTGACACGCTATGAATAAGGGACGACCACCGTCCTGTAAAATTTATCGTATTAAAGCCATCCCTGCTGTGATTTTTCACTTGTTAAGAGAACTCGATCACCTTGTTACGATTTAATTACGTGTAGACATGTAATACCTTCGTGCGAATTTATGAAGTAATTATTACGTTTATAGTCGATGTCGTAATCGGTTAGGTATTAATTTTCTTTGGTATCGTTGTTAACGCTACCCGATTTTCCCACGAAACGTGCGAGAGAGTGTTTTATTGTTGCATTGACTAGTTTTTTAATACATTGAGCATGAAAGGGAAAGCTTACCAAACTAGGACTGTCTACAGGCGCCCCATGGTCTAACAGTAACTTAACAATGTCTAGAAAACCACCTTGGGCAGCGAAGAATAACGCTGTGGTACCGGTCTGAAAACCCAATTCAAATTTTGTTTTTATAAACATTCAGGGATAGGAAATAATTGACTTACATTTCGTTTTCGAGCAGGATCAGCTCCTTGTTCCAGCAATTCACGAACGCAATCGAAATGTCCATTGGCCGCTGCCAAAATCAAAGGAGTGGTACCTTCCTGTTTGGTAATAATTCAAGTTTATTACACTTTAAAATTTACAATCTTACTTTATCCTTGCAATCAACGTAAACTCGTCCACTGTCCAGCAATCTGGTCATTAAAGGAAGATTGCCATTGAGCGCAGCCAAGTGCAACTGAATGTCGTACGGAGATTCTTTCTGTGAAGTGAAATTCGCATATTTATCATTTTATTTCCGGTGTAATTGTTCAGATATCCCGTATTAGATATAATCGATTTAGAAAGTTGATGGTCTAGTATGCCGTAAGTACCAGATGAAAGTTACCATTCATTAATATTCGCCACCATTATTGTTATTAGCTCGTTAAAGCAAGGAAAAACCAAATTTCCTGCTAATGCTAAAATTTATAGGTCATTAGTTAATTGGGTATTTAGGGTACACTACGCTAAATGTGCATAAACTAACAACTGATAATAAAGCTTATGCGTCTATACTTAAATATTTTTTTCTTTAAAAGCTATTTTAGGTACACTTTGGTGGGCGAGTGCTAAATGATATTACTTCAGAGTGTATACTTGTAGTTTGTATTGTTGTTTCTTTTAATTATCATGTTTATTCTGTAAATATCTTGATTGACATAAAGCTAGCTATTTATCTACCTGCACATATGACTATGAAAAAACATTAGGATGATCTTATCAGATTTACATAATATTTGGTATAGTTTGGTATCAAGGTTTAAAATTAAATTTCAGAATAAAGAGTAATGAATTGAGTTATTACAATTTGCCAAGATCATTAACAAGTTTCCACTGCTACCGCAGTTAAAAATACCCACTTTTTCCTTGGCAATCTTTCATAAAGTCGTTAAAGCCGCAACACTATACTATGTTTTCTTAAATGGTTCATATTTATTTATATAAAATTGGCTCAACAACCATACATTGTCTTTGGATTTTTTTAGGTCAGTATACTATAAATGTACTATAAAAAAAGTTAAGTTGTATAAAATGTGTGCTACTCCAAAAGATCATATTATTGGGCACTTACCTTTATGGACATAACTACAAAACAAAACGCAACAGCACTGTAATTTTGGATTATACGTAAACAATTAGCGAGGCGTTTCAGCGGCAAACAAACGACCGACGTGCAACAAAACTGTATTTTCTAACGATTTAACCTTTACTAAACGCCGCGAAAAACGCGTCTTGCGTTTGCGGTATTCCGTAAAGTGGCTCAATATCGAGCTCCCATGTATTCCGCGACTAGCGCGGTTCTGTTGTGCATGGCAAATTCGAGTTCATTCAACATGCGCATATTGATTTTACCCCTTCATTCAATCCAGTTTACTTTAGCATTGTATTTAATTAGTCTATAACCCACTCATACATATTTGAATAATTAAAAATCCAAAAATGTAGTCTGGTGTTGGAAAATTTTCAGTCGTAAATTTGCAAAACTAGTTGCAGGCAACCAACCATACACTTGAAAGTGCGAACAGTCTGGCAACACAGGCTGTCAAAAGTCAAACAGTGTTAAGTCAATCACACTGTCAGGCAAACGATTTTCTTTTTGATTTGGCGTAGCCTAAAGTGAAAGTTGGTTCATTTTTTCTACTAAAAAAATCAACCGTAAGTACCTGAATAAAGCTAAAATTTCTTAAACTGTAGTGATTATTTGTAGGAAACTAAAAATGGAAAACGAAGCCGGTGACTTTGTCGACTTGTACTGCCCCAGGAAATGGTATGCTAACTCACACTAAAACTAACCTAAAAACACGTGTTTTATTTACTTAAAATACTATAATTTAATTGAGTGGGATTTAATTATTAACATTTTCAGCTCGGCGTCAAACAGAATCATCCACGCTAAAGATCACGCTTCGATTCAAATCAGCATTGCTGAAGTTGACCCCAGTACAGGCAGAATGACTGACACTGCCAAGAGCTATGCTCTGTGTGGTGCCATTCGCAGAATGGGAGAGTCTGATGATTGCCTTGTTAGATTAACAAAGAAGGATGGTATCATTGCCAAGTAAGTAGCATTTTATGATATTTAAACTAATTTTCCTTGATATTGTATACTATCATTAATGTTGTATTTTTTTGTTGCAGAAACTTTTAGATAAGGTGAACAACATGTTCAAATAAAATTAATCTTTTTTAAGTGATTGATTTCTTTTATTTCATCCTTCACATCACAGATATTTTCATTTATGAGTTAACTGGAATGTTGCTAAGTTGGTAGCACACCCTGGACAAGTATGCAAAGTATCATGCACAAAAATGTCACAATCTAGGCAGAAAACTTTCTTGCAGGTAGGACACTGAAACACCTACACAAAAACACTGTTTCTTTTTAATTCACTTGTGTAAAAAAGTCACTGACCTGTTTGTCCTGGTCCCCAAAGTTTTTTTGACAGGCATAACAAATATCTTCCTGTTTGGTGTATGGGACTTCCTCAAAATTGGCAGCAGGAAATAAGTGATGGTATGACCTAGCTAAATGGGGTGCAGACACTAGTGTCAAACCACAAGCTCTGCATTCAACTGGCAATTCACAATATTTACTCAAACAGAGAGGACAATAGTAACCACCAGTGGTTAATTTACTTCCCTCCTCTGTACTGTCTACATGACTTTAATCACAGTTATGAAAGCATTGCTGTAAATTCATTGAACTTACCACATGCACATTGTAAGTGGCTCATCAGTGCCTTCAGTATTCATTTGATGGGGAAACCCCATTTTAATTAAACTGGATTCTAATGCAGCAGCTGCTGGTGGTGGTTCCACTTGCTGATAGAGTAGATCTTTAAAGTGACTGTCATCCAAGATGACACTGTATGAACCTTTAGTTTCACTGGCTAAAGTTCTACACACATGAACTTCTGCTGCCAGACCAATTATTGAACATCTGATGCCTTCTTGTTTTAATTTCTAATAATTGTAGAACAAATTTTTACAGGGGAAATTTTTTAGAAGTAACTTTATACCTCAATTGTTCCAGTTATATCAGTAGGATCACATGTTGTTAAACTACCCATTATAATCAGTACTTCTCTGCTAGCATGAGAGGGTAACAGTTTTAATGAAGACAATGCTAGTTCCAAACCATTCTGTACAGAAGGTTCCCCAACTAAACTAGTTTTAGTTAGAGATTTTAGGTATTTAATATGTTTTCTAAAATTTCCTCCTAAATCACAAACTTTTTCAGCTCTCTTGTTTTGCATCAAAATAACTCCCATCTGACTAATAGGGTTTTGATCAAAGAACTCTTCAATAAACCCTTCTAAAATCTACATCAACTTAGTTCTCAGTTTATTACACATCTAGCTATTACCTTTAAGGTGCATAGCATACGAGTGGGTTTAAGGTCTTGACTGGACATTGATTCAGAACAGTCTAGAATTAGGTAAAGATGCCTCATCATTCCAAGTTTGGTGTGACCCTGTTTTTGGGTTTGCCGCCGCCGTTTGGCTCGCATAATAATATCGGCCACCGACGCTTCCAGAAAGCCCTCATCATCTTCTTTGATAGCTTCCCTAAATTGTGATAATTCCACTTTAAACTTGAGCTTATTTTATTATTATTTAAGGCATATTACCAGGTTTTTTCATAACCAGTTTCCCAACGGTACTCTTTAGGATCATCTTCTTCCATGGCTTGTTTATTTTGTAATATTATATTTGTTTTACACTTTACAGTTTTCACTTTATAAACATAACCTCGAAATGCTCGATAAATTGTGGTTATGTGGTTTTGTGATTTTAACAGATGACAGATGACACTTTGTCTGTCAAACTAAAATCTATGCAATCAGCTGATTGGCTCAATTGGCTGCCGCCTGAGCAATTTGACAGCTCTGTTTGTGTCGATTTGACTTCATGATCCTTCCGTCCCTTCCTGCTTCCTGCAACCAAACTACAATTTAATCATAAAATTTTCTAAATAAGCAAAATCTAAACGAAAGTAAATTTAATGGTTTATGCGTGAATGAGGCAGTTAAAACAATAAAATGGGATAATTGAGTTTATATTGGAAGGCCTAAAAAAATTTGGTGTTTAGTGTTTGAAAACCACCAAAATGGAATTTACGGTGGAGAATTTGGAAGAAGCGGTTGCGGTTTTCTACAGGGCAGAGCCAAATTATCAAGCTCAAGCTCATCAATGGCTCAGCAAAGCACAAAACTCAGTACAAGCTTGGTCATTTGTGTGGGAATTACTTGACCCACAGCGAGTAAGCTATACTTAAAATGTCCTAATTTTGTTAGGGAATTAACTATAAATTTCAACAGAATTTTCAAGTACAGTTTTTTGCTGCCACAACCTTGCACAGCAAATTAATGAAGTATTGGGATGAAGTCCCTGAGGACCATTATGAATTCTTGAAGAAAAAAATACTGGAAGCTATCATTAGTTATGCTATGGGGCCAAAAATTGTGTTAAACCGTCTTTGTATTGCTGTAAGCTTTGGTCTGCATGTTCTGTTACAAAGCAGCTTATAATTTATTTCAGTTATCTGCATACATAATACATACAATACCAACTCATTGGCCGAATGCTTTTGAAGAGCTGGTATCCAGTTTTCAGCCTCACAACTTACCAAATATAGAATCAGAAAGGGTGATTTGGATTTTATTAGAAATTCTTACTGTTATTCCTGAAGAGGTATAATTGAGTTGGTTGATGGTTTAGGGTACTATAATTGTTTTTTTATACAGTTTCAAAGTACCACTTTATCAGTCACACAACGAAACCGGGTCAGGATTGTACTTCAGGAAGTTTCTAAAGACATATTAAAGGTTGTGGAAATGTGCTTAATGCCTATTCCATCCAAAGGGTAATAATAAATATTTGTATTGTACTTTAAAAAAATCTCATATTCTAGAATAATAAAAGTAAATTCAGTTTTAAAATTCTCATTTAGGCTACACTAGTTTGATTTTTTTAGTCTGGTAGTGAATGAAAACTCAGGCAAGATTGAGAGAAAACTGACTAGGCAACATTCTAAAGACACAGTTATGTCAAGATTCTATTTGTCTCAGTATCAGAACATTAATAACTAATTGTGATTTTGATTATGTTTAAAAGAATAATGTCTATGAGGAATGAATCAAAATTTGTTATTTATTAGAGTGCAACTAAAAAACAAATTGATTTACTGGTAGGTTTGACATGGGTAATTTAACAACGTATTTGACTGCTGCACGATGCGGCGCAGCTTGGATGCAGTTGGGTGGTCTAAACATCCAGGAATGTGATCCTATTTGCAATTTACTGATTGATCTCACTTGTTATGTATACTGGTAAATAGTTTCTTCAAATATATTGCTACTGGTTTCATAGGGCTATTCCAGGAATAAAAGTGATCCAGAATGTTTGTCTGGAGAGGAAATGGAACTTTCTGAAGTCACTGTAGAAGCTTTAACAGCTATTATACAACATCCACACACTTCTAAATTTAGATTATACATATCTAGAGCAGCTGCCAATGTTTTGTACAAGTTTCAAAAAATTATTGATATGGAAATTGAGTCCGGTTCTTTAAATAAGGTATAATTTATATTCTGGATAGGTGTCAGACATTAGCAGTTATTTTCAGGACGTCATTGCTAATTTATATGGCTTAATAATAACACTGACAGATTCGCATTCGCGAGTATTTATTGATAATTTAAAATCTACCAATCCTGAAGAACAACGCATCAGCTTCGATTTATTCAACTCGATTTTAAAGTGCACAAACTTGCCTGGGCTTTATCCCATTGACGAATCTAGCAGTACCATGACTTTTGGTTTCTGGTACACATTGCAAGTATGATTATAGCCAACTATGAATTGTTATTGGATATGTATTAATAAAACTGAATCACAGGATGAAATATTGGCCCTTGATACTGCGGAATGTGCTCAGTTGCTGTTGATGGTGAAACCATATTATCGTGAATTGGTGTGTATTCTGTTGAGAAAGTCCATGCTACCATTGGTAGATCATGCAAACTGGACTAAGGACGATAAGGAAGTGTTTCGTTGTTATCGCCAAGATATTGCCGATACTTACATGTACTGTTACAACGCTCTTGACTTGGAAATGTTAGACATTTTGACGGTAAAACTGGAGGAAGTGTTGAAAAAGGAGACTGGGAATGGATACGCTCAACCACCGAAATGGAACGAAATCGAGACCTGTTTGCACGCGTTCTACGCAATAGCCGAAAGTATTGAAATGGAAAATTTGTACCTACCCAAATTGATGGCGACTATCAAAGAGATTCCTTTTGGTGATTTGAATATTAAAGTTTTAATGACCGCCTTAGAGACAGTTGGTAAGTTTAGACTTTTTTTTGTGGAAAATTGTTACTGTTCTTCCTTTGTCAGGAGCATATTCTGAATGGCTAACTGACCATCCAGAATTGCTGGGAAACGTGATACCATTGGTGATATCTGGATTAGGAAATCCAAAAGTGTCCACTAGCGCCACATTGGCTTTGAAAGATATCACACACAGTTGCCAGAAGTTTGTTTTACCTTATGTGGATCAAATCTTAATTACATCACAGGTCAGTTAATTTAGTCTAAGCTTACTTTAAAGCGTTATTTATCCGGTAACAGTTGGTTTATAAAGAAAATTACAAGAGTAAGCCCATTTATATGTATATTTGTTTCAAAAATCAAAAACAAAATTTTCCCTCTCTTCTAATTAACCTGCTAACTGTATACTGCTCATAATATTTATTAACTACTCTTTCCACTGAAATCAAGATGCTTCTGTACCTGCCGTATCATCTGGAAGTGATAATGTAACCGGTTCTCTCACCAATGACAACAATTTATCCAATTTCATGCATTGCAACGTCCACTGATCTAAATGTTGTTGTTTTTTCGGCGCTTTACACATTATTCTCAAATTTGGGGACAGTTTCAAAGTGGTTACGCATCCTTTATCGTCGCCCACAATAATGATAGGCAATTTCGGATTGAATGATAGTCGCGTTAACCTGTTTCTTCGACGGGAAACCACCGCTTGCACGCAAATTGGTTTGTATTTGTTGACGTTCAAATCGAAAACGTACACTTTGCCTTCGAACGTAACCGCAGCAAAGACGGTGGAAGAATAAGGGGCCCATTTAACATCACCGACTCGATCTCCCACGTCGAATACGAAAAGTGGTTCCTTCCGGTTGTCTTCCCATATCTTAATTCTCCAATCGGCGCTGCATGAAATAAAAATGTCCGAATTGTACTTGTTAAAGTCAATACGAGCCACTGGTAGCAAGTGGGCTTCGTATGTAAACAAGGACATAGAACTGTAGGCCGTGCTGCATTTAAATATTTGCCCTTCTTCCGTACCCACTAGGTATATCAAAGGTTTCTTTGGATGAAGCCGGATACAGCTGGCGCACCCTTTCACTTTTAGATTAGTACCGTCAGGTCCTGGAACTGGATCTTTTTTCAAAAACAATGTTAAAATTGTAGTCACTGATAGTTCGTTTTGCATTAAAACCCAGTTGTTGATTAACCCATCAGTGGCCACTGAGAAAAAGTTTAGCTCCCCATCCGGAAGATCCGGTCCCCATTTTACTTCCCACACTATTCCTTTATGCTTGTTGGTGACGCTGTTGCTTTTGAAAGCTGGTGATTTACAGGTAGCCTGTACGTTGAATACTTCCACGTTTCCATCATATAAACCTATCACCACCATGTATGGGTATTTGGGATGGGTGTCCACACACATTACACCAGAATCTGTCATACAAATATAGTCTGGAAAAGACGGGTTTTTAAGGGTAAACATGCAAACTGCGCCCTCCGGTGTGGGTTTCAGAAAATCAAAAAATCCGAAACAGGCTTGGAACAAGTCATAGTAATAAGGGTTCCATTCCAAGTCGGTGATGGTGTTTTTCTTAGTTTTTTCGTATGTAAACTTCCATAAAGGCAGCAGCGTTCCCTCTTCGTCTCTAAATTCATCTGAGGGATCGTCCCAGTATCGATAATCTTTGGCGATATCGTCGTATGTGTTTTGATTGATCATCCTTTCAAGAACTTTCCAACAATCCAGCACTCTCCCTTGGACTGCCTCGCTGAGTTGGGCACGTCCTGGGGCTTTTTTGGCCGCTTGAAAACGCGACACTGGTGCTTTATCCCGTTCTTTACGTTCACGCTCCAACTCTTGCGCCAACTGCTGAGCTTCAAAGTCTTTTTGGTAAGCATCATAGATGACCCATTGTAAAATGTTAGCAGAAAAGTTTGCCATAGGTGGTGGGACTGTTTGAGTCTCTTGGCTTCTACTGGGATTGTTGTAGGTCAACGCTGCTCTCTCGCAGAAATTAAATTGATTGGTTAATTTTCTAGGTCTACCACCTTTTTGTGGTGGGGGTTTTGCGCTCTCAACCTTAGTTTCAGTTTCTCCTTCACCTTCACCTTCACCCTCACCCTCTTCATCGTGCTTTTCCTTGGGTGCCTCTTCTTCACCTTCTTCTTCTTTGTGTTCCCCTTCCTCACTTTCACCTTCCGGTTTCGTTTCGGTCTCTGGGGGCTCAAGAACACCCGCCTCCTGGTCTAGGGACGCCTCTTCAGATTGTTCAAATGTATTTGGGTCGATTCCAAACTCCAACATTTGAGCGCGGGCTTCTTCGGATTCAATATGCAACGCAGTTCCTTGGGCCTGGTATACGACCACCAAATTTCCGGGACGAGGCAGTGAAACGAATTCACCAGTGGCATAATTGAACTCTACTAAGCTGTCAGGTAATCGGGGATTGATGGAGGATAACTGTTTTGCGATGGTTTCTTTTAGTTCTCCTTCGGATAAGTCGAGTTGGCTCTTGGGTTTGAGTAGTTGTTTTCCTCGCTTCCATTCCTCTAGTTCGTCGTAACCGTCCGCGGTGGTTTTGGCGGTTTTTTTACTGTACAAAGACATTCTGGCAGTTTTGGTAGGGGGCATCTTTTAAAATTGTTTAATAAAGACCTAAAATGACGGCTTTCCGATTGACTGTTTGTGTATTTTGGTTAGGGTTTACACCACAGGTCCTCAATTAAAAATGCGAGTGGGCTCTTTTTTTACCTGAGTGTTACACTTAGTTTGCAGGTTTTATTTGGAATTGATTTTTTTTGTCCCAATTAGACTGGATTGTTTAATCAATATTTGGGTCACTATGGTGCCCTTTATTGGATGTTTTGTGTCTATTTTATAAATAAAGTTTATCACTATTTGTTTCAAATCAAATTATTGTAGGCTGCCATCGACAGTAAGCTCGTAAAACTGAGCGATACTAGACGACTAATGTTCAGTATAGGTCGGGTATTAAGTATAATGCCAGTCAACAAAGTTATGGAATTTCTCAATGCCACGTTGGCGGCCACCTTTGAAGACATTCAAAGATTGGTGAACGAGAAGCCGGTAATACGTTTCAAATAATCATTAAAAGAACGGGACAATTAAATTTACATTTTAGAACACGGCAGGCTCGCTGATACTAATGTCTCGGCTCAAACACTTATCGGCCCTATTCAACTCTCTGTACGTAGAATCTGAAGAAACCATACAACAACCTGTGTTTATTATAATGAAAGACACCATGCAACTGTACAGGAAAATGGCCGAGATTTATTGTGATAATTTGGATGTTATGCTAGTAAGTTCTCTAAGATCTGTTCAGTGACTTCTAACTGTTAAGTGTTAAGTTACATCCCTTGTCTCATTTCACATACACGTCCAGAAGTTAAAAGTGGCTTGAGGAATTTGCTTGATGTAAATTGTCAGAATTCTCTAGGGCCAGAACACCTCTAATTGCTACTGAGAACTTTTATAAAAGTGTCAGAGGCTTCTACAAGTGTTTTAAACCTTCCTAGAATTGTTTTAAACTGCCAGAGGCTTCTAGGATCATTTTGAAATTGCCAAAGATTAAATGCTACTGAGAACCTTCTTAAAGATTTCAGAGGCTTCTACAAGTGTCTTAAACCTTCCCATAACTGTTTTAAATTGTCAGAGGCCTCTAGGACCATTTTGAAAATCTCTAGATACTCAAACTTTCTAGAAATTGCTAGAGGCCTGTACTAAGTGTACTAAACGTTTGTTGGTATATAAACATTGATTGGTTGGTCATATACTATAAAGGGTGATTCCAAATTAAAAAAGAATTTTGCAAATACTTTTTGGTTTTTGTTTATGTCTGTTGATAAGGAATAACCGGTCAGTTAGTTTTTCTTTGTAATTTTATTAATTTTTATTTGTTCTTTTAGTAAAACTTAATTTACTGTATCCTGCCTTAAAGCATAACCTAAAACTATAATCATTTTTGACAATCAATCCGTATCACATTCAACCACCGACATACGTTTTTTGCTGGTGATTGTAAAGGCAACAGTCAGAAGTAACTGGAACAGACTATACCAAAACAATTAAATTTTGTAGGATTTAAGCACTTTATTGAAATCCGTCATTACAACTTTGAAAGATGGTTGTAGACCTTTAATAGAAGATATCCTACACATTGTCGTGACAATATATAGGAAAAAACCGCAGGCCGAGGTTTTAGAAGTGGCAAAAACAGTGAGTTTCTTTTTTTATTTCATTGGCAATTTATTTATTGGCCGTTTTAAGGTTGTGATATTGTTTGGAAAAGTGCCGGAATTACACCAAATGAACCAACAACTAATCCAAGAAATTTGTAATCAAACTCTACAAGTTTGTTCAGAAAGCAATAGTAAAAATCAACTTTCTGATATATCAGACCTGTTGGAAGGATTTTTTGTTCTACTATGCAGTTTTATTAAAAAAGTACCACAGCTAATTTTCAATAATGAAGTGGATACTGTGGCTCTATTCCAATGCGGTAAGTGAGTAATATTATCAGCCCGAAACAATTCTAATCTATTTTTGCAGCCATATTATGTTTAGTGTTACCAGAAACCCAAACCACTAAAGCCATTTCAAGCTTTTTGGTACATTTCATTACTCAAAGTAGAGAAGTTTCTCAAAGCAGCGTGGTTCAAGCCTACGGGGAAAGTTTAGTGTTAAGGATACTTTTAAATTTAGGTTGTTAACCGGAAATTACAACTTCTTGCAGTGCTAACTTTTTTTTCTTATAGCAGGTACAGCTCCTAGAGCTAGCATAGATCTCCATAGTGATATACTATACGCGTTAAATAGGAAATACTGTGATAATTTAAGTAGGTGGTTAAACAGTCTCTTAAATCAAGAAAACTTTCCGTCTCCGAAAACAACGGCTCAACAAAAGGAAACTTTTATTAGAGTAGTATTAAGGTAAGTTATTTATACTCAACAATGCCCTTGCAATTTACTGTTGTATTCGATTTTTAGAGAAAAAGCCAATAAAAGAAAACTGTGCGATTTCATATTAGAGTTTGCCCTAATTTGCAGAGGGATAATGAAACAAGATTTGAGTTTACCATAGAAATATACCAGTTTTAATTATAAATTAAATAAAGTGTAAAAGATTGTATTACTAAGCTCCTTCTTCCGGTATTCCGTATTTGTTAAGTAACTCTTGTTTTCTTCTTCTTAATAAGGCCTGCTCAATATCTTGCTGGGATGGAACCGGCACGTGGGCAACAAACCTTTGTTGCGACCCATCCAGCAAAGGATTCAAACCGTCTTCCTCTTGTTCTTCTTCAGTCTGTTTTTCCGCGTAAATATTCACTTCTTCTTCTTCGTCAGAAGATTGGTCTGTAGACATTCTGGACTCTTTCTTTGCCTTCCATTCTGCCACTGATTTTTGGACTGCTAGTTTTTCAGCCTCCATTTCTAGGGGAACCAAAATACCGTCATCATCATCCATATATCCGTAATAGTCCGCATCTATGTCCTTCATTAGTTCAGCTCTAGTTTTTCTAGGTGGCGGGGGCGGTTCTTGTTCAAACAGCTCTCTAACTCCTAACATTTTAGTGAATACAAATTGACATTAATACAAAATTCCATATTTTGTTTAATTATCTACCTGGTAATTCTTTTGCAGCCCCAAAATATTTATAGCCTCTATTCCCTGGAACCTCCTTTCCCTCATGATCCAACATTCTAGGTCCAACCTTCTGATAGTCAGGACCTCCCAACTCTTTGATTTGATCCTCCCAATGACGTTTCTCCCTAAGCAACTTATTGATTTCATCATTAAGGTCTCTTATCCTAAATTCTCCAAGTCCAGCGTTTTGAATTTGAGCTACTTTCTGGGCAATCTCCCGGATAATTTGCATACGCCACTTCTCGCACGCGTATAAACTTTTGCAGTCCGAGGCTAAATAGGGCCGCCGCTTTTTCACTTTGTCTAGCTCACCAGATTGAGCTGCCCTCCATCTGGCCAAAGTAGTCCTAATAAAAGTAAAAGCAGTTATTTGTGCCCTGAAATGTTCATTTACATATCATAGTTTGGTACTTACATTGCTTTTTCTGCGTTTCTGGCCTGAAAGGACAAATTTGATAATCACAATGTTGGATTGCAAAACTTATGGTACTTACCATTTTAAAAAGGTTTTAGTTTTGTAGGCGAATTTCAGTTAGAGATATTAATAATTACACATAAACATAATCCAGAACGCCAGAACCAGACAAATTTTAAGATTTTAGGTTATGTTATGTTGATGTTAAATTTTGGTTTGACATTTACAAGACTATATTGCAGTTGACCACGAGACGTACTATTTACATTCCTATAAGGCGATCACGCGACAAGCTTGTTGCAGTATAGTTTGGTTGAAGATGTCAAAACATGGGATAATTTTTAGACTTTTGACAGCTAGGTAATTAACGGCTATTTTGAATTGTTTGCATTTCTTTTTTACCAGTTTTAAAAGGTTTAAAAAAACATAAATAATTGGTGAATGTAGTATTTTGATAATTAATTGATTATGAGTGATTTGAATAAATCCGATAGAAACAGTGATGGTCAAAGCTCCACATCAAAATGGTATTAGAACATCCTAATAATCAGTCTGAATCAAACTAAATTTTGAACCTAAAATTTCAGGAGGTATGTTCCCGGAAAGGTGTTTAATTTACCGCCACTCAATTTACAAGACATCAAAAAACAACTTCTTGATGAATCATCAGAGGAAAGTGATGACTGTGGAGAACCAGAGAAAGTTGAGGAGGCAGACATTTCGGAAGTACTTAATGAAAGTTTTTGTGTGGAAAACCCTGTTGCACAGCCACCAAAAGCTGAAAGTAGCAATAATGTAGGTAACTTCTACACATACCGCAATACTACACAACATGGAAAAAATATTTTAAGCAATAGTTTAAGGTACCTAAATTTAAATTTCTCTATGCTACAGTAGTGTACACTCAACTATTTCCAGTCCCAAATTGAATTCTATAGCTGAAAATTATACTGATGGCAGTGAAAACACATTTTCAGTTTGGAATACTGTAGAACAGCAAAATAAGGAAAATATTTCAAATAATGGTCCAGCACCACACAGTGATAGTTTTGATATAGATTTCTCTTTGCTGACACTGGTCACACCTGCAAAAAACCTGGATAAACCTAGGAATTTTATAACCCCAAGAATAAACATTATACCAGCCACAGAGACTAAGTCAACTGTGCCTAGGACTTCATTAATGGGTTCTGCCTGCTTAAGTAGTAGGCAGTGTGGGACTTTAAGCCAACCTTTTAAAACACCTATCAGTAAATCTATGCAATCAAACATGTATTCAAAACCCCAACAAACACCTTTTATGCAGTCAAAAATAGGGAGGTACCAACCTGGTGATGTCTTGGATAGTCAAGCTAAGGTAAGTGTTGTACTGTGTGAGAGTTTCTTAAGATAATAACAGCTAAAGGTAGTTTCTGTCTTGACTTTATTTTATATTGAAAACACTACAAATGTGTTATTCTGAAATTAAATACTGAATAGGTTTCACCAGTAAGGTATTCTGGTCCAGATGGGTATGATAGAATAGCTGTAAACCATGTGGAATATGTGATTATTAGTAAGTTGGGAAAAGGAGGAAGTTCAGAAGTGTTCTGCTGTTTTTGCACTGAAAAGAGATTCTTGGTGGCTATTAAAATGGTGTCCTTATCAGATTCAAACAGCACTGAAGGATATGTCAATGAAGTCAAATTATTAAAATCGCTTCAAAACTGCGATCGGATTATTACTATGTTTGATTAGTGAGGGTGTGATGTTATCAAACTTTTTTTTTTCTAAACTTGGGTGGTTTTTTAGTGAAATTCGTGATGAGCAGTTAGTTGTAGTGTTGGAGAAAGGTGGTGATGATTTAAGTGCAATATTAAAACAGCTGGCCACCAAACAGAATCATTTACCTAATCACATGCTGCTGTTTTACTGGATGGAAATGCTTTACTCTGTTCAGCAAATTCACAAAAACGGTACTCAAATTTGGCTCAAAATGTCTCTTCACATTCTTACAAATTGTATTAAAAGGTGTCATTCACTCGGACTTAAAACCTGCAAACTTTCTTAGAGTGGAACAAGGCTTGAAATTAATTGATTTTGGGATTGCTAGTAGAGTACAGGAGGATATGACTTGCGTCTACAAAGTTAACCAAGAAGGTTCATGCAACTATATCAGTCCTGAAGCCCTAATTCAGCAGAAAAGCGGAAACTTTAACAGTCCAACACCCCAAACTGCTAAATACCAGGCAAGTTTCACACTTCTCCCTCAAACAAATTTAGTTTTAGAGTTAAAGCAATTTTAGGTGCATTTCAAGTCAGATGTGTGGTCGTTGGGGTGTATTCTTTACCAGTTAGTATACAGGAAAACTCCGTTCCAGCACATCCCTCAAATATGGTCCAAGTTAACAGCAATAACGGATCCCAATCATAAAATTTGCTTTCCAAAAGCTGATTGGGTGTCTCCATGTATTATAGCCACAATTAAGAATTGTTTACAGTATGACGTTAAATTAAGGCCTTCAGTCAACGATTTGATTTGCGAATACGAGCAGTTGCTTCAAAAAGTCTGATAATAGGAGAGAGAGATAATATTTATTGCAAAAGTGTACATTTTCTATACAATTATATTTGTTAATAAAATTCAGTATTTATTTTTCACTTTTTTTTTCAATGGGGGTGGTTAACCTACTTTGATGAGAAAGAAAGACATGTATAACAACATATAACACATATTTATATTAAAGTTTTATAAACTATTACGAATAATACAGAATAGAGGTACAAAAACCTGTTAAATCCACTCTTACTAGAGTAGATTAATTACCAAGACAACCTGTCAGCTTCTTTTGACCATTTATAAATACCGCCTCTCTTCTTAAACATTTCCTCGTCGAAACCGGAAAACTTTAAAGCTTCCTGAACGCCAATGTCCAAAATTGACTTTGATGGAATTTTTTTACCGCTTTGGCAGTCTAAGAACCTCATCTGAAAGCCACGTAACCCAATCAGAATTCTTCTAATAAGCTAATAAAATTTGTATTACATATTCGTCCAGAATTAGGTAACTGTTTTGCATTTTAGCGTTTGACTCTGGAACCAAACACTTTACATTCCGATGCCTTTGGATATATTCGTGGAAAGTTGCATCATCGATGTAAAACGGTTCAGCGTTTCTTAGAGCGTCCTCACCGGCGTTTTCCCCCTCCAACAGTAAACACTGAAATACCTTCCATCTGGAAATTTTATTGTAATATGGTGGTGGGTTTTACTGAAAGTTTCATATACCTTATGGGGTTCAGTTGAAGTATTTCTTCAGTCAGGTCTTCATCTTTGTTGTAGGTGTTGACTACAGTGTTGATTTTGAATAGAACGTTGTATTCTAAGCACCAATCGCGGATTTGGTGTAGTTTGTTTACGTGACTTCGACGCTTTCCTTGATAGCGTCCAATCAACTAGAATTTGGAAAGTGTTGCTTATCGCTAGTTTGTTATCGGGGGTAATTGCACAAGTGCATAAAAATTACCGATAATTTTGCATGAAAACTTGTTATCTCTTAACTGCATGAGTTTATTTTCATATTTTTTTGGCGAAATATTTTTTTTTAGAAGTTTGAACGCAGAATTATCAGGTCATTTTTAAGGCACGAATGTAATTTTAGGGAATATTTCCCGAATAAAGAAAATGTTTTGGTTTTGCTGCAACTATAGATTGCTCAATGGAGCTCAATGAACAAGTTCCAAACCGTTCATTAATTTATTGTTGACATCGCGTTTGACATTGTTTGGTTATAAAAAGTCAAAAAACTGCGCAAAGACAACAATTAGTGTACTAGCAATAGGCTCTACAACAATGCAGTCGTTATGGATACGTACAGTGCAATTATCGAAATGCAATTATCGCTGTCATTCTGGTGAAAATGCACTGCTCATATGGGACATTTAACACATGAGGGAAATATTCGGGGGCAATACCACAAGAGCTCAGATTTAGCCGGATAATTTTTGTGCTTGTCTTAGAACACTTTCTTTTTGGTGTAACTGTACGAGACCTGTTGTAACTAAATCACGAGAGCGCAGCTCGAGTGATTTTGCCAAACAGGTCGAGTTTTGTACCATAAAGACTGTTAAAAATCTGAGCTCGAATGGTATTTGATAAGACAATTCCATGAATATAATCAATAACTACTGCCATGTACTGGCAGAAATACATTTTTCTGGTTCTTTTGATTTTCTGCAGTAAAACTCTATCCGAAGCGAGCCATAACCAAAACAATACGAACAAAAATCAAAATTGACAGTGCCAGCAAAAATCTCAAGGTGAGACATTGCAACAATAGAAGTGTAGTGAAAATCCGTGGAAACGATGAAATCAACAGCAAAATTTATCCGATTTTTTTATCCGCTAGCAAACTCTCTTCCTTCCTTATTAGCCGATAGCAAACCGTGTTTTGATGACGTATATATGGCATTTTTTGTACATGAGTGGAATTGTCGGGGGCAATACCACAAGAGCTCAGATTTAGCCGGATAATTTTTGTGCTTGTCTTAGAACACTTTCTTTGTGGTGTAACTGCACGAGACCTGTTGTAACTAAATCACGAGAGCGTAGCTCGAGTGATTTTGCCAAACAGGTCGAGTTTAGTACCATAAAGAAAGTATGAGAAGACAAGCGGAAAAATTATCCTGTTCAAAATCTGAGCTCGAATGGTATTTGATAAGACAATTCCATGAATATAATTAATAATATAATAAGACTGCGACTGCCTTGTGCAGAAATAAATTTTTCTGGTTTTTTTGATTTTATGCAGTAGAATTCTATCTGAAGCGAGCCATAACCAAAACAAAACGAACAAACATCAAAATTGACAGTGCCAGCAAAAATCTCAAGGTGAGACATTGCAACAATAGAAGTGTAGTGAAAATCCGTGGAAACGACGAAATCAACAGCAAAATTTATCCGATTTTTTTATCCGCTAGCAAACTCTCTTCCTTCCTTATTAGCCGATAGCAAACCGTGTTTTGATGACGTATATATGGCATTTTTTGTACATGAGTGGAATTGTCGCTGTAATTTTCGATAACACCCCTTCTCATATGGGAGATTTAACATGTAGAGCTCGAATCAGCTAAGAAAAGGCCACAGGCGTCATCAAACGATGATGTCACGATCTCTGTACGTCTCGCTTTAAATATTGCTGCTCTCGTTACTTTCCAAGTTGTTGCAGCCAGTCAGTGGCGTGCTATTATTTTATCAGTAAAATGAAACATTTTCGTCGTTTTTAATAAAGAAAATAAAAGACAACAAGTTTTTCAAAGGAATGGAAACTCCTTCTGCTTCTTTCTTCATAAATTGTAAGACGTTACTGACGATTTCACGGCCTTGGCTGTATATGATAACACCTTTCTTTCCAACCTTTTTCGAAAGACATTTTGACAAAATAACGTTTTTTATTCATAACACTATGTGAACTTCAACTGCGACCATCAACAATACAACCAAAACACCAGACTAAAACGGAACCTAACCTAACCCCCTAAGTCTCCCTGTCCGCCACTACATTTTTTTAAACTTGGCAACACCGTTTAGAGTGCCGGCTAGTAAAAGCATATAAAAAGGTCCAAATGTCCCTGGCCGCTGCCGCATCTGTTTTAATTGTGTCCAAGTAAAAACCGTACTACGTTGCCAAGTGGCTTTTTGACCGCTTAACAATATATTTTCGGGAATATTTTAATAGGACGCCTCTGATTATATCTAATGCGACGGCAACTGTAGAAGGAGAAAGAAATAGTTTTAAAAACTGCGTCATTGATGATGCGGTGGCCTTTTCTCATCTGATTCGAGCTCTAGCGTGGTGTTATCGATTTGTGTTATCGCTGTAAGTTTTCGATAACACCTCTCCTCATATGGGAGATTTTACATATGAGGGAAATATTCAGTAAGGATAATTTACCTTGTTGGTATCCTCATTGAATGAATCACAAGATATAGCCAGAATGTCCAAGAATTTTCCATAATTTTTAAGCCATTTTTCAGTGATTAAAGATCCGTTAGATACTATGGTGACCGACTGAAGTTTTAAAGTATCTTTGCAGTACTTTACCATCTCTCCTAAATGTTTGCCACCTTCAGGCAAAAACGGTTCACCGCCGCTAAAATTGATTTTTTCCATGCCTAAAATTATAAATATTAGTTATAATCCAATATTTTAAGGCGTTTCACTTATACAGGGTGTCTAAAAAGTCTGGAATATTGCAAATATCTCGAAAACTGCTGATTTTATTTTTCTCAAAATTTGCGTCTTGTTAAAGTAAATAACAGCGCATGACGTGAGGGTGTGTTCGCAAGTATACAGGGTCAGTCACAAAGTATACCAACTTTCTTAATTCAAACCTAACACACTGTATATTACTTCAGATTTTAAGAGTACTCATAAAGGCCAATTCAACGATATACAATTTTTTTTTTTTTTTGTACCTACCTATAACAATGATAGGTGTAACAATGACAGCTAACGTCAATATAATGTTAAATTAATTGGCAAATTTTCCTATTACTTAAAATGGTGTTTTTGAGTGAGAAGGATGGAAAATTTGCCAATTAATTTAACATTATATTGACGTTAGCTGTCATTGTTACACCTATCATTGTTATAGGTAGGTACAAAAAAAAAAAAAAAAAAAAAAAATCGTATATCGTTGAATTGGCCTTTATAAGTACTCTTAAAATCTGAAGTAATATACAGTGTTTTAGGTTTGAATTAAGAAAGTTGGTATACTTTGTGACTGACCCTGTATACTTGCGAACCTCATTTCACCCTCACGTCATGCGCTGTTATTTACTTTAACAAGACGCAAATTTTGAGAAAAATAAAATCAGCAGTTTTCGAGATATTTGCAATATTCCAGACTTTTTAGACACCCTGTATAATGTATTGGAATAATTTTTGGGACTTACCAGCTTTCCGTAGCATGTCAAATCCTGTTTTCGCATCTTCCAAAGTAGTCATGTATGATGTTTTTGCCGTATGAAAGCAGAAACCGCAAGTGTAATTGCAGCGACGCGTAAAATGGTAATTGACACTTTTTGGTATGATTTGTTCTTCATTTTTGCTTGAAATATTTGACTCACCGCAACCAAAAACACTCGTTATAGCATAAAAGATTATTCCCAAACTATTGGAAATGCGGTCGTAGATTTTCAAAAAAACTGTCCACATTTTTTTGCAGAAATCTTGTTCAACATTCATGATATAATATGTGTCGCCGGAAAGGCAAATATGCAAAGTCGGTAAGATGCGGAGAAAATGTTTATACACAGAAAACTCACAGACGTTGATAAACAAAGGATACGACCAGGGCCACGTATTTATAGAGATTCAGCTTTGTCGCGCAGATAAATGTGGGTTTCACCGCGGTACAGCGGTACCACCTGATAAAAAACAAAATAAAAAAACGTTTTACTTTTTAATTGAATGAATGATCGAAATCATTTAAAACTAACACAAAATGGCTAAAAGATGTTTGTGTTTAATGTACTGGTGTAAAAACAGAAAAGGTGTTAAGTTGTGCAGGAAAGATTAAACTTTGTTTAAGACATTGGTAGTACTGGTGCAATTTTAGGTATTTTCCCTATTTCAGTATGATTAATGGTCGGTATTAAATTTACAGATTACGAAATCCACTTTGTAATTATTTATTGTAGTGGTGTCACAGGACAATGTAATTAAAAATAGCAGATACACAACAAAAACTTTATCAGACACGTTTTCACATTTTTATCAAAAAGTTGTGTAATATTGTGCAATGGATCAGATTATTGGATCAGGTTTGAATAATTTCCCTGATGATCTCTTCTTGAAATTTAACCCAATTGGCCTACTTTAATTTTAATTTTCTTTGTTAGTTCTGCCTTGACCGTGAGTTTTGGATATGCTAAGTCTTTTGTTATTAGTTCCTGAGATAAACAATTTTTTCTCTTTCACGGTTTTCATCTGAGAAGAGATCAGTTTAAGAACTAAATAAGGGAAAAGAAAAATGCAACAAACTATTGATGTTTTTTTTTATTTACGTACTAGATTTGTACTAAATATATAAGTACCCTATATAAAAATACATCACTCTACACACAGTTTAGTTATATAGAAACGGTTACATGAAGATGTCGCAAATATAAACGTCGCATATATAACAAACTCCCGATGATCTTTGTTGTTTTGGAAGTTGTGGGATTGTAAAAATCGGTCCGTATATACACATGTATATTGAGTAATTAATATTTTGAACTCAGTTTTTTAGTTTGTATAGTATCTTATGGGGTTAAGGCGACTTTATACTTAAACTGATGCAGTTGAGTTTGATATTGAATACTTTTTGTGTAAAAGTATTTATGCTGACTTACATTTAAATGAAATTGTCCCCATAACTCGCCATATTTTTGATTAATTAAGATTTATAAACCGCACATTTATAGAAAACAAATACCTACACGTATTTCACATTTTATATATCACAATGTACATAAACTGTACTACATATTCGTTTATGTTATTAATTTCCGCCATACGAGATTTAAGAAATAATAAAATATATTTACAGGGTGGATGCAAAAATTAAAACTTATTACGCCCTTATTTGTCACAGTTATTACTGAAATAAATTACACTTCTTTACTCGCAACTACATGCTTATAGTAATGTACATATTCACAAATAAATAATATAAATATTACTGAAAAATTGGACATTAGAGTCTTAAGACGCATTAAATTCCAATTTTGTTACAATCAGTGTTCAAAATGTACCAGTCTTTTAGACTTGACTAACTTTAACAACGCGTGAAAGAGACGCGTTCGATTGGCGGCAAGGCACAGCCGCCTCCGGCTCTTCCTGTTCGGGCAGCGTCTCCAAACTATCCTCCACAGAGCTGCCGGTAGAGCTAAACTCGTCCAGGAAGTCAAAGGACGCGACCGCCTCCCTCTCCTTTTCTCCATAACGTACGTAGAAGTCGGCTCGTCCGATGATGCTAGGTCGGGGCGGCGGGACGGACGCCCGCACTACCGCCACCGGGGTAAAGTCGGGCCGCGCCGCTTTGGCTGCAAGCAGGCGCAACGTTTCACACGGTTGTCTCCGTCATCGGGGTGCACGGTGCCGAGGCAGAAGCTTTAAAATCCCCAACATTTGTACTGAGGTACTTGGTTTCGAAGGCGGAGCAAGGTTAAGTGTGTTTGGTGGTGGTTGAGAGGATCAAGAGAAAATTGATTCGAAATTTTTGGACCAGACGTTTAGGTAGAGCTAGGTCGAGAAAATGTGCATGCAATTTTTAAAAATTGTTACTATTCGATTCAGTTACCAGCTGTGGCCAAAAAGTATACAAATTCAGTCCAACCTAACACTTGCATTGCAATGAAGTACAAAATTGAATTCATCAGTAAAATACACATTTTCTCGAATACTTAACACATTACTTTTTCGGCAGCTGGTAACTTAAAACGATTCTTCACTCGATTGTGAAAGTCTCGTGAAACTAAATTTAATCAACTGAATATTAATTCTACTGGAACCAATATAATAATCTACAAAATATGAGGAATTAGTAGAGATAAGTAGTAGAGAATGCAAAGAAACATAGTGTTCGACCGATAAAAATATTATATGATTATTGTTACGGTACTTCAGTAAAAATGCTCGGGATTGCACGTAACGACTTGCATTATTTTAGTTTGTTTAGTAATAAGTGGGACAGTTTTTGATTTTAAAGTGTTAATTATTAGCAAGCTAAGTGGTTAATTACTACAAGTGCTCCAAATTCATGCTACTTATTAGTTCTAAAAACTATAAATTGAACTTGTAAGTTTATTGTTTTTGTTATTAATAGTGCTTAAACTCCATAAATACACCAATAAAACGTACAGTGCAAACTAACCCAACCAAACCTAACCGTTAAAAAAATAAACACATGCAGAACATCAGATCGACCTCAATAGTGCTCTAACAACGAAATTTAAGAGGTGAAAAAGAGATCCTAATAGACAAAGCAAGAAAAATCTACTCACCTTTTTTTTGTCTGTGATACTTGTGAATCCGGTGAAGATGCCCGTAATCGGGCGGGTCTTCCGTGGAATCGCTGGCCACACTACCTCCACACGAGGACGTGGGGGACGAGTCACTGGACACTGATGCCATCATGACGTCGAGAAGATTCGCTCTGGCCTTAAGTTAGATGTTAATCATATTTTGAACTTTCTTATGCTAAGTAGCCTCTCACCTTAGGATCAGTAAGGTCAATATCTTTCTCAACATGAATCCAACCGGTAGGTCTGCACGCCTGATCCAATTTAGGATTGGGCACCCTGTCATTGCCTTCGGTAACAACATTTTCGTCTCCATTCTTAATCATCCGATTCAGTTCGTCTATCACGTCCTTGGAGGTGGCTCTCTCGTGGAAACTGATCGCTCTATGTGGAGGACCTTCGATGATGTTGCTGAGCACTCCCGACGTGCTCTGGGGCAACTTTTCGGACGTGATGATATGTTTGGGCGAGTTGGTCTGCGCCACCTGGACGATTTTCTGCAACTGATTTCGTGTTCTTGACTCGTTTAATTAAAACTCAGCTACGTATAACATATATACGGTTAACTTCGGCGTCTGACTTTAAACGGTTAGTTTTATTGAGACCGTAAAACGCGTTATAAAGTTTTAGCGCGTCCTGGGTTTGGCGAAGTGACTCGTTTACGGGGGGTTCTAGCAAAGTCGCTCGTAAAGTTTCGTAATTGCCAAAACGATAATTGTTCTCTTGGCGGGGAATAGAAATACGACACTGGAAAGGACAATAAATTTTTTATGTCCCTTTCCGTCAGTTTTACTCTAATCAAAACTGTGTCCTTTTATGCTAGAACCCAGCAAACATTTGACTTTTGGCAGAAACCCGTAAACAGTCATTTTTATCTGGCAGAGGCTTCGGACCTGTTTAAAACTTGCCAAAAGCTTCTAAGAAGCATTTTAAAACTGCCAGAACTCTTTAACAGTCAGATTTAAGTGCCAGAAGCCTCTAAACAAGTTATTTTTATCTGGCAGATGCTTCGGACCTGTTTAAAACTTGCCAAAATCTTCTAAGACGCATTTTAAATCTGCCAGAACTCTTTAACAGTCAGATTTAAGTGCCAGAAGCCTCTAAACAAGTTATTTTTATCTGGCAGAGGCTTCGGACCTGTTTAAAACTTGCCAAAAGCTTCTAAGACGCATTTTAAATCTGCCAGAACTCTTTAACAGTCAGATTTAAGTGCCAGAAGCCTCTAAACAAGTTATTTTTATCTGGAAGAGGCTTCGGACCTGTTTAAAACTTGCCAAAATCTTCTAAGACGCATTTTAAATCTGCCAGAACTCTTTAACAGTCAGATTTAAGTGCCAGAAGCCTCTAAACAAGTTATTTTTATCTGGCAGAGGCTTCGGACCTGTTTAAAACTTGCCAAAATCTTCTAAGACGCATTTTAAATCTGCCAGAACTCTTTAACAGTCAGATTTAAGTGCCAGAAGCCTCTAAACAAGTTATTTTTATCTGGCAGAGGCTTCGGACCTGTTTAAAACTTGCCAAAAGCTTCTAAGACGCATTTTAAATCTGCCAGAACTCTTTAACAGTCAGATTTAAGTGCCAGAAGCCTCTAAACAAGTTATTTTTATCTGGCAGAGGCTTCGGACCTGTTTAAAACTTGCCAAAAGCTTCTAAGACGCATTTTAAATCTGCCAGAACTCTTTAACAGTCAGATTTAAGTGCCAGAAGCCTCTAAACAAGTTATTTTTATCTGGCAGAGGCTTCGGACCTGTTTAAAACTTGCCAAAATCTTCTAAGACGCATTTTAAATCTGCCAGAACTCTTTAACAGTCAGATTTAAGTGCCAGAAGCCTCTAAACAAGTTATTTTTATCTGGCAGAGGCTTCGGACCTGTTTAAAACTTGCCAAAAGCTTCTAAGACGCATTTTAAATCTGCCAGAACTCTTTAACAGTCAGATTTAAGTGCCAGAAGCCTCTAAACAAGTTATTTTTATCTGGCAGATGCTTCGGACCTGTTTAAAACTTGCCAAAATCTTCTAAGACGCATTTTAAATCTGCCAGAACTCTTTAACAGTCAGATTTAAGTGCCAGAAGCCTCTAAACAAGTTATTTTTATCTGGCAGATGCTTCGGACCTGTTTAAAACTTGCCAAAATCTTCTAAGACGCATTTTAAATCTGCCAGAACTCTTTAACAGTCAGATTTAAGTGCCAGAAGCCTCTAAACAAGTTATTTTTATCTGGCAGAGGCTTCGGACCTGTTTAAAACTTGCCAAAAGCTTCTAAGACGCATTTTAAATCTGCCAGAACTCTTTAACAGTCAGATTTAAGTGCCAGAAGCCTCTAAACAAGTTATTTTTATCTGGCAGAGGCTTCGGACCTGTTTAAAACTTGCCAAAATCTTCTAAGACGCATTTTAAATCTGCCAGAACTCTTTAACAGTCAGATTTAAGTGCCAGAAGCCTCTAAACAAGTTATTTTTATCTGGCAGATGCTTCGGACCTGTTTAAAACTTGCCAAAATCTTCTAAGACGCATTTTAAATCTGCCAGAACTCTTTAACAGTCAGATTTAAGTGCCAGAAGCCTCTAAACAAGTTATTTTTATCTGGCAGAGGCTTCGGACCTGTTTAAAACTTGCCAAAAGCTTCTAAGACGCATTTTAAATCTGCCAGAACTCTTTAACAGTCAGATTTAAGTGCCAGAAGCCTCTAAACAAGTTATTTTTATCTGGCAGAGGCTTCGGACCTGTTTAAAACTTGCCAAAATCTTCTAAGACGCATTTTAAATCTGCCAGAACTCTTTAACAGTCAGATTTAAGTGCCAGAAGCCTCTAAACAAGTTATTTTTATCTGGCAGAGGCTTCGGACCTGTTTAAAACTTGCCAAAAGCTTCTAAGACGCATTTTAAATCTGCCAGAACTCTTTAACAGTCAGATTTAAGTGCCAGAAGCCTCTAAACAAGTTATTTTTATCTGGCAGATGCTTCGGACCTGTTTAAAACTTGCCAAAATCTTCTAAGACGCATTTTAAATCTGCCAGAACTCTTTAACAGTCAGATTTAAGTGCCAGAAGCCTCTAAACAAGTTATTTTTATCTGGCAGAGGCTTCGGACCTGTTTAAAACTTGCCAAAAGCTTCTAAGACGCATTTTAAATCTGCCAGAACTCTTTAACAGTCAGATTTAAGTGCCAGAAGCCTCTAAACAAGTTATTTTTATCTGGCAGAGGCTTCGGACCTGTTTAAAACTTGCCAAAAGCTTCTAAGAAGCATTTTAAAACTGCCAGAACTCTTTAACAGCCAGATTTAAGTGCCAGAAGCCTCTAAACAAGTTATTTTTATCTGGCAGAGGCCTCTGGGAGCTATATCACCTCTAACAGTCAAATTTAAGGGCCAGAAGTCTCTAAAAAGTCATGTTTATCTAGCAGAGGCCTCTGAACTATTTGAAACCTGCCAGAAGACTCTAACAGCGAAATTAAAGTGTTAGAGAAGCCTCTGGGAGCCATTTTAAAACTGCCAAAAGCCTCTAGTAATAAGCTTATTAAAAAACAACATCCCAGTGTCAACACTAATTTCCAGTTTCGAATTTAAAACTAGTTATGACTTAAACGTTTATTTGTAATAAAAATCCCCCTAATACACGACACAATACGTAACAGAAGCAACGAAACGACAATAACTGCAAAAGTTAAGACTGCTTCGTAAACAATTGTAATTATCTCCAAGCACTTACCTTGGGTTTAGGTTTATTACCGCTCTTGTGCGGTATCTTGCTCTTTAGTATCTTTGTCTCCTGCACATTCTCTTTGTTGTTGTTATTATTATTTATTATCACCCGGGCAGGACTGACGGGAATCCTGGAAGGCGTTTTCCGTCTGGGAATCTTGGAAGCGATAGTTTCAGGAGTGGTCGTACTGGAAGACAACGATTCGCTGGTGCACGTAGTGGCTGAGACGTCACTAATACTGGTTTCGATCACTGAATCACTAACTGTAGCCACGCTATCACAACTCACAACTGGTTCACTGGGTTGTTCCAACAAACCGCTTTGGTAGTCCAGGGAGTTTAACTCCACGTTCACGCTACTGCATATATCTACAGGGTGGTCACTGATATTCGAGCAGATTTCGCCTTCAATATCCAAAGGAGTTGCCTCGCAAATCTCTTTGGCGTAGCTGAGTTTGTCGCTCAAATTTACACTTTCGCGTTTCTCCTTCTTGTTCCCGCTCAGTTCGTATTCGGCGCACAACTGCTTCAAAGTGACGTAGTTCTCGTTGTCCGCACCTTTGGACAGACTGTAGTTACTGTCGGGATTTTTAATTTCATCAAAATGTTGGGCCGGACCTAGAAACCGTAAAAGGTCAATATACTTGCATAAAACTGGAAATAAATCGGAGATACCTTCGATGTTAAAGTCTTTAGTCACGTCGGTGACTGAACGAGGTCTGTTGTCTTTGTTCTGATGTGCGTATTTTTGCTGCTCAGCTAAGAAAGTGAGAACATTCTGAAGGGTAGCATCTCTGTCTCCGTTATCGCTGAGGGCACCACCAATGCTTCGTGATGACGTAGACGCCAGACTTTTTGTACTTTCAAACTTCACCAATCTATTTATAAGCAATTAAATTACAGTAATTTAGAGGTAATCAATAATTATAGAACCCTCACCGGTAAAAATCCCTAGTAAAATCGGTTCCCACTTGAGGTAGTTCACCAGTATCATCACTAGCTGCCGATGACCTCTTCGAACAGGTTTCTGGTTCGTGAGAGTGACAACAATCAGAACCACCACTAGACCAGCTATTATCCGGTGAGATCTGCTGGTGCACCACGTCCGATACTGCGTACGGCCAACGTTTTTCCCCATTCGGACTGTCCATCAGCAGAGTGACCAGTTCTCGACCCTCTTTGTCCATCATGTAGCTCGAATTGTTCCACAGGCACTCATTAGCATCCTCCTCCAGTTCTAATGCATTGTTCTCCTGGATGCTCGGCAATGTCGAAATTGAAATTTGACCTGACCCAAATGTCACTTTAAACAGTCTGGCTCGGCAAAATATATACCGGAAATACCTGGAGTGGTGGCGTCCGCCTTCTTCCACTGCTCCCTGAGATCGTCATTCGATAAGCTGAGACTCCAATCCTCCAACTCAGCACGGTCGTATTCCAACTCCAACATATCTCGGTGCTGTTGAAGAGTAGACCTAGTTTCGTCCAACCGGAGCCACTGTTGGATGTATTCCGAATCCCAAGTTGTGTATTCTAACCGCTCTTCGGTCGTTTTGTCTTCGTTTGAATCAGAGTTACCTGAAAAGCAAACTGTTGAC
The DNA here is from genome assembly GCF_016097725.1 of Ips typographus. Lineage (NCBI taxonomy): Eukaryota > Metazoa > Arthropoda > Insecta > Coleoptera > Curculionidae > Ips > Ips typographus. The sequence goes on along the minus strand of NC_138425.1, from coordinate 12,938,606 downwards.
AAAAAACCTCAATTAGGTTTGATCGATTTGTGACTGACACACACTGATCCGTAACTGATAGAATATTAGAACACTCACCAAACAGGGTATTGGTGCCTCGGGTTCTCCTCAGCGGGTTCAACGTCTTTTCCGTGAGATCTAAGACGAAAATGGATGGACTACTGGATATGGGTGAGGTAAACGAGTAGCACGGCGTCGGGGCCGTAGTAATTTTAATATAAAGATGAGAATCGCTGAAACTTCTCATGATGTGTTGGAAGGGCAGAATATCCTTCCCTGGAGGGAAACTGTTCCTACAAAACCCCCAAAAATACTAAATAAACATAGAATCTTAATTAAGCACTCACCTTTGTTTCAAGTTTAACAAATTTAATGGAATGTAGAGTATATCGGGGTCTTTATTGTCGGTGACCAGTAATCGGGTGTCTGTCGATAAATCGGTCTCGTCACTCGCCTCCTTGAGGTCTTCTAGGCTTCTGTGGGGTAAAGTGTTATCGTTGGAAGCGCGAGTCACGTCAGCTTGCACGTCCGAAGACATGGTGGAGTAACCTTCGTCACGATTTCCGCTCTCCGGAGATTCGTTTCCTGTCGTTTCTTCTTCGCTTTTTGAACCTGATTGAGCTGTGAATTTAAGAAAAGTTAGTCAGAAAACAATTATACAGGGTGGTCCAGTTTTAAGTGTCAATAATTCACCATTTGATAGCCAATCAAAAAATAAGTTGACTTGCATTATGTCATTTTTCTGAAAAACGTTTCCTAAGGAAGATACAGTCCTCCAAATTTCAATTTAAAAAATCGTTTTATAGTTTAAAACCGAACATTCAAGACTTGTGAGAGTCCAAATTTGTACTGAATAGTCTAAAAACTTGCTATTTACTACTAGGAATGGTCTTATGATTCGGTTTCTCAGACTGCCATCCTGGTTGACTGTCTGAAACTGGCATTCAAGAACTAAAAAAAGTCCCGAAATCAAGACAAAGATTGTATTGTGCATGAAACTCATTTTTTACTACTAAAAATAATATAAAAGTTGACTTTTAATGCTAGAACTGACTTTACTAGGACTAAAGAGAGTCCAAAAGTATATTTTCAAGACTTTAATTGGTGTACAACTGAATTTTCTGGACTGGACAACAAGTCTAGAAGTAAATTAAATTTTCGGACTATTTTATTTCTAAAAATTAGTTCTCAAGAGTATTATTGTAGCATTTGGTACGAAATTTTTTTACTTTTATTACTGAAGAAGCTTGACTTTTGGAAATAGTCTTAAACTCGATTTTTCAGTCTTAAAAAGCACTAAAAACAGTCTGAATTTCTTAGAGATGCTACAATTTATTGCACCATTGAGCACCATACAATTTATTGCATTTATTGAGTGTAAAAGTCAATTTAATAGTGAAGAAGCTTGAAATAACATTTTCAAGATTATGGTCAGTGGACAAACTGGCTTTTAGGCCTGATAAGTCAGAAACTTTGTAAAGATAGTCTTGAAACTTGATTTGAGGCACTGAAAACAGCCTTAAAACACTAAAAACAGTCTAGTTTATTAAGAAATACCCGTATTTTTAGCACTGAGGTGTCTAGAAGTCGATTTAATAGTGACAAAGCTTCGAATGCCATTTTAACTCTATGAAGAATGTAAAAATTGTTTTTTAAGTTTGCTATGTCAATAACTTGGTGAAGATAGTCTTAAAACTCGATTTTCCAAGCTGAAAGCAGTTTTGAAGCACTAAAAATAAAGAATTCGAAGAAAATGAAAAGCAAAGTAAAAAGCACGAAAAGTTCGTTTTCAAGACAATTTTCATGAATCTAATGTCAATGTCTTCCATCTAAAACTATTTTCAAGACTAAAATATTGAAATTTGTCTTCAAATTATGAAAACTTACTTCAAATGCAAATTTTAAGCTTCTGATGTCACTTTTCATTAGTTCAGTCACATTTTGGGGTTCAAGTCAATTTTTAAGGTTTAAATGTATGAATTTGTAGTAACAAGTTCTTGAAAAAGTAGTTTTTATGTCTACAAGTCAATTTTTAGTATTAAAGTCTCTCGATTTGCATGAAAACTGGTTACAAACACAATTTTAAAGCTTCTGAAATTTTTATCTTTTCTAATTCAATTTTCAAAACTAAAGTCTTTTAGTTTGTCTGGACACTATGAAAACTGGCTACAATAATATTTTTTAAACTTCTTAAGTGAATTTACCGTTTCCAAGACAATTTTTACGTTGGGTTGGGTTAGTTTTGGGTCTTTGACCTAGTAATAAAGTGCTTGTTCCATTTTTTTTTTTTTATAATGGATTTCGCCACTTGGGCACTCATCCAGGCCAAGTCAATTAATTTTTTTTAATTTGTTCCCAACACACACAACAACCATGCCCGAGGTGGGACTCGAACCCACGATAAAATTAATGTCAACTTATTTTTTAATTGGCTATGGATTGGTGAATTATTGACATTTAAAACTGGACCACCCTGTATAATAAAAAAAAGAGAATTGCTGAATCTGATTTGACATCAAAACTTACCTAATACCGGTCTGTTTCGTCGTATTCTAGTGGTTTGCAATATAGGCAGTTGCAAATTGAGAGACACTGGACGTTTTGGAGGTACCCATAAAGCCGAATCCACGGCGCTTAAGGCTTCAAGAAGACGTTTAGGCGTCACTTCAGTTCCTTTCAGTTCGGTCCACAACTTCGTTAACACCTGATGTCTTTTCTTATCTTCTAAGGAAAATCTAGTATCTGCAATGTCGGCCAGTGAAAAACGGTGCAGAAAAAATCATTCTTATACTTGCCTAGAACACTAACACTATCGGCTGATAGCCTTTTATCATCACTGGACACTACAATTTTATCACAATGTTCCGTATTTGGACTCTCTTCCAGTATTTCAGAGTTGAACGAGTTGCAGTGTTTAGTCGTCAGACTTGTGGTTAGGAAAGCTGAAGGAGATGCGGCCGGAACGGTTTCCTCTGGATAACAAACCATACAGTCACTCCAGTTTGTTAACTCAATTTAACCCATACCTCTGTTGCCTTCCTCAAGGGCAAGCTGCCTGGAAAACAATTCATGGTCTGCAGGTGTACCTGGGCTTTCCTCTCGGAGCTGATGCATCAACATTGAAGTTAGTGCTCGATTTTGGGACTCTAGTTCTTGGATTTTATTGTTCAAACAGCCTACTTCTTCACGCAGCCCCTAAACAGAACTTACAGTCAAACCCAAACATTCTGATCCCGAAAGAACAACAACTTTTGTTTATTTTACCAAAGCCTTAATGAATATTAGAGAACGACTACACAAGAACTTTCCCAGTAAGTTAGAATGAGGTGGTGACAGATTAGAAAAGCGTGAAAGATACCTTCTGAGCTAGCAAAGCTTTCACCACCTGGTTAGCGACGTCGTCGAGACATCTTTCATATTGCTTCCTGGATTCTTCCGCGTGCCTCTTCAAAGCAGCCGTATGGGCCTGCAAAATTCCTTCGGGGTTCTGTCCGCGCCCAGCTTCCTCCAACTGTTGCCTCAAAGTGGTGATCTCCAGGTTCAACCTGGTGATGGTGCTTTGGTATTGCTGGCACCGATTCTGCGAACAAATATCGAAAATCTTAGACCTGTAGATAAATTCTTTGAGCTACATAAGTTGCGGCGGTAAAACGGCGATAACCCAAAACGGTGTGACAGTCCATTGAATAATTCAGTTGAGGGTAAAAGTTCGGAGACGTTTTCAAAAGGTTTCCGCTACATTAGGTGCACGCACATGCGACTATCTCTTTTCACACTAATTAAACTCGCTGAATTGATGCCCTCCTCAAGGGAGAACGGGAAAATGTAAAAATAATAACTGTGAAGCTGAAAGGGTGTTACGGATTGCAGCTTCACGGTGATGTTCTTTTTGCTAATGATCCACGATGTGGGTCTTAATATTAATAGACAGTGGCGTACGTGATCTCTTTAATATCATTATTTCACAAAGTGCTTAAAGCTGAAGTAATAAACGGTGGGAAACAGGGGGGCGATTCATAAACTAACCGACACTTGATTAATGCCAAACCATGAACAGATGCCCCCATATTTATTACTCCGGGACCTCGGTGTTTTCCTTACCCCGAATTGCAAATTTTCGCACCGGGAGACTATACCAACCACGCACGCATACGACCCTCGTGTTTGTATAATTATTGTTTACCGGCTTTTCGGGGGATGACTCACAACGTAAATGCCAGATACTGGGATAGTTGAACAATTTGCAGTTTACAGACAACCACCAAGTCTCAGGGGAAACTATCAACAGTGTCGAAATACATTCACTTTGAAAAGGAATCAAGTAACACTTATATGTATTTTGACACTTTAGAGTGAGTCACGACTTGTCTTACAGAGAGGAGGGTCTTTGTGTGTGTAGTTGAAGTAGTCTACAATGGTTTTCACTTAATTGGAAACTTAGCATTCAGGGGAAGGCACTCATTGTGTATACCTACGTGTTTCAGAAGTTTTGTTGTAATGTGTTTTAAACACAGACAATACAGCCATCTTCAGTAAGTACATCGAATACATTTTTTTCTACGAATGTTTGCAAATAAGCTACTTTGCATACGTAAAAGTGTGTGCAAAGTGGCACTTTCCCGCACACTTTTTAAAATGCTGATTATACCTTGCAACAGTATAGATTATTACATATATAGATTATTATACATAAAATCTGCTTAGAATTTTGCGTAGAATTCAAAAATGTAATAATATTCAGGGGTTTCATATAAAAAACACGACTTTTTTCACATTATTCTTCCGTACAGTTTAGGTAAATAAACCACCTTGTCTCTGTCTTTGAAAATGAGGCTTGTTTCCTTAGAAACCAAAGCTCATTGTCAAACAACGCATTTATATGCAATTTAAAGTCTACAGCTGTGTTTATTCTTACTTATTTAAGTAAAAAATCTATTTTAATAATGGATATCACTGAAGATCAACTTCCGGAAGATGTTCTAAAAGCCGCCAACATGGCTAGTTTGCAATTGCTGCCTCTCAAATCGTGAGAAAAATACGAGAAACAGTACGAGTTGTTTACCCAATGGTGCGAACAAAAGGGGATAAAAACCTTAAAGGAAGAGGTACTTTTAGCGTATTTTGTTACTTTAAGCAAAGAATTCAAACCTAACATAATGTGGTCAAAGTATTCAATGCTCAAAAATGTAATAAAAATAAAAAGAGACATCGATATCGGTGAATTTTATAAGCTCACTGCATTTCTGAAAAAGCAGAATGTTGGTTTTAAACCTAAAAAGGCGAAAATTTTTACAAAAGAAGAAATATTCAGTTTTATGAACTCCGCACCACCTGTTAATTAAAGTTGCCACTATATTCGGACTTGCTGGTGCATGTCGAAGGGAAGAGCTAGCCACAATTTAACCACTACAGATATTGAAGACAAAGGAAACCTCATAATTGTTAAAATTAGGGATTCCAAAAATCATACAGCAAGAAACTTTATAATATCAGAAGAAGTTCATAACGGAACCTACCTGCAACTGTACAGAAACAGAAGATACACCGGCCTACGTCCAAAAAAGTCAAACAATCGTTTTTTCCTAGTTTACAGAAAGGGTAAATGTTTTTCGCAAAGTGTTGGAGTAAACAGTTTTGGAAAAATGCCTTCTGAAATAGCTATTTTTTTGAAGTTGCCAAATCCAGAACTCTACACAGGGCACAGTTATCGTCGATCATCGGCAACGTTCCTGGCCGATTCTGGAGAAGGAATCACTGACATAAAACGCTTGGGGGGTTGGAAATCGACTACGGTAGCTGAAGAATACATTGATGAATCCACAAGTTATAAAAAAGGATTAAGTAACAAAATTCTGACCTTCAATCCTAAAGAAAGTGAAGCAGTTCCAAGTACCAGTATTTTACCTTCAGTTGCTCAATCTGCGATCAATTTAAAAAACGCGACCAACTGTACATTTAACATTAATGTTGTTAATAACAATAAATAGTTATAAGTTGTTGTTTTTAATATCAATAAAAATTAAAAACAAAATGTATAGATTGGTAGAAAAAATATTGTTCCTAACACGTGTGCAATAGTATATTACACACCGGGGTGGGAAGAGTTTCATTACTGTCGAGAGATTAGTTAGATAGCCGAGACGCGAAGCGTCTAGGTTTAGCTAGGATCTCGAGACAGGAATGAAACTTCCTACCGAGGTTTGTATACTATTTTATTTACAACCATCATATTTCTATCAAAATTTACAAATCATTGTTTCATTCTGAACATATCTAGAATATTACATTTAACAAAAAACTACCAAGCAGTCATTTTTCTATATGCTTTTCTTCTGCTTTTCTGTTATGCTGTCCCAACGTGCCATGTCTTCTGAAGCTGTTGCAAGTAGTTCACAAACCTCAGTCATTCAGCAGCAAATTAATTTGTCGACCAAAGAGACAACTGTTGGAGACGCCAGTGCTGGTACTGGCCTAAATATTTCTATAAACACTTATAATAATTCAAATGTAACCATTAATTTCAATAAGTAGTTTGTTTTAGTTTAGATCATGTTAATTTTAGTATTGTAATGTATTATAGGCATTATAACCGTTAGAATGCATACAATTCGAGTTGTAATCCAGGACATTTTTCTCAATTTATTATTTGCGAACTGAATATCGATCCGACTTTATCTGACATTTAAAAAATTTGATTCAATCATCTTTTTTTTTTTTAAAAATATTAACAATCACAATTTTAGAGGGCGGGAAATGAGGGCGGGAAGTGAGGGCGGGAAGTGAGGGCGGGAAGTAGAGGTGCGCAATATGATACTTCCTAACCTTCAATGACGTTAGTAATGACAGCATTACATATATGGTTGTAAATAAAGTAGTTTTCCCGCACTTGAAGCTTCTAACTGCTTTTGCGTGTGGGAAAACATAACTTTGCACACTGAATAGGAAAACTACTATTGTCACAGTTGTGTGGTTTAAAAGGCTTATTTTATGACTGCATTAATGATTTTTGGTTGTTGATTACCAAAAAATATGCGCCGACACTGTTACCGCTCCGATTTACAATCGGCACCGCCAAAATTACGTTAGGGTCCCATACACGTGCGGACTCGGTTAGGTATAATTGCGGGGGATTTAGCTTTAATGCGCCCATTTGGCGTTGTTTATGCCCGCTGAATATTCGATCTATTAATACACACTGCTAAATTACCGGGTGTATCTGATTTTAATCCAAAGCGAAAAAAAATCCCCTCACCACTTTGTTCCCGATCGAATTAAACGAATCAACATGTTCTCTTTTCTTAACAAACCATATTCTGATAACTTCGTTCTCCCTCTTGGTTGCAGGGTATCCGGGGGAAATTAAATCACCAACGATCCCTTCTTGACGGCGAAGCCATGCGGAAAACACGAAGGCTTTGGCGTGTCTTTGCCGATGAAAATTTGATGGTTTGATGGGCGCTCCTGAAAGTTTTAAGATTCGTGGGGATACCAGATGGAGCGCATAAACAGAACGACGCATTCTGCACGGGGGGCTTGGCAAACGAGCATCAATAGAAGGAATGTCAAAAGGGATGGCTGGCACCCTCCTTACCCAGTCCAGGGTAGTATTCATAGGGTTAGGGTGGAAATCCCTTTGTTTGCATGTGACCGGCTATTAGGAAACGCAATTTGGGAGGGCCACAAATATTTTTTTGAAAATGCCCCTTTTATGGTCAAAGCGGAAATGCGGGCGTAGACTTAAAAATTTATTAACAGGACACGTCGTTTGCCTTGAAAGTGACAGAAACAGGAAACAGAACCGCAAAGAATGCTAAACCCCGGAAAATTGTTGGCGAAAGAGCGCAGACACATTTTTCAGGTAGACGAGCCGAAATAAAACCCGCCTGTCCGGGCAACTATTTCTAATGGAATTTCTAAACAAGGATTGTTGACAACGATACGAAATCCACTTATATTAAAAGAAAGATTTGTTTGTCGAAATGTCTGTCTTGAAACAATTCCTTCTAATAATACCTCACAACTTAGCATTGTATGACACACACTTATGAAACATATGTCACTAACAGTATCAGACAGAAAACAAGACAAATATCAGGGTTGGAACATGCAGTTTTTCATTTTAATACGACGTCTAGACGTGTTGACAATTTACATAAAAGATGTAATGCGGATTGCAATTTGCATTTTTTCGCACGGTTCATAAAACGTCCAGTCGCCCGGAGAGTGAATGACAGGGTGGAAAACGCCAGATAACTTTCTCGCTAATAGAAATATTCATAAAAGAGCGGTATAACTCCGGGCAGGGTCGTAAAATAGAGCGCGGTGAAATTGATAACTCTCTGAGTAACTTTTCTTATCTGGTCTCCCGTTAACTCCATTTGCATCCCGTGATTCGCCAGCGGAAAAATGACGACGTAACCGTGATGCATCCGAATTAAGATTTATGAATGCGAAAGTGAAATTTAATGCATACGAGTGCGATAATGACAGTTTTCCCCCCCTTCAAGGTTCTTAACGCTCATCATTAGCGAAACTTTAGCAATTAATAACACAATTACGTACGAAATAAAATCGGGGGAGTTGTTCACAAAAGGGGGACAAACTTATTCAATTTGAGTCATTCCAAACAAAGTTTTCTCACACATACGACACCCTCATAAATCGCCTGGATGGCATTTTAACTGCGACTCAATTAAAACAAGATCCGGATTTCTCGGTAACACTTTTTCCTGTGACCAGATGGTTCAAACCATAAACGAGCTTGTTCTGATTTAATTTCGCAGTGCGGGGGTGCCAACTTGCGTATGCATTATTTAGGTCGAATTCACACCCCCCGGTTCAGGGTAAAATCGTAATCAATTTTACTACCCTCAGGGTTACAGCTGAGACCCGATTTCGAGTCGGTTTAACTACAAAAATCACCAGTTTTGTGGATAAAATGTTTTATTGTTGTATTGATATACAAACGCGTATTGTCCTATTTAGGTTTTTGCTGACAAAGTTATGTCTTCCCGTGATTGAAAATCGAGAAAAGTGCTCTCTAATCCCCGAACAACCTTTCGGGACATAAAAGCCAATTCCATAGAAGTTAATTAATTACCAAATAATTTTCGAGCGACGCCAATAAAACGTTCGAAGTTCGGATTCGAATTCTCTGCGGACAATCGTAAAAACGCCATTTAAAATCGTGAAATTGGAAAACTCCGTGCCGGCGTCCGTCAACTAAACAAAATTGTATTAAGATTCGCGCGTTTCCTGCCTTTTTTAAATTTCAAATGAGTTTCTTTGATGGACCGGAACGAGAAAAGGGATTTGCATCAAATTAGTCGGACTAATCGTCCGGGTGTATAAGAGATTTCCCCTTCCTTTTCAATTATGAGCTTTTCGAGCAAAATGTGTAAATCCGTTACTGTTGCCAACTTTAAAGGACGAAACTCTTGGAGTACAATGTACGTACCTCAAAAGCGAGAGTTAATGCAGTCTTCTCCTGGCGCAACTGCTCCGCTTGCTTTTTGTACACCAACATAGCCCGGACGGTCTCCTCCATTCTACAATAAACAATCCAGAATTAGATTTACGTTCATAACGGGGTATTATACAGCAACGAAAACCTTTTTCATCGTCTAGACGGATTCAACAAACCAGATGGCAATAATAAAGCGCTTAGAAGGTTCTTTTGTTCATACACCGCTAAAATAAAATCCACTTTTCCTCTATTATTTAATTTTTATTAAAAAATGTATTTTTATTATACTTAACAGAAAATACTACATTTTCAACTGTTTATAAAATACAGTAAATATGACATTTTCGGAACAGCGCACGGAAATTTTTTCCCGATCCCTCTTTCCGTGCGCTTAATAATAAACATAGATATCCATGATACTAGATATCCTATGGCAACACGAAGAAAAAAAAGAAACGAGTAATGTGTCTATAGCAACGATTTATTTATTAATGACAAATTTTATTTTCTGTCAGTGAAAATTAAGTATTTATGTATTTATTTACATTTTGCAAAAATGAATTCAGATTGTGAAGAAAATCGGGATATTCCCGAAAATATCTTACAACGAACGGCAGAAGTGAGTGCAGATTTATTACCAGTGAAATCCAGGTTGAGATATGAACAAGAATATAACACCGAAATTACAGAATGGCGGACTCAGAAACGAATCAAAATTGTGAGTGACGATATTCTTTTAGTATATTTTTCTGAAAAAGCGAACACTATGAAATCCTCCACTTTATGGAGTCGATTCTCTATGTTAAAGAGTTGTTTGACAATAAAAGAAAATACTCACCATCAATATCCAAAAACGATTGAAAGAAGTAGTAGTCCATTTTCTTTCAGTGGAGTCGCAGGAGTACGAAAGGAAGGAAATGACAAACAGTCTTCTCCACAATACTTTTATTATGACCTTAGATGGTAAGGTCTGCTCGACAAGTTTCGGTCATATAAATGACCATCTTCAGGAGCTCAAATCAGTCGACCAATGTGACTACTGTCTTTTTACAAGGGGAGAGACAGAGAGACCCATGTTATGACGAAATAGTGAAATTAACAAAGTTAAATAGGTGAACAAAGCTCATTATGGAGAAAAATAACTATAGCACATTAAATCAAAAAATTAATTAAAATTAAACATAAACTTAAAACTAGACCCATTTAGGGCTGGGTGAGACCCTAGGGGGGAAAAAAAGAGCTTAACACTTGTGCACCATCCACAGAAAAGGCGATGGTTTTTCATGATTTAACCTGGTTAATAATTCAACCTGGAAGTCATTGTAAGAAAATAATTTGGAAAAGAAAAAAAGAACCGGAATAGTGGAAATTGGAGATAAATAAACAGTTTATTTTAGCAATATCAAAAATTCTCATTAGGGTTTGTTTTTGCTTCTGACCAATCTACATATTAATGGTAAATCCTATTGTTAAACTGATTTGTTTCAAGTTAATTTTGTTCTTAATGACACTATAGGACGACTCTCAAACAAAGGATGACTTGCAATCATTTTTTCAGTGGCGCAGGGTCGTAGCATCCCCTGTCGAGTTTAAAAACTCCATATTAATTGGGGGAATTTCCTTCTGTAAAATTAAGAAGACACATAGCTGACGTAATGCGGAATTCCCCCCAGGGCCACTTCAGCGCCCCATTCGAGTCTAACGCTGCGTAACCACTTCAGGAGATTCGCCCGAGCCTTCTTAGCTTCCTTCTTTTGTGTTGTGCGTTTATTGGGGCGGTTTATGATCGAAATATCTACTTCGAAAGTGGAATATAAAAAGTATAGTGAGTGGGGGAAACAAGGGGGAAAATTGAGTTACGTTTTGCAAAGATTTCTTACTAAACACTCCAATATCCAATAATTAGATTTATACTGTTTGTAGTTTGTGATTGGTCAAGAAAAAGCAGAAAACTGATTTTTAACCAATCACAAACTACTCACCCTGTATATTCTGTCCTATAATTTGATAAATTTCATATGAAGAATCCTCTCGATGTGATTAATAGATTGGAGCCGTAGAAAAGATGTCAGTACAACAGTTTGATTAATTACTGTCAACGGTTTAGGTGATTTACAGTAAATTGCTTCCAATTTTTCTCTCGCTCGCATCCGGATAATATTGATTACTACTGGGTGATAAATCTATGTTCAGTCGATTTGGAATTGTGATATTTCCCTTCAATTTTCTAGAATCATATTAACAGGCTTACATCAATAAAAATCTTGGGAGCTTTTGACTGGATCCCCGATTCGTAAGTAAACACACGTATTGTTTGCACGGAACGTTCGTAGAGCAAATATCAATTTAAGCATCCGGAAATGTTTCCTTTTCGTCCGGTTTTTATTATTCGTTCTATCCGGGGCCGTATATTTCTCCAGAAATTTCCCGTAATCTGCAAATCCCCGTCCGCAATAACGTTGAAGCAAATGCCGCCAATATTGCGAGTTTTTCGGCGGGGGCTGGTTTTTGAGTAAATATTTGAAATTTAAATGGTTTTAATGGGAGAAGTTTTACCGGATTTGAGTTTATTTAGCAAGGTGAATTTCTTAATGTTCAGCAGTCGGATCAAGTTCAACACTTTCGTCAAGCTAGATGAGGGTGAAGGAGAGACTCCTTGTAATGACAAGTGGTGTAATATAAGACTGGCAGCTGAAAGGGGGCTGCCACTTATTAAGAACAACCCTCTTGTTTTAGACATTTCTTCCTAGAGTAGTCAAAATCACCTGGTCCGGATTGAGGAAGTTTTTGTTACGTTTCACTTTTTGCAAAAATGTTGAAACAAAAATTACATTATTTTGTGATTGTCCATTGGTGTTACAGTGCATATTATAGTACAAGAAAAAATAAAATACGTCCCTGAATACGTCCTTACTCTTCCAAAAGACATTACCGGCAGCTGACGTTAGTTGCCACTTCAAGTTTAGCCCCCGCATGGTTTATATTGTTATTAAGTGCCTGGTTATTATGTCGGATTAGGGCGTTTATAGCCTAATTCGTCCCGAAATCAATCCAGAGGCCCGGAAAACTTGAGACTTATGGAGGTTGTAGAGCCAATTATCCCAACTTTCTTCCATTTAGGTGTTGAGTTGGGGACCAAACTACTTTTCCTCGATGATTTACAGCATTTAATATTAGCTAAAAATTAACGTAAGGGTCTAAACAACTGTCGCAAAACGACAATCCTGCAGAATTAACTTATGTACGGTTGGCATTAGGTCCATTAAAAATAATTGTTCCCTTCATTGCAATATATTTATTTCGAGCCGGTGCATTAGAGTTTTCCCATTTCCATGCAAATTTTGATGCAACGACTTTAGTTTTCCGGAAGTTTAATTTGAGTTAGGGAAACAATTCCGCACAGTACAACTCGAAATTGAGAGACCCCGTACACGTTTAAGGTTTCATTATCATTAACCCACCCCGGGTTTGCAAAATATCGAAACCTCCTCCGAAGAACAAATTACTACCGAACTTTCCATTGGAAAAAAAACCTCTTTGAAGTGAAATATCCTTGTCGACGTTTGATTTCCGTGAAACGCTGAGAAACACAAAGCCAAGACCAAACAAAGCGGGGGTCGTCTGTAAGGGGATATCATTCTGGAGAGTTAAAGAAGCCCTACGAAATTTGTATAAAGTTAATAAGACCAGAAGATTCGAATTCAGGGAAGCGAAATATCATACGAGATCACTGATGGGATGGGAAAGAGTATTTTTCGAGTGTAGTGCTCAAGTGATTGTCAAATTTGTTTTCTATGGGATTATTTCAGTTTCCAAGCAGGATTTTTCTTATTTTATACTGAGGAATCTTATAGAAAGTTATATGTATTTGATTTATGTTTTTTAATGGTATACGTTATTTTTACTGGTTATTAAGTCAACAACTCAAAAAGACAGATATAATATGTTCCAATACGTTTAAGTCTTTATGACAAAAAAAGACACGTTGAGAGTTTAATCTAATATTAAGTTTTAGGTCCGTTATGAAAATGACTTTCTCAATATGACAAAAACTTCTGATCTGAATATTTAATCGTAGGCCATTAAACGCACGACCCAACTTTCGGCCCATTAAGTCAGTCGTTGAGGAGACAAGAAAAGGGTCTTTTAAGTGCGGAAAATCATTTCGAAATATAGGTTAACAATTTTTTCGCAAGCCCTAAAACACTTTTTCGGGAGGACGCGAACGATAAGGAGTAAAAAAACGGTTTCGGGGGCGTTGTAAAAAAAGAATAAAGTCAAATCCAGACGAAAGCGAAACGCGTAATAATGGCCGCGGGGGGGTGGCGGAAAGCCCCCCCTTGGGTTATCCGAAAAGGGGGGAAAATATTTATTTAAAGTTAAAGCTGCGGCATTACGTCAAACTCGGCGGGTGGCCTGGCGGCTAATAGGATCCAGGAGGGTAAGACGCCCTTTCGGAAAGGGCGGACGAGATTTGCATTATTTTTTTGTTTTTGACACTGACAAAAACATACTCGTTATATTTCGCCGGGGGCTTTTGTTTGTGTTCGGCAAGCAGAAGAATTGGACCGAACGCCAACCAGAAAATTGGAAAGTTCTGGCCCCCCTTTTTAAAGGGGGGCGGGAGGGTGTTTGCGTGCGACCAAATCCGATATTGCGATTGATTAATGCATCAGCACCAGGAGTCAAACAATGGTTTCCTGCGGGACGTGTTGCGGTTACGGCTGCGAATGGGAATTATGTTCGAAATTACCACTTCGCTTCCAAACCACCAAATTTGAATTCAACCTGTTTTTATTTATCGGACAAATCGGGTTCTTGCTGTATTTATTTTTAAAATAATCCTGTTGCTAACAGGGAAATCAAAAAATGTAAAATTGCAGGGGACAACAGTTGTCCTGAAGGCACATCGTTGATCCAACTAAACGGAAGCGCAAACAGAAACGGGGATTTAATGTTTGCCGTTTAAACGTTAATAAGATAAGGGAGTGGAAAAGTAAACAGCCCTTAGCAAATATTTGTTCCCCCTTTACCCCTCAATGACGCGACAGCGCCATTACTTTTTTATGCACGAACGACCAAGCTTTTCCGGTCTTGTTACGGGAACTTATCCAGCTTTCCAGGGATATATTTGTGAAGGACTCTAGAAAAAAAAACAAATAATTACAGTCAGTAACTGTGTTTGGGGACTCGTAAAAAAAGTCAAAGATACATCAAAGAATGAGACGTTTTGGTAGAGTTTTATTTGTATGTATCCATGAATGTTTGCCCAAGGAAAAAATAATAAAAGAAGGATATTTCCTATAACAGTAGCAGAATTTGAAAATGACGAAACTGGGGACATTTATGATCTGACTATAAAATGAGAAATTAAAGATCATAATTGGCCATTTTGTGTTTAGAGTCTGTAACAAAAATGTTGTTAAGCTATTTTATTGCCTTCTTCAGGATGGTAACGTATTAAGACTTTCCTGTCTAAAGTGTTGCTAAAATTATGGTCAAACGTTATTTGAAACTGTCAAAGAGACAACTCCAGTATGACGTCAATTGACACAGTGTGCCGCACATTAAACTTGATGGATGTCGGTCAAAATCAATGATCTACAGAGTAGCACAGATAAAACTTACCATCCCTAATTTTTATGACTCTCCAAGAATTTAAATTAATCAATCAAGTCAGCTTTAGTCTTTTAGCCTACTTTATTGAAAGTAAGTGATTATTTTAAAGTTTACTAAAAGAACTATCAATGTGGGTGGTAACTTTTTTCTGGTCCACCATGTACAAGGGAGGCCCACGATTGATTTAATTTTATTTGACACACCAACACAATCTGTTAGTTTAAAGTTTTTTCTCAACATTTTCTTAAAAAAACAACAACGGACTTAATTGACAACCAACTCCTGCGTAGGGAGTAATTTTGTTCCATTGTCAATTAGTGCCGCTCCATAACACTTTCTCCATTCCTGACCGTTAAGTAAAATGTCACCGTAAATCTTCAGGTGGAAGAAACAAAAGAAGTTGATGAAAATTTCGCCCTTCCCCGTGGCTAAATTAATTTAATTAGAAGTTTTCTGGCAGCTGTCCGCGTGATATAAAAAGATGGCGCCGTGCCTATAATCTGGATAAAACGATACCAATGCTAGTCAAAAATAGAGAATTCTTAAAAAAGTTGACACACATAAAAACAGGACGCTATACTTCTAGTAGAAAAGTAAATCATCTGAAACTGAACAAACTTGAAGAGAGGGAAAAAAACTGGCAAAACAGGAACACGATACATCATTATATTTCTACCCTATTGAGCTGCTTCTGGTCGGCATTTTTTTGCTTCTTGTTCCGGATTCTCGAAAGTGGAATTGACCCTGCAGAAAACAGGCTGTTTCGAGCTTGTTAGTTGGCAGGACGTTTTAACGAGAAAAATAAATGAAAACCCAATATCGTTAGAGGAATTATTGCCGATAAACTTCTTACGACTTAACGTTCGGATTGATACGTACCGATTCAAAAGGAATTTGAGATCGTTTTCTTAATTGACCCGTCATAAGGGTTCGGTTCAAAAAATTGCCAGTTTGTACTAAATACTTTACACTATTGATTGCCTGCATGTATGGAAAGGGAAGGCAAACTTGGAGACTGCATTATATGTGCCGAGACAGCCTCTTGTCGAAATTGCTTCGTTTCCTATACGATTTACGCCCTATTCGCTCATCACGAATCGATGATTGAACTGCTGTTTACTAAGTCTGGTTTTCCCGACGGCTCTATGAATTATTTAGCTGGCTGTTTCGGCTTCTCGAGATTGCGTTCCCGCTTTGAGTGATGAGGCCCCGAAGAATAAGGACAACTTACAAGCATATAAGTGACTAGTACGAGATTTTCAATCATTTTTACAACCATCGTTTTCAAATTGTTAAGAAACAGTAAGTGTAACAAAGTTCTATAAGTAATGCTTGTGGAATAGAAATTTAAATAACCACATTAGGAGGGTCACAGAAACGATATTCACAGAATTGTGCTCATAAAGGGTGCAAAGAAATATTGTTACAAATAGATCGTAGGGTCGTCACATGACCATCTGTCAAATGTCGGATTCAAAAGGAACATTGACTCATTTCATGTGTCTTTGGATAGGTTTAAATACCTTTAGGTTAATAATAGAAATGTGACAAAAGGCGTATTAAGCACTCCAATCAAATGTCAAAAACAGCTGATTGAAACTTTTGGAATGGCAAACATGGCCAATAAAACACACTTTCTGATGAATACATAAAGTTTTAGCTTCGTTTAGCGATTTTCTAAAGACTTTCAGTTGATATTTCATAAAATGCCTGTCAAATTCATAAGAAAGTGTGACATTTCATTGGAGTGCCTAATTTTGGCGAAAGTATTAACCTGAGTTTTAAGCTGTAGTAACATACGCCATCTTGTTTTATTAGAATGAGTTAAAATGAGATAGACATTGTAAACACTCTAGTAAACACTGACGCCAAAATACGTCTAAAGTGTTATTTGGAATGTTTAGTGCTACGCCTTAAAAAAGTGTCGAAAACGTTACAAATACAAAGTCACTGCCAAAACCATGCCAGTTACTCCAAAACGGACACTGGATTCGTGTTCCCCATGTCAAAATTAGATAAAATGGTTATTTTGACAGGTTACAAAGTAAAGTACATGAATAGTTTTAACTCCTTTTTAAAATTGCAATATCTAGAAAATCTGAAAGACTAGAAAGTGAGTTAATACTTAAAAACTGTAGATTACAGTTTTTTTCACTGTATTTTATTATGTTTGGTAGTATATTTCCGCGTATTATAGTCTTACTTTTCCTAGTAAACAAAATCATATTTCTTCGTGAGAGGCAATAAAAAGTTTCGGCATCTTCGGGCAATTTCCGGTTATGGTTTATAGACACGAAAGTGAAGCAGCGCGAACTAGACACACAACATAAATGTCTATGCATTTATATAGCTGGTTTAAGATTATATTTTAGTTTGTGCATCGTTTAGTTCCCAAACGTCAATATAACCAATAAATCGGATTTTTGATAAAGCTGGTGAACGCAAGTTCGAAGAACCGTTAAGACAAACATCGATCGGGGGAGAGTGCTTGAATTAAGATTGTTTCGAAACTCCGCTCCTAAATCGCTCCGAGAATGGTGGAAAGTTTGTTGATGAAATCCCGGCCAAAACAAATGAAAAACCTAAAAAATCCCGTGGAACAATCAAGGGTATCCGTGTAACTTTCCTCGTTCTCCTGGTGGAACTCAATAAGAAACAATCCCCTGAAAATTAGGGCCCATTTACATATTCCCGTTTCCTCCGGGTCTCCAGTTTCACTTATCGTTCGCGTGATGACACAGTGGCTGTTTACCCGATTTGCCCAAATTTCTATCTAGTTTGACGCCCTCGCTCTCGAAAATAAACGTAACAATAATTCAAGTCGGCAACGCGCTAATCTAGTTATCTTATCCAGGACACCAGGAAGCTACTTCTTCAATTTATGTATATTATGTTGCCAGTGACGGCTTAAGATCGACACTTTTTTTCCTCCCAAGTTGAATGTTATATTTCAAAGGGAAAATGTATTACCATTTAATAAAAACCGCATAGTTTTGCACTAAACCTGCCAATCAACAATATACAGAAAGGTTTGGAATATTATTTATGAACTGACTGTGAAACTCCTTCTTACGTGGGAAAATCAACAAAACCATTTTTCTGGCCCTTAAAACTGACAATCAGCAACTAACCCCGCGCGTCAGTAACGAGAATGATAAATTTGATAACCTAATTCCGTGAAGAAATTTGACGCAAAACAATGACGAATGGAGTACAAGTGAAAACGGCAGGGATCCATCTCTGTCTTGTCTAAGGGCCCCCGATGTATAATCTCTCAAAAGCGCTTCCCGTATAAATATAAAGGCCTAACTTTTGTCTTGTATATTTACATAGTGAGCTTGTTATCACCCCCGGCTTACACGTCGAAACACAGAGCAAAAATAATCAATCTTGGGCTTCAAGTTATAACGGTAACGTATAATTTTGCGATTTTCCCTCTTTTTATCTGGCTGAAAAGAGCATTTTTCGCAAGGTTGATGGATACACAAGTTTTCAGCAAAAATATTGGTGACCCTTCTGATCTACAGGCTGGAAGCGCAAAGATCCTATTACTGACATAAATTGTACAAGTTGAGTTAATTAATAATTAATGCATAAACAGCTTAGGGCAGCACGTGTTAAAAAAAAGTCTGGGACTGCAAGAAACGCTCCTCCGGCAATTAATTAGCGTGCATAAACAATCAGCAGAATCGCACGTGTGTAAAGCTGCATTATTTTGTTTGTTTCTCTTAATAATACTTTTAATTAGCAGTTTGTTTTGTGCCGTGCCTTCTATTTTGTCTTTTTGCCAAACAACATTTTCGGACGTTATCTTATTGACGGTTGCTGTTCCTTCTTTTCGTTGTAATTAAATTTTAGAAGTGAATTCAAAGCAGACGTTGATGGTCAGTGATGTGGAATCGGACTTTCATTACTAAAGTGGCTAGAACAACAAAAAGTTGTACATTTACATAGCAATTCATTAATAATTAATTAACAACTTTTTGACTTGTTTTCTGTTACGCTACTGTACCAAGCCCGGCCATATTTTCCATCCAGTTCGTAAAAGATATGCACTGTTATTGTGCGGCTAACTCCATAAAAGCCATTTTGAAGCAATAGCGAGTCTGGAAATTAATCCGAACTTAAAACTGAAAGCATTATGCACTCCAACCAGCTTATTACGATGCACAAAGCTGTGTTTGGGAGAAATTCGAAAAGGTAAAAGCCTCGGATTGAAACTAAAATGAAATTTCATTATTTATGCAGATTTAAAAACAAAGTAACTTTGAGCATATAAAAATCGTAGTGACACCCAGTTATGAAAGACCTAACGACCGAATAGTGCCGTTATCTACAAAAATACGACCCCCGGAATCTAATAAGTTTTCGGCCGTAACTTCACATTTTACTTATCTTTTCATGCTCGAAATTGAAATGGCAAAAATATGGCGGATAAAAAACACACTCGGCAACTGAATTACGATGGGCGGTGTCGAAGGGCGCAGCCCTAAAAAGAGACCTGATTTACTGCACGATATTTCAACTAGAGTAGTCAGTGTATTCAAGTTACTAATAGAACATCAAATGATTATAACATGTTGCGCTAAAACTCTCAGATCGTCAAGTTTACCATAAACCCCAGCAGCTTAATGCAGTTATCCGGCCTGTAGGGGCTGCCACCAAGAGACAACCCCACATGCTGCTGCTGTTTAACTTGTCTTATCGAATTTACATAGTTTCGCATTAAGGGGATAGGAAGGGAAATAAAACAATCAGTCAACAGTTTATGATAAGACCGACGAGACGTAGCTGGAGGCGTCTAAGACAGGAAGAGCGTTATGGAGTTCCCGGTTTTGGAGGGAAGAAAGGGAGTTTCGTTGACTTTTAAGCTTATTATTAACAGCCGGTTAGCGTTTAATTAAGCAGGTGATGCTGAAGGCTTAGTGGGGCGATTGTTATGGAATATACAAAGTTAAACTCACCTGGCAAACTCCTGGGTAAGCAACTTGAGACGGGATCGGCACCTGGTGGCTTCCTGGATCGCTTGTTTGGCTCGCGTTTCGCTGTCGACGCGCAGTCTACGCTCTCGGTCAGCATCCCTCTGAGCTGATTCTCTCTGAAAGAAAGAAAAAATGGTAAACACTGCAATTTCTAATTTATATTCTAGTAAAATACCATTATAAACAATAATTAAACATAATAAACAAATTGGCGGATAAAAGTAACGCTATTCTATTTCTAAACTAAAATGTCAAACATATGTCATCTGTCAAAGATATGTTTATAGATTGACACTTCATAACTTTGCGTTTACATTAGTTATGCAACCACTCATTCAAAACTGAAATAATAATCCTTGTACTGTACTCTGATACAATTGAGTGTAGCTCGTTTGACACCTTTACGTACCGTGGAATATGAATTATAAGCGGAATATTTCTGGCATTTGCACGTGAAAAACGCCATTGCCGACCATTAATTACGAAAACTGGGCGGTCCGAAACGAAAGCACACAATACACAGCGCTGACACTAAACAAACCATAAACAACAATGTCCCGTTGTCAAATAGCACTGTTGTCCCGTTAAGTACTATAAGCGCTTCATCTTTTTAATTAATGAACGGTCTACGACCTACTGAACAAACGAATAGGGCTGGCGCACTACGACAATGGCAACCTTTAAGATTCCATTGACATTAACACCTCTTCACGCTTTTACTTTTCTTCGGGCTTTTTGGTCGGTTGCACATTGTTTCGCTCGATTGCAATTTACCAACTAGTGGGAGTTGTGAAACTTAAACCTGAGAAACACGTCGATTTGGTCACACATCTCTAGCCGTATGTATATTTCTGTGGATAATTGGACGGGCAACAGCTCAATCGATGATCAATCTAAATTTATACGTATTGGACACTAGAAAAAAACCAAATAGACGATTTGGTCTCTTTAATCAACGATAAAAGGCTACTGGATGCGAGCTCTGGAAATTCTCGCGTAAATTCCTGCCAAAAGATAAATATCGTTCAACGACATTTACCCTTGTAATCTGGAACGGCGTGGTCTGGTAGACGGCGGACCGGCGTCAAGGGCGGATATTGCATCCCCCTAACCCCGCCGCCCTCGCAATGCCGCCCATTCACCCTTAAACGGACAAGAGACGCAGTGGCGGCGCCCGAACCTCAAACAATTAGTTTCGTGTGATTACAAATGTGTGTCTAGATGCTTAAACCTTAAAGAATGGTAAAGTTCAGTCACCAGTTTGTACAGGACAGATCGTCAATTGGTTACTTTTCATTCATGCCCAGCTCAATTTGAGATCATTCATTTTGCTCAAAAGATGTAAAAATCTTGGTATCATGATCATGATTAAATAATCCATCCTCACTTGGAATCAAAGATTTTTGGAAAATCAAAAGAACAGATTATACCATGGACGTGAGTGTCTGACCATATAAGAACACAGTAATAAACTAAAAAACACAGCAAATCACGATCAATAAAGCAAGATTACCGCAAAACAATCCCTGAATCACAGTTTTCCTAAAACTAGTAAATGGGGAAAAATGTTACAGCACTGAACTACATAGCGAAATTACTAAACTTTCCGTATCTCCACAACGCAACTAAACTATAATTGGCTTACATCTGATTTTATAGGTTTGTAATCCATGTTTTACGCCCCTGGTGCATAATTGCATCAATGTAAATACGATGTTTAAGTCCAGCAGCCCCCGGAGGTCGTTATCGTTCCCGTAATGATTGTCGCTTATGCCTCGTATATTAGCACCACCAGCAGGACCTATACTCGGTGGCAGCAAAAAACCACTCGGCCATTTAATTGCATATTTGTGATTTAGGAGGAAACGAACGGACAAAGAACGGTAATTACGAACATGTGTGTGTGTCCGTAAACGGGCCCTAAATTTTGTGCCCTTTAAGCTCTTTTTTATTAGAACTAGTTAAATAATCGTTTGTAGTATGCTAATTTTAGTTGTCATTTCCTGAGAAAGCTGTAGTTTACTGTCACTAATTTTCGAGTAGGAGTTACATTATCTAATATGACTAGAACAGATCTGAGAGTGTTGTAAAGCCAAATTGCCATTCTTATCTACCATTGCTTTCTCCATGTTTCAGGATAAGTCTGTTTCTAAGTGCCACTTCAAACAATCCCCATATCTACCAAAAAAAAAAAAACAGCACATACGGGTACTTTTTTTTATTAGGGACCGATACTAATATCCTTAGGGGAAGTTTACTACCACATAGCTTCGACTTTAGGGGAAATTGATATCTGTTATCTGGGCGTCAAGTCGTTGAATTGTATTAAACGTTGCAGCGAGGGTGGGAAACGCCAGGACATGAGTGGACGTTTTTCCTCTATGAAGAAAAACGACAACACACAGTCTGAATAATGCGACTTTTGCCGCCTTATCAGCCGCAACAAAGCTTGAAATTTAGGGCTTTCACAATAAATCCCAGCGTCGCCTTTCCACATCCATTTATGTACGTGTGCAATATAAAGCTCTCTTCACACTTGTCTCTTTAACAGCTTATTTACAAGAATTCCGACAAGGAACACCTTTAACGCTTTGGGCCTGAGAACGATAGCAAATATCACTCAGTTAATCGGGTTAGTTGATTTACATATCTTCCCACTTGAACAGGTGTGTCAATTCACAAGAACCCAGATGTGGGTTAGATTTATAACTCAAATCGTCTTAGGTTCAATGAATCGGTTCGAAAATAGGTCTCTGTGATTCTAGAGCTTACGCAGATTGCCAACTCGGGATGGTTAACCCAACGAAAAACCGAATTGGACACCCCCTGTCGTTCCATTACAACAACCAAACTTACGGTAACCCGCCGGGATCGACAATCAATAAACAGAAGATCGTTATTTGGCTCGGGGCGGAAATTAAAGCCCCATTACCAGGAAGTGTTTGCAGGATATTAGAAAACGACAGAGCGAGAGAGATTGAGGCGAGACGAAACGTTGCGGCCCCATTGTATAACACTAATAGATTTCTTAATGGCAATTCAATTGGATTACTTTATAGAGGATGTTTAGAAAGAACGATACAAGCTGGGGCAATTATCTCTTGCCCTGCTACTTGCCGGGTCATTGATTTTTTACTTTTGGTAAAATAAGTGAACTTTTCAGTAGGTATATTAAATTACAGGTAGTTTTAGAGTTAAGAGAAACCGAGTATGTAAGTAGCTCTTTAACATAACAATTAAAATACTTTTTCATACATGATAGGAATTTTTCTCCTGGGTTTGTTAGGTAAATGTAGAAAAAATAGCCTATTTAGAATGTAAGGAAAGTTTTGGTTTGGACTGGTTGTTTTGTATGGAAAGTTTTACACTGTTTGGTGAACAGAGTACATGAAGCAACACAAAAACAATGTTATAGTACGAAAAATGCGCGGCAATTTATTTTGTGAATGCTAAATTTAATGAGATTTTCTATATATTGCTAAATTTAATGAGATTTGTATGAAAATCGAAAAAAAAATCATCCCCACAAATCAGATTTGTTGTCATCACAACATGTATGACTTTAAACGAATAACATCCCCAATACGTAAATGTATTCATGATTTTGATCGCATTGTTGAACAGCAAGCCCAACGGTGTCATTGTCTCTCTGCACGTCGACGAAAACAATCGACTTTATACAAATTTTGACATGAAAATCGACGGGGCTTCCAACACCCCTCTTTATTGGCTGGCGCGATATAGATACAGCAGGAACAATATCCCCTCCCTTTCCCCAAAAGAGAAAAAAAACATCCCCACGCCTACATAGCAAACACAATGATCGGCTGGTTATACACAATAATCATCGATTAGCCATCCGTGTATGAATTTGCAGAACAGCCTACTACTAAGCGTAAAATTTGTTATGACTGAACTAGAATATTCTATCTAGCCAGGACTATGGACTTTACCGCGGTCGTAACAACGTCATTACAACCCCCGTGAGTAATAAGGACACCTTGATTACAGACTGGGGTAATTGCTTTTGAAGTGACCTTTTGACGGGTGTAATTGATGCTTTACCGGACTAGCTACATGTAAATTTAACGTTTTCACGTTTCAAAATTGATGGATTACCTTCAGTTTAATCCTGCTGCGTTTGGAAACTTGATTAAGTCACAACTCACAATAGTAGGCCCTATTGGAACAGGAGTCATGGCACTATTCATTGCCAAATTCAATTAAACGCAACTCGCAGGAAAAGCTAAAAATCGGAACGCAAACACTGAGAGATGTAAATCAGGCAATACAATCAAATCCGACGATTTCATATCCTTGTAATTGATTGGCGCGAAGCGGAAATGCACTGATTATATCCCTCGTATATACGGGGAGAGGATCTAATCCGAATTTCATTTGGTGCAAAAATGGGAGTATTCTATGGTGAACCAAAAACATAAGACTCGTATTTTTTATTTTGTATGAAAAAAATAGTATTGAAAAACTATGTTGTTCAAAAAACCCGACAGTATGATGTGGTATGACCACAATAAGAAAGTCGGACATTAAACATTGAAACCACCACAGGCATTATAGGAAATAATGCCGGAGGCCCTCGTGTTCTTCCCTATCGACCTTATTGTCCTTATCCCTTGATATCTGCTTAATTACTATAAATCTAATCAGAAAACCTTTCCCTAAAAACGTCAGCAAGTTTGATTCTTGGTTGAAATTTGAAAATTATCATATTTTTTCACTCATACTTTCTATTCCAAATGTTAAAAATTGATTTTTTTATTTTGTGGGATTGTATTTACTTATTGTTCAAACTTCTACAGGTTGCCGCACGTAGTTTAGTTTAACTTCCGGTTTCGCGAAGAAACATTCCCGTCCCGAATACATAATGGCCTATTTACCGGCAAAAAAATAACCGGCTACCTGTTTCGTTTTCCACTGTTTCGGTTTATTTATGAAGGACGGTTCCTTCGCACCTCTTTTGTGCGAAACGCTATTACCCCCGTTATTTACGATACGGTTTTATCGGGGGCTGGTTCAGTTTTTTTCTGGGCTAATATTTATGCGGCAATTAAGACTGGGTCGTGAAGGGCATACTTTATGTTTTTTTCCTGTCATGATATTAGGTGGTGGATGAATGTAACCAACATACAAAAGTAATGCGCGAAATATCGAACCAAATGATTGCGGTTTTAATACAGATTGGTAACCAAACCAAAAAAAAGTGTCTAGACTGTTGTGTTTTCTTTTGAAACCGACAAGAATCAGTCGCTCAATGTCGAGGTTTAAATTGTAGCAGCAGCAGCCAAATCCCCCAATTCGTCTAAGCTTTATATTGTCGATCTTAAGCAGACAGGGTGCGATTTATTCAACGCCTGCATCGTTGCACTACTAAATCTCGACATTCAGCCCCGAAGAAAAATCATCCCTCCCCTTCATTTCGCTTTGTTTTTGTTTTGAGGGAGGTGAAATAAGAAATCGTGAGTTAAAAGCCCTGTAGGGCCGTTGTAGTAATCCTAAATCCCTCTTAGAATAAATAAATGCCGGCAGTAAAACAGGCTGGCTACAGGTTGTCAGGTGTTTTTCTTTATGGCAACGTTTCCGGGATAAAGAGGGAATGTTTAAGTTATAAAACGCGCAGTTTGATTCGCTCACCACCAAAAGGGTTTCCTACTTCATCTTAACGCGTTCCGAGATTTATTTCTCTCCAGAAAGTTTCAGGATGAATTAAGTAAATTTAAGGACTGCGAGAGAGTTTCTAATAAATTTTACAGATAAGGAACTCCATTTCGCTCAAAGTGAACCTCCGACGCGACAATAGACCCACCCCCTCCACCCTCTAATGCTGCGCCCATTCACATTTAATCCGGCTGAATGCCAAAATCAATTTTTGAAATCCTCTCATACTTAAAATACACCACCTAAACAGCCGGAGGGGCCTAAAAGTAGCTTAGAGCGCTCGTAAAGCCAATTAAAGATTGCAACTTTTCCCCCACGTTTTAAGGGAGAGTTGCAAGGTGTATCGTTCTAAAGGCCGTGCCTTGCATGATAAGCCCAAACTTTTTCTATGATTCAACGGTATTATGTCGAGTTAGGGCTCCCTAGAGGGTAAATATCGCGCCCCCTCATTCTTTCCGACTTTGTGGATTATGCTATGAAAACAGGCTAGATCGATATACGGTTACATTCAATTTGTCGCTACTAGTGTTTTACTCATTCTAAGGTTGGTCATGATACAAGCGATTTATTCACTAAAACCGTGAAGGGCAAAAAGGCTTCAGACATTGACACATTGCGGCGGACCACCGAATTGAATTTATCAATCATGAGGAGTTTAGGACGTGCCATCGGCTGAACGTGACTGACATCCTGGACTCTTAACTGGTTTTTGTAGACTAATAGCGCCAAAGTGTCGCCTCAATGGGATTGTAAAGGGATGGACGTGCCCCCGGTTAATTGCATCACGGCCCTTCACACTGCAGATTAGCCGGACTGGAAGGGTCACCCTGATAAGCTACTTAAGTAATTGCTTTCCTTCTTAAGTTTTACAATAAGCAGCGCTATACGCATCCTCTCAAACTTTTTTTAGGTCGACCAAAGTTGTAAGATTAATGTAAGAACGTTTCATGCAGACTTAGTTCTCTCCCGAAGCAGTTTCGTTTTAAGGTGATTAATGATTTAGGAAATTAATTCAGCTCGGGAATATTTTACACTCTGACTGAAGAACTTGTAAATGCAAATGAGTTTCCTAGTGTACAAGAAGTTTGTTTTGCTCTGGTAGTAGCTCTGGTTAATATTATTTACTACGTGCCCTGAATATGATTAGCGGGAAAACGTTTTGAGCTGGATTTAACAAAACGACGAGAGATAAATTGGTTAAATAAAAAACTATACACCCACGCCCTGCCCTATTAATTCAATAATGGCCAAAATTCAAATAAATCGTCGTTTGCTCCTCGATTTGGCATGTCAAATTTTATGGGTGCACATAAATCCAGCAAAACCAGCCACCGCTTAATTTATTATTTTGTTATCCAAAATTAATGGTGCGGACACTTTTATCGTTTAAAATCAAGGCTGGATTGTTTTAAATTTGAATAATTTAATTTGTTGGTGAAGCAGATGCAGAAAACGAATGAGAAGACATCTAAAAGCGGAAAATTGTTGTTAGATTCAAAATTATTTCAATTTTGCGCGCCCGACATCACGCTGTCAAAAGTCAAACCGTTAAATTTAGAGGTTAGATCTCGATTTGTTGTTGTTTATCTAGTCGGAGCGCTCTAAATGGGTTTCTCTCTTTGTCTAACCTTAAAAGTACATTGACCAAGAACTGAAACAAAATGAGAGGCATTTATATTACCGAACACATAATGAACTGACTTACTGGTAGAAGTTTAGAAAAAAAAATAAAAAGGTGAGTTGTTGACACACATCCAGTAAAACGTGGGTTTATTTTGCCTTATAAGCAAAGAATTCAGATTCTTTCTGGTGTAGTAGTTAGTAGTGGTGTCTAGGTCTAGGAGCAGGACCAGAAAAGTCTTACAATCAGGGCTCTTTCAAAAGCAAGTACCTATGTAATCACTAATTAGTCAGAACTTTCATGAATCAATCATTATGCTTAGTGAAGTGATCTACCAAAAGGTTTGTAATGTGTTTATCCATTCATTTTTATTTGTATTTTTATTATTTTATGAATAATAGATAGTTTACACTTCAATTTGACATTTTTTGGATATCGTTTCAGGCCTGCTGGGATATGCACGTGTTCTCTGGATTTTCTTGTCGAAAGTTATCACGTGACCTTGTAAACCGTTGACGAGTTGACAACAAAATACCTAACAAAGTTAGCTATGAAACTCTCCATTTGAGTTTTGACTGTGTTCTGTGTTGACTGCTGAGAGTTTTATTTTCCTTTTGAGCTTGTGTGTTGAGTGCTTATATGTTTTCGGTAATTTTGGAATCATCGAAAAGGTGTGAGTCAGGTAACTAGGATTGTATCCCTTATTTGCAGGTTTAAATTAAGTAGGGATATTTTCTTCACAGATTTTTGTTTTTTTCAGGACGGGATAATGCGAAAAACATGAAATCATATTACAAGATGGCCGCATTTTAGGACCTAAGTACCTATTCGAATTTTCAGGAAAACCTACAAGTAAGTGTTAACTCTCATTCCATCTAATTAAACAAGCTTATCTATCTGCAGATTTTTTTTTTATGCCTGCTTTATACCTCTCAATTAACAATTAAACTAAACTTTCATTTAAACTAAAATTAATTTATCAAAGCTGAAAGTGAACTTACAAGCGAGCCCATTTATACTTTAAATTTACACTAAACTAAAATTAATTTTACATTAAAGTTAAACCAACTTTATTAAAGTTCGGCTTAATTCGTTTAAATTCGTTGACTTTCGGAACTATTACTGTCATACTTGTCATCACTCATGATGTAAATTGCTGTCTTCTATTGCGATACGTAGTCTATTAGACTTGAATCGTCTATTTCCATAATTGGATTTTTTACCGAAAAAGTGGTTTAAGAACAAATTTCTTAAATTATTTTAATAAAAATTTTCTTTATCCACAAAACACGCGTAATGACGATGACAATAGAAACGTCAACGTCAAACATCAACGTCGAACGTTCAGTAAGTCAAAACAGTCATTTATTTTTCTAATTATTAATTTGTAGTATAAACCTAAACAAGATTTCTTAGTTTAAATATTAATTTTAGTGGAAATTTAAATTTAATTTAATTCTTAAATGGAAGGTATAAAACAGGTATTAAAGATCTTAGTTTATGGCTTTTTAGATTAGTCCCTAAACTGGTAAGCTAAAATGCGCTTTCAAACTGCTTTCAAATATACTGGTTTTGAATCCCTTGGACTAGAAAAAAAAGTAAATTAAACCTGCGGAATTGTGAAAATCTCCGGCTTAACGGCGCTGCAGGAGTCCTCCTGCTACCAGCAGAGGACAAAAAGCAAGATTCGATCGGAAGAGATTTATCGAGGGATATTGCCGGATACGTTTTTATAGACACTTTATTCCTAAATAAAAGGGATGTTACGGTTCGCCGACATTACGGCCCTTTATCCTTTTAAAATCCCGGCAATTCGGCGCACCTGCTAACTCCCTTACGAATGTGTCGCGCGAGATTATCTTTTTACGTTCGGCAACCATTCATAATGTACAGAGAGAGTCGAATAAGATTTCAGACGGTGCACACACACACGTTTCTTCAATAAATTTCTCTGAGAAGTTCATAAGGAAAATAATATACTTTTAAGGGAGGGTTTTGTTTCCGAAAGGTTTACGGTTAAGCCTTGAAGGTCCTTTGGGTGATATAACGACTAGGAAAAATGTCCTTGCATCTGGTACTGTAGGGATTTCCAATTTAAACTGAAATGGACCGGGGATTTAACTAACTGATGTGAATTGCGGACTGTTCAGATAACTTATGTTTTAAGGCACTTTTTACTTTAAGAGTGCTATCGAATTGCTAGGATTTTTCAGGGTGTAATTTCTACTCACCCTACTACTACTTAAGAATAAAAGTAGTAAATCACGTTTTGAATCTTCTCAACAGGAAGATCAAAGAAAAGGTGAAAGGATAACAACAGAAACAGAATGAGAACAGAAGCAATCCTAGTCAGACGAAGAAAAAGAAGAGAATCAGAAGATCCAATCTCTTTTAGTTTCTCCTTTTTAGGATGTTTTGTAGCTGGTAAACAGTTTCTAAAGGCATCATCTTGGTTCAACCACAGTGATACACCAAAAAGGTAAGCCAGTCAAGTAGATTTTACAGCCAATTGGTAATTTTGATTTGTTTGCTAGAAGGTAAATGGATTTTGAAGCCACTGTAGACAAATTATGCACTGGAGGCTCTACAGCTAGATTCTACCTTCTATTCAGGTAATACTTCAATTATTTGTACTATGTTGTCTTTCAGGGTTATGTAAACATTGTCTGCACTACAGTTTACTTGTGTCAAAAAAGAGAAAATTTTTACCTACTTACCATATCGAAACAGGCAATCTGTAAAACTTTTGGCAACATTTCAATGACATTTTCCTGAAACCTTGTGTTCCAAATCCTCAAAAAGTTACAATACGCCTTATCAAAATACCGAACTTATACTGAGGTACGCGTGTCCTATATTAGGCGTGCATTGCCTGAAATGCCCGGAATATCAATACGGTTTTTTCTATTTTTATCTTAACCATATTCAGCGAAAAACTACCATGGTATATATTTGAAAATTATTCAACACCTTTCTGTTTTCCATACCATGCCATAAACTGTTTAAAAATAGAGCTGCAGGCTCACTATATTATAATTAAATTATCCAGTTATTCGAGCACACTCTCATAATATAATTTTTGAAGAAAGTGTCTGGATCCTTTGTCCACACTTTTTAATTAATAATCGGCGTCGTCTTGAAAGATGGGGCAACCAAAAGGGTCGTTACCCCTTCCGCTCATTAAAAACTCTTCGCAGCCACGTTTTTTAATAAACGAGACGGGTTAAACTAGTCGCATACGGACTTTTTGGAGCATTTGTCGATCAGACAAAAGGCTGGAAATGCCAAAAGTTTGTATTGCAGTGAAAAATTGCTCTGTTTACCAACTTTTCAACGAAATACGCCCATAAAGTCTCACTCTGTCTTCGGGGGGAGTTTCAGGTCGTTGACGTCTCCATGAATTGAGAGAAACTTACCTGGAATATAAAAAATTTGACTTAGTAAACTGTTGCAATTATATCAATGTGTTAGAGAAAACCGAACGCGATAGGAATTCAGTTTATATTAATATTTAGGAGGAAAATCAATCGATTTACCATGTTAAAACTCGTACTGACAACACAAAAGAATTTTTCATTTCT
Organism: Ips typographus; assembly: GCF_016097725.1. Taxonomy (NCBI): domain Eukaryota; kingdom Metazoa; phylum Arthropoda; class Insecta; order Coleoptera; family Curculionidae; genus Ips; species Ips typographus. The sequence goes on along the minus strand of NC_138425.1, from coordinate 12,907,661 downwards.
ACCACTATCGAATATCGTTTCAAAGGGTTTCGATTTAAAAACTGCCCCGAACATCGAATGTATATTTAATTGCTTTATGTTTCCGCGCGACTGGGAAAAACCCTCATTTCATGAAAAACCATTTCCATCGTTATCTTTTTGACATTTTAATATTTATAGCACCGCCATTTCGGTGTCCGGTTTGCGTTTTACAGATAAGGCAGTCAACAACTTTGATTTTTAGAAACAATATTGACACAGACAGCTAAAAAGTACACCCCTAAAAGCATCCCTTAGATTCCCCCCACTTTGTCTGTCTATCCACATCCGGACATGTGTACCGAACATCCCTTATACACGCGAACCGTTTAAATATTGAAAACCGCCATTGAAGGGACCAAAGGGTGGTTCAACAGTTAGTCATTAAATATACAGGGGGCTCTTTATGTTTTGTGCGTAAAGGGCGGTGATTATACAAGACGGGGAAGTCTGGATTAGGCTCTATTTTTTTGTTTCATCCACCCTGAAAACCGGAAGGGAAACTGTACCTAGAATGTTTGGTTTTGCGGCTTTAGAGGTCGTTTAGAAAGGACTATTCGGGTGTTTTATATTAAAAATTGCTACATGTTAAAGGAAATTTAGAACAAAATATTTAATTTTTTAATTATTATAACAGTTTCTTCTAATTACTAATATCATTTGATTAAATTTTTAGTTGTAAAACTTGCAATTTCCAGAAACAGAAACAAATCGATGTGTGATGAAAAGGCGATTTACCTTGAGAACCAAACTACTTGTACAAGCTTGCACCGTCAAACTTTGTAGACGAGTTTCTTGTTTACAAGGAAATGCTTTTTCCGTCATTTTATCTTGCAACATTTTGCAGCCGCGTCTTTGGATACTTTTTAAAGAGCCCCTTCAGTTGATTTTTTGGTTGAAACTGCCTGCAAACAACACGTCAACTGAATTTCCCGTTTAATAAAAGTTCATAAGCCCTTTAGAGTGCAAAAACTCGTCCTATTATTATTCCGCAGACGCATCAAAATAAAAGTCGTGAGATTTCTATTATACAACCTTCAGCGTGTGATAAAGAATCCTCTCGAATAAGTTTAAAGTCGACGGGCGTCAAGGGAAAAGCGTCCATATCGATTAGGGTCTCCCTTTGTTTCCCATTTTTCGATCTTTCCGCTCCACGTTTCGGCAACAGTCAAAAAATGTATATACCTGGAATTTGGTTTATTAAATTTCCATCCAAATTTCGGGTTTTATTAAAATTCGAGGCATTGTTGCCTCGTCCCCTGGAAATCATTATAATTAAGCCGATTGAAAATTTTCTGGCTTTCTTTTCAAATGCGACCGCGTAGGCGGGATTTGAGAGATGACAAACGTTATCAATTATTCCATCATCCGGGATTCTCGTGGGAGCCCCTCGGGAAATACGCAAATTAAGGGACTGAGCCGCCTGGCATTTATAGCTGAGGCACACCCGAAACCTTATTATCGCCAAGGTGTATGTGAGAGTGGTTCGTTCGTATTAAATTCGGTTTAAGCCCGTGTATGGCCGGCCGTTTACTCCAAAAGGGACACTCTTTAAGGGCTTAAACGGCGATTAAACTGGCTCCGAGCGAATTTACTCAAAAAACAGATTGAGATTTTCCGCGTATAATTTATTCTGATGGAAATTAAATTACTCGCCTTCCTAACCCCCTTTAGATTCTCCCAACTTGGATTTCATTAAAAGATATGAGGGTCCAAAAATATAACGTCTTTTAAGAGTTACGGTGTATAATTTAGAGTATAACATAATTTTAGTAAGGTTCAATAAAAATCCCAAAATCAACAAGTTGAACAATAATTTACCCTCGCTAAATTTTAGTTTTTTGAATATAGTTTTAGCTTCACTTAACCACATATTATCTAAAATTGTATCATTCTCAGAGTAAAATAAATAAGTGGATTTGCCTTAGTGAAAACCCACTTTGAAAAGCAAATCAGCTCGGATAAACCTTTATAGGGAATAAGCGAGCAAAAGCTCGGTTACACACACAAGGGACGTGTGCATTTTCCTCAAGAACCGTCAAAACTTTTCCAATTTGTATTTATCGGCCCTCGTTGCATACGTTACCAAACTCCCTTTCTCCAGTAGCTGAAGGTGACAGAAGGCCGCCCATTTGGGACTAATAAATCAAACTTTTGCCACGTTTATAGCCAAAATATTAGAAATTATGTTACACAGTTTTTTCCTACTCCTTTGAAGTTGGTTGGAAATGCGAAAATCAAACTGAAAACTGCAGGAAGTGTTACTGCAAAGTGACCCGGGCGTAAATAACTTGATGGCAACGAGCCAAACTAGGCCGAAAACCTATCTCTCTAGTTATGTAGTAGCACTGAATTAAGGACAATATTTGTGAGATATGCGGAAACGAAAATTGAGTGTTAAGCGAACGAAAGGCCCGCTTTGCATTTTTATTAAAATATCTCACAGAAATTGCCCTGGAACTTTATTATGTAGGGCAGAGCGCCCCGGAGGGCTCCCTTATCGGTTCGTTTCGTTTTTCTAGAACGCTTATGGATGTTGCATGTTTACCCAACTGAATAACTAGTAAAGTTTGAGTAAATAAAAGTACGAAAACAGATTAAACAAACAGAGGGCCGCGAGCAAATACATCAAATGTAGAAAATATTGTGCACACTAGTTTAACATATCAACAAATATTGGCTAAACTTTTATAATAACTCAACCCCACAAATGTTATTCATTGGGGTCAGAATTCTAAAATAGGTTGAAGGAACTGTGGACAGATCATAAGAAATCCACAAAAAGAATCAGTTACAATTTTATTGGAAATAAAGCCCAGCAAACCCAACAAAACTACAAGTTAAATGTATCGAATCCAGTTTACTTAAAAGCGAAATCGTATAGAAAGCCTGTAAAACTTCAATTTTCCGAAACATCGATCACTGTCTCGCTAGCCTAGGACTGCAAAAGAAAAAGCATATAAACTTTTTGGTCAGCGGCTGGGACACAAATAAAATAAAGAACTTGTTCCCTTAAGGTAAATGGACGTAAAACTTGTCCAGAGTGAGAAAAATTTCGCTTCGATAAGTTGTCCTTTCAAATAAATAATTCCAGACCTAAAAGGAAATATTTTAAGTTTAGTGGCCAGTGATTGTGTTCAGGAAAAGTTAGTCAATACTAACTTATTGTTATATAGGTAAAAATTAATCCCTTTCAGTGTGATCTAAACCGAAAAGGGATCCAGTTCGGCCTCGCAAAAGTCTTATTCTAATTATATGAATAATTCAAGATAAATTTACATTTGCGAGAAGCGGCCGATGTCAATTTCGGAAGATGTAGTGTTTATCTTTAGCGGTGCCGGCGGTTTCTATTTCCTTACTTTCCGGATTTATTTGCCCTTTGTAAGTGGAGTCGAGAGTCAGGAGGGTTGGGCTTTGCGACCATCCTCCAAGATTTACGAGCAGAAAAATTAATTGCTCCTGAGTATTAAAACCAAAGCTTTGCATAAAAGTGGTCTCAATTGTGAAAGAAAGTTTTAAGGGTGAAAAAATAATAAACTTGTTTAAGTTTTCAGAGGCCAATTATTAGTTAACAATGAAGTTTTTAAGCTGTAAAGGTCCAAACCCAACAAACTCGATAATAGGCAGTGGAGAATGGATTTTCAGGCCTTTTTTCGGACTATAGGACCCTTAGATAAGTAAACTTTCGGATAAGTTTAAATTGGATCCGCAGACAACAGCATTAAGACGTAAATGAACGTAATTGTTGGAAGAAACAACCCTATTAGGAGTTTTGGGTCGGCCGTTTCGGGACCGCAAAAACCGATATAGGTTCGGTATGATTCGGATACAGTTTCAGAATCCCTATTATATTAATTCCCTCCTAAAATTGAATGAAATTTAAAACCTTCAAATTAGACTTCTTAATTGCGGAATGTAAACTGAGAAAACACTAAAAATGTTTAGGGACTTTTAATGCTTCTCTGGCTTTTATTGAAAAAAGAACAAAGGACTGACTTAAAAATAGGTTTAATTGGCATCGTATCACACTTTAAGTGGGTAATTCGCTTTTTATTGCCTTCTAGTCGAATACTTTTTACTACATTGTGTTACTTCTTGTAATTGAATTTATCTTCTTATCTGTAGAAAAAGAGACTAAATTTTGTTCTTGCAGATTCGAGAGGATTGGCTGAGCTTAAGTGTTTAAATGGTTCCAAGTGGACTAATAATGTCAAGTGAGGACTGCTAATCACAGATTCAGGTGAACAAGTGGCGCAGTCAGTGGGAAGTACTACGACTACTATAACCTGTAAGTAGCCAAAGCTTTAGGCATTAGGTAGACATATTCCAATTTTCCCATGGTGTTACAGTATTATCACCCCTCATGCGTTTACGCTCATATGGCACAGCTTTGCCTGCTTTGCATGATCCCGCATTTATGCACTGATACATTTTAATCAAATTCAAAGGGTTAATCCCCCACAACTGGACACTCGTTCAGCTAAAAACTGCTTTTTCCTACTGTTTGCAATCCTTGAACTTGACCATATGCGCGTTTCAAATTAAGTGAAAAACCACGCACCAATACCAGAAATTACGCCATTATCGTAACAATCTGACAACTGGAAATTACCCCCCCATAAAAAGCGAACAAGCTATCGTTTACTTTGTGTTTAAGCCGAGATAGGCCGTCAAACCCGGTTATTTTGCGACCGGCAGGTTAATTCAATATAAAGCCTAACCTAAAAAAAAATGGGTGTGCGTGACGCGTGCTTAATATCAATTCCATAAAAAAACAGTCTGAAAACCGCATATATATGCATACACACACACGGTCGGCCTTAAAGGGCAACATAACGACTACGGCATGGCTTTATTATGATGGAAAAACAAAATAAAAGTATTTTCAGTTTTTTTCCCATGCCATGTCTCACGCTGCTCGGGCGTCAACGATAAATATTGCAATTTTCATCACATGGAAGTTTGAATTCCAGCTAATAGAGTAAACACCCTTTTCATTATTCGATTTGTAAAATTCTTATAAATTTATAATACATCAGAGTTTCCTTCTCACGTGATCATTATTTAGAGAAATAAAGGTCAGACAAACAACGAAATACATTTGACAGACAATTATTGTATTAAATGTGCAACTGGACACCTTGTATAGTGCAATTAGACTTCGCTAATTAGGAGTTAAACTTTATGGAGCATATAACAAAAAATTGGGCAATAAACTTTGACTAGTATTCACTTTTAATTTGTATTATCTATTCAAAACCCATCGATTCTATTGGCCCACCGGATGTAGATTACAGAGGAAACGCTTTTTATGCACCATAAGCCTCGCTAATAATGTCAATTAGTCGTTGTAATCGTTAAGCCTGTTCATTTAAGTTTAATTTATAACCATAGCACTGATCAAAGCTCAACCCTGACACTAAATAGTCGAAATCAACTAACAGCTCCATTTAGGATAGTTTGAAGGAGAGGTGAAGTCATTTTGAGTTGGCTAATTTTTTTGACACTAGGCAATATACAGGCTGTCTCACAGCACAGCTGTTTTAGTAGTATTCTTTATTACACTTTACAACATCATGGAAAACTTTCTAAAATAATTTTAAAACAAGCAGGCTTAACAACAAATTGTCGAAACTAGGGAAGTAGCCAAATAGAGCCCCCTATGATTGAGTCATTGTTAGCATTGTAAAAACTCACCCTAGGGGTAATACGACTAGAACTTTTGGTTAAAGTGGCGCCCATTCATGAGGACCGCTGGATCTTTGACGTCACGAAAAAGTCCAGTTTTAAGTCACTTTAGTCAGAGCTAAGCCACTGTATTAATAGAAAGAAAAAACAGTCACTGTCATCACTAAAAGTTTCGTCCAAAAACAACTTTCACTATCGTTCCGGGTTTTTGTCGTAAGAGAACCGGAAGTGGTGACCGTGATGCAGCCAGTTCCGCGTCGAAACACCCTCTGAGAGAGCCACGCGGCCAAATGGGCCCTAAAGTGTAGGGTGGCAAAGTTGCAACGTTGTCAGATGTTTGGAAGTTAATTCGCAAGAAGTAATCTATTTCATTGAAACTACTGCTGTCAAACTGTTTTGTCACAACACAGTGTTTAAGGAATTGTCTATGATCCTACCTGATAAGTTTAAAGTGGAAATTCTTCTTCAGAAATTGATACCTTAAAACTTTTAACTGGACATTAAATAACAGTAGAAACACTAAACAACTGGTTGGTTTGGCAACATTGTAAGGGCGCCTCTGCGCTGTCAGAGCCCCACGACTTGATCCTTTCTATCATATATGTTTCGTGTTTACAGCTGACAAACTATGTCATACAGGGTGTCCTTTTAAAAAATCAACCCTCTGTGCACTGTAAATGTAAAATAATTCAATCAGTTTTTGGAGCAAAATAGGGCAGATGTGCCTTGTAAGTGTTTCATAAAAACGTCCAGCTCTCGACAGTCCGATAAATACGGAGATATCCTAATGCAGTCCATTAAGTCCTCGGGGATTGTTCCGGGAATCTGGGACGTGTTTGTGTTTACCCCGAAAAAGGCGAGGCGGATCGTTGTTGTTATTGTTTGCGCCTGATTTTCGGGTCACGGCTCTAGATTGGTCGGACTCCGGGGTTTTTAATTTATTTGGTGCCGGAAACGGACACCGGAATTGCCATTAATTTCGGTTTGATATGGAGGAGGGATGTCTTTTGTTTTAATTTGTATGACTTTAATTCTGCTTAATAATCATTGCTTTTCCCTAGATTAGACACACCAAGCAGAAGTTTAGCATCATTTATCAACCAACAAAAGAATCTGCAGTCTGCAGTTACCACACTGCCTTAACATCATTATATCACGAAAAAAACGTTGAAAGAAAACAGCTGCAGACCTTTCCATTAAAATGTTACTAAATTAATGGAAAAGTCCAATTTTTCTTGGCTTCCCCCAAAAAAATAAGAAGGGGTGATAAATTACCAGATTGTTTTGTTGAGAGGAAAACAATCTGGCAATTGTTATTTGGACGCATATGAAATGACCACTTTAGACTTGTCATTCAGTACTAAAAGGGTACAAAAGTTTAGGAGTGAGTGTTAGGTAGTGAGTTATTAAATAGCGACGTTCTCCTAATCGTAGTTGGTTACTAGTTTAAATTGTTTGCTCGGAAACGGCGGCACTTTGCAATTAAAGATACGCCCGTTCTGAATTGGCTTCGAGTTTGGGAGAGCATTGTAAGCGACCGACAGACTGGAATCATGGCTTTCTGATTTGTTAGAGGAAAACGTTGACCGAGAAAAGGAAATCTAAAATTGTATTTGTCGAGCGACCATGCCGATGCATACATTTGCCGAGGCTTCGAGACCGCAAAAGTTCCCCGAGGGAAGAATGTCACATAAATTTTATTTGGATTCGTCGAATATGCATTTCGGAATAAATGCCGGAACTAGGAAGCCGATACTGTGACTGAACGGGCATGATTTATTATTCTTCCATCCGAATCACATTATTTTATATACCCCGGAACGGAGAAATGGAAAGTACCTGCAAAAACCTTTATTCAATTTCCAGAAAGACGTAAACCAAATTGACGGTTAAAGGGTCGTAAACTTGTATTTAACCACATCCAATTAACTCCACTAATATTCGTGACGACTGTCAAGTAATAAAACTCAAGATATATGCAAACCAGAAATAGCAATAGAATATTAATTTTTTCTCATGTTAATTTAGCAAAAAGTGAATTTTTTTGTACAGGTTATTAAATAGTATATTTCATTACCAGTACAGAAATGAGGATTTTTCCGTGCGCGCGTGACAAATTCTCGTGTGAGGCGCAGCCGAACACGGGAAGTCATGCAAGAACGGAAAATCCATTTCTGGACGAGTAATGAACGATATTTTTTATTATACTTATGTACCTGAAATCAACATAAACAAAAAATATCGCAAAAAATTCTTAAGAAAATCGGGAATATTTATTTTTATTTTTAAAACAGTAAAAATGTAAGTACATACAACTCAAATTAACAAAAAAAATACAAGTAGGTAATTCTAAGAAAATTAATTTTGGACAGAACCGTTATTATTAATAGTAATATTTATTGTACAATTCGTATTATTGTTGAAGCTCAATCCCTTTTGCGTTTCTTTTTGTTGAACTAAAGACTCTGCTAAAGATGTTGAAGCGGAGTGTTCGTGTGTGCTTTGGTTCTCTTGATTGACTGTTACAGATGTTGTAGTTTCCAAGTTACAAGGGCTAAACAACTTCCGTGATACTTCAATTTTTCTTTGTATGGACTCTTCTATATATCCTTCTGCTACATTGGAAGAAAGCCATCCTCCGTGTCTTTTCAAAGTGAGCAAATCACCGCCGTTTTCCACCAACATGGTTGCCGAAGAGCGCCTTAGCCCATGTCCGGTATATTTTTCGGGATTTTTTAGTTTTAGGTATTTTGCAACAAGTTTTGGAATACCACTGATAGTATGGCACCCAACATGTTGAGCGTAACATCTTTGGTTTCGGTATGCAACAAATAATCTTCTACTCTCCATATGTTTAGGGCGGAGATCTGCGTATTTACGGTAAATTGTACAGGGATCGAATTTGCAATTTTCATTGGTAATGGTAAAACTTCTTGACCTGTGAGTTTTTCCATCTCGTAAGAACACGACAAGGAAACGCCCATTATCTTCCACATCATCTAAACTCAAACGTATTAAATCATCTCTGCGGCATGCACCGAAGATGCCAAACACTAAAATTACTTTTGCTAGTAGATATTCTCCATCTGAAGCTTCACATAAAAATTTGGTTACTTGTTCTGCTGTAAGAATCTTGGATTTCTTTGGTATATATCCTACAGCTTGTCGTTTCAAAAAAGCAATCGTTTTTGGATATTGATGGTGAGTATTTTCTTTTATTGCCAAACAACTCTTTAACATAGAGAATCGACTCCATAAAGTGGAGAATTTCATAGTGTTGGCTTTTTCAGAAAAATATACTAAAAGAATATCGTCACTCACAATTTTGATTCGTTTCTGAGTCCGCCATTCGGTAAAACTGTTATATTCTTGTTCATATCTCAACCTGGATTTCACTGGTAATAAATCTGCACTCACTTCTGCGGCTCGTTGTAAGATATTTTCGGGAATATCCCGATTTTCTTCACAATCTGAATTCATTTTTGCAAAATGTAATAAATACATAAATACTTAATTTTCACTGACAGAAAATAAAATTTGTCATTAATAAATAAATCGTTGCTGTAGACACATTACTCGTTTCTTTTTTTTCTTCGGGTTGCCATAGGATATCTAGTATCATGGATATCTATGTTTATTATTAAGCGCACGGAAAGAGGGATCGGGAAAAAATTTCCGTGCGCTGTTCCGAAAATGTCATATTTACTGTATTTTATAAACAGTTGAAAATGTAGTATTTTCTGTTAAGTATAATAAAAAGTAATTTACTATGTGGCTGGCAATTATATCGGTTGTTTTAAAAGGGTAGACACCACCTGACAGCAAAAATTGTAAGCTACAAACACAGATCAAAACTCCAGAAACTTTGCTTTACTGTCTCTGTTTAGTAATTTCTGCATGAAATTTATACAAGACATTAAATGTATTTCTTTTAGGTGTTTCTAAGTAATCGAAGAACACTTGGGGCTGATAGAAGATTATGCGGGTACTACACCGGAGCTACACCTGCATAGAACGAGACAGTGAAAGGAAACAGCATTACTGCTACTACGACAGTTACTCAAAATATCAAAGGATGCCTGTATTCTTCAGCGGTGAAAGGAGATACGTGAGACTCTAAGTAAGTTCTGTTTCAATGACATTAGAAAAAGCAGGATAAAAATAGGTAAATATTCTGCTCTAACTATAACAGAAATTCAGTTCCATTTTCAAACAAAATTTAAATACGAATATTGTATAAGACACACACTAACCAGGGTGTGTAAACTCAAATGTGCTGATTCCTCTCCGTATTTCGGGTGCGGTTTTGCAAACAACGAATATTTGGCAAGTCAAGAGTGGCGTAGCTGAAATACAATTTACGAGTACGTACAAATACACGCATTAACCGCTAAAACCGCACTTTATAGACCCCCGACACAACAGCGGCGGCTTAAAATGCAGTCGCTTTGCAAATCTGCAATGTAATTAAACGCGAAAGGTCTGGCAACTTTAATAGAATCTCGTAAAACCGCGAGACGAGTGTATGTGTGTGGGCATGATGCCTTTTTGACGTTTACTTCGTTTTTTACTATTGCCGAGGGAATGTAAACAGTTTTCGATACAAAGATGCAAAACGAATCGTATTTTTCCTATTCGTTTTCGAGTAAATTGTATTTGGAGAAACGGTTCACTTTGAAATGGAAAAGTGGAACAAAGAAGTGGTTTTCTAGTTATATTGCTAACAGATATTGATCGATATTTAATTTCAAGTTCACTTTAAGCTTTGACAGATACCGTTAAGTTAGAGATGTCGCAATATTATTGATTTACTGGCATGCGTTGTAAAAAACTGCAATACATTTGAGAGTATCAAAACGAATGACGACACTAAAACGAGCTTACAGCCGAGTGGGCACCGCTGATTTGCTGAGATTTGGCAAAGTTCCCAGTAGTAAAGGGGAAAACGGTTGGAGATTCGTGACCCATTTTCGCTGCTCCTGTCGCTGAGGAGACAAAAGGTCTGCAATGCACAAAAACACTTTTGCTACATCCACTCTAGACGGTTTTTCCTAGAGGTGGGAAAGGGAGACAATAGGCTGTAGTATATCTTAAATGTCGGCAACTTAATTAGATTTTACCGCTTCTTTCAGAGAAACAAGTTAAAGAAGTAACGTCAAAAAACATTTTTTTTTTGTACAGTTGGGTTAACCTTTTTGATGTGGTTTGTTCAGCAAAAGTCTAATATCAGAACTTTAATTAAACATTCAACTAATTATTGTAGTAACAAAACTGAAATAGCTGCAATAGAACTTAATCCCAAGCGAAACTTTTGCTATTATTATAGAAAGGAGAACTAAAACTGTCTGGAAAGTGCTCTTTTGTGTATTATTTGCTGCTAATCTAAATTAATTATAACAGACTCAAATAGATAGAGAGGAAACTCGTCTTATTCACTAGACTACGAAAATAAAGCAATGTTGCCAGATGATATTTCAATGCGTTCAGGGGGGAACTCATATTAAGCCTCCCTTTACAATGTTTATTAAGGGTAGTAAAATTTTTATGTGGTAATTACGCGGGAACCGTACATTTTATTATGATACTGTTTCTTCACAAATATATGGGCAGCCATTGGGGAGCAACATTTCAAGTGAAAATCCATAAAACACAAAAATATTACATAACCAGAATAGTTTCAAGACAGCCGCCTAATCAGTTCTTTTGATCGACTTCACAATAACAATAATTAGGCCGTTTCCTTCTCGGTTGCTAATTGGTTTTGATGTAATGAGTACACGTTGTGCATATACACACACACACAGCGCAAATATAACAATGTTGCTGTTATTATTGATGCGGAAATTCTTTCCATTTGACGAACTGACGTGCTCGACGATTCAGCTAATTACCAATTAACCGGAGGCGGGTTCGAGAATGGGTAAATGCCGTGAAAGACATATTTAATGTCTGGAAGTTTCGGATTTCGAAAGTGTGCGTTGTTTGTCTTGTCGTCTTCGGGTTTTAACGGAGTCGCCCTATTAGTAAACAACCAGAAACGTGATTTTTTTGAGAGGCTAAAACTGTTTAATTAATTGTGTACATCCCAGAAACCTGTTTGTGGTTTGATGGTGAGCTAAAGTTAAGCAGTAAATGTAGTAAAAAACCTCGAGTGTTGGTAAACATCTCTAGTTTTGATCACTGTCTCTTGCAACTGTCAATCCGGCCAGAGAACGTTAAGAAAGCGAGTTTGTAAAGTTTTTCGCGTTTCTGATAATTCCTTCAGAGATAAAGTATTTAGTAGACTGTCTTCGTAAATCTTCTTGACGTTTAACTAATCAGCTGTTTTTCAAACATGTATTCAGACGCATAAACTACGGTAAATCGTCAAAATGTCAGCGATCAGTCCTAGACAACAACATTATTTGCTGACAATCCACTCATTACCTTAATCCTTCGACGTTCAGCTGCAAATCGTTTATTACAAAAACGACATCGTAAATCAATTATTGTCGATGCACGTGCCTTGAATCGTATACAAACTATGATCATGAAACAATACTGTATGCTGAAAAAATTGAAATATCCTGATATTTAATTAAAGCGTCTTAAAAGACTGCAGGGCTCCGGGAGTTAAAAGAGGGCGTAAAAGGTTTATTTTCGGCTTGGTAATTCTTTATTCTTCGCCGAGTAATTCGAGATTAATGGTCCCGCTTCTGAAATAATAATTTAATGCTCAGTCTGATAACCGTGTCCGAGGAATTTTACTTTCGTTTTTTATTTTTAATGATTAAATTTGTTCCCTTCTCAAATGCCTGTTTGATGTTAAAGTCCATTTATCTTTCACTGTGGCATAGTTAACATTCAGAGACTCTAATTAAATTTTTATTACTCTTTGTGAGAAACGATACTAACAAAATGATCAATATTTCTGACAATATTGTTTGGAGAGCCAAAAAAAGACTGAAACACAAAGTAAAAGTAAATTTACCGGAACGTTAAAGCGGCTCGATAATTTCTTCATCAAAATCGAGTAATGGAAAGTAAATACCTTAAGTTTTCAACATTAATATTTAAATTAATTTAGAGGAAAAAGGAAAGTTGTTCCTTCGAAATATTACTTTTTAAGCTTCCAAAGTTTAAGGGATATCTGCTCCGCTTAGTTAACTTCATTATGTCTTCCCTAAGGCTAAAAAAGGACCGTATTCATATAACTGACTATAGTTGAGTTATATGCAATGTTGCTATTATTCACTATGACGTCAACATTGTGATACACTTTTTCGTGTGTATTTTCACTCGGTAATGTCAAACAAACACTTAATTTCTTTTAATCCGTTCCTGGACCCATAATCACCAATATTTTAAAGAACCGTCCAAAACATTGAGCATTTCTCTCTTGAGCCGCGTAGGCCTTTTGTTAGAGCTCCTTTTATTTATTAAGAGTTAAATTCAGAGCGAAACTCTCCGGAAGAGGTATTAATTATCTTGATTATGGCATAAAGTTTCTAATAAGTACAGAAGGAAACTTTGATGTTTCACCCTTGGCACGCAACGAAGGTGTTACCTACCTACGTTTTATGTTTATCTTTGCTCTTTAAGACCCCTATTTCCCTTATACACTCGAGCCGGTAGTTTTACGCGAAAATTTAGGATGTGGAAAATGTCCGTTTTCTAGTTTCACTATGGCGGGTTGACAAGTTTAGAACGTGCAATAACGGCACATTGAAAAGCCCAGACCACGAGGACTGGATATATTTTTGGCCGTTTTCCTTTCTCGGTTATGGCGGAGATGAAAACGGAAGATATATTAAATCCGAGCCCGCCATTTCCTGGATGAAGTTCGTTGAAAAGGCGAAATTCTGGAAAGAGAGCGAGGTTTCGTTCTGAAATTATTTCCGCACTGCCAAGGCTTTTTAAAAAAATTACTAGAAATCGAAAGTGGTTGCTGGTTTTTTAGACTTGATTCTGTAAGCAACGCATGTAAATTTTGTCAATATTTAAGTTTATACTCAGGGGAGGGAAAAAACATCCATAAATCGACTAAGCAAAGCTATAAAAAATGCGATAGGGCAAACATGACCTGACCGGGAAATTTACAACCGACATCAAAAATTGCGAATATAATGTTGGTTGGCGCAATGTCATACGCTGAAAACGAGCTTTTTCGATAACATTCGGTAAATTACCATAGGGACAACTGTCAAACGGCATGTAGACAAGGGCGAAAAACCAAACACGCGAGATGAAGTTTTCGAGTGCTTTTCCAATTTATCAACCCTTCCCAATTATTAAGGGCTTTCGAAAAATACGCGCCCGTCCGAAATAACGGATAAAACAGGATTTACTCTCCGCATGTTTTGGGTGTCCGGTAATAAATAAATTTTGAAACGTCCACCCTTCCTCGTTTCGGTAAATGTGTAATGTGTGTCCGCATGCAAATGGCTGGGAATATCATATCCACGTTGTTAGGGTCCAACCGGATGTTAGCCATAGGGGTAGATAATAACAACAACTTAAGAATTTTTATTGCAGTTTCGTGTGAAGAATTTTGAATTTCTAGCTTGATTAATGTTAGTACACCTTTTGTGTTGCATCCATCGATTTTAATGTAAATTAGCTGACGCACTTGATGTGCTTGTAAAATGATTAAAAGCCGTTGCATTTTAGAGTGTTCGAAGCCATAATTCGTCGGAATCAGGCGAAGAGCTATTAATAATAACCGAGCTCTTAATCGGGCGAAACAGATGAACTAAAAATAAATCAAAATTTTAACTACAAACACATGAACGTTCCTGCTGTAATAGGATTAGTGTTAAAAGCCAAACCGAAATTTCCCATCGTAGGTATTTCTCACTGACAAGTCCAAGGTGCCACACGGTCCCTTTCACACGGCACAAACTAATGGAATTCTATTATGCGGTAATGCTGATTAAAAAAAAAAATTATATGTATAAAGCCGTATTTAACGGAATTAATTCGGCTAATACGTTTTGGCGACCGTAAAATTGACGTGACAAACGGCATTTAGCGAGGAAAAATTGAAACGCCTCTAAAATAACCGGAACGTTAATGCTCGCAAGGTAATCTCGAAAGCTTTGCATTTTTAATGCTCAGGACATATTTATGATATTTTGCCAACAAAATTAAACGGGCAAGAGAAAAATTTGCATTTTTTATCGCCAGTAGGGGCACCGAAAAATGAATCGAATTAATCGCTTTTGGCCGATAAGTCGTTGTTGTACATCGTCTTCCACTTTAGACCTCGATTGCACCTGGACATTCGGACGTGTAGTAATTTTTTATTAAATTAATCATATTAATGATAACCTGAATCGGTAAGATCTTCGTTGGGTAAAATTATTACTCATATAACAGCAAAGTGGCCAATTGTCAAGAGTGGGAAAGAGAACATGAAGGAAAAAGAAATTAACAAAAAGATTTGCTAAAAACATTAACAGACTATGCGATCTAGTAGTCATAAGAACTTTTGTAAAAAGAAAAAATTTGAAGAATATGATGATTGACAAAATACACACACAACAGATCGACACCCTAAAAAGAACAAACTTTAGCACATGTAAAGATGTTTTACAGATCTAACTGGGAAATTTCTAGGAAATCGAATGAACTCGTTTCCAAGGCAAATTAGACTTAATAGTGGACGTGAACATTGCAAAGTGGTTTATCTCTTTCTGGTCAACAAAGAGTTACACTGTGTCGAATGAGTATAATTATGGGTTAAGGCTTAAGGTGTGCCCCACGGAGCACGCTTACGGTTACCAAGAATTCCTCACCGATATGCCTTGTTTACATGGCCAATTTGTTGTAGTTTATCGGACCTATATCTCTATCCGTAACGCTGAATGGCATATGGGGCGCCTACTACCTTAAATTAATTGATACAGACCGGACAACGTGCTGGAAAATTTGCAATACAAGCTTAAGAGACAATTTAATAGTTACATCTACCATTACTAGCTACGTGCTTCAACTCTCTTGTCGTTCCCTCGTTCCTTTTTATTAAAGCCAGGAAATCGAATTCTTACAATTCAATAAGCAATACCTATGCTTTTGTCATTTCAGATTTAATTTACGTTCGCATCCATTTCGTCATCTCGGGAATAAAATATAACCGACGTTCGGATTTTGCTCACACATCTAAATCAAATCGTGGCAATTTTAATCAGAAGGAAATCGAATGAGCCGCACTCTGTTCGACATAAATTCTGTTTCCGATTCGAAGAGACGAACGCTCTAAGCCATAAATGTGTTCTTTTTTATTATTATTATTATATTCCGTCATGTCAAAGACCCTTTTGACTCGACATAATCTGCCACGTAGATCTAATAAAATAAATTCCCGCGTTCTCTGCCCGAGTAAAAATGTTCCCACATTAAGCTTGGCAATCAAAATGTTTCAGGATGATGCGGAATTAGTCTGACAATTTGCTTAAAAGAAATCGTGAGTTGGTTAAGTTTCTCCATCATTCTGGTGAAAAATTGTGTTTCTCCGTTTGTTTTATTGCTCTTAATTACGATGTTTGCTACTTTCAGTCTAAAATATACAGAAAATGATCCAACCTCCTATACAAATTATAATTGAAAGTTGATTCACGTGGCAGCTCTTCAGCGAAATTTCCAAAACAAACCGGGCAATACATTTGCGCTAATGCTGTTTTAAATACTTCTTAAAGAGCTTAGAACGTCACTGACACCCGAAAATAAATTTCAGCTCTTATTTTTATTGCCGATATAAATAGTCTTCTCCGGCAGTCTGAAATAATGAAATGCGCAATTAGTAAACTACGTGTTTAACCGTTTGCGTTTTTCCTCTCGTTCAGAAAAAAATTCATTTGAAAACAGATTAAATTAATATCATACGTGATCTGTAAAAGCTTCGTGGCACGTTCTTCATTCCTGTGCATTAGACCGCTGTAATTTTTTGTTCATCTAGCCTATTACTTATCCCGAAATGGATGCATTTACTCGAGCCTTCATCAGACTTTCAGACGATTTATAACGGTACATTGAGGTCGTTGAGAGTAGTGACTGACAAACTCGAACTCACTTTCATAACAGTGAATATCCTGAATGGAAATAATTCAATATTAATGCATTTCAGAAGACGAAAATAAGTTGGATCTAACAAACCATTTCCAAAAAGTGAAACTTCAATTTCATCGATTTCGGACAGAGAAGTTCAAGTTAGGTTAGTTCTATTTACTCATCAACGTTACATAATTTTGTTTTTTCAAATGGAAAATCCTATACATTTTTAGGTCATGTGATAGTCTTAACAACAACACCATAAAATCTCGATTACTAATTTTTTTCTTTGTCGTTAGGATCCATTGTGGTGAATTCATTGTTATCGAAAAGAGCTTTCGGCTCTTATGATAATTCCACCCCGTGTGGTAGTATGAGGGGAAAGGGGGGCCATTAACAGTAACGGCGCGGATTCACAGGGAACCAGTTATGCTTAATCGGGGCCATTTAAAGGAATTCCGCACATCCTGCTGGCTTTTTGGTTATGTCTGAAATCCGAAATTATCGTTATGACGGCAGTTACAACCACTTAAGGTTAATAATTTATTGCTCGGCTAGGGAACGCGGTGTCAATGTCGTCTGCATATTTAAAGAATCCCACCAGGTTCTTTCTTTCCATTGTAATGGCTGGAAGATACGAACAAAAGTAACTGCTTTTTTGTCATTATCTTACAGAGAGTCTTCACATAGCAGGGGTTCCGAAAAATCGTGTTGGTGCAGTTTTTTTTCCTCTCAATGTCGCGGATAATAAATCTGATCGTTAACTCAAACAATGGTCAAACCTCTTCCATAAAGCGGTCATGTTGAACAAAGGCGCGATTATTATCCGTTAATTTTCAGAAATAATGCACTGGAATAAACCCTGGAAGTGACGTAAAGCAGGGACCATCATCAGCAAATATATTCATATGCACGAACTTAGGGGAGAGTTCAGGTAATTAATGTCTTCTACCAGTGGCGTACCTAATCCGTACTTTTAAATAAACCACCTTCTTTTTATACAAGCTAAGTCAATATAAACTCTAAAGTAATTAATTAGTAGGCAGGACGCCCATGTTGATACAAATGACCCTCCGTTTTACGTTTTGCGTATTATAACTCGGTGCGGTCGGAGAATGTTTTATAGGAATATACGCACAAACACAGAAAATGGGGGAAGGACCGACCCCAACCAAGTTTTGCGGGATTAAAATCTTTACATCGCATCCGGGGGGGCAGTTTTGGCCGCCGGTCAAATTTTGATGCAAACTTGTTCAATTAGAATGATCCTGAATAATGTTTCCCTACGGATGTCATAATTCAAACCAATCCCTGTTAAATTCTACTAATATTTTATATAGAAATATTTAACGGTGATTTGCTGTTCTTTATTATGGTTGGAAAGGTGGACTATTCCTCTCCACAACTATAAAACATTTCTGATAAAGTAGTAATGTAAATCAATATTGACTAAACAGTAGGTACTCTAGATTTTATTAGACAACTTTCAGGCCGGTCCTATTCCACCTTCACCCTAAACAGTTTCTCACTCCATAAACAACTTTCCAAATCCAACGAAACAAATTCACTCACCGGTTCCGTATAAGATTACCATATTTCCTAATAAAACTTCCCGGCCAATCAATAAAAGGACTGGGAATCACTCCGGTGCTACTCTACTCGCCATAATTTAGTCCGGACTATTTTCCTGGAATGGGCCCAGAAAGGGACCGGAAAACCGAATGGAAAGTCCATTCCGAGAGCGAGTGGGTGTCGATAATTAACCCGGGTTTTTTTCTTTATTTTCTTCCCGTCACTTGATTTGAAAATCTGAACCTTGAAGGAAAAATGATGAGTGCGCTTACAGCACAAGTGAAATAACAAACCGGGTATTACGACGGCTAAACGCTTATGTAGCAGATCCAATATACTATGTATGTGAAAGGGCCACGGCAATAGGGTTTATCGGTTCCCATTTCATTTCTGTTGGACTGTTTTCCGCTTTAGTTTGGGACCAATAAAAGAAACGCCATGTCGGCTGAGGCGTTTATTGTGACTGATGCTCACCCAATTTCTGAACATTTAATAAAAGACGCTTTATTAGTTCCACCCTGTATATTAGCTCATAAAGATCAGTTAAAAAAAACGTTTCACCTTTGATGTACAAGAAGGGTTTGGATGATAGTAATGCCCTACAAGCCGCAGAAGCGGTTAACGGATATCTCACTGCCTTATCTCTAAATGACTGGATAAGGGCGCACGATCGATAGCTAAACAGTGAGGGGGATGATAAACTAATGACTAGCGCCATTGTCTTTATTTATTATGGACATTAGCCGGTACGTGTTCAAATTTGCTAATAGTTTAGCAGTTGTCCGGATTAAGTCCTGGATGGATGGGATCCTTATTTAAAGGGGGTCACTAACACACTAACTGTTCAACACCTGCTCTCCAGAATCAAATATCATGGAAATCGGTCGTCTAATTTGTAAATTCCAGCTTGTTTCGAACATTTTTTTTACCAACTTTATCAGTATTTTTCCTGACGTGTTCACGACCACCAAAATGATATAATACACCTAATCAATTAGGACAGAAAACATTATTTAAAAGGTCGTCCCACGGGAAGCGTCCCGTGTCAACCCTTGAAGTAAAAAAGGGACGCAATTAAAATGTGTGCGGTTCGAGTCGGACCCGAATTTCGATTTTTTTTGTTGAAATTTATTGTTTGATTAAATTTGCCTTCTGTTGCCGGCTAATTAAAATTGCAGTTTGGTAAAGAGGGTGACAAAAAGCTAATTTAATTGGCAATCCATTTAATGGACCGTAGATGTTTTTGTCAGTTTGCCCCAATGCTGAAATAGCTGAATTTTTAGGCAACATCCAAAAGAATTTTTATGATTATGACACTAGGATGGGTTGAAGAAATATGAATGGAGATGGAAGTTCACGATCCTATTTTACACTAAACGCCAATATATTTGCCCGGTCTAGACGGAGTTCTATGTTACCGAAAGGATTATCTTTGCAGACGAAAATGGCCTGAATCGTTTATCCCGGAAGTATTAAAACGTAAGCATGATTTATCCTGCAAGACTTATACGAATGGCATTAAAGAATCGTGCGTTACTGCTGGGGCAGAGTCCGTTTATCATATGTAATGTTCACATCATACATGGAAGAAGATTTTTGGGATCGGTCTGCTAAACTTGTTTGTATCAAAACAATCTATTAGATGCACTTCCAGAAAGTTATTCTGATAGCAACACTTTACGGAAGGAAAATCTCCTCGATTTAAGTACCAAACCGGGTCCAGACGAGCTAAAATAGAAAACCAAAACCGTTTTTACTTACTAAGCGATCGAGCCAAATGGCCATCGTAATAAGATGAGAGGAGCTTGCAAATTCCGATGCAGTCGACGTTGTCCATGATTGATAGTTTTATAGCGCAGCGTATCTCCTCCACCATAAAACTTTCATGTAGAAGAAACAAAACAACAGGCAATAACTAACGATAGCGTATCTGGCCGGTGCTTTTAGACCATTTTTTTCTGGAACGTTCCCCATAAATAACTAATAAATAAATATCGTGCAAGGATGATAAATTGATCGGACGTTCAAAACAGAAGCAGCGGGAGCGCACATCGTCTCGATATATTATAACCCGACGAAAAAGGTTATTTGTATCTTTTGATGTCCTCTTTTGTACGGAAGATGTTGCACAATTACTCGTTTCTATGAACAGGTGACAAGAAAAGAGGAAAGCTGAAGGTGGTGCAATAAAAAGAAATTACCATTTTGAGCAAACTAATTAGCATCAAATTTACAGTTTGACCATACCTTGTTAGGATAAATATCGATAAAAAGTGATGGTACACCTGCTTGTGATTGGAAAAGATGATAAATTGTAAATCTGTATCATCTTCAGGACAGGGTGACCAACAGAGCAATGAAGAAAGATTTGGAAGTAATGAACACCTTCAAGATAAGAAAGCTTGAGTAGCTTAAACATAGTATGAGGAACGAAAGCAAATGTCACTTTTTAAAGTTCGTTCTTCAAGGAAAAGTTTAATTGCCAATATTCGGAACGACTAGGCACTTGAAGAAGAAGAATGCGCCATCATGCACAAAACATATTCTTCCTCTTTGCTGTACTGGCAGGAGTAAAATCCAACTCTTGTGTAGTAGAAAACTGTCCTACTTTCTTCACAACTGTAATATTTACCAGCCTTGTTATAGCGTAATCTATGATGTCATAAATCAGCAACTACAGATTTTTATGTTATTTTTTTTTCCCTAAAATTTATTTGACTAATGACACTTTCGTGTTTTAGATCGGTGAAAGTACGACGAATTTGTGACTTGTAAACTAGCACCGAAATATATTTCCTAACTCCGCATAAATAACGGGAAAAAACCTTTGGGGGTTATTTGTTCCGATTATAACCGGAATTTTTCTATGTTGCGTGCGTATTATGGGCTGTAAAGATGGGATGTTTTATGGCTGGCAGGGGCGAAATCGTAACCGCAAAAGAATGTTATAAAAACTGACGATTTGACGTAAACTTACCCTGTTCAGTTGTTTGGTGAGCTTGTTTATGGTCTGTTTGTCTCTTAGCTCATTTTTTTGGGTCGCCTCCAGAGCTAGTTCTAATTCTACTATTCTGGCCTCGAGAAAAGACTGCAAAGAAAATTTGTAATTATTACTTTCTATCTATTGCAGATATAAACTAAATAAACTGATGGAAAATTGATGATATGGTAGACAAAAATTAGAGAACCACCTTTGATGTTTGGTATTGTTCAGTTTGTATGAGCCTCAAAATATGACAATAAGGCAGAGGACAAAGGAAGTTAATGTCAATTTCTCCCTTGATTAAAAAGACTAGCAACTCTTGGCTTTCAATAAGGAGCACAATCTCTCGAGTGACGACCCGGCTTTATATTTTTTAATATCGTCGTCCCTCCCAATGTTTCCCGTGTTATTAAGGCCCTATTCACCGGGTCCTGCAGCAGTAGGAGCAGCATATTTGAAGTCTTTTATTACTCAATGCGGCACGTCATTTTAATGTGTTTTGCTTGTCGGTAAAAAAGGGGGTCGCCCCCCAAAAAAAAAACGCAGAGATAAATCTGGTCGAGCTGCATTTTCGAAAACGCAACACACCCGGATTCCCGCGTTAATTGTCCGGGCAATAAAGCAAATATGCGGCAACCATGTCAGAATACTTTCCACATTCCCCTGTAAACGATTCAAAGTATTTTCGAAGTGGCCGGTCATGTGACCGTTCGAAGACGCAAAGGAGAAACATGGAGAAAAGTATGGTGCAAACGGCCCTCATTCATTCCACCTAATTGAGATAATAACCCTCGGGGGAGCCGGTGGCCATTTAATAAATCACGAGTTTTCAATTGCAGTTAGGGACCGAGCGAGAACACAAAGAAAACTAAATTCTTGCCGTCACTGCCAGATATAATCATGGGGAAAAAAACTGAGCGGATCGAGAATTTGTTTGTCTCCAGGGTCGGGAGATTAATGAATCGAACGTTTGCGACTTTTTTAAATTATTTTGTTTTGACATTCGACCAACGAAAATATTTAGTCGTTTGGACTTGATGTTTATGTAAATAAATCGGTTAAATTAGTTCGTTCGTCTTGGAGAATCCCAGCAATTTCAAACTTAAAAATAACAAATATGTTGTAATTTAGATGAGTTTTTTTTAATAGTTACAGTTTTTTAAGTAAAAATAGCTTGATTTCGAGAAAACTATTGAAATATGTGTACAGAAAATGTTTAGCTCAAACGTTGAATTGGTTTGTATTAAAATCTTGCCAGGTTAGCTGCATTGCCAAATACCTGTAACTGCTATCATAAATAATTCTAAATGGTGTATTCTACTCTAACCAATCGAATAGTAACAAAGAAAACTACTATCCAAATGCTCCATTTGGATTGTTGCAATAAAATAAAGCTTCTTTGTTTGGAGAAAAGCTTTGAATTGAACTAATATATTACAATTTTATCAAACAACAAAATACCATTAAGTGGACACAAAAGCGTATTCGGAAAATCAGAAATAATTTCGTTGAGAGGTAAAAGGACTGACATAAAGACGCTCCGCCATGTCCGGATCTCCGGATATTTGATAAATCTCCATTGTGGAGCAGGCACAAAAGTGAATATCATCCATTTTGGAAGAAGATTTATTAGAATTGAGTTTTCAATAGAACCTTACGCGGTGTCGCCCTCCTTTTCATAAAAACAACTCAACCGGAAAAAACTGATAAAGCTGGAGCGAAGAGTCTCCGAAAATGAGGATCCCCATTTGATTGATCCTTTTCAGTTTCTAGTTTTTTTTCGACGTAAAGTGATCATTCCTAAAAAAGTCGCAACCAAAGGAACCGAGTTGGCAATTGTAGCGAAACCTCTGCAAGACGTGTTCAATAAAACGTAAAACGGCCAATTATCGCTCCGACTCTGCGACAAAAAGAACATAATTGAATCCGGAGACTTTATGAACACGGCACTATTTGCATTTTAGATTGGATTCAAGCCAATTTTCCAGAGGGTTTGTCACCCCTGAATTAACCAGACCCGGCGAGATGTTACAATTTGCATTGCCCAGTTACTAGAAACTTTAACTACACTGTTGTATGAATGGAATTTGGTTCGGATAAATTATACACCACTCGGTTAACTGGAGAGTTATTTCGTCCCAAACCCAAAATGGCCGCTAACCCAATAATAACGAATTGCCCCATATTTGCTCGAATAATAGAATTTCTTCAAACCGATTAGACGGCCCTTTTCAACCTGGCAAATTGGCGTTCCCATATACACTCACTTCCTTTCTCCCCCTTTTTTAATTTAGTTTGAAGAGTTCGGGCTTAATTCCCATCATAAAGACGGTATTTATTGTAAAACGCGACGGCCCTTTGTTCAGGGCTTTTATGGATTGTTGCCAGGAGGTCCGGATTCGGCGGGGAACCAAATTGAGATCCGGTAATTCCCCAATCTGGGACTCCTCACATGTATTTTTTTTGTGAAACCTAATGAGACTGCAGGGACCGTAGCTTTGCCGGATATATCTCATTTTTAACCAAAACTAATTAGATGGGATGATCAAAGGCTGCGAGCAACATCCTCATTGCCAGCTCTCGCCTTGCTCGAAAAAAAAAAACACGCAATTAATTCGGCCGACGTTATCGGAAAACTCGTATTTTTCTTCTGCATGAAAAATTTCTTTCATTATATTTTCCAGCGTAGCTTTCCAAATCTGAAACTGCTCTACCCTCGTGTTAATTAATTAGAAAAATGTTTCTTTCAAAATCTTTGACTTTGTAATTTTCGCGTTGAAGAAACTTTATTGAAAACTGATAATTTAGACTGACAACGGCCTAATTAGTGTCTGTAGTAGGATTGAGTTACCATGTCCAAAATTACAAAAGTTATAATAATTGAATTTTCCAAACAGATTAATCCACCAGAGATGGAGGTCGTTATTTACAAAATTTCTTATTATAAAGATATACAAAGGCTGTTGCAAAATCTCAAATTTTCATACAAATTACATACAACAAATGTAAACCAGTACGAAACTGTTTAGAACAAATAAAATGTATGGTTAATTTAGAGAGAACCACCTATTTTTTTCAGCAGGTTTATTTTATTTAATGCCCCATGACATTAATATGTCTTTTGTTGTCTATAATAAGGATTTTTTTTTCAAGAAAATAAAGAAAATGTATAGAAAAGGTACATTTTTGTAGGGATGTCAAGTGTTTACCATTATAGTTAGTTTTAGTAGGATTGTATGTAGTTATTAAGAAAATTAACAGTATTACTTGATGAACTTCAAAGGAGGTGAAAAAGGTGGTACGTGGAGGTAGAAGGTGGGAAAAAAGGTTTTTTTTGGTTGTTGATTGTCCAGAGAGACTTTTAATGAGAGCTGAAAAGTCAGTTTTCTAAAAAATTCGAGCAAAAATCAGACTATTGAAGATCAGGGGATCTTAGAAAGCTTTTTTCTTCCGGAACGGAAGTTACTGGGTGTAATACCGAGTGCTACCAGCAATTGTACCGTCTAGTCCACGTTATGACATGGAGCAGATTGTGATAGAGGACCTATTCCAGAAGTGGTTAAATCGATAACCGAGGAGGCCTCCCGGCTGTTACCGAGGTACAGCCTTTGCAGTTAAAAATCCACCTCAACGGAAAAGAAGAAGATTGGTCAACTGACGGTTTATTTTGGACAATTTGGACTCTTTGACGAAGAGTATTAGTTGTAAGTAGTTTGTAATTTTTTGTATTAAAGACATTTGTAGTTTCAATGATATATTTAGAAGCAGGATTTTTAGGTAAAAAGTAAGTTAGATAGGTTTAGTTATTTACCTTAAAAATAACTTGGCATCCCAATTATAGAATTTTTATTCAAGCTTATTTATTTAAATTTTCTTTATTTACTAGATTATTAGAATGAATGGTCAGGGTGAATCTGATGCCAGTTATGATGATATTATCATGCAACTAGGAGGTGAGGGAGATTTGAGTAAATCTCATCTTCAGGATGATAATAATCATGACCGAGTATAATACACCATTTAGAACTTTTTTTTTGTTGCATTGCATGCAACCTTTCTGGAGGTAAATAAAGTATTTCATCCACTTTTGACCAAAAGTTTGAGTTTGAGTGCAACTATAAAGTTATAATAATTGTTTTATCAATTTAAGGGCATTCAGGAGACTTAGACAATTTTTCAAATTTTGGCTGTTGAACAACTTTACGGTTTGCTGCATCGTTTCTTAGAACCAAATAATATGGCAGCTACGGAGAAAGACCAAAATCTAAATTTTCCTCTAGATCAGTTGATCGACCATGTTGCTGCTCCAATCGATTGACACATTTCACACGGTCGATGCCATATTGGCAGTACACCGTAATAGAATCAAAAAAAGAAATCTTAATCGTTTTTAATCCCGTAATCGTTCAGATTAGAACACGTCAAATTAATCTCAAGATAATAGGACCGTAAATTACTTTGGCCAAACAATAACCGACGTTTACTCTGCCATCGGTATATTAATTTGAATTTACCTGTAAAGCAACAGCTAATGCGGAAAGAACGGCCCAGAGGTAAAAGCATTAGATTTATGAAGCTGTAAAGGAGCATTAGTGTTTGCGTCGAGTCTTGCTTTTGAAGCGCGGTTTAGCCGAATAGCGTCTCTTAAATTCTGATTCCTCCAGGTCCCGTCGTTGCTCGTTAATTCCCCAACAAATTTCCACCAAAATTTAATGGAGAACAATTACGACTACAACCCTTCGCTTTCAAGAAAAAGGATGTTTCGGATTCGACAAAATGGTGTTTCAGTAATCGATAAACTGACGAAGACATACTTGTGAATTGGTTAGCAGAAAAACTCGGACTAATTAAATCCGCATCTGTTCGAAAATAACGACCGAAAACATAACGTTTCCCGGCCTCATTCCTAATTCCCGCCTCCCACTTTTAACGACCGAATGATGATTACATCCATCGCCATTAGGTAAATTATCGTTCCGTAATAATCCTGAGGCCCTGCTACGTCAAAGGGCCGATTTTATGTAATTAGGGCTTATGTTTATGCCATACTCGCTGCGGAAAGAACAAGAACCCCAAAATCTCTAGCCCTCGTCCCTTTTAACTCTAATCAGATTGACGGATATGATGTTTAGACACGAATTTCAACTAAAACGAGTTTTGGTTTAATGTTCGTATGTGATACAAATGTTTGAGTTAAACAAATCACAGGTCTGAATTTCGCCCCAACAACTTTGGACAAATTCCAGATAAAAAAAATCCATTTCGCCGCCACAAAAACCCATAAGTAATCTATTTCGAGCAATTCTGTTTACAGTGCAGAGGATCCCGGGGATAAAAACATCCGTCCCCCAGGAAACTCATGCTCCTATTTTCCTGACGACTACATTATCCCGAATTCCATAATACTTAGGTTTTATCTCGGATTGGACCGATCTGGATAAGGCCGGATGGATGATGGTCAGCTTAAGAGATCTACTACACTTCGGGACAGGGTCCCTTTGTCTAAATACGCGAAAGCTCTCGAATTTTTTTTTGTCTATTCAGACGACACGTGAATGGCAGGCATCAAAGTGAAATGTTCGGTTTTTTCTGTTGGATTATCCGAATTGTCAACGAGAGTTTTTTGTCATATCCATTAATTTTGATACTGTGAAGGGACACGGAGAGGCGTATGGCCAAAAACGGATGGAAGTAGAAGAAGAGTGTGTTCAATAACTAATGACATTTAGGGAACTGAAGAAGAGCAATTTTGATGTTCAAAACAAGCAACGCTATAAGAAAATTATGATGAAAAATCTCAGATTAATCTGTCAAGATGCAGCTTTCAAAGGGCTATGGAATATTAGTGCGAGTGGCTCCACCTACCTGTTCCTGAGCGAGTTCGTCATCTTCGTCGGTTTGCAACCCTCTAGTGACCGTGATCCTGCCTACGCTAGCAATCCCGTTTGCGGCAGGAATCGGCGTTATCGTGGCTTCTTCTTCATGTTTAACGAACTGGATTCGACCGGCCTCTACGCAAATATTCGGCGCTAGAGGGAGACACCTGCAATGCCCCGCAGGATTTTATTGATTTTCCCTTCGGTGCGGCCCTTTACGACTTACCTTTGAGACGGCGGGGGCGGTGGGGTGGCAGCGCGCTCCGTTTTCTCATAGCCCACCAGGTGGCGCGCGTCCAATACTGGATGAACCTGGTGGGCCGAACGAGGCTTGTCGTTGTCCAAGGAACCGGTTTCAGATGGGAGTCGGGAACCACCGTTGGATCTGAAATTAAAATTGACATTTTGTAGTTTAAACACCATATTTTTTACAGTGTTGATGTTTGACAGTATACCTAAATTGTTTAACGTTAACAAACATCAACAAAGTGAAAATTATTTTAAACTCAGAAGAGGAACAGATCATTTGGGTAACAAAGAGAGAAAGATATATTAAAATAATTATTGCCAATACACTTCAAACGCACTTTGCGTACCATTCTCATATTCAAATATCAAAAAGTTACCCACAATAAATCATGTTCTGCTAAGGCTATGACATTAATGTTATTGCTTAATTGACGGTCGTTGCTTAACGCACTCCTATTCCCACAATAATGTATAAATTATTTACTGAAACCCCGTAAATTATTGTTATTAATATTGTTAATAACGCACGATATTAGGCATTTGACAATGCGCCCATAGATCACGCTCTCTTTAGGTATTGTCCAATAACAATAATTCATCCGACGTGGGTGTCGTAATATCCGACTAGAAACTGTATGCAACTATAGTGAATTAATTACCGACATTACGGGAAATTGTACGCCGTTTAATGTCGATTCGCCTATAAATAAATAATTGTCATCTTTAGTATCGGCCAAGAGATGAACAACATAAATTCGATCGGGTCTTTATGAGGAAATCGTGCACGTCGTGATGCTTCAATCATTCTCAAACAAACAGTTCTGTATTTAATTGTTAATAAATAACAAATTTAGGGAATTTTTTTTCTTTGTTTATTGGGTCTTCTGTCTCACACAAAAAAGGTGGAGATATATTGATGATGTTTTCTCAATATATCCATTCGGTAATGATCATCTCAACCAATTTCTAACTCACATAAACTCAATAGAACCCACAATCAAATTTACAACAGAAACTGAACAAAATAACGAACTTCCATTCTTAGACATTCTAATCAAAAGAGACATAAACAAATTTGAAACAAAAGTATACAGAAAACCAACCCACACAAATAGATATTTAAACTACAAATCCAATCATCCAATAATGGTAAAAAAAGGTATTGTAAAAAGTTTATTTGAAAGAGCCAAAATTATTGGCAATAATGAACAATTTAATAAAGAAAAATTATTCATTAAAAATGTTCTAAAAGAAAATGACTATCCTGAAACATTTGTTAATAAATGTTTTAGGGATTTAGAACATCCAAAACAATCTGGAAATCAAAATTAAATTTTACCTTTTACTAACCTTTTTATTCCTTACATTCCAGGTATTTCTGACAAAATCAAACGAATAGCTAAAAAATATAAGATCAGAACAATATTTAGAACTCAAAACACATTAAGATCACACTTAACTAAAACAAAACCTCACAATGAAAATGAATCTACAAGAAACGTGATATATAAAATTCCTTGCGAATGCAATCAATTTTATATTGGTGAAACCTCCAGACCTTTAAAAAAACGTATTAAAGAACACCAAAATTATTTAAGAACTGGAGACTTTCACAAATCTAATATATGCCAACACGCGTTTGATAATGATCATAGAGTCAAATGGAATGAATGTAGTATCATAGACAAAGAAACTTTTTCAAAAAGACGTAAAATAAAAGAAAGTGCATACAGTGCGTTTTTTTTAACGCGCAACATAGGATTTCACGTATTAAATTTTTAAGCCCATGTTAGACCATGTAATTTTGGAACTACAAGTATAAAACTTGACGGGTGGCTATTTCGTACCCTGAAGCTTAAGTAAATTTACCAATTCGGCCTAAAAAGTGTTAAAAAACTTGCAAAAAATCATCTTTTTTCGAAAAGGTTTTATCGTTTCATACTCCCTGTATGCATTGTTGTTCTTTGTTGTTTTTGATACTGGCACGGCAGGAATTTCAGTTCTATTACGAATTATACTATTTCATTATAAAACCCACCTTTCACTACAACAATAGATAACCTCTCCTATTGGAATAACAAAAGTCAAAATTTATGTCAATTTTTATTGACAACCCTTCTCAGAGTTCCAAATTGAACATTATCAGGTTTAATATTTATTAAGTTGTTGTTTTCTGTGTTCTGCCGTTGTGTTCTTTTTTAGATTCTCTGAAGACGGTGGTAGATTTTCCACCGAAACGTCAGCGTTTTTAGGTAACAAGACCGAGCCTAAGTCAGTGGTCTTGTGTTGGGACGACTAGGTTAATGTTATTTTCCACTTAGTTGAAAATAGTGCGAAATTCCATTTTCCCAACAAACCTTTTTTGTGTGAGACAGAAGACCCAATAAACAAAGAAAAAATGAGTAACTCGTCTTAACAAACATATAGAACATATCGCCAAATTTAGGGAACTAATAAATAATAATAAATAACAGAAATTGCTTTTTTAATAGCAAGGCGTGGACAAGATGATTAAATTACGGTATAAGCGAGAATTTAAAAAAATTCAACCAAAGTGATTAACGGCTTAAAAAGTTTAAGAAGATTAAAATTAAGATAAAGAAATTGGTTATTAAAAATTGCAAATTTATGCTGTTCACGTTGTTGACAGCATTCTTAAAATTTTTTGCTGTGTTTATTTTGTCTAATGTTGAAGTAATTACGGTTTTAACATAACCTTAAGAAATTTCTTATAATAACCTAACTTAGAGTCTATAAGATGAGATTTCATTAATTCTGATAGACATCCTGAAACTTGTTTTTTTTATGGTCAATTATTACAACACAGTAAATTGGACAAAAGTCTCTCCTAATCCTCATAATAAAATCTTTAACTTATAGTAATGAAGATTACTATTTATGACCTCGGACGATAGGGGTCGTGTCAGCTTTAAAACTTAATTAAAACTAGGCAATAACGGGAATAAAAATGGCTTTTGAATTGAACCCAAAAAGAACCACTCCAGAACGACAATTGGAGTCCAAACCTGAAAAGCAGCACCTGTTATTCAATTGGAACCGGCTGCCGGAATTCGTTCGCTTTTTTCGCCTCGGTTTCGTTCTTCTGTTGTAATCTGCAAGTTTAACAGGAAGAAGACGAACGAGCCAACCGAAGAGAACGCACAAAAATTAACGGCTGCACGGGGCACCTGCTCCGGAAAAATTACGACTGTTTAGGTGACTGGTTTGGTTTGGTTGCTGGTCATTCATTAAAACTGTCGGTTTAATGGTTTTTCTCGGCTTGGTTTACGGTTTGTATCAATAAGCACCAAGTGACGTTATCTGGAACCTAATTAGTCAGTAATTAGCCAATGCCGAAAAATATACACTTTTATACTAGTTCCCACAGGAAAATGATATGTCGTGTTAAGTTTTCTTGATTGTTGAACGTACACGTTCTGCTTTATAAAATTACCGTGGTAATTTCGAATCGCAGAAAACGACACTTGATACCTGGACAGCGGGCCCGAAATGTCTCCAGCGTTATTCAATACCCCACTAAGCTATTTCGAGAGGTGAATCATTTGTGCTCGATTCATAATAGTGTGAAAATATGCACTTTCAGGTCGGCGGCCTTTCACCTGTCACTATTCCGCATTCGAATAACCAAAAGGGTTAAATAACTTGGAGAGAAATAATTGAGTTCAACCAAGACCCAAATTTATCTCATCCAGAAAGCCCACGTATACGCTATTTACAGATGGCGGTGTGCGTGTTTTCGCCTGGATATGCGCGTAAACCTGGCATTAAACATAGACCAAAGGGAATCGCTTAACCGGAAGAACGGCTTCGTTTTGCCCAATTAGCAGCTATGCTATGCTAATGCGTAAATTTATCTAAGCAGTCTAATTACAACTAATATGTCAGACGGTCATCAATAATATAGAAGTTACTGTGAAATTCGGTATGCACATTGTTATGACAAAAAACATAGTATTAGACAGACAAGAAGGTAATTACGAAACAACCAGAGGCAAAACACCGTAAACCCGGTAAATCTCAACGTTCCGGACAAACCGCAACGCCAGAACGAGTCGAGATTAGGTTGACGAGTTCATTACATCCACGAGAGATGGTAATCAGAGTTTTACCTCCCCGCGGTCCTTATGCAAATTAACCCTTACTCTCCTTGGACTCTAACTTGCTAATTACCACCTCCCGGGGCAACTAATGGCTTTGGAAGAACGTAATGTGCAACCAGCGTAACTTTGAGGATGGGAAACGTTAGAATGACGTGTCCACCTCAGGCCTCACTGTAAGCACGACATCACAATCGGGCCTTGGCACGTAACATGTAATTCCCGAGCATTACCGGAATTGCAAATTACACAGGCACGGATCCAATGACTCTCTCATTGTCCGTCTCCGACGAGTTTTATATTCTTCTTTGAGATCGCCGACCTCTTGGATTATATGCACTTTTGTTGCGTGTGAAAGATATTGATAAAAATCTAGTGTGGAACTTGTTCCGCTAGGAAAGTCGGTAAGTACCGAAAATATCTAAAGATGGAACTCGTGCGGTGTTGCTGTCCACCACCTACGGCTTAATTAAATTATCTTTCATTTTTATCCGATTGGCTGAACGAAACCTGTTAGTTTGTGCTTGAAATTTTAAATTAAAACGGGTTCTGAGATCCTCAGAAATAAAACAGCAGAATGTTTGTATTAATGTTGACGTTTTGTCATATTACATATCTGATAAGCCATTAAAGGTTCGTCGTAAATTTGAATACAAGAAATCTTCAGTCTCTCTCAACATGAATATTTTTGTTTTTGCTAGACAAGTCGACTTCAATAGTTTTCTCTAAAGCAGCATGCAAATACAAACATTTCACTGCATAAGGACACGCTTCAAAATCGAATGATGTTTAATTCATAAATGCAATAAGTATGACTGCGCTATGACCGATACATTATCATAAAAGCGGTATAGTCGTTATACGGTTGTAAAACAAATGAGTCCAATCGGAATGCATAAATTCGTCGTTACTGTCATAATGGTTCTTGATGCTGTAAGTATAAAGACAACCCGTGTGGTCGTCAATATGAAAACCCCGAAGTCACAGTTTTTTCTAAATCTCTTAACCAGTCATAAACGGAAAATCAAATTAAGAATGTAGAAAAAATACTTTGCAGTTGTCTTATCTTTCAGAAACAACAGTGCAATCTGTAAAAATGAAGAAAAAGTGAAGCTTGTAAAATGTACCACAGGTTTGTTTGTCCTCCAGGAGATCAGCAAAAATGACGGCTGTAGGCACCGCCCTCTGTACAAGAAAGCCAAGAAGGTGCATGCCAAAAATTCCAATATGGCCGAAATAGTGGTTGACAGTTTACATTTGTTTGTATTGTGGAAATTAAGTTTTTCGATGATTAAATTAATTTTTAAGGGTTAAAGTCAAGACTTGGGATTACTTGACAAAGTAATTTTTGTTTGCTATTATATATTGTTGTTTATATGTTTATTGTTCTAGTGAAAGTGTAGTTTGTGTTCATTTTATTGTGTTATCACTATTGTTATTGTTCCTTCATTGTTCTATAATTTGTTGTTGGTTTTTTAACTTAAATTCTATTGCCTCTACAATATGCCGTCCACTTGTTGTTTGCCAAATTGTAAAGGCAATTTGGTGAAAAGCCCAAAAGTGTCAGTCTTTTACTTTCCAAAAGACCCTGCTCGAACCCAACAGTGGTTGAAAGCTTTGAACTGGAATGATTTTACTCCAACACAATACTCAGTGGTAAGTACAATATGCTTTCTCATTCAGTAAACTTATTGCCTCTTATATACATAGGTATGTGAGTTACATTTTGAGGCCGCCTGCATTTTGAGAGCAACAAAGGTTTACTCTGAAGAAACAGGACAGCTTTTAGAAGTTCCATTGGCACATTTAAATTTTAAAAGAAAGGTCTTGGTAATAATATAAAACCCATTTATCAGTTTTGCTTACCTAGCTTCAAGGATTTCCAAATTTTCTTTGATTGAAGTTTTCACATTAGTTTGTTGTACTTTCCAGGACAAAGGGTTCTAACCAAACTTGCTTTGGCTGGACTTTATTGGGTATAAAAAGCCATATCTATACATATCTGGATCAGGAATGAAGCGTTCTTTGATTTTTCACTCACAACTAATCAACTACACGAAAAAATTTAAAAAAACATATTTTCTACTGCATCTGTATAGGTTTGTGTACAAAACGAAAACCGCTAACGCCGCCATTAAAAGTGACATTCTAGGCTTTCTTGTACAGAGGGCGGTGCTGTAGGACATCTTGGAGTAACATTTCCGTTGTCACTAAACACGTTTTGTTGCTATTAGCTATTAGGATGTAATATTATCATTTGCTGGTGCAACTTCACCTTAGTGAAGGTGAATTAGTTTTCTTGGGTGTTTTTTTAAGTCCGGTTTGAATTTGAAACGAAGTAAACAACGAAGCAAATTAGCCAATGTTAAAACATTACGACGATCGTTTCGGACACGTTTACGCCGTTTACGTTGTTCCCGCTGCGACCAAACGGGAATGCATAATTCGCGAGTAATTATCTTATAGGTGCCATACACGTCGTAGAAAAGTAGCATACGTGTATGTCACAGCTGTAAACGTAGGCGTGGGGCTATTAAAGTGACAACAAATTTGGAGTTTTATAGTGGCAACTCCCACTTGTACAAATGTGTATGCATTAGTGTTAACTGCCACGAATATACCGCGCTTCCTTAAAATAATGGTCGGGTTTGATTTAATGATTCCTGGCCTGGATTCACCGTTAGGAAACCTTATCGAAACGAGCTTCAGGGGTGCGTTCAGTGTCCATTTTTCCGTTTTGAATAAAACGTATTGTAACCGATTTGTATGCTGTTTGTGCAGCAATGTCGGGTCCTGTAATCTGTCTATTTTACAATGCAAAATAACGGTTCGTCGTGACGACGTGACACGAATATACATTGTAAAAACTGCTGCACTATCATTAAAAGACACAATCATGCAGTTCAATGAACATTGCCAATAATGCTCTATTTATACTAGTTGCGATGGAAATGGTCAAGGTTAATTAACTTTCAGCGGACAGACAACCAAGTCCTTTGGACTTTTAGACCAAAAACGGAAATGGCGCCGATTAGCAGGAAAGCCACTATCTAATATGATTAATATTCATAGCGCCGACACTTTATCAAATGTTAATAAGCTGTATGAAGACATTTGCTACGTAAATACAGTAATACTTGGCAGGTTATACACCAGGCGAGTCATTAATAAAACCATAAAAGTTGCTTTTTGTATCGTACATCAATTTATACTATCTATCACCGACCTAGTTACATGCAGCATGTAGCTCAACAATGTATAAAGGAACTATTTATGTGACCAGTTAGGAAAGGTGCCTAATGTCTGAAAATATGATGTCCACATGTGCAGTATTTGCGTAAATTACACCACTGTTGACCACTTGACCAATCACACACTATCCATCTTACACAATTTGTTCTACATGTTCGATCTTACCCCACAATTTTAATACAGGGTGTCCCACGACGAAAGACATCGATTGATATTGGAAAAAGTATAAATAGGAGAGTTTTGAAAATTTGGCAAAATACTGATGTGGGCATGCCCAATCTAACTAAAATATTTTCAAGATGGTTGCACTTCCGTTTATACCGGAAGTCGATCACAACTTTCTAAGTTAAAAAGAACACCCTATATATTATTACATATTTGGATTCCTCACAAAATTCTGACAAACTTTTGTGTACAATGCCCTTCCTATCTCTAGCCGTTTTCGAAATATTTGATGTTTTTCCAAAAAAGTGACAGTTGCAACGCTCAACATATTTTTGTACTCTGTCAAAACCGTATTTCATTTTGCAATAAAACTTTAGGTTATTGTAAATAAAGGATCGTTTTATTAAACTGAGGGTGCGTAATGACATTATTATTCATTTGTATACAGGGTCGCCAAAAAAAAATCATAATCTTGCCACTAAAAAAAATGAAAAATTTCAAGTTTTTTAAATAGAAACCCCCATGTAGAAATTGCAATTTTGGGCTATTTTGTTGTAAATCCAACTTCGTCAATAAGACAAGTTTCTGTAGAATCAGGCATATCCAAAAGCTCAATTCAAAGGATCCTGAAGAAACAAAAATTTCACCCTTTTTCATTTAAATTAGTGCAACACTTAAAAGAGGTTGACTTTCCGAAGAGAGTGGTTTTTAGTGAGTTTTTGCTGACTAGTCACTATGGAGAAGAATTGTTTTTGAATAATATTATTTAGAGCGACGAGGCCAAATTCACTAAAAATGGAATGTTCAATAGACATAATTCAACTACTGGTGTGACATAAATCCACACGTAATTAGAGAGAGAAATTTTCAAGAAATCTGGAGTTTTAATAATAATAAATGTTTATTCCCAAATAAAACTAAATGGGTTGGATTTAGGTATAGGCAAGTAAATTTTAATTTATTTATTTACAGTAATTTTTGATGCTCAAAATGATTCCGGCATAAAAAATGTGGGTTTCTATTTAAAAAACTTGAAATTTTTCATTTTTTTTAGTGGCAAGTTTATGATTTTTTTGACGACCCTGTATACAAATGAGTCATTACGCATCCTCAGTTTAATAAAACGATTCTTTATTTACAATAACACAAAGTTTCATTGGAAAATGAAATACGGTTTTGACAGAGTACAAAAATATGTTGAGCGTTGCAACTGTCACTTTTTTGGAAAAACATCAAATATTTCGAAAACGGCTAGAGATAGACATACGGCATTGTACACAAAAGTTGGTCAGAATTTTGTGAGGAATCCAAATATGTAATAATACATAGGGTGTTCTATTTAAAATAAGAAAGATGTGATCGACTTCCGGTATAACCGGAATTGCAACCATCTTGAAAATATTTTAGTTAGATTGGGCATGCTCACATTAGTATTCTGCCAAATTTTCAAAACTCATTTATACTTTTTCCAATATCAATCGATGTCTTTCGTCGTGGGACACCCTGTATAACAACAATTTTTCAAAGAATCTTTTTTACGCCTTTGAAAATAAAATATAAGGATGACAATAATTAATGAATTATTCAGTTATAAAAATAAAAACCCGTTTCCATAAATTTCGAACTCATTGTATTCAGAATCCGGTAAACGAGTTCGGTGCCTAATTGGCTTTCATTTCAAGGCATTTATTACAAATAAAATAACTGAATTCGGTGTTGAATTCGACCGTGTTTTAGGCTGAGTATATTATTTTATCGGTATTTGCATTCCGACTTTATGGGAACCACTTCCGCTTTTGTTCCCAGACGAACAAGGCAAATAATAAAGTGCGCAAGATTGGATTAGTGCCTCCTTTAAAAGGCACCATGAGAAAACCGTTGTGTACATGAAGCGTAGGTAAATGGAGGACTTATTTATGGTAAACATTGTTTGGTGGGTTCAAAAAGACCGACTACATTCATTATTCGAAATTTTTCGGTTTGGCAAGAGCAGAACCGATGAATTATTTTCGATTGAAGCGATTTTACGTACACCTAGTTTAGAGCCGTGCCAATTGGCACCAGGCCAGTGTTCTTATGTTATCGACCTGTAGGAGAATTGAAAATTGTCGTTAAAATCGCAATTTCAAAAGACAATGGCGTGATTCGCTACAGGTTATTGATCGAGGAAGAAGGAATTCCAACGCCGATAGTAATGGCACAACAATAATAATCGACATTACTTGGATGATTTCATGCTTCTATAATTAGGTTTATCAATATTTCTGACTGAGAAAAATTAAAGTTTCCATGACAAACGTTTCTGAATAACACTTTATTGTAATGAAACGGCGTCAATATAACTCTATTGTAGAATTGCACTTTATTTATTTGTTTGTGGATTTCACGCCAGTTTTAACATTAATAAATGCCGTATAAAGAAAATTTATACCGTTTTGCTGATAGATTTAAAACCGTTTCAGCGTAATCACTTTAAATGGAAATCACATGCTATTTTAATAAATAACACCAGGATTTTATACAAGATTGAAAATAAGCAGGATTTCCTCCAAAAACTCCAACAGGAAATGGAAAAAATCAAATCCGCCTTATTTTTTCAGGTTGTAATAAGCGTCAAACGGAATTGGGAATCAAGATGGCAATTTGCCTACTCAACCACGCTTCCTGGATAGTCTTCAGCAAATAGTTTATTGTCTCTAAGCAATTACATTAACAGAATGATTATTTTAAATTAAATCGAATCCAGTCCAACTAACTCACGCAGGTGTTCTGCTTATGAAACTATCACCGTAACGTATTAAGCGCAATTATGTCTTTTTTTGCGCTAAGCCTTTCTCGTGTAATTGCTACACAGATCGTAAATCTGAAATCCTGCAGGTTGCAGTAATACCGAGTATCGACGACTTTAGATATTGCTTTAATTAGGTAATATTGGCCCGTAGGGCGAGTGTTTCTTTGATGCCAGATAAAACTGGAAAAAGCGTTGAAAGCAATCAACTACCCTCGTGTCAGATATTTTTTAGATCAAAAGACGGCTTATGGACCTCCATTTTGCCTGATTACCTCTGAATGCCTTCCTAATAGCGATGAAAGCCTTATCAGAAGGGGAGTTGATGCAGTCACTCAAATTAGGTGACTCATATGGTTTCAGTTAGCTTGCCAATGAAATAACGTTAGAAGTTATTCTCCTCATATAAAAGAATTTGTAGTAGAGAGTATACAGGGTGGTCCAGTTTTAAGTGTCAATAATTCACCACTCGATAGCCAATCAAAAAATAAGTTGACTTGCATTATGTAATTTTTCTGAAAAACGTTTCCTAAAGAACCTACAGTCCTTCAAATTTCAATTTAAAAAATCGTTTTATAGTGTAAAACTGAACATTCAAAACTTGTGAGAGTCCAAATTTGTGCCGAATAGTATAAAAACTTGCTATTTACTACTAGGAATAGTCTTATAATTTGTTTTCTCAAACTGCCATCCTGGTCGAGTGTCTAAAACTGGATTTCAAGAAGTAAAAACAGTCCGGAAATCAAGACAAAGATTGTATTGTGTATGAAACTTTTTTTTTACTTTACTAAGATAATCTAAAAGTTGACTTTTAAAGCTATAACTGACTTTACTAGGACTAAAGAGTTCAAAAGTATATTTTCAAGACTTTAATTGGTGTACAACTCAATTTTCTGGACTGGAACAAGTTTAGAAGTAAATTAAATTTTCGAAATATTTCATTTCTAAAAATTAATTCTCAAGACTAATATAGTAGCATTTGATACCAAAACTTTTTACTTTTATTACTGAAGAAACTTAACTTTTGAAAATAGTCTTAAACTCAATTTTTCAGTCTTAAAAAGCACTAAAAACAGTCTGAATTTCTTAGAGATGCTACAATTTATTAGGTGCTATGATGAGTGTAGAAGTCAATTTAATAGTGAAGAAGCTTGAAATAACATTTTCAAGACTATGGACAGTGTGCAAACTGGCTTTTAGACTTGATAAGTCAACAAATGTTTAGCACTGAGGTGTCTAGAAGTCGATTTAATAGTGACAAAGCTTGGAATGCCATTTTAAGTCTATGAAGAATGTGAAAATTGTTTTTAAGTTTGCTGTGTTAATAACTTGGTAAAGATAGTCTTGAAACTCGATTTTCCAAGCTGAAAGCAGTTTTGAAACACTAAAAATAGTCCAGAATTTTGAGAAAATTAAAAGCAAAGTTAAAAGCAAGAAAAGTTAGTTTTCAAGACAATTTTCATGAATCTAATGTCAATGTCTTCTATCTAAGACTAATTTCAAAACTAAAATATTGAAATTTGTCTTAAAATTATGAAAACTTACTTCAAATGCAAATTTTAAGCTTCTGATATTACTTTTCATTAGTTCATAGTCACTTTTTGGTGTTCAAGTCAATTTTTAAGGTTTAAATGTATGAATTTGTAGTCAAAAATTCTAGAAAAAGTAGTTTTTATGTCTACAAGTACAAATCAATTTTCAATATTAAAGTCTCTCAATTTGTATGAAAACTGGTTACAAACACAATTTTTAAGCTTCTGAAATCAATTTTTATCTTTTCTCAGTCAATTTTCAAAACTAAAGTCTTTCAGTTTGTCTGGAAACTATGAAAACTAGCTACAATTAAATTTTTTAAGCTTCTTAACTGAATTTTCTGTTTCCAAGACAATTTTTAAGTTGGGTTGGGTTAGTTTTGGGTCTTTGAAAGTAATAACTGAATTATATCGTAAAGGAAGTTTTAAATCAGAATTTTATAAGAGATAATTTCTTTTTCATCGTAAACAATGAAATTTAAAAAAACACGTAATTTTTGATATCTAGAGACGTAGAAGGCAAAAACATTAAAACCATCTTCCTGTATGCTGCCTATGCCTGTAGGCTACTGGAGAATTTTGGCAAACGTCATTCATAATGAGTATTAATTTCATAATGAGTGTTCCAAATTTGATCAAAATTGCTCCAACGATTTGACAGTTATGACAAAAAACTGATTTTTTAAACAGAAATTTGAAGGACTGTATTTTCCTTAGAATACATTTTTCAGAAAAATGACATAATGCCTGTCAACTTATTTTTTAATTGGCTATGGATTGGTGCATTATTGACATTTAAAACTGGACCACTCTGTAGTTTCCAATCAATTTATACTTTGACCATTAAATCAGTTGGCTGGATCTTCGCACTGTTCACAAACAGTGAATACACCAAAAACATTTTAGCAGAAACTACTCTTATTTCTACACCAAGTAGATAATCAAAATTCTTCGTAGTACAATTAAGAGTACTATCATTTGTGTCTTATGGCCATCAAGAATTTCTTTCCACAACAATTATAAATAATATTCTCAGTACTCTAACTAGAATTAGAACTTTCTTGACGACAAAACATTCAGGACAATTCCGACTAAACTAACATTTTCCCAGAAACTCGCTACAATTTTTCACGTGGAAAACGTGTTTCTGTGTGGGAAAACTATGTCATCTAGCGTCACCGGCCGTTGGTCTGCAAATACATAATTTACATATGCATTAAGGCGTCGAGCATGAGTCATTATTCAAGCTCTTGTTGCAATTTGCATCACAAAGGGTACGCGAAAAGTTTAGAGGGCGGTAAAGCCTTACGAAGGGTTGAAAGTTATGGAAAAAGAACGAACATGGAAGACAAAGAGCATGCAGGCAATTTCCCATATCGTTTACGTTCATCGTAGATCTCTGTTACTAGATTCGGCATGGTTCTGCACTAACGGAGTATCAGTGAAGACAATCTCTTGGTCGGCCACTTATGGTAGTCGCAAGGTGGGTAAATTAACAGCTTTAAAGACTGAAAGGGCTCACAATTTTTCTTTTATCCAATCGTATTCCACACAACGTTTATATCTGTGTAACAGTAATTTACTATCAATAATAAATTAATACGGTGTTGTGGCAGGTGAATAGACAGACAACGGGGTCTCGTGCAGGTTTTGTAATTCAACAGCAACAAAACACAATGGCGACACAGTACACACTCATAAAACGGTGGCAACTGTAAATGTTGCTAGGCGTTTTATGCGTCTCAGAATGTTCTGTTTATGAAATCGTCAGCACTATTTTCTATTCGGTATTGTTTGGACGGAATCGAACGAATATTTTTAGTACCGCATTTATAGCTCGTTTTATTAGCTGGTTACATTTTAGACACCGTTAATAACAGGTGATTAATCTTCAATTGGCTTTATCGTGTATGTTTTGCTAAGATAGACAGATAGAATCAGCTAGTGTCACAGTTGTTTGCAGAGATGTAAAAGCGGTAATTTTCAAGTCGGAAAATTTCCATTTTTGGAAATTTACCGGAAAATTACTTAATGTTTAAATGAAAATTTTCCATGATAGGAAAAACAACATGTCAAACTTGTCATTGTTATTCGTCGTCTCATAGCTTAAGTTAAGTGTGGTTTAGAGTGTAACTTTTTTCATCTGTACTGTCACAGTCTGACCCACACTTAACTTAAGCTCGGCTTACAAAGCGATGGTGCAAATGGAGTAAATGATAAAAGATATTTACATTAAACTTCATTTGAATTGATATTGGATTGTCGTACAATTAATTAGAAAACTATTTTTGAATTTTTCAGATTTTCCAATTTAAACTACCCTAACCTAACCTAACCTAACCTAACTTCAACACTTTTCAAAATTATATGAATTAAAAAAAAAATATTATTTAGAAATTTATGCAAGGGTATAGTTATCTGATTTAATTGAACAGATGTTCTATATGTTCTCCCTTCTCGGCTGTCACAGTAAAAACTGTCAAAATCAAACAAACAACAAACAAAACAGTTTTAACAGTTATTCGACGTTTTAGGTAAAAACGCTATACAGAGTGGTCAAAAGAGACTCAAATTAAATCAAAGAACCACCCGATAATTGTCAAAATAACCGAGTTATTGGCCTCATTCGTTTTCAAGTTTCATGGAGCGAGCAGAGCGTTTTTGACGTCACGATGACGTAATTTAGCAAAAGCATAATTTAACCAACTGTCAACTTACGTCATTGTGACGTCAAAAACGCTCTGTTCGTTCCTCGGAGCTTGAAAACGAATGCGAGCCCATTGACAATACAATGGAGTAGTTTACAGGGTGATTCATTCAATTTTTACCATACTTGTTTTCATTTTATAAAAAATACCAAATATGAATCTTATAGATATTTGCGTCTACTTTATTCCTAGATAATCCATCAATATACAAGATGTCCCAAATTTAAGCAACAAACCAAACTTACAATTTTTTATTCGATTATTGGAATTTACGTCAAATTCTAGGCCTACTTGATGTAAAACGTTTGTATCGATATTCAATTGTTTTTGCTTCTATTTTGACCACTCTCCTCGAAGCAGAAATTCCCAATTTGAGCGAAATTTTGGTGCACTTTTCCAGAAAATCGTCCTTAGCTCCCTTATTTGAAACACCCTGTATAAAATTACTGTATAACAAAATAACGCTGATAAACGGGGCTATCACGTGACGTTGAGCGGGCACGGCTATGTTGCCCCGTTTAGCCGCTAAAGAACGTCAAATTTGACTCTCGTTTTTTGCAGTTTTTACTCAATATCTCAAGAACGTTTCAGGTTAGAGATCTGAAGTTTTTACCACAAATGCACCTCGATGGAATGCAACTTTTACCTTCTATACATTTTTAGGTACCATGCACCGTTTGACCTTGAAAAATTAAGAACTGGAATTGTCAAGAATTTTCAAGAGTGATTTCTGTTTTTTTTCGGAAAATTTTTTATTTTCAAAATTAACATTAACTGCTTAAATACCTTCAGGTTAATAGTAAAGAATTGACGTAAAGTGTCATTTGTCAAAATGTCATTTTGCAAAGGGCCACGCCCTAAAGTGTCAAAATTGACATAATTTCAAGGTCATCTTCGAAACGGTGACAGTTAGAGCAAAATGGACGTCAGATTTGTGTTCCCCAAGTTCAAATTAGTTAGAAAAATCACTTTGATTAAGGAAAATCCAAAATGGTCGCCGTTAGTATAGTAGGCCTAAAAAATCCCTAATTTAGATTACATTTTCGTGCATTTTTCCAGCTTATTTGAAACACCCTGTATAAAACCATCGTATAACAAAAAAAAACTAGTGAACTAAGCTGCCCCGTTTAGCCGCTAGAGGCCGTGAAAGTTGACTCTCGTTTTTTGCAGTTTTTGATCAATATCTCAGGAACGTTTCAGGTTAGAGATCTGAAGTTTTTACCACAAATGCACCTCGATGGGATGCAACTTTTACCTTCTTTACGCTGTTTTGGTACCACGCACCGTTTGACTTTAAAAAATTAAAAACTAGAATTGTCAAGAAATTTCAAGTGAACATTTTTTATTTTCAAAATTATCCTCAACTGCCTGAATACCTTCAAGTTAAAAGTACAAAAATGTAAAAAACGAATTATTTTTGAATTTTTAGATTTTCCAATTTTTCCGGAAAATTAGCGAAAATTGTCTGGAAAAATGTCCATCAATTTAATTTTCCGGAAATTTTACATCCCTGGTTGTTTGTCCTCCAATAGGAGAGTACTGTAAGGTAGAAAATAACGTTATTTTGAATGTGACACTCTGAACATTCGTTTTCAGATTCTATTTGTCATTAAAATGTATGTATGTATAAAATGTTTTATGAGATTCTTAGCGGCAAAACTGGGTCTGTCTTCCACTAGGAGGCTACTGTAGAGTTTTTTGTTTGCTTACTACACCAAAAATGAGGTCAATCCATACTAAAACTCTTCTGCAAACTTAAATTCTGAAGTGTAACTTGTATTCTTTTTACCAACTTCTTCATCTTTTTTGTCGATTTGACAATTCGGCTTATTGACATCACTTCCACGTGACCACAACTTTTGCTACCATTCTTTTGCCTCTTAAAAATCTTCACTTACACAATTCAAATAACATTTTTTGATTTGAAGTTCATAAGTCTTGCGACGTGATCTTACAAATAACAGGAACACCTTTCCAATGTAAAGGGACTAGGAAGTATATCGTTTCACTTCCTCCTATCTATAGACAAACAATAGCCACTTTGGACTTCTTTCCACGTCGGATAATAGACTTGTATGTGTATCATATGCAAATAAGTGCACGAAAGTAGGATGAAAAACGGTGACGTGACATTAAAACCACAATGACTCTTGATAACATTCGGTCGTAGGTTGTTATAGGTACTTTGTCCTTGTTGACGGCACTTTCTCTCTTCCTGAATACAATCAATAGACGATGATCGTAATG
Source organism: Ips typographus (assembly GCF_016097725.1). Lineage (NCBI taxonomy): Eukaryota > Metazoa > Arthropoda > Insecta > Coleoptera > Curculionidae > Ips > Ips typographus. The sequence continues at coordinate 12,863,437 of NC_138425.1, read as the reverse complement.
ATGAGAATGGAGTAATGACGGGTTTTAGTCCGATATCTAAGCAGGAAGTTGTCGACTTCCTGGGAAGTCGCCTTAGGCCGAGTTTTCCGCTTCACGTTTAGATAAGGTAAAGGTATCTTGTCGATCGGTCCAGGCGGGCCTTAATAATTGGCAAACGCCCGTTTTATGCAAATGCCACTCCTATTTGCGATGTAATGCGATAATTCAATGATGATATACCAAGTGTGGTTGTAAAGTAAATTAAAGGTTTTGTAACAAACATGCGTGTATGCTGTTTTTGTACAACCGACCGGTGATAGAAGAAGACGTGAGTGAACAAACTCTGTCTGGGTTGGGCGTTGCAGAATACCCAATTTTACTCCTGATATTTTTAGAATTGATAAGATACGTCCTTGCCTGTTGTAATGTAATACAAGTTCGACGACATTTCCTAGAAATTCCAGATTGCACTTAAATTGGTTTAACCTTAAAAAAGTACTGTAATTAACTGTGAAATAGCTACTGAAATTTTATAAAAATTATAGAGGCCTCACGGCATAGATGAAACGTGAAAAAAGCTTTAACAGATCGTTATCAGGACTTCATCAGAGTAACGAAATGGCCTTTACAAGTTAACCGACAATATCTAAATTGGCTATTTTGCTTTCACAGCTATGATTAAGCCGTTTTGTAATAACGTCTAAGGTAATATTGTTATTATTATTATCAGCTACTTAATGCCTCTCCGCTACCCACTTATCCTCTTCCTGCCTTGTGACTCATTTAATCGGATACCATCAAAGGAATTTAAAAACTACTGGCTGAAGCATTGTTATGGGATATTTGCATTCGCTAACTACTTCCGCTAGAGGTCGCGTGTGTGGGCTCCTTCTACTCAAACAAATCTATTTGGTCTGCAATCTGCGGACATTTTAATTTTACCGTAAAAAATGTCTCTGTAAAAAAAACCAGATTAACGACCGGGACATGTGCGTATTATGTCGGCTAATATACGGGGCGTTCGCATTTTTGCGTGATTAATATAAATAACGAAGCCAGTTGTGTGCAGATGCAAAGTTGTAACGACATGTGAACGCAAGGTGAATAAAACGATTAAAACTCCATGTTAAACGATATGGAAGGGAACAAGACATAGCGTTACAGACATTCTTCAGTTAAAATGGCCTTTTTCCTGTTACTACTTTGTGAAGAAAAAACTGGAAGAGTTTGAATACGTCCGTTGCAATGCGAGTTGTAATAGGCTGCATTCATAGTGGACGTAACCAAATTCCACCAAAAGTCTTAAACTTACTGTAACTATAGTGGCCAGTTAAGCACTTTTTTACAAATTAAAGCAAGGTTGACTAACCTGACGACGTTAAAAAAAACTTTTTAACGGTTTATATCAGATTTCTAATAATTGCATAACAATGACGACAGGTTTGTAGGCGATTTGACTACGAAGATTTACTGCTCTTTTTTATTGTAATATTGTAAAACACGCCTAGCTGTAATTAATCCTACTTACGCTGTAACGTTTAATCCACGCTAGACGCACCTTTTACTGATAATCGCGATAGTGTCAAAATATTTTCACTCAAATAAAAACTTTTAATTAATAGAATTGTGGCACAACTCCAGTCAAGTATCTACTTTCGCTTTGACCCATTTTATTAACACGAACGTTCAATAAATAACTGAACATGTTATTCAAACGTGTTTTAATTGCCGTATGTCAATTCTAATGCAAGAAGATAGTTTCGTTCGTTTTTCATCGATAACGTGTGTGGTAGCTAAACATTCCACCCAGTCAACTAACAATCTCTTGGAACTAATTTTTTTTCTTCAAATTCTCCAACGAGAAAAATGATGAATGATAATCAAAGGCGATTCAAAGAAACTACAATGTAACCAGATACTCGACGCGCACCGTATATAAAAGTCAAACATGGCTTCCAATTGTGTCCACCTTTTGTTCGGGCTGGTTTAAGGGTGCAGGTGCACTTTGTCAGTGTTGGATTACATAAAGGAGCCCACACACGCAAGATGATCGCGTAAATTTATAGCGAGATCAGTTCCATTTACTCTCGAAAACCTTAAATTAGTATTTTAGTTTATAACAAAATTAAATCAATTTTTTTACTGTTAAGTGACAAAAGTACAATACGATCATTGACAACAGTTCCACTAAGTCTGACAGGTGATAATAATGTCACATGGATTATTAAAACATGTTTTAGCACCACCTGACAGCGAAAAGTGTAAGCTTCAGAAATAAGTACTTGCCAGTCAACTGACATCACAATTGTGTTTTGTCAACGTTTGTTTTATATTTTGGAGACTTGTTTTCTCGATTTAACCAACTTTTCCAAAATTCTCATGTATTTATTTATTAATAATTAAGATACTGGCACATAAATTTCCATTGTAGCTAAAATGTATATAAAACAAATATTTAAAACTAGAAGTTACGTTGAAGGAGGTAAGGTTAGGTTGGTTAGGCTGTTTGTCAGAAGCTTCTAAAGAATTTGCTTCATTCTTCACTTTAAGAGGCTTCTAGAATCATTGAGGTTGGCAGAGCCCCGTAAAATGATTTTTTGAAAATACCAATTCAGATGCCTCTAAAACTAGGCTGGTTGTCAGAAGCTTCTAAATATCTACTTGCAAATGCTTCAAGATACTTCTAGAGTCATTTTACAATTGCAAAAGCCTTCAAACCAATCTAGAATTTGCTTCATTCTTCACTTTAAGAGGCTTCTAGAATCATTGAGGTTGGCAGAGCCCCGTAAAATGATTTTTTGAAAATACCAATTCAGATGCCTCTAAAACTAGGCTGTTTGTCAGAAGCTTCTAAATATCTACTTGGAAATGCTTCCAGATACCTCTAGAGTCATTTTACAATTGCAAAAGCCTTCAAACCAATCTAGAATTTGCTTCATTCTTCACTTTAAGAAGCTTCTAGAATCATTGAGGTTGGCAGAGCCCCGTAAAATGATTTTTTGAAAATACCAATGCCTCTAAAACCCTTTAAACTATCTATGCCTCTAGAATTACTGTGGAAATGTCCGGTGACTCTAAAAACTAAATTAGCTTATAAACTCGACAACATTCCTATCAGAATTGGTTTCCACACAGTTTTTTGTTGACATGAACTTGTGACGTAATTTTTAATTAGATTGATACTTGTAGAAACAGCTAACACTGACTTTGTGCGATGTCACGTCAAAGTTTATATTAAAATATCGGTTGTTTCCAGTTTTATTGTTGGTTCAGGTGAATAAAACGTGATCGGTGCAAAAGAAAATACAGTCAAGATTACTTAGAAAGCTTGCGGTTGTTTCTGTCAACGATACGTGCTCGGCCATAACAAGATCCTGACCAGACCAGACAAAATACGACACCACCTATCGGGTTTTAATCATTTTATAAAACTGTAAAAGGTGAAGGTGACTTTTTTTTTAGGTATTCGGGCCAAGTTTAACTAGCGTAACTAGCTTGTATTCCCTCTCGATCAAATTAATAATTGTTGATTATTTTTGAATGGCTAAAGTACTTTCTCAAACCGCGAGTGAAACGCGAAACCGAATTTAACTGACCCCATCGTATTTCAATTGGTGAATCATCCGGATTGAGTTTAATAGCGCTGTTGGTATAGCAAGTTGCCGTATATGGTACGGTCTGCTTCCCACAAAATAATTTAGGTAATGGTACGATTTCATTCATAAGAGGATTAAGACAATTCAACGGCGCATTCGAATGGGAAAATGCGACCGTTTGTTCTGATGCTAATTGAGTAAAAGTCATTCTACAAAACTTTTATCTCAGGTGGTAAAACAACCCCCGGACTTAACGACAAGACAAGTATTCGAAAGGAATTAATAGTACCGAGATAATAAGATTGCAAATGTCCATTAAAAGCACTAACAAATTCCTCTAGAAGGTCATTAATTCCACATCTGTTGTCAGCTTGGCATCAGATTTTTCCCCGTGGCACTCTAGGTATTTGCATTTGAATTGAAATAAGTCTTTAAGGAGTATATAACACGAGATATGAATGTGTGAATGGGATTGGAACTTGCATCGTTAAATTTACACATTGCTTTACCAGCACGCAAATGTTTGTGACATAAATTTACGACAGAGAATACAGGCATTGGTAGGTATCTACTGGTAGTTTATGACACTTGTTCGATCAGATCTTAAAATGCAATAAATTGATTCGGTAGTCTAATGTATTGCTATAGAGTGGTATTCCAGAAGGAATATAAGTCCATTATCTCGCAGTCTCCTCAGAAAGAGACCCCCTTCTATGAAAACTCTGAAATGACTGTGACATGCAAGGTGGAATTATGAGGAAACACTTTTGTATTTTCATATTTACATATACAAAACTTGTTTTGTCTTGAATAAACCAGAAGATAGACGGACATTCCATATTCGAAACGAAAAAAAAAACCAACGTAATGACGTCCTCTACATGGAAATGGCCGCATTATTCGGCGAAGCGAACGGAAGCGATAAATCACTCGTAGGTTGCACTTCTTTTAAACCTCTCTCGTTATGTAAACGGCGCAAAATTGGTTTACTTTTTTTTTCTTCGTGTGTACACACGCCTTCCAAAATAAAGTGAAAAAGCCAAAACCCGTGCGGTGCGATTTCGTGATTGTTTGCGCACTTTTAGCGGAGGCGTCACGCCGTCTGGCAACAAGGCTTCGGTGCAGTTCACTGACCCACTGTTGCATACCTCTATGGTACACTTACCGATTAAAAATGGATATGGCACATTCTCAGCGGGTGACTGATATGTATTTTCTACGCTGCGTGCTAAGACTGCGTTTGTACTTGGACTAATCTGGATTAAAAAAATGAAAAAAACCGAACAAAGCTACTTTATAAAAGAGAAAAGAAGTGTGAGAAGAGAGTACAATGTATGTAACAACTTTTTAATATGGTTCTGAAGTATTCACAACAATCCAGTTTAAAGATGTTAAGTAGAGCAGCCACAAAGCATGACAACCATAAATTTTTCTTGTAGAAATGGGCTCATCCACCGCCTACTATACTAGAAAGCCTAGAAGATACTTGTCAAAAATTCCAATATGGCGGAAATAGTGGTGACAGTTTGCGTTTGTTTGTATTGTGGAAATTGAGTTTTTTGAGGATTAGATGAATTTTTACGGTTTAAAATCAAAACTTGAGGTTATTTGCGTAAATAATTTTTATTTGCTGCTGTTCATAAGCTTTTCAAGCCATAATGTAACAGCAATTCAGGAAAAAGCCCAACCGTGTCAGTTTTTTACTTTACAAAAAACCGGATCTAACTCAACAGTGATTGAACACTTTGAAGTGGAATGATTTTACTCCAACACTATACTCAATGGTAGGTACCAGTGCTTTCTAGTACAGTAAACTTATTAGGTACTTGTTAAAAGCACAGGTATGTGAGTTACATTTTAAAGCATCCTTCATTGTGAGAGCAACAAAAATAATTTTGAATGAATGTTCTTGGTAATAACATAAGAACCATTTACCAGTTTTGCTTACCTAGTTTCAAGGATTTACAGATTTTCTTACATTGAACAGTGTTTAAACTAGTTTGCTGTGTGTTGTACTTTCCAAGACAAATGTTCTAACCAATTTGTTTAGGCTGGATTGTGTATAAAAAGCTCTATCTATACATATCTGGATCAGGAATGAACTTTTTTTTTTAATTTTTTACTCACAACTTGCAATCAACTACACGAAACAATAAAAAAAACATATTGTTTACTGCATCTGCATACTTTTGTGTATAAAACAAAAATCGCTAACGCCGCCATTAAAAGTGACATTTTAGGGTTTCTAGTATAGAGGGCGGTGGCTCATCTCACATAACGTAAAACTACGTTTCAATGAATAAAAATTGGGAAAAATGCGTATATATGACGTAGACGACTTTCAGCAGTTTTATTGGCTATGGCTCTCTGATGGGTGACAGCATCTTCCGATCAGCTGGTTTATAACCTCAAAGTCAAGTCAAGAGTGAAGTCCGTAGAGTGCAATGTTGCCAAATAACACGTTTTATAGCACGACACGAAAACTTTTTTATGTCACTGGACAAAAAGTAATTTGACATAATGTCTTTAGTGTTATTGTTAGAAACTTAAAAACTGTAAACACTGAGATGTTTATAGAAATAAAGACCGTCTTTTATAGTTTCAAATTTGTCAAGAATCGGTAAGAGTTTACAAACTGGCAACACGAAAGCGGGCCTAGAAAAAGCTGATGATAGAAGTGGCTTCTCGTACCTAATTGGTTGAAAACCGTCTACGTCATATCTAGCGGACGTTTTAAATGTTACTATTAAATTTGAATATTTTTATTTAATTCGCGTTATGTTAGACTTAGTATTTCGAAAAATAATAAAATACGTATTTTATATTTTTTTGCGTCCTAATCAATTATGAAATAAATGCAATGTATGTAACTTAATAGTCTAAAGTCTACATGTGTATAATTTGAGTAAATCGCAGCACTGTTCGTAGTTTATGATTGGTCAAAACACCACTGTGTTGCGATGTTGCCAGATTTACGTATCTGAATACATTGATGTCTCTGGTGATACTAAAAGTTTCTTTGACATTGTTAGACACCGAAACTAATTTTAGAGGCCTCTGGCAACCTCATAATGATTCTCTGAAGTCTGGAGACATATTAACGATTCTTGGTTGATTTAATGGCAATGGTATGGCCATCAAATGATCGATGTGTTAAAAAATCAAAATTAAAATATGTACTTAATGTATCTGTGTCGTTCCAGCGACTTAACTAATCACGGCTAACTTCACAGGCAATCTGTCATCGTTAAAAAAATGCATACCTGACTGATCCCCGTAGAACCACAAAGAACTAGACTCTGTCCCTTCTAGCATCATCGCATTAATTGCGGTCCGTTGGGTTGGAAGGCACCCATCTAAGCGAAAACTATTTCTTCTCGTTACCCTCAGCTGACTCTCAACACCTGTTGTGTATTAAAATTATTATAATTAGGTTCTTCTTCGAACCCTCTGGAAGGTTTGAAGAATTGCGCAACCATCTCGGTCATTGATTGTTATATACCGTACGAACCAGCTCCGATACTTATAACCTATGTCGACTTTGCCCTTTTATGGAAAAGTCAGATGAGTTCGAATCCGCACAGCGGGCCGGCCAGTACAGAAGCGTTTCCATTACGTATCGCGGATATTTCTACCTTTGACGCTGGACAAAAGGTGATGATCGAGACAGTTATGGCGTCATTGAACTTTCAGTAATAATTTCGGACTAATCAATATTAATCGCGATGGAGATTAAAATGTTCGGAAAAAGTCGTAAATACCCTAAAACACTTTAGATTACTGGTCTTAAAGTTATATTGGCAGTAAATGTTGGTACAGCTAAGTGAATGATAACCAGCTAAATGGATGAACTTGGTATTTAAACAGGAAAGGGGCAAAATATGCAGATTTTCAGGCTATTAGTAGTGAAAACTCAGGAAAGTTGGAGTAGAAATTTATTGCACTATTCTCGTAACTCGCAGGTGCCACTCTAGAGCCGGTCTCAACTAACAATATTGACAATACAGACCTTTGTTCAAGTCATCCAGATGAATTATGTGCAATTTTAGATTAAGTGGATTTAAATACAGTAATCTACTAGCCATTCAAAGAACAGATTGAATTTGAAGTTCACTCTATCACCTAAATGGAAATACAATAGTATGCACACACTGATGTAGAGCGGAATTTTGATTGACGTTTTAAGTTGACTTAATTTGGGCGCGTCCAACTCTCAACACTTGTGTAAATGCCCCGCAACCGATTTCTATTACAACGGATGACATTTAACTTTACGACTGCATACATTGCATAGCAACTTGAAGCTGATCTACGTGTATTGTCGTCGAAATGAATCAGTCAATCCTTTTAATATTACAATAACGATAATAGTAATTGAAATGCCTGCTATCTAATCGCCTTAATCTGACACGGAAGTCACACTTTCAACCGCGTTCCATTTGTTTACTATTCATTGCCTCGCGATCTCGAACTGCCGGGTATTAATACCAACAAAGGATGGTTTGCGACCAGGTGACGGTTTTACTCCCAAGTTAACTTTGAAGTTGTGAAGAGCGCCGAAACAAAGAAATCATCTGGTTGGTTTACGTCTTCCCCCTTTACTGATTGGTGTTTATTTGAAAAAGACACCCGTTACTTCCTAAACGCGTTAACCAATACTAAATAAGACCTAAAAAAAGAAATCGAAGGACAGAAAATACGTATAACTATGGTTCATTTTTTTTCCCGTTGCGGTTACGTCATCAAGTGCTCCGCCATATTGAAATTTACGCACGTCGTTTATTACAAGCTAGGCTATCCATCTTTTTAATCACCTGTTTGGACGTTGCCATATTGACAAATTCTTCCATTTAACCTCAGAATATGTATCTTTCATTAAGCAATTATAAATGAAAATAAGAAAACTATATTGTTTTGAAAAAAAACATTCTAAGAATCTCACATGTTTTGCATGCAATAAATGCTTTTTTTTTCGAAATCTGTATAATTCATCGGTCCGTTTATTACTGCAACTAACAATACACCAGGTTCATATCTGCTCGTGGAAGATGTGGCAACATAGGGCACAGTCCCAACTGACAGTCGGCTAAACATTTTGAGGTTAGGAATTTGAAAAAGTTGAAAAACACCGAAAACTACAAACAGAAGAAATAAAAACTTAATTTATGTTGTTATTCTAAGACCTTCGTAAAATTTAAGATTTTTCTTCACTAAACTGGAAAACTTGCAACATTTGGTGGTAAACAAAGGCGGAAAGTTCCAATCAAACGTTGGCTCAAACAATCAATCAAACAACCACATTCAATTTAAATTATCTGGAAAGAACATCACAGATAGGTGCATTCAAACGAGTCATTAACAGCCCAATACCAACGTTTCAAGAATTATTCCATAAAATTTGCAAGAAAGGAAAGGCAATGTGTGTATCCTGGGGACTATTAAATCCTAAAGCAGTGTTTTAACTTATAACAGAATTGTTGGTGTTTTAAGAACTTGCTTCTTGGTTTTGTGAAATAGATTGCTTATTTATTTCCTTTTTTAAATTTACCCAGCATTAAATACATATCAATTTGGTTTTGTTGTGTGATTTATTTAACATGTTTTTTTCAATTTCAGTTCAATTTATTGTAAGAGCAGTACCTCAGTTAAAGAAATTATCTAATTTTATGATTGTTTATGAAGAAAACTAGACTTCTTAGATAAAAAAGAAACTTGAGTGTACTTTTTAAAGATTTTATTTGTATATTTCATAATGTGTAAATAATACAATTAAAATAGTAATTTAACCTACTATCTGATGTAAAAGTATTTAACAGTAGCACCATCTGTTTCTAGCCTTATAGTCAGAGAAGGTACGGCAAAATGTATAAGGTCTAATTCTGCAAAATAATGGCATTTGATCAAATTTATGTATTAAGTAACTTGTATCTTTCTAATATTACCTGAAACTTATTAGAAATTTGTTTTTTCAACACTCTGCATATGGATTTTGACAACACCATTATAACCATATCTTCAAACACCTTTTGTTTAGAGTCTTTTAGAGCAATTGATAATGGGACTTTTTAAATTTGGACCCTTTCAAAGCATGATAAGCAAACTCCAGATTAGGCAAATAAAGGTACCTGAAACATAAGCTATTTAGTATTAGCAGCTCATTAATACCTCTCAGAGTCCTTTTTATAGTATTAGGTAAATCACCTTGTCAGCTTCTGCTAAATACACCTTTACTCTATATCCATGTTTCTTCAAGAACCACTGGCTTGAATAAACTTGGTTTTTGAAGTGTTCTTGTAAAAACTCTTCTTGGGAGTAAGTAAATATATGGGCTGTTTCATTGTGACAGTGTTTTCTATTAGAAAAGGCATCCTTTTCTGTTCCACAAACTCTAGTTCCTTCAGAATGTTTCACTGGGCCCCTTGATAGTGGTAAAGTGTATTAAAAGGTGGCATTTTCAATACTGAGTACCGAAACACACACACATTATCTAGTCTCACACGTAGTAGCGCAGTTAAAAACAAGTTAAATCAAAATACTCCTTGAAATATTGTAAAATTTACATCAAAAATAAAAAATGTCTCTTTGTTTACTTTTTGTCAACAATGGCGGTCGATTTTCCGAGCCTTGTCGTACTGATTCATTGTCGACGTGACTAGATGACGTCAAAATTCTATCGCGCTCGGAACGCATGTAATAGACAAGAAAGGCAAATGATGACGTAACCGCCACGGGAAAATAAATGGACCATACCTAAAGGCTACCAATTGAAAGATTGTTAGTTTCTTTAGAGTTGCTTAAAGGACCTAATACAACTAAAAAGACACTAACCGTTCAGTACTCCGCTGGACCTCCTGCAATATTTTCTCTTTTGTACATTTATTTGGTTCAGTATAAGCAAACTAATTTTATGCGAGAAAGATGATTATCCTTAAGGCTACTTCCTGAACGACTAGACGTCTTCCAGTTTCTAAATTGCAAGTAACGTTTCATGAATATACATTTCGTCTTGCTATAGCATTTAATTAAAGGTGAGAGAACCATGATCTATTCCGCACTACAAACACACCAGTTATGGCGTTGCATTTTAATTGCTCGATTAAAGTTATCGAATTATTCCAATTAATAATCAAATACTACTTTGTTTTATTGTAGCTTTGAAACCAGTTTTAGAGCGAATCTTCTGCCCTTATGGTGCATCTTATTTTTGTTTCTGAATATGCAATATGCAATTTCAAAACCGCTGATGTAAATTTCAGTCTTCAAGAATGAAATTGCAGTGTGCCACCATTACCTACTCACTATATCATTAAGTGGTTGCAAATATTGACTTTCCATTTGTATGACCGTCATATTGGTGGGAAATTTATATTGTTCTACTTTCCATTCAAATTTTGACATTACAATTATTATTACTGGTCAAAAAAACAGCTTTTCTTATGTATATCATTTATTAGAACAGGGTTAACAGCAAAAGTACGTAGGCAGTAATTATGGACACGAGTTATATAAACTGTGGTCCCATATGTTGTTGTATTGTGTGGATGTCAGGAAATGCCCTATATAACGTCGTATCTGCGTTAGCCCACATTGAGATATTGTGTTTGTATAGTTATTTAAGTTCAAACCATAATCAGTGCACACACAGAACAATTACGTCAAGATTATAATTATTGCACTTCAAGCTGAATTAACTTACGTTAGCATCAAAGACTTGTTGGACAAACTAATCGACAGACCAGTTGGTAAATATCCTATTACGCCTTAACAAGAGCGTACTTGTTAGCACCGACAAACAATCAACGGTAAATTATGAAAATCTTCGAGTACCTCTCTTAAATGACTGGACAAATAGGCAGAGTTTTGGTCGGTTGCTCTACTGTACCTATAACGTAATAACAAGCCGAGAAAAAAAATGTTAACCAGGCCGTTGACATACACCCAAGCTGCTGAGTTGATGATCGAAATGGCATTTCATTTAAAACAATTATTATTCCCCTTACATAGATAAAACCGGATGATTAAGTACTGGCGTTAGGTGTAATTAAGTGCGTCATTATGTGATGCAATTATTGCAAAAACATTCAAATTGGACGCTTCGTACTTTAGTTTATTTTTTTTCCGATAATGAGAAATTTCTCGTTAACAGTTACTTATGATTTGGATTACACCTTCAATTAATTGCCAATTTAATCAAAAACCTAATTAATAACTATATTAAATAATGTTTGTAGATAAATGATTAGCCAGTTAATGTAATCCAGTTTTTATTACTTTCATGTAACAAGCTCAAAAACTGCTTAATTTTTATTTTGACCCACTTCAGAACATCAGTTGTCTATTTTTAAAATCCTTTGATGAAGTATCCTTTGTCTTGCTAGGAGATTTAATGATCCTTGGTATCCTCTAATTAAATGGAAAATTTCGGTAAGATGTGCAAGTTTATGTAATATGTTTTTTGAATTTTTAATTACTGGTTTACATTTGAAGGTTTCATCTCACTGCTGACTGAGTTTTAATACTTGTGAAGTGTCATTAAGTGTCACAACTGTCAAGTTTAACTCCACAGAGTTACGAATAACAATCAACGTTGATTTTAATGTAATTTTCAAGTTTTTCCACGAGGAAAAGGTTTCTTAAGATCCTTGGGTTTTACAAGCGATTTTGTCCCTGACTGTCCTTTCAAATTGTGTTTCTGACAGTTCAAACTTTGACACCGCTTTTCTCCCTGACTGTACTCGATTTTTTAATGTTTCTTATGTCATTGGATAGGAAATTTAGTAAGGAATCGAAAAATGTGCTTAAAACTGTCATTTTCCTACTCCAAGTGGGTTTTACAAGCAATTTTGTACTTGACTGTCCTTTCAAATTGTGTTTCTGACAGTTCAAACTTTGACAGCGCTTTTCTCCCTGACTGTACTCGATTTTTTAATGTTTCTTATGTCATTAGACAGGAAATTTAGTGAGGATTCCAAAAATGTGCTTAGAAACATGATTCCGTCACTCCAAGTGGGTTTTACAAGCGATTTTGATCCTGACTGTCCTTTCAAATTGTGTTTCTGACAGTTCAAACTTTGACACCGCTTTTCTCCCTGACTGTACTCGATTTTTTAATGTTTCTTATGTCATTGGATAGGAAATTATGTGAGGATTCCAAAAATGTGCTTAAAACTGTCATTTTCCCACTCCAAGTGGGTTTTACAAGCAATTTTGTACTTGACTGTCCTTTCAAATTGTGTTTCTGACAGTTCAAACTTTGACACCGCTTTTCTCCCTGACTGTACTCGATTTTTTAATGTTTCTTATGTCATTGGATAGGAAATTTAGTAAGGATTCGAAAAATGTGCTTAAAACTGTCATTTTCCTACTCCAAGTGGGTTTTACAAGCAATTTTGTACTTGACTGTCCTTTCAAATTGTGTTTCTGACAGTTCAAACTTTGACAGCGCTTTTCTCCCTGACTGTACTCGATTTTTTAATGTTTCTTATGTCATTGGATAGGAAATTTAGTGAGGATTCCAAAAATGTGCTCAGAAACATGATTCGGTCACTCCAAGTGGGTTTTACAAGCGATTTTGATCCTGACTGTCCTTTCAAATTGTGTTTCTGACAGTTCAAACTTTGACACCGCTTTTCTCCCTGACTGTACTCGATTTTTTAATGTTTCTTATGTCACTGGATAGGAAATTATGTGAGGATTCCAAAAATGTGCTTAAAACTGTAATTTTCCCACTCCAAGTGGGTTTTACAAGCAATTTTGTACTTGACTGTCCTTTCAAGTTGTGTTTCTGACAGTTCAAACTTTGACACCGCTTTTCTCCCTGACTGTACTCGATTTTTTAATGTTTCTTATGTCACTGGATAGGAAATTTAGTAAGGATTCAAAAATGTGCTTAAAACTGTTATTTTCCCACTCCAAGTGGGTTTTACAAGCAATTTTGTACTTGACTGTCCTTTCAAATTGTGTTTCTGACAGTTCAAACTTTGACACCGCTTTTCTCCCTGACTGTACTCGATTTTTTAATGTTTCTTATGTCACTGGATAGGAAATTTAGTAAGGATTCCAAAAATGTGCGTAAAACTGTTATTTTCCCACTCCAAGTGGGTTTTACAAGCAATTTTGTATTTGACTGTCCTTTCAAATTGTGTTTCTGATAGTTCAAACTTTGACACCGCTTTTCTCCCTGACTGTACTCGATTTTTTAATGTTTCTTATGTCATTGGATAGGAAATTTAGTGAGGATTCCAAAAATGTGCTTAAAACTGTCATTTTCTTACTCCAAGTGGGTTTTACAAGCAATTTTGTACTTGACTGTCCTTTCAAATTGTGTTTCTGACAGTTCAAACTTTGACACCGCTTTTCTCCCTGACTGTATTCGATTTTTTAATGTTTCTTATGTCACTGGATAGGAAATTTAGTGAGGATTCCAAAAATGTGCTTAAAACTGTCATTTTCCTACTCCAAGTGGGTTTTACAAGCAATTTTGTACTTGACTGTCCTTTCAAATTGTGTTTCTGACAGTTCAAACTTTGACACCGCTTTTCTCCCTGACTGTACTCGATTTTTTAATGTTTCTTATGTCATTAGACAGGAAATTTAGTGAGGATTCCAAAAATGTGCTTAGAAACATGATTCGGTCACTCCAAGTGGGTTTTACAAGCGATTTTGTTCCTGACTGTCCATTCAAATTGTGTTTCTGACAGTTGAAACTTTGACACCGCTTTTATCCCTGACTGTACTCGATTTTTTAATGTTTCTTATGTCACTGGATAGGAAATTTAGTAAGGATTCCGAAAATGTGCTTAAAACTGTCATTTTCCTACTCCAAGTGGGTTTTACAAGCAATTTTGTACTTGACTGTCCTTTCCAATTGTGTTTCTGACAGTTCAAACTATGACAGCGCTTTTCTCCCTGACTGTATTCGATTTTTTAATGTTTCTTATGTCACTGGATAGGAAATTTAGTGAGGATTCCAAAAATGTGCTTAAAACTGTCATTTTCCTACTCCAAGTGGGTTTTACAAGCGATTTTGTTCCTGACTGTCCTTTCAAATTGTGTTTCTGACAGTTCAAACTTTGACACCGCTTTTCTCCCTGACTGTACTCGATTTTTTAATGTTTCTTATGTCATTGGATAGGAAATTTAGTGAGGATTCCAAAAATGTGCTTAAAACTGTCATTTTCCCACTCCAAGTGGGTTTTACAAGCAATTTTGTACTTGACTGTCCTTTCAAGTTGTGTTTCTGACAGTTCAAACTTTGACACCGTTTTCTGCCTGACTGTACTCGATTTTTTAATGTTTCTTATGTCACTGGATAGGAAATTTAGTAAGGATTCCAAAAATGTGCGTAAAACTGTTATTTTCCCACTCCAAGTGGGTTTTACAAGCAATTTTGTACTTGACTGTCCTTTCAAATTGTGTTTCTGACAGTTCAAACTTTGACACCGCTTTTCTCCCTGACTGTACTCGATTTTTTAATGTTTCTTATGTCATTAGACAGGAAATTTAGTGAGGATTCCAAAAATGTGCTTAGAAACATGATTCGGTCACTCCAAGTGGGTTTTACAACCGATTTTGTTCCTGACTGTCCTTTCAATGTGTGTTGTTCTTAAAACTGTCACTCTCTCACTCCAAGTGGATTTTACCTTGGTTAAGATCTTAGCAAACTGTATCTAAAAAGAAGTAATCTAAGAAAAGTCGAAAGAAAGAAATATGCTGATATTAAGAGAATAAATAAAAAAAATCTTTAATTTCAGTGGGTAGAATTTATTTGAAATACCTGTCAGAGAGGTTTAATATCTCATGTGTTATCTTCAGACTAAAACCACATAGAAACATAGCAATACAATTTAGTATTATACTTAAAACAATCCATATCTATCGACAGGTGATACCGTTAATTGTTGGTAATTATCACTTTATTATGTACAATAGGTGATACTACTTAAAGGCGTTGACTTATACAGAGTAGCATTGTTACGTTTTCCTGATTCATGTGCCCCCTACAGACATTATTTTTAATGAATCATCCTGTAAATAAACGGGGATTTATCAGCAAACTATGTGAGCGATTTATCAGACTAAAATAAATCAAAAGGCGTTTAATTGTATTTATTCGGTCGAAATCCCCAAAATTGTTTCTGGCGCCTGATTATCGCATTTTTCTAATCAGACTGATAAAATGTTGCAACCAAGCTGAAATTCTCGCAAAAATTATTGTTGATAACTTAGGTGTATGAGTAGAACGGAAGGAAGAAAGTCACATGTTACATACAGGTAATTAATTAATAAAGAAAGAAAAAATAATTTCTGATTTGCTCTTTGCCCTAGAAAGGAAAGATCGATATAGAGCCAGGCCGCGAGCAACAGAGAAACAGCTGACAACCCCGTGAGGGTGGCATTAAATCTGACAGTCCCGGATCAATAAACCATTTTAGAAATAGCCTAAAATCTGTCCGTATAATTTTATTAAAAAACTTACAATGATTTAATCCCAACCAGGATTGTTTTGACATTAATAATTTCCAGAAATGACGGTCTATTTTAAAAAAACACAGCCGGCGTTGCCTCTACCAAGGCCGACACTAAAAATAGCCCTCATTTTTATTAAAAAAACTCCACTTTTAGGCGTACCTTTTGGGTTTCCAACGACGTTTCAACACCCCCAACATATCGAGTGGAATCCACCTTTAGGACACTCGGAAACTGTCACCAAAGCACACTCGAAACCATTCAGAAAAATCACACACACAGTCTAAACACTTACGCCCCTAGAAAAATGTCGCTCAAATCGTTCAGAACGGCACCTGTCCTTACCCAAAATAATTGATCGCGACGTTTTTTTTTTTTTTTGAAACCCGCACCGCACCAACTCTAACCGAGATGCTGTGCGTCTGAAAATAAACAGTCTATACCTATACTCTACTCGCTACTTGCGACCGACTGTATACGGGCGATCACGTGGGACCGGAATCCAGCCTTGCGATTGGTCGAAACCAGCTGGCGGGTGAATTGCGACCGACTGAACGCCTCGAGTTGAAAAGCCGCTGATGTGCATCACAGGTGGAAAAAATGCTTGTTAAGACCCTAGAGATATAATCACAAGTGATTCTTCATCACTCAGTGGTTTTTTTTTTATTATGAGAATACCGAGGGAAAGTGAACAAAATTCAAGAATTTTTGTGCCAAAGCAAGAGCTGAAAAGAAGAAGAACACCGTCAACCAATCAGACGTCACCAAATTTGGAGATTATAATTTTTGTGAAGAGGAAAGAAGAAGAAGAAAGGGGGCAAATATTTACAGATTTTTTGTCAAAACTACCATTCTTATTAAAAGAAATGAAGAAGAGGAATTAAAAGAAGAAGACACCAATTTCGGGGATTATAATTTTTAAAAAAGTGAATCAAAAGAAGGATTAAAGAGAAGAAGAAATGGCTCCAAAATTAGTAAATATATTTTTCGCGCCAGAATGGTATTTTTAACAGAAGAAATCAAGACAAATTAAGAGAAAATAAGCAAAGGGGTCAACATAAAATTACGAAGAAAGGGCGCTAAAAGTAGTAAATATATTTTATGCGCCATCAATGGTGTGGTAAAACCCAATGTAAAACTAAAACTAGCCATAGGAAAACCACATAGTAACTATGACAGAGAAACATAGACAAATGCATGCACGAGACAAAGACAGAAAACCTAAAAAAAGTCTACAACTTGCCAGAGATTTTACTGCGATGTTGTCAAACGTCTCTCTAAATTCGTCGACTAGATTATATGCAAAATTAATTTTGTGACTAGAACATTCCTAATAATTTTCATTTATTTTAATAATGTATTTGCGATAAGTGTTTAGATCGGTTTAATTGTACAGGGTGTTGCATTTTCGATGGTTTTACGGGGTACAGAGAAAACGGTAATAGATAGAAAAAAAGTAGCATACGTGTTCTGATCTCTTTTTCTGAGCTGAGGTGACTGGCGAAGAGTGGGCTGCGCAAACTTCTTTTGTTTCAAAGATACGGGAGGCTTTTGAAAATTGGTTATTTTGGAACCTCCTCTGTATTTCATTTGCTATTAAAGTTATCAAAAAAGGAAAAACGGTTTCCGGTAGAAGTTTTGACGTAGAATCCAATGGCGTAATCAGTTTTATTCTATTCCGTTTAGTTTCTGACATATGACAGTTGAAGTTACATTTTTACGTCATTTAATTCTGTTGATTTTTACCTTTTCAACGGTGTATTACAACATATAGGTTTTTAGAGGTTAATCCTGTTATTTTAAAAAAAGACCTTTGCTAAGCTAAAAAAAAGGCCAATATCTAAAATACCAAACAAAATCGGAAATCATATAAACTAACACATCAGAAAATTAAATATTTTTAAGTTACAAACAGTTCTACCGTTACTTTAATAAGAAAAGTGGCCATTTCTATTTTCTACTATTTTTAAGGTAGAAGTTAAAAAAACTGTTTATAAACGACATGTAACATGTTGTTATGAACATAGCCAAATTTTGTTTCGATTGTGGGTATTTTTATACATATTATTTAGCACTTTTTTGTTAAGGAAACGCTTTTTTTCTAATTACCAAGATTAACGTTTACAAACTTATATGTTTTAATACACCGTTGAAAAAGTAAAAATCAACAGAATTAAATGAACTAAAAATATATAGGGTGTTCCATTTAAAAAAATATAACTTACTGTCATATGTCAGAAACTAAACGTAATAAGAAAAAACTGACTACGCCATTGGATTCTACGTCAAAACTTCTACCGGAAACCGTTTTTCTTTTTTTGATAACTTTAATAGCAAATGAAATACAGAGGAGGTTCTAAAATAACCAATTTTCAAAAGCCCCCCGTATCTTTAAAACAAAAGAACTTTGCGCAGCCCACTTTTCGCCAGTCATCTCAGTTCAGAAAAAAAGATCAGAACACGTATGCTACTTTTTTTCTATCTATTACCGTTTTCTCTGTACCCCGTAAAACCATCGAAAATGCAGCACACCCTGTACATTTGTTTAAAAAAGTGCCAATAACCAAATTATGTAATTACTCCAGTGAATAATTTCAAATATTAAAAAATTTTCTACGACAAGAAAAAAGTCGCCAAAATTAGTAAATATAATTTTCGTGCCAAAAAAGTTATTTTTATTAGAAGAAAGAAAGAATTATAAAGACAAAAAAGGAAGACCAAGAGAAAAATAAAACAAAAATGGGGAATATAACTTTTGTGTCAAAAATAGTATTTTTATCAGACGAAACGAAGAAGAAGAATTAAGAGAAAAAGAAAAGAAGCAAAGGGCTCAAAATAAAAGTAAGAAGAAAAGGCACTAAAATTAGTAAATAAAATTTTGTTTCTACGCCCCAAAAATGGTATTTATTATACAAGATAAAAAGAGGAAGAATAAGAGGATAAATATTTCGACACCATTTACGGCGTTCGTTTCACGTTTCTTTATTTTGAGCCTATATGTTCACCATGTGTTGAGTTTAAAAAAATCCAGAAACACTCCTTTTAATTGAAATTAAAACTAGCATTCAACAGAATATTTATTTGATTAATTTTTGATGACCTTACTGTTTGTACTGTAATATCTGAATTTACATTGAAAATGACAGACACAATCAATTGTTCTAGTTCCGAGTGTTTAGCTTGCGATATTTCACCTTTTGACATTGTGCATGCAAAACAACTCGATTAACATAATTTTTTTTTGACAATATGCCAAAAATTATTAATAACTAATGGTTGAATCTAATAGCCATCGGTGCAGTTCTTATTTTTGGGTAACGTAAGCCTTTCCGGGTCAATGTGGTTTTTGCTCAAAGTCTGATAAATGTAAGAGCGAAGTTCCACTCCGATTTCCTTCTGTTTAGCCCAGATCCACACCAAATCTAAAACTTTACCATTGTAAAGAATTCTAGCGTGTGTACCGTGTATTACCTGTATGAAATAAGTGAAAATTGGAACAGGAATACAAGATGGCGTAACTTGTATAGTCAGTACTGACCACCTGGTAATATCCAGCACCTGGAAGGTACCTGTTGACGATTCGAGGCAGTTTACTGCTAACTTTGTACAAGAACAAACTGGGGTCTTTCTTGCTTTGCACCGCCACCCCTTCACTTATAGAAAATATTCCTGAACTACAATTTACTCAATAATGTTTTAAATTAAAATTATCAAAAAACACTTACACTCTGCTTCTAGAGTTAACGTACACATCCAGCTGTCCTTGACGGTTCTGTTCCAAATCCACACTAACGCAACTGGATATCAATTCCATGAGATAGAAAGAACGTTCAATTTCGTACCAATGTCCTGTAAACTGTATTAACTACGTGTGGAATAGTGATAGTTAGGAAATTTGTATTACCAAACTAATGTTGAAATTGGGCATGTACCCAATACGAGGGCAGGCGCCAAGGCCATAACTGGACGCGGACCTTAAAACCGCATTAAAAATGACCACAAACAACCAACCGGACACCAAACCCACCATTTTACGAATAACAACTGACGTTATATCCGTATTTTTAACACACAAAACAATCAATAATGCATCAAATTAACATTAATGTATCATTTTTGACTCGTGAACTCTAAAAATCACTATACCGTGTTGAACTTTTTACTTGAAAATTCATCAGTACTAATGTTTTCTATTATCATTGTCACCTACATTTTTTCCTTTATGTGCAACTTTTTAACTTGTGTTAAACAATGTTACAACTCATTAAAATTGTATGATATAATAGAGCTATATATAGGTTACGTGAAATTTTAAATAATCGCGTGTGTGCACATTTTTGATTTCATTAAGTATGGTAATCCCTAGATTTGACAATTTTTGACAATTGTTATGTTCCTATTGTAACCAGAAAATTTTTCTGTGTGTCTGTGTTACGCGAAGGTACCAGTTACTAACTTTTAAATGACGTTACATCACTTTCAAAGTCAATCTCTTCAGGTAGAATTTTGTAAATGTGAAAATAACGAACAAAAACAAAATTGATTTTAAATAAACTATATTTTTAAATGTAACATAAAATAGAAAAAACGATTTATCCTAGCGCCTACTTAGAAAAAATTAATGAAATAATTGTTAAAATATAAAATTAACACCATCGATACGATTACAACAAAAGTAATCTTTACACAAAATGATGCTTCCTTCAGTCAGTTTTTAGTATAGAACCGAAAACTGACTAAAGGAATAATCTGTACGTTTAATCTTGCCCATTACGCAAGCTTTGGTAATTTACACTTAATTTTAAAACAGAGATGTACATTTGTCGTTAAAATCCTAAAATTTACGCATTAAAAAACACAAAATTAAAATTGTAAACGATACTTACACAATAGAGAACAAATGTCGTAAAAAAGACATGTTACACCGTAAAAATACTATTATACTTTCTTGTATGTATAAGACTGTAGCGTTTATTTTTTTAAGGCATCGTAAACATCACACGTGTGGTAAATAAGGCAAAGCACACCGATTTGTACTATGCTACAATTATTATAATTTAGTAGTTGCCGAATAACGAAGGAAAAACTAGCTACAATTATCACTTTGTTTGCTTAAAAACACAGTTTTTATGCTTTTATTCAAAATATACTCTCTCTTTTTCCAACGAATGAAAAAATTATTGGCAAGAAAACTTGTCTAGGTAAATAAAAAAAAAACAACGCCTCAACGAAAATACTAAAACACTAAAGCTTTGAAAGCGAACATAAAGCGCCTGCAAAGCTTTTGGCTGCCAAATTATAGGTACACTATTTTCGTATTAGATTTCGAACCTTATTAACACACCTATCCATAAAGTTTCTCTTCCTTTTAGACTCACTACAACTACCGTCGTCTGATTTTTTCGCGACCGGACTGTCCAAAATGTCTTCAGCACTACGAGCTTTCTGCAGATTGGTGTGCGAGTCAGTCTGTTCGAAATCCCGGGTTTGACTGTCGTCGTCGCCCGTTTCGGACGGATTGGGTGCATCTTCAGCGATTTTCGGTTCGGAATTGAGGAGGCCATCTAAGCTTCGAGATCTGTTTGGTAACCCATCGGACACTAGAGTGGACATGGGCGCGGTCGAACCCCTACGATACGGGTACTGAGGCGGTAAGCCCCTGTTCGATTTCGGGTTCATCAACCAGGTTCGGGACGGGCTTCCTGCCTTCATGTATCTGCAAACAGGAACTGAAAGGTTATAATTAGTTTATAATTAGGTTAATGATTTAAGCAGGCGTTAACTGTTATCAGAAATCAGAAATTTAGTCAGGGGATGCGTGTGTCTCTTTATAAAACTGATCGTAAAGTTTCGGCAAAAAAAACTTAAAAAGAAGCTCAAGTTTTTCAGTTTCGGAAAATGTCTGCAAGAGGGCGTACTATCAACTTTATCTTAAAAATGTACTTCAAAATTTGAAATACAATGCCACTTTGAAAACTCATTCGTTTTTGATATTTTCTTGGTGCAAGCAGTTGTTTTAAAGTAATCCTTTACCTACTCTTTAAACAAAGTAAATCTGTTACAAAATGTGTAAATAGCAATTTACAAATTAATATTTGATAAAGAAAACTTATAACAGAAGGCCACATTGTGTCCAAAGCAGTCCAGAACCTGCAATATGCTCTTTAAACTGTCCAAAAACCTTTTAAATGCACTTGAAGTAGCCAAAAAAGGTTCCAGAAGCTCCCAAAACATTATAGAAGCTTCCAACTGATTTCAAAACAGTCTAAAAGCTATTCTAGAGCAGTTTACAGCTTTCAATAATTTCTAGAAAAGTAGAAGATTTCCAGTCGGCTCTAAAGCAGCAGAACCTTCATTATGCTCTTTAAACTGTCCAAAAACCTTCCAAATGTTCCTGAAATAGTCTAAAAGAAATTTCAAAAGCTTCCAAAACAGTGTCTAAAGCTTTCAAATGCTCCTGAAGCAGCATAGAAGCTTCCAAATGTTCAACTAGTCTAGAAGCTTTCAAAAGATTTTTCAAAACTGTCTGAAAGCTTCCGTATGTTTCTAAAGCAGTTTAAAAGCTTCTAGAAGCTCCCAAAACATTATAGAAGCTTCCAAACCCTCTTCAACTAGTCTAGAAGCTTCCAACAGATTTCAAAACAGTCTAAAAGCGATTCTAGAGCAGTTTACAGCTTTCAATAATTTCTAGAAAAGTAGAAAATTTCCAGTCGGCTCTAAAGCAGCAGAACCTTCATTATGCTCTTTAAACTCCTGAAATAGTTTAAAAGAAATTTCAAAAGCTTCCAAATGCTTCACTAGTCTAGAAGCTTTCAAAAGATTTTTCAAAACTGTCTGAAAGCTTCCGTATGTTTCTAGAGCAGTTTAAAAGCTTCTAGAACTTTTCGAATCTGTACCATTGACCATTTAGTCAATAAAGCCAAGAGTCATTCTAATTTGGTCCTAATATACCTACATCTTTTCTTAATTGGAACAACGTAGAAATTATGAAAATATTAGGAAACTAAACAACTAAATCTTAAAACAAAGACACGCACACACATCCCCTGCCACCTCAAAAAAGCTTCTGGCACCCTCCAGAGCACCAAAACTCACCTTGGTAAGGGCGTTGGTACATTAACCGAGGCCGGGGGACCATCTAGTCAATCCCGAAGCCCCCCGTTGACGTCTTTGTCCGAGCTTTTGCCGCTACCCGAATCGTTGCTGTGCATCCTTTGATAGCTGGGGGGCTGTCTCACCATACTGGGATTGGACGGTGTCCCCGGGGTGATGTCTCCCCCTTTATTCAGTCCCACCCGCATCATACCCTCGTTGCTTCTATTGCATTCGCCGCGCATGAACCTGCAAAGGATGATCGATTTTTTAGTTATCAAAAATCTGAGTTTCTTAAAGTAACACTAAAATGGTTAGTCCAAGCGTTTTAGAGGTTGATCAGTTTAGATTCTCAAACTCTTCGACACTTGGAGTATTACGTCAGTAAAAATGTTTTTGGTAATTAGTCGGTTATAATATGTGATTAATTCATAGTATTGTGGTTAGATGGTTTTCTGTCAAGCCTGGAACCTCAACCAAACATGTAATCACAAGTGCACGTCACATAAGTGAGAGTTGAAAATTGCAAAAAATCTTACCTCAACCAGTTTTTGTGCGGCATGCAAGAATAGAATGTGTGAGAATTGCTTTGATGGACCTAACCAGCTGGTATTTACAAGTAAAACTTTCATAGTCTTTATCGAACTGAGACATTTGTTACAAATGAGTATTTTTTCTGTGACATTCCAGAAATAGAACTATATATGTACTCACTTTCTTTATTGAATATGTTATCGGTTTTGTTAATTAAATGAGTATAACCGTTTCATGCCAGTTTTGTTTTCGGATCAATATCTCCTTTTCAGATTTCGGCGAATTCTTCTACAAAAATCGAAACACATGCGTTACGTTATGGCAGTGTATTTAACTAAATTGTGTTTGACCAAAACCACCTTAAAAAATACAGGGTGACAATTTTACTCAAAAACTCAATATTTTTGATTAACCTCATGCCAAACACTATCACCGCCTTTCAGCTTAGTCATCAGTATACAAAAAAACGCATTAAAAAAAAATCCAGCACCAAATTGCTTATATATTTAGTTAAAAAAAAGTGTAGCACCAATTTCTACAATATACAGTGTGGTAAAGATATATCTCAACAGCAAAGCATCAAGATTCAGTGTTTGTTGGTACAGTTCCGTTAAGAAACCTGAAAATTAATTTTTAATAATGTTTCAAAATGAAGAAAAGTCGGTTATGTTAACATACCAAAGTGTCCCAAAAAAAACTACAGTCAGTCTGAATGTGCATGTTATGTATTTGTGTCTGAAAATCTTCTAAGGGGGTTCATGTAACTGACTTTGTGTAGGCTGACATTACACAGAAATATCTTTAGTTAGTTTAGTTACTTTTGGGACACTCTGTAGGTACATGAATATAGCGATTATAACTTTTGCACATTGACTTTAGTCTTGTAATTATTTTAAATAAGTGTTGCACTTAAATGATCAGTGATGTTTTAGTTATACCTTGGTTATACACTGAGTAAACACTTTTTTCACACAGTTAAGGGTTAAGTTAGACAGTATCGTACCTTTCCAGCTTGTCCACACAGGCGTCCTGATAGTCGTGAATCCAACGAACGGCATTGAAATGGCACACTTGACGCATATCTTCGGGTAGTTCGTCCGGTTCGGGGAATGTAAAATTATCAATGATAGGGATAATGTTGCAGCTCGCAGACAAAGCAGCTACTATCTCCTATAAAACGATTTTTAATTGTATACACAAAAATTACCAAAAAAAAACTTACCCTATGGACCCAGTCTTTTTTCTCAATATCATGTTTACATCTGTCCAGAGCACTAGGTGTCAGTACCAACAGGAAGTGTTTAGCTTTGTGGATGCTTTGTAGCAAGTTATTGTCGAATTTGCCGGCTTCCAGTCGCTCCACGTCGATAAATACACTGAATCCCCTCAGCTGAAGATGAACTTTGAGCAAACTGGCTAGTTGCGAGCCATTCGATCTGCGATAACTGACGAAAACATCCAAAGACTTGTCCGGACTTTCATCGTTTAGCTCGCTTCCAATTCGGTTCTCCAACTGTCTAATTCCCTCCATGATCCTAAATCGATGTATGGAGTTTTTGATGCCACATTCGCACAACAGCTGGTCTTCCGAAATATTCCTCAAGGCCTCCTTGGTTTCGACACCGGCGTTGAGCAAACTGTACGTATACGTGCAGAATTCCGGGCCGAGTGATTGCAAGAAGTTGTTTATGTTCGCCGTGTCTCTAGAAGTGTAGTCAGCCATCCGTTTCAGTTTTTGTAACTCCCTAGTAAATCTCTTCCTTTTGATTCCGTTCGTTAAGCCAATATCTTCCTTTAAGTTTTCTTCGGTTAGTTGTAGCAACAAGTCCCCATCTACCCGGCTTTCGACAAAACTGGGGGCAATCTCTGAGAATCCGATCTGTTTCACCCACTCTTCAACATCTTCGGCAGACCATAATGGCACTTGCTGACTCAGTTTATGAGGAACTTCTTCCCCGATCAGCCTTAAAGCTTGCGCCGCATATTTCGACGCTACAGCATTAGGACAACTAGCTACTTTCTTCAACGCTTCTATAGCTCCAATTTCTTGGAATATATTAGTGTTTCCCTGTTGTTTTTTAATTCCGGCTTCCATACAAAAGTGGAATGAAGCCAAATTTCTGGCTTCTTCTCGTTTTGAGCTTAAAACAGGAACCAAGTGTTTCAACCAAGTTTTACTTTGACCATGAGCGTGCGCTAAATTAGATTTTGCAAACTCTGAAGGGTTGTGTGTAGTTACGAAGGGTTCCACCAGGTCTAAAGTACCACTTTGAATCACTTCGGACTCGATCTCAGCGTTGGCCACCAGTACCGTTATAGCCAAGCAGGCGTAATATTTAATATTATCGTCATTATGGAAAGCCAAAGGGAACAACCACATAGGGACCTTCCTCTTGATCATTGCTTCCTGGTTCTCCGCACCACCGTATAAACTTAAATTAGCCAAGGCACCAGCACAGTGACGTAACGTTTCAACGTCGCTTTTCCTACACTCGAACAGTAGAGCATCTAGACCTCCTAACCTAACCACATCGCTGCAAGTTTCTTCACTATGTTTAAACAAATGTTCAAGGATACCAGTTCCCACTCTGGAATGTTCCACAGAATTCGTATGTTTAGTGCACACACAAGCCACTTTCACCACTTTATCTAAGCCATTTTCAACTACATGAGCGCGGTTCTCAGTAGTGAGGCACTGTTCCAACAGTTGTGCACTGTTAAATTGCAAATCCTCTTCGTTTTTAATGCAGTTGTTCATTAACAAGTCCAGACCTCCAAATTTTCTCAAAGCGTTGCACAAACTATAACCCAACTCGTGTCCAAAAGTGGGTACTGCCCAAGCTTTTCGTATGACATCATTGATTCTGCCGAGAATCTGAGGTGCTTTACCGTTCTGCTCTTGGTTCTGTATGAATTTAATCGACTTGTCTAGATAGTCTGTGTACTTGCTGATTGCTTTCTCCACGTCAATGTACTGGGAGGATGCGGACAGTTGCTCCAGGTCATCAAAGGAAATTGACAGTATCTCATCCTCGGTGCTAGCACCGTTTATAAAGCCGTGGAACTGCTAAACAAATTAAAATATAGTAACCAAACCTGTAACTTGGTCTTAATAAAATACTAACCTGAGCTAACATTTTAGCTTCAGACGAGGTAATTCCTTTTGATGAGCTGGAATAAACCTCTCTACTAGATGATCGGCTGTGTTCCTGGTTGAAGATTCCACTCGCTGTTACAGTCTGTCGTTGCTGTTGAGATTCTGAGGCTGATGATTGTTGCTTAAAGTTGTCAGTGGTCAGTACCATGTTGCTGTGCGCTACGTTTTTGGATTCTTGCTGGCTCAGTTCGCCAGATCTTAATTTTCTTGCTTCCTATTACAACAAAACAGATGATTTAGAATTAGTTGTATTTGATTTGTGTTTAGTTATAGTTTTGGGACTCAAATTTGATAAGTGAAAACACTTAAGCGACTCACTGAAAACTGAAAGCAGCCTCGATCACTACTTGATCTCGATCAAAAAAAAGTTTATAAGTGAATGTTTTATTGCACGGATTGTCATTGAGTTGGAATTTTGCCCGCTGGCACTTAAGCCAGAAACCACGACATGACTAAGATCCTATTTGTGTCACCAAAAAACTCTTTTCTCCCCATAAATATGCCAATATTAAACAGTGGTTAAAAGTTATTTACATTTTTAGCTGGCGTGGACAAGCGAACGTTAAGCCTGGACGGCGTGTTAATCTTGGAAATCAAAAGAGGCACCGGGTCCTCGTTGAAGTCCACACTCTTAAAAGCCCCTTTTTTGATTGGCCATGGCGCCGACATTTTCCCGATCAAAGACATGGACACTGTTCAAAAACTGTTCCGCACCGAAAACGTTCGCTAAATTATTAGCGTCGTGTCGTTATCTAAACTAAGACAGTTGAAATTGTTTCTAACGATTTTATTAGACGCACACTCGACACGACTCTGAAAATATTCACGTAAAAATACGCTTCTCTGAAAGTTCTGGCTATTTGCCAGGAATGATTTGAACGGTTCTAGTAAATGTTTGTTGGTTGTCAAGTTGTTGAACTATAAATGAAACGTTAAATTTGAGAGAGTAATGTATCTGTCTAATCATGGAAGTAAAGACAAAAATATTAGCTGTATAAGGGTGCAGTAGTTAGTATTGTCGCGCACTTACAATAATAATTAACCTCAATTCGGAACGCACTCTGTTTGTAAAGTATAGTGTGTATCGGGCAAGACGTCATTATTGAAAGATCGACATTTGACAGTGCATGTGTGTAAACCAGACTGGTAGAGAACCTAAAAAAAATAATGTGTCTTTTTGGTGGAAAAAAGTAGAGGTTGCAGAAAATAAAGAATTTAGTAATTTTCCTCGTTAAATTTAAATAGTGGAGTTTTATTTGCCTCAAACCGGTGGTTTGTGTTCGCGAAGTCCACATTTGGCGACCGTGACAGGACGGGGAAAATTGACTATTGTGTTGGAGACTTCAGGTCCAAAGTTTAGGGAGATTTCATTTGTGTAAAGTTACAGTCTGTGGAAAGATGGATCTCGAAATCAAGAAAAAAGGCCGTAAAGTTCTTCGGGCATCCTTTACAAGGTGCTGTACAGAGTTAGAGACTGTATTAGCAGAGCCAACTGAAGACCAGTTACAGAAGGCACAAGTGTTGCAGGAGTTATTAACTGGGAAGTTAGCAGAACTGCAGGTGAAAGACGCCGAGATATTTGAAGCTATGTTAGTGTGTGATGTTGAAGAAGAGGACTTAATTAAAGAGAAAGACATGTGTGATACATACTTAAAACGTGCAAAAACCCTTGAATTGTGCTATTTGAAGCTACGTAAAGTGGACAGTCCTCAAATTGATGACTTAAATGAAAGTGCTAGTTCCGTTGCTGCTATTACAGGTAAGAGGAAGTTTAAATTGCCTGTAATACAATTTAAAAAGTTTGATGGAAACATAAAAGATTGGCTTTCCTTTTGGGCACAATTTAAGAAAATCCATGAAGATATTGAGATGGACCCTGCTGACAAGATCGAATATCTTATTCAGTCTACTGTGCCAGGTAGTAGGGCTAGGCGAGTTGTTGAAAGTTTTCCTGCTATAGGAGTAAATTATGTACAAATTGTAGATAGTTTAAGAAGTAGGTTTGGTAGGGAAGACCTACAAATTGAAGTATATGTCAGGGAACTATTGAAGTTAATTTTAAACAACGCCCTAGCCAAGACAAAAATTGAGTTGTTTAACCTTTATGATAGTCTCGAAACTCAGTTAAGGTCACTTCAAACTTTAGGAATTACAGCTGATAAGTATGCTGCCATTCTTTACCCATTAATTGAATCTTGTCTTCCTGAGGAATTACTAAGAGTATGGCAACGTAGCACTGTGGGACATTTGAAAGAAAATGAGGAATATAAAGAAAATTCTAATAGTGTACCAAGTGGTTGTAACAACAGCTTAGAAAGTCGACTTAAAGCTTTGATGACATTTTTGCAAAGTGAAGTACAAAATGAGCAACGAATCAGTCTTGCTGCTGAAGGTTTTGGACTATGTAGTGTAGGAAATCGCTCGGATACTCCAGGTGGCCATGTAGAACGGAGGAAAAAAGGTGTCACTAGAATATGCATCAACTGCAGCTGACTTGCTTAATAATACTACAGTTGTTAAGTGTCTCTTTTGTGAAGGTGGTCATGAAAGTGTAAATTGTTTCAAGGCAACAAAATTACCTTTAGAGAAAAAGAAGCAAATTGTTAATGATAAAAGAGCATGTTTCTCTTGTTTAAGGAAAGGACATCAAGCTAGAAAGTGTAGAGGTCATGTAAAATGTTTGGTGTGTGAAAAGAGTCATGTCACTTTGATGTGTCCTGAGATAAAATCAAATAGGAATACACCAACTGCCAGTGAACAACCTATTGAAGCTCAACACTCAATTCACCAGGAAGATTTGGTAGCAACTAACTGTGTTAGCCTTGGTATTGCTTCTCGAGTTTTTATGCAAACTTTACGCGTTGAGATGGCTGCCCCTAATGGTTCCTGTAGTGTTCGTGCTCTAATAGACACAGGATCGCAACGTTCTTATGTTTTGCAGTCTACTGTTCAAAAATTAAAGTTAGTTGAATTATCTCGACATAAAATACTGCACTGTTTATTTGGAGGTCGTTTAGTGGAACAGACCCACAGTCGTTTTGAGGTAGAACTAGTATACAAGGGTCATAGATGCAAATTAGAAGTTTTGAGCCAACCTACCATATGCAATGAAGTGATTCCTGTACCTCCAGGACTCTGGATTGATGAGTTGCATAGCCTAGGCATAGAGCTTGCAGATACTGCGGAAAATTCTGCCATTGAGGTAATGATAGGGGCAGATGCGGCAGGTTACTTAATTACTGGAAGGAAACATCTACTTGACTGTGGACTGGTGGCTGTAGAAACACTACTTGGGTGGACTTTGATGGGCAAATTGCAAAATGAGTATTGGAAGGACCATCTGGCTACTTCAACCATAAATTTGTATCTTAATGATCAAGTTATTGCCAATTTGTGGGAGTTGGATATATTAGGCATAACTGAACCCAGCAGAGACAAAAGTAGAAGGGAATTGGAAATTTCAGCAGAGATTTTTTTCAATGAGACAGTAAAAGTGGACAGTGAAGGCCGCTATGAAGTAAGACTACCATGGCTGGAGGGGCATCCTGTACTTCCCAGTAATCTGTTAGTTGCTCAGAAACGTTTGACATCCACTTTGAGAAAGCTGAACACAATGGATTTGTATGAACTATATAACGGCGTATTACTGGAATGGGAAGAAGCTGGAATTATTGAGCGAGTACCCAAGGGAAATGTAACAACATATAGTCACTACTTGCCCCACAGACCAGTTGTACGAGAAAGTTCAGCGACTACCAAGATCCGGCCAGTTTTTGACGCTGGTGCAAGACAAGGTCAGTGCCCTTCTTTAAATCAATGTTTGGAAAAGGGCCCCAATTTGATAGAGATTATACCTGATGTTTTGATTGGGTTCAGAAAGTACCGAATTGGAGTAATATCTGATATTAAAAAGGCGTTTCTTCAAATAGCAGTAAATGAAGCAGATCGGGATTTTCTCAGGTTTTTGTGGATCAACAGCAAAGAAGAGGAGATTATCTACCGACATCGACGGGTGGTGTTTGGCGTTAACTGCAGCCCGTTTCTTCTTGCGGCGACAATAAGACACCATCTTGAGCTAACCAAGGAAAAAATAGCTTCTTCAGAATGGCCTTATCAAATGAATACTTTGGATAAACTTAATGGTTGTTTCTATGTGGATAATTGCGTTACAAGTTTGCCAGATGAAGCATCAGTGGAGTCATTTGTTAAGGAATCTTTTGAAATCATGCTCAAGGGTAAGTTTGAACTTACAGGGTGGGAGAAATCTTGTAGTAAAAGTCCTAGGATGAACAAGAATCAGTTAGACATTAATGTTTTGGGTCTTACTTGGAACTTGAATCGAGACACTCTGTCCTTGAGGAACAGCTTGAAGGAGGTAGACATACCCGAGGATCTGACGATAACTAGAAGACTCATATTATCCCACACTCAACGGATTTTTGACCCTATTGGTTTGGTGAGTCCCACAACATTGTGTCCAAAGCTATTATTACAGCAAACTTGGAAGCGAGGACTAAACTGGGATTCGGAAGTCAATGAAGAGATTGCCAATGAGTTTAGGGTATGGGTTAGTGAATTAAAATATTTGCACGAGTTAGAGATCCCACGATGGGTGAATTTAAGACCTGATTGCCAAGAAACTTACTCGTTACATGTCTTCTGTGACGCAAGTGCAAAGGCTTACGCTTGTGTAATTTTTTTAAGAGTTGAACAAACCAAAGAAGTATCAATCAGTTTGCTGGCGTCTAAAGCAAGAGTTGCACCTTTGAAGGCGATAACCATACCACGGCTAGAACTGCTAGGTGCTACAATTGCAGCAAGGTTGTATACCACTGTGCAGTCCAATTTTGATGTGAAGATGCGTAGCTATTTTTGGACGGATTCTACGACTGTTCTTTCATGGATACGAAGGAAAGAAGAATGGTCTACCTTTGTTCGAAACAGAG
This sequence comes from Ips typographus, assembly GCF_016097725.1. Taxonomy (NCBI): domain Eukaryota; kingdom Metazoa; phylum Arthropoda; class Insecta; order Coleoptera; family Curculionidae; genus Ips; species Ips typographus. The sequence continues at coordinate 12,831,665 of NC_138425.1, read as the reverse complement.
TTAATGAGATCCGTGAATTAACCTCAGTGTCATCCTGGAATCACGTGCCTGGTCGTCTAAATTCGGCGGACTTGCCTTCTCGAGGATGCTACGCAAGAAAATTATACGAATCAAAATGGTGGGAGGGACCAAGTTGGCTTTATGAGGACGAAAAGAATTGGCCTAAATCAGAACCGCCTTGTTCTGACGAGGAGATTTTCAAAGAAAGGAGAAAAACTGTGGTTGCCTTAGTTAACGCCCATATTGATTCAATAGATGAATGGCATCTTAACTATTTTTCAAAATATATAAAAACTATTCGAATGATTGCTTGGATTTTCAGATTTTGCCATAATGCACGTCATCCTACAAGCAAGCAAGAAGGAGGTATAACTGCCAAAGAACTAAACGACGCTGAAACGTTTGTTCTAAAGACATTGCAGCAATCCAACTTACCATTGGATGACCCAAGATTAAAACCTCTCAATATTTTTGTCGACGATTTAGGTCTTATTCGATTGAAGACGCCTATTATTAACAGGGACGACACGGAATGGTTTCGGTTGCCGATTATCCTACCTTCAAGACAGCCAGTAGTGGATAAGCTAATATTCGACTTACATGTGAGAGAGTGTCATGCCGGTGTTCAAATGTTAATGAGCGTTTTGAGAGAGAAATATTGGATTTTGAGTGGTCGAAAATACATACGTTCTGTTTTAGCAAAATGCGTGACATGTAAGAGGCATGGAGGTAAACCATTAAATACATTAGTGCCACCTTTGCCGCTCGACCGAGTAAGAGATGCTGTTGCCTTCGAGATTGTTGGTGTTGACTTTGCGGGCCCCCTTCATCTAAAAAATGGCGATAAAGTGTGGGTTTGTCTCTTTACCTGTGCTATTTTCCGAGCTGTTCACTTGGAGCTAGCCACCTCTTTGTCTACACCTTGTTTTCTACGCGCTTTGAGGCGTTTTATTGCGAGACGTGGTCGACCAAAAACTATTTACTCGGACAACGGGACAAACTTTGTTGGGGCGAATAACCTGATGCAAAGCCTGAATTGGGATGAAATCGTGGAGAAAACTGCTATTGATCGTATCATATGGCGGTTCAACCCCCCTGCTGCCCCATGGTGGGGAGGCTTTTGGGAGAGGATGATAGGAATTATGAAATCACTTCTCAGAAGAACACTAGGTCGAGCTTCACTCAGCTATGAAGAATTGTTAACGTTGCTTTGTGATTGTGAGGCGATCATTAATTCAAGACCTTTAACGGAGATGACTGGTGACAAGAATGAACTAGTCACTTTAACACCGGCTATGTACTTAAGAGAGCAAGCAGAGAGCGGAATTCCCGATTGTGACCAAATTGATCGTGTTTCATTACAGCGAAGAGTGGTGCGGTTACAAACTCTGAGAGATGCTTTGCGAATGAGATTTCGAAGCGAATATCTGGGACAATTACGAGTGATATATAACAAACACCAATTGTCACGCCCTGTGAAGATCGGGGAGGTCGTCCTCATTGGCAGTGATGGTAGTAAACGACTAAATTGGCCGCTTGGACGGGTCACTGAATTGTTACCGGGAGGAGATGGTCGTGTTAGACTAGTCCGACTGGCAACTTCTGGAGGTCATGTTCTGCGTCCAATCCAGAGAGTGTTTCCTTTAGAAGTGGATGCTACAGATGAGTTCGAGAATACTCCGGCTGAAGGCGCTGCCGAAGATACCCAAGACTACTGTGAAAATAGTGAATCGGTGTTCGCGAAAAGCGGGAGTGATGTGAAAAGCAGAGTACCCGAAACGAAAACTTCGCGGAGTGGTAGGCTAATAAAGACGCCGTCTAGATTATTAGATTAGAATAAGGTTTATTTTTGTAGACTTGTTTTGTTGAAAAAAAAGGGGAAATTTTATAAGTTTGCTTTTATGTTGTGAGAAACTTTTATGTTGACAAAAGTTTCTCAGGTGGGAGAATGTCGCGCACTTACAATAATAATTAACCTCAATTCGGAACGCACTCTGTTTGTAAAGTATAGTGTGTATCGGGCAAGACGTCATTATTGAAAGATCGACATTTGACAGTGCATGTGTGTAAACCAGACTGGTAGAGAACCTAAAAAAAATAATGTGTCTTTTTGGTGGAAAAAAGTAGAGGTTGCAGAAAATAAAGAATTTAGTAATTTTCCTCGTTAAATTTAAATAGTGGAGTTTTATTTGCCTCAAACCGGTGGTTTGTGTTCGCGAAGTCCACAAGTATAGTAAGTTGTAATTGGTCAAAAAATGCAGTTTTCAGCTTGCTGGTTTTTTTTCACAAACTACGAACAGTTTACGCAATTAAGGAGCTAAGTTAAGTGACAAATCAAGTCACTCAAAACAACAGCATAAATAACAAATGATGACTTTTTTCAAGTACGGCAAGTACTTAGCAAGTTTACCGTAAATCCGACAGTACTCACCACATAAAAAATAAATCAATCAAGACGTGACACTCCAACACCTTTCTCAAAGACACAGAGGTGGGGGTCACCTTTGAGCAGCTGCGCGTATATTTATAAACATATTAACAACAATATTAATTGTTGCACGGCAAATTGCGGTTAACAATAATTTAAGAAAAAGGTGTTTTACAGGATAAAGGCGTGACAATTATTAACCAACCTGAAGTTTGCCTTTAAGCCAGTCGTACATGCCTCGGTTCGGGATAAAATTTCCCATTCCCTCGGGAACATGTTGATTAACACCGATTGTTCGATGATTAACGCGTTTAGTACGGGATAGAAGTTCGATATTGTGCCTGATTAGAGCAGCACGAACGTGTCGCATAGCGTGCAAAATGGCGACTAAGAGCCTCTATGTTGGCGTAGCTGTTGCGGAGCAACCCCAGCTATTGATTGATTTTTTTTTTTAGTACAGATCTAGCCAGAAATTGCTTTTACTCTTAGTTTTATTGGCGTTAATCTTGAGAAACAGAGCTATATGAAACTGATGAGCACTTCTCTGGCGCAAAAGTGTGTTTTTGTAAAATTTCCTAAAAAATACATAAAATTTACCACTGTTTTCGCATAAATATGCAGCAAGCAAACACCACAGTGCCTTATTTACATTATTATAATAAGGACGCGCCTCATATAAGGTGTGCTCGGTTGTACGACATGGGTTGGTCTAAACGACTCACATTATTAGTGCAATAACCCAGTGAAGGACTTAAAAAATTTACTAAAACTATAAAATAGTGCTGACCCTGTAGCCTTAATCGAACACAACCAGTTTAACACTAAATTAGTTAGTTAGTTAGCACAATTTGGGTACGCCACTGTACTGGTAAATTCATAAATAAAATCTTTAGGTCAAGGACCATTGTATGTTATAAGTGTGTATAATTCATGGAAACGTTTGCGTGCACTTTAACGTGTGGTGATTAAAAAAAGGGCTATTTTTCATGTCTTTTTAACATTCAAACCTTGCGACGATTGTGCAATTTCCGATGGAAAATCCATAGCTTATGCGTATGCATATGTGCCCACTCAAAACGTTTCAAGAATACCAATAATGACTGTGACTTTATGGTGAAGGAGCACAGAAATTTTCCTTGTTAATTAATACTGTAAGTGAAAGAAGTTGACAGTTAATGTATAAGTTAATTGGTAATGATTTCAATATTGAAATCAATGATTTTACAGCATAAGGCTGAATACAGTGTGTCCCAACTTCTCAGTTACTCACAAAACCTATACAGGTGTGGTAAATCCAAAAGCCACCATAGGAAAACCGCGTAACGGACAGAGAAACGTAGGTAATTGCATGCGCGGAAGAAAGACAGAAAACGAAAAAAATATCAAGTGGGCCATATTTTTAGCGCGCTGTTGCCAAACGCCGTGAGTATTCAATACCCTCGACAAACTTACTTACGGCGTTTGGCAACAGCGCGCTAAAAATATGGCCTACTTGATATTTTTTTCGTTTTCTGTCTTTCTCCCGCGCATGCAATTCCTACGTTTCTCTGTCCGTTACACGGTTCTCCTATGGTCGCTTTTGGATTTACCACACCTGTATACAAAGTCGGTTATATGGGGATTGAGAAATGTATTCCTGGTTGCCGAACTGAATTATTTTTAGCTCTTTTCCGGAAAATTGACTACATTTTATACATTTTTTTTTTTAAATAAGACATCATTAGAGTACTTAAAATATTTTAAAAAAATCTATCATGATTTGTTTCTTCGGGTTGCATTTGTACAATATAACTACTTGTTCCATCACCACCCAAAACTGCAAGTAAACAACAAAGAAATACCTCACCCGATCGAAACCGTTTAGTAAATCAAACAAACATCACTAAATCCGGCCTGTAACGACTTTTCTAATTAAACCGGTGGTAAAAAATAGACTTGTGCGATTCTGAACGCGTGGGCCGTCAATATCTAACTGCGTACATTTAGGAAAAAAATCTATTTAATCACACGCTTTACGCGAATGATTCCATAATAATAATTAATATATTGACTTAAGTGTGTTTTTTTTTCGGTTTTGGTTAAACGTGTTTATCATCAACAACTCGAAGGTTTGCGGACCAATACTAAAGCGATAATTATTACAACATTATAACGTTTTAAGCCATCAACAAGTGTGAATGATTGATGCGGTAAAACACCCAAGGCTGCAAATTAATTGTCTGATGAGTGATTGTTATTTTTGATTCAAATTCAGATGATTTTTGGAAAAAACTTACCTTGGCTTTTACTTGGCTTTTTTCCGCCGAAATTCCATCGATTTGCAAACGGGCATTGATGGCAGCAGCAGCCTTGTTTTCCTCATAAGTTAAATCACCGGCTTGAAGTTTCTTGGATTCGGCGACTTTGGCACTCTCTTTTTCTGCAGTCAGTCCGTCTTTTATCACCTACCAAATCAGTTCGTATTTAAAAAATATAAGTGAGTGAGTGAAACGCAAAATATGGACTGAAGTTTGCAGGAAAACACATCTCACCATATCCATTGTACACTCTTCTTTAATCTCGACTTCTTCTTGTTTGATCCACGAGACATCCTCATCACCACGACTAATTTTGGATGGGGAACAATCATAATCTTCGTCGAAATTCTCTGAAGGCCGTTTCAAGGAAATCGGAATGCTCAGATTGAATCTAGGGTCGGTGGTGGGTTGATGAGAGTGCTCCAAAAACACTCCTCTCATCACGGTCTCGTTATCTGATTACGATTACATAGTGCAAACTCTGTATCCAAATTTCGGGCGTTACCAACATACCTGCAGTGTAACAACGCGCCTTACACCCATCAGTGGAACAAACCCAATAGATTAAACCGCTTTTAAGTACTTTACGTTTTTTGAACTTGTAATCGTTGATTAATAGCATTTTTTTGCCGCGTTGGCTCGCGATACATTTTACTTCAACGTGTTCCATTACGGGAGTGTCGAGCTGGGCTTTGTCGAGCTTACTGGCTAAGTATAAAACGAAACAGTCGGGGTCTGCGTGCCTGGTCCGATCGATAAACTTTCAAGGACGAGTGTCCAAGTGGCAACGGTTTTTTCTTATTTTAGGGAGCCACAGGCAAGCTTAATTGTTATCTACCCTAAAATGATTGATGTTCAGGTGCAGCAACATCCCAACTTTAGTTTTACTATTTCAACGGTTCCAACCAAAAAAAATTTTGCAATTGTTAAAACCATATATCAATTATAAGCACTTATACTATGAACCTAGACGAAAAACTTACTAAATTAGACTGACGTCACAAATTTTGTCATTGATAATTTTGCCATTAATATAAAGTATTATGTAAGTTCAAAATAACTTAAGGAGGTCTTAATTCTTAAGCTCGGTTCTCATGTATCCGGAATGGGCCTATCCCACATATCATAAATTTTTGTTTTAATGACTGGAATCGAAAGAATAGGATTAAAAAACTAATTTTTCATATTCTTGAAGAAAAAATTATGGTCGTAAATGTTCCTACATTAGTTTGAATTTGTCCATTAAATTTAAAAGATCTGTTTTGGCGCGCATGTGACGTACGTAATTCTGGGCGATTTTATTGGCTGTTGCACGCCATCTGTTTCACTTCTTGTCGCTGATTGGTTGATAGTGTAATACGTCACCGGCGGCGGGCGTTTTAAACATGAGATTAATGTAGTTTTTATCATCATTTTTTTTCTATTTAGACTTAATATTTTTGAAAACAAAAAAATACGGGTATAATATTTTCAATCCGTCTTTGTAGTTATGAAATAAAAAAAAATTGTGGGACAGGCCCATTATAAAGGAGCGCGGGGTGCGGAATGAATGCTTTTTACGCACGGAAAACTCCTTAGGAGTTTTTCGGAAAAAAAGCATTTTTCGGAATAGTGTTAATACAAGTGGGTTTTACAGGCGATTTTGTCCTTGACTGTCCTTTCAAACTGTGTTTCTAGCAGTTCAAATTTTGACACTGTTTTTCTAACTGATTATACTCGATTTTTTAGTGTTTTTTAGACTATTGGATAGGAAATTTAATGAGGATTCCAAAAATGTGCTTAAAACTGTCATTTTCTCACTATAAGTGGGTTTTACAGGCGATTTTGTCCTTGACTGTCCTTTCAAACTATGTTTCTGTTAGTTCAAACTTTGACACTGTTTTTCTCTCTGACTGTACTCAATTTGGTAGTGTTTTTTTAGGTTTGTAAATAGGAAATTTAATGAGGATTCCAAAAATGTGCTTAAAACTGTCATTTTCTCACTACGAGTGAGTTTAACAGACGATTTTGTCGCTGACTGTGTTTTCAAACTTTGGCAGCACTTTTCTCCCTGACTGTACCGAATTAAGTGATATTTTTTTAGGCTATTGGATAGGAAATTTAATAAGGATTCCAAAAATGTGCTTAAAACTGTCACACTACAAGTGGGTTTTACAGGCGATTTTGTCCTTGACTGTCCTTTCAAACTGTGTTTCTGTTAGTTCAAACTTTGACACTGTTTTTCTCTCTGACTGTACTCAATTTGGTAGGGTTTTTTTAGGTTAGTGGATAGGAAATTTAACGAAGATTCCAAAAATGTCCTTAAAACTATCATTTTCACACCACAAATGGGTTTTACAGGCGATTTTATCCTTGACTGTCCTTTCAAACTGTGTTTCTAACAATTCAAACTTTGACACCATTTTTCACCATGACTGTACCGATATGTTTTTTGTTTTTTTTGGCTATTGAATAGGAAATTTAATGAGGATTCCAAAAATGTACTTAAATCAAACATTTTCTGACTAGAAGTGCGATTTTGTCTCTGACTGTCCTTCCGAACTGTGTTTCTTTTAGTTCAAAATTTGACACTGCTTTTCTCCCAGACGGTACCACATTTTATACGGTTTTTCCAAGTAACTGAATAGGAAATTTAACGAGGATTCCAAAAATGTGCTTAAAACTGTCATTTTCTCATTCCAAGTGGGTTTTACAGGCGATTTTGTCTCTGACTGTCCTTTCAAACTGTGTTTCTGGCAGTTCAAACTTTGACACTGTTTTTCCAACTAACTGTACTCGATTTTTTAGTGTTTTTTTAGGTTAGTAGATAGGAAACTTAATGAGGATTCCAAAAATGTGCTTAAAACTGTCATTTTCTCACTCCAAGTGAGTTTAACAGACGATTTTGTCGCTGACTGTCTTTTCAAACTGTGTTTCTGCCAGTTCAAACTTTGGCAGCACTTTTCTCCCTGACTGTACCGAATACCTATTGTTTTCATTCGATTGGCAATCCGAAGCCAAGCCTTCTTCAAGGCATTATTATCCTTGTGTTGAGGGTGCTTAGAATCCCACAAAATAGGGAACTTTGGACAAAATCAATTAGCGTAGTGTTAAAATTGTTTTCGTTCATCTCCACGGATTTTGACTATTAGAGAAATTTCAGGTGTTTTGCAGCTCCTTTAAGTTGAAACTTACTCAATTACATTTAAAAAGCTGATTGAAACTATAAAGTACATTTAAAAGCTTTTAGGTTGCTCTTTTTTCTTGACCAATCACAGACTAGGAACACTGCTGTGTTTTACGCATTTACTGCACTTGTGCGTTATCATTAGTTTTATTTTTACTAAACTTTTAGATTGGTACACGTGAAACAATGATACCAACCAAACCAATAATCGTCGTTACAATTCGTTGACGAAGGTTGCAGGAAACATAAATTTTGCCTGCATTCAACGACTTTAATTTCTTTGGGAAAAATCACGATCCATGACCAGTCACTAATTTACGGGCACTAATACAGTGACTCACACGATAATTACATTATTCTGGTAATATTAGAGGTTTGTATTGGAAAGGAAAATATTTCAGTTTACAGAGAAAAAAAACGCGTAAATCATATGGCCAGGTTAAATATTTACGGTTGGTGATTAGTGTGTTTCGAAATTGACGCAGGCAAGTTCAGTGGCCAAAAATAGGAGACTTGAAGTTATTTTTATTTTTTTTGAAAAAAGTCTTTGTTTTTATCTTGAAATGTTCGAAATCAATCAAAAAACCAGTTCTTGTTTAGAGCCAGACAACAAAGACGTTTTATAACCGAATATAAGAGACAGGACCTTTTTTTTGTTAATTTTCTCACCCAAAGTTGGCGCAGATACCCAAAAACGGCACGTGTGACGCACTTAAAAGCTTTTAAGAAACCCGTCCAATAATCATTTTTTCTGCTGTTTTATTACGTTTTAAATTTTGTTTATGGAATCTGGTTTAAGTTTTTGATAGCAAAATCCATAATAATTACATAACTCCATGTACTCAATTATTGCACTACTCCTATAGGTATACTTTTCATTAATAATGAGACTGAATGTGTTTCCGGTTTTAAAAATACAATTTCAGTGCCATTTTGTGGGGGAACATAAATTGGTCGATTAGATGTGGGTAGAGTCTGCACTAATCTGATTATTGTTGCAATGTTTATAGTGCCGTAAGTAGGTAATTAATGTTCATCATTGTCTGATCCGTACAGGTTTTTGAGACGCAACTGGTTCCACCTCAAAATTGTCAATTTCTTCAGTCTGCACATAAGCAAAATTTATGTTTCCTGTAACCTTCGCATTTAAAGGCAACCGTTAATTGTTTAAAATCACTCAAAACACTCGAACAATATATTATTAGAAACGTTGAAATTCTTTAGTCAATGACACTCCACCCACTCTGCTTTTACATTATTTACGTTCTCATGTTATTCATGTGTTTACTAACGTCCGCCCTCACTTAGTCCTTGAATTTCTTAACCCTTTGAATCATTCTCTATTTTATTAAACTTCAGTCCATATTTCTTAGTAGCAAATCAATCGGGACTCACCTTAGTTTTCGTAAAATTATTCATAGTCTTCTGCTCAAAAGTCAAGCCCTCTATGGCATTGTTGGGTTGAGGGGAACCAACCTCTGACGATGCCCTACTGTCATCTGGGAAGGTAACCAAAGGTTCTGGATCGGCGTCAGGGTCATTATCATTATCCACCTATTTACCCCCATAAAAATGGTCAGTAACCAAAACTTTAGAGTGTGTCTAAATTAGGGCGAATTATAAGACAAAAGCGACACACCGATGACATCAAATAAGATTGTTGAGTTGTCCGGGTTGTGTACAGTGTGCATTAGAAGGGGTGATACTTGAATTCCACCACTAAAAGGACCACCAAACTAGAATAAACTTACTCACTTGATGGAGTTCAATAATCCTATTTCATGTCATTAAATTCAATAGAAAGAATCCATTATTCTCCAGCCAATTTCAGTAGAGGTTAAAACAATCTCGGCAAGTATTGAGTTTGAGATTGTTGAGGTTATTTCTTACTTATAAGTAGTACTTATGGTCGTGCTCAACATCTTTCAGACCTTCTGCAGGCCTCGTGTTTTAACCATCAAAAATCAAAATAGTGTAAAAAACCAAGATGTCGGCAAGACGTTTTTGCACTGTTAATGCAGCCAAAAAAATTCTTTTTTTTTTACCTGTACCCCGTTACAAATTTTCGTTTTCGTTCGTCGTTTAGCCGAGGGAGTCCATCCCAGACTAATATGTCGTTTCACGTATCTCGACTAAAGAAAATTTGTTTCTTTGGTGGCCCTCTTAGCATATGTATTCGTATTATATGTCATGAAACGCAGACCAAACCCGAATATAACGTATACTTACTAAATTCTCGATCGAACTTCGCATTTTGTTGATACTCTCGGTTAGTCCGTAATTCGATAAGCTGCTCTTCATGTCGTTTAGATTGTTTTTCAAGTCCACCAGGTCGGATTTTACGTTGGACGCTTTCAAGTCCGAAGACGAGGACAAATGAACTCTTTGAGTCGATGAGGTCGATGACGATGTGGACGATTTCACTCGTGTGGTCGTCGAACTCGATTGTGAATTGGATTGCAACTGAAAAATCAAAAAAAATTTGCTTACAAAGAGTTTCACACAGTAAACGTCAGTCAGTTAACTGTAACCTGGTCAAATGACCCTAACATACAATCCGAAATATTTCTAAAAAGTGAATTCGAAAAGCCTCACAGTGGTAACGTTGCAAAACTGAATCAAACAATTATGTCACTTGTGACGTGGGACAATTAGGTCACTGCTTATACATTTTTCTACTAATTCAAAGTTGGTTATTTCAGACTTCAATTTTTAGTAAACTGCCTTGATCGCACAATCTCTCAAACAACCAACAAAATGGCAACCAACAATACACCAATTTTTAAACTTGCAAAGTCTGAGACAGTATGATTAAATTTACAACATTGCCAAATGTTTTTTCATGATTTTTGGTACATATCCACTGTTTAGTAGCCATTTGAAAGAAATTGTAAAAAAATATTCATAGACAGACCTCAAAAATTTTAAGCGTGTTGACGTAAAGGTAATCTCTTTATAAACTTGGCCTGAGTTTGCCTTTTTCTATTGCCAAACACGCAAATACACGGTTGAGTCAGTGTCGTCCCTTTAGGGAGGCTGTAATTATCACCTACCTTAAAATAAATCCAGTTAAACTAAAAAAAGCTCTAGCACTGTATGTTATACAATATTAACTTCCACAAGAATTAATTTGGTCAAGGAAAAACAAAAATTGGTTAGTATATCGCGGTTATAAAGATGCCGCGTCGGATTCGTAACTGAATCGAAAACCCTATTTCAAGTTGTATTTAAAACCTTGGCATATCAGTCATCTGGATATTTTTGTTTGTATGTGTGCCATGACTTCGAAATTTCTTGGATGTTTGGATGATGTGGACAGTTTGGACGGTGGCCAGCGCCACCTGGACGCCGCGTTGCCAGCTCAAAAATCGATTTCAAATCATTGAGATATTTAATTATATGAATCCAGTGTTGTCAAGCTTATCACAACTGTTATTTTTGTTTGGCCAATGAATAAACCCACTCAAACAACCGCATTACAAATTTGCACAGTAAAAAAATGGTGTTAGTCACACGTTTCATTCTCGTAACTGTTATCTCTGGTACTGATGCGAATTTCTAAATTTAGAAAATTTTCAAAATCGAGACGGGAATTGCAATTATGATTTATTTGAATACGTATTCATTTTTTCATTGAATCATCAGCTTGGAATGGAGGTAAAAAACCATAAAAGGAATAAAATAAAACCACTTTAGTTGGGTATGAATGGAATTCTTGTAAAGCAACGTTAATTGCTTTGTTGTTATTGCATAAGTGAGAGCAATTATTATTACAACGTTCAGTTAAAAATAAATCGGTGACTTTTATAGTTATTGTGTCTCTGGTATTCTAGCAAACATTATTGGGTGTTTATAGTTAAAAATGTTAAGATGAGTTATAGATTTAATTTTGTCAAGGATTTCAATAATTTATGACAAAAATCAAAAAGTAATAGAAAATTAAATGTTTTGAAAGTGATAAAGCGCACAATCAATTAAGTTATTGATGTTACGTCATCCCATTTTACTTTGACTTTTCTCATGCATTTTTAAGATTCTTTTTACCTGTGAACTTGTAGTAACTATTCGCGATGGAATATTCTTTATGGACAGCATATTCGGTTCATTTCCATTAGCATTGTGGTCGTTTGGAAAATCGGTAGCCATCTGCAAAAAAAAATCAAATTTGTACAAGAGAAAACTCCACTGCTTTGCACACAAATGATTCCCCTGAACTTGATGAATAATTTTGCATATAAATTGTTAATAAGAAACCAATAACCAAAAAAAACTGATCGGTTCACGTATCGTGAGTAATTTAGCACACTTTTTGCCCTTGACAGTCTCATATCAATATCAAGTTATGTTGTAAAAAGAAAACAATGGATTCTAATACCAGCTTATCAAAATCCACTCGTCGTAGGATAATCACGTTTATTATTGTTGGACAACACGATAAGTGTTCTATTTACCAAACGAGTTTCAAGGAAAAGTCACGCTTGCCAGACTTATGAAAACTTCAAAATGTCAAACGACAAAATCAGTATAAATAACGGATTAAATAAGAACTTAAGATTACATCAAAATTTGAATCGTAACCTAAACTTACTGATGAACTGTATTTGTTTGTAAACCAAAGCATATAATCATTGCAGTACTTATTCGTACGGGGTACTGACAATCGAGTCATACTTTTGTGCTTTCCTCAGTAAATAATCGTATCAGGCTAATTTTATCTGGTCGTTACTTGTCGACGATACGGTTTACTAGTTGCAACACGATCGTTACAACTTTTATAATTATCTCAGAGAGAGATAAGCTTTCTTACAAGTCTGAAAAGTCGTAGAAATGGTTTAAATAAAGTTTTTAAGGGTTAGAGTATTAAGGTGTGGTTAAGTTTGATGGTTTTAAGTGTTGTATGCTGAAAAAGAAAATATTTACTCATGTAATTGCAAAATTAATCGGGGAAGAATTATTTAACTAACGAGTGTATTAATGAAAACTATTAATCGTAATAATAAAATTGAGATTATTAATCGCCAATTTGAAAAAAACTAATTGTCAGTTGTATAGGCAACTCGGCAAATCGAAATCATAGGCACCCTTGACAATGACAGTGACATTTAGTTCTGTAATGGTGGATGTCAACTAAATAATGTGCGTCTATTTCTCTCTGTTTAATGCAAATAAAGAAGGATGGAACTATGCTATAAGCATATTTGGTTGCCTATAATAAAATCCTTCATTCAAGTAAAGCAATAATTGAAAAATCATGCATTAATGGGACTCATTAATGAACGATTTTCGCATTCGTTGTCGTCAATTAAAAAAGGCTGTTAATACATGGTGGACGGAAAAGATTTTCCGGCGGACAGCCAAGGGAGAAACAATGAACTTATTCATGGGGCAAATCTGAATACTTATGGGAGGGACAACCAGCAAAATAGAAAGAGAAGTAGGACCTTTCTTGCCCTTTTTCGTTCTTTTAAGTGGTCCCTAGATCTTTTGTTTTCCATTTTTTTCTTTGCCTCTCACTTTCCTATTTTTAAAGATATAGTCTATCCAACTCTTTTCCTGTATTATTACAATAATTTGATAGCATTTCTTTCTAGAATTGCTACTCAGAAATCCGATAAGATTATAAAATTATTGATCGTTGCTAATTTTACATTTGAATCTGAATGTATAAACTGATTGATTGAAAATTATGTGAATACTTACTAAAACAACTTAAAATTTCTTGCTAAAAGACAGATAAATTTCATGTCGGAGAAAAAATATGAAAATAGGCGCAAAACACTTCTACACTGGCACAATTATTATAATTTTCGATAACACCCGTTTATTCGTCGTGGCTAATTAAACCGAGATCAAATTACAATAAATGATCGAAATATTCGTAAGCCCAGATACGACTCGTAAATAATCAACAATTTTAACGCGCCCGAATCGAATTAGTCGTAAAATAAACGAAGCAACAAATTCCGGCATAATTTATTGACGAGAACGTGTTCTGTACGAAGGCCATGCAACCCACCGGTTACATAAAACGACAATAATAACGTTTCATGTAAATATTCGAATTAAAATTGACTGCCGATAACCATCAAAGGGGTGTAAACATAAACTGGCGTACCGTAGTTCAGTGTCTTTAACCGTAATTATTGATAAGCGCTTTTAAGATAGCTTAACAATTTTAGTGATAACGCTAGCATTAGATAGTGACGCGTCAGTTTTAGAGCAATAATCGGAAAAACCAGAACGTTATGTAGGGTGAAGAACTAGAGTTACGTGGTAACGCCCGTTTAATTTGCAGTTTGAAATAAGTAACATTTATGCAGTCCTAATTTAGGTAGGCGTTTCAATCAATTAAACCAAGTGTGGTTCAGACTGTAACAATACAGGTGAAAAAAGTCACAGTCTGAATCACACTTTTAAAAACTAACCGTAGGGGTGTCAAAGCGACTCCTGCGTTTCAAAAAGTCCTCTCGCTGAACCAATCCGGTTCGTTTGTTAGAACGCCAAGATTTGTCGTTCCAACTTTTCTCCGGCAACATGATTTATTTTAACCGAAATTCACCACCAAACATCAACAAAACACTCGTAACATTGTCAGATCACCTTTTCGATAACGACGCCCGCACTAATTAGCGTGGTTTTAATGTGGGCTTAAAAACACGAGGCTACAGTCCGTAGTCACGACCGCTCATCACTCGACCTCGATCCGACGTTGACTGGATTAGGCGTCCGTTTTGAGGAATGCTTTATTACCTACCTGGCGAATTGAAGAAAGGTGGGTGGGTCGTTATCTTATCGTCGTTGACTTATTCAACCAAACACAATTTTTCCTTCATTTTTTTTTCTTTAGTTAGTTTGAAATGGCAATTTGTCAGTTGCTTTATGTTATATTGTCAAAATTTACAACTTGACATTCTAAACCAACTAACAAGCATTTTACAACCTAATAAGTGAATTTTTACTGAAAATCAAGGCTATACACCGCAAAATTGGAAAATTAGTGATTTAACAGTGAGAGAGCACGTAAGAGTAATGCATTCCTTGTTCAAACCACTAGTTAAACAAGGACCTACTGATTAGTAAGTGACACTCGTCATTAGTGACAAGCAACACCGGAAGCCGTTTTAAGAGATGTAATTAATCCTAATCTGATTTATTTACTAATTTTTAAATATGTACTACTATGCACTTTCAATGTCATCATACTTTGAAAATTAACCAACCAAAGACAACGCACAATAACTTTAAATATTTCTAATTTGGACTAAAAAGTCCAAATTAATTATTATAAATAGTTATGAATACAACACTTTACTTGACAACTGTCAGATCCGTTGACGCACACAATCACGCTGTTTTTATTCAAACTAATTACAATCAAACAGAGACATAAAACCCAAAACATGATTAACTCCACCGGGATTTGGCTGCAGTAAAAACTTGCATAATAATTTACAATAATCCATTGTATTTTTTCTAAGACACCAAACGACGACAAGGTCTTAAGTATCGCTGGTATGGCGGTGGCTTGAAAATCCGAAAACGCGACGCTGATTCACGTTTATCGAGAATATTCTAGAGAACGGTCATTAATATGTAAACTCGAAAAGGAAATATCACCGTCGGCTAATTAGAAATAGGTACAAAATCACCCACGTTTAACTACTCCCGATTATGGTCCAGATTAAAATAGCTGTTATTGTGGCAACACTGCTGTCAGGTGGTTTTACCCTTTTTCTTGCTACTTGCAAGATAATTTAGTTGAAAAAAAATCACGTAATTAATCAGATTAAATAATAATCACACTGGCACCAAGCAATCAATGCAATCAATCATTACGGCTGGGTTAAATGAAGTTGTCAGGTAAACCAAGGACTTCGAAGTTGATTTATTTGCTCCGAACAAATATTTGATTAACCAGGTTGGTCAGTTTTTTTTTTTCTTCAACTCGATTAGACTTTTAACTGGTTGGCCAATTTACAGTGTTGTCTAGTCTGTATGGGTGGTTGATAATGGACACCGAGTAAATTACGCCTAATCCGATAAGTCGCGTGGTCTTGCAAGCACCGGTCTGGCGCCATGTTACTTTAAAAAAACCCCGGATGTTCCGTTTAACGGTCTTTGACCTTATTTTACTTGTTTCTCTCGGGTATTTTCAGCTTTGCGATGCCGGCTATACGGGAGTTGTTATTGCGCATTCCTGTCTGAAGTTGCTTTGTTTCTGAAGCTTCACACCACTACAAATCAGTACGCCATGATTAATTAAAAGAAGAAGATTTTGACATTTGAGGTTAAGTCGCAGGAATTTTGTAGTCAGTTTTACTGTTTTTTGTTGTAAGTTGTAATTAAAGTGTCCCTAAAGGGTAATTTAAACAAAACCCAAAAATATTAAAGCTTTCTGGGGTCACATCACATAGAATTTAAGGTAAGTGCATAAGAGCCGCCATTTAGGAGTAAGTACCTGCAGGATATGCAGGACAGTATTTAATTATGAATTTTCCAGGTTTAATTTATCACTTGCATGGTTAATAGGGTTGCTACTTATTATACTAGAATTACATAACTATAATTAATACAACAAGAATACTATTAATCTGTTTTTTAGGGGTGTCTCCTGGATTGTTAGACATGCCCTTGAAAAGGGGTGAAAGTGAGGATTAGCACCAATCAACTACCAGCAGGGGTTGACAACTGAGAAAGATGGCCAGTTATAGAAAATTAAATTTGTAAGTATTTAGAATAAGCATTATTATGAGTTAAAAAGGAAAGAAGTATGTGCAAGAAGTAAGAGTTAGGAAACCAATGAAGTTAGTCAGTGTTGATGCACTGACTCTTATAACCCTAATTTCTAGACAACTAATCTGTGGTTTTTAGTTATTATTTAAATACCCAGCTATATTGATAACAATTGTATGGAAGTTTTGGGAGAAACATGGTCAAATGTCCACAGAGGTGCGAGTATCACGGGGTTGTTAGAACAACACAAGCGAATTGACGTAAGTTGAGTACATTTACACCATCAATCAGTGTCCACAGAGTTAAAAAAAGCTTGCTAATTTACTATAATTTTGGAAGTGTTGCGGACTTTTTTGGGGCTAATGACTGTTCCAAACCTGACCTCAGTCAACACTCTTACGCAACAAGTTTGAAAAACATCACCATTTTCCTATTGGAAAATTTTGGTTTGGTATTCCGATGATCTTTACCTTAGCCAAAAGTGGTATTTTCGGCCTGTCCATCGCCGAACCTCCTCCGGTCATTGTAAATGTAGCTTTTTTACCACTGGGAACACTAAATGGATCATAATTTTTCGAAATTGTACACGGAAGCACGTTCCACACACGACACTCGCACACACGCTTCGACTACAAATCAATCGGTCGGAAAGCTGTAGCCGACCGTCGACTGAAAGCTGGCGGTCTTGTCTTGTTTTACAAGGCCGATGGGTCGAAATGAGAACTTGCAACCGCGCAATTCTCGCGGTTTTGTTGTCACAATGAACGGTTACATACCGGGTTGTCGAAATCCTGCTGGAACAGAGGGGGAGCGCGATATTTGAGTCGCTAAAACCCGCTCTTTAAGGCCAAAATTCGTGCTAAACCACTAAGGCTTTTAACGGAACTTACGTGGTTGTTGTGACAGGAATATAACGCGAAAGTAGTCAAGGGACAGCTGAGCGTACGCGTCGTTTTGCACGTGGAACCATTAAGAATGAGCGCGTTTACACCATCAGGCGTTACCACTTAACTAAAAAGACTGCGTGGGTATTTGACCTTTTTAAATTTGTTCTTATGCTATATTTAGGTATAGTTAGAAAGCTAAATCGTTAATCTGGCGAAATGTTTCTACGCATTATTAAAATTCAGATTCTAGTTAAATTTAACGAAAATTGTGTCGAGAATAGTACTTTAAACACGGACTTAAACTACTATTAATTATACGACCTCGTCATTTTTCATTACAGGGTGGATCAGTTAGACCCTGAATAACTTAAAATAAGTGTGTTTACAGCATCAACCAGCCTCCTCAATTAATAATTGTGTGTTTTAAAAATATATTACATTGAACGTATTGTAAGAAGTCTAGCACAACATTTTAGTGAAAACAAACCGTTAAGATTGACGTGTTGGTAACGAAAGCCAACTGATTAGTGTAAGTTGGCAGCCAATGCAGTCTTTCGTAATATGTTAAGTAAAAAGTTTATTACAGACACATGTTTTCATTATTACATTATCATGCATATCCTGGAGGGATTTTCCTCAATTTTCCGATAACATTCCAGTTTTACATAAACAAGAAAATTCTCTGGAATATCCATAAAGTTAACACTTACTTTGGATCGAACAGCATCCGAAAACTACTAGTTTTTACGTTCCACCCGGTATGGTTTTGATAAAGTGATTTTTTTCCGACGCGATAGTTACCCGACATACCTAGTTTCTGGCTATTCCCCAACTGCCAACTTTGCGTGTTCTCTATGTACTGGTCGCTTTCAATTTCAAAAATAGAACTCTGTTTAAGTTGAAAGGCGGTTTTATTTGTACACCTTTCTGCAGGTGTACTAGGATTGTTTTTTTTTTAATATTCGCTGTAGTCTAAGCTGTAAAACAACAAACTAGTATTGATTAAAGTGGTGCAAACTAACTAAATAAAACCATTTGTGGTAGAAAAACTGGCTGAAATTTTTTTTTTCCAGTTTACAGCTATGACTTTACTAAGAATTTTAGTCATTTATTTATTCTAGCTCTGTTTCTAATCAGGTGATAATAAATTCCAGCAAAATGTACACACGACGTTATGTCAATGTTTCCATTCATATACCATGCAATCAAAATTCCTGAGCTAATCCTTTAGTATACAATCCGGTGTTTTGGCAAATCTAGGAATTTTACAATAGTGTGAGTGTTCATGTGGATAAAACCACTTGTAGAAATGTTAATCGTTAGCATCGATCCACTTTCGTCATTCTAGGAAAGTAAAAACAAATCTAATTAAAACGTTTCCTGCTGCGAGGAAAGGATGTAATAAACCGTTTACATCCTATTTCGGTTCAGTTCACGATAAGCCGGGCCCGTGTTTCGGGCCGAAATCATATATAAATAACCTTTCACATTCTTAGTGCTGGTTAAAAATTCGCACACTGATTTCACCTTCTTTGTTCTGATGTTATCAAACTTTGTCGTTCACTTTCTCGTTCCGTTTATCAATCATACACTGTCAGTGATCATGTTCTGTCGTTAGTTGCTCCACATGTGCAGTATTTCCGCAAATAACACTGTATGTGATTGATCAAAAAAAGCATGATGAGCTGATTTGTAATAATTGACAACTGTATCAAATATTAGCCTTGTCTACCTTGTTAATTATGTTCGTCATGTCAATCCAGTTGATAACGTCAACCTTGCTAATTTTTTGAAGATTGGCCAGTATTTTCTACTAGTACGATTAGGATCGACTGATTAATCCCTCTGACCTTACAACTCAGATAGGACGTAAAATAATCAAAAACGCTATTCACTTCACCAGTAATTTCAGGTTGATTTACGGATTAACTTTCTAGAATCTGGTCATAAATTAACAAAATATTACTTAAATCATTTATTATCCAAAATTTAAAAACTTTTGTTAAATCAGAACCAAACGCCACAAAAATAATTCCTATTGTGTTTTAACTTGCAAAACAAAGAAACACATATAAAACACAAAGGCTTATTTGTTATTTTTACCACTCGGAAGTCCACTTTCATTTTTGCGCATTCTCGTGGGTGTAAAGTCATTGTCAATAACGCAATTAGCAAATTTCTTGCAACCTTGTCCTACGGAAACGTGTTACTTCATGATATTTTTGTTGTTACGCCACAACAAATTATTTGTATTTTATTAATGAAGGTTAGTGTTGTATAAGCTGGGATCCCAGAACGAATTTTAACCTACGTGAGAGTCGAAAAACCTCATAGAAATGCCAATCTCTAATAAGAATTTTAAAAATAGAATCGCGGAAAAAATATTTATTTTTGACCAGCTGAGCACGTATCGACCGAAAACTTGTTGGGTCGGGTTGATAATTTTTTTTCGGTTAATCTGAAATTTACGGCTGTTACCCACGCTAATCTTTTTTTAACGGTTTCTTTGTCTTCACATGTTGACCGTTGGTTATCCATTTCTTGATGAAATCGCAATATACACACACACAGTAAGCTATCATTACTATATAAGCTTTTGCTGCTCCTTATCATTTATTTACAAATTCGCGTAACACCATCTATTTGCGGTAGATGACACCTTCTATATTACACTCTTCCAGCGTCCTGAAATGTGTTTGGAAAATCGCGAATGAATCATCGGTCAACCAATAATTTAATACGATAAGATGATTCATTCATTTTAAATATTATGTATATTGATAACAATGCTACATTATTAATCACATGACTCAAAAGGTACCAAACTGATGAGATTGCGTAAACACTGACGTATTGTTGTCTACTTAGAGTGCAAAGCACTCAATATTGCATAAATAGAGGCTTGTTTTTACATGTTTTGTTTTAGTTAATGGGGAGAATGTGACAGAACTCAAACACGATCATCACAGAGAAGACACTAACGAAAAATCACCAAATTCTCAAACTGTTTGATTAAGGAAACAATATGACGAATCATGTGTTATCCAGTTGCCATTTTTTGTTAGACACAGGAAGTACAATCGCATTCAAATCGAAAACAAACCAGAGGAGGGTTGTAAGTATATTCAAATTTATTCACCTGTCTTTTGCGATTCGTATTACCGAAAATGCGCAGGAGTTCAATGGTTTCCGTACATATCTGACCTTGCTTGCAAAAAAACCGTGTATCCATTGTTCCTTTCGTCCAAACTAGGAACAGAAACGTTTAATAATTTCTCCATAACAACGAACGTTATCGATAATTTTATGCATCCTCGACTAGAAAATGTGGTTATTAAACCAGAGACGAGTTATTTACGTAGTACATGACCCATTTACACGTCGAACAAATGTAAGTTTCGTATTTCTGCAAACCGGTGCACAATGGCCTACACCGGCTGAATCAGGTTTTTCCCACGAAAAATGTTCCTAGTAGTCGCAATTTGTTTACTTTTGGTGTTTGGTTGCCTAAAAGGGCATTAATCTATCTAGTGTTTACTGACTGGGTGCATTAACCATACGTTTTGATTCCTTGAATGCATGTAATCTGTTCTTGTCAATGTAGTGATGAAATCAATCAATTTGTTCCTCGAATAAGTTTAAAAGAAACAATCTTTTTTTAAGTTAAGTGTTCATTATCTAATTACATAAGTTCTAAATATACAAAAAATGCTAGAAAGAATGCTTAATTCAACCTGAGACACACCTTCTAGGCAACTCGTTGATAAAATACGAGCATGTCAAAACTGTTGAAACTGAATGATAAATGGGCTATGCCCGTGATTAATGGCCGATTAGATCTTTATTTGCTAATGATACTACAAAATTATAGACTCGAATTGATTTATAAATAATTTATCTATTTCTACAACTGTCCACCAAATTTTTTTATGAAATTTACTCGAAACTGCATCTTCCGATGCCAAGTTTGACACTACAATCTCCAATCTTATCTCCA
Organism: Ips typographus; assembly: GCF_016097725.1. Lineage (NCBI taxonomy): Eukaryota > Metazoa > Arthropoda > Insecta > Coleoptera > Curculionidae > Ips > Ips typographus. The sequence continues at coordinate 12,810,157 of NC_138425.1, read as the reverse complement.
GCTGGTTGTCCGCCAAGCTATAATTTAATACCCGCGTTTTCTGTTCAAACTGCTTAATAGGCTGCTAAGTTGAATCAAATTCCAAGTAATCTAAGGAAATTTGAGATGGTTGCTGACCGGACAATTTCAGTGGGGGTTTGTTCAAAAGGTTACATCAGGCAAGTTAATTGTTTTAACTGGAGTTCAATAAAAGGCATTGTTGTTTGGTTAGCACATGCCAGACTTAGCGGACTCAGCCAGTTATTATGACACAAGGTGCTCAAATATGTACCAGAATAAGAAATGAAATTTTGATATGTTCTAAAATGAGTGAAATTTGCCAGAATAAAGAGATTAGAAAATTATCTTTGATGGCTACTTGTAGATGAAGTAAAATTCTGTAGTAAAGCAAAATTTGCAATTTAAAACTATCTCAAACGTTTGCGCAGCTTGAGACAGTCACGTGACCTTTACAATTAATCCTTTCTGAAAATGATTTTTATTAACTGGTTTACCATACATTTTGAAAATGAAAAATGTAGAAATATGGCTCACAGATTTCTATAATAAAAAAGTACAGATTTGATGTGTTTTAGCCGGATAGTCAGTGATTTTGATTCAATTATCTACTTTGGCTAGTTTATACCACATCTTTTGTAAACCTTAGAAAATCCCAGTCTTTCTCTCAAAGAAGAAGTCACATTATCTTTCTACTAATGCCTGGTGGCAAATAATAACTGTAGGCTCCTTTTCAGATCATTTTTCTATTGATCTTATCAAACTTTTTAAATTTACTTACGTACTACTATTTCTGAATTAAAACTTATGTAACTCAAAAAGCTTTAATGCGCTTTGAAGATCCGAGATTAACTAAAAAAAGCGGAGTTTAAGTGGCCAAAACAGTGTCGTGTGTGTGTGCAAACATTGGCACTCTCACTACACTAAATGAAATAGATGAATGAAAGATAATTGCACTAACCTTCCTGTTAAGTATTAATCGTCTCATATTGAGGTTGGGCTGTGCTGGCATCGTATACTTGCTCACCACCATAATTGAGGCTAAATTTAACTGAAAACCACCTCAAAAACTATAAAAATGTACCACACATCACAATGTAGGAGAACGTTTTTTTTTTTTCGAAATTTTTCGCGCGCGGTATAATAATTTTTTTCAAATTTTTCGGAAACTATGGGTCGTATAATCGTCGTTTGATTCAAGGGGAAAATTTTCGATTTCGTTATAGCGTTTCGATGTTACAGGATTCGTAGCGTGCACTGTTCGGTCAGAACGAAACGACAGACTATTTAAGCTCCCCTCTCTGTCATTGTGAACGTTGCTTAAAACTTTGTTGCTTCTTTCTGGGAAACGGACGCGATGCAACAACGCTAAAGCTCGGTTTCGAAAGCTTTTGCGAGCAGGAACGGCAGGAAGGCACCGACCGAACTAGGAAAATCCGATTTATGATCCAGGGAATGTCGCGGATTTGGAACAGGTGCCGAAAGATAAATAAACAGCAGGCATTTTTATAAATGTTTCTTGTCGCTTTTTTAGATGAAAAAAAAATGAAAGAGAGACAGAAACAAATCTTGTGTTATCAAAAATAGAAGTGTAATTTGTACACTCAAAATAAAATATGTAATAATAGACTTTTCCATTTTTTCTTATGGTTTTCATATGGGTTGGTGTGTCCTGAATGTGGCCATTTATGGGGTTGGTTGTAAGCAATCAAGAAAAATCGATCGAGTTTATTCTATTGTTAGATTCAAGGCAAAACTAGATTCTATATTTGGTTTAGATGGTTGAATGGTTTTGTTTTTAAATAACCATTCTGGTTAAGTCGAATTTTGATATATTTTGTACCCACCTTAGATTTACTCATTATAATTAATATTTATTACAGAAACTTATATTTTCAGAATACCTTCACCGGAAAATGGTTATATGGTTAGATAGAAAAAGATAACATTGAAAATCCAACATCTACAACAATTGAGCAATGTTTGTCTATTATCGCATTTTATTTGGTAAGTAATTTATTTTAGTAAGTAGAGATTACTTAAAAAACTTTACTACTAAACTGATCTTTAAATCTTATCATTCTAAAGTCTGTCAACGATAAGGTTGCAATGACTAGTTAGTATACATGGTTGCATAACTGATCTACTTTAATAAATACAGCTTGTTCTACACAAAACTTACTTAAAACTGTTATGACGTGTATGACAGTATTGCCATACATGTACGTCTTCCTTCTTGCTAATTTATAGTTTTGCTGAAATGAAGCATCAACAGAAACAACAAAAGTTACTTAACAACCCAAACTTCCTCACTCTATACGTCTCAAACTTAATAGAGTCACATCAATTTCGACAGATTCTAATCTGCAAAACCACTTTACGTAACCAGGAAGCCGAGACTAGAAACATAAACCTTGATGCTAATACCGAAATTAAGTTGTCCTAGCATTGACTGACCGCAGTCCTCTAATTCATCATAGTCAATTAAACGAAAATTAGAAGCCCCTTATAAAACGTTTGTCGATGTTCCCAGTTCACACACGACCTGTGAACGTTATAATTATGCAAATGTTTGTTAATTATCTTCGTGCATAATTATACACACCGATACAGTTTGACAATCAGCAACGCAGAATGCAAAATCGACAGTTTTGTTATGACCTAGACGAGTTGCATGAGGCTTCGTGTGAAAGTTAGGTTAACCCTATAAAATTTACAAGGGGAGATTTTTTCAGTTTCGTGTGACTTTCGTACAAACGGGTCGAGGGACAACCTTGACACGATTGTATAATTTATTTGTTTATTGTTTTGCGTGCGGCAAACAAAGATAATCCAAACGCCCAACAAGAAATGAAGGGGCTACCCCACGTTTCTGATAGTTTCAAATTCGTTATTAGGGATTCAGTAAAATAAAGCAAACTCTGGAAACTTTCAATGAATGTTAAGTAGCGAAACAATGGGCTATAAATTGTTGTTGAGGTTTTTAGAGACGTGAGCTTTTCACGATTTTGTTGTTTTTAAGTCTATAAAATTTAACATTTCAAAGAAAAGCTGAGTGTATTAACCAGTCTTTAGGAATTTATAATGCACTGACCTAAAAATCGCCTATAAAGTTTAATTGTGCTTAATTCTAGCTTTTCCAATCTGATGCAGTGTTCTAATTAGTACAACTTTACGATGAATTAAAAGCTTAATTTACAGTACCATCATCACTTATAAAACCGTCATCTACATAGTGACCCATATCACACGAAAATTGAAGAGACAAGTCCATTCATAATTTACGCTCCGACAGGTAATGCCGAAAGAATTTCAGGCATGCCAGTCTATTGGTCGATAATCTCTTGAGAAAGAAAAAACCAAAAAGAAAAAACTGTCGATCGAAATCTACATCAGCAACAGGGGGCGATGATTCATTCTCGAATACGCTAGACTGTCTGTTCCAGTCAGACAAGTCTCGACCAAAGAGAATGATGAGTTATTGACGTTTTTTAATAAAATCAATGAATTTGTCAATATAATGCATCATACACTCCAGTGGTCAGAAAGGTTATAAAGTTAAATAAAACGTTCCTACAGTTTATTCTATGCTACAAACCTAACCTTTCATCACAAAAGGAATAACAGTTATTACAAACTATTGCTGCGGCGTTAAATGTCATATACCCTCTAATAAGCACATCGAATACCTTAATAAAGTCTAAACTATATAATTTAGTAATTTTGCATAATGACTATTGCATGTAGAGAGGAGTAGAACGGTATCATAGAAGTTGAATTCAATTAGGACAAATTCCATTTTGCGAATGAATTAACCGATAAAAAACGAATCACGTTTCCTCCTCCGGGGACCACGGAATGAGTCACACAGTTACGTAAAAACCTGTCTGATGGGACATCCGCTTAATTTCTTCTCTCTAGTCACACTGCAAATTCTGTGAAATGAAAATTGTCGTTTTAGTCACTTTATTTATGATGGAAAAGAAGTAGTCAGATTTTAAGTAGTCAGAAGCTTTAAAAAATCTGTAAATACATCAGTTGAATAGATAAATAAAATAACAGAAGCGTAAACGTAGCGTACAAAAGTAAATTAATAGATTGATCCTTAGGAAACCGTGCCAAAATTGAATTTCCTTTTAAACGCTCTGTCGCCGTCTGGACTCGGCTTCTACGAAGAAACCCTAAATTTAGCAGATAATCTATTTAAATAACTTGATATGATGCTTTAATCGGATTAAATAGCTTTAACGATAACTTGTAGGGTTTCATACTGTACACACACGTTTGGTAAAAAAAATTATACAGTTTTGGTAAACTTTCGAATAAAAAAAGTTTGGAGATGCCGGGGATCGAACCCGGGGCCTTTCACATGCAAAGCGAACGCTCTACCACTGAGCTACATCCCCGCTTGCTTTGGATCGTTTTATACACAGTCACATTATAAACTCGCCACAGTTTACTAGATTTTTCGGTTTCAGTTTGTTTATCCAAAGTGATCAAGTTTTCTGTCTTTGTTGTACACACTTGAATTGGTTGTTTACATTGTTGCGACAATTGGCACGTGCCAAGACATTGTTGTAAGATAATTTAGTCACGTGATTAGTTTTCTGTAAATATTCCGATGAAAAGTGGGCCTTGGTTGCTACAGCAACAGCTAAATAACCGCGCCATTTTGTTTTTTGAAATTGTCATTTCAATCGGAAATTGGAAACTTTTTGTATATTTTAAGATCGAATTTGATCTCAAGGGAAAGAAAGTAAGTTTTCAGTTCAATTGTACCGATTATAGTCTGTTTTTTTAGTAATGTCTTCTGATTCTAGGTGTTTTTTAGGTAAATACAGTGGCTAGTTGATGAAAGAAGGAGATCAATTTCAAACATGCTGAACGCATGCATACGATGCACCAGGGGGTCATTTTAGCCAGATTAAACTCAGCCTCTCTGACGGACACTGACTGTGGATCTAATCAAATGTAAGTGTTTCCTTTCTAATGCAGTTCTAAACGTCCAACTTGTACATGGGTGGTAAAGAGTTGAGTATTCCAAATTGCTTTGTGCGTTAATGTAAGACATACATTTACAAATTTTCGCATACCTAGTTCGTGTAGGGTGATAAATAAACATTTGAGGCCTGTTCGTTTTTAATGCTATGTGAAGCGAGCAGAGTGAGTGTGACGTCACGTTTACGTAATTTGACTATAGTTGGATTTTTACCTTTTGAGAATGACGTCTTTTTACATCTTTGTTTATCGCATATCAAACATATGAAATAAACAATTTTAGCAAAAAAGGCACGTTGTTAATTTTGTCGTCCTGTCAAATTAAAAACGTTGACATTTACTGTCACTTTGATTTAAACGAATATCAAAGGTATAAAAATGCTGTGCTACAATGGGAAGGCCCAAATGCTAATTCTAAATGTGCTGCTTTTTTTCGAGTACGAAAAGAAACAGTTTCCAGATGTCAACTGAAACTCTCATGATCACTCATTTTTCAAAGCATTTGTAGGTTAAAATTTGTGATCTAATTCCAGACATGCGTGTTTTTTCACCTGCTTGACGTCATTCTCAAAGGGTAAAATTTTGACTATAATTATGGTTTTGTCAAATTACGTCATGATGACGTCACACATTCTTTCTGCTCTTTCCAGAGAGCGTCAAAATAAACGAGGTCTCGACACTATGGCCGTATTCGTTTTCACGCTCGACGAACCGAGTAGAGCAACTGTGTCGTCACAATGACGTAATTTGACAGTTGATTATATTATGGTTTTGTCAAATTACGACATCATAACGTCATATAGCGTAAAAACGAACGAAGCCTGAAAGTGTCAACAATATTCAAGAACTAAAACCAGCATTGTCATGCCAATATGTGCAATTAAATTTAATACAATTTACGGAAGCGGACTTCCTGTTCATCAGGCTCTTAAATCAGGTTTTTCCTGCTTATTACATTGCGGTTCGGTTCCGCCATTTGCCAGTCCTGGACCTGGTGTACGCAAACACGCTCGACGACGACATCGTCTTTGACGTTTTTTGGATTAATTTACTGCTGGTGCATGTGTAATAAATCTCAATCGTGCACGCGCTAACACGGATGTGCTGTATTATTGTGTTTAGTCAAAACCACTGGCGGACGCTATACTCGGTTCATGCTGTTTTTTTCTATTGTTTTTAATAATATACGAGCAGAATTTTATTAGATCAATTCTGGTTAAAGTCTCGTAAATGGTTGACTGAACTAAAACCATAAAATGTCCTAGAACACTGTCTCTCGCATAAAGAAATCATGGAAATGAAAACAGTGGAATTCAAAGTTAAGGTTTTGCCTGAAGAAAATCATGATTGGCCTGACCGGATTTGCATTTTATTCGAAAAACAAATAAGAAACCGACAATAATTTTATCTGGTTGGAATCGAGTCTGGCACCGTGGGCAGCGGAAACGTTGCAGCACTTCTTTTGCAACAACGCAACGATCGGCGTGGGCAGGTCGGCCACATTTTCTGAAACTTTTCTGCCATGACAGCGTCTTAACTTAAAACTGTTTCATTTCTTCGCATTCGACCGACCTATATATTAATTTAATCAAAACGTGCCGTTTTGCGTATTTAATTACGCTTACCTAATGCGGTTGAGCAACGTACATCGTTTATGTACGGTTGAGATTTTAGTAAACAATAGAACCAATGTTTATCTTCGGCATGGACTTTTGCATGGACTCGTGGTTGGTTACGTGTTTCAACTGATAAATTATACAACTAAACTTAAAAAGAATTACTTACCAAACTTATGTCTGGAGGAAGGGCGTGATCAATCTGGAACAATAATTGGAATGACTGAGGTGTGCTTTAAACTACTAATGAAATTGTCTGTTCTTGAAAAAGTGGTGAACAAACTTAACTTGGCAAAACTTATGGTATTTTTGAAGGGTAAATGTGTTCTTCTTAAGAAATGTCTTTGAAGCAGTGCACTAAGCTTATACCACTAATGGAAAATGCAAAGTAAATGTAACGCACCAATGTTCTATATTAATTTCTCATTGTGTTATTTTTTATTCACTCTGTATAACACTCAATAACGTTATTACCTGCGTTATATTATTTTCGAGGTGTCTAGGTCATTTGACCCCATAACGTAAACTGGACAAGAAAATCTCATTACTTGACGCATCTCGACGGTAATATAAAGTAGTTTTCTTATCGAAGATCTTGCAGTTAGTGTTTTTAAGGACTCGTAAACATTTATGGTCCTCCAGCACAAGTATATGAAACCAACGCGTAAAATAATCCATTAGACATGCCCACAAAAATTATAATACCGCATGTATCACGGTCCGAGGTTTTTTTTTTGATGAGCGTCTTGATTAGGTTTGACCAAAACCATAACGTTGATTTTACGATTTCTGGCTATTTGAACACGTGCGAATGTTGTTAACCCAGCTTTAAGAGTTGGGTGTGTTCACTGTTTAATTAATCGAAGCTACTAAATTAAACAAAGTTGAGGTTGAATGACAAATGCTGAAAAGCAACTTGATGGCCCAGATTGGGCGTCTTAAATCTAGAACGTCGTCCGGCACGTATCTGTGTGGAAGGTTTACCAACTCGTAGTATTTTGCAATGTCGGGCTTTGGCCCATTCATAACATTTCGAGGCCAGTAAATCGACTACTGACGTAATGCACCTTAAAAAATTACATGTTAGGTCTGGGTACAAAGTTTAATAATTATTGGGAAAAAATTAACGCTGAAATAGTAATAAATGTTTGGCTGTATAGCTTTTGGTGACATATTTTGTATCAACAATTTCGAAATGTTAATTTTGTTTTTTTTAGTAAATTTGAACTATAGGAGAGAAATACAAACGACTATCCAGATTTTTGAGTACATAAATCAGCTTTATAATCTGATAAAAAAGCAAATTGTCCTGGATACAACCACGTGCACTCATAAAAGTTATTCTACACGCTTAATCATCTGTTAATGACAACAATTAGAAAAACTGAAATAATAACACTGTTATGAATGAATATTCCAACGACGTAAACCAAATTGGTCGCGATAAACATTTAAGTAATTTATTGGTTTACTTGCTTAATTTAAGAGGATTGTGTAAAAATAACCTTTTACATTAAATTTACGCCTTTCATCTTTGCCGCCGACCGACTTTTCTAGTCTAACATGACACACAAACACGAAAATCGCTGTTTATGAATTCTCTCCAAGATTTAAATTTGTTGAATAACAAACGCATATTAATTAACCGATTACCTAACTAATGATAGTACAAGATGGTGTATTTTTTTATTATACCAATTTGTTACTAAATAAATTAACATTACAAAGAACCGCTTAAAGGGGCAATTATTAGACGTGTTCTAGCTTAACGGAAAATTATCAATTACCACATTTTTCGGTCTACTTTTCCTCATACATTTTTAATGTCGAGAAAACATGATTCACGTTTGGGCGTTCCCATTACGTATGTAAAATGCATTTTTCGCTACGGTTTATTGAAAGTTTACTCGCACCGAACCCATGGAAATTGTTGGTTATTTTAATTCAGAACACGCATCTTCTTGTAAGTGATAATGTTGAGCTATTGCTGATCCCGTTGATTTAACTGTTGTGATGTCCTGTTGAAGTTTATACAGGGTTTTTCAATAAAAAGTAGCCACCCTGAATATCTTCCAAAATAATTTATCTGTTAAAAAATGCTAGGACACGTCAACAAAGATTGCAAGGGGGACATCTTTTTACGTAGGATTTGAATTTCTGCCATCAGCCCCTTTGCCGCCATAGCCACCCCCACTAAGTTTTCAAATGGCACCATACCCTGTGTGGCACATCGTTGGAAAGGGTATTTCATAAGGAATTAATTGAACTATTTTATTTGTACATTTGCTTTGAATTGAGACCAAAAAAAAATAAAAAATACGTTTGGTGTTTATTTTTTGTTAACTGCAGAAATAATAGCAAATAGCGGTTATCATTTAATTAATGGCTCAAAATAACCTCCGTTAACTTCCATACAATAATACAAGCGACTTTGGAAGAGTTCGCGAACATTTGTGAGGACTTGCGGTGTCAGTTGTCGGCATTCATGTATTATTCTCTGCCTGTCTGCAATATTGGCCGGCTGTGTTGCATAGACTTTAGATTTTAAATGCACCCATAGAAAAAAGTCCAACGGAGTGAGGTCGGGTGATCTCGCAGGCCATTCCATGGGACCACGTCTACCAATCCATCTTCCAGGAAATCGATTGTTCAGATATTCTCGAACGGGAAGTGAATAGTGTGGAGGTGCATCGTCTTGTTGGAAAATTAGTTTATTTTCAAATAAATTTTCATCATTTTCTAGTAGCTCTGTTATGGTCGGATCAACAGTGGTGTCAAGAAGCTCAAGATAAGTAGCGCCATTCAAATTACCGTCAATAAAAAACGGACCAACGATGTGGTCTCCTAAAATACCTGTCCAAACATTAAGTTTTTCTGGATATTGGGTATGGGTATCCCTAAACCAATGTGGATTCGTGTCTGATCAATACCTACAGTTATGCCTGTTCACTTCTCCATTCAAAAAAAACATACACTCATCACTGAAGCAAATATTGTACAACAAGTTCACGTTGTTTGTCAGATTAGTAGACATAATTTCACCAAATTGTAGTCTTCTATCATAGTCATCTTCGTTTAATTCCTGAACCAATTTTACCTTGTATGAATGAAAATTGTGTTTTTTTAAAATTCTTCATACACTGCTTTTCGAAACACCCGATGCATGGGAAATTTGATTTAAAGGCTGTATTATCCATTGCAACGTGCCCCAAAACAGCAACTTCAATTGGTTCATTAATAATTTGTCTTTCAGGTTGATGTTTTTTGTTTGTCACTGAACCAGTTTCCATGAATTTTTGCATCAACTTTAAGACATACTGATGACCAATTAATTTATCTGGATGGATTGCATTGAAAGTCGTTATGTTTGAAATAAAAACGTACAATTTCTATTCTTTCGGCAGTCGTGTAAACCATATTGACAATGTTCCTTCAAAACGAACTTACAAGTTGACCGACTGAGGCAAAAACATGGAATGGAAAACAGGTATTCGGTAGTGTTATCAGCAGTTTGACCAAAATAACAAAAAAATGTTTTTATTTTTTTTGGTCTCAATTCAAAGCAAATGTACAAATATAATAGTGCAATTAATTCCTTATGAAATACCCTTTCCAACGATGTGCCACACAGGGTATGGTGCCATTTGAAAACTTTGTGGGGGTGGCTATGGCGGCAAATGGACTGATGGCAGAAATTCAAATCCTACGTAAAAAGATGTCCCCCTTGCAATCTTTGTTGACGTGTCTTAGCATTTTTTAACAGAGAAATTATTTTGGAAGATATTCAGGGTGGCTACTTTTCATTGAAAAACCCTGTATGTGGCATCTAAGTAAAAAAGTACATGTATTAATAAAGCTAAATTTAAAAAAAGTATGGTTCCGCCCGGGATCGAACCGGGGACCTTCTGCGTGTAAAGCAGACGTGATAACCGCTACACTACGGAACCAATGAGTACAGCTGTCTTAAAGTGTTACACAACAGAAATAGCTATAACTACTACTGCTCTATTTTCTAAAAAATAGTTAAAACTTTAATACAATTACCATAAAATTTCCAAAAATATAAGGAAATGATTAATTAAAGCTTCAAATATCACATTTACCTAAATATTATTTTTAGTTTTTTTTTTGAGTCTTTTTCTTATAATAGTAATAATTTTCAACTAAAAAGTAAAAAACATTTTGCCCCGGGTGAGGATCGAACTCACGACCTTAAGATTATGAGACTTACGCGCTGCCTACTGCGCTACCGAGGCAGTTGTTGTTCTTCGGGATAAATTTACCTTTTCCCCCTCTAACATTGCTCTAACTACAAGGCTTTGATTTATAATTGCAAGACCTCGCAATTTTTCTTAAAAGGGATAAACACTTAATAAATCAAAAAGAAAAATGCATTACTAGAAGAGATAATTATGTATTATAATTAGGTAAATTATATTTAGCTTGACCTAATCACAACAATAATATGCACGGTTCAGAACGCGTGTTTGCTTTGGAAAAATCGTTTAAAATAAACATTATTGCTGGTTAAAACGTGTCAAGGCTGTGTGGTTCGCTTGAACGTGGTGCTGGTTACTATCAGTTTTTTTTGTACAATTGACTTACCTATTTTTAAAGTCAAGGGCCTTCTTTCTACATAATTTATAGGTTTCTGTTAAAAAAACGTCGCTTCTAGAATTAATTTTATTACTCTACGCCACGGATATTATGAATCTCATTAGTGTCACAAGATATTACAAACGATTTAAATAATACAGTCACGTGGTAGCTGTCAAAAGTTTCAACTATAAATAACTAAACTCGCGGATCCACAATGTAGGTATTTCATTGACATTTAAACAGTTTCAAACAAAGGGAATTAAAGAGGCAAATCTAGTTTTTTTACACTCTACTGTATACGCGGAAAAATCAGCTTTAAATTTGTTAATACAGGGTGTTCCAAAATGATTGTCAACGAGAACATAACATTTTTGTAATAACGTTCCAAGAAAACAACAAACAATTTCCATGTGTTGTGTCACACGTCAATGATCTCTTTGTTCGGTGAAAATAAACATTTTTTAGGGTTTAGACAGTGAAACCGTTTTATTTTTACTACAGATTCGTGATTTGAATGTAATAAGTTAAAAAATGCTTTGGTTATGTCAATAATCATTACATTAACAATAATGTATACAAAAAATAACGTGGCAATTATTGCATTACATGGTCTATGTAAATATCAAATTTGAATTAGACAAGACATTTCAAATGAGTTGGGTATGATCTAACGTTGTAAGAATTCAAGTTTAAACGAATCTTACCATAATGGCGAGTTTCTTATTCTTAGGAGCGGCAAAACATTGCTGGACGTTACCCATCATAATTATTTAGTCCACCCACACATCACACACAACCAGCTCCCGAACAAAACCGTATCGTGGCCAGTAATTAAGGTATTCCTTGGAACAGTGAAGAAAACAACAAATTAGTGTATAAGTGTTAATTCCGTTGGGTTGAATACATTTCGAGGCGATTTTAACATTTGAATTATATGATGGGTTTTGCGTTTAATCAAAAACGCGGGTTATTTTTCGCGGTGACTTGTTCGCGAGTGCGCGCACCTTATTTTTCTGTCCGGTTTTGCGATTGTACACTACTACACACAAACAACATCCAGTAAATCACTCTCCTGCCTCTCGAAAACCTGATGTAAGAAGCCGGCTGGTTTTGGGTTCCTTAAAAGCGACGACGACCTATTGACCGCGAAATCTACTCAACTAGAAGGCTGACTTTAATCGCGAATCGTTAATGTACTTTTTAGCTCCATGGATTTCTTGTCGATTATTCGATCTGATCTCAAGCTAGATTGTTTTAACTATTAGATGACGGAAAGTCGAAATTAGCATAAGATTTTGGAGATGAATATTAAGTAGAACAGAAAAGTGTTCATGTCACCATTTTGTCTTAAATAAAACAAACCTTGAAAAACTAAATATTTTTTCAGAAGAAATTAAGGGGGATAATAAAAGAATGTAAACTACCTCTGTGTTCTTTATTTGTCGTATAATGTTCTTATAAGTAAATCGTTAACTGACCTTTAACTGAAAAAAAAGTATGAAATATACTTCAAATATTTACATGTCTGTCACTGAGATCGCTGGAAAATTCAATGGAATATAATTACAAAAATCTTAAAAATTGCAAAAAACCAAAAATAAAACTGTAATATAAACGGGGGGGTACTATAGTCAGTACTGTTTTCGTTTTCTATAGGAGCGCGATATAAAAACTGGTCCGAATCAAAGATATATATGGCAAGTAAGTACTTTGGGTTATACAAAATTAAATAGTCGAGTAAATAGGCACCCAATAAGTTTGTGAAAATATATACATACACAAAAAATGGATAAAACCGCAGCCAAATCGAAAAAAAAATCGTTTGGCAGAAATTTGAATTAACATACACAAAATTATATCTAGTTGAGGGTTGGCCAGCGCGAATTTTACTAAACCGACCATATTAAAATGAGCGCTCCTTAAAGAACGCACACAATGTAAATCTAGATACTTAAAAAAATTGGCTAATAAAAAATAAACGGACTAACTATGTACAATTCAAATTATAGGTCAAAAAATTATCTAACTAAAGATAAAACGGTCGCAGTGGATTGTTCACAGTCTCTATTTACCTCAATTGCACACTTAGAAACCACATTTAACAACTCCTAGACCTACACACTGTTTTGTGGGGTTGGTATGTACTGGTTTCAACAGAGCTGCACATTATACATAGTTAAGAGCTATTCACAGTCTTTATCCTTAAAATACGAATCATAGTTTATAAAAAAAAGAAACGAAAGCAATGACCGATTGTCACCCTCTCGAAAGAGATACAAAAGGTTGTTCTCAATTTAATAAAAATATATAATATAGATTTGGAAACACGACAGGTTCAGTTACTATAATTATTTATATCACAGCAGGTAACTTTTACGCTAGATTTGCAGGTCTAAAATTGCACTTGACGAAAACAAAAACAACAGCCAACCCTTCGATCCTCTTTCGATCTGGTACCGGACACTTGCCAGTCTTACAGAACTAAATTTCGTTTTCTATCTAGTCTATCAAAGGCAGTGATATCTGTACAATCTTATCTACAGTTTCGTTACACCACCGAACTAAAAGGTTCTCCACGTGACACATTTACTAAACAATAGGCGCTTTTCTAGTAGTATGTTCATTTTTTTGATTTTTTTTGTCTTGTCTGTGAGTAACATTTAGCGAGTTTGAAAAGCAAAGGCACAATTTCGTAATTTTAACCGCTTTGTGCTAGTTGCACATTCTTTTTTTTGTAACAAAAATGTTGGAAACTGAAGACTGGAAAATTGGGTCCGTTGCTTTCCATGAATATTTTATATAAGTTATATACACACACACAATTTACCTCTAAAGGCGGCGGACGACAGGCATTGGAAACTACATTATATTTAATGTAAATACACACACAGATTAACTAGACAGAAAGTCGAGTTGACTGTTTCCTGGTCGCAGCCTCAAACTGGGTTAATTCAGAAAACTGTCGACCCACCCCCCTCTTTAAGGAATTTAAAACTGAGCAGAATAAAAGTATACACATAACACAGATTAGTAAAAGTTGCAGCGCGCGATTGTCCAGCTTCTTATTCACTTGCATTGCATAGTTTCCCTGATATATATTTGGTTTGTCTTTACAATCTAAATACTAATTGAACCAAACTAAAGTCCGGAATTGAGGACGTCCGTTGTTATCTCGCTCCGGTTTTATCCCTCGGTCAGTCCCATTGGTGTGGCGACGGCGGCAATTCCGACGGATGTGCGACTGTAGAACTGTAACAAAATGATGGGTAAGTGTAATTATTGATTATTATCATCTAACTGATAACCTAAATAGTAATCTTTACAGAATTGTTAATTAGACTTATTTGAATCGAATATGATGTTTAATTTTACAAAATGTGTGATAAAAATTTCAATAAAAAATAGTTAAAGGTGTGTCCTACATTGTATATGTTATTGAAAATGGTAGGAAACAGTTAAAAAGAATACAAAAATTGCTCATTTAAGTGTTAAACTCAAGTTGAGAATAAAACTAAACATTTTTGGGTTACACATAATACATATGTAAAATTAAACAAATATTGTATCACATGTGTCTGTACTTTTCGAATAATTTTGTCTTAAACTCTTTCATGAGTAAAAAAAGTGTAAGTAAATTGATAACTAAAAAAACATCTTCGTGCCGTTATCACAAAAAAAGGCGACCCATAAGTATACGTTTCGTTACATATTGTTAACTAATACAATTTCCAAGTAGGACTGGTATTGACAGACACAAAACGAAATGTAGCATTATGTTCGCAAAACATAAAAAAATATATATAAAAAAAATAAAACTGACCTATAAAAAGGCAAGTCACGCAGCACAGAGAAAGATGACGGGTGATAACAGGATTTCTAGGGTCTTCTTAAAGGGCGCACACGCAACTTTTTGTTTCCTGTATAACAACCATCATCTTACTACTCTATGTTTTAACCGGCTCGATTACTGGACTAACTACCCAAGCCCATCAATCCAGTTCACTCACAAATTGGACATCAACAAGTAATGATTGCCGGTTAACTGAGCTTGGGTACTTATAAATGGGTGGTAATTTCTAACTGGGTTAATATACATAAATCAACGCTACGTTTAGTGTTTATCGTATTCACATAAAAACCAACTGGAGTAGACCTTTGAAAGTAAACTAAAATTTTCAATTTATATGGCGATTATGTGAAGGCAGTAAACACTCGGATTAAACACGTGTCCTATGAAACTGACTTCCATGCATATCAGACTTTTATTCGGAAACAACAAAAGTTCCGAAACTACACTACTTCTACGTGAATTAATAAAACTCAACGCTACGGTATAGTTTTAAAAATGAGACAAAACGCACGCGCCAGCATGGAAATCACTTGATTTTGTACATTTATAAAAAATAATTAAAACAATGGAAAATGAAGTGTGGTAAGTGTGATAACGAAAACGTTGAGAAAAAAGTAGAAAAATACCCTGTTACCTTCCGGTGTACGTCTAATGGGAAACACTTAGCTTAAAATGGAGGGAGTATGTGCACAAGATGGAAGCTGAAATTTGTATCAAATTAAGCGATAATGAAAAATGTAAATTGATGACAAAACTAGTCCCTTTAAATTGTGTTTTATATCGTTAAAATGGGATTAGTCAAGTGGGTACAGTGAGGCAACAATTGAACACTTTGCATATACAAAACGTAAAATTGGTGAGCCCTATCTTACAACTTGATTGTCAAGGCTCAATAACCGATTACCACGTATTTCCAATATAATGTTAAAAAACTAAGCAGTAGTGGTTTCCTCACTGTGCAAACTTGATAACTAAAAAAGTTGCAATTTTTGTTTTTTTAAGCAAAATTAATCAACGTACACCGGGCGATAGAGAGCGGTTTCGGTCACCTATGCAATGGCGCTGCGCTGGATCTGGACTGGCGGCGGCCGTCTTACCTGGCGAAACTCTTGAACGCCGCGGATTGAGGGTTGATGCACAATGGCACCCTGCTAGTGTTCAATTGTTCCGCGATGAATTTGTGCATTTCCTCTGAAATAAATTAAAAATTAGGTTTCGAAAAATTATTCAGAAAAGCACAATAATTACCTTTAACTTGTTGCACCGAGGTCATTTTTCGCTCCCAATGGTCGTCGAAGGCTTGGGGAGCTGTGTTTTCGAACTCCGAAGTATATTGTCGCATACCACTTGCAGTCGTATAGCAACATTTGCACATGCACGAGTGATACCGCAATCTACCTTCGTCTAGGTAGGGATGTGCCAAAGCATCAACCACCGATATTCGTTTATCCTGTAAATCACAAATTTAGTGAAAATTGAAATTAGACGAACCGCTGTTGACAATTCAAAAAACAAACTACTCACCGGATCAAATACCAACATTTGGCACAAAAGATGTACAACTTCATGAGTAGCTTGAGAGGATAAAGTATAGAGGGCAGACAAACTCGGAGGTTTCGGAGCCCTCCTGAGCATATGTGTTTTCGCTCCTTCGCAGGCGTATTTCATATCTTCTAGCGAGGGGGTACCTAACAATTCTGTAATGAGCTCAAGCTGTTGTACCGGGTTTTGCGCCTGTGAAATACAAACAGTAAATAAACGTAAAATTGCTTTAGTATTTGCAGAAAATACCTGGAATAATATTCGCCGTCCTAGCAGTTCACCAAATATGCAACCAACAGACCAAACGTCGACAGCCGCCTTATAGTGCTTCGCCCCCATCAAAATTTCCGGGGCACGGTAATATTGCGTTACCACTTCTTGCGTCATATGTTTGGACGTATCGGGTTCTTCCACTCGTGCCAAACCAAAATCACAGATCTAAGTATGATTTGTCATATAATTAATAATTCCTTCAAACATGGTATATTAAGCCTTTATTTAAAAAAGGAAATGCGGTATTGATGGAAAACTACAGGCCTATTAGTTTGTTACCGGCTTTTTCAAAATTTTTTTAATTATGTATGTGTAAACGGTTTTGATAGATTTTTTCAAGCATTGTAATTTATTGAGCTTAAATCAGCATGGTTATGTGCCTGGAAGGTCCACGCAGACTGCAATATTTTTACAAAACGGATATTAGAAAGTATGGAAAAAGGTAACCTGGCGATTGGCATCTTCTTGGACCTGTCAAGGGCGTACGACTGTGTTGACCCAGATATGTTGCTTAGAAAACTTAAGGCTTACGGTGTACGAGGTCAAACATTACATTTGTTTTCATCATATTTAACTAATAGGCAACAAAAAGTTAAAATATTAAAAAATGGACAGAATTATTTCTCAAGTCTGAAGGAAAATAAAATTGGAATTGCACAGGGAAGCATATTGGGACCTATTTTATTCATTGTATTTCTTAATGACCTGAGCAACATTCTGCTTTCAGAAAATGAGCATGTGACGTGTTATGCCGATGATACGAATTTATTGACAGTGGGAAGAAATGTAGAAAGCGTAGCACTATCGGGAGAAAACTTATTTTGCAGAGCACAAGATTGGTTTAAAAGTAACAGATTATTACTTAATAATAATAAAACAAAGGTTCTACTCTTTAGAACAAAACAATTTAAAATTGAAAAACCTGGAACACTAACTTTTGGACAATCAACTACAGAGCTCGTAGAACATACCAAATTTCTTAAAATTCACTTGGATGAATTCCTAAACTGGTCAAATCATATTTTAGAGTTAAACAAAAAGCTTAGTTCAGTTTGCTATGGCATACGAGTCACTGCGAAATACATGAATGAAAGAACATTAAAAATCCTATATTACGCAAACTTTGAATCTGTGCTCAAGTATGGGATAATATTTTCGGGTTCTAATAGCTTAATGGAAAAAAATTTTGTTTTACAAAAACGAGCACTTAGAATAGTCAAGAAAATGGGATACAGCGAGAGCTGCAGGGGGGTTTTCAAAGCTAATGGCATTCTGACTTAGAAAGAAATGAGAAACTTTTTAAAAGAAAGGTAAAACAGATGTTAATTAATTTAGAACCATATTGTATCAGGGATTATGTAAGAGACTATTAGGTATACGCTCATCTTAAAATGACGCTGTTTCTTTTTGTGTTTTCACGTATGTTTTTTGTAGTTACAGGAAATGTATTGTGACCATAATTAGAAATAAAGAAGACTAACTAAGTAAAAATAAAAAATCGTTAAGGGTGCATATTCAACGTCGGAAATCTGGATTAGTCTGGCATTAATCGCTAAATCGTGCGTTCACCCGAGACAAATATGGGAAAACAAACTAGTAAATGAAATCGCTTACCTTTAAAACACAGTTACTGTTTACCAGTAGATTGCCGGGTTTAATATCCCGGTGCAGTATCCTTGCCGAATGTAAATATTTGAGACCTGCAAATGGATTTTATGGTGAATAATATGGGAAAACAGTTAAATTGCGACGCAAGTTCTCTGGACTATACAGTAGCTAAACTCACCTCTAAGTATCTGGTACAAGAAGACTTTTATGTGATCCGACGAGAGCGGCTGATGGGAAACTATGATTTTATGCAAATCGCTTTGAAGTAATTCCGTTATTACATATCTATAGGCGTGATTAAGGAATGAATTACTTTATTACATGGTAATTACCAGACTAATTGTATGTACACGTACTAAAATAAATCGGGTGTTTTTCGCTACAGTTTGCTAGAGTTAAAATAATGTTAATAACAAAATATCATTTGAGATGTAGTGGATTAGATCAGTCACGACATAATCGAAGCCTGAGGCAATATTCCCACGGCGGTAATGTGATGACGATGGACCTGCATTTGATGGCGTAATTAATATACAGGGTGTTGCAGAAGAAACTACATTAATAGTTCCCTTTTGATGTTGCTATGTATGTGAATGTGATGTCACCTTGAATCATCCTCAGCTCTGGGGGATTTATAGTTCGTTTTTTCGATGGGCAAATAATTTGCCGAATAAGGTTAACGATTTTTCCTGCTGCAGTATCCATCACATTTCCAAGGGGAATAGTGCAGCCACGTTATTACCTCCTGCTTAGATCGGCGGCGTCGTTTTTATTACCATGCGGGATTGCGCTCGCTTTTATTCCCAATGCCCGGGCAACCGGAACATTCCATTCCAGCCCAGCTATGATGATGGCACATTCATACTTTCTTCCGTTGTATGCCTTAAACCCTTCTTAATTCAAATTCTCGACAGTGACCTCGTCAATAAAACTATTTCCGGACAGGACAGCGTAAAGAAATCTTCTAAAATTAACCTCATCTTTGTTTCCATTATTACAGTCACGTTGTATTGTATCGGACCTTGAAACGTGAAACTCGAGCGCGTGGTCCTTAACTGGATTTCTAAAAATATGCACACACCCACAGCCCCTTTAAGTTTTTCTCTTAAGGTTTTTACCTTAATTTATCGATTTGGCTCAGCAAAAAATTTAGACTGTGTTAGGGAGTCGCATTTCTTTGTAGCAACACCCTTGAACAATTTATATTCTGACGAGGTAATGAGAAAGAAATGCCAAGGGTTGTTCTGCCTCTGAACAAGAAATTTGCATTTTCGACCCTGATGGCTAAACCGAAATAAAGTTCAACAGTGTTGCGTCAATGAGTCAGTACATATTTGCAATATACTACTGATGGAGATAACGAAAAATTCGAAAATTCGTGTTGGCTTTGCGGTCGCCGCCCGTCTAACGGGTTTTCTTTGTTTGGAAATGATGGATTTTTAAGCCGGGATACTAATTTTCTACGGTAAAACGAACCCGATTCATTATGGTGGCCAACGCCCCAGCGTTCCGCGCCTAACCGTACAACTGACATGATAAGGATGTAGGGCAGTGTTTAATACATTTTGTCGTCATGCCAATTTGAGCAATGTTTAGTGATATATGGGTACAATTTACCAATATAACTTCAATCATACGTTTTGCCCGCGTATAGAACTAGGCGAACGCAAAGAATGAATCTTAGTTGTGCTTAAGTTTTCTTATTGTGAAATTGTTCCGCAATTTTGTATAATTTTGTGTTATGTTTCAAATATCCATAAAAGCATACAGCTGAAAGTTAATTTAAACCTCAAGAAGGAAATTCAGTTTCTCAAATCACAATCCTTATTTTGTTGAAATAAATATTTGAGAACGTACATAATTAAGTAAATGTGGTGCAAGTATAGCATTGTTCAGATGTTAAGCTTGCTTTTTATTGGTTCCTGTTTCGTAACATCGACCACTAAATATAAATTAAATTCTAATAATAATACTTTTTGAAAAAATGCGGTTTTGACTAGCAAAACATAATTATCGTTCGGTAGTTCCCACCCACAAATTCATTATACCCGGTGTACTAATTTAATTCTTTGTTAATGGTTCAAACCCGCTGACTTTGTAATTACCTACCAGCGTGTAGTTTCAGTAAATCCATTCTTAATTTCAACTGTAAATGTAGCAAATTCCAAACAAACTAGAGTTTTGTCTGAATGAAATCGTCACACCAACACCGTGTAAAAACGAAAATAGTTTTTCCGTATTAACGTGGTGCGAGGACGACTATTTTTACAGTTTCAAATGTTAAAAGCCAGCATTATTGTCAGGGTCAAAAAATGTCCGTGATTCATTGCCAATTTCGTTACACGTGAAATCGACAGTGGTAAATACCGATCTGGCGCGGTTTACGTTTGATTTCCATTTTTTTTCCGTTGTGACAAAAAAAATGTGAATGCTGGCCTCACGCTTAATTTTCCCTGATGAACAATTCAATACACGTGGACATTAATCATAATAAATATGGATTTTTGCGTTGCCTGTTGGGGTTATTTTCAGTCTGACTGTGCGTTATTGTTGACCTTACCAGCATAAATGGCGCACACATCATATTAAGAATAATTAGCGTTAATAAGCTACATGTTCGCTATGACGCTATCTATGCCATTTGGTGAGTTTTCTAAAAACTAAAAGATTCAAGATCACCTTTAACCAAAATGTCGAGGGTAACGGGAAAGCCAAAATAAAAATGATTTCTTGCAATGAACGAATTAGTCCATGACGTCCTTTCTGCGTTGTGGTTAAATTTAAACTTGTCATGGCCGGAATGAAAGCACAACTTGAAATGTCCACTTTCCGTATTATATACGGGGTGTGTCAACCAATAAATTTAGCTATACTTTAAAGACTGATAACGAATTTAATATTCGACAGTATTTAACATATTTTGACTGAACCACTGAAGTTGGAAAGACCACAGTGAAGGGTTCTTGTACACCCTAAAATCAATTAAATCAAGGGCCATTCCCAATAATTTTGTAACATTTGGCAATCAACCGTTTTATCATCGCTGTTACAGGCCGGCCATAATGTTAGCAGTCAATCGGGTAAGGGTAACGACCCCGCAACAGTTCGACGACTTCCCCTATTCTAAGCTCTATTATTATCTATTGTTTAATAATTTAGGCCCTAAGGTAGAGCGACCCGCATGCTACGACGCTCTATATTGCACTTTTTAGAGACCAATTTAACTTCAGAAAAAAATACAATACCTCTAATGATACTTTTAATTTTTAAGTAATTACTGCAGGAAACACTCCGATGTGCAGAAGAAAATTCATAATTTTTACAATTCGGTTTGCATATAGAATTTGAAGCGTAAATTACATTCGAGAACCAAACTATACCGTGATATGTAACCGGACCTAATACGTTTACCATCCCACAATTAAACCGTTCTGGTCCGGTCTGTTATCGAACTACATCAACAAGGGATAGGAGGGGATGAAACGAAGTATAAAGGGCCAATTTGATTAATGAAAGGTCCGGGGACCCTTACAGTGGAGATGCAGCTTTAGGAAATAGAATTCTTCTCTGTGGCTTTCCGTTTTATACAACCTACCCCCTATTTGGACTCTACCAAAGTAGAGGGGAGAAACATTTGAATGAAATCAAAATGGCGCTCCTCATATTGTTCCTCTGGCGCTCTAAACTATTGGGGTCGTGCGCCTACAATTTTTTTCAATTTACTACTTCCGTCAGTCTGTCGTCTCTTTAATTGCCTTATTAAGAGCCTAGGCAGTTCATTCACACACTGTTCGTATACAACTGTTCTATGTATGCGTATATGCCCGATTTAAATTTCAAATGTGTTTACTGCATTACTGATTACGTACAGTAGCTCCCGGTTGAAGAGGATGTTCGATTAGCCTCTGTAATGCTTTCTGACGGCTAATCATTAAGATTGTATTTTAAAAAAAGTTGTACTTTTTGTTGTGCCAAGGAAATTATCACTAAGAAAGGTTTTTAACCTTCTGCTGATTATAATTGAGATTCAAATAGCTATTAACATTGCAGACGCTAAAAAGTTTTCTGCTCTAAATTTCGTAGTAAATTTTTGCTCTATAGACTAAATGTTTTAATATAAACTGCTTCTAGTATACTAGAGCTGTTATACAACAATGTCGACGTCCAAACGTAACATTGTTAACAGAGGGTTTGACTACCATTAAGAGTAAAAAAATCAGTGCAACACTGATCGCCTCGTGTCACACAGCTCAAGTTCATTTAACCGACACACACATGGCCTCAGAGAATAACGTGCATCAGTAATGAAAATAAACCGAGTAGATAAAAAGCCTTCTTATCGCCCCAGGCAGGACTGGTTCCGATAAGGTTTATCCAGCTGACTTAAAAATGGGCGTTAAAATCAGCGTACTATTCTGGTGCTATGCTGTTTATAGTTTGTCCATGTATTAAACGATGGTGTTCAGCTAGTGTTGCCAATTTAACTGTTAGGTAATTCAAAAGGATACATTTCTTGGAAGAAATCTAGATGAGGAGGTTGGAGTATGTCTAACGCTGATAATACCTGAAAGTACACATTTTTTAGTTGGCTGTATCGAGTAACGTGTACATGGTGCTGCATTTTCGATGGTTTTACGGGGTACAGAGAAAACGGTAATAGATAGAAAAAAAGTATCACTCGTGTTCTGATCTCTTTTTCTGAGCCGAGATGATTGGTGAAAAGTGGGCTGCGGAAACTTCTTTTGTTTCAAAGATACGGGGGGTTTTCGAAAATTGGTCATTTTGGAACCTCCTCTGTATTTTATTTGCTATTAAAGTTATCAAAAAAGGAAAAACGGTTTCCGGTAGAAGTTTTGACGTAGAATCCAATGGCGTAGTCAGTTTTTTTTCTATTACGTTTAGTTTCTGACATATGACAGTAAGTTATATTTTTTTAAATGGAACACCCTATATATTTTTAGATCATTTAATTCTGTTGATTTTTACTTTTTCAACGGTGTATTAAAACATACAGGTGTGGTAAATCCAAAACCGACCATAGGAAAACCACGTAACGGACAGAGAAACGTACTTTATTGCATGCGCGGGACTAAGACAGAAAACGAAAAAAATATCAAGTAGGCCATATTTTCAAGGCGCTGTTGCCCAACGCCAAGTTATTTTGTCGACGGTATTTGAGTGATACTTGGCGTTTGGCAACAGCGCGCTGAAAATATGGCCTACTTGATATTTTTTTCGTTTTCTATCTTAGTCCCGCGCATGCAGTAATGTACGTTTCTCTTTTCGATACGCGGTTTTCCTATGTTGGTTTTGGATTTACCACACCTGTATAAGTTTGTGAACGTTAATCGTGGTAATTAGAAAAAAAGCGTTTCCTTAACAAAAAAAGTGATAAATAATATGTATAAAAATACCCACAGTCGAAACAACATTGTTCATATTAACATGTTACATGTCGTTTATAAACAGTTTTTTAACTTCTACCTTAAAAATAGTAGAAAATAGAAATGGTCACTTTTCTTA
Source organism: Ips typographus (assembly GCF_016097725.1). Lineage (NCBI taxonomy): Eukaryota > Metazoa > Arthropoda > Insecta > Coleoptera > Curculionidae > Ips > Ips typographus. The sequence goes on along the minus strand of NC_138425.1, from coordinate 12,786,151 downwards.
TTAACGCGACGGTAGAACTGCTTGTAACTTAGATTTTTAATAAGATTTATTAAAAATATTTAATTTTCTGATGTGTTAGTTTATATGATTTCTGATTTTGTTTGGTATTTTAGATATTGGCCTTTTTTAGCTTAGCGAAGGTCTTTTTTTTTAAATAACAGGATTAACCTCTACAAACTTATATGTTGTAATACACCGTTGAAAAGGTAAAAATCAACAAAAATTAAATGACGTAAAAATATATAGGATGTTCCATTTAAAAAAATGTAACTTACTGTCATATGCCAGAAACTAACTAAATAAAAAAAACTGACTACGCCATTGGATTCTACATGAAAACTACTACCCGGAACCGTTCTTCCTTTTTTGATAACTTTAAGAACTAAAATACAGAAGAGGTTCAAAAATTACCAATTTTCGAAAACCCCCCGTATCTTTGAAACAAAAGAAGTTTGGGCCGCCCACTTTTCGCCAGTCATCTCAGCTCAGAAAAAAAGATTAGAACACGTATGCTACTTTTTTTCTATCTATTACCGTTTTCTCTGTACCCCCGTAAAACCATCGAAAATGCAGCACCCTGTACAATGTTCCTGGTACTTACATTCTCGTGTTTGAAGAAACATAACATCTTTAATTCCCTAAAAACTCGCTTTGAAGACACTAACGACTGGAACACATTCGGTAACTTTTTCAAGGCCACTCGTCTACCATCCCTGGGATCTGTCACTGCCCTGAAACAAAACGTCAATGCTAAAAATCATACAGTTGATGGAAAAAAAGTATTGCGGTTTGACTCTGTAGAACAGACAGTCCATCCAACAATTTTTGATTGGTTGTTGAAGCAGTAATAGGAAATACAAAAAAATCAGTTGAACAGGTTGTGGTCGCGTTTACCACGACGACATGTGTTTACCATGAGCCTGACAGCGTGCGTGTTCTGCGGTTGTTATACAGAAATGTTCTCCCGCCTGTATTGATTCGAATGTGGAGTTTAATTAGCAAGCACGTCACTGGCTTCCAAACCACATCCCTCGGGGTAACGTCCGTATTGTCCTCCCTCTTCCCTTCCACCCACTCAAAAACTACATTCTTGAACTCATCTCAAGTTTTAATTAGGCTTTTTCGGATTCTTGTACAGTCAAATTATGGACCTCCCTTTAGCTTGGCTAACAAAAGACGTCAATTGTTATTTACGCTACAATAACCCTAATAATAATAAATGAGCCAGTTGTAATGTTTCCGCTGTGTTCTTTATCGTTATCTGTCTCCTCCCCGGTCGTCGACAATTAAAGAAACATAACAATCACCATTATCTGCGCGTAAGCAGTTGAACAATGTATGACAAAAAGTCCAGAAACAATAAGACGCAAGTGAAACCGTAATGTTCGCTTTCAGCGAACTAAAATAATCGCCTTATCTGTTCTAACCCAGATAGCAAGTAGGTATTCCGAATTGTTTCTTCTTCTTAATTGCCTCTGTTGGTGCATTGTATTAGTCGTTTTCAAGGTATCGCACTCCTTTTGATAACGGTAATACGGATTTTACCTGTGCTATTGCGTTAGTTTTGAAATATTAACAAATCCTCTTCACGGGGGAAGTCATTAGTTCTTGTTTCTATAACCTTTATCTAGTTGTGCAACAGATAACTTTATGGCAGCCCATTGGCAAGCGATTTCTACATCACAATATTTTAATATCCTTTCTCAACACGTTAAGTCGTGGCTGTAGGGTTATAACTAGCAATTTAAGGCAACCAACCCTAATATTACTTGCTACAATCGTTTTTGCATTTAAATTGTATTCACTTCGTTCTGATAAATATGATTGGACTAGATAGAGTTAATTACTCTCAAATATCCGTTGGAACCTAACAAAAAGTTTTAAATTAAGATTTGAAAAAAACATAAAACGTCTCTAGTACTCGTACATTATTAGCTTCTATTACTACTTTACCAAAGAAATAAATTACTTTGACAGTCGTTATATTGCAATTCTCGCTTTATAATTAATACCGTTTTCATGGTTTTTTTTCATCTTCAAGTCGAAAATTCGCGGTCACCCTGGAAAACGTGATTACGCAAGTCCACAACGAGGTTTCTCTCATTCTTTCCGCCCAGCGCATAGTCAATCGACCGTGATGGATGTAGCATTTTATGAAAAAAAGTCCGCTAGTCGTTTCTACCGCACCCGTTGTGCCGTAATATCAAGCCGATTTGTTAAATTGTGATCGAAAGATGTAAAACTCGAATTGGTTCTGCAAATATTCGACAAAAATTCACGATAATATTGTGGGACTTGAAAAATGTGATTCTTATCATGTTCCTGCATGCAAATTTGTCCTTGTCAGGTTGGTTTTGAGACTCTGAAAGTGAAATCCGTCACACAGAGATCAAATTTATTATAATATTCAGTGATCGCCACAGGATTCAGTGCATGAAACTCGACGGGCTTCGTATGCATGTATTTCGAACAATTTACAACGCAGCGTGCGACCGCAATTTGTATTATTCAGATTTTACAGTTCCGCAATAGCAATAAAAGGAACAATTATCAATTTCTTATAAAGGAAAAAATCGTAATCAGAAATATGCCGGCGCGTAATCGACGTAATAAATGGAAATTTGCCTCGAACTAATTTTGAACAGATCATTTTTGACACACCTCCATTCTTAACGTACAGTTTTTTCTAATATGAACCATAATCGCTATTGAGTTGAGGTAAACAACCGCGCCTGTATCATATTATATCCAGTCACTTCTGATAAGGACAATTTCAATTTACCGGCAGTCACGACTTGTTCGATTATAACAGTTCTACAAGCAACATAACCTATTATTGTACAGGGGGGCTTAATTAAAACACAAGGACCATCCGAGTACAGTCCACGCACGACTTCAATGATTTCCGTTCATCGGCGCGGCGACAAGATTTTTTTGGTTTACGTGACCGACATTTTGATGATTTTTTTTTTGGATGATCATATGGTTTGGTACCTCTTTTGTTATTATTGATTGAGTGCAATTAGGTGATTTTCAATCTTAGGTTACGAAGCAATTTCTATTAAGTCTAACTCACGGAAATACCACTTTAGAAGGAATAATAAAGGTTAGAAACAGAGATGTTAGTGAGACTGCATTAAGAAGCAATCAAGAAATGTAGTTTTGCAAGGTTATATGACATACTTAATACTTATTAGTAAAGGTAAGAAAATACAGGAATACCATAAGAGTAGTCGTTCTTATGAAAACAAATTAAACAAGCTGTTATACAGGGTGTCCCACGACGAATGACATCGATTGATATTGGAACAAGTGTAAATAGGAGAGTTTTGAAAATTTGGCAGGATACTGATGTCGGCATGCCCAATCTAACTAAAATATTTTCAAGATGGTTGCACTTTCGTTTATACCGGAAGTCAATCACAACTTTCTCATTTTAAATAGAACACCCTATATATTATTACATATTTCGATTCCTCACAAAATTCTGACCAACTTTTGTGTACAATGCCCTATGCCTATCTCTAGCCGTTTTCGAAATATTTGATGTTTTTCCAAAAAAGTGACAGTTGCAACGCTCAACATATTTTTGTACTCTGTTAAAACCGTATTTCATTTTGCAATAAAATTTTGGGTTATTGTAAATAAAAGATCGTTTTATTAAACTGAGGGTGCGTAATGACTCATTTGTATAAAGGGTCGTCAAAAAAAAATCATAAACTTACCTCTAAAAAAAATGAAAAATTTCAAATTTTTTAAATAGAAACCCACATTTTTTATGACGGGAATCATTTTGAGCATTAAAAATTACTATGCGTTTCAATTTACTTGCCTATACCTAAATCCAACCCATTTCGTTTTATTTGAGAATAAACATTTTTTTTATTAGGCTGCATAGTTGGGATTAGCTGGTACTCTAGCTGGCATGCATATTGGATATCGGAGTGTTAATAACACTAGTTTTGAGTGTTTTGACAACTGCAAATATGCCGTCGCGGTTACGTTATTCAAACCAAGATTACTTAAATCTGTTTATTATTTACGGAGAATATGATAAAGTTGTGAGTAGAACATGTGAAGCATTTGCCGCTCGTTATCCAGAAAAACCAAAGCCATCACCAAAAGCTGTCAAGCAAATAATTGAAAATTTTAAGAATACGGGATCTGTGAAGATAAAAGCTTATCAAATCAAAACCAATCCTTAATAATACAAATGTAGAAATTGCAATTTTGGGCTATTTTGTTGCAAATCCAACTTCGTCAATAAGACAAGTTTCCGTAGAATCAGGCGTATCCTAAAGCTCAATCCAAAGGATCCTGAAGAAACCTAAATTTCACCCTTTTTCATTTAAATTAGTGCAACACTTAAAAGAGGTTGAATTTCCGAAAAGAGTGGTTTTTTAGTGAGTTTTTGCTGACTAGTCACTATGGAGAAGAATTGTTTTTGAATAATATTATTTAGAGCGACGAGGCCAAATTCAGTAAAAATGGAATGTTCAATAGACATAATTCACACTACTGGTGTGACATAAATCCACACGTAATTAGAGAGAGAAGTTTTCAAGAAATCTGGAGTTTTGATAATAAAAAATGTTTATTCTCAAATAAAACGAAATGGGTTGGATTTAGATGTAGGCAAGTAAATTGAAACGTATAGTAATTTTTAATGCTCAAAATGATTCCGTCATAAAAAATGTGGGTTTCTATTTAAAAAACTTGAAATTTTTCATTTTTTTTAGTGGCAGGTTTATGATTTTTTTTGACGACCCTGTATATAAATGAGTCATTACGCACCCTCAGTTTAATAAAACGATCCTTTATTTACAATATCCCAAAGTTTGATTGCAAAATGAAATACGGTTTTAACATAGTACAAAAATATGTTGAGCATTGCAACTGTCACTTTTTTGGAGAATCATCAAATATTTCGGAAACGGCTAGAGATAGGCATAGGGCATTGTACACAAAAGTTGGTCAGAATTTTGTGAGGAATCCAAATATGTAATAATATATAGGGTGTTCTATTTAAAATAAGAAAGTTGTGATCGACTTCCGGTATAAACGGAAGTGCAACCATCTCGAAAATATTTTAGTTAGATTGGGCATGCCCACGTCAGTATCCTGCCAAATTTTCAAAACTCTCCTATTTATACTTTTTCCAATATCAATCGATGTCCTTCGTCGTGGGACACCCTGTATTTATAGCAACAGAAGCGCGCGAATCTGCTTTTCGTCCTCGAAATTAACAAACAAGAAAAACCCTTTTTTAAAAACGCTTCGCTATTTGTTCCTGCTAATATTTCATCGCCAGGCGTTTCAATGTCAACCGCTATTTAAACAAACGCATACAGAGCAGGATATAGTATCTAAATTTAACCGATTCCCATCGGTTTTGGAAAGTTCAAAACACCCGGTTTAAATTTAGTTTTTCTGACGGTGCATCGGTCGCACAAAGGATTTCCTCATTTGCACCGTTGATTCATATTTTTGTTGTTTGAAATTTGGCCACGAAAAGGACGACGTAAATCACAAACCTGAAGGTACGTTCGCTCTAAATCAGAAGCGCATTGTCCCGACTGCGTACCTCATCGATCTAAAATCAACTTTGGTACAGGTCGTCGGCCTACATTCTGGCCGAATTCTGGACCCCTGCGCGGCTCATCATGTTAAAAGCGATTTTTTCGAAGTTTCAGGTCTGCAAAATACGTCACCTATCACAGTCTCATACGCAATGAAATCACCAGAACGAAAACAAGAACATCCAGCATGTACAACATAAATAGATTCGACAGTAAAGGAACTGAGATAAAGGGAGTTTCGTCAACAAAATTGCGACATCGTCCTCTTAATGGAAGTGGAGAAACCGCAGCTGCCGAAAGGACTGAGAGGGGAGAATCACCATTGAAATATGAAAAAGCCCCCGCGGGTATGTTACCACTAATTTCATTTGCTGTACTTCAAATTAGTTTAGTCTCAATGCTAAAAAAAAATCTTTTAGGATTTCTAGGCGAAGCACACCCTACTACACCTCTAAGAAAATGAGGATTTATGCGGCGCTGATCCGAGTCTGGTGTAAAATAAAACGACTTTCAGAGGGTCCTTATTCGTACGGGACATTTGTCACGCACAATCCCCTAAAAGGAAAAAGTTTCTGAACGGTTTATTTTTGGGTATAAATAAAGAACGTAGGATATACATCGATTTCCGCTTGATATTTGGGTACCGGTACTTTCACCTCAATAAATTTATACTAAGTTCTAACAATAATATACTCTAATAGAGAAGAAAGTGTTCAATTGTTAAGAACTCTTGTGGTTATGAAGATATCCTTATATTGTAAAGGTATAAAACGTCGCTAAACCGTTCAACTTTGAAGAATCTCAATAGGAAACTTTGCTTTACGAACTAAAATCCACGTCGCCGACCTGTAATTTCGGTCCTTGACTATATGAAAGACGTCGATGGCGGCGGTAACGCAACACCCTATAATTTCGGAGGCAAAGAAAAAAAATTGACAGCCCCAGTAATGAGTCTGGCCCGGCGTGAAACAAAAGCGTTTTCGACGAGGCTCCGGGCTCGGTGCACATGCCCCCCGTATTGAACGCTAGGGCTCCGCGCCCTTCCCGGCCCGCCCTTTTCGAAGCGGAAATTGCCCACCGTCTCCATGGTTCTCCCGATGATGCCGACGTCGTGGAGAGGACACGGACTCGTAAACTGGAGGAACGCGAAGATAAGAGCCCCCCGACGATAGTTTTCAGACTTGAATTACTGCCGTCCTTTTTGGATAAATTTCGAAAGATAAAATTACGTGAAACAACCAACAGATGTTCAAAATATTATCGGAGCAAATTTGACAGTTGGTCATCAGAAATCAATCAGCTGTCAAAATAACAGCTTGAAAAGCAGATTAGCCATGAAAAGACATGCCACTTGAAAAATTTGGTTCCATCTTTGTTCTGTGGTTTCTCCACAACTATCCACAACTCTTTTAATTGTAAATTTTCCATCCATTATACAGGGTGCTCCAGTTTTAAATGTCAATAATTCACCAATCCATAGCCAATTAAAAAATAAGTTGACATGCATTATGTCATTTTCCTGAAAAATGCTTCCTAAGGAAAATACAACTCAACTTATTTCGTTGTAGCCAGTTTTTATAGTTTCCAGGCAAACTGAAAGACTAGATTTGAAAATTGACTTAGAAAAGATAAAAATTTATTTCTGAAGCTGAAAATATGTGTTTGTAACCAATTTTCATGCAAATCGAGAGATTTTAATATAGAAAATTGACTTGAAAACATAAAATACTATTTTTTCTACAATTTTTGACTACAAATTCATACATTTAAACCTTCAAAATTGACTTGAACACCAAAAAGTAACTCTGAACTAATGAAAAGTGACATCAGAAGCATTTGAAGAAAGTTTTCATAATTTGAAGACAAATTTCAATATTATGAAGTCTTGAAAACAAACTTTTTCTGCTCTTTACCTTGCTTTTCATTTTCTTAGAATTCTCGACTATTTTTGGTGCTTCAAAACTGCTTTCAGCTTGGAAAATCGAGTTTCAAGACTATCTTCACCAAGTTATTGATATAGCAAACTTAAAAAACAATTTTTACATTATTCATAGACTTAAAATGGCATTCCAAGCTTTGTCACAGTTAAATCGACTTCTAGACACCTCAGTGCTAAAAATTCGAGTATTTCTTAAAAATCTAGACTGTTTTCAGTGCTTTAAGGCTGTTTTCAGTGCCTCAAATCGAGTTTCAAGACTATCTTTACAAAGTTTTTGATTCATCAGGCCTAAAAGCCAGTTTGTACACTGTCCATAGTCTTAAAAATGTTATTTCAAACTTCTTCTTTATTAAATTGACTTCTACACTCATAGGTGCAATAAATTGTAGCATCTCTAAAAAAATCAGGCTGTTTAAGATTGAAAAATCGAGTTTGACTATTTCCAAAAGTCAAGTTTCTTCAGTAATAAAAGTAAAAAATTTTGGTACCAAATGCTACGATTTTGATTTTGGTAAATCCAGTTTCAGACACTCGATCAAGATGGCAGTCTGAGAAAACGAATCATAAGACTATTCCTAGTAGTAAAGTATTGACACTTAAAACTGGACCACCCTGTAGATTATGAGTTGTAGGTTTAGTTAGTTGTCAGTTAACATTTCACAGTATTTTGTTCAAGCAACTGTTTCTGGGTAAGTTTACAGTGTGAAACAAAAAACCAGAATGACTTATCTACAACTTCTTTTTGTAATACTAATCATAGTAGTAAAAAACGGATGCTATAATTAATTACTCAAATACCATTTTTTAGAGATTACTTAAAATAAGACAAAAATTACTGATTTTTTTATATTGTTCGAATCTAAATGGCATCATTTAGCTACTGTCACGTTCATTCCGGGTCGAACCCCACGGTTTAATTTTTTAGGGGCTTATCGGGGACCCTACAGAAAAGTTATCAAAGTTTAACCCCGCCTAGGCCCAACGTGCGCCCTTTTCGGCATCAGAACGAAAGCCCTAAACCCTCTTGATCACGTTAAGGGAGGTTCGCTCCCTGCGGGATAATGCACGTGCCAGACGGAGAGGGCGAGAGGAACGAGAACGACATCGAATCGGTGCCGGTCTGGGAAGTACAGGGTGTCTGACGGAACGAAAATAGGAAGTTCGCGTTGATGGCGACAATATTGATTTTAGGGCCCCACCAAAAAAAAAAAAATGGTTGGCACAATAGCAAGAAACCGGATTGCATGCTGAAAGATGTTTAAAAGACTTTCAGTTTTCAATTCATTCAATATAGAACTCACTATACATTTGAGAAATTAGAATCCTTCGACTTAAGTGTATTAGCAAGGAAAGCATAGACTTACGGACACGATCGAGGGTGGTGTTGGTAGGTCACTTACCTGAAAACAAAAAAAAAGTATTAATTAATAAGTTGGTGTAAACAGCAACAGTGAGTAAAGCCGTTTAATCAAGATAGAAAACTATTATGTCAGTGTCTTAGTTTCGGTTCAGCAAAGCGTACCGCAAATGAAATTAGGTTAAAGAAAATATACGTGCACATGTTGCAATCCGCCTAATCGTATTAAACAGAACGCCAATGAAAATTACAAATATTTACATATTAGATTTTTCCGCGTTTCCTTAATGCACACACACTGCGTTTCAGAACGTCAGGAAATCTTAATAGTCAAGTAAAATCATCTTATTAACCATTTATAATGGCCGTACTATGCACTGAAGTTACAAAGCAAATTTTAAGACCTAAAGCCAGAACCACTTTATTATTTCGAATGGTAACGAAAAAGGAAATTCCAAAGTGGAAAACAAAGCAACCAAACACCTTCACCTTCGCCGAGTGAAAATTTATAGACCCGGCCAGTCTGGACGATTTATGTTCTGCTTTGTTCCGATGCCTAATAAGAAACACGTGTACCAGTTCAGTTTATGGCCGTATTTGCTCCAAATCTGTCCTGGTATCAGATCAAAAATTTTCAATTGAAAGCTCCATATTATGTTGATCAACTGCTCATTGGACTGTAACTGCAGATTTTCTATGGAAGACATGATTTTAGCGTGTAGTTTTCGTCGATGGCCAATTTTACTAGATAGAATGATAAAACTCGTAAAACGAAGGTAGTATAAACCGCCGGAACAAATATTTTATTGCCTCAAGCATATCACGAGCTAATGAAATTAAGAAACCATAAAGCTACAAGGTAAATGAATTTCTTAAGAGCCCGATATCCTGAACGTATTCGCTGGAAAGAATCGCGATTTACGTTCAGAGCTGAGAAATTGAAAAGTTATTTTACTGTGAGAACTATTTTTACTACAATAACATGTTTAATGGATTATGTTCCCGTGGAAATTTAAACGTAAACTAACGTGCCATTGTTAAACTTCCTCAATTTTATATTTTGTATTGAACATTAATAAAAATGGGGGTTGTTTCAGTGTCAACCCTCAACTGCTACAACTTCTCATCGGTAATAGTCTGCAGACAAACTCAACTTGTCAAAACATGTTTTTGTAAATTAAAATTGAGGACAATTTACGCAACATGTTCATTGCGACAATTTGGTTCACTGGACTTCGACACTACCTCAATTAAAGTTTAGTCATCATTAGGCATGTTGCAGACCGTCTTTTCTATAATTAGGTAAAACTTGACGTAGAAAGTTTACGTTCCGGGCTATTTTAAGCATTTATCCATTTTTTTTTTGTTTTCATAGTCGAATGAACTTTTGTAATAAAAGCGAGTAAAATTTGGCAAGAGTCGCACACATTCGCCGGTAGCCTTGACACAATAACCCAACACTATGTTGGCGAAATGAGTCAATGTTAAATAATATTGAATATACATAAGGATATATCAACTGGAATGTGTGTTTGATATGTAAACTTTGATAAATATTAAAATAAACCCGAATTTTTACTCATAATCAATAAGGCATCAACGCTTGGTTTAAATCCACGTTTCACTTGGTGCTCACGTCATTCCATTAGGCTAGCACAAAGCAAGAAACTAAAATAGAATTTGAGGTCAATCGGATTTATCTAATGACTTTCATCTGCAATTTTTCTTCAAATCAAGAATTGTTTATCCTGAAAGCTTTTTATGACTTCCTGACATAATACAGTCAGTACAGTAAGGAGAATACAGTCCTTCAAAGTTCAGTTTAAAAAATCGGTTTCTTGTCATAACTGTCAGACCGTTAAAGCAATTTTGATCAAATTTTCGAATAAGTAGTTATGAAATTAATACTCATTAGGAGATGTTAATGACGTTTGTCGAAACTGTCCAGTGGCGTAAATACAGAAGGATGGTATTTTCTACGTCACTGAATATTTTTCAAAAATTACAGTTTCTTTTACTTGTTCGTTTTGAAAAAATATCTCTTATAAAATTCTGATTTGAAACTTCGGTTACGAGATAATTGAGTTATTACGTCCAAACACCCAACCCGACTTAAAAATTGTCTTGAAAACGGTGAAAATTGACTTAACAAGCTTAAAAATGTTTAATGTTGTTGTATCCAGTTTTCATAATTTCCAGAAAAATTGAAAGATTTTAGTTTTGAAAATTGACTTAGAAACCTATAAATTTACTTTGAAAATTGGTGAAAATTGACTTGAGAGGCTTAAATATTTTCTTTGTAACCAGTTTTCATAGTTTTCAGACAAGTTGAAAAACTTTAGTATTGAAAATTAATTGTAGACATGAAAAACTACTTTCTCTAGAATTTTTGACTACAAATTCGCACATTTAAACCTTGAAAATTCACTTGCACACGAAAAAATGACTCCGATGCAATGAAAAGTGACATCAGAAGCTTAAAATTTGCATTTGCAAGTAAGTTTTCATAATTCTAAACAAATTTCATTATTTTAGTCTTGAAAATAGTCTTAAATACAGGATATTGACATTCAATTCATGAAAATTGACTTGAAGGCTAACTTTTCAAGTTTTTTACTTTGGTTTTCATTTTCTTAAAACTCGGTACTATTTTTAGGGCTTTTAAAACTCCGAAAATCGAGTTTTAAAACTATCTTCACCAAGTTTTTGTCGTAGCAGACTTAAAAAACAATTTTGACATTTTTCATAGGCTTTAAAATGTCATTTCAAGCTTTGTCACTATTAAATTGACTTCTAGACACTTCAGTGTTAAAAATTCGAGCAGTTCTTAAAAATCTAGATTGTTTTTAGTGCTTTAAGGCTGTTTTCAGACTGAAAAATCGAGTTTATATGCTCTTCAGGATGTTCACAAAGTTTTCAAGCTTATTCACTATTAAATTGATTTCTACACTACTCGGAGCAAAAAAATAGGGCATTTCTATGAAATTCGGACTGTTTTTAGTGCTTTAAGACTGAAAAATCAGTTAAGAACTATTTATAATAGTAAAAGTTAAATTTCAAAATCCTCAACGATGAAAGTAATAAATTTTGGCACTTACGATATCAGTTTTGAACACTAATTTGGACTGTTTCCGATGTTTAATTGAATTCTAGACTTGTTTTAATCCAAAAAATTGAATTGTACCTACACTAATTAAAGACCTGAAATAGACTTTTGGACTGTCTTTAGTCTTAGTAAATTAGTCATTTCTAGTCGTAAAAGTCAACTTTTAGACTATTTTTAGTAGTAAAAAATTAGTGTTATGGGCAACAATCATAGTCTTGATTTCGGGATTGTTTTCGTGCTTCAAATCCAGTTTCAGACACTCAACAATGGATTGCACTATGAAAAAACGAATTTAATCATTCAAGACTCTCATAAGTCTTGAATGATCAGTTTTACACAGTTTCTAGTCTAAAAAATTGAACGCCCGTAAAAAGTAACCTCACAGATGACCAGATTTTAATCCTTTTGAACCATTTTAAAGTAACAAATACAATAACCCAAGTAGACATTTTTGTAAATTTTGAATAATATCCAGTAAGCGTAGAAAATAGAGCGAAAAAATAAAAATTATCTCGCCATATCAACACTTCAAAATAATTTTCACAAATGTCATTCACATCACGTAATGGCAATTCATTTCATAAGTACTTGTTCCAAATTTGAGCAAAAAAAACATTTTTTAAACTGAAATTTGTAGGTCTGTGTTCTTTAGGAAGCGTTCTTCAGGAAAATGACATAATGCATGTCAACTTATTTTTGATGGACTATCGAATGATGGATTATTGACACTTAAAACTGGACCACCCTGTATAGTAATAGATTTTTTGATTGACCTTCCATACGTTGCAGACATCTGGTTCCAAAACGGGTATTTATAAAATACAGATAAATACATGAACCTGGCGTGGGTCTTCATGGCGGGCCAGGTGCGTCGGTTCACGGATTGCAGAAAGCCGTTGTGCAGATGACTTATTTACATTGTCCCGATAAATGCCTTTTCCATATCGGGTCGTTAAATCAACTGGTGGCAATTTGCTGCCCGAAGAGAAGAAAAAAACCTGCATAAAGTCCGACTGCCTCGTGCAGGCTTGCGCGCACATTTACCATCGAGAACGTTACGCAACCCAGCAGGTGGTTGCGAGGGTTTTGCACCACCATCATCATCGTCAGAAGCAGCAGCAACCACGATGTTTTTTTTAGTGCAGTTGTTATTTCACTGTTTCGACGTTTCTATATTTCAATGTCATCACCAGGTGCACCTTTATAAAGCTGGTGTCAGTTTTGTCGATGCAGGTCTGTTGAAGCTAGAGAAGAAAAGCAAAAACCTGCATTTGTCCAATCAGAACATCGAACAAACAAGATAAGGTCGAAACAGAGACCCGACTTGATCCATGTCAAATGTCACACACACACAACATATATCTCGAAGGTCTTTAGAAGAATTTTTAACAACTTGAGTCTATAATGACCAAGGGAGAGCAGGTAGTCGTTTGCTCGAAAACACGTGGTACCAGCTTCCTATTAAAATAATTTCCGAGGAACCCGAGACATTCCGTTCTCATAGTGCTGCACCAGGTCCCATCTCGCCTTTCGAGCACTTCTAGGAATTTTTTATGTTGGCCTGGATGTTCTTAAGTTGCACACACATACACATAATGGAAAAAGTAGTGACGTTAGCTACTTAATAGCGAAATGGCAGTTTAATGCCGAGGACGTTGACTCAATCCGAAAGTGGCTTAATAAGCTTAGAAAAGCCATTGTTTCGAATGTGCCGGTGCAACCCACCAGATAAGGACCGGCCTTTGAAATAGCCGGTGTCTGGGAGTTTCACGTGCAATATACCCAGGTGGTTTGGTTGCCATTTGCCGATTACGCAGTATCTTCGTAAAGGTTAGAACATTGTAGTGTGTGGGTAATGTGGATTTTATCACTAGTAGATTACGCACACACATATACCGCGAGAATCTGTTAAGCAACATTGTTGACCATCATCAGATTCTCAGTATCAAATGACAGACATCCTGGGCATTATTCTCCGAAATGACACTGAAAAAATGATCGATCAAGCGTCGGACACGGTGTAACACGTCACATTAAATCATCGCAGCGACATTCCAGCCATAATGGATCTGATTATTTCTTTCAGGCCCGCAGAGATGACATTAAAATACATAAAGATAGCAAAAACTAGTTTTCTCCTTAATGGATTTCCTCGAAAAGTTATGCGCGGATTAAGATAATGGAGGAAACAATGCAAGCGGGTCATTTCGAAATTTATTGCGCCACCGAGTGGGAATGCCTTCGTTATCTCTATGACCGTCTTATTCACCTTTCCTCGATACGATGTTTTTCCGATTTAGTACAAAAAATGCAGTTATCTGCCATGTTTTTAATAACTTTGCACCGATCAGCGACTATTAGTGAACGATTATTTAGAATTGAATGCGCGCTTGCAACAGATTATTGTCGCACAATACCGGATCACACCGACAATCACTTCAAGTTTTTATCATAATAATTGGAAAACTCCATTTTTGCAGTATAAGTCACGGTCAGGTCGTTGATATTAATCATCGAAAGGTTTCCGCAGTTTTACTTTCAGGTCAGTTCCACCGTATTTAGAAAAACAGGATTTTTTATCGCTTGCTTTCAAGGTCTTTAGGTGTTTTACCTCAGTATGGATAGTGGAAAGTATTGCAATAAAACAGTTATTAGAAATATATTTAAAAAAACAAATTCCAATTTTCTGAATTAATTTTAAAAATGTCCTTTTAAAGAAACAACGGACAGTAAAAGAATATTTTCCATTAAATTATGGAATAATTTTGAAAATGACCCTAAATTGACTTGACAAAATGTAAACGATTTATCGAGCGATTTATGCTTCATAGTGATAATGCCTTAAAACTGCCTAAAATGCCTCAAATGCCATCGGCTAAATGCCAATTGCCTTGAAATACCTCGAAATGCCTTTAAATTATTTAAACTGTCTTAGAATGCTTTCAAATGTTTACCCATTTGTGGCATTCTTAAATTCAGTTATAAGGCCCCTGATATTGAGATGATACACCTTGATGACATACACCCTTAAAAGTACTTTTTTATGATCACGTGACAGTTTTTATGTTAGATCTGCTTTTACAATTTGTACATTGACTTTTTGTATTTGACTATTGTTAAAATGTCATAAGGATTAAGAGTTCAATAAAAATGACTTCCTCCGACTTTCGTAACTGTTTTAGCAAACTTTAAAGACCCAAAAGCTCAAAATTGACTTTTTTTTTTGTCACGTGACAGTTTTTAGGTTAGGTTAGGGGACAACGTAAAGGTTTTTCCAAATTTTTGACACTTGATATGACTTTTTGCCGAAAGCTTAAAATTGATTTTCGAAGGTCAAGTGACTGTCTTTCCATATTCTGACAAACAAATATTATTTTTTGTACGGTTGCCCGAAATTACGGATTATATTTTGACGTTTGCACGAATCTTCTAACTGTCATAATAACCAAAGACAAGAAAAATTGGTAATCTAAATTTAGACAGTGGTAAAATTGTAAAAACTACGTCACGTGACCTGATAATTAAATTTTTAAGCTTGCAATACTGTAAATGCCAGTTGACATCGGTCAAAATTAGTCACGTGAACTTCAAAACGCAGTTTAAACTTTAGAAAATTGGTAAATTAAATTTAGACAGTTGTAAAAATTTAAATTGTAAAATACATGTCACGTGACGTTGATAATGCAATTCTGAGCTTGCAACACTGTAAAGGCCAGTTGACATCTGTCAAAATTAGTCACGTGACCTTTAAAATGTCGTTTAAACTTAACTGGCTGAAATTTTGATTGATTGATACACTGTATTGTCTACTGCAATGTATTACTTAAAATATCGCAAAATTTCCTTGAAAGAGACTTTATTTTGCTCAAAATACCACAAAATATTTTTAAATATACAGACAATGCCTCAAAATACTCTCAAATGCCTTGTGTACCGAGTGTGTACACCAAAATACCTCGGCGATCTACCTAGTTTATCACAATAGAGTTAACAGGAAAGATACCATAAACGAGCAAAGACCCTTCTTGCTACAGGTAACCAAGGCCCTTGACTAAATTTGGCACAAGGAACCAAGGTGTAAGGTGCTGGTAACACTAATTGCCAATATTCACTCTTAACAGCTTGGCGTTTTAGGTTTAAAATCGATCAGATAAGACCAATAGTACAGTAATAATTGAAATTTAAAGCTTTACCCTACTTAAATTATTTAAATTTTAAACAAATAATAAAAGCAGCACAAATTTGAAGGTGACAGTACAGAAATAAAAGTTGTAAGATGATTCTAACTGCATCTGGTATTCTTTTAAACAAATTTTAGTGACGAGACGATTATGTGCCACACCAAGAATAAACCATTAAATAGATGTGTAAATTTGCCCATGTTCCCATAATCTAAGCTTTTTGCAACACTTATCCGAACCCATACTTGAGACTCTAATCCGCGCCAGTGGCGCTCTTCAATGCCCAGTTCAAATTACTTAAATACCAGTTTGGCGCAGAAAAATTCCGCTTTTCATTTACATTTACAAGTCGGAACTGGCCTACGAACCGCTATTAAGTCTCATTACTCGTTCGGACGGGACAAGTTGAATAATTAGCTTTGGGAAATGCTTCCTTAACTCTTTGCACCGTGTGGTCGTGTCGTGAGAAGTCGCCATTGCCCGTACGCATATACTTTTATATACTCCTGACTGACTACCTTTAAGCTCTTTTTCATCGGGTAACTGTACAGAATTTTACGATTCATCGGCGCCACTATGACTTTAAGACGCATATTTTTCCATTTAACCCGCTAGAGGCGCCATAGAATTCTTTGAGATGCGCAAGCCATGTTCGTAAATTCATCTAACCTGTACCCTTATAAAAAAGTTAGTTCAACAAACAAAACCTTTACTTTTCATATTTTTTCTGGTTAAACGATACCAAGTAAAATTAAAAGCCACACAGAAAAAGTAACTGGCAATATCGTTATCCTGATTTACACGGTCTGCCTTCCGGAGATTCATTAACTCTAGAGCCGTGCAACATCAACCTAATAAAAATGTTTCTTACACGTTTCATACGAGCAGTTCTCAAGATAAACGCGATAATCGTCGAGTTGATGTATGTGTCCTTTTCTTCTTTAATCATTTATATAAGAATAATGGTTATACTTGTGTTTGAGATGTAAACAAAGACACCTTCTAGCGTTAACTGCGAGCATCTAAAGAAAAAAACCAGAGCAACAACGTTGTAACGCTTTAATTGCTTTCATAAGCATCGATAACAATGCAGTAACAGTACAGAGCCCCACTTTTCTTCTTTATGAACGGTTGTTGCGGTTTTGAAATGTTACACTTTCCCCACCCCCTCGCCATTAGTTTTTTTCCTTCAGTATTACCCTGATGATGCTAATGGTCGCGGTACTTTCCGTTTTCGTATCCGAGCGTGTTTGCACACCAATTCCACGCAGCAGTATTTTATTGAGACATAAGGCTTAAAAAGTGGGCCAGTGGGTCACTATACGAGAAAGAGACTTTCCGGACAGCGCCAAAGCGGAAAAAGCATTTTATTTTTAGACTTTAGCCCCGAAAAAAGGAAAAGATCAATTCGACTAGCAATTACCACCAAATCGACTTGCTAATTTTAAAAGACACCATCAACTTAAGGAAGTTAGAAAAGTGTCTATTCTACGTAGTTGTGTGTCTTCACCTGACTATGCATATTTGACCACTCTTGCATATTGCCAGCTCAGGAGTTTTGCGGCGACCATCCATCGGGCCCCGGAATCACTATTTAGAATTGACATACTTTATCGTATTAACATCTATTTTGTTTTATGAGTATTTTTAATTTTGTAACTGTTTTAATAAAACAATCTTTTTTTAAAAAGGTGTTACAAATAACCAGTAACATAAAGTGGCGCAGTCAGTAGGATATCGAAAGGGATTTCATCGCGAAAATCTCGTCGGTTTCCACCGTTCATTCGAAAATCGAACTTGTATTATTAAGAAAGTGGACCGGAAACATTGTTCAACGTGTTCGTCGGGACAAGTAGTGCGTAAGGTAGATAGAAGAAACCGGTACGACCAGCAGAAAGAAGAATGAAGACTTCCTTCCTGTAAGTTATCCTTGATTATATCTATTTTTCCTGTCTATGTCATTCTCCTCGAATTCTTCTGATTCCACTTTGGAAAACAGTGAAAACGAGTTATGTTTAGAGCAACCGATTTCTATTGCAGAAAACGATCATTTAGTTTTAGAAAATTTATTTAGTAACCTTACTATTACTAAAAGTTTACCAATAATGGCTCCATCAGTTTTTGATACTAAACTCTTAGATATTGTCCCAAAATTCTAGTTATTTAGAAACCAGTAATAAGCTGATTATTACTTATTGGAACAGCGACATAGTTGATTGTGTTCAAAATCTTACATTAATATTCGGTATTTATGCAAAATTAATCGGAAAAGCCCGAGAAGTATACAGTATTTGTGTTTCTAAAGATTGGAAAACTGTTAAAAGTGCGTTAATTGCTCATTTTGGAGATCAACGTGACGAAAATGGTTTACTATTTGATTTAGATCAATTGAAACAACATGCCAATGAATCTTCTTTACAATTTTATACCCGTGTAATGTCTAATTTAAGTGCTTTACATAACTATGTCGATACCCATACTGATACAACTGATATTAATACATTCAGAGTGAAAAAAGATTTTTATAATCTGCATGCTTTAAAAATATTTTTAGCAGGATTAAAGGAACTATTAGGGTCAACAGTTCGAGCAATGAAACCAAAAGATTTAGCTGAAGCTAGACAATATATAATTTCTGAAAGTAATATCAGGCATATTCAAAATCCAAATCGTTTGGAAGGAAATCAAAATCAGTTCAAACCTAAACATCAGATTAAGACCAGTAATAATCCTCATCAAAACTTATTTTTACCAAATTACCAATATTTGCCTAATTTCAATAATACACAACCTCAGCAATTTGTGCCTCAAAATCAAGGATCGTTCCCTCGTGGACCAATTAATATTCAACCGAGACCAGTATCCCCTCAACATTTTCCAACAAATCGTCAAGTTTTTGGCCCTCCAAAAAACCCAACTAACGTGTGGAAACCAAATCCACAGAGAGCTCAATATCTGCCAAAACCAGTTCCAATGAGTGGCATATCTCATGGTACTATTAAGCCTTTTAGACCGCAAAACTCCTGAGCTGGCAATATGCAAGAGTGGTCAAATATGCATAGTCAGGTGAAGACACACACATAACTCCTCCATCCCTAAAGGGAACGCAAGGGTGGAACAACTTGCGTTTCATCAACCATTACCATAGCGAATGTCGGTACGCGTCTCTTGTTATTCATAATCCTACTGACTGCGCCACTTTATGTTACTGGTTATTTGTAACACTTTTTTAAAAAGGTGTTACAAATAACTAGTAACATAAAGACGTAGTCAGTGACGGTCTAATGCCAAATTTATGTAGGTCACGCGACAAGAAATCTGGAATCTAAACTGGCTTGTTCAATTTCAATACAAAACAAGGCTGACTTTTTAGTGTAAAACTGTTAAGTAGACCGTATGTTACGTAATAGAACCTAATTAGATCGAATCGACCGATAGCAAACGTAATATACCTTTTGTGTAAAATCGATGCCATTCTCGTGTGAATTGATGGAAAAGCAATTTTTCACCATTACCATACGTTCGTATATTATTTTAATAGAATTATCGGTATATCGCGAGCCACTTACGCAAGTGAAATCGCGAATCCTTCACGACTCGAGCTACTTATTAAAACGCCGAAGCAATATTAGGATATCGAGCGCGGTTTTTGCGTTTAAATTTTCAATTATTATATGTCCTTAATTTTATCCCAGTATCAATGCCGGGGTACATTAAAAATCGTCATTGAATGCGGTCAATTGTTTTGAAATTTTTTCCTTTCACGTCAGCGTTACGATGATCAAATTTGGTGACTAAGGCCGCACTCGTTTCCAAGCGAGCAGAGCGTTTTTGACGTCACAATGACGTAATTTGGCAAAACCACAGATTGACCAATTGTCAAACTACGTCATTGTGACGTCAAACAAACTCTGCTCGCTCCATGGAGAATGAAAACGAATGCGGCCTAAATGTATGGTTTGACATTTTTTAAGTGACTATAATGTAAACTTTTCAAAAAAATTGCTATAAAACGAAGCAGTCTAGGGTGTTCCAGATAAGCTAGATTAATAATAATTATAAATAAACACATTCAAGTTTTCAATATTTACAGTTGTGTAAAGTCGATAGTACATAAAGTTTTTATCAAAGTTTATCCGTATGTATGTAGGCTACTCCTCTGATAAGAAACGTGAGCTTTTCTGCAAACATTTTTGTAGTAAAAAAACCTTTCTACTAAACTGTTTTATTTCGGCAAATTCCAAAAATCTTTTCCCGGTCAAACCAGCAGACTACCAGTCTCTATTCCCGGGCAAGTCCCGGCCGAATTCTGTTTTGGGACGTCCCTCGGGAGAAATTTTGAAATTGCCGCCAGTCACGTGGCTTCTAGCGTTTATGGTAACGCGACGATGCCATGTTGTGTACATGACAATGTTTTTGTTTTCAAATCTCGACAATAATAGAATGTGCTACTCGTACTTCAGTCATATTAAAACTTTTTATGTTAGTCAAATCCTAGCTGAATTAAGTAAGAATGGTGTCACTACTTATACAAGGATAAACTTACATCAATCCAGGCAAAAACAAATTGGGGTGCTTACCTGAAACAAAAAAAAAACTGACCTTAATAAAACATCTAAACAACCGGTAAATTTATAATAATATGGCAACCCTGTAGTCCTGGATCAATAGGGGAAGCAGTAGCGAGCGGCAAATTATTGGTGTGTCCCAAACTTCAAAGGGCAGAAGGGGTGGTTTTACGTTCGAAACGTATAATTCGACAATTAAGAGGTTAAGCTCAAATCGGATACGTGCAAACTAAAATTAACTCGCATACACACGCCGATGTAGTTTATGGAACTGACCTTAATAATCGGGAACGGTTTGGGATGATGCCGTGGGAATGACCGCAGAAACAAATGCATACATGTGTGTATCTTGGCAGGAGATAACCAGTTATAATAAGCTTTCTAGTAGGTTTACTTTGTTGCATTTCATTCCGGAGCCATTAGAAGAACCCGTAACGGTTTATTATGCTTTATTCAGCTGGTTATTCAATGATAAACGAACGCTACATCAATTATACAAGGCGACGATTCAATCTTGTTTGATCAAAAAAGATTTGATGTGAAACGGAACAATATGTTTTCAGCTAGAGAGTGAAACTGATTACGCGGTAGATGACCAACACCCTAAATGCATAAAAATAGAGAGTGATACTTAATAACTTCATTCAGTTTACTGAAGTAAGGAAATGGAAACCCAAATAAATTATTAATTCTTATAAAAACATTTAATAAAAATTTAACTTCCCCATCCGCGGTGGTGAATAACTTTCACAATTAACGCTAATTGACTTTTAGTAGGCTACGAGGCTGATTCACTTCATTAAGTGTTGTTTTGAAGGAAATCGGACGTGCACGCGAGCATATGGAAAATCTGAATTTTCCCAACAAGTTGTATACATTTTCATTTATTAAGGATGTTCGAAAGTGCTTCACGAGTTATTTGTTAACGATTTTACAAAAAAAATCAACCCAGCAACAGATTGACATTGTACAGAGTTTCTAAAAAGACAAAATGCACAGAACAAATATATTCCAGATGACTCTAGTAGCCATGAAAGGCAACATAACTTTAAAGATAGCAGAATAGTAGAGAAAATACAGGGTACTAATAAGAGAAGAACAATATAACTTGATGTATTCCTTGTAGCGTTAAACTGTTTATTTAAAAGAAGACATTAACTCAATTATACTGTATCACAGTCACAAGATGATACTTCACTGTTCGGTAGGTTGGACTAAAATACTTACTATACTTTGCACACCATGTATAATCCTTTGCATCAGTCATAACCACATCCTCTGTCTCACCTTCTAGATAGTTGTGCTCCAGCGAATGAAATATGATGCGGTATTACACAAATGGTGTCATTATTCATTAGTTTCTATACAGAATGTTCCCGATGCAATGATTATAAAATCTGCACTCCAGCAACTGTTTTCCTGATGAGAAGAATTAATTCATCTGACAGGTAAGGTCCAAATAAGATTATTTCTTCAGGCGGGTGTTCTGACCAACACTGTCCTTCACACTAATCAAACACCCAGGCGTTTTGCAATCTTTGCGTTGCAAAAAGTTGGCGAGAGACAATGTCGAGAATGGAAGACGAGAGAGAGAGAGCGGAATAATCATCGAAGGCAAGGCAAATGCCTAGGTTAGTTAAGTTAAAAGTAGCTGGGTCCGATAATGTTGACCCCTGGACAAAAGCGCGTTTCTCCGCCTGTGCATCCGGTTCTGCCAGGTATGATTCTCGTTTCTATTGTCACGAAAAACCAGCTCTCCCGGCGGCACACAACCTCACAACCAGCTTCCATCTCAGGGCCGGCGCACATTCCCGTAATGTCCTAGCCTTACTACTTGTGACTTGTTCTCACCGTTATCGTTGACTAATCGGAATCACTCAAGATGCAAATTACTTCTTACCGCAGATTTTTGGGTCAAAAATGGACCAGGATTGGGGGGCCAACCTAACACTGATCGGAACGGCCCTGTAAATGTGGTCGAACGTGCATTTCTACCTGTTCTTACCATTAGCGACCCCGAACGGAGTCGTTGCACCTACGTCAGAGACCTATTTGTTAAATTATATGGTAGTTCAGCAACCCATTTTGTAGACGGTTCTGCTCCTCTATAAAGAATGTGATGACCCTCGATGTGCGGCATTTTTCAAGCCAGTTCGAGTTCTTTCAGATTATAGGTAAAATCGGCAGGTACAATCAGGTTCAAAAAACTTAATTCTTAAGATAGGACATATTAGAACGTGCGACTAACAGAAAAGGGGGAGACTCAAGAGAGAGAGGGAAAGGGTTAAAACCGGCAAATCAAAGCTTTCATCAGAACTTATGTCAGCATTTGCGCTCCAATAAAAGGCAATTCACAGTCTATTTTTGTCGCGTCTTGTGGACGACATGCCTTGCAATTTACTGTCTTTCACAAATATGCAACCAGGAGCTGCCAAAGCCTTACTGATGAGTCCTAAGGCAGCTCTTGAGACTACACACATTACTACGCCATATCCCTTATTTTTCCCTGTTCTAGCTTCATCTTGCACATCCACTACACTTTAATCTGCTCGGATTTACTGGCACTCCAGGATTCGACCACGACTATCCTCAATACCATAAACAGAAGACATCCATGAACTTTTGACATCAGAGACGATCCTAGAATATTGTGACAAACCACACATCAATAGCATACATAGAAAAATCTTTAAATTTAAGAAAAGTATTTAATAACTTTTTAGGATCTCCGTTATGTGGGCCATTTTAGTAACGCCAAAAAAACCTAACCCAATTCCGGTTACTAATAGAGTAAAACCAGTTATTTCTGATTACTTAAAAGAAGTCAAAAACCGGCAAGACAAGGCACAATTGAGCGAAAATGGAAAAGGAACGTTTCGCCCTCCTCTCAAACACGAACAGATGCTGCACTTTTATCATACCTACATTGTTGTCAGGTCTTACGTTTGAAATTAAGATCTCACCTTTTCTCTCTGAGTAACGGTAAATAATGAGAGAGAACCACAAAAAACTTGAAAAACAATTCTGTCAAGTTGGAAACATTTTTTAGGAGCTAAAGAATTAATTGAAGTAGTAGAGACCTTTTTCCTTCTTGGCAACCTTGCTTATCAACCGCCACCTGCCCAATCGAACAGCTGGCCAGCTCACCCCCGGCTCTTTTTCTCTTAGGCCGTGACAACAGTCCAAATGTACTGATGATGGCTAGATCCTGTTCCAGGTCGACAAACTTCCCCCTTTTCCATTCAAGTAGATATATGGGGACAGGTTTAGAGTAGACGATGCACAAAAAAGATATAGGATAAAATTGATGAGCAGTTGGCACCACCCTTAGCGATCTGTATAGTTCACAAATCAGGGTTATAAAATGAAAAAATAGTGAAATTGCAAATTAAATTCTGTAAAAAATGTTTGTTTGAATCAACATCTAATTATTAGTAGAATATTTGGATCCTTACCGATTACTGAGTACCCATTATTGATATCATCATAATGATAATTTTATCAGTTAACCTAATTAAGTGCACCCAAAATAATAGAAATTTACCTACCACGCACTTTAAGTAAATTTAGTTCTGAGATATGTAGATCGAGTGTCCCCCCTAAACCTCAGTTTGGAAATACAAAATACCGTCATTTTCAGGAAGTTGATCATCACTATCGTTGTGTGTAATTTAAACGGGCTTCATTGCAGCTTAGCCATCTTTACCACAGAAGTACGATAATGTCAGGTAGGCAAAAAAACAGGATAGAGCACGTATTACAACCGGGAAAGGAAAAAAAGAAAATGAGTTTCAGTCCGGCGACTCTACACCAGGTCGGCCTGGGAGCGCATGCAAAGGTTCAGTGTACCATCGAAGGTAAAACATTATAAAACACAAAGTATATCATACCATGGCAAGGACATCGACCCAACCACAGCAGGACTCCGAGAGCACAGACTTGGGGCACCGACGACTATATCGACGTGACGTTATTTTTGGCTTCCTTTGTCCCGGTTCGTGTTGGTTCTTAATAGCGGACGCATATAAAGCCCTCTTTATCGGCCAGAACCATAAAGTGACAAATAGGGTTATTAACACGTGTTTAGAAATATTATGCCCCGTTTCGATGTGGAACGTGAGATACACAGCATGCAACTTTTATTTTCATATTAGGGTATGGTTTACACATCTGAATTAAAAGAAGAAACGCTCATGAACTGCACGTCGTGAATATGCTAACAAATATTCGGACAAAAGTCGTTAGTAACGAATGAATGGTAAAAGCAAGGGTAGAAAAAACAAACCCTTCAAAATTCTATTATATTCAGCACTGAAACACTCTCTGTACCTTTAAAAGCTTAATGGTGCCAGTACCTGCACATACGCCTACCTCTCAAACCAAGGTGAAACCAGGACAAAAACTAGTTTATTTTACCTGGTCTTGGGTAGAAAAAGGCCAGGCAGGCAAAACCCTAACCAATTTCTGAGATTTACTTGTTGGTGCTTTGCTAAAGACTTTTCAAGATACTTTCAAAAACTTGGGCTTTTACAGAAGAAAGGACACCAGTAGCTTGCCGATTGCTTTGTATTTGTGGGAATACACCAATAATTCTGTGAACTTGAAATTCTTCAGATATTCTAAACACTCAGTATGACTGTGACTTTGCATCACTTGCAAACATTGTTTGTGTGAATAAAGTCTGGAACTTACCATACTACTCCAAAGGCTCCATAACCGATAGGCCGGTCTGCTTGGACTTGTTCTTGGGTGTGAGCGGGCGTGGCCGCGTGTTGGGGATGGTAGTAGGGCTGGGCGGCGTGCAAACCACCCTGTTGGGCCCCAGCGGCGGCGGGCCCCGCGGTACCCTGCATCAGGCTCATGGACACGGACATGGACACCCTGGTGTGGCAACTGGGCCCCACAACAGCCATCAAATTGAAAATCCTACGTTCGGCGTTTTGTTACTAGTGCCGAGCATGGCTGTTCCTTTTGGTCACATTCATTTTTGAGAATATCTGAAATTAAAATAAAAAATTAAGTAGAATACACAGTAATGTACAAGTTAAGTCTACTCTACCTATTGTAAAGTTGAAATCGACTTATTACTTTGCGCTGTTGAAAAAAAAAACAGAGAAAATAAGAGGTGTTCAGGAGTCTAACTGAAACTATATCCTGTTGACAAGGCTAAAAACATGGCAAATAGGGTTAATGTAATAACTCTTCTACACACTTTTCAATAAATAAATCGAAATTTACTGCTCAAATAGAAGGAAGCTAACTGAAAAAATGATACATCTTCCCTAATACCTATCTTTTGGACTTTTAACATAATAAGCATTCCATGCCTGGGTTGTTGTTATGTAGGTATACACTACGTGCGCTCTTGCATTCTGTACACTAGTATAAAGTTTTTTTTAGATAATTTTGGGCCTTAAAAGAAAAAAAAACTAATAAAACACATATTGGATATTGGGGAACTCAAAAAAGCCAAGAACCACCAAAAAAAGCCCTGAGAGATGACAGATGACAGATTGACAGTTCATAAATCCTAAACTGACAATTAAATGATACCAACCAACAAAAAGTGAAGAATTTCTTAAAAAAAAACAGTGATGCCAATAGATATATTTGCAAAGCCATCTAGGTTATGACTGGTAGGAGTGATTATTTTGAATATGAAAACTGTGTTTTTGGTCTAAAAACTATGATATTTGAAGCATTCATTATACAGCTTTTCAGTCAATATTAATTAAAACATCTGCAGGACCATTTTGTCAAAATCTCCACTCAAAGGAATCTGCTACTCTTAGTACCACTTGGATCACCCTGGCAAATCAACATGCCATAACAGTTACTTTTATCAGTTCCTGTTTAATAAAGTTCTAAAGGTGTATGGACTTGAAATTTTAGTGAAAAACTATGGTATTGCCATGCTATCCTGACATTAGATAGAACACACACACACATTCTCTAGTTTTATATTTAAAAAAAGCTCTAAAAGGATGGGCCTATAAAAAATCAAAGTAGGCTTCCAGCAACAACATATTGTTATCCTTTACTATTCAATGGCAATTAACTAGTGGGGTGATGAATTAGACCTGCTCCAGAGGTACAAATGATCAATCTTTAGGCAAATTATCCTGTATAAGTTAAATTATTATGATTGCATGGAAAAATTAA
The DNA here is from genome assembly GCF_016097725.1 of Ips typographus. NCBI lineage: Eukaryota > Metazoa > Arthropoda > Insecta > Coleoptera > Curculionidae > Ips > Ips typographus. The sequence continues at coordinate 12,759,259 of NC_138425.1, read as the reverse complement.
CTAATAACCCATTAAAACTAGGTACCACTTACCATTACAATATTAATGTCCTCCAAAATAATCGAAATTTGTCCACTGAACTGCAACGTCCGGAGAATATGATGTATACACTTGACTACTATTTACAGAAAAAGTACGCACAATACTTCAACACTTTCAAATATGCAACGAAAAAAAAAACATGCACACTGAGTATAAACTATTCAAGAGGAGTCCAGTTCACTAAACGTTGTTTCGCGACGGTTGGTATGATTGATAACAATTAACACGCGGTCAATAACAGAAAATCAAATCTCCTACGTAGGTCAGCGAAAAAACTGAAATAAACCTAAGAAGGGAGCAAATTTATTGTTAAATAAACACAACAGTTATTGTGTTTTAGCTGTACAGAAGACCGCGCGAGTAAACGCAACCACCACGACTTCAATAAGACTGAGAAACGAAATCGTGGAGAATGGTCGTCGGTCGGTCGTTCTCGAACGCGCAAACGCATTTGCAATTGTCGGAACCCTGCTTTTACACATTTATCACGAGAATATCTGCTAGCCACGCCCACGTCGAGTCACACATGGCAGCCAAGTCGCTTTCTGATTGGTCAACGCACCCTGTAAGAACGCGTTTACGACAGCTTTGTGCCGGGACCGAACAGCTGATTGTCAAACTCTCGAATTAGTCACGTTCCGCAAAGCGCAATTACGGTAAGGGTAACGATAATTCTTCATTTTCACTTATTTGGCCGTGAATCCGCTGTCGATGGAAAAATATTTCGTCTTGCTGACGGGTCTCGATTAGGTTGAAAAGTTGTTTTTGGTTTATCGTAAAAGACCAACTGTCGAAAATAATAATTTGACAGCTCAATATGTTTTGATTGATGACGTTATCTGAGCAAATTGTCACGTGACTTTACGTTGTACTTTTCTGGATTATTAAGAATTTAGGTTGCGGGCTTACCAACAACTATTTATTTAACAAAAGGAAACATTATCTACTTCTGTCTTAACAGAAAATTTCAAACAATATCAGCTTTTTTTCCTCATTCTAAAATTTATTTTATTTCTAGACGGTCAGGGCGGTGATTTTAAACTAAGATCGTCGGCCTGTTAGTCCAGACACAGGTAGAAAAATGATTGCCGGATGTTCTGCCAATAAGTCTTAAAGTATACCAAGGTCAAAGTAGCTTTAACACTCTTTACACTACTACAAAACTAGTTATAAAAGCCTTTAGAAATACAGGTCTTTTCAAAATGATTTACACAACTTTCTAAAATCGAAATAAAAACAATTTAACTTTACCTTTTGACGATTTTTTTATAATTTGAAATAATGTAGCTGAATGAATGCTTTATACTGTTTATATATCTGGAAAAGGCGTCTACAAGTATAGATAATATGATAAGTGAGAATAGCACAAAGTTTTATTAAACCATATGTATTTTACTATAACGGAGTTTAAATAATAAATAATTATACAACACAATAATTGTTTACACCACATTATGACACAAATAAAAACAAATTATTATTTACATCAATAAATGTCCCATATAGAGGACTGAAATTAACTACTAAAAGGTGCATTATATTATTAAATATCAGCATAAATTATAAGAATTCACAAAAATTCATAGTAAAATGACAAGTTTACAATGTATACCCTCCTGATTATTATAACTTAAGTTGCACGTCATAACGCAGGTGATTCTATTGCCAACCGAACTTACTGGACAATAAGATTACATAGATACGGAATTTTAAATTACCCGCCTTAAAATATGTTGGCAATAGTGCGCAATGTTGTCGTCTGTTTTTCGATTTTCTCGCTACCGAGCTATTCCGATCACAGATTATCTCACCCGATCGTTATACGTCTCAAAGTGTCAAATTTTGACGTAAATATCAGCGTTTTTGAAATGTGTTGTGACTTGTAATACTATTTTACGTTGCTGTGGTCAGTAAACGGTTTACTTGTGGACAAACATTAAAACAACCTGCCACGTAGCTGTCTGTTATGGCAAAACCGTCGAATACTAGCTCCAACCAAACAACTTTATTCTATTAGATTTATGTGCGAAGCTGACATCTATAGTTTGATCTAAAAATGTGTCTGCATTACTAAAGCTAAGTATTACCATTTACTAGCATGAGTAAGCTTATTCAACCAATAAAAAACATTGAATTGTTAAGCCCCTACCTGAAAACCTACGCAAATAAACATGTCTCCATTACGCAAATGCTGAGTAAACAGATCAGATCTCAAAACACTCAACAGCGTCTCCTAAAAACGCTTAAACTAGCTTTCCTTACTTCCTATTGGCGTTTCAAGATAAGAGATTAAGGCCGCATTCGTTTTCACGCTCCATGGAGTAAGCAGAGCGTTTTTGACGTCACAATGACGTAACTTGACAGTTGGTCAATATATGGTTTTGCCAAATTTCGTCATCGTGACGTCGAATACGCTCTGCTCGCTCCATGGAGATTGAAAACGAATGCGGCCACTGCCTCTGGTGATCAGTTATTGAAAACAGTTTCGGGCATTCCAGCTGTCATTTCTCCGTTTTTTTACGTTGATTTTGGCATATTTTTGTTAGGAATTATAACGTTAGGTTAGGAACAGCTTGCCCGATTTTAGATCAAATGGCGCTGCGATCTTAACTTGAAACGCCAATACCCCAAAAGTTTAATTAAAACAGTGAAAACCACTCAGACCTTTCTGTAAATGCAATTCAAAATGTAAACAAACACGGTTCTGACATTAGATGTCACATTTGAAAGTAAAATCATATTCTTCAATTTTGGTTCGTTTTTTACAAGATTGACAACGCCGCCCATTTTCACCTTGATGACGTGCAACTAAAGTTATAATAATCAGGGGTATAGTAGAAAGATTAATATTTGGAATGTGACAAAGAAAGAAACAAACGTCACCTTTCTATTACATTAGGTTACGTCATACCATTTTATTTTGAATTTTGGTATAAGATACTTTAAATCTAAAAACAAAATGATTTTTGACTAAATACAATAACCTTTAATGCTTATATTTTAGGCAAATAGCTGAGCGTCATATCAATATTAGGTATAAATACTTAGAAATGGACTTGAATTCGAATTACACTGGCGCATTTTTAAAGTGTACTAAGGCACTTTTTCAATTACCAAAAATTACATCTTACTATCCACTAGGTTTATATCACAAATCGGTGTGTTCTGGAGTATTTGTTCGGATTTGAGCTTCTGAATCTACCCGATATATTTTCTCAGACATCTCGTCTTTTACGCGCCAACAAAGTTTCGTAGTTTTTACATTCCAAACTCAATTGACGTATAGCGGTCGCGTATGCCCGTTGCAATTCCAGCAAGTTCTGAAAAGAATATATTAAAAGCTGGACAGATTTTTGACTTCGCCCACTAGATACCTGCAAAGTGCCCGCCAAATTATCTCTTTTGTGCTTCTCCTCGGAGACCTGCTTATCGATTTTAAGCCTGTTGTGTCTCACCCCATCCACTATACTACGAAACTGATTGAGAAACTCTTCTTTGCCGCTTTGAGATTGCATGGCCCTGTAAATAACCATAAAAATATTAGTTCCACAAACTTGGACGGGTAATAAAATAATAAAACAGGGTTTTTTCTTCACAATACTTACACTGGGTAATTTTCCACCACAGAGTTAAGCAAAGACAGCTCCTTTTGCATATAACGTTTCTTGTCGTTTAACGTATTATACAACGTATAATATTGTTTGGTTTCCTTGTGCTTTGCCGCAACTGCAACACTCGTTTAACTGAAAAACTCTAATCTGGTTGAGTGTGTTTGAATTACCTTGATTGTACAATTCTAGGAACCGTCTCTGATATTGAGCCATTTCAGCTCTGTTAGGAACGTCGTCTAGTTGCCGTTGCAATTTGGCTACTATTTGATTTTTTTTCGCTAATTCTAACCTAACTAATTTAAGCTTCTCAGTCAACTGTTCGATTTCTTCGACTTGTTCCGGCGATAACTCCACTGGTGACAAAATTTCCTTAAACTCCCTAAATGTGAATTAGAAGAAAATTATTAAGAGTTTCAAGGGACTTACCCTATTTCTTTTTGAAGCTTTGCTAGTTCTTTTCGACAATTTTCTTTAAATTTAGCCTCTTTACTTTTTAAGGAATCATTTAAAATAATCAAGTCTTCAATTTCCTTAACAACACTGAAAACTCCATTAATCAGACTATGAAAACTAACCAACAACCCTAAAAACAAACCTGGGGTTCCGATTTTCTTCTTCTTCAAACTCATGTAGAGTTTCCTGAACTTCTTGTTGCTTTATTCGCGTTTCTTCCAGTAACCTACTCTCAGCTTCAATGGTTTCCAGTAACTGTTTTTTCCTCTCTTCTAGCTGCGATAAATTACCCTCTATAATTCGATTTCTTTCTTCTAGAATGGCTACTTGTTGTTCTGCTTTTGTTTGCGCGCCTCCATCTTGCAACTCTGAGTATAAACTTTTGTAGTGCTTGATTAAGGCATCCTTATCTTGATCTGTCAAGTCATTATCATGTAAAATGTCCTAGAAAAAAGTCTCTTGCTAAATAAGGGTACTCTTTTGATCACAAATATAAAGTGAAAACTCATATCACAACTAACTTACCCCCATTGCTCTAGTTAAATTTGCCATAAGTTCCTGAATATGCTTCTAAAAATAAAATACACACAAAAGCCATAAAAAATCAAACTTCCATTCAATGCATTAAGATAAAAAACACAAACAAAAAAAAAGCATCAAAATCCAATGCTACATCTGTGTACTGATATACCTCTTCATCTATTTTTTCTTCAAGTTCTTCTTCTTCATCAACTCCACCATCTTCACCAGCTTTCTCCAAATTAACTTGTTTGGACTGTTGTCCTCTACGAAAATCATACTCCAATAAAGTGGTTTCCACTCTAGACAAGACATCTGGTGGTGGAGCACCTTTTCTTTTATACAACCTATGAGGCCTACAATTTTACTTTATGGTTAATCAGAGAAAATTTCCTGAATTCTATTGATTCAAACCTATAAAACTCATCCACCTGTCTAACATTTTCTAGAATGTTTCTATTGACCTGATCAGTTTGAGATTCACTTGGAAAATGTTTGCCAAATTGTCTTACTGAATATGAACGTACAAATGCAGCCCTTTCAGCTCTGGCTTCTTTGGAAGCTTTCACAAGCCACTAAAAGACAATAGTGATGTTGATTGTAATGTACCAAAAAGTGGAGGTTTTACCTGAATAACTGGGAATATGTGGATGAAATCTAAGCCTTGTATTTGATGTGGTTCAATAAAGTGGGGGCATTTTAATTTTGGAAGAACAACCACAATTTTCTCAGCCAATGATCTAAAAATGTCAACACATCCAAACTGAAATTTGGGGCAACAAAATACTCACATTTGTTGTCCTATAGTGGAATTCTCTTGGAATAACAGATCCACATCGACGTCAGCATTCAGGGATTCAATACACCACGTCATACCACCCACAACTTTATCAAAAGGGCTTAGTCCCTTAATTTGCGCCCGGTAATAACCAGCAGCTACAAGCACATCTATAATCTCTTGGAGTTTAACCGACTGTTCCTCATCTTCCCGTACCTCAACCTGCAGCTCTTTAACGATAGGAAACCAATGGAAAATGGATAAATTAACTTACTTGTGTTTCAACTCCTTCACCCTCTTGTCTTTTATGAGCAAGGAATGCCTTTTGGAATTTCTGCACTAGATCAGAATTAACGTACGCCATGGACGTGTTAATGTCACAAGACAACTGTAAACGATGAAAATTAATTATTGATAAAAAATAATTAAAACCCCCCAAACAACAAACTATTTTTTTACTTATGGTTTTGACAACCGTAAGTAAGGTTATGATGTTGTGAAACTTGGAAGTCTGTCAAATGTCTTTTTGGTTCGACCCTTTATCACGTGAACGTCTTAAGGGAACAAGGTAATAGTCACGTGACACTACTAAGACTATTTGGAAAGAAAAAAAATATAACTTGCAATTTATATTTTATTAAACTTTTGACTTAAAATTAGCCTTAATTACTACATTCATAAGGATCTGCAATGCGTTTAAACACTGCCAAAAATTTATCACCATTATTCCTAGACACTTTCTGTCCCTCTTCGGTGCTGCTATACAATTTTTCCACAATTGGATCAGCTTGCTGTAACAAAACATTTACAAACTCTGTCAAAAAAACAGCAAACAACTCACCAAATCGTTATCAGAAAGTCTCTGAAATAGTGGATGGTCTTCAAAGTGTTCCACCATCCAATCATGTAGATCTTTGACATCAGTCATGGTGTAAACTATGCCACCTTCTTTTAAAACATAAGCATACTCAGCTAGTAAACATTTATTAACAATGCGCCACTTGTGTTTAGCTTTCTTGAAATGTGGATCAGGATAGAGAAAGAAAAGCTTTTTTAACTAAAATGTCTTTTAGTATAGGTACCTACTGAAAAAGATTATGGAGATGGCAAAAACCCACCTGACCTTTCCTAAAAAAATTGGGTAAATATTTCATGGCATTTGATCTGAGACAGGCAATGTTCTGATATTGGGATGGGTTTTGAGAACGTAAAGCCGCAATTCGGTCCATAACATAGTCAGACACTTTAACTCTAATTTCTATGCCTGCAAATTACATGTAAAAATTGGTTGTTACATCTAAATCAGTGACGTACCTAGAATAAGATTTTCAGGAAACATTGGAGATAAGGTAATTAACAATCCTCCATAACCACAGCCAATATCCACAAAATCAACTTGTGGCGAGTCAGTGTGGCTTTGAATCTTTTCTGGATAGTATTTTGTCCAATCCATAATGTCTGGTGAGGTTGGACTGAAAAGTAAAGAGTATAGTAAATTGTACAGAAAAAGGTTATAGGGCTGAAGCCCATGTTTTGTAGTGGGGCCTCTAAAACTTACTAGTCAAAACAATGGTCTGCCATTGGGTTGGAATGGGCTCGTTGCCGATAATACCGCTTCTGCGGTAATGACAGAGCATTTTCTGGTTCTGTCATGTTTATATACACTAAATTACATAGGATACACAACAAATTAAAGCTTTGTTAAAGTAACTAAACAAACACGACCCTTCTTAAAAAACAAATTTATGGGAAAGAGAAACATTTGAAAAAGTTGGGTTATGTCAAGTTTTTCAGGTTTGGACATTTGACAGACTACCATGGGGCGGTGATGCCAGATGTTAGTTGATGCAACGTTGCGTGCTAGACGAGTACTGCCAGTAGTCAATTTAGGGTTGTTTTTATCAATCTTATCTGTTTTTTGAACTCTTAGTTCTCTGTCAGTTAAAACTGTTCAGTCAAAAATCCTCGTAAATCGAAAATATAAATTAAATTAAAATAGTTAGTCGTAAATTAGATTAACGAATATCGTCCTGTACCGAGTACCTCTAATGCCCTTGGTGGTACCGGTCATAACATTATAATCCAGTCAAGGTCAGCTGTTGCACGATTCTGTTGTTTGAGATACTTGGTTAGCATCTTCCGCGAGATTTTTGAATTGTGGGGGAGTAGGTAGTTGCTGTACTGTGGTGCATAACGACGAGATGATGCATTACTCCTCGTCGGAACCCACCTCAAAATTGGTAATATACCTAATATCCTTCTTTGCATCGGAATTTATAAGCACGAGCTAAGGAAATTCCTTGATCATTATCAAATTCAATTGGATTAGCTTCGTAGTCGGATATAATATGCATGTCCGCAGGACTGCGGGGCACTATGCACAGGAAATCCGATATTCCGGTTCGGTGGCGTGGAGCTTCCTGCATACCTATATGGGAATTCTTACAAAATATGTTGGCCACTACATGCAGAAGTAACTGAATAGTCTAGTAAACAATATCAGTTACTTCTGTACAGGAACTAAAAACCTAGTTTAAGGGGTTTCATATGTCGTAGAAAAAAAATTGTATAAGTTGTCCAAGGTTGGTTCTATGGTACTTATTGTGTTTTATACTTCTCTATTGAAGAGTTGTTTGCATTGCTCATCAGTTCTTTTTCCTAATTTAACCGATCTGTTACTCTATATAACGTGAACCGATAGAGTAAGCTGGTGTATGAGCTCCCTAACCAGTTCGACTTTAAGCTCTAAAGCGGTTTAAAAAGTGAGCGCCTGGTTCTTTGGCGTCGACGTTTCTGTAATTATTGTTGTGGCGACTTTCGAGGCGGAAAAAACGGTTCCTCGGTTCGTCCTCCGCAGTTGCGAAACTAAAGCATCGAAAGCAGATTTTTTGAGTATGTGAACTGAAAAAGTTTCAAAAAGTGACTCCCCCCCCCCCAGGTGAATTCAGATTGCAAAAAAATGTAGACTGGGCTGCTTTTGTTGGTCCAGCGGAAAACTCTCTCCAATGTAAGTATACTTATGTAATTTTTTTAATGCATTTTTAAGTCTCTTGTTTATAAACTAGTGAAATATCCCAAAATTGGAATACGTTTATCCATGTTAGTTTTCTCACTAAATATCTAAGTCTTTAATAGGTTTCTTTACTAAATAAGTAAAAACAATCAAATCCAATAGGCAACAAAAATCTTGCTATTATTGCCCTAATTAAATAATATTGCGTCTTACATTTAGTAAGTACTAATATTGCTAATAGTAGACCGATTGTTTAAAGTTTAAATCACTGTAGAACATAAATTACGTTATGCAGTGTGTTTCCCAGATTCGACCTTCAATTTCGACATCGTAAATTTGGCAATCTTAATTATAATAATTCATAACAAACCAGTTTCTCCTTGACAAAAGAAAAACCCGAGCTGGTAGCAAAACGCACGCACCTTTACGGTACTTTTTTAAGCGTGGGACTAAAGTTATTTCACGTTGATTACCAATTGGAGCGGTTATTTTCAATATCAAATTGTTGTTAAAAATATTTTTAACTTTTCTTTTTGATGCGGTTAGTTGTGCTTTCTATTTTGGTTTAGTCCAGTAAAATTTTTAGTAAAAAACTGCTGGTGTGATAGTAATAATTGTTCTATTCACACACCTAATAGCTACATTTATAGAGCGTGGGACTTTTCACATAAATCAACTGCTTAAATTAGTGCAATCCGAAACAAATTGATTTCTAATTTGTACAATCCCATTATTACCGATAATTAATGGGCGCCAGTTTGAAAGAAGACATGGATTCTTATTTACTTACATAATACGGTTGCCTTGCTGTCTCGTTTTCAGACACATTGTGGGAAAACTGAAAGAGAACGCGACTTTACAGATGTTTTTTTTCGTTCAGATTTATTATTGTGCACATCCAGTCCAGTTATGTTGGCTGTCATTTCATTGTTTTTGCATCATGGCCGACTTGTGCAATTTGACAGATTAAAAACAATGAGCAAGTGCATACTACTTGGATGTAGCATTGAATAGTGTCATTCCAAGATAATTTCCTAAAGTTTCTCATGCTAATAAGTTATTATAACTGTAATCTATATTGTAACCACTCGACAATACTCGAACAACCACTTGACTGTCGTGTTACGGTTATTTCGACATTAACCATATGCTAAAAGGCTATTTCTTTTACAGTAATGATGGCAAAATGGCTCCCTCCGATGGTACTTATGTTCGTACTGAAAACGACTAATCCAGAAAACGAAGGTACTTGCCAGGTTCATCAAAGTGTGATGAAATGGCCGCAGCTGACCTGCACCAACGTCGATGCCTACTATTTCGAGAAATTCGGGCGGCCGTTGAACAGGACGCATTGGATTAAGTGCGTGGGGTGCAATTTGGGGGTAATCGATGAGAAAACATTCGATTTTCCCCGAAACAACGTCAGTTTCTTGGACTTGCCGGAATCGCAGGTGGTCAGTTTGAAAAAGTTTGCTTTTCGGAGTTTTTTCTTGTTGAAATTGTTGAATTTGCGCGGAAATCGTGTCGATTACTTGGAACCGAAATGTTTCGCGGGTTTGAAACGACTACTCCAGTTGGATCTAAGCTCCAACTGTTTAACGATTTTGATTGATAACGCATTTTCCGAGTTGGCCAACTTGGACATATTAAATTTGAACAGGAACCGTTTATTTCATATCCAACCTTACGCTTTCGACGGTCTGGTCAATTTGAAGTACTTGTACTTGAACCACAACCAACTGAAGAAGTTGGAGGACCGAATATTCCGTCATTTGGTTAGTTTGAAGATTCTCTATGTGGAGCACAACGGAATAACTGAAATTCATCAAAATGCGTTTCACAATTTGCGCAACCTGAACTTTTTGTATCTCAGTAATAACAGTATTAACTATTTAGTACAATATAACTTTAAGCCCCTGACTAGTCTGATCAATTTACAATTAAGGTCGAACAACTTGAGTGAAATTCAAGTGAGCTCGTTTAACGGTTTGAAAAACTTGAGATTCCTACATTTAGGCAGTAACCAGATTAGCCGAGTTAAACCGTACGGTTTTATAGGATTAGATTCTCTTATTGTTCTCGATTTGACTCGAAATCGCTTCGAATCTGTTAGTTTCGACTATTTCGATAAAATGAAAAATTTGCAAGTTTTGTGGCTGAACGAAAACTCTATTAACGAGTTTAGCGTAAACATTGGCGATGAAGTACAAACAAACTTAGAAGTGTTAGATTTAAGTTTCAATAGTTTAGGCAGGTTCGACTATGACCTGATGTATAGCAAAATGCCAAATATTAAGGAACTCGTCCTCGTAAATAACTCTTTTAGCTGTGATTTTTTTACTAGTATGTTTAGTTTTTACGATGATCGTAATGTTACGGTGTGTACTTCATCAAGTTGTTCACTGAATGATACAAAGTCCTTTTTGGATAAGTGTTTTGAACAACTCGCCACTACTACAACTGAAACTTTCAACGTCACCGATGGGTTTTCTACTTCAAACTGTGCATCTATTTTCACTGTTTTGACTGCTTTATTGTGTTTGTGCACTGCTTCGATTACGATTTTATTTTGTTAATGCATTTTTCGAATTTTAACTAATAAACTGATTGTTCAAAATGGTCATTTATAGTGATTTTGATTTATATTATCAGATGATGATGTTTTATGAACAGTTGCGTGTACAAAAAAATGTATCCTTTTGACTATTTTAGCGACCAGTTTATTATTTTTCCTACCTCATTATGTTTTATTTTTGTTTTTGTTGTGTGGTAAAATATGTTGACATTTTCTTGTCTCATTATATTGTTTTGGATTGTTTTAGGTTCAAGTATTATTGATCCTATCAAAGTTTTATTTGGAAATAACCTTTTCAATTGACTTTGTAATAGTTCTATTCTAGCTGGAGATATTTTTTCTAGGAAATTAGGGAAAAAATATTTACCAGGGGAATAACTGGGGATTTTAGGTCTGACATTTAACACTAGAAACCACCCCTTTTGGGACAGTTTGAGTTTGGCGTGCACAATAGTGTTCTGACAAATGAAATCAGAAGTTTTGAGCTACATTTTGATGACGTTGGAACGAACCAAGGATATTAAACAGTCAAGGATTGCTCGATCGGCCGATTTTGTTTCCCGGCGGCGAATGAATTCTGACGTCACAGTGGGCCTTCGGGTGCACAATACGCTAAATATTCGCCCGAGATGCTATGTACGAGATCATATTCGTGAATGATCGACTGCAATCGCGCATCGCGCAAAACAATCGCGCGAACGCGAGAGACCCATGGTGACGTAAAAATCGTCACCGGCCCCAGCCGATACCGGCAAGATTGCGCTTATGGGATTAAGCACTCCTTTACTGTTTACCGTCCTTGGGAACGAACCTCCTAAAACTGTCACAGGAACCAAATTAGGAACTGTCAATTTGTGACATCTTCAATAAAATTTGCACGGCTCTATTGGCGTTTCAAGATAAGAGATACTCCCTCTAGTGATCTGTCATTTCTCTGTTTGTTTACAGTGGCCGCATTCGTTTTCACGCTCCATGGAGCGAGCAGAGCGTTTTTGACGTGAGAATGACGTAATTTGACAGTTGGTCAAATAATGGTTTTGCCATATTGCGTCATCGTGACGTCAAAAACGCTCTGCTTGCTCTATGGAGCTTGAAAACGAATGCGGCTATTTTGGTTAAGAATTTAGCACATGAAGTGACATTTTAACTTGAAACGCCAATTTCCCAGTAACTATCACGGTTATTTGTGATTTAAAAATATACAGGTGTGGTAAATCCAAAACCGACCATAGGAAAACCGCGTAACGGACATAGAAACGTACATTATTGCATGTGCGGGACTAAGACAGAAAACGAAAAAAATATCAAGTAGGCCATATTTTCAGCGCGCTGTTGCCAAACGCCAAGTATCACTCAAATACCGTCGACAAAATAACTTGGCGTTTGGCAACAGCGCGCTGAAAATATGGCCTACTTGATATTTTTTTCGTTTTCTGTCTTTCTCCCGCGCATGCAATTACCTACGTTTCTCTGTCCGTTACACGGTTTTCCTATGGTCGCTTTTGGATTTACCACACCTGTATATTCAGGTAAAAGAAACTAAAAATTACAAGCTACATTTTGACGTTTGAGCGAACTTCCTTACTGTTATAGAAACCAGCAGCTGTCAAATTGTGACACTTAGCATGTGTCAAATAAAGACACCAGTCATGTGGCAGTTTGAAAGAAACGCAGAGAGAGACTGATGAAATGTATCAAAATGCAGGAATTACAAATAATAATCTACAAAAAGTAGTTCTGGAAATTTTTTTATTGTGTAGTTTTCTCTTCTTATCCTGGGATTCCTATAAACAATTTTGAAATTTTCATCCGGTTCGTTTTGACGTTCCGTGTAGCGTACAAAGCAAATTTAACGTCACTATGACGTAATCTGACAGTTGATTAATACAACGTTTTGTTAAACAACGTCATCGTGACGCTACATTCGCTCTGTATGCGGCTGCAATCGTCCCAAATAACCGCAAAATTGGCAGTTTTTACTAAACGAAAACGTCAAAAATTGACAAAATGGCCGAAACTGAAATCGAGGGAAGATTTATCGAAGTGAAATTTGGTCGTTTGGAGATTTCCAAAGAGCGCTCCAAACACGTCACTTTCTCCCGACCTTTTACTGATGTAAGTTTTCCAGTTTTTTTAGTGAATATAACAATCTAACTTGTAATCTAGGAAAATATTTCGTATGTGATTAAGAAAAACTGTTCGTACAAATCGATCAAGCCCAATTTCTATTTGGATCACTATGAAGGAGTATTGAAGCCCCATCAAGACTTCAAACTGGTGGTGACCTACAGGCCCACTATAGCCAGTGTGAAAGATATTGAAGTGTTTGACTACAGTGATAGTGATAATGAAAGAATCAAGATTACTGTTACTGGTGTTGCTGTAGGTAATTGCTGTATAGGAATTTTTCTTTAAAAACATTTTCAATGTAAAAAAATATAAATTTAAGGGCCTCATTGCACCTTCTCAGTTAAACGATTGGATTTTTACAAAATGCCCAACCAGAAAGTAATTGAACGTAAAGTCGAAATTTCCAACGACTCACTGGCTACAGCCCGTTTCAAAATGGATTTAGCTGACCATGACATTTTTCAAGTACAGCCTTTAGAAGGAACCTTAAAACCCAACAGTTATCAGTATCTAACAGTCAGGTTTCGCCCTAACAAGCCTGGTTTATTTGCTCGTAAAGTGTTCTGCCTAATTTGGAATAGTGTAAGCTGATATGCGTTGAACAAACCAAATCTCCATGATTTGGTTGTGTAGGAACCGTTTGTTCTGGATGTGCTGGGACGATACAGTACCCAGCCTGAACCAATCGATTTGGAATTGCGGTACTTTACAACCAGACAAACTTTCGGGTTTGAGGCTTACATGGAAGACAGCTTAATGACCCGAAAAGATGTACCGCCCTTTTCACTGACGGCCAATTATTTGGATTTCGGGTGCGTTTTGATCGACGGGAACCAACCGCGTACCCGGGTAATCAGTGTGACCAATCATCGAACTCGACCGATGGTGTTGGATTGGAACCGAGGTAAATAAACTTTAAGACGGGAATAAAAACGAAATTCTTCAGTTGGATGGTTTGCTTTTTTCGCTAATATTCTTGAATTGTTCTTTGTCATTTTAGTAGTACTTTGGTTCACCCTGTACTGTATTTCTGTCAAGAGTTGGCAAAGCCAACACCATCCGCAAACACAATGCAAGCAAACGGCTTTCGAAATATTATGGCCAAATAAAGACTTGCAGTAAACATTGGGTTGATTGACTGTGCAAGCACGATTTAACCGAGGAATTTCGCTTTGCTCACGACCAAAGAAGGAGATTCGAACAATAAACAGTTTGACCCAGACAGATTGGGATCCAAAAGTATCATTTCAGCTTCTTAATAGTTGAATTTATTTGAAAAGGAACTGAAACCAGAATTTTCAAAATATCCCCCGACCTCATTAAAATCCCTTCGAACAAAAGCGTTCTATTCGAAGTGGAATTCAATCCCGACCAAAACTACAACGTATTCCAAGAAAGTCTGACCGCCCAAGTGGATTATACAAAGGAGGGCGATCATTCCGATAATTTTACAATACCCTTGACGACTTTTCTCAAAGTTCAAGGTGCAACCTATTTAAAAACCAGAAACAAACTGTGGTAGTGACGTATATGGTTTTTGTTCTTGTTAGGTCATTCGTTCCCACAGAACGAGGGTTGGATAACGCATATCGAAGTACTTCCGGATGTGGTTTACTGGCAGCCATGTGCGCCAGGCGAAAAGGTCAGTACCACCTTCTTATTGCGAAACCGAACCCATCTACCTATTTTATACAAGTTGGTACCGCCTAAAATTAGGTAAATACTGTTGAAGAAGGTTTACAAGCCAACTCTGTTTACTTATTTGAGTCTAGCAACGTAACTGCCAAACCAATGATGGGAAAATTCCGCAACTACGAGATTGTCGCAGTTCAACTGCGAGCGGAAGCTTTAAAAATCAAGACCTACATCGAAGAGTGGCAGATTATCATCAACGGACGGGAAGACAGGCCTATAACCGTTTATTTCCACGGCGAATCTTGCCTTCCCATTGTTGAAATCGGCACAAAGAACAAAATCGACGCCGGTTCGGTACAGAACGGATCCCTGAAGACTGTTGAGACTTTTATGACCAATTTGTCGTACTATACGATTAGGTAATTTGCTGTATTATTTAAAAATATTCCAACCACAAGAATTAACATATAGATATCAATTTGTCTTGGATGATAAGTCATTCATCACTATATCACCAATGTGGGGCACTTTACCTTGTAACGAAGTCACCAAATTGTCTATCCAATTGATGGGTAATCAATGCGCCCCTGGCAAAGAGATATTCGTCTGCGAAATGAGAATTATTGACGGCAGTGGGGCTATAATTGGTAACAGCTACGATATTGAAGTGGAAATTGTTTACGAAACGTCTTTTTCACAATTATGCGTAATGTGTTGTTGAGTTGTACCAAAACATTCTTACATGTTAGGATTTGATAGGCATGTCCTGATGTTAAAGATTTTGGACGGATCACCTTTGGAAATCGTGTAAAATGCGAGTTTCAGGCCGTTAATTTCGGTGAGAGTAGTATTTATTTCGAAATGTGTCAAACTGGAGACGAAAATCACGTAAGTTTTGTTTGGTTTTTTGAAAAAATCCTAAAAATGTACACTTTGCTAGGACCCAAACTTTCGAATCAAACCCTACTTTGGTGAAATCAAACCAAAAATGAGTAGACATTTCAGTATCATAGGATTCGTGTCCAAAGTGGGCAGTCAAACTCTGAATTTTGGTTATTATAACAGAAGGACCAAAGATTCACCTCTAGTGACTGGTGAACCGTTGACTTTGTTCACGTTAAGCTACTTTTCAGAACTTCCAATAATCCAGGTAACTCTTATTGAAGCCCTGTAACAACTGACTGATATATGAAATTAGGTGGATGAAATTGTGGAGCACAACTTTGGAGAACTTTTCAGCAAAAAACATTTTTTTGAAGACTATTTCCAGATCCCAAGGTTAACACACGAATTCCCACTTATAAATTCTATAAACCACTTTAAACTCAAAGGTTAAACCAACTTTTGCACGATATTCAAAATGACGAGACTCTGCAATTCAATATGAGGCTGCCAGACGTTGAAATGCAGGAAAAAGAGTTTTATCTCAAATTGGCTCTTACCAACGTGTCCGATTTCGATTCGACAGTCAATGTAAAACGCAAGAAGATTTGCGACTGTATGATGGAAGAAATGTCTGCAGGGCTTTCTGAAAGGAAGAAAGGGTACAATTGCCCACACAGAGAAACTCTTCAAATTGACTTAGAGGAAAATAACTTTCTTGTATGTCCATCAGTACTCGTTTTGTAGGTACTTAAATAAATACAATTTCAGTCAAAAAGCACCAGATTTTTAACAATAAAAGTCAAATATACGTTACCAAATGTAACAGTGATGTGCTACAATATCGAACTAACCAATCACAGAACCATCGAGCTTTTGTTCACAATTTGTAGTATTCTTCCGGATTTACCCAAAATTTCAACCTACACCCCAGATTTCAACTACAACTTAAAGGATGTTTACATTGGCCTTCAAACAACTCCAGTTCAAATGTTTTGGTTTTACAACAACAGTCACAACCTGCTAAACTTCCACCTGGATACTGAAGAAATAGGCCGACGGTGTCGTCTGGAAGGTTTTAAAGTTTGGGAAATTTTAAATCCTGTCGATCAAATTCTTCCCTATCAGTCCAAAGCTTTACTAGGTAAAATATTGGTTTTCAGGGTAAATATTGAAGTCAAGAACTGGTTTGTAGTGCGGTTTCACCCAATCGAAGCGAAAACCTACTCATTGGACGTAGATTTAAAGTTCTACCACCCAAGTCAAAAAAATCCCAGCCTAGTTAAATTTAAGCTTCAAGGAAGTGGAGTCGTAAACCTGGAACCTCAACCATCTCTAAAACTGCCTAAAGTACCCAAATTTATTAGCAACTTTCCAGCCAGCTTATCTTTGGAGTTACTGGAAGTAAAGCGTATGCCTGTGTGGAGTTGCACAAAAGAGCTGCTTTTTATTAAGAACAACTCCAGAGGAAAAATAGTTCAATATATTTGGGGCTCGTACGTAGATAATTTTACATAATAAGTTGGCATTACCCTAGCTAATTTTAGGGTGAATATCGAAAATGTGATCGAAATTAGCACAGACACCAAGTTTAACATTCTACACCCCAAAGAAATTCAGCCCGTAATCATAACAATCAAATCTTTATCTTTACCCTGCTGGGCCACTTTGCAGCTACCCTGCGAAGTAGTTGAATATAGCGACTTGGTGATACATAAAATAACGAAGGAAACACATGAAATAGCAGAAAATCGCATTGATGAGTTTATGGAAGACGAGCCGGTTAAAAACAAAAGACCTGTAAACGTTATCTAACAGAACCGCAAAACAATTTCTTTGACTTTAATTTCAGGCAAATCCTGTGAAAGTTTTACCGCCACCACCAACCCTCTACGTTTATGTTACTATTGATGTCACCACTTTGGGCGCAGCGGATTTTGACTTGAGTGTGGACAAGTCGATTCAAATCAAACAATTTCCGAATCAGAGCATGGAAAACATTCCAAAGAACCTTCTCAAGGCGTACTATCCTAAAGACGAAGTAGCAAAGTTTCCAGAAAAAGAAAAGGTTTTTCCTGTAGTTAAAGTGAATGACGGTAGAGTCTTTTGCGATGTGCTGGAACAAGTTTTATCGTAAGTTTACCCAATGTGCTCACAAATCCCAGATTTTAAAACATTTTAGAGAGGTGTTGTTCAGCAACATGTTGAAACAATTACTGGAACAATCCAGCAAGGCTCCCATGCACTTTTACAACGAGTTTATCATGGACGACCGGAAAATTATGGAAAGAAAAGCGCAGAAAACTGCACTGAGTAACGAGGACATCGAGCGTTATCGTAAAAATGAAATAAGCAACTTTTTCAATCAGCCCAAACTTCCGGAACTGTCCAACATCTTACAAAACATTATTTGCGACAGTGTTTTTAGCATGGTGCAATGTTCTAAAGTATCAGATTACGACTTAAGTAGTCTTGACGAGCAAATTGAGAAGCGTTTGTATACTTGCAGAGCTAAAACGTGTAACAACTGCAAAAACCTCGCATCCAATAAGTGAATTGTTTGAAATAAAAGTTTCAGATTCCAAGGTGTAAAACATCTATTTTCTTCGGACTTAATAATAATATGTCTAACTGTATATACATATTACAACAAGAAAATCATAAAATTTCAATTTGGTCAAATAAAAATTGCACTAAAATGTTCTTACATAAAACTTATAAAGTGTAAAATAAATACTTGAATATAAAAAGCTGATATGAACATGTCAATTCCACAAATTGTACAAAAAAGAAATAATACTTTCGAAGTAACATCAATTTAATTTAGATCCGGACAAAAATATTTCCCGGAATTCCATACATATCACAAATTAAGACAACTCGAAGCCCGTGTTACAGTGCACGGCATACCTGAGTTTTTCCCGAAGGGTGTTTTTCTTCTGATAGTTTGGCAACTTGAGTAGATTAAAACAGGTGGATGACGTGGGTAATCGGTTTTGCGGGTCCTTTTTCCGGATGGTGAAAAATCCTCTAAAAACGCTGCCTAAAACCGCCAGTAGTCACATCAGCAACCATTTTTTCCATAAACTTACCAATAGTGTCTCCAGTGTCTTCATCGTCCCCAACTTCGACGCACCGTATTGAAAACGGTGGCTCCAAGTGAGCAAAGCCGAGTAAAGGCGGCTTAGAGCAGCTGGTGACAAACTGTAAACAATTCAGCTTAAAACGTGTTTTCAGTCGTGCATTCAAATTAAATTTACTTTAAGAAACATTCCCCTTTCTTCATTGTTGAAGTCCTTTTCTAAAATATCCCACAACCAACCAATGACTCGGTGCGAGTCGTGGAACCCTCCATAGTACTGGCAGTTTTTGCGCAGGTCCTTTAAATCCAACGGGATATTATCACCAGATATGAGACGTTGCAACTGAAACCACTTCTAATCAGCAACCATTCATACTTCAGAGAAACAACTTTATACCTCTGGGGTGGAAAATAACGTCAACCAATCAGGATTGACAATAGAGCGGAAACCTTTAATAAACGCCGCCGTTTGATCTTTGATTTGAACGTGCATCCGAAAATGCGCCATCAGGTAAATATAGTTTATTCTACAAACCAAACCATCACACTCTAATTTCTAATCCAACTCAAATGACGTACATGTTATCTTTAGTAACCGGAACGGCTTTACCTCCGGGCACCAGTTCGTGGGTTATCACTTTACCCATGTGGTCCTCGTCCACGCTGAATGTGAGATTCAGGTCAGACACGTCGTCCTCGTAGTGTTTCACATAACTGAGACTCCTGTACAAGTCCGCGTCCAGAGATGGAAGTTCATCCACTGAACTGTACATTGCTTGCGATGTCTGTCCAGAAACCTGAGGGTTATTGCAAAATGTTGTTAATTCTAAGACTTTGTATTTACTATTCTTACCTGACTAAGAAAAAATGAGGCAAACGGAACATCAACCACGATACCCTCATACACAGCCTTGCCTAGAATTTTTCCAGTAAATTCAAACAGTTGCAGGTGGTTGTCTTGAAGATGGGACGTAGGGGACGGATAAAGTCGTTCTTCGCTAGTGGCCTTGAACAAGTTCAAAGCCGGGTCAAACACTTTCTTAATACTCTCTTCCAGAAACTCCTTGAAGACGCCATCTTGATCGATCCCAGCCTCATCGAGTCCGTATTCGTTTATAAATCGGACGCGGATCACCCCTTTCAACGCTTGCGGAGTCAACGTGGACAACTGACGGTAGCCGTCTTCGACGATTCGATTTCTGCACATTTTTCTTCAAAAATCAGGACACAAAGACAGGCATACAAATACCATACCTATGTACGGTAATTAAGGTGGACTGAGGTGAGGCGCAGGCTGATTCAGTCAGTCCTAGGACAGTTTTTTCGTTTGTTATATATTTCCTAAACAACCTCACCCTGTCTTCGTGAGGGATGATGTGAGGCATTGTTTGCAGCAGTAGTTGAGGAGCGCGACGTCCTTTTTCTAAATCCACCAAGAACGAAGACACTTTGATGTCCTTAATCAACCAGTGTCCTGGAGGAGCATAGTTACGCCAACAGTCTCTTTTGTATAGCACAGTCAACAGAGTGTGTAACGATTGAAATAACGTGTTGGACTGTATTGACTTTATGTCTAGAAGAAGCATTATCAAAGGCGTAATAGTGTGATCACTTATGACTGCTAATTACCGAATAAATTTCCTATCACAGCTTTATAAAGAAAAACATTCAGAAAGTGGGACATGGCCGTAAAATCTGCTAGACGGAATGGTTTTTGTTTCTCGTACATTTCAATGTCGTCCAGTAAGCTAGAGTGAACAACAGTCAGATAAGTTTTGTCATAAAAATAGTCACAAAGAAATGCTCTTCTAGGGCAAAGCTAAATACACTAAGTAATTTAATAGAACAAAACTTACGTCACGTAATGCGTCATGCAATCTGCGAATAGTTGTAACATTTGAAATTCAGGCGCAGAGCACTTTGTATTAAACGCCAAGTGATCGAGAAACGTCTTCAATCCGCAGTTCGGCCCCAAAGAGCACAGAAACAACCACAAATCGTACAAAATGGCGTTTTGATAGCACAATCCTGTCACACATAAACCATATAGTCCACATGTTTGTTATTGGTCAAAAAACAGATTTACGCACCTGTCAAAATATCTAGCTGCAATTGAGTCAAAGTGTGCAAAGCTGTATGGTACATAGAACAAATCAGAACCACTCTATGCACTTCAGGGCTGCCTAATGCTCTGTAGTTTTTTGGATTGGTGGTTTTATTACCGCGATTTTCGAGCATTTTTTTTAAGAAATTGGCTCCGGCAAAATTAGCTGATTGAGTGGGACTGAGCGGCTGTGGAGGATCAACACCCTCAACCAATTCAGATAAAAAATTACCTAAACTTTCACTTAGTACAAAATCACTTTAAACATAAAGTATGCAATCACCTAGAAGAATTTGGATAACTTCAATATTCCACAACAAGTGTAGCTGTACTTTAACATGTGGTATGCCATCATGTAAACCTGGGTCTATGGACTGGGCAAACCAGCCCAGTACTGGATGCCACTGAGTTAAAGCTGACTGTTTGCTGACCACATAGTTTTGACAGCTTTCCAAAAGTCCAGTGACCACGACCTAAGCATACACAATATCACACTGAATTGTAAAAATCAAGGCAAGACTCACAGTAAAAGTGGGGAAACACAGGTCTTTCAATGTGGAATTTCTTTCAATATAACCCATTTCTATTAAATTTGCTAAGAGACACAATGCATAACTGCCTTCCAGGGTGTTAAAAACAATTCTCATTGATTGCTGACTGGATAGCAATTCTAAGCTTTTAGTAACAATTTTGTGCTGTTGGAGAGTGGAAATAGTCTAAAAAAATGTTTTTCCTTGAACAACAATTTCATTGGACACACATCAGTACTTATTACCTCAACTGATAGATGTTGAAGATGATGTATAAGACCAGGCACTGACATGATATTAATCAGAAAAATAGTCATAAATTTATCTGAAAAGTTGGCAGAAATCAAGGGTCTCAATGCCAGAGTTAAAATAGCAGACAATGAAACTGACTTAAAAGTGATTTTAGTTCTCCCCAAACCTTTCAGAAGTAAATTCTGCAAAAACAAAAGCTCACACATAGCCACACAAAACCTTAACACTACTCAAACCTTTAACACTAGATAAAACCCTTTGTGAAAAAGCTGGCCCATTAGGTTAGCACATAACTGATTCATACCACTTTTCAGCACTTCCATATTTTTGTTTTTCAACACAATCCAAGTGTTTGTGCTGGTAAAAGCCACCAACACGTGCAAATACAATATTATTAATCTCATATCATTGGCCAACTCTGGCTTCAGTTCTTTCAAACACTCACAACATTTCCACAATACATTATTCATGTGAGATATCCATCTTATCACATGTTCTTTATTTAAAGCTGTGGCAAATATTACACAACTGAACGACAACTCCAAACAAGGCTACATCACACTTACCTACTCCAACATAACTGAACTTTGGAGAATCACAGTCTAGTGATGCCACAATATACCTGCAAAACTTAGACAACCTCTCATTATCTCTTTCCTGTCTCCATACCAAAAATAGTCGTAAGGCTTGCTGATATACGCCCAAAGCAGGCTTAAAGTCCTGCTTGGTGTACTGTTCTGGTAAATCTGGCAAGGCATCATCAAAATCTTTCCTGCAAGATTTAACAAAGTTAAAATTAAATGGACAGTGTTTCGGTCATAATAACAACACACAATATCTGCCTGGTAAATTTAACTCGCGCTAGCCATCCCCTAACCGTAGCCTGAATCAGTACAACAGCCTCTTCTCTACGTTTTTCCAGAGCTCGTTCCTCCCTAGCGGCTTTGGTTTGCTCCAAGAAGCTTCCTTTCGGATTGTCTTTTGTGTGAAACATCGCCTTACTTACAAAGTATCGTGCTGGATAGTAACAGTGTACATTTTTATCCTGAGTTTAGCAACTTTTTTCAGTTTTGTGTGTTTGTTTTTATTTAATTGTTATGAAGACCTCAGGACGATGACAGCTTATTGTGACTGCATTGTCAAAATCAGCTGATATTTCTAGTTTGGTTTTCTCTCTCGCTCTTGGTTAAACTGTACACATGTAATAGAAAAAGAACCCTGGCATTTGACAAATGACATTATAATCATAGCAAAGCACAAAGCACTGCAACCCACAAAACTGACAAAACTTATTCAAATATAACCTAAAATAAACAAGAGCAAGGAGGTTTCTTGTACTTAGCTTTAAAAATGTTCGTTACAAAACGTTTACATACAATTAGTAGACTAACAAGATGTGTAACAAGAAATGTGCTTTTAAAAAATACACCTTACATTGGTAGTAAACATAATAGTGTATCACTTTTGCAAGTAAATTTTTTGTCTTCATCACACAACTTGAAAAATGCTGCTAATAGCCAGGAAGAAAATGAAACAAGTAACTTATTTGTACTCTAATCAGTCAGTTTTTAGTGTTTATAATTTTTAGACGAATGTTCCGTCGAGCAAAGTAAATATAATACAGATGCAGTGACGAAAGGAGATGCAGAACTTGAACACAAACTGAAAGTTATAAAGCTGGAAATTGAGGTTTTGAGGCAACAGGGCAAGCTAGTACCCTCAGATGACTATATAACAAATGAAATGTGGGAAAACCTTCTAAATTTACAATCTAGATCAGCAAGAATGAAGTATTTAGTATATCTGTTTAAACTCTCAAAAACCCAAGAACACAGACGGGTATGCCACCAAAAAATTTTTAATTGCTCCCCATACTATAAAATGTTACTTTTTTTTAGCAAAAAAAACTTGAGAAACAGAAAGAGTTGGAGGAAGTACAGAATAATAGGACATCAATGAGACAACATAGTTCTGAAATTACTATTGAAGACCATGCATTAGAGTATGGTTTGTCAAGGAATAGCATATTTTTTCGGATCAAAGAGACAACAATGAATCACTTGTATAACAGTAAATTAGTTCAAGCAATGCAATTTGGTCAGAAATTGGTAGTGGATTGTGGTTATGACCAACACATGACTGAGAGAGAAAATGGATATACTGCTAAACAGTTAATGTTCTTGTTTTCTGAAAATAGAGTGCATGCTGGTAAGTCAGTAAAAAACACTTTCCAACTTTGCTTAGCTTATTACCTATTTTTATATTATACAGTGCGTTTTTTTTAACGCGCAACAGGATTTTACGTGTTAAATTTTTAAGTTCATGTTAGACCATTTTATTTTGGAACTGCAAGTCTATAACTTGACGGGTGTGTCTTTAGTACCCTGAAGCTTAAGTAAGTCTACCAATTTGGTCTAAAAAGTGATTAAAAACTGGAAAAAAATCTTTTTTTTTCGAAAAGATTTTATCGTTCCATAGTCCCTGTATGCATTGTTGTTCTTTGTTGTTTTTATATTGGCAGGGCAGGTAGCAGGTAAAGTGACATATTTTGACTGCATCACGACCCGACATCTTTTGAACGTCAAAAGGGCATTTTATGATTGTTTGGAATACTGTTTGGCTTCAAACGGAGGTCACTTTGAACAATTCACTTATAAAAAGACTTCTTTGTTCTTAACTTTCTTGATATAAAATTAATGATTATCCTGTTTTACTTTCTACGCCAAATTTTACCTGCTACCTGCCGTGCCAGTATCAAAAACAACAAAAAACAACAATGCATACAGGGAGTATGAAACGAAAAAAACCTTTTCGAAAAAAGATGATTTTTTGCAAGCTTTTTAACACTTTTTAGGCCGAATTGGTAAACTTACTTAAGCTTCAGGGTACGAAACAGCCACCCGTCAAGTTTTATACTTGTAGTTCCAAAATAACATGGTCTAACATGGGCTTAAAAATTTAACACGTGAAATCCTATGTTGCGCGTTAAAAAAAACGCACTGTATACTCAGTAAAACTTATTTTGTAGATCCATTTGATGTTCATTTTACAAACATCAACAAAGAGAGTGGGATGATAAAAACACTGAACAAATTCATACCCACATTGTATGATAGAGAATTTCCAATAAACTTAACTGAGTCAAGCTATTTGGATTTGTTCCCTAAAGATCAGTTAATTTATTTGACTCCACATTGTCGCGAAGAAATGACCACCTTTGACAAAAATGCTATTTATATTATTGGAGCCATTGTAGATAAAGTGATACTATAAATGGGAAAGTCTTTGGAAATATGAACTAATTGATAAAATATTTTTAGGTCAACCATGAACCGATTTCCCTGGCAAAAGCAAAACGCGATAAACTTAAAATGATGAAATTTCCATTGGATAGGTATCTGCAGTGGTCAGGTGGTTCTGGTAAAAGTTTAACGCTAAATCAGTGTATTTCCATTTTGCTGGATGTAAGAAGAACCGGCGACTGGAATTATGCTCTTAGGCATGTTCCTCGAAGAAAACTGGCCGATTTATCTGACACACAAAATAACAATAATAGAATTCCTAGATGGCAAGCAGCAAGAAAAGAACGAACATGGAAACCCATACAAAACACCAAAACTGGCATTAAATCTATTTATGATGATGAGTAGGAAATATATTAGTATTTTTGGTACTCAATATTTTATTACCAACTATTTATATACAAAGTATAAAGAATAATTAAATTAGTTCCGTCTTCTTCTAACTCGAGATATTCTCCACGCGTTGGGTTCTTCGTATTTATTGTACAAAGGTTCCAGACGTTGATTCTTTTTAAATTTGCTTAATTTGGTAGGATCGGAGAATTTAAAAAAGGCGGGCGCAAACTCGACCAGCCATTTTGGATCTATGGTGGTCACTTCGCGCATGTATTCTTTTGTAGTGCATACCAGTTCGTGGTAAATTACCCTAAAAACAAATATAAATTTTTGACAAAATTTAGTAAAATAAAAATTGAATTACCATTCAGGTTGTCGATTAAAAAGCGCACTAGACGGATGAATGTAAACCACTTGACTGTCTACCAAAGTTCTGTAACCTTCCTGAGGATCCTTTTTGGCCGCGTTCCGGAAGAAACCGGAACAAATCGCCTTTTGTACCCGGACCGTGTTCCGGTCCGCAGACACCACATCCAACTTGTGCCGGTCCATAATGCCTAACAACTGTTTTCGTACATCTTGTGCACGTTTGAGCGTTCTGATTTGCACGAAATTCTCGTAACACCACGCGTTTGAGAATTTATTGTTTTTCCAACTGTTATAGACAGCTAGCAAGGTTAAGTGGTCGCCTTCCGGTTGATTAAACTTGGCTTTCTTTTGATCGGCCAATGCTTGCTTATCTTTGGGCCGATAGAACACGTTTTGCACCGAAAGCATACTGACTATGGTCAGGATTTCATCAGAACATTGCAACGCCACTGACATGATTAGCATTTTGGATAAGTTTGGTTCCAAAGGAAACTCTGCCATCTAAAATTAATATTATTATGGTGACACAAGTACTCTCTGTCCCAGGAAAAGTGTCAGTAACTGACGTAATGTTGGAATTTCATTTCTGGCTTTGAAATTGGTCAGAAGGTAATGTTAACTGTTAACAGTCTGATCATAAGACTCATTTATACTTCATTGCTTCAGAAAACTTTTTAAACTACTTCAAGAGAATTTAGCAGGTTTTAGAACAGTTCAAGAACTTACTGGTCTGCTTTAGAAGCATTTGGAAATCTTAAACTGTTCTAGACATTTTTGAAAGCTTTTAAACTGCTCTAAAATCATACAGAAACTCTTAAGCTGTTTTAAAATTGTTTGAAAGCTTCCAGACTATTTGAAGAGTATTTGGAAGCTTTAAGATTGGTTCCAAAGACCTTTGGAAGCTTCTATGCTGCTTCGGAAGCATTTGAAAGCTTCTAGACACTGTTTTGGAAGTTTTTGGAGTTTCTATAGTGTTTTGGAAGCTTCTGAAATATTCTTAGACTACTTCAGGATCATTTAGCAGGTTTTAGAACAGTTCAAGAACTTACTGGCCTGCTTTAGAAGCATTTGGAAATCTTAAACTGTTCTAGAAATTTTTGAAAGCTTTTAAACTGCTCTAGAATCATACAGAAACTCTTAAGCTGTTTTAAAATTGTTTGAAAGCTTCCAGACTAGTTGAAGAGTATTTGGAAGCTTTAAGACTGTTCCAAAGCCCTTTGGAAGCTTCTATGCTGCTTCGGAAGCATTTGAAAGCTTCTAGACACTGTTTTGGAAGTTTTTGGAGTTTCTATAGTGTTTTGGAAGCTTCTGAAATCTTCTTAGACTACTTCAGGATCATTTAGCAGGTTTTAGAACAGTTCAAGAACTTACTGGCCTGCTTTAGAAGCATTTGGAAATCTTAAACTGTTCTAGAAATT
The DNA here is from genome assembly GCF_016097725.1 of Ips typographus. Classification (NCBI taxonomy): domain Eukaryota; kingdom Metazoa; phylum Arthropoda; class Insecta; order Coleoptera; family Curculionidae; genus Ips; species Ips typographus. The sequence continues at coordinate 12,732,228 of NC_138425.1, read as the reverse complement.
TTTGAAAGCTTTTAAACTGCTCTAGAATCATACAGAAACTCTTAAGCTGTTTTAAAATTGTTTGAAAGCTTCCAGACTATTTGAAGAGTATTTGGAAGCTTTAAGATTGTTCCAAAGACCTTTGGAAGCTTCTATGCTGCTTCGGAAGCATTTGAAATCTTCTAAACACTGTTTTGGAAGTTTTTAGAGTTTCTATAGTGTTTTGGAAGCTTCTGAAATATTCTTAGACTACTTCAGGATCATTTAGCAGGTTTTAGAACAGTTCAAGAACTTACTGGCCTGCTTTAGAAGCATTTCTAAATCTTAAATTGTTCTAGAAATTTTTGAAAGCTTTTAAACTGCTCTAGAATCATACAGAAACTCTTAAGCTGTTTTAAAATTGTTTGAAAGCTTCCAGACTAGTTGAAGAGTATTTGGAAGCTTTAAGACTGTTCCAAAGACCTTTGGATGCTTCTATGCTGCTTCGGAAGCATTTGAAAGCTACTAGACACTGTTTTGGAAGTTTTTGGAGTTTCTATAGTGTTTTGGAAGCTTCTGAAATATTCTTAGACTACTTCAGGATCATTTAGCAGGTTTTAGAACAGTTCAAGAACTTACTGGCCTGCTTTAGAAGCATTTGGAAATCTTAAATTGTTCTAGAAATTTTTGAAAGCTTTTAAACTGCTCTAGAATCATACAGAAACTCTTAAACTGTTTTAAAATTGTTTGAAAGCTTCCAGACTAGTTGAAGAGTATTTGGAAGCTTGAAGATTGGTTCCAAAGACCTTTGGAAGCTTCTATGCTGCTTCGGAAGCATTTGAAAGCTTCTAGACACTGTTTTGGAAGTTTTTGGAGTATCTATAGTGTTTTGGAAGCTTCTGAAATCTTCTTAGACTACTTCAGGATCATTTGGAAGGTTTTAGGATGGTTTAAAGAGCATAGGTTAGGTTAGGTTAGGTTAGACTGTTTTAAAATCTTTTGAAACCCTTCTAGACTAGTAAAAGAGCATTTAGAAGCTTTAAGACTGTTCCAAAGGCTTTTCGAAACTTCTATGCTGCTTCAGGAGCATGTGGAAGATTCTAGACAATGTTTTGGAAGCTTCTGAAGTCTTTTTAAACTACTTCAGGAGCATTTGAAAGATTGTTGGACAATTTAAGTAGCATATTGAATGTTCTGGACTGCTTTGAGGCATTTTGGAAAGTTACAAAGTTCTATTTTAGCTTTTAGACTGTTTTAAAAACCAATTTAAAAATTTCTGAATAACATACGTCAAATTTCGATCTCGTTCAGTTCACATGTAATAGAAAAGGGGGAGGGACTTTACTAGTGACATTATCATAACTTACTCTTCGACCCAATCTGGTTAACAGTCCTTCATCATCCAGGGCTGATAACGAGTGCAACTGTTCAAGGGCCATAATTAACGATTCAACAGGTGGTGCGTCCATGAAATCGAAATGCAACAAGTCGTTAATTCCCATTGTTTTTAATTGAAGCACCTATCAAAAAAATAATTATTAACTGGTTGTAATTAAAGGGGTTGTCTAACGTACCGTTGTTGCTAAATTGGTTCTCTGGATTTCCGGTACTGGCGTTGGTAACATTTCATCTCTGTATGCTCTCTCTGTATACAGTCTGTAACATTTTCCAGGTCCTGTACGTCCAGCCCTACCAGCTCGCTGTTTTGCTTGTGCCTAGTAGTTATAACCATTTAAAACCGATGCTGTCTCATTAAATAATCAAAAACTTACTTGAGAAATTGGAGTGACCACAAGAGAATCCATCCCCGTTTTAGAATTGTACACTTTTTGTTTAACAAAACCAGGATCGACAACGTAAAATATCCCATCAATTGTCAATGATGTTTCGGCAATATTGGTCGCTATAACCACTTTACGACTTCCTGGTGGTGCCGGTTCAAAAATTCTCGTTTGCATTTCGGAAGGCAAAGCCGAATAAACCGGTAAAATTATCAGTTCTGGGACTTCAGGACCTGCATATAATACCCCCCAAGTTAACACGCACCTTAAACAAAATAGTTTATAAAATCTTGCCTAAAGATTTCATTCGTTCGTATAAAATTTCGCAAGCCGTGTCAATTTCCTCTTGACCCGTCAAAAACAACAAAATATCGCCTGGAGGTTCTCTAAGGTGGATTTGCATCACGGTGATTAAACTTGCGTCCAAATAGTCCGTTTCCGGTTCTTTGGTGTATAAAACTTCAACAGGAAACGTTCTGCCTGTAACAATTGTTAAAGTAAACTAGAGTCAGCAGTTCAAGCAGTAAAAATTACCTGGAATTGTGAAAATTGGGGCTTCAAAAAAATACTGGGAAAATTTCACTGCGTCTAAAGTGGCTGAAGTGACGATTAGTTTTAATTCAGGCCGTTTGGTTACGGCCTGTTTCAAAAGACCGAACAGTACGTCAGTGTGAATTGTTCTTTCGTGGGCCTCGTCCAACATGATAACCGCGTAACCTTTAAGATCTAAGTCCATAAGACATTCTCTGAGCAACATTCCATCTGTCATGTATCTAAATTATTTGAGATGATGTTAATAAATTTCGGTTGGTAATTAATTAGTACGAACGTACTTGATTATAGTTTCTGGACTTGTACAATCCTCAAACCGAATAGTATAACCGACTTCTTGGCCTAATCTGCAACCAAACTCTTCGGAAACCCTTTTCGCGACCGACATGGCGGCCACACGACGCGGTTGTGTACAACCGATTTTTCCTCGTGCAGTAAAACCTTCCTCCGCTAGATATTGGGTAATTTGAGTGGTTTTTCCGGACCCCGTTTCACCAATTACGATCAAAATTTGATTATCAGTAACCGCCTAAAATGTTTATGTGTTTTATTTCTTACATAGTCTAGGCAACAAATGCTCAAACAAAACTATAGAGGGAAATGCATGGAACACAATTTTTCACTTTATTTGGATTAGGTAAGGTGAAAATTTCAAAAAGTGGGGAGGGGAGGTTTTTAAAGTCTCTCTCTCTTTTTTGTTTATATCTCGGAAACTATATGTTTTACTGACATGATCACTCTGTATACAACATAATGTCTTAAGAATATCAATTCTTTTTAAGATTCATTTTTTCTTTTTTGCGCAAATTAAAATGTACTGTTCTCGCGGACTGAGTTTACCCGTGCGTCATCTCCCTGTGATTTAGAAGTAGACATGCATTATTGACTTCATCCTTGTCTATTGTTCACTTTCAGAAAGGGTACATATCTAAGTGAATGTCTTCCAAAAAAAAAACATTTACTGATTAGCGCTTCTATTTTGTCAGTTCGAAAAACATCGAAATTTATTTGATTTGTTTACTATTAATTCTTTTCCGTTTCTTTGTGTTGTTAATCATTTATAAACTTTTCTATTTACCACACCACCACAGTTCTTTTAAGAGCTATTGTTTCTACGCTTTTAACATTCTGTAAGTACTTTCATAATATTATTATTAATATTTTTATTTTTTTTATGTCGGCTGTCACGATCTAACCAAAATTGGCACAATTACTAACCTGTTTTGAAAAAAAGTGGGAGTGTCTATTATGGTTTTTATTTAGCCATTTGGGTTTTTGTAAATTCGGAATTACTTACTATTACAGTATTTTTTTAGAAAATGCCTGGAAAAATTCTCCACAGACAAGCCCAGCAGTTAATTCTTAACCTTTGTGAATATTTTAAATTGGAAAAAACCAATGGAGGACCTTTAGAAGCTTTATCATCTGTTCAGGAAGAAAATAAGAAATTTTAAGACCTTACATATTCTTACTGATGTATTTTTTTTTGATGACTAGGTTGCAGCTGCTTTGAAAATTTCCCGCAAAACTGTTTATTCGATTCGGAAAAAGCAAGCAAGTAATCTTATGATTTCCTCACCTAGAAAACGTAAATCGAGACGTTATCGACGGGCCAAGATCACTGATTTATCTGAAAGCATTAAAATGGATGTTCGAAATACATTATATGATATTGTTACGGTTTGGGCCTACTATGCTCGATACTCGATGAAACCGATGCGCCGCAATATCTGGCCGGGCGCGTATTAAAGTAGGCCACAGTTAGGAAGCGCAACACCTGGAAGATTCGAAGCAAATCGCGAAGCGTTTCGCGGTCATTCTAGAACGTGGTTTGTGAATATAAAAGAAGCGGCGTCGACGAGAGAGGGGTAGTGTAGTAGTAGTAGTGAATTTGGGAACGCGGTAAAGTTTAAATAGCGGAGTAATTGTGGAATTGTAGTAGTGTTTTTAGTAGCTGTGTTAATTATTGTACGGAGTGTTTTGAAGTGTAAATAAATTTATTAATTGTTGAGTTAAATTGACTTTGTGTGAACCCACGGGAAAATCGTAACAATATGTACAACGATAGTATGTTAATAATAGTAAAATATATCTACTTTTGTAAGAAACATCTATTAACATTTCATTGTTTCCAGAGACTGAGATTTTTGGGTTGCATTATAGATTTTTCATAAAAATTTCTTGAAACATAATAATAAAGTCATAGAAAAAATAAAATAAGCGTCTAAAATGTTTTCCAGCGGGTTTAAAATAAAATAAGTGGATTGTAACCTGAAAATGAGATATGAGATACTACAGCATCACTCAGAATGTCTTATTGAATTTTTAATTTGTTGTATTTATTTTAGAGAAACATGTAACCATCCAGAATCTAAATCAAGAGCTTAAAGTTAAATAAATACTACATATTGGTGATACATCTCTGCAAATTTTGGTAAATAAATTAGGTTTCAAATTTAGACGGAATTCTATGATCCAAACGGAGACTTAAAAATAAATAAAAATTTTTATTTCGGTCAAGATATTTTTGATTTGCTTTGGCGTAAGGTTGTTTTAGTGCAAATTTGCAGCCAAAGATCTCTACTTTCTCACTGACAATACACGCAAAATTTTAAACGTGACGAAGCTTTAGACACGCCCTTTTCTATAATATGAACACAACAGGTTTGTTGACGAAAACTTGATTTGATTCATATGATTATAAATGACGTAGTCTTCGTAATCGTGACGCACGGGTAAACTCACTCCGCAAGAACAGTATAAGGGATGCCAGGGATATTCAAGTAGAGGTCGTAGAGGCAGAGGTAGAGATGTCAATTTTTGATAATAATTTTTAGAATTGTCAGACATTATATCTCATTTTCTTGTGAAGCTAAAGTTGCGGACTGATAGAAGAATAGCTTACAGAAAGCTTCAAACAGTTGATTCATCTTGTGTAAAAAGCTAGCCACAAATACGATAATTTTTGCCCTGTCGTTTGTTGTTCGAGGACTATGCTAAAGAAGGTGTAATCTACATTGAGCAGTTCCAATCAGGTACTAATTGGAAACATTTGTTGCTGCTTAAGCAAACTAGTTGGGGACGCTGCAAAGCTGTCCAACAGATTTCATCTTTGAAGAGCTAGAGACTAAGTTAATTGCTGCTGTTCAAAACGATACTGATACCCCGATAATGTTGTGAGCGAATTTCAGAATACCTGAAGTAGGAGCCATAGTGCGACACACCACGTGATCTTTAGACGTTTTGTTTCTTGGACTAATTCCGTAAACGTGTCAGAGACAGTAAGTAATTAGGCTAATATAGACAGTAGTTCATATATCTACACAAAGGTCTCTGGTATCCGATCTATTCATTTACTAATAGTCATTTAGTGTTTTGTATGTAAACATTGAGCGCCAAACAATTACCCTGTTAGTTTCTGAATGGAAGAGTTACTGTAGTAGTTAGGTTAGTTTTGTTTTAGGTTTAGTTATTTCTCCACTTATAAAATAACTTGGCATCCCTGGAATCTATTTTTTGTTGTTTTTATTTGAAAGAATGGATTGACCTTAAAATCCAGACACGTACTGTAGTTTTTCCGTAAACGAATCTTACTTTACTGAAACTGTGATCATTACCAATAAAAATGTCAGTTAAAATGCAATGAAACACAATTTAAATCAGTATTTTTAGTTACGGATCTGAAATATTGTTGGGTAATGAGTAAATTGACCATACAATTAAGGCGACCTATAGACTTAACTCAAACTGTGATAAATCAGTCAGATGGTCTGTTCCCAGAGAGAATCTCCAACTAGTAATCAGAGAAATAGATACATCCATTGGCCACAAGTCAGAAAACGTCATAGTCACGTGAGCATTCAACCAATGAAACTTGACTTTTACTGTTTTTCAGTTGGAAACCTCTGCGAACAGACCTATGACCACTCTATACAGAATGAAAGCTGAATCACTGAGTGAAACTTGTAACAAATTTAGTCATCTTTAATTTTGTATAGAGTTGTTAGAACACGCAGTTTCTGAGATATAAACAAAAAACCGGAAAGTAAAGCTTCCAAAACAACTCCTTTTATAGCAAGTGACCTAAAATATTTTAGGAAATAATTGGTGACTCACTTTGCGTAATTCTTCTTTAAGCTTGTAAATAGGCAGAGACTGTCGTTGCTCAATAATACTGAGATTAGTTTTCTTGCCGAATGACGACTTTTTGCCGCCTATAACGTGTTTTTTCCACTCTGGTAAATCTTGAGCCTGCAAGCCGATTCCTCTGGATTGCACAGCTCGTGTTTCCTCTGTAACATTTGTTTTTTTTTAATTCACTTTAGTATCAAATCGAATAAAAATTACCTTCAGGCAGGGGATCGATCCAAGTTTTGTTCTTTCCGGACGGCTGGGAATCTACTTCAGCCTCGCGTTGCAACATTTTTTGCTCGCGCCTTTCTTTGGCTAAAGCAGACTGCATCATTGCCGCTTGTGCCAATGATCCGTCAGGATTCTTTACAATTCTACAATTATTATAAAATTAACTCTAAACCAAATTGAATGAAGGAAAGTCTCACCTGACTGGACTTAAATCGTGCATAGCCCGTCCATGTCCGTTTAAGAACGGCGGCTCATCTTCAACAAGCTCGATTTCTATATCAGCTTCCCCATCTTCTTCGTCTTTAGGCAATAAACCAGTTTCATCGTCAAAATCTGGAAGCTCGCTTTTGTCAATACAACCTGAAGAGATCATCTGAAAACGAGTGTAAACGAAGCCCTGACTTGAATAATACTCAACCTAACCTGTTTGATTTCCCATCGTTCCGGGCTGGATATTCGGGTCACTCGTTTTCTAGAGTCTTCCTCGGCTTCGTCAAGACTAACTGGAAGCCTTAACACTGAAGTACTATTGTGTGTAGGTCTGTCCGGATTTCGGTCTAAAAACATCTATTGTAAACAATAAAGACAAAAAAAATAAATCTACTGAGCACCTTTGTCTTCTCTCTCTTGAGGAGCGTGCGATAAAGGATTCAAGTCTTTTCCAGTTAATTGGTCGACGTCCTTCATAGATAATGACACTTTTTGTCCAGTTATTGATATAACTTTTACCTAAATTGGTTAGGAATGATTAGAAAATTAAAACCATCTAGCAAACCTGACTAACTTTCACTTTATTTCCTCTAGCCACTACTTCAGACACTTGAGTTACCCGTCCTTCGGCTCTTAATTGAGAAATATGTACTAAACCTTCCCATCTTCTTCTTAGTCCTTCTATTTGCACAAAACATCCGAACGGGACTATATTGGCCACTTTACCGTTATAAATCTTAATAATGAAAAATAATTTTCAACTTTTTTTTAATAGTACAACATATGAATAAACTTACCTTTCCCGGTACAGGATCGTCATCAAGTTCCGGACTGTTTCTGTCAATTTTGCTTTTTTCCTGGCTCCTACTTCGATCTCGGCGGTTTCTACTCCTGGAATGGCTCCTTTCCCTTCTCTCTCTCCGATCTTTTGACCTGCTCCGATTGCGTCTTCTGTCTCTGTCCCGACCGTAACGACTTCTTTCCCTAGATCGATCTCTTGATCTATGCCTGTCCCTTTGCCTGTCTCTTCGATCGTCACGTGATCTGTCTCGTCTATGATTTCGTGATCTTGATCTGTGTCGTGACCTAGACCTAACACAAATAAATGAGAAATAGATGTTAACTAAATTATGTAAGACTGCTTTTCTTCTCCAAACACAATCAGCCATGTATGATAACTAAAACTACAAACCGTTTGCGCTTTTTATCCTCCAAAATCTCTTTATTTTTATTTGCTGATGGGGCATCCGCTTCAAACTGCGCCATTAAATCCGCTACCACATCATTGTCTTCAGTGCCCACTTTTTCATCTGCTACAACTTTAGAACTGTCTTGTTTATCATCCTCTTCGTCACTAAGAGGAATTTGCGGCTCATTGGGTATGGCCAAACCAGGAAATTTAAAGGCCAGGTCCTCTTTTGAACCTGTCGCGTCTAGTTGGGCGTTTGACTGGCCTGCTGATGATTTTTTCGGTCGCATGTGTTGGATGATTCTCAGTAAATTTGACACGAACGATTCGGAGAATTCAGCTCCATTTTCAGATAAAGCTTTTTTAAAGGAGTCAAGTGTATTGTTTTTCTCTGATAAGTGAATAATAAACTCAGCTGTAATAAAAGTTTTTTATTAGGGTAATGTACCAGCCTTAAAAAAATTGTGTAGATGCAAAAATTTTGCATTAGGTGGCAACACTGTTGACAATAACAGCTGGCAACAAGAAGAGAACAGTAACAAAACGCGTATTTTTAAAGTCAACATTAAGTTGTGATGAATGACGTCAGAGAATGGTTTTGTTGAAGTAGTATTGAGATTGTGTTGGAACTGTTAAGCTGGTTGGCAACATTTTTCTTGTTGACTTAAAAAACGGGATTTACATTTAAAGAACCTTTGCTGAGTATTTTATGCCTTTTCTATTTTCCTTAATCAATAAACACAACAAACAATAACAAATGCCGGAAAGGCTAATACATAACGTCAAAAAAGCTTACATTGTCATTGGTCAAAATTGACTTCCAACATGAAATCAACAAATCCATCAGCTCTGAGGCTTGGTGGAAAGTTGAGGCTATGTTGTTTTCATCACAGATTTATGTTGACTTAAAAGACAGTGACAGTTGGATCCACCATTAATTCATCAGCACTTTAAGAACACTTTTTATAAAATTGTGGTGCTTGTGTTGGCAACAATACCTAAACTGTTGACTTTAAAAATACGCGTAAACACTACAAATTCAGGCAAAGTAAATTATTTATTTTCCTTATAAAAAAATTAAAAATTCTTTCAGAGAATAGCCTATAGTTTATTACTGCCACAAAAGAAATAACCTAAAGAAAATAAAATGAAAAACCTAAAGAAAAATGCTTGCAGTCGGATGCAGTGCTTTGATGGATGCTTGGTGCATCTATAACCTGAATAGACCATAATAGTAAAAACAATTCCCCACCTGATATAAAATTGCACTGAGTTGAAACATAAAATGCCTGTGGAGCTCTAAAGTCTACTTTTGCCTCTTTACTTGCTAGGACTTAATACAGAAACATTAAAAAACAAAATGACTGATTCAAACTTGTTTCACACTATTTAAGAATATAAGCGTTCTAGAGTAATGTTTTCTGTTATACCAAACAATTTCACTGTTTTTTCCGGTGTTTGTTCCAATTACAAACTTACCCAGGTCTTTATCATTCATCCCCAAATGGTTCTCTAGTTCCGTACATATCTTTGACACCAAAGACAAATATTCCAATTTTTCCACTTCATCCATATTGATAATTGTTTAGTAAATAAGCTGGAATTGTAGCCTGTAGTTATAAATGGGGTTAAATTGTGAAAAACACTTCAAAAACAAAAACTAATGATGTTTTTAACTTTTACCATCCATAAAAATATAGGTTAGGATAAATGTCACTATGATTGAAGTACAGTTGACATTTTAAATAATCATAGCCGCATTCGTTTTCAAGCTCCACGGAGCGAGCAGCGCGTTTTTGACGTCACGATGACGTAATTTGACAGTTGGTTATATTATGCTTTTGTTAAATTACGTCATCGTGACGTCAAAAACGCGCTGCTCGCTCCGTGAAGCTTGAAAACGAATGAGGCACATGTAATAAAGAATAAAGAGGTTGGTTCTCTATCGATACTCATAAAGTAACCATATCGATAAACGTTAAAATCAATTAATTATGTATTTTGATAAAAACAAAAAATAGGCATTAATGAATTACAATGATTACATTGACATCACTTTTATTAACAAATACAAAAATATTTAAACAGCATACGAATAATATTATTACGCAATATTTGTTCTTGCCCTGTAAACATATTGGCTTCTAAAAATATATCGGAATCTTATTGTAGATACGATCGGTATATAACGCATTTTCCGTACGGCAATTCGGCGGTAATGCAAGGTAAATAAAACCGTAATTAATAAGAAAGTAAAACAGGCATAGGTCTTGCTATATGTTTACAATAAAATATATTTTTAGATTCCACATGTCGGAGCTATTCATCGGCTTCCTGTAAATCTTAAAATATTGATGATATTTACAGCTTTGATAATTCCTCAATTTATATTTACAGTTACAAAGGAGATATTTAAAATGTCGTCATTGCGATCACCTCATCAATGTGAACTATATTTTATTAACTGAAAAAATGAATGAAGAACCGCGTTTCCGGGAAGAAGTTTGCAGTTCGTTTATTTGGCTTTTTCGAGCAGATGCTATAATTTATTACCATTAAATACGGTAAGCCTGGTAATTTATAACTCAAACAATGCTTAGCGATAAAATAATTCATAAATATAGCTGCCCGGAATCACATTATAACAAATTAACGTACAATTTGTATTATGGAATAAGGCACTGGTACTCGACAACAAAAAGAAATTAAATCCTTAGTAGGTACATTATACACTATGTATACATATTATGACCAATATATTCACAATTATATGAGTAATGTGGGTATGTACATCAGCTTTGTTATATGTACAACCTATACAAATAAACACTATTAACACGTTATATTGTAAATTATTTATACATCAGAGCGTTGTTGACAAATATTTATCACATTTAAATTTTAATATACGCAAGGTTTATGGTAGTGGCAATTTGAAATCCACTTTTGAATAATTTGAGTGATCTGTTTTAAAAATATTTTTCAAAGGAGGATTTCAACCAGCATACCTACTAATCTTATTTTGTGTAGGCACTATTTATTGGCAGTTCGAAGTAAATTCAGTTTTGTGCATGTTTTACTATTTTTAGCCGTATAAATGCAATTTCGTACCAAAATTTATAGACAAACAGTGCAAATGGTAAAAACAAAAAAAAAATAAATAAATAAAACATTCACTGGAGCATTTTTCGAGCACGTGTGCAAAATGATTGCCGTAAATAAACCATAAACGACCATCGCGTTATTCAATTAAAGCCTTAAATCGCCTTTTAAATTTTAACTGGCAAATGGATGCCCACAACAATTGGGTATTTAAATTCTAATTTAAATTTTTAATGTGTTAAATAAATGCGCTATTTTTGGCTTTAAAATAAGGTTTTCCTTAGAAAGGAGTCAAGTGTATATAGACATTTTTAAGGCCGCAATATTTTATACAGCTGAGTGGGTGGTAAATAATGAAATAGAGGTGAATCAAGCTGAAAAATGCTTCGGTTAATCGACAAACGTAAAAACCCAAACATTTTTAAGCATGTAAACTAAGCTTATATTTAGCTGATGTGAGTATCAGACTGTAAAACTCATCATCACCTTACATTATAATAGATGAGACAAACAATGTATAATAAAAGAAATTCAGAGAATTTCAATCACATACATTCACCGTTGTATCTACTAATGTACTGAAAGCTTGCGGCCCGCATTTATACGTCTATATTTAAGACTAATTAAACTTAGTCAGTCTTACTTAAAATGTATTACTTCTGTTTTAACACAGCCAAATCAAACGAACACACTGGTTCACTGCAACATTAAATTTTCCAAATTCCTGTGCAATATCGTGTCCTTCACCGAATAAAACACGATTTTTATATTTTCCGTATCCACGGCAGTGGTGAAATGATGGTACAACGCTTTTTTCGGATCCCGTTTAACACTGGTAAACAGATACAAAATGAACTTTTGCACATCGTCCATCGAATGACTGTTACCCTTGAACTGGGGAAAGTACCAGCGTATGTCCGTTTCCGGATTCTTCACTTTCTTTTTTAACAGATCGTATTTGTTCAAAAACAGAATGATCGAAACACTACTGAATATGACGTTGTTCACTATGGCGTCGAACACGTCGCGCGCCTCCTCCAACCTGTTGGTTTTCCGATCCTCGAGCAACACCTGGTCGAACTCGGAGGAAGAAACCAGAAAGAGGATCGAGGTGACCGAATCGAAACACTGGAACCACTTTTGCCGTTGTGAACGTTGCCCGCCGACATCGACGAACAGGAATGGGATGTTATTGATGGGAATTTCGAATTCTGTAATACCTTTGGTGGCTTTCCTACAATGTAAAATGTCCTTGTGGGTTGGGACGTAGTTTGGTTGCGCTATCCTGTCCAGATGGTTCAGGAAATATTCGATAGAATCACTCTGAAACAATTCAAATAGTGTTAATATTACACAAAACAAATGGGCAAATAACAGGGATGTTAAGAAATACTAAAAGAACACTTTTATGATTATGGCCAATTTGGAAAATTAAAATTATGTGGGAGCATAATAGGGTAATAACTGATTTACTGAAATGTTTTGATGATAACGGTAAAACATTATTACATTACATACTAGTGTAAAGTGAAGCTAATAACAAGAATTACAACAGTGACGTAATTACATAGTCACCAGAGTTGTAAATGAGGCAATCAATTGTCTAAATATCCTGTTGTTATTTGAATTGTTTTATAACCTGGAGCCTTATATACACTATTAGGTAATTCAGATGCTTTTTTAATTCTGAAAATACCTTAGAATTTGGTATAAACTTTGATGAAGAATATTAATTTCAATAACTCCCTAACCTTGTAGGTTTAATAGGCACAATTTTCTTTACTGAGCAGGAAGCAGTGCCCCAAAATGTTTTGGAGGACAAACAGATTAAAAGCCTCTTGGTAAACCAATGTGTTGGTGTTGGTAGAACAAAAGAAGTAGGTTTTAATAGTTAAGACTTCATCACAGTGGATACTTCGCGATTGGTCACAATCACAAACCCAACTGGTTGGTTGGTTGTCAACCATAAAAACCTACTTCTGTTGTTCTACCACCTTTAACAAGGGGCATGATAAAAATGTTACACATTTGGCATTTTCCTTGCTCTCCTGGCGTTGGCTTAAAGCTTTGGCTGATCTATTTAACGTGATTACATTCAAGGCCGAGCACGTTATTTTTACCAGGAATTTTATAATGCGATGTGTGCCGTTATTTAAGATGCTCCTCGCGTTGGTGGTTTATTGGGGGGCATCCGGAAACATCCGGGAAAACGCAAAAAAAAAACTTAATATGTATGTTGTTTAGGGGTTTCTGCTAAATATTTCTTTGCTGCTCCGTAAATCTATAAATAAAACCTGTATGTTTATATTGCAAATTAAAACCCATAACTACTCTGGGTATGTGGGTTTTAGTGAAATAGTTTAACACTTTAACGTGATCATAATGTTTTCATTAAACTATGGTCATATTGTAGGCTGAATGAGCGTAAAAGACAGGTTATTGCAGCCGCATACTTTTGCTACTGTTGTGTCATATACAACTGGCATAAATTAATAATGCGTAAAACGACTAGTTAAATATGAAATGCTTATTCAGACCACTCCCTACACTTTACCACAAAGGATGCTAACTACTTATTCCTTGTTTTTTTTGTTGATTTTAAATAAAAGCACGTCCAAGAATCACAATGTAATATAAACAATATGTTAATTTAAAAAGTCACAAGGTACCTATTTAGGTGGCAAACCAATAATTACTATTTTGTGAGCGGATGTTGCAATGTGATTAGCATATTACAGGGATGTGTCACTAACACAAATATACGTTTGAAAGAATATTGACCCATAATAATGAAAACTACCAATGCATTGAACGTTGTGTCAATCACCTTTCCCTGCCAATTTAACAAGATAATGATGAAAACAAACATTCCATTTCAGATTGTGGCTCAATCAAAACTCCTAGAGTTAATTATGCAGCTAATTACTGCTAGCAATCAAAATTGATTTTATTAATATTCTAGCTAAGAAATGAAAGTGCCCAATAATGATTAAAATGAGAAATTCTACCTACAGGTTACTGACTATTTTTATTTTTATCTAATCTTCTTCAATTAATAACACCTTGTTCTAATTGTTGTGTGGGATAAGAAATTGCTGGAAAGATGAATCAATGCAAATTTATGGTTCATTTACCTGAAACTATTTAAGAATGTTTTAATGCAAAATATTTAGGTACAGTGGCTTCCAAGGAATTTCCATCCATTCATTTTACTGAAACTAATCTTCAGGTGTTTATCTCATAAAATGTGAGGCTTCAATGTTAAAACCAGAGTTAAACTAAACCTTTAGTAGTAAAGAATACTTTTAATATTGTTGTTGATAAATTTGATCTTAATAATTAAGTTGTTAAATTTGATGCTGCCAAACAATTTCTATCTCAATTTTAACATTGTGCCAGGGAATTAAAGACTGTACCCAAATGAATTGACTCACCATTCTCCCTCTAACTTAACCTAATCTAATGAAGACTTAACCTTAAAGTATTGCCCTTAGAATACCCATCAGTAAGACATGATTATTGTTAAGAGAGATTTTTAAAGAAGGAAGGTGATTTAAAGAAAAAAATTTCAAAAACTACTTAAGAACCAACTTGTTTTGACTGATTTTCACCAATATTAATTTTAAATAATTATTTCATTCCTGCTTTACCAGCCAATAAAACATCTCAACTTGTTGATGACCTAATCATTTGATGTTTATACCCTTCAGATTTACTAGACTGTTAAAATTATTATTATTGTCAGCCTGATGCTGAATGAATTCTACAGCAAACCAAATTGGCTTCCAAGAAAATGAATAACACATTTTATGACTTTGAGAGTGTGAAGGCTATAACCAAAAGATTTAGGTCAAAGGTAGAGAGTTAATAAAAATTCATTGCCTACAAGGAATGCATAAGTTAGCTAATTTGTATACAAAAAGATTGAAGGTTTTACATAATAGAACTGATTTCAGGCTAATAAAGTGAATGACACCAGCCAACAGGATAAAAATGATTACTGTTTGACTCATCTAATGATCCATCATATTATCTGACCTTAGAGTTTAATTTAAAATTTTCATGCCCAGGGTGTTATCAGAAGTGATATCAGTAAATACAAGGGCTTAAACTTACCAATTGGAATTCTCTTCGCCTATCAAAGGCTCTTCTTATGCCTGAGTCATTCCACAGCCTAGAAAGCCATGCTGAGTATTGTACAAACTGTTTGGAATCCAGGGTTAAAGTGTTGTTGAACTTCAACTGGAGAAGTTGCTTTCCCACATCCAAGTTGTTATTTTCTTCCAATGGAATACCAAGTTTGTCTCTGGCATCAACCAACACTTGCATACCTTTCAACACATTCTGGTAGATCACCTGCTGGTATTCTTTGATTTGCTGATTCTCGAATTTGATCCCGTGTATGATCCTCATCTGTTTGAGGAAGGTCGATTTTCCGCTCTCTCCTGCCCCAAGGAGTAACAGCTTCACTTGCCTTTTGAGGGTCTGTTTATCTTTCTCGATCATTTTGTCGATCTGTTGGCTCTTGTAGCGCTGTTCCATCTCCTCGGGGCTGAATTTAAAACGCAAACAACACGGACACGACCAACTAAAACTCATCTTAAAATAATGAATTAAATAAATAGACGAAAATTAAAAGAATTTTTAAAAACTACATAGCTGTCACGGGAACAACACAAAACTGACAAATAATAAATAATCGGCGCATGCGTCAATTCTATCACAGTGACAAAACCGTAATGTCAACTGTTAAACGCCATTAATCAATCAATGCCTACAGAAAGAAGACAAACGCCATAAGTGCAAAAAGACGAAGAGATTAACATTTCAAACGTCAAAAACGACAGATAACATTTTGTAAGGCTATGTTGTTGTTTATACTTTTAGTAAAATATTAATTGTGGCTTTTAAAAATTAATATTATCTTTTAAATTATTCAAAAAAATAATGCTTTTTACTTTAAATTGATAGCCGGTCAATTAATTAATTTCTTAGTAATGGAGCCTCCAAAAATATCTTTTGGGTTTAGCAAACTCTCCAAGAAACCCAATATAATACCCAGTAAAGTACCTCTTCAAGAAAAGCAAAAAGTGGAACTAATAGAATGCCTAGAAGGGCAGTCAATAAAAGTCAAAGAGTAAGAATCATACTGTAATTAGTTATTGTTGTTATTGCATAGCTTTTTATTATAGTGCCATTGAAGAAATTAGGGAACCTCTAGTAATCCCCTTGAAGGATAATCAGAAAAACTTACTAGACCGCATAAGAGAGTTTAAAAAACGTGAACAACAGCCTACTGAAGATACCCGGCCAGATTCTGAGTTAACACCAGATGAATTAGTGGCCAGGCAGCTATTAAAAGGTTTCATACTGCTCAAAACCAGTCTAAAGTCCAATTAACACCAAAATAATTTTTTTAGAGGCACAACAACGTCTAGCCAATGGATCCACATCAGACAAAACAAAAGTGTCAGTCCTCCCAATAAACCAAGACACACCTACTCTAGAAGGTGAGAAAGAGCCAACTTTAGAGGATTATGAGTCAGTTCCTATAAGTGATTATGGTCTTGCTCTTCTTAGGGGTATGGGATGGAAAGAGGGGATGGCAATTGGTAAGAATGTGTCTCAGTCTGCCACTGTTAGTGTGCCAGAATTGAGGCCCAAGGGTTTGGGCCTTGGGGCCACTAAAGTGGTGCAAGCTGAGATGCCAGCAAAGAAAGCTACTGATAAGGATGGGAATGAATTGGTTTTGAAAAAAGGGGCTTTTGCTAGGGTGATTGCTGGTAATCAGAAAGGCAATTATTGTGAGGTAAGTCCCATGGTTTTCCTGAATAGGGGTATTATTTAAATTTGAAATTATCATAGGTGCAAGGGTTTGATGAAGATGCAGGACGGGTAATTATGAAAGTTTACCCTAAAGGAGAAATTGTGAATATAAATGAACTGATGCTAGTACCAGTCACTAAAGAGGAGTTTTTTAAAGGATATAAAATTTTAAGTAAGTTTTACACTTTTGTTTTTTTAATATCCATTAATAAGGTTTCTTGTTTAGATAATGCTAAATATGAAGAATACAAAGAAAAGTCTGATAAAAAGCTGGATGACTACAGAGTTAAAGCAGAATCTTCCCACAAACACATCAAAAAAGAGGAATCTTCTGACGAATCAGATCGCAAAAATTCTAGAAGCCTCAAAAATGAACGACCCTCTAGTTCCAGTAAATATAGAGAAAGAAGTGAGTCTCCCAGAAAACGTAGCAGGTCTAAAGATAGACGTAAACATAAAAAGGACAGACGTCAGAGAAGCAGGTCTAAAGAGAGAAGTTCTTGTGGAAAAAGTAAAAAGAAGTCGAAACGTTCATTTAGTAATAGTGATAGCAGTGAGGAAGAAAGAAGATATCGACGTAGGTCTAAGCACAATTAATGCGTTTTGAAGAATGAGTGTATTAATTTACAAATAAATGCTTCAAAAATACTTGTTCTTCTTTTTTAATCTTCAATGGAGCAAGCAGAGACTTGACAGTTGTTCAAGTGACAGTTTTGTTGACAAAAGTTTTTCAATTGAAAGTAAAAAGACATAACTAAAACTAACTTTATTCACACACAGTTACAACCATATATAAAATATACTTCAAAATTAGTACAAGTACATCATCCTACTAACAAAAACGGTTACAAAAATAAAGCCTTAACGAATCTGGTATAATCTAAAGTCGAGAAATGCTGAAATAACGAGTGAAAGCTCCCCGTAAAATCATTTAGAAGCTCAATAAAAAGCTGTAAAAATAGTCTTATAGAAAATACAATAGCGTAAAAATGTGTGTGCAGGTGTGACTCAACTTTGTGCGTTATCCATAAACTATCTTAATCACCATAACAGCTATTAAAAGGTTTTTATTATAATATATAGGAAGTCTGCAAAATACATCTAATATGGAGTTTTCTAGTCTTTAAACTATTGTGGGACAAATATAAATGGATGGAAGAAAAAAGATTTTTTATGTGTAATTATAAGTCGCATTTTTTGACTAGCAAGAACTTATGGCTCTTGTTATCACATCTTTTAAAATTTTGTGTATTTTCCTAGTTTAGTTAATTTAAATAACTACATAATGCCTTAAGCACGTGTTTTGCTAGATAATCTAGATGACTAAAGCCGAAGCATTTCTTATATTACATACAGCGCAGACAATTTTTTGTTATCCTTTGCACACACCCTCATACGGAAAATTGACCCATATGTAAGTTAAAAAATTGGCTAGTGTTGGCTCCCGATAAACACTAACCGAACAATTTCTCGAAACACATATGACAGTAGGGTTTGTCGTTTTGTTCCTTGAACGTGCCCTTGTTGAGTTGTTTCAGGCAGAAAGCGCACACGAAATGTTCCGGATGGAATTTCCGGAACATAGCAGTGACGCATCGGCCTGAAATTGGTTTGTGACAGCCTGCGCACAGCGAACCCCTTTTCAAGTGATAGTGAGTCTCGCAGAAGGGTTGACCCTCGTGGTCAAAGAAGGATCCACCAATAAAAGGTTGTCTACATTCCTGAAAATGTCAAAAAGAGTGTTTTAGCTTTAATGCAAGTAGAAATATGGCAAGTTCATGTATTTGTAGAGCTTGTAATTACTTTATTTTTGCAGATAGGAAAAAGCTGTTAATGCAAAAATATTTAATAGAACATCGTGTATGAGATAATAGATCTTTTTCTTCTGATTACAAAAATATATATTACGTTGACATATAGTTTAGATGTTTTCCGAGTTATAATGAAATGTAAAAATTGCAATTTAATTGTTTTTCAAAATCACAGTTATCATGAATAAACGTAATTAGTATTCAAGTTGAATTTGACGTCACGATGACGTAATTTAACAAAACAATATATTGAGCAACTGTCAAATTATGTCATCATGACGTTTAGTCCCTTTTTTATTATTAAGGCAGATTTTAAACAAACAATAAAACCACAATCTTTTTAAATGCCAATAATACCAAAACTCAACCAAATAAAAATGTATTACATATTTTTGGAATCAGAAAAAAACGATCTATCAATTATTCAAATAATATACAGGGTGTTTTCATATTTGCAAAAATAACGTCATAAGCTGTCTAAATGTACAGACCAACCCTCTGTACTTGATATCTTGAATCAATGCTCAGATGTAAACAACACTTAAAGTGATATTCTGTTAGGTCGTTAATGTTATCCAATACAGTTTCAAGATTAAATCAATATAATTGAATGGTTGTTTCAGTTCAATTTCTTCAAGTTTTTAACTGGGCCACATTTAAAAAAATCTGTCTTTGCAATTTTAACGCACAGTTGCCAGGTCTTAAAATAATTATTGCAGAAAAAGGACGATATTGATATTCAGGGTGTCACAAGTACATTTTACCAGCTAAAACAGATAATTTTATTATAAGGTGAAATACCCGGTTTTAAATGTATATTGTAAATACATCAATGTAATGCATTATTTAAAACCTTGTGCTGGCAAAAACTGTCCGACACTAAAAGTGCAGCAACTATTTAATGCAACGTACATAAATCAACGTTGCATTAAATAATCGTGACCCAGGAACGGCCATTGTCCGTATAACAACGACCGATTCCGGTGCAACGTTTATTTTTATTTAATTATTTTTTTGTTGGAATAATAAAAGTCGACAAATCGAACACCAAATCGACCAAAAATAGCCTATTTACCAGCCGCGCCATCATCTGGCCAGCGTCAACAGGTGTCCGCGGTCGACTTTTATTTTATCCATTTTAATTTTTCCTTTCTCTGTTTTTTTTATTTATTTTTGTTTATTTATTTTACAATAAAAATAAGTACGTTTTACTTAAATACTAAGGGGGCTTTGCATCAATATAAAAAGGCTCAAGGGGGGAGGGCATAATTCACGGAGGGCATAACAAGGGACAGGGAGTATTATTCGTCCTCCTCCTCATCGGCTCCAATGCATTTAGGGCATACTGGTTTTCCTTCCACGGCATAGAAGGATTTTCCTTGCACTGCCAGTTTGCAATCCTGATTTACATCCCATTTATTATCAAACCGTTTTTTTTTTTATTTACTTTAATTGTTAAAACCACCCACCACCTTATCCCCAAATACCTACCCTGCAGACGAAACAGTCAGGATGCCATTGAGTGTTTAGAGCTGAAATGTAGTTTTCCATGATGGCCCGGTTGCAAGCTCCGCATTTGGGAGCAAACATGTCGAAGTAGTCGTCCCGGCAGTAGGGTTTGCCTTCCCTTTCATGGAAACCGTCTTCACCAAATTGTTTACCGCATTGAGCGCAGAAGAAGTGGTCCATGTGCCATGTCTTTTCCAGAGCGGTCACGCATTTCTGTAACCAAACCTAACTCACACAAAACCCAACAAATATCATTAAAACCCCTACATCCAAAATAGGTCCATTGCAGTAAGCGCATCTGGGGCTGAACAAGTTGTGATAGTCAGGCTCGCAGTACGGTTTGCCCTCCCTTTCGAAGAAGTTTCTAGTGCCCAGTTCTTGAGTGCAATGGGCGCAGGTAAAATGCTCCGGGTGCCACGTTTTGCCCAAAGCGGTGATCACTTGACCTACGATGGGTTTTTCGCAAGCGCTGCAGCATCCCTTCTGGCTGGTGTTGACTCCTTGACGG
Source organism: Ips typographus (assembly GCF_016097725.1). NCBI lineage: Eukaryota > Metazoa > Arthropoda > Insecta > Coleoptera > Curculionidae > Ips > Ips typographus. The sequence goes on along the minus strand of NC_138425.1, from coordinate 12,711,420 downwards.
CTCATGTCTGCGTTTAAATTATCTAGCATAGAATCCAAATTGGCGGGCGGTAATCCTTCCGATTGGGTGGCTTTCGATGGACGGGCGTATTCTTCCTGAACTGGCACCTGTAAATTGGAAAACTGTGTTATTGTAACCGGCCAGATTTAGGTCAGCGCCCAATGAAACTGACCGTGCAGAAGCTGGATCTAAAACTGAATTTTCCGTGGTGTTTCCGAGACGAGGTAGTGTTCGAAACCTACGCGATTCCCCACCGATTTGAGTACGAGTTTTTAAGAAGACGCGGCCGTGCCAGATTTAAACGCCTATCCAGAAAAAAGACGGAAAATACACGACGGGTTTCACATGTGGCGATTCCCGAAGCTATTTGCGGTACACTTTTTCGGGTATATTATGTCACAACACTCCGCTTGTTTGGGTTTCAATGTTAAAGCGAGAACGGCCGTACCTTCAGGGCTGACGCTAATAGTACAAGCTCAAAATACTTATTTCTATTTTACTAAACCGATAAAATACCTTGAATGTTACAATTAGTAACAAGAAAAATACTGGACGCTTGCCTAATAATCAATTTGGCCTATTTTCGACTTCAATGTGGTAAACAAGCAGTTTTCTATTAAACTTTTATCCACTTAGTTGTAATAACAGTGGCATAAAAATTGTTGTGGACAGTTAACTTGACAGTTAAACATTTTTATTTGCGAAGCGATCCAGTAAAAATAATTTAATAGTTTGTTGAATGTGACAGCAAGGGGTCATTATACACATAAAAAATATGTACCATTGTTCAGTAGGAAAAAAGTTATGTACATAATGCTTTATTTCAGTATTTGGTGTAAAAACTAGTATTTAACCCATATAGGTAAAAATTGTGAAATAGGTTACCAAGTACCGTACCATCATGTCAAGGTTATCTTAACAGTGCCAATCTCTCATTGGTTACTGCTGATTATAAAACCTCTACAAACGCTGAATGTTGTGTTTTATAAAACCATTATACAGCTGCAGTGAGCTTAGATTTTAACGTTCACTAGTGTATCATACTCGTTTAGAACTCTTAACTATTGTAAAGTTGCATGTAAAGCTATTATTAAAGATTATTTCGAAGTTGAGCTACTTCTTTAGCAGTTCATGGTTTTATAATCAATTTTGCTTCCAAATGCAAATTTGACTAAAAAGTCTTTTAAATTAAACATAAAACGTTTATTAGTGACAATATGTAGTTACAACAATGAGTGAATTGAAAATAGCCTAAAACAGTCTAAGAAGATTTAAACATGGATAAAAAGTACTAAATAAGTTCATAAGTACACAGATAAGCTGTACTAGGCTAGCATTGTCTGAATTAGCCATTGTTAGGTTAAGTAAATAGGGTGGTACATGAAATACACTTTTAAATTCAATACATAATTTGATCATACGTTTAAAATATAATCATAATAATTCAAAATTTAAAATTGAAGCTTTTGGTCCAGAAAAACTAGTTTTTTTGGGAAAATTTGTTGCAAAAAAATAAATGAAACAACTTCTGGCCAGTTCGCTAAAGTAACCAAAATCTCATCAGACAGACGATATTCCAAAAGTGGGTCAATTGTATAAAAGGATTACAAGTCTGGACATTTACACCATACATATTTCACTTTATAAATAACCGTTGTAAAATATAAATGTTTTTCAGCCTTGACATGGGAATGTCACTTTGAGACAATAAAAACCACTCTGAGGCGTTTCAAACATATAAAATAATTACAGAATAATGTTCTCGGCCTCAAATTGCTACAGCTATAAGTAAAACGCTTACCGTTTCCGAGTTTCTCAACACCAATCTAAACAATCACCCAAGTAAATCGGAGAGGAACTAAACACATATGGCAATCAATGGAATTAAAACTGGTGCGAAGGACGGAACTAAAATATTCAAAGCTTGTTTAATGAATATTGCCAGCTTGATTAAGATGCAAGCAAGTGCTCTTAGAAAATTATATTGAACCGGTGATAATAATAAAAACACAAACCGATTACGCACTCCAAATCTTCGGTAGGTGATTCATAGTCAGGTCTTTAAATGGTGAAAACATTAACTTACCTTGATGTTGGACAAGCTGGCCATTAAATCGTCAAGCTCGCGAGTGGCCGATGATGCTGTCCGTGTAGTATGTGACGAAATTAAGTCGGTTTCTCCAGGAAATCCTGTTTCCGTTTTGGTTTCCTTCACTGTGATGACCACCTTTTTGGGACCCTCGTAAATGACATCACTGGAACAAAAAGTACAAGTTTATCTACTGATATTATCTTAAATTTTCGATGATATTTGTGGAAAAAATGCTATTTTAGTACTCTTTTACAGCAAGTTCAGCTAATTGTTGCTAACAGGTATGTGCTAAAAGTCGGCTCTGTAGATCTTTGGTAATATATCTGGAGGAAAATATGAAATTGATCAAAAATGGCATTTTTTCAATTTTTAACAGGTTTAAAGTGCTTATTCCACCCAATTTAAGGTCCTTTGATATAAATATGCCATTTGCTGTGCATTGGAACCTTTCTGGAGCAAAATAAAAAATTGACAAAAAATGGTATTTTTCTAATTTTGGCATATAAAGTGACACTTTTCAAAACTGATTAGAGTGACAAAACGTTTTACTTTTCGTAACTAGTTACGAAAAGTATCACTTTATGTAACTAGTTACGAAAAGTTCATTTCATCACTCCCTGTTTTTATGCATTTCCGTAGAAACATATGGGCGACATCCATCATAACATGTCGTTGTCACAGTTTATACAAGGTGCTATGAAAGTGAATATTTATGTTAAATCACTTTAAAAGATGGTTTTCACAGCTTTTTGGTCAAAATTAGAAAAAATTATGTATGCTACACGTTTCGAAAATGTCTTATTCCAATTTTTGAAAGGTTGTACATTTAATCAGAGTAACTTTCCAGTTCACATGCTTAAGGTTTAAACCTAATGGACTTACTGGTAATTAATAGAAAAATCTTATTTTAAACACTTAATTCTTAAAATCAATTTTAATTCAAATTTGTACAAATGTAGATTACATTTACCTGAAATAATCAACTACAGTTTCACAAATTGTAGCCATTTTTTAAATCAATCCTTGAATCACTGCACAACTAATATACACCTTGAAAGTCGCGAACAAACAATAACGATATATCGAAGAATTAAAATATTTATACTTAAACAATCGTGGGTTGCACCAAACAGGTCTTATGCTAATAAGTCGTTTTTCGATCTACCTGACCTAATACAGACACCTTGTGCATATTTCAGTGCAATGACATCATTATTTATTGCCAAGAAGAGATACACGAATTCCATTGCATTGAGAGTAGGTGGAGTTCAATATTCTGTCTGTTTCCAAATACGGAACGTTTTGAACCACCTTTTTAAGGTTATTAGTTATCGAACAGTCAATCCATCTTTTTAACATGGACGCTAAAAATACTCTCTAACACCTGTTATAAGCTGGCAGCCGAATTTCGGGAGGAACTTTCGACCTGAGGAAACCCGCGCTTTATAAATATGGGTTTTTGGATCAATTCGAATTATGAATTTGCACAACGGCTTCGATATTATTCGGATATTTTAATAATTTTATTTGGAGCTGAATCAAATTTTGATCTAGGTGTGAGATGCAACAAGTGTTGTTTAATAATAATTTAAAGCTAAACTTAACTTGAATAAATAGTAAAACGACTGCTACAGTTCTAAAGAAGCAGAGCGTTATTTCACAATATTTACATAATATACTCAGCTGATTTGAATTGTTGATTGAGTATGGCAAAAATACCTGTTACACTACATCATCTTGGCAGCATTTTGGGCAGTTTTTATTTCAATGGTAACATTCACAATAAATCGGCCAATTTGCTATTCCAAATTAACTAGATTTATCAAACTATATTTATTTACAATGCGCAAATTATTGTTGGGGAAGAAAACTCACCCACGGTCCAATTCGTCCAGCAAATCATCTACAGATGGTCGTTTTTGTACACTTTGCGCACTGGCTCCTCGATTAAGGCTGTTTTGGGCACTCGAAGGACGCGAGTAGGCTGCAGGACTCCTGCTGCCCGATCCATAACCATCGCCAGATGATCCGTTAAGCCCATTTTCGCCTGAAAAATTCAGACAACCCTTTTAAGTTAGTTGCCAAAGGAGCAGTATGCTGTTTGTTCAATTTAGGGCTTTACTAGAAAAATATCCTTACCAGCAGGCATGTTGGCGTATCGGCTATTACTCAAGTCCTCCAAAAGGTTGTCCAATTCCTGTAAACTGCTATTACCGGGTCGTCGTTTGTCCGCGGTACCGCCACTCGGTCCGGTACCAACGTAACTGGAACCGCCCACGCCGGTGTAGCCACGCGTACCCGACAAAGGTTGAGTTTTGCCATAAGTACCCTGAAATATTCGATTAGTGGGTCTTAATGATGGTGCTACTAAAATACAGTTTAATATAAGTTTAGAAAAAGGGTTCAATTTAGTTCAGCCTAATTCCTATGCTTAAAGAAAACTGCTCCAGCTACTCTATTAAACTACAGTTTGTCAAAAAATCTAGGTTAAACAAATGAGGTATAAAATGTACTCCAGACAGACACCATTAAGTGTGTTTGTCAAATATGAAAAATTTTAACACTTATTAAAATCATTGCCATTCAAAATTCAGGCTAAGGATACTTCACGGTAGCTGACTAGGTTAAGAATAGTTTCGTACGAAAATAGCTCGCAATGAAAATATGAAGGCAGAGAGTGATTTTCTTAATTTGTTATTAGAAGGAGTGATTCAGAGCGGCACCGAAGTCATCCGGCATGAGAGTCTGGGATAGATAACGGAAAAATAAACAAAAGTGCAATCTCGCTTACACTTCTAGGTTGGTTTCACTTTAAAGATTGTCTGGCGTGAGATTTAATTAATTACAATGTTTTCAATACATTATACAGAGAGTGAATTAAGTTACATTAAGTGCAGTATGACAGTTGGCAACACTACTGACAGATGTCAGCTGTGAAAGCAAGTGATAAGAAGAGAGAACCATTAGAAACCAATGAGAAAAAAACAAAGATGGCGGCAACCTTATAAGTGACACATGTCAGCCTGCCAAAAACGAATGTGACGTCATACGACAGTTGGTCACAGGACCACTTCATCAGAAAGTCTGATTGATATATTATGATTATTGTTCAATTACGTCGCATCTACTTCGGCAGACTGACACATGTCACTTCAAAGTTTGTCTCCATCTTTGTCTAGCTCATTGCTTTCTAATCGTTTGATAGCTTCCGACTCCGAATTTTTGCACAAACATCATCTTATGAAATTATAGATGTTAAACCAGTCAGCAAACGTGATGATTCAAGTCATAATGTTTGTATAAACGGATATACAAACCTAGCACGCAACTTTCTTCAAAACAAAAATAGATTTGCATTTTACCAGGAAAACGTATTTTTAAAACTTTTATTACAAAGAATCAGTGAATAGATATTTAACCAAAGAGTGTATTAATGAAAGCGATTAATAATCGAAAACTAATTTTCAGTTGTATCACCGCCCTCTGTACAAGAAAGCCAAGAAGGTGCATGCTCGGGTGCATGTCAAGAATTCCAATATGACTGAAATAGTGGTTGACAGTTTGCATTGTGGAAATTGAGTTTTTCGATGATTAAATTAATTTTTAAGGTTTCAAGTCAAGACTTGGGATTACTTGCCAAAGTAATTTTTGTTTGCTATTATATATTGTTGTTTATATGTTTATTGTTCTAGTGAAACTGTAGTTTGTGTTCATTTTATTGTGTTATCACTATTGTTATTGTTCCTTCATTGTTCTATAATTTGTTGTTGGTTTTTTAACTTAAATTCTATTGCCTCTACAATATGCCGTCCACTTGTTGTTTGCCAAATTGTAAAAGCAATTTGGTGAAAGGCCCAAAAGTGTCAGTCTTTTACTTTCCAAAAGACCCTGCTCGAACCCAACAGTGGTTGAAAGCTTTGAACTGGAATGATTTTACTCCAACACAATACTCAGTGGTAAGTACAATATGCTTTCTCATTCAGTAAACTTATTGCCTCCTACATACATAGGTATGTGAGTTACATTTTGAGGCCGCCTGCATTTTGAGAGCAACAAAGGTTTACTCTGAAGAAACAGGACAGCTTTTAGAAGTTCCATTGGCACATTTACATTTTAAAAGAAAGGTCTTGGTAATAATATAAAACCCATTTACCAGTTTTGCTTACCTAGCTTCAAGGATTTCCAAATTTTCTTTGATTGAGCAGTTTTCACATTAGTTTGTTGTACTTTCCAGGACAAAGGGTTCTAACCAAACTTGCTTTTGCTGGACTTTATTGGGTATAAAAAGCCATATCTATACATCTCTGGATCAGGAATGAAGCGTTCTTTGATTTTTCACTCACAACTTCTAATCAACTACACGAAAAAATAAAAAAAAACATATTTTCTACTGCATCTGCATAGGTTTGTGTACAAAACGAAAACCGCTAACGCCGTCATTAAAAGTGACATTCTAGGCTTTCTTGTACAGAGGCAAACCGAAATCATAGGCACCCTTGACAATGACAGTTAGTTCTGTCGGTAATGGTAGATGTCAACTAAATAATGTGCGTCTATTCCTCTCTGTTTAATACAAATAAAGAATGATAGAACAATACTGTGAGCGTATTTGGTTGCCTATGATAGAATCCTGCATTAAAGTAAAACAATTGAAAACATAATGGGACTCATGTTCGGGTTATTGATTCTGAACTGTTTCAAATATGGGTTTGGACCATTTGCACGATAATTTGTACATAGTCTTGTAAATCAGTACACACAGTAATACTTATCTCGTCCATGCAGATGGCCCAAATCAGTTCCTGAACGGTTCAGAATTATAAACCAGAAAAAAGCTATTATATAGAAAAATAAATTTAATGAACCAGCGAGTGAGTTTGTCTTTTACTTGGGTTCGTGCCCATGACAATAAAAAATATGCCAAAACAACGCCTTTGCAATAGATGCATTCGCCAATACGGCGATTAATTGGTCAGATATCTATCACGTTTTTCGAAGGTGACCTTGTGATTAACCTTTCCAAACCCATCAAGATTCAATCTAATTTTCCAGATTCATGAGCTTAATTGCCTGCCAACCAAAAGTATTTTTAAAATTGTAACGCGAGCCATCGTTTGTGCTAAAAATAACCCCATCCGAAAAGGTGTAATGGAAAATCATCCCCTAATTCAGCTTTAGTACTTTGCCAAATCGAATAGGAAAACCTCCACAACCACCTGTTTGATATACGAGTTGTACAAGTTTTCCTTGCCTTATAAGTATTTCAATTATTATTAAATTGTTTACACAAGTATTGGTTACTTAATTATACAAAATAACATGTCATCTAGCCGTCATACTAAGCAGACACCAGTCAGTCAGTGATTTGTATGTTCGGGATTTTAAAAACACCAACAACCACCTGCTGATCAGCGTGAATCAACAGGTCGCAGTTAAAATTGAACCAGAGTATACTTTGGGAATGCCAGACGGCGTGCTGACTGAAATCGCGTCCAACTTTCGAATTCCAAACTTGGGCGCAATCAAAAACGCATTGAATTGGGTAGCCCCAAAAAAAGCCAACGTTTCCAGCTTACCGTTTTTGGTGCGAGGAATTGTCGATTTTAGAAAATTTGAAATTGACCCCGAGTGCGAGAGAGACGGCTAGAGACGCCCAACCGAAAGTGGGAGAGGTTGCACACGACGCCACAACGCGTCGCGATGCCGAAAATAATAAAAGCCTCGCTTGTTGGTTTCCGAACAAAAAAAAAGACAAGGAAAATGATTACCTGAAATCCGTCGAGTACAAAATATTTTGCGAAACGGTTTTATGAACGCTATGGATGTAAACAATGGAGAATTTCCTGGCACTTATAGCACACACGCTATTTGCCTATACGTTAGGATTTATGGGGTTTGCAAAAAAAATAAACGGATTGCAATTGGCTTAACAATAAATCGAACGTCGATCAATGTAAATGTATGCCTCATTCACTGAAGGAAAATAGAATGATTAATCATCAGAGAATTCATCGTTAGGACAGAGAGGTGTTTGCACTGGTTGCGGATTTATAGAAATGTCTACATAATCCATATGTCTCATCATGTTAACATTTTTACATCCCAACAGCAGTTCATAGCAGAAAGGTGCTGCATAGACAAGTATTTTAAGCAAATAAACCTACTTTTGAAAAAACTACCCTACAAGTTTGGCTAAAGTGGCTAAAGGTGCACTCTGTTATAGAACATTGCAAACCAAGGCTCTTTTGATAAACTTAAAAGCAAAATTAATGTCATGTGCGTCATTTGACAGTTGAGGACTTAAATCAAATTACGTCACAACAAGCATTGGTCTATAATGGTTACCTCTAATCATACCACTGTTCGTAGTTTGTGATTGATCAAAAAAACAGCTTTCAGCTTGCTGTTTTTTCTTGAACAATCACAAAAGTGTAATTGACATATTGGTGGACTAAACCAAAAGCACATATATTAATTTAGCAATTTTCTTTGATGTGCCATAACTGGGCCACAACTCTACAACATTCAAAAAGACGAAAATAACATGTGTTGTAACTTTTTTCTAAAACGTACAAGATCACGGCCAACAGTGACCTTAACACATATTTAACCAACTAAAATCGAGAGCGTTCAATAAATTTCTAGATAGAAAATGAAAATCAAAGGTAATGAGACGTCAATACTGGCAAATATACGAACTGTCGATAATTCAACGCAGACACTTCCTAGGTGAAATTTTCCCCGAGGTAGTCGTGCGGGGACTATAAAATGTTTACGAGTTTTCAATGTGTAATTTTTTGGCTCCCGAAACAACTAAAAATAAACGCAAGTAAAAATAGGCATTACAGGGTAAAAAGCGTATGACATCAGTACATGTACCATAATCTGTTTGATGAATGCAGTGTCACATATAGGAAATAATTGGAGAGGAAAGTTTCTAGGTAAAACGACAAATATTCAACCCTAAAGCTGAATTCATAGTTTGAAATCTGCAAGAAGTAAGCAGTAAGCCATTTGCGGAAGGCTACTTCTTACTACTACTGCTTGCAGCATGCCGCTTCCTTCTTGCGGAATTTGAACTATGAATCCAGATTAACTGCTGGAGATTTGTAGGAACTGATTGCATGACTTAAATACTAGAAAGAAAAGCAGATATTTTATAGGTAACCTGTTGCTCTAAGCAACAAGTGGCTGACGTACTTACAACTTAACCGATGGTTACTATAAAAACGGACAGTTTAAGTTTATCTAAATTTATACCAGTTCAAGACTTTATTAATTTAATGGAATGTTAAGACATATCGATCCAAAAAAGCTTTAAATTTTCCATCCAGAATTTAGACAGTTGATAATAATAACTATAAAACTTATTTTTGGAACTTTGTTTTTCATTACTACCGTTTGAAAAAACCACAAATATTATATTACTTCATACAGAAAAATATCGATATGATATTGATTTTTGTAAACGGTTACATTTATTCGTGTGCAAATCTGGAATGTTTTACTGCTGTTTTTTCCCCGAGTCAAGATACATAATATACGACTTGTTTTTTTGGTTGAAATTTGAAGTGGATCCTATTTTTCATAGAACTACTTGAGTTACACTACTGGCGACACCTATCGTACACAACGCGAACTACAACTTTGGCAAACACATGCAGATGGCAGGACGCACATTTAAACAAACAGCCAAAACTGGACGCGATATACGCTATAATAGTTTAAGTTTACTAATTTACTACAATACTGTAAACAAAACGTGGTAAGGATTTTTCGTTAATGAATAACGTTCTAACAATAGTTTGGGCTGCTTTTCCAATACGAGGCTGTAACGTAAATATTAATATAACCGGTTCATTATAAGCATTTTGGAATATATTGAACAAAACATTATCAAGAGAATGAGTTTTTTAAGTTACTATACTACACAGATGTTTGTCTTCCAGTCGCCATACTATATTGTTATTTACTAGACTTAAAGAAGCAAAAGCTGTGAATACTATCAAAAATTTGTTTTTTTTTGGCTACTGTCCATTAAAATCTTACTACTATTACTGAATTTACTGCACTAAGATCCGGTCGTACAATCACAGTTCAAAGACTAGTTCAGTTGAACTGCGACTGGTACTTAAACTTTTCCATATGAATTGCATTGCTGTCAAAGTGACGTTTCTGACTTGAACCAAAAAATAGATATTTAACAAGAAGGGACAGCCGGCATAATTCCTTTGATGTTGGGGTGATGTTTTTGGCTGACCTCGGTTTGCCTTGGGTAGAGAACATGTTGCCCGTTGTCTCTTATCTTATTTCATTTGGAAACAAAAATTGCATCCAATTTTCAGGATCAAATATAAACTAATTTCTTATAATAATTATTACTGATATTTTAAAATAAATATTTGATGTGGTCTGAGATATGGCAACGTTCTTTAACAACCTGAATGACCAACCAATGAAACTCCTGATAATTAACGATCAAAGCCGATATCAGTCGATTGTCTCTTAACTTTGTAAGAGACTGTGTAACTTGTTGTTGGTGGTTGGTTGTGTGTGGTAGAGAAAGTCTATCTCTCTCTAATTCGCTTTCTCTTTTCAACTGTCTCTTCTTGTTAAATAGCTATTCTTTGCTTGTACATTAGTGAGTAACAAAAATATAAATCTGTGTCTTAAAACAAAACTTATTCCTGCGCTAAAACTCATTCACCATTTTGTGACTTCAACGAAACTAAACATGCGATTAAACTCACCGTATTAGAACCTTGAACTTGAGACTTGGATAAGGAATCATCAGAGACTGGAGTTTGTCGTCCTCGTGTCGAATTCAAGGAGCCGTAGCCAGAACCTCCCGAAACGGTATTTTGCAAATCTGCCAATAACGCATCTGGAAATACAAAAATTGTTTAAAAAACCACGAGTTTTAAAAATGTTTTTAACTGATAAGTTATTACCGAACTCTATAAATTCGTCGCACGTTGATAACGTCGCCATTTATAAAGTTTTACTGATCACTCACGTAAAAACATTCTAAGGCAAAGAATGATGCACGCGACAAAAGTCCTGCAGTAACATTACACAGTCAGGAAATTTGTTATCATTTCGTGTGTAAATTCCACCAATTTACACTGCAGTTAACTACCAGGAACGTATTAAACTGGATTAGTATTGTTGTCTTGAATCATTAACGATAATTAAACCGTCCAAACTTCTGGCCTGCGTCTGAACACACCCATGTTGTATTAAAATAAACATTTAGGTCTTGTCGATCGTCATTATTTGCTTTATCGAAAGACTGAGAGTTTACAATGTGAGTAATGGACCTGATATGCTTTTTTTTTGCAATAACAATACAGTGGTTCATATTCATTATTATTAACGGCATGACATTTCGTGCAAATTGCTGAATTTCCCTACTGGTAGATGGTAACTGTAACAACTTCATCCAAGGCCACAAACAATTTGTTTTAATGAGAACATCCTTTGCAAAAAAGCAATTATATCTGTAAATAATTTGGCTTAAACACATTTTGTTATCAAGCGAATTTCATAAGTGCAACTGATAATTTTTTACATCAATGAAAGCGCTTTTGATAGATCAGTAAACATTACACAGTTAATAAATTGTCTAGTAAAAGAATGTGACTGGACAATTAAGTTGGTTTGCCTGTCAGTAGGTACAGTTAAATAAAGCAGTTGGTTGTTATTATTTTAACATTCAGAAACAGTTAACAATTGATAAATTTCTATTTTTGTACATTTTAGATCTACCAGTCTAAAAAAATTCCTTAATCAAATTTTATTCCTCCTGATAAGTCATCCTGTGACTGGTCTACCCTTTTATCAAAATATTAAAAGCCTGACCTGATTTCTGTTCAATTTCCTTTTTTTACAAAGTTATCTATTAAGGGGCTAGTGTGAGAGGCTACACATTAATTTTATTTAAACTTTTGTTGTAAAACAGTTAGGCAGCTACTATTACACGCATCATGTATAAAGTACCAGTTTTAAACACTCACTACTGTGGCGGCATCTAGACGTAAAGTACCCAAGTAATATCAGCCACATGTTCTATATTTAACCTCGATATGACTCTTGGCGCCAAAACATCATTACAGTTTGTTTAAAGTTAATGGTTGTCTATTTGACTTCACGTAGTCCTACTTATTAAAATAAACGAGCGTTTCTGCTGATCACTTACAGATAAATTGCAAACCGTGACTACATTCATTAAATTATGGTTACATAACGGCGAGTTTGAACAAATACTCACTAAGGTACTGTTCCCATTCGGCCAAATTCCTAAATTTCATCGGTTTAGGTTTTCTCTCCAATGTGGTTGGCGGAGAAGGATCAAAAGTGACGGTCTTAGGAGACGGAGTACGCGTGCGTAACTTGGCACTCATATTCGCTTAAAGTAAATTCGCCCCGATCTGTTTTATAAATAATTTGGTCACGGTAGCGATTTGAACTCGCGGATAACTAGAAACACCCAAAACCGACCGGAAACGCGTGTCCCCAAGTTCCTTTCGACTGTTCCAGATCAAACTGGAAGGACTTGTGTATACTAGGAAAGATCCCAACCTATGACTAACTGTTGCACGTCGTGTTTTTTGGCAGGACTAGTCTCGTGTCCCAAAACGAACGTAGATAAAAATAGCCACTTGCGGAATCGCGGACTCTGCCTGAAAACCACCACCTTTAACCTTGCGCGATTTAACCGTCAATCGGTCAATTAAGTTTGATAAATCGAGTGTGGCTAATGTCGATACAACTAAACGAATCGACCAATGACGTCGCTAGCCCACACTACTTATTTAACTGGCAATCAGTCTCTTTAAACCGCGAAAGAAAAAAATAAATCAGATCAATCAGTATACCATTAAGTTTTTCTTTCAGCAAACATTCACCTCTAGTATGTGGTTTAAAATAGTTTACATTTGTCACACTTGGCGCTATGATCGTGGCTACTGTTACAACCAAAAACATTATACAAAATTTACATAAAATCCCTCAGAAATAAATCTAGATGGTTAAAGACTAGTAACTAAACTGGAAATAAATTGCGCCCACTAACAATTTGCATGGATCATAAACTGCACAGTTTCGTTTCCACGGTCTTAATTTTCTGCTTCACCCACTAACAATTACCTATAACGCAACGTTACAATTTTCCACTATTATTGCGCATCAGATTCTTGCTCTTTGTAACTCAACACTGGAAAGTCACACTCAAATTTTTCCTTCAAAATTTCTAAAACTTTCTTCTGGATCTCATCCACATCTTCACCAGGAGTGTAGTCGTCTTCAGTCGACCTGGATATGGTAATAATCACAGGTGGGTGAGGTAACAGTTCCAAAAAGGTTTTGAAGCTGTCAAACATTATTTCTAGGTCTTCGTGAGATGACACGTGGTGCGGTAGGTCTGAGTCGTCGCAAGTACACCCAGCGTCAAAAATTAGTTCCCAATCAATGTCCTTTTCTTCGTAATGTTCCAATACAGTTTGTTGCAGTTGGGCTACCTTATCAGTTAAGGAGTCTCGTTCTCCTTCAGGCAATGCTTGGTGCTCTTGGATGTGCTTGAACAGATACTCCAAACGTTGAAGTTGTTGCTCTCGCGTCAACGTGAAGTTTACCAGATCTTCGAGGTCTTGCGACTTTGGTGGAGTAAATTTGAAAATTTCTTTCACTTGCTCATACACGTTAGCCTGAGAGTAGATTTTAAGGAAAGGATTGCTGGTGCTGAAAAAGTCTAGATCAATATCCAAGATGAGAGGAGGAGTATAAGCAGCTAGAAATGATCTTATTTTAGTGAAATCATCACTACTCCCTTCAATTTTCATCCCTAAAGTCAGGACGTCCAAACCCACCTCTTTAACATTATCCAGCTGACTTTCAGGCTTATACAACCCTTCGTAAACAAAGTAATTCTCTTTGGAATTAACTCTTATTGTTCCACTATCTTTATCTTTGCCAATTTTAAAGCTGGAAGACTCAGTCTGGATCTGATGGGCCCAAGGAGGTTTTACCCACAACAACCTACTAAAATGTCCCGCATACGCAGCCGGCAACATCCAATTTTCAATACTTAAAGCATCGAACAGTTGTTCTTTCTCGTAAACCGTATCGGCTGGCATAGTTTTCGGTATCAGCATGTCGGGGTGCGAATCAAAATGCACAAAAGTGGAACCTTCCAGTGGCAAATGTTTTGATCCAATATTCCTGTAAATGAAGGGCAGGACTTCGTGATGGTATTCCACCACGTATATGGGAATCTTCGTGTGTTTCTTCAGTTTCGTACCTGGTGAAGAAAGAAGCCGGTAGATTTTGGTTTAGTTCACATGCTCAAACTCAACATTTTAACAGTTTTAGTAATTATCATAATGAAAAATGGAGTTTGTTTTTCACCACTGCACTACTAGTAACACTGTAAAAATTACATACGCAAACCCAACGACCCTAAAAACTGAATAAATCACACACTGAAACCAGCTGAAAGTAAATAAAGGTGGTTACTGAAATGACCTACTTTTAGCCTGAGCAATCTCTTCATCGGTAACGGGTCTGGTCTTTTTAAGAAACTTCTGAACCATACTAACAAAAAGCACAAATCAATTTACTTATTGCTGCACACAATTCTCGTGTTATTATCTGAATGAATTGCATGGTTTAAACTATAATATTACCTTCGTAGACTTTCCTTTTTTTACTACTTCAAGTGGGTAGGAATTGACGCGAAGGCGTTATTATTATACTTATTAAAAGTTTACAGATATTAATATTATTCCAATAATGTGAAAACAGGTTTTTTTTAAAGTGGTCGTAATTAGGTAGGAAGTTCTCATCTGAACAGTTCAAATATATTTTTAGCTTCTCTCAAGAGGAAACAATGTGGACACCGGATGGTTTTGGTCTTAAAATAATAAAGGGGACTAATTAACGTTGAACGACCTAAGTGGACTAAAAAATAAAAGTAATTGCTAGTTATGAGCTTTTGGATTATTTACCTTTTACTACTTCAATTTAAAAATTTAAATATATAAGTTGATTGTCATTAATGGTGGTATTCAGGAACATTTGGCAACAATGTCAACGACCAAGTGTCAAACGCTATTGAAACAGTACATTCAAAATACATGTGTAGTGCTAACCTAATCTATTGCTGTACTTCTTCAATGCCATTTGATAGAGTGAGATACACATATACCAGTTTTTCACTAAACTAAGGTATTTATTGATAAATGATGTCGTGACGTACATGCAAAGTGGTACACACCAAACCTGGCCAAAATTTTGCATTTTGACTTGGCTAAATAATAAATAATACATGGGGCCTAATATGTATACAGAGTGTAATTTAAATACGTGACCAAACTTGTAATGTAAAAATTGTATGTTTTTCTCATTTGTTGCTATAAGTTATCTTCAGTTCACCCAGAATAACTCATAGAGTGTAAATCAAAACAAAAAACTTACATCCAGGTGCCGGTGTACCGTGTTTGATGGTGCACTCGTACGGGTGCAAAGTGCCCGGTACCACTTTTCCGTACATCGACCGATCCATGACGTCACGTTTAGGCGGCAAAATTTGAAACCAATGTCACTCAAAAAGCGGACGCACTCAAAAACGGACGAATCGCAATGTCCGGCGTACGATCACGTGTCGGCGCTGACGACGTCCAAACCGGAAAAGCGTCGCTCAGGGACATTTTTGTCGGGGCATTTTCACTTTTTTTTTTTTCGAAAATGGTGACGCTTGCGCTGCCTTTACGACGAATTTAGAATGATGTCTGCCATAATAATAGTTGGAATATGGGCGCGGAGGAGGTGTAACGATTGAAACTGCCAAGACGAAACAAGTGTGTAAGGTAATTAGACTTGGAAAGTATACGAGAATAATACACTTATTGCATTTTTAAATATTTAGCAGATCAAACACTTATCGACACTTGAAAAAAAGTGAAACTGGCAAAACACCTGGCTGATAATTACCTAACATCCACTGCTAGAAGTAACATGGAACTGGAAAGTTGTACACACCCTGTATAATAAAAACCAGCTGTACACATAGCATCTTAACTAGCAATAATTAATTACAATTTACGACTCTCGATCGGCATCCCAATCTGATTCATTGAAACATTTTTATTTGTATACACAAACTTTAGAAAATACAGCTGCCTTGAATGATTTATTGTTAAAGTACCATCAGGTACTGAAATAGTTGAGAGTCTCAATTTTTCTTGTTTCTCAATGTTTGTATGCACTAGTACCACAAAAAGTTGTTAACGCTCAAAGGACTACCCGAAAACTGCTTGTATACGCATTATGGATCACAACATTAAAAATGTCATGGACAAACTTCTTGATTTTTGCTACTTTAAAAGGTAGTTTCATACCTTATATGGGAAGCTGCATGCCAGTCCAAATATTGTTAATTAAAACCTAACAGTACAGATGTTTGAATTATGTATGTGATTATTGGTATTGGGTGGAATTTCAGTCAAAAAACGGACAACCACTCAAGTTTATTGACCAATCCAACATTCGAATTTCATAACTCATAATATTTCCAAGGCTGGCGATGATTAAAACTATTTGTAAAGAGGATTTTGGCTGAAATCCACAATAATTTTTAATAAAATCGCCTATAAATACTCTGGTTGTTTGACTTAGAGGAAACACACAGTTAAATTTAGAAGGAGGCGACATTAAGAGCACAGGAGTAGGTGCAAACAACTTAAAAGAGGTCCCGCCACAGTTTTGGATTGATCAAAAGAAAGAAAAGAAAGATTTGTATTTTTAGAGGCAGTAAACATTAATGGAGACTTTCTTATTTAGAGGACTAGATTTTAGGGCTGAAATGAATACTAGTAATGCCTATATAGGTATAGTATACTATGTACACTGCCTGACCCACAAATTTGGAATACATCAGGGAATATGTTAGAAATAAGCAAAAGTCATAAACATAAGTGAAAACAGGAGGAACTACCATTAATAATGCATGAGAATCATTAAACTTGTTTAGATATTTCCATAATAAATGCTTAGCATTTTACTGACCTTCTTCTTAATCTCTATAAGAGCCAGTCTATAGGTTTTAGTAAGATTATACTTATCATATCAGATTGACTTATACAATTCACAATCACCAAGTTGTATTATCAGTTTATAAAACCTAATTATTTAATTAAAACCCTATTATTTATTGGAATATATTTATCTCGATATTTATAGAATTAGAGATTAAAATAGAAACTACATTATCAAAACATGATATAAAATTAATATTTTATAGCATCCAGCATCCAGTGTCACATATCTTATCAATTAGGTACCTACTAAACTTGAGAAACGGGGCTTTGCTTAAGGGCCTTGTGGTTGCCATTTAGGCTGCTACTGAACTGAGACTGGTTTTAAATAACCCTGAGGTCAAGTAAATAGAGTCAGCAGACATTTTCAAGGTAAAAAAGCCGGCTTTACCGCAATAGCCTACACACCCAAATGCAAACACGTTATAAAAGTGCTTCTATGATCTTATTTTAGAATGAACAAAGTGATAACAAATTTTCAATTTAAACTCACCTAAATCATCGACCATTGTGGTTTTCGTTGATAGGCAGTCTGCAGCAGTCACAGCATTGACAAACTTAGGAAGTTGTTGGAAAATGGGGCACTTATTCACTCGAAATTAACAACTTTTTCCTTATTTGGAAGAGTATTTACAAATTTCCCAAATTCTCAGATTTTAACCTTGTATTTTGATTGTAAGTTTTTGCACAAAAGATGTCGCCGTTGTCTCCCAAAATTTGACAGACTGCTTGACATCTTCTAAATACCCAAAAACATTTTTTCTCTCTTTTTATCAATATTTATCACTTCAAGAGAGAGAGAGAAAGTACAAATGAATCTAGCAGCTAAAAACACTGCCATTTAAAAGTCGATGTCAATTAAATGGCAATCTGCATGTCATCACATTATCTGTCAAACAAAATGATTTGTAAATTTTTCTTGCTTTAGTTTAAAAGGCAGTTTTCTTGTAGTTTTCCTGTTTTCATGTTTCGTCTTCAGTGAATAAGTAGCGAAAATTGCCTAAAAATGACGGTAATTAATAAGGTAAGCTCAACAAATGAAATACCTTATCCAATCTGAGATTACTGTGAAATTTTGACATTGTTTTTATTAAGAAAATTTGTTTAATGAAATGGGGCAAGAAATATCATTGTCCCGCAAAAATCGCAATCGTATGCTAAAAAAGGACTTTAATGACCAATCACGCCAGTCTACTTCTATTGAATTTAATGATATTGACTATTTCAAAGACAATGTTAATTTTCCTCTAAATGTAGTCAAACCTAAAGTAAGCTTATATACTGGACTGGTGGGATTTTCTGACATTATTTCTTATTATTTAGATGGAAGTGGATGGGGGCTCTAAAGGTGAAGGATTTAGGTCCTACTATATTACAAAAATAGAGGAACTGCAACTCATTGTAGCTGAGAAAAGCCAAAATCTTCGGAGGTTGCAAGCACAAAGAAATGAACTTAATGCCAAGGGTACCTTCTGAACTATCAGTTAAAGTTATATCACTAGTTTTTTTTTTGCTTCAGTTCGAATGCTGCGTGAAGAATTGATGCTGCTCCAAGAGCAAGGCAGTTATGTGGGAGAAGTGGTTAAACCTATGGATAAAAAGAAAGTGCTTGTTAAAGTCCATCCAGAGGGCAAATTTGTTGTTGATATTGATAAGAATATTGATATCAATGATGTAACACCAAATTGTAGGGTGGCTTTGAGAAATGAGAGTTACACTTTGCATAAAATCCTTCCTAATAAGGTTGGTTCATAGTATGTTTATAGAACACACATGTTCAATGTTAATAATATATCTAGGTTGACCCACTTGTCTCTCTTATGATGGTTGAAAAAGTACCAGATTCTACCTATGAAATGGTTGGAGGTCTTGATAAACAAATTAAAGAAATCAAGGAAGTGATTGAATTACCAGTTAAACATCCTGAACTGTTTGATGCTCTTGGTATTGCCCAACCTAAAGGTGTCCTACTTTATGGACCACCTGGTATGTGGTTTAATAGTTTTATAATTTTTTTAGCTATAAAATTAATTTGTTTAGGAACTGGTAAGACTTTGTTAGCACGTGCTGTAGCCCATCACACTGAATGTACATTTATTCGTGTGTCTGGATCTGAATTGGTGCAAAAGTTTATTGGAGAAGGTTCCAGAATGGTTAGAGAACTGTTTGTTATGGCAAGAGAGCATGCACCATCAATTATTTTTATGGATGAAATTGATTCTATTGGTTCTTCCCGTATTGAGTCAGGTGAGCTACATTAGCTTAATAATTGTAATTTTTTATTTATTCATGATTTATTAACAGGTTCTGGAGGGGACTCTGAAGTACAAAGAACTATGCTGGAGTTGCTCAACCAGCTGGATGGTTTTGAGGCAACTAAAAACATTAAAGTGATTATGGCCACAAATAGAATTGATATTTTGGATCCTGCCCTTCTTAGACCTGGAAGAATTGACAGGAAAATTGAATTCCCCCCACCAAATGAAGAAGCTAGACTTGACATTCTGAAAATTCACTCCAGGAAAATGAACCTAACTAGAGGCATTAACTTGAGGAAGATTGCAGAACTTATGCCTGGAGCAAGTGGTGCTGAAGTCAAAGTAATTTAAAAGCAATCCAAAGAAAAATATTATTTCCTACTTTGTATGTTGATTTTAGGGTGTTTGCACTGAAGCTGGTATGTATGCTCTAAGAGAAAGAAGAGTCCATGTCACTCAAGAAGACTTTGAAATGGCAGTTGCCAAGGTAATGCAGAAGGATTCAGAGAAGAACATGTCTATTAAGAAATTATGGAAGTAACTTAACCTACTATAAAATAAACTTTTGTATTGTAATAATGTTTAATTAAACTAGTGTACTCTGTCTCAATTTTTTTTGTCATTGTAAAAGGGACAGGAAAACCATTTAAATTTACTCACAAGCTATAATAACATACCTACATTTAGACAAAATTTGCATACAATTCAAAGTTTTAAAGACTCATCCAAGAACCTGGATCCATACTCATGAGGTTTTCTATTGGAGACATAAGGAAAGTCTGCATCACCAGGCAAAACTAGTGGTTTGGATACATAGCTTCTAATCCCAAATTTCCTGTCCCACTCATTTCCGTGGTATTTGTAGGTATAATAAGATGCGTACACTAGAACAATTCCCAGTCCAGCTTTACCTATGAGGTACCTAGCAACATCAGCTTTAAAATGTCCCAAAACTGGGGTCAATGCCTTGCCAACTACATCCAGGGGGTACCGGTAGAACCTACGTATGGGATTGTGGGTCTCACGGTAAATCTCTGGGACTACACGGGGCTCATTCGGTGATAATTCTTGGTCTTTGAGCCATTGTTTGCGGAATGCCCTCTCCTGATCGCTCATACCCAGAAGACGTTCCCGTTCGTCCACCAGCCGTCCGGCGATGGCCATGGGCTTAACACCCCCCGTGTCCGACGATTTACCCATTGCAGACGTAAAAGGGGTAAATTGTTCTACACAAAATTACGTAATTTAATATTTGAAATTGGGATAAAGCAAAATATAACCTAGAAAAAAGTGATCAGTTGATGGACAAATTGATGTTGCCACTATTTGCAAGTTTTTTCTATATTTCTTATTCTGCAAAACAAGTACAAGTCGTATTAAAATTGAGAGGAGGTTTTCACAAAACGAACCAAAATAAATATTACTAAATGCTGTGTACGTTTCCCAGAAAACAAAGTTTATTCAAATAATTACATACATGTGGCAATACTGCATAATTTGGGGTTTTTGACAGTGACATATTTTGGCATTTATAAATTAACCTTACTTTTTCCAGTTTTAGACCAACAACAAGAACCAAGTTCGGTCGATATACGTTTCCAAAACGCGTTTTTTGTGAAAAAGAGTTTAATAAACATGACCGAAACTAACGAAAATTCAATGTCTGAGAATGAGAAAAAGGTATTTGAAGCTATAGTCAATAATGACGCTGTTCTTCTCAAAGCCTTGTTAACTGAAAACCCCCAAAATGTTAACATCCTGGATGAGAATCAAATGACCCCTTTACAGCACGCAGCTTATAAGGGCAACAAGGAGCTAGTGCAAATTTTACTAGATCAGGTAACACAGTATCAATAGTTTTCAAACCAAGAAACCTTGACAAATTTTTGTATACAGGGTGCTGATGTGAGAATATGTGAGCATCAGCATAACTACACAGCTCTTCACTTTGCGGCACTGTCTGGCAACACCGACGTTTGTTTTTTGCTTCTCCAAGCTGGTGCAAAATCAACTGAAACCAACACTGTATCCAGGACCCCATCTCAAATGGCTGCCTTTGTTGGTCACTACAACTGTGTTTCTGTCATTAACAATTTTGTACCTAAAGAAGAAGTTGAATATTATACTCACCCTCATGGCAGCCAAACTGTACCAACTTTACCTCCATTCCTGCTGGAAAGCTTTCATAAATTTATCATGCAAATTAACATTCATCCCATTAAAATCATTATGAGCATATATAATTTTGTTGGGCTGCAAGACCATTTAACTGAAGTTAAGAAAGTGTTGGAATTGATGAGTGAGAAAGAGATAAAAAGACCTGAGACAAATGAAGTTATGTCCTTCAAGTTTCACTATTTGGGGTATATAGTTGGAGAAGTAAGTAAGCTGAAAGAGAGACAGGTTGCTAAGAAAGAGGATTCATCTGAAGGTGAGAAGAAAACTGATGTTGTGGAAGCTTTTGCCAGGAAACTGCTAAAGCCAGGTACTCCAGAGTGTTTTGGTTTCTTAGTTGGTGATAACAACTAACATTTTTGCAGGAAAAGATGATTCACTAGAAATCTTGGATGGATTTTTAAAAGAATGCATTAGAGAGTTTCCATTCAGGGAAAGCACACTATTCCGTCAAATTGTCACCACTCTGTCAGGTGAAGACCCACCCTCAGCTTTATTCGTCATAAATTCGGTAATAAATGGTCAGAGAGGCTTCATTGACAACGTGCCGCATTGCAACACTTGCGGCGAAGAAAAGCCCGCCAAGAAATGTTCAAAGTGCAAAGTCGTCCAGTACTGTGATAGAAACTGCCAAAGATTGCACTGGACCTGGCATAAGAAGTCGTGCGCCCGGCTAAGTCAAGAGGGCGGCGGATCTTCCGACCCTGTTAAACCCACCAAGGAGATTGACATGCAG
The DNA here is from genome assembly GCF_016097725.1 of Ips typographus. Taxonomy (NCBI): domain Eukaryota; kingdom Metazoa; phylum Arthropoda; class Insecta; order Coleoptera; family Curculionidae; genus Ips; species Ips typographus. The sequence continues at coordinate 12,689,067 of NC_138425.1, read as the reverse complement.
GAGTTGCAGAATTTTTTGGGTAAAAATTAAAATAAATGTGGTGTCTGTTGTGTCTTTAAAATAACTAAGTTAGTTCATTCCTCTTCCTTTTTTTTATAAATGTGTGAAATAAATTAAACCATATTTAAATAGTGTTTTTTTTTTCCCATGTTTAGATTTAATTTTTTTTTAAGGCATTGTGATTAAACAAACACCTTGACTGCTAATAGCAAAAAAAAATGTCATTACTTAGTATTTTTTTGGAAAATGAAGCAACCATACTTTTAACTCATAAACATATTTTTATTGAAGAATATAGCAAGGTTAAGAGGCATTTGCAATGGCTGGTTGCAAATTCCTTCTTAATAAAAGTTATTTTAAAACATTTGAACTGATCAATTAATTTCATAATGTTAATCTAAATTATTATCAAATGAAAACATTTAATACAATAACAATTCTATTCAGCTTATTAGTAGTGTATCTAAAACTACTTCTATATCTATAGTTTTGAGCTAGAATTTCTATTTCCGGAAAATCAAATGGCTGTTTGATTTTCCTGTCAATTTTGCCTGTACTCTTTTAAGTTATATACGGATATATAAAGTCTCAAAAGTATAAAACGACTTACAAAGTATACTTCTACATTACCATTGCCGCGTATGGCTCTAATTTCACTAATTATTGTAACTGTACAACATTTTTCAGGAATAATTATACATATTGCTACCTAATACCCTTTGTAAAAATATGCGTTATAATAATGCATTTTACTACGTTGGTTATAAATACCTATAAAGTCCCTATAGTAATACCTTAAAGATGTAATTTTGTTAAAAGTTCTCTAGTTGAACTATTCAATATAATGTTATCGAGATGGGCATATATTATCTATAAGTTATCGATTATTGGTAACCTAAAAAAATTATTTTTTTATACATTTATGTTGCAAATTGTTATAAATCTACGTTACACAGTAACCTACTCTATTTGTTCTACTGTTGTGGAATCTACAAAGGGTGTTCCACAGTTCTACAAATTCGACGCCATAATAAATAAACGATATTAATTATTTTTAAGCGTGGTGTTTATACTAAATCTCACTATTCTGGGTTGTGTTAAGTATCATCACTGTAAAATAGTTAAGACTTAATACGAGCGAAGGCAATCTCGCATTAAGTCTAAATTGATATATTTGATGATTTTGTTTTAATTGATACATATCACAACCTCTCTACTACATTATCTATACTAATCATATGCGTTACATCGGGTTTAAAGCTTCTTTGTGGTAACTTTTCATTATTTACACTTTTTAAGTTGTGATCCAATATTATAATTCTATGTATATACTCTATTATAATATATAGGTCTGACATTAAAGGAAGACAGTTAATGTATTTTACCACACTACGCATATTATGTGTGTTCTAAGCTAAACATTTCAATAACTAACAAATTTACTTCAACTTTTTACAAACATTGAACACTATAATAACCCATGTGTGATAGGGAGATTATAAATATGTTTATACATAATACTCTGTGAATTTTGATAGTTTTCGGTCTCAAACTTCGACCGGTCTTTGTTCGGTTGGTGTTTGAGCTGCCGATGCTAATCTCACTTGATTGCTTTCAGATTGAACCATCCCGTTTGATTGATTGGCCATTTGGATGTCTTGCCAAGGAGTTGTCAGTTTTTTGAAACGCTTTAAAATTTTTGTCAAATTAAAAGTGTTAACATGAAAAAGGACTTACCTTGGCACAGCATCCTGGAGTAATCCAAAACTGTATAATAGCGACTGTCGGTATCATTAAAATTGATGAAGCGCTGATACCCCATCCCAAAACGTTGGCCCAAGTTGGGTACACGTAATTTTCGTACTTCAGTGGTTCGTAGTACCACAATCCGTAGAAAATGATAAAAAGCAAGAAAACGGGAGCTGCAAACTTCCAACAGAACCTCCAGTACAAACCTGGACGGAACCCGACCATGTCTTCAATATCGTCGCAGAACCTTTCGGTTCCTTTAAAGAGTAACTTACATGAAGCTTTGAGTGTTTTATTTTAGTTTAAACTAACCGTATATCCAGGACACTACTACAGTTTCAAAGAAAACTGCAAAAAGCATGGAATAACCCGCGGCGTAACGGTCCAGAAGCTGGAAAAAGTAGAACCCTCCTTGAGAACAAGATGCCAGTCCCACACAAAAATACAATGTAAACAAACAAGCAACGAAAATTTCTCTGTTTCGTCCTATTTTTGGAAACTCATCGCTTAGGGCTGTAATTATCGCTTCTGATCCTCCAAACTAAAACAATTTAACTGTAACCCATAATTTAAGCGTAAATCTAACACTAACAGAACTATCAAGTCCTAAAGTGAGCAACATCATAAAGAAAATCAACGCCCAGAAGATGCTTCCAGGCATCGTAGCTATTGCTGCAGGATAAACGATAAAAACCAAACCTGGACCTTCGGTGGCCACTTCAGTTATGGATTTACCAACAGTGTGGGCCATGTAACCCAGCACTGAGAAAATGACGAAACCTGAGACGAAGCTGGTGGCCGAGTTGATAAAGCTAGTTAGTAAGGCATCCCTGTGAAGAAATTATTGAATAAACGGAAGTTTTTAGTCACAGAGTATTACTTGTAGACATTGTTGTGATATTCATTGTAGGAAGCGTATGCTAAAAGCACCCCAAATCCCGGACCCAAAGAGAAAAACACTTGAGTGGCTGCATCTACCCAAACCTTAAAAATAAAGAAGACATTAAAAACTTTTTTTAAGACAAAAAATATTTGTTAATGTACTCCAGCCGATGATATTGCAGTGAAGTTTGGTTTTAGGTAGTACTTGATGCCTTCAGCGGAACCGGGTAGGGTGATTCCCCGGATAAGCAGTATTAGCAGAACAACGTAAGGGAACAGGGCAGTAAACCAAACGACCTTCCCCGACGTGGATATGCCTTTCCACAAGGAAAAGTAACAAATTATGTAGACGGCCAGAAGACACATGGCTGTGTCCCATTTTATAGCACCCAAATCGTGTAGACCCTCGCTTTTGTGTAGCTCCAAAATAGCTCGACTGAAATGATTTATTCTTCACACACACACACACGTTATTTCATTTATAGGACTCACTTGAAATATTCTGAAGCTGCCGAAGCCAAATTATCGCTGTCGTTGGTGTTGTTTGAACTAAAACTAGAGTTTCTAGCTTCAACATCAAACTGTAATCAAACAACGTTGTTTATACGTGTTAAATTGAATAAGGTTGATCTTACTGGTCTACAATTGGGAGTGTTCCATTCGTTATCGCAAGTGGTCCATGGTAACAAGTTGGTGAAAGAAGCAAAAAAGAAGCGAAGCGCCCAAGCGATGATCACATTATAGTAGAAGTCAACGTAAAATGCGATCAGAACAACAGCGTAACCTATTCCTAATAAAAAATCATCATATATGAATCAAGAGAAACAGTAAATTGAAATAAAACCGAATGAAAAGCCACGTTCGTCCCATTTCAACCTTCATGCTTATTCATTATCGTTCATCATATTTAATCCTTCAAGCTGGACGTGATATGGGATGTTATGTCAAAAGTTGAAAAAGTGCCTCGACCTAATAATTCATTAGCAATCGTAATTCATAAACCGAGTATAAAAGTCCTTCCAGCTTCCTGGCAGATGTAAAAGCACTTCGCCCCTTGATTTAGTCGTTTTAACGTTCTTATAGTGAATTTAAGTGAGGGAAAAAACGGTCACTTTTATGTCGTCCTATTTCCGCCCAATTTAATGTCGCAGCCGTAAAATATGCTTTTAAACCTTTTTGCCACCACCATTTCTGATTTTCCACTATTTTGTCTTTGTCGTTCCTGAATATTAAACACACCAGTCATACTACAGTAGAGTAAATCAGTGAAACGAGATTATTATAGGTACACCATCCCCATTATTCGGAAATGAAGCTAAGAGCTGTTAAATTTTTCACCCTTGAAATCTTTTACGCGGATAATCGCCTGCTTTTGTGGCTCAAAGAGACCGGAGAATGGCTGACTTCCTTCCCGAGCCTGGAAGTATATAATTGACTCGAAACCCGTTGACATTCCCATTATATATGGACCTGTGGCTTTGTGGCCTTTTCTTTTTATATTGTCATCAAGGACTAATGTTAAGGAAAGATAAGACTGTATTTTTATTTGCGTATTACTAATGAGATGGTAGTAAACGTTCCAAAAAAGACTTACCTTTGAAAAGTGGGCACAATCGACCCCAACACGTAATAGCGCCTTTTCTGTTGTATTGCCCTAAAGCCAGTTCCATATAAAATAAAGGAATTCCACCCACCACCAACATTATGCAGTAGGGGACCAAAAAAGCACCTGAAAGTAATATTAGAGTATGCATTTACAGGGAGGAACTGGACTCTGAAGGTTGTTCTTAAATATGTCAGAGGAAATCACTTAATTTCCTTTACTCACTCAACCAAATGTAATTTTTAATTTCCTGCCTTTTTCCATATTTAACTACCAAACTTCTTATTCAGAACTGTTCTTCCGTAATAAAGTAAGTAAATAAGACCGAATGTTAAAGTCAGCATTAATAAGCAATCATCAAAGTGTGAGCAGCACCGGCTAATTAATACATAGAGTCTCCCTAAAGTGGCAATATCGCTTCTTTTACTCTAAAATCACGTTATAATTCAATTTCCCGTCCATCAAGCGATCCATTTAAGCGGCATGCAGAATATAGAGACACTCAGGAGGTGATATAATGGTTATAACGATATTAGACCAAAAGATGGGGAGATACTCAACGATAATTCAATCTTAGTATAAAATGAACTTACCGCCTCCATTTTTGAAACACAGATAGGGAAATCGCCATACATTGGCCAAATCTACGGCGAACCCGATCACGGACAAAAGGAAATCGACTTTTTTGCCCCACGTCTCTCGATGGTCCGCCGTTTGCATGGTGGGCAACCCTCGAAGACGATTCTGGGTCATGGTTTTACATGAAGCCATCAGTTTTTAGACGGTCGCTGTTTTCCTCCGCTGATGGTAGCCTGTGGTCGTGATGATGGTACCAGATGTTGCACAAACTGTAAAAAGTTAGTAAACCTAAAATATATTTTACAGGGTGTCTCTAATACTACTTGCGGTCAAAGAGTGCAAAACGTACTTATAGAGTTATTTGAAGAGGTACAAGAAAGGAAATATCTTTTTACAAAGAGCCCCATAAAAATAGCATCTCAACAATCTTTCGTTAGTTCAAATGATACGAGTCCTCGTGACATTAGTGCCATTTGCAACACAATGATCATGTGACAAACTGTCAGATGATGACACGGAGCCACGGATTACCTTTTCAGTTTATTTCAAAAAGTATAGTAAAAAATCCCCATTCTATAATTTTTTTTTTAAAAATGAGGAAATTTAAAGTGCTTTTTTTGTGCTTATATTTTAGCTAATTTAAGGTTCTTTGGTATAAATATGCCCTTTGCTGTGCTTTAGAACCATTCTGGCTGCAAAATAAAAAACACTCTTTGTGAGAATACAACTGTGACGTAATTTGACAGTATGTCACATGATCATCGGTTTGAAAGTAACAATAATATGTCACGTGAGTGCGTGTCAAATACGTTAACAGAGAATTGCTGAGTTGTTATTTTCAAAACTCCCAAATTTTCGTTCCATTTTTATCGATATAACCAAATCAATTTAATCCAATTATACTTACGGCTTGATGGATTTATTATTATTTTGATCGCTTATCCAGAAAACGCAATGAATGCGATTCAGAACGATTACAGGGGAAAGGGGGGGTTGACAAGCCGTCCGATCCAGAAACACTTGACGCGTTCCAGGTTGGACAGGGGCACTTGGAATATCGGTCTTCTCCCCCCATCAATCAAAAACCCGCTACTCGACGAGAGAAATTCATATTTGATGAACTTTTTAATGATACAATCATCACTCGTTTGATTTATTACCCAGTCACGGATAATTATTTACCTAAAAAGTAGTCGAAGCCGGACGATTAGACATTTCAATGTTCTATCCTAATTATTTTCTAAATTTAAATTTTAGTTTAAATTATTCTGAACTTTTTCAAACGCCCTGTAAACGACATTTCAACACTGCAAAGCGTAAAACACTACGGGAAACATTTTCAGAATCAACGAAATTAACAGCAATAATCCTGTAAATAGTACACCGGCTTATTAATAAAGAAATGCGTGGGGTTATACAGCAAATATCCTTATTAGGAAAGCTTATACCAGGGAAGTCCAATAAGTGAGTGGCTATCAATAATTATCTATTATTTAAATGTAAAAAATTAATTCATTTAAAGTACTACTTTCCGAATATATCATATTCTATTTTTGAGCATTGAGAATGGGAAACCCCGAATCAGATAAGAATTTCTAACAAAAAAAAAAACAATATTTTGTTTCAATAGTCAAAAACACATAATTTAACAGTTATCTGTATTTATATAATCTTACCACGTACAGAACAATAATATAAACTATCAGTTATTGAAACAGAGTATACTTATTCATGTTGTGGTTGTAAACTAGTTCAATGTGAGTGATTTAAACAATGACGCAGTTAATGCTGCTAGTCGGATTTTTGTCCTTTTTGGATGTAGTTTTATCTTTGGGTAATTCTGAGCAAGGTCACTTCACAGTAAATGCAAATTATAGCGCAGAAATCACAGTTCTTTTATTACAGGTTGGCCTAATGTTTGTCCTGAGATTATCAGTCGGTCAAAATGGAATGGTCGAACACCTTTCGCTGTAGATTACTCTATAGTTCCCACAAAAAATGTGATAATCCACCACACGGTTACCACAGAATGCAATTCTGAGACAGAATGTTCCAGAATGATCAGAGAGATGCAGAATTTTCATATGGATAACTTAGAGTTTCACGATATTGGTTACAAGTAAGTGGAAGAGACTGTTGGATCAACTCCAGTTTAAAAGCAAGTCAAAGTTCTTTTAAACTCTTAAAAAACGATTTTCTGAAGCCTAATTATTAAATTACTTCTAGTTTTATAATCGGTGGTGATGGGAACATCTACGAAGGTGCTGGCTGGCACAAGATTGGCGCCCACACTAGAGGTTACAATTCAAGATCGTTAGGTATCGGCTTTATAGGAAATTTCACTGGTAAAGTTATATTCTAACTTCTAACTAATAATTTGAATTACACTCATTATCTGTTTACAGATAAGTTGCCTAACGCTAATATGTTGAAAGCATTGAAAAGGTTTCTAGAATGCGGAGTAGCACTTGGGGAGTTGGACCAAAACTACCATTTGTTTGGGGCAAGACAAGTGAGCGCCACCAACAGCCCTGGTACAAGGTTTTACATAGAATTGAAAAATAATTGGCCACATTTTACCCTCAACCCTTAGTTTCATGCTATTTTAATAAATTATTTTTAAGAAATAACTGATGTTTGACTTACCAGAAAATTGTTCTGGGCATCGCTGGCTAACGCCACCCAGTTCTGAGCTCAAGATGATGTTGAGGATTTGGTCTGCCCATGCAGATCGTCTGTGCAAGATGTGACTTCTGACCTAGTGCTGGTAAAAGAGCGAACGAAGAAGACGCGCCGCGACGCACTAGGGCGTCGCATGCGTGGCCCAAGCACCGTCCTCCGGAGAACTTTTTCACTTCTTGCTGCGATTTGATTTGCGTTTTCTCGATTTGGAATCCGCCCCTTTTTGTGTAAGTTTTCCAAGTGTGAGTAAATGGCGAATTCTATTAGCTGAAGAAAATCTGCCCATTATCTTAGAATTATTAATTTATTACTAAGATTTGGTTGATCTATGGAAAATCAGACGAATTTTTTCTATAAATTTGGTACAAATATTAGAGGATGTCGCATATAGTATTCAGAAAGCACCATTAGATTCAATTTTTTAAATCTTTTATTCTAGCGAGTGGCAAAGAGGATGTATGGTTCAACGCAGCGGACATACACAACTTTCCACTTTTCTTTCGATAATTAATCAAAAAAATATGACACAGATTTTTCCAGTTATCCAGTATATGAAGCTAGAACGGTCGCGTAGCAATCGTAATCGGCTTTGTTTCAATCTTGGCCGTTTCCGAGCTGAATTTTTTATGGTAATACTCAAAGAGGATTTTTATTCGATTTATGGGATTTATCTTTCTTTTTTCCTTTTTAGATGGCAAGTATATGATCTTAAATAATACCCTGTTTGAGGTAAAGAAAAAGCCTAGTTATGACATTTCTTCCAAGAATTCATTAATGTACAATTTGGAACAATTGATCACTGCTGAAAGAGTAGAACTACTTCAAATTCAAAACATTTGAAAAAAAAAAACCGTTTCCGGGTACATTTGTCATGTCCCTTCTAGCATATTGCCTGCTCAATGCTTCATCTTCTGTCGCTGTCCTGTCGAAATAGCTGACAGACAGAAACCATACTTCACCTGTCATCATCAGACCAGCTGTTTTGCCAATTTGCCATGTATATAAATAAATAAACATTGTTATATTACGTGGTTCGCAACTTTTTTTGTATTAATAATTATAAGTTTGTGCAAAATGGAATAAGAAATATCGAGTGCTGTGACGTTGTAATTTCATATAATCTTCGCGCAATCAACTGGTAAGACTTTTATCACCTAAACCTATAGGCATGTTGTTAAATAATTTTTAGTCGTTTTTAAGTGTTTAAAAATGGGTGACGACGCTTCTGGAGGTGGATTTAATCCCTGCGAGTGCATATGGAACCACGAGATGGCTATGAGACGTTTGCTGAATGTTGTAGGTGGCACTTGATTACTGTATTATCATTGTTTTGTGTAGAACAGTCCAAAACTTCATACCAATTTGTTCCAAGGTTAAAAAGTTATCGCGAAATTCTGTACAATCAAATCCAAACCGGAAACTGTGTTTAGCTACTTACAATAATGCAATGTGACTTAATTTGTTTTTAATGTTTCAGTTAAGGAACTCACAATCAGTTTGCACTGATAGCGAATGTTTTGAACCAGGTACTCATCTCAATTCTGAAAGTTTCAGCTATTTTGATTCTCTTAAATTCGTGTTTTAGGAATAAATCCACCAGGAAGCACTGCAGACTCTGACAATTTGTATTTAATGACTTTTATTATTGGAATTAGTCTGCTACTGTTTTTCTTCCGTCCACGTATGCAGGCCAACGAGTCTTTGGGAAAGCCCACTAACAATGTAAGTTACAATTTTTGTTACAGTGACAACAGATTCCATCCATTGTTTACATTTCCCAAATCAATTATTTTGTAGGGTTGTTTAACACTGTAACTTTAGCAAAATTACAACACCAGTTATTACATGAATTTACTTTCCTTCTCTTGTATCTTGACGTTGAACTGTGCCTCCTTGTGCTGTAATTTCATAGAATACATTATAAATCTAGATCTCCATCTTATCTTAAATAGGAGGCTATGAAGACACAAAATTTGACATTTGATCAAAAGCTATTTCGATAAAGTCTGCCGCCGGAGGGAACCACTTTATTTTTTCTAAAAATCACGTGACCCCATGATTACAAAATTATACGCAGGCCACGTGATCTTTGGATCATATGGCGTTTAGATCCGAAAGAAAACGAGTAATTTCCTAGTTGTCATTGTTGTTGTCACTATGATGTCTATTTTGAATTTAAAATTTGAATATCGTTCACTAAAGTGCTAAAAGGTATTAAAAGTAAAGTTAAAGTTGCATATTTGTGTTGTTCGTGAGTTTTGTGAGTGATATGAGGGTGTCAGATTATGAACCAAGAGCAGCAGCAAGTTTCCTAATCCTGAACTTATTTAAAGCTTATGAAAACCTTGTTGGAAATGATCTAGTTTTTAAACTCTTGCTCTGGAAATATTTATCAAGTGCGTATTAATGTATTACTTATATGTTAATAAATAACTTATTATCTATAAAATAGCATATCACAAATAGCATGTTGTTGTGTTATCTATAGTATTATTGTATTTGCATTGGTAAAAGCAGATTCGCTGTTATAGTCCAATTTACTATAGTACACATCTTTTTTTATCAAAACCCGATATTAACAAATAGAAAAACAATAAAACATTTGACATTTTACGGTGAAGGAACTTTGACGCCCTCTAGCGGCCAAACGGTTTTTTTTTCTATGACATTTTGACGTACCTTGTCAAATAAGGGAGTAAACCAATGAATAAAAAAAATATAGCAGGAAGGAGCAATAGCAAACAAAGGGGGTGACAGAAACAAGGGGGAGAGGGGGAGTAATATGGCGGCCGTCAACTTTCGGTTGGCACTATAAAACACTATTATTATTGTCCACTGTACAACTTAATTTAAATTTGCAAAACTCAACTGTTAAAGAACCACAAACAAACAAAACAAATTAACACTAAATACAAACAACAAATTTTTGCGGGTTTGAAACTCCAAACTGACAATGACTTTGCGTCAATTCAACTGCGCAGTAGGCGAATGCGCAATCAACTTCCGTCCCCCTCGCTTAATGCACAAACGGGTTATAATTTGTATTATTGTTACCTCCTGATACTTGTTCTTTTTCCTCATTGGAGTAAACTATTCTAGAGTTTTTGTTGTTTAATGTGAAAGCACACCAAATACCTATAACCGGCTTAGCAAAACATGTCTAGTGTGCCGTGCAAAACGCCCTCTCGCGGAAAAATTATAATAGCTATGCCCGATCTGTCAAAACGTGACTTCAAACAGTTCTATTGACATGTAAATCTAGATTTATAATGTTTTCTATACTGTAATTTAAATATTTTCCAGAATACAAATAACACCCCACCAGCGCCGCCAATCGATTAAGCAATGTCAGGCATTAACAGAAACGTAATTTTTTTGGTCCCAAGGAAAATTTACAATATTGCAATATTTGGGCACTGAAATCACTTATTATAGCTTATTCCTTCTTGCACAAATTATAAACGGTATCTGGTATTAAAACAACGCATTTATTGTGTTTATAAAAGAGTAATAAAGATATATTTTATTAAGGAGTTTAGGTGTGTTTTATTGTGTTCCAAATATATTTGCTGATGAAGTAAAATCTGCTTATTTATTTTACTAGCAACCACTCTCACAGTTGTTTGAAAAAATTAACAAAGGTCATTATCTATGCATGACCAGTCAATTAAAATATAAAATTATGGAAAATTCAATTTTGTATAATTTGAAAAGTCATGAAAAACAATAAAAAACAGAACAAAAGACGCTACGTGTCCGATTTCTGCAAGCCTTTCAAAGTGTTCCTCACTTTTTGCAGCACCCCCGTCATTTGTTCATATTTGCCCGTCGAATTGGGCAAATTCTCAAAATCAATTACCGGACTGACACCTTTCGTAAAATTGTCGGCGTTTGGAAGTGCCTGATAAGGCGAACAGCTTTTTATAATTGGGGTACCGAAAACGCTACATTTTACACTAGTCGTTTTCGGGGTGCTTTCGTCTTGATTAACCTTTTCCTCCAAATTTGTTTGGTCTTCTTGTCCAGTCACATGGGAATTGTTTTCTGTAGGTTTAGTTTCTTCTGCAGTTTTGTCCTCCAAAACTACATTATCTGGGCAATTGTCTAAGGTTACGGCGTTACTTTCAGTTAAAGTATCTTTACTATCAGAAGAATCCCAGGGAACTGCTTCAGCAGCTTTTTTAATTTCTTCCAAAAGGGAGTTTTTCTGGTTTTCCAATTCCAGCAAACTAGTCAAGTCATTGGAATCTGAATCAACTGCTGAGTCCGTTCTTTTTGTCTGAAAAATGATTTTAGTACACTAAATCAAAATACAGAGTGCGTGAGTTACCTCTGATTGGTTTATAACATCAGCTAATAAGTCACTATTGTCCAAATCCATGTCTAAAGTTTCAAAATCATCCTGTTGACGTTCGGCCATTTTATTAAAAACGTCAATCATATTTTCTTTTCTAAAATGATCAGAGAATGGAGGTACCCCGTAATACTTGTGTTCCTGAAAAAAATAAATGTTTTCCCCTTTATTTCATATAAACAATATTCTTACATCTTTGAAACCCTTCTCCAAGGGTACATTAAACCCAGAGTAGTTAATTACTTTCTCCGGATTCAATCCTTGAATTTTTTTGCGGCTCGTATTTCTAACGCAATTGCCATCAATATCAAACATGTCCAAATCCGATTTCACATATTGCGCCTCTTCCAGCCATCCTGGCGGATAGCCGAACATTCGCATTCGATAGACGTAACCGGGTACTTGGTGTTTGCGTAAACCCAGCGCTTTCCTCAGTGCTGCCGATGGTTTTCCCGGTTGTAAGTGCGAGAACTTTTGGTCTTCTTCTAAATGGTATCGTCTGTAAGTCAGATATTAGTTTAAAAGTTTATTTTAGTTTTGAGATTTGTACTTACGCGGATTTGTATTTGTTTTGGTGTTTTTGACGATTTGCACCGATTTTTGCAAAGTTTTTCGGAAAAGGGCAATCTTTTAGGGAATGTTCCTGCTCGCAATTAAAACACACTGAACTAAAACTGGGCTTATTTGGATTACTCTTCTCTTTTCCGTCCTCTATCAAAAATTTTGCTGAATATTTGGTTGGTGGTAGCTGAATATTATGGGTATGTGCTGGTTGGGTGTCAACAACAAACAAATCAGCAACTGACTGAGATTTTTTTCTCTTCTTTTTCTTTTTTGGTGAGTTTGGTTTTGGAGTTGAAGGTAAACATTTTGCAAGTGTTTCCTCTATAAGTAAACCTGTATTTCACCTTGAACCTTATTCTAATAAACCTGATCTTACCATCTGAATGCTCATCAATACAAACTGTACCATCCAATACAATCCACTCTTTTGGATCTAAAGCTTCATCACGGAAAATATTTATAACATTTCCATTTTCCTTAGGATTTAATTCAACAAATTGCTGTAAAACTTTCATAAATTTCAACTTATAAATATCTGATATTGAGCTGTCCCTAAAGTGAATTGTGATAACAGGTTCTAGTTTGTCACTGTCTGTGTCTGGTTCAGCAACTTCTCCATCCTCAAGAATATCATTTGTACTTTCAGAGTGAATGGTAATAAGTTCTTTAATTTCTACTGCATTATCTGTACTATCTAGGTCACTATTTATAAAATTCTGGCTAATGGAAACAACCTGCAAAAATGAAACTTAATGTTGTGGACTGGACAGAAAGGGTTAGTGGAGAACTAACCTCACATTGATTCTCAAGGTTTGTGCTAACATCTAGTACTTTTTCAGTTATGATGGAATGTTCAACATTTACCATTTCAGTTTCATTGTCTTTTACTTCCAGTGTATGTACATTGTCATCATTAACTATAACTACATCCGGATCTAAATCAGAATCTAAGTCATAAGACACTGTCATTAAAGTAGTTATTGACATGATCTTTAATCACTTACTCTCATCTTCAATGTTAATAACCTCAGAACTAGACTGGCTCGGCAATGAGTCTTCAACCAAAATAACACTACTATTGCTTTGAAATGAGCAATCTTGCTCAACATTATCACCGGTTGTGTCATTGTGAAGACGATCGTTTTCAGGCTCAGAGTCTGCTGAGTTGTGGCTTTTTTGGGGCTCCGAAACGTCGTTTTGAGTGGTTTTTTGGACTTTTAGTTTGGGTTCTCCCTCATTACGGTCTGGGGGCTCCGGCGACAAATCCTTCTCGTTCACCTCAAAAATGTCGCACACACCTGCACTTTTACGTTTCCTTTGGCCTTTTTTTCTGGACGCCATTCCTTGAAATAATTAATAATTTTCTGGATCTTTTAAAAAGTTAATAAAAATGTGATTTTTGTTTATTATAATCTTTGACGTTGCCATATGACATTTCGAATTTTGGGATTGCAGTAGTATTAGAGCGCCAACTGGCAGGTTTGGGAACTATTCTTAACCACATTCAACAATAAACCAAACAGTAAACAATAATTACTGACTTGTAAAGTAAATGTTCTAAAGACCATAAGGCCTGCATGAAAAAACTAATTACTGATTAATATCATCATTAAATAGCAAATAAAAGTTAACCCTTCAACTTGACACGAACATCGATCAAACTCAAAATGCCGTTCCTCAAATCAAAACGTTACGCCCTTCCACGCTCCAGAGTTTTAGAGAATTCAACCAGAAAAAACGGACTTAGGCACACTATATTTAACACAGTGGGAGATAAATACGTAGGAGAATGGATGAACGACAAAAAAACTGGTAGATACCAGTAAATATTTTGAAAAATCCTTAAATAAGATTTAGATCTACAGGAAAAGGTGTTATACTGACCAGGGACGACGAACTGTACGAGGGAGATTTGCTTAATAATTACCGGCACGGATTTGGTGTGCTAGCACAACGAATCCCCAACACCGAAGTTTTCAAACTTTGCTACAGGGGCGACTGGAAGAATGGGAAAATGCACGGTTATGGCTTGAGGATTTATCCAGACGGTACGTTTTACATAGGAAATTTTAAAAATGGAAAAAGACACGGTCATGGACAACAATGGAGTCCGGATGGTGCGTTTTTTGATGGCGAATTCAGAAATGACTTCAAAGAAGGCCTAGGTAAAATACGACCTTCTCAGTGTATGTAAACTGTACTACTGAAATTATAGGGTTGTTTATACGTGCTGACGGTAATCGATACGAAGGCGAATGGAGAAAAGACCTAAAACACGGAAATGGAATGTTTTTCCATTTGAACAGTGGACAAGTCCAAGATGGGGTGTGGAACAATGACATGTGCGTTTACAGTCAATTGAAAGACGTAGATTATCGACAGTGCTGCATTGAGCCTACACCATACCCAATTCCTGAGGTAAGATCCTTCATTGAGAGCAAAGCTCTCTCTTTTGCAATGAAAGTTCATTTTTACCACTCATTTTATCCACGCAGGTCACTTTAAAACAGGTGGAGTTAGTATGCAAAACTGCAAAAGAACGGGCCCTTCTCGGTAATCTAAACATTTGTGATGAAGATATGATTACCATCAAAAGCGACAGGAAAGTTTCGATTTATCCGTCATTTTCCTCAATAAGGAATGTATAGAGATTCAAACGAAAAAAACATAAAAAGATATATTGACCGTATAATTTCTGTCCCATACGAATCTACAAAAGTTATGTGAAATCACAGTATGATTGTAAATTATCCTTATACAATACACTACTAAAAAATGTAATAAGTACAAAAATAAGTTGATTATTATTGCGCATCATGTATTGCACTTGGAGAAACTTATTGTAAACAAGTTACATTATAATAATTGTAGAAAGCAAAATTAATTAAAAGCACATAGGGAAACTCAATATCCGCCCCCACCAAACATGATATAAAGGATAATCAGTCAAACAGAATTTTCTGTACTTTATAGGTGACTGTAAAAGCTTGTGGAAGGCTATTGAAATATCATATTGAGCAAAAATATTCATTAATGTTAATTTATTATTGATTGAAAACTATATGACTGTAAGTAATAAATATAAAAATATATAACACACATTTGTATAGGTACAAACAAATTACATAAACCAGATAAACGACGTCACTATTCAAACAATAGAAAAATCAGATCTGATTTATTCATCACTAAATTACAGCAACTTTTGTTGGTATACTGTATTAACATGTACAAAAAGAGTGCTTTAAGTTGATTCCATCGTCATAAATAGATTGAATAAAAACACACTTGGAGAACAAATTTTTATATTAACACTTCTTGATGGAAGACTTTCACGCACGAATTACTGTAATTTTTTTAAAAATATTATTAATGGATATTCAAGTTGTATGACCAAATTTTTGAGATTCAGTAAAATACATAATATTTCTAATCCATTATTAACTAAGACGCCTTGTTTCATCAATAAACCCCACTAATTATCATCTACCTGTTCATTTATCCCATTAACGATACTGGAGAACATAGCTATTTAAGTAGATATAAAAAAATTGCCCAGAATCAGACTTACACGACATTTAAGTATGTAAAACCTGTCAAAATAGTACTTTAGAGTACGTAAACCACAGCCAAAAATATGTCTTTAGTTTCGCAAAACCGACAAAATCAAACAACGTGAATATTGTTGTGGTGATCGTCGCTAAACAACTTATTGCCGGTCACGTCTCCGATCTGGTCGTTCATTCTTTTCAGTTCCTTCATGCTGATTTCGTATTTATGCGCCACCAGGGACCGATAAAAATGTACTGCAAACGCGAGAAAAACGAACAAAATGGGCACTAGAACTACGCAAGCCGACCACGCAGCCGTCGTATTTATATTGTAAAATTTTAACCAGCAAATTATCGCGATTTCTGCTAAAAACAGTAGCAGTCCCAACAATGTGGAGAAAGCCCAAGCGGTCTCTATGTACCAATGCAGTCTTTCGTGCGGGGATTCCTCCACAAAGTTAATAGAATCCAAATTGCAAACCGTCTCGATGTTAGGAAGGATACAAGTGCTGATCATCAGCGCCAACATGTGTACGGACACTAAAAGGGTGGTAATGACCGCAAACACTACTAAAATGGTGGGTGGAATGGAGGATTCATTGTTCAGCTGCAGCTCCACCATCGCTACCATCGCAAAACCAGACAAAAGAGCAGAGGTTTTGCTGGATGCTTTCAGTTTTGCTTTTGACAGGTGCATCTTCCTCCATGATAGGTAACGCGGTGTGTGGAACACTTCGTCGTTCATTGACATGCTTTTATGCTGAAAAAAAGCTGTTTCAAAATTTATACTACTACTTTGTATGAAGTCTTTCATTTTTTTTTAGTTCCACTAAAGACAAACGTTTAAACATTTTCTCCTACATTATCAAATTTTGGAATTAATTGATGACCTCTAAATGATAATAGAAACTATTGAGGCAATCAGGGCAATTCTTTATAAAACCTCTGTGTCTTAATATCTCACCATTTCAATTACAAACTTTAGATTCAAAATCTCAAGTATTAAAATCCAACACAGCTTGATAATAACAGACCACCAAAAGTATGTATGCTTGAAGCAGATTATCAAAACTGAATCAAAATTACGTAATCATTGTCGGATGTTTTAGACATACTTCACTGATTCTCACTAATAAGCAGTAGTGGTATTCAAACTCATAAATGGGAATTTTATTGCAATAACATACCCCAGATAACAATGTAGAACTTGGTGTACACATGTCGGCCAATGACTAGCCTTGATTTGACTAATTAATATCATATCTAAACAAATAAGAGTAATGGGAGTGGGATTGTGCTCCATTGACCTTGATATAAATGCATTCTTCAAGTTGGTATTTATTATTCTGATTTTAATTACTGGCTTGTTAAAAACAGTAAACATAAGGCCATTCATTTGACTACATAATGTTGTGTATTGTGAAAAATGGAACTAGAAAAGTGTACTAACTTTTTTATGTCCTCTGTTGTAAAGTTGTGTATTTTCGCCGGTTGCGTTCTGGTTTATAGATTTGTTGAAATCTAAACCCACTGCTCCAGTGCTCCACACGTACATTAGCTCACAAAATTCTGAAAAAAAGTCATAAAACAATGATTTTCTATTTATACATTTTATGACAATCAAATGGACAGAGTGCTACATAAACCAAAGTGTAAAACCTCTGGTAAATCCTGAGCATTTGTTGCTATTACCACCTTTTTATTCTTAGCAATAATCTTAGTTGTTTAATCAATTATTTAGAATGAAGAACTACAGGAAAATTATTGGAATGTAAATCACAGGGACTTAATTTTTTAAACACAGCCTGTCCATTAATATATTTTTTCAGTTTTTCATTCAGAGAGTAATTAGAAAATCTCTGTCATAAAGCTAGAAACTGACAAAATTTATAAATTTTAATGTTAAGCCTTGTTTTAAAACTACTCTGCAAATACAACATGAACAGGCAATGTAAATTCTGTAGAAATAAACCTAGAAAAATACTTTAAACCACTGTAATGAAGTGTATGTGGGTCAACTCATAAAATAAAGAAAGCCTACCTGAACCAAATCACAATTAACTGCTCTACCTGCTGACTTAACACTGAATAAATAAGGAAATCATCAGTATACAGTAGCTGGCTTTAATTGTTTACTAAAACGCTACGACTTATTTCATAATGCCGTCTCAAATCCAGGTAAACAAGCAATTATAAACAAGAGATAGAAAACATGAAAAAAGCACAAATATTTACTCAGCTTGGTGTAGGAATGGCAACTTACTGATTTTAATGTTGGTTCCATAAGCTTATGACTTATACCGCTCATTACCAAAAAAAAACATCCGTTGAAACTGTACAGGCGGTTCAAAATAGGAAAATCCAAACTGAGGTATGGGAAGATGATTGAAGAACCAATTCTGAAGGCAAACCACTAATTTTTTTTGCAACGTTAATTTTTAAGGTTATGTAGTGAGGAAACGTCATAACAAAAAACAAAACCTTAATTAGTTGTTATCTTTTACTCGCACATGGAAAGATAGAGAGACAACCAATGATTAAGTAGTGACAACAAACTCGTTTTCGCATGTTTAAAGAAGTGTTAAAGACACGTTCATGTAATAATAATTAACTTTACAAAAAATGCAAATAATATATATATAATAACTTACTGGGAACCCCACTATTTCGAGACTGCGAATTTCTTCCAAAAGGCACATGGGTGGGCGCGGGCCCATTGATTACTTCCCCATTTGGAGGTTTCTGTACAGGCATTAACGTACAGGTCGTTTCTTTTTCATGTTGGTGCGAAAAAGTCGACGTACTGGGTGCTTGACTGTCGCAAAAATCTAAAAAATAGGTTTAAGTAGGTGTGATTTTTTGTAAGTTTATCGTATAATATAAGCCTCGCCACAAATAGTATGCAATAATTATAGTAATACAACTTCAAAGTACCCGAAATGCAAACGTGTCTACTGACTGTAATTGCGGCAATAAAATTCTGTTTTTACTAATAAGCTTAAAACACGCTTTTTTGCTGTTTATTTAATGATTTAAATGTAACCGTAATTAAATTGGATACGATCTTAGTTTTATGAATAGTAAACGGATGTACGATGATTTTTTTTGCTCCTATGATTTTTATTAATTCATGCGTTACCGTGTCTAGTATTACATCAAGGCTGTTTATAATTCAATTAGAGACAAATAGAAAATCCTGTCATGGATGTAGGTATATGGTAACAGAGCCAAAGAACATAAATTAAACCAAATTCCTTTCAACACAAAAAATGGTGCTGTTTTGTTTACAAAATAGTAGCCAACAATAAATTTCCACTAGTGGTTCGTTGTTTAATTTTGAATCAAACATTATTGGTAATAAATAAGGTGGTTTATCATCTCACCTGGTAATGAAGTAGCCAGTTTGGATCTGGCAATCAATAAACCCTGTTTGACGGTAAAATTTCCTCGTTCTTAGCATACCACACACTGATTGAGGCTTGGAAAATCGACGCTCTCGACGCTTTCCCGTTACAAACTGACGCGTCGTCGCTGATTCAGAACTTTCCCACCGGGAATTGGGGATCGCTTTTGTATTTTTAGTCGGGTTAAACCAGATGTTTTTTTTTTGTTCCCACTTGGCCAATATATCAATATTTATCTCTAAAAATTAATTAGAATATATGGTATAAGTATAATCAATCACGTTGTGTATTGTTATGAACTTTGCTAAATTAATTTGCATTAAATTTTCATTTAAATGTTTTTGTGGGCTAATCTACTTATCCGGGACTATAAAATGCAGATTGTGGCGTGATTGAAATTTATTTGTGGAAATTATAGTTACCGGTCTCGTAAATCTATAATTGTCCTCTTTTAGCTGAAAGTAGATATTATATGGTCATTTCAAACAGTATAATAGGAAGAATATTGTGTTTTAGTTTATAAATTGAAATAATACATAATTTAGTCACTTAAGTTTTTTTTTAACTAAATATCAACTTTTATTAGGTGTAATATTAATAAAGTTGCCTCCCAATCAATACTAATTCAGTCTGTTCAACCGTTGGAGTTTCTCTGGTTGCCGTTACAGTCTAAAAATCTATTACTACCATTTTTAAAGAAGAAGAGCTGTCAATGTAAACGTCACCGTCAATGATAATTTAAGTTGTCCTTTGTCAAAATAAAAACTAATTGTCATGTACCCGATTTTCGAAGTAAATAATCTAGAAATAATGCAATTTTACCTGAAACAGGCAATAATCGGCAGTAAAACTGGTTGGAAGCAGCTAAAATGAAACTACTACACAAGGATATAGACAAAGGGGGTCAGGGGTAAGTGGCTTAATCAATTATCGAATTTACTATGTGAGGTTAGGTTTCTTTAAAGATTTTGTAGCCTTATGGAATAGGCCCTACACTTTTAACGTACAATATTTGTTAACGCTAATAGGATTTAATGTAAACTGATAATTGAGAGAAGAATACCTAATATCCACAACTATAATCTAGTCAATTTTGTTATTTACTGGTAATAAACATTTTTGCCAAAGAAATTGCTGAGTTTTGTTTTTCTTTAAGTAAAAGGGTGAATGTGGCAGGTGGTTTTGTTACACAACATATCACTTTCTTTACTTATGGTGCTTTAACCCATATTTCATATTTTAATGTTATATTTGCTATTGTTGTTTTTACCTAAATTTGTAAGTTGGTAAATAATCCAAAACAGATCAGAATTATATTTAAAATACATTAGTTTTAGTGCTATAAGTAAATTTTTTTTTTGTTATTATGGATGACACACATTGCTGTTTACTTCTTCTTTCTTATTCAGTATTTTGTGAACCAGTGGACAACTGTTTGAAGTCACTAATAAATAACTAATAACCTTATTCTGCCTTAAGGTGACTTGGATGGTCAAGCAAATTTTGCTAAACTGAAAGAGGGATAGGACTCATATTTGTCAGTATTTGCTATTATCTGATCCAAGTCACCTTTATAAGAGGGAGGGGAGTAAGAGTAACTTTCAAATGTTAAATGAGTTGTGAATTGAAATTTCATAGTTTTTCTTATCCTACAAAAAGGGTGTTTAGTAATTAAATTAAAGTATATCCTCCTGCCTATCTTTGAAATTTTGTTAGTTACTGTTTTCTTAAAAAGCAGCTTGTTGGGCAGCAAAAATTATAAAAAAGCTATCTTTTTAACCTTATTAACACATTACATTATATTTTGAAAAAAAAACTTAAGTAAATAAATAAGTTCCTAATTGTTTCAGTGTTGTCACCCTAACCCCTGAGGAACCAGAAGACATGTGGCATGCTTACAATTTAATAGCAGAAGGTGATTCTGTAAAAAGTTCCACTATTCGTAAAGTACAGTCTGAGTCATCCACAGGTTCATCTACATCAAGTAGAATAAGAACCACTTTAACTATTACTGTAGAAAGTATCGATTTTGACACTCAGGCTTGTATGTTACGATTAAAAGGCCGAAATATTGAAGAAAATCAATATGTCAAAGTTAGTTGACTCTACATTAATTTTGGGGAATGTTTTTGCAGTTTCCAAGTTTTAGTTGGGAGCTTATCACACTTTAGATCTTGAGCTCAATAGGAAATTCATACTGCGAAAACCGGAATGGGATTCGGTTTCACTAGAAAGGATAGAATTGGCCTGCGATCCTACCAAATCGGCCGATGTTGCGGCTGTTATAATGCAAGAAGGGTTGGCCCATGTTTGCTTGATTACTTCCAGTATGACAATTATTAGAGCTAAAATTGATGTGCATATTCCTAGAAAAAGAAAAGGATTTGCGCAACAACACGAAAAGGTGTTTAATTAATTCAAACTTGACGAAAAACTAAAGGTTTTCATTTAGGGTCTAGCTAAATTCTATGAACAAGTAATGCAAGCTATTTTGAGGCATATAGATTTTAATGTAGTGAAATGCATTCTTGTGGCTTCCCCTGGTTTTGTCAGAGATCAGTTCTATGAGTACATGTTTCAAATGGCTGTTAAAACTGACAACAAAGTGTTACTGGAAAACAAGTCTAAGTTTATGTTGGTACATTCCTCTTCAGGATTCAAACACTCTCTTAAAGGTAACATAAATTGGAATTAATGGAAAAATGTCACTTAAAGGGTGCTGTGTGTATATCTATAGAGGTGCTGCAAGATCCAGCTGTAATGGTCAAAATATCAGACACAAAAGCAGCCAGTGAGGTAAAAGCCTTAGAGCAATTCTATACAATGTTACAGTGTGAACCTGCTAAAGCTTTCTATGGAAAGAAACACATTGAAAAAGCTAATGAGGCTCAGGCTATTGAGACTTTACTTATATCTGATAAGTTGTTTAGGTTTGATAAACCAACCTGATATTTAAAGGTGATTAATTATCCAGAATATTCTTGTAGGTGCGACGATGTTAAACTAAGAAAGGAATACGTGCAAATTGTCGATTCCGTTCGGGACTCAGGTGGCGATGTTAGAATATTTTCTAGCATGCATATATCTGGGGAACGTAAGGAGAATTTTTTTTTTTGGTTGAAAAACTTGTTTAATGATTATTGTTTTGTAGAATTAGAACAGCTCACAGGTATAGCAGCCATTTTAAGATTCCCTATGCCTGAGTTAGAGGAAGACAGTGAAGAAGAGGAAGAACCGAATTAACTGCCAATATTGTTTGCCTGGTAAGAAACTTTACTATCCACAAATCAAGTGTATTATGTAAGGGCTGACCCCTGCAGTCATAGCTAAATCTATATGTAATTGAATTCTGTATATACTCTTAATGAATATTTATTATGTATTAGGCCATATATGAACATGTATGGTATTTTTGTACGACGAATACACGTCCTCAATTATTAAACCGAATCGGTAATTTGTTATATAAATTGCCAAATCATACATTTTACATTGCCAATTTTATTTTGTTGAAAGAAGTACATTGTTGGTTGTATATTTATATTTTACCTATTTATTATTAACACAATGAAATGTTTAATAATTTACCAGCTCACGCTTATCGATTCGATTTTGTTTTTAATTATCTACTGAATTTATAGGAATAAATAATTATTGATTGTCCTTGTTGAGAAATGATGGTTTTATTTACTTCTATTGATGTTTATACAAGGAGGATAATAGAACTAGTATGTAGTCACTTGATTCCTGCCATTCAACTATTCCTAATTTATTCGTTTAGGTTTTGAGTTTAAAAAAAAAAATGAATTAGCAATTATAAAATCAACTTTATTAAAACATATCAAACAGCAGCCCCTCCTTGATTTGCCTTCTTAGTTTTCTTCTCTGCCAATTTTTTCTCATCATGTAACCTCCTCTTCTTTCTCAGTAGCCAAATTTCTTTGGCGCGATCCTGCCTGCCTTCCATCATGCTCTTGTACAGTTTCCTGTGCTTCTTTTTAATCATCTTTTCCCTCAATCTGTACTCTTGTCTTTCCTGTCTGTTCTTCTCCCATGGTACCTCTTTGTACACTTCTCCAGTTGACACCGAAAGTTTGGATTTCTATTTTTTATTTTAACCTCATTTGTATACATTCAAGATATTGGTCGGATGTTTTACTTTACCTTTGATTTGTTGCCATCATCTGCTTCTTCTTCCTCACCTCCAGCTGCATCTTCCTGAGTTTTCTCTTCTTCCTCTTCACTTTCTTCATCATCCACTTCCTCATTCTCAATCTGCTCATCTTTCTTGAACTGTTCTTCCAAAAGAGATGGGTCATATAAAGCTCTTTCTTCTGGTGGAATGTACTGTTGATCTTTCTCTAAAAAAATATTAATATGACATTACATACACTCTCTCAACAACAGTTACACATTTAGTTACCTGGATCAATAAATGGTGATAAATGTGGTGGCAGCACTTCACCCATAAAATATTTATTTACTGGCAACAGTTCTCTGGCATTTACACTGTCAAAGACCCATTGGGGTTGGATGTAATAACGCGATATGAACTGCTTAGGCATTGAAGGCCTGTCAACAATTTGATGGGTAATTGACTCATCATTCTCATCAAAAGTGGCCCCTTAAAAAAACATTTTTTTACAGTTTCAAAATAATTTGCAACACACAAAAATAACTTACCTACAAACAAGGTTTTATCCCAAGACACTTCACCTCCAAAACACCTAATAACAAAAACAAAAGGCTCCCTGGGAACTTCTCTATTCAAAAAGAACTTTAATCCCTTGAATAGTGTTTTTAGTTTCTTAATTTTCTCAGCCTCCTTCTTGGCCTCTTCTACCTTCTCTGGATTTTCATCAGCAGTAAAATTATCAATTTCCACCTCCTCTTCATTAATATCAGTTGCTGTTTTTGATATAGGGAAGTTCAATGCACACACCCTCTCAGCAACAAACACAGCCTCATCCACCAAAGATTTTTCTGTTTCATTTTGGGTTAAGGTGGTGTTAAATTTGGGTGGGTAATGTAGGTTAAGGCTGTGATACAACCGGAAATTCACAAAACCTAATAAAATTGTGTAGAACTCCACAAAAGTAGACATGATTTTAAAGTCAACTTCTGATCTTTGCTGTGGTTCAAAAGCAAAGTGGTGAGGGACAATCCAAGTCACATTTTCTCCCTTAATTTCTGCCTGATAATAATAACCTTTTATGGATATGAAAACTTTACGCAGTGCATTAGCTTCAATAACAGCATGCAAAAACTCCATGGTTAGTCTTTGACACAACCCTGACTGGTCTCTAGGGACATGAGCCAATGATGGGAAAGTACTGAACAAAAAGCATAAAGTGAGACAGTCATCTAAGTCACGTAAGGCATCCACAAAAGTTGGGTATCTTTCTTTTACAATGTGGTCCAGTTTCAATGTTGGGTGGTTATTTAAATACTTATGCAATTTTTCAAAATCCCTAATAGCCCGGGCACGTCCAACTTTCTTGTTGAATATTTTATAGTCTCTAAGCCTCCATATAATGGGCTCATGCAACAAAAACTGTATGTCTTTAACATGGTAGAGGGTTTTAATGCCACTCTGGCCTTTTTGGGCTCTTTTCCGGTTACGGGGCTCCCGAGGATAAATGCCCTTAATGATACAAAGACGTCTAAAATCTTTTAGGGACAGTTGAAGCTTTTTAAGGGCTGCTTTTCTGGTCATAAACTGTGCCCCTTCTCCGGTGGAATACTATCAAAAATCGTGTTTAAATTATGTTTATTTTTATCTATAATTAAGGCAACTTACCTTCTTCTTACGTTTGGAAACCATTTTTTGTCAAATTCTACTAAATGCACTAGAAATATGATTTTTAATAATGCTATAAACAAAGTTAAATCAAAGAGGCACGTGAAGGAACTTTGAGGTTAGTTCGTAGTTAATGACACATCTGACATCTCTTCTTTTCTTTCTTATAAGGAACTGGTTCGAACAGTGAACTCGGTTATGAGCATGGAAATGACACAACAGACATTTCAACATTCGGTTTAGCGGAAAAAATCTCAAAATAATAAAATCTCAACCCTTAGGCGGAGTAGTACAATCAGGGTTCAAAGACGGGTTTAGTTTAGCTGAACTCGACTGGTACTTGATCCTGCCCATAAGAAGAGTATTGCTGTCACACATTAATTTGACAGCAATGCTATTCTTATGAGCAGGTTCAAGTACCAGTCGAGTTCAGCTAAACCCGTCTTTGAACCCTGATTGTACAACTCGGCCTTAGAAGGATTAAAACAATTATTTCAAAGGGTTTCCATGTTTTGACTATATTAATTGAACCAAAACTTTTTATTTTAACCAACTTTTAATAGTATGTGTGAAAATACAAGAATGTATAGTTCATGATCTTTTCATAGTTTCAAGTACTATCAAATGGAAGTAAAAAATACAACATTATGCTTTATTTAAATATTGTTAATTTTATTAAAAGAAAATAAGAACCAGATGCACACAAAAATGATCAACATGGAGTATTACAATTATATAAACAACCTCATTGCCTTAAAACTACGAAAATGACTAAAAATGGTGCACGTTAGTCGATAGGACTAACACACAAAAGAAAAATAAGAACTGTTCTCTTTTTATATTTACATGTAACAATCTTTTCTCTTTACAAATTTGCCCTTTGGTTTCCCCAGCTATCACAAAAATACAAATTAACAAATAAAAGCTGTTACAGTAGTTTTAGATTATTACTCAGTTAATTTTGTGTTTGATTAGCATAAACTACACGCAAAAATACTAATTCAAACTGTTTTGCGAATATTTATTCTACCCTACGTACAGTTTTACTCAAAGATGCCATATAATGGCTACATCACTTTTACAAGCTATACCTGTACTGACAAAATATTTGTACAAACAATATATACATATTCGAGATCATATGAGAAACCTTAAGAATCTTACAGAAAGAACATATTTACATTTTAGAAAATTGAGATATTACAATCAAACAGCGACAATTTTGCTAGGATCCACTTTAACTCTAATGAACATTACATCGTCTTTCATAAAATGTCGTTTTTTCAGCATTTCGTGCGAGACAAATTTTGGGAATCCAAATCCTAAGGAATCAGGTTCTTTGCTGGGTCTCTGAAAGTTTTTCCACGTCGGGTCTGGTATGAAACTTTCCACAATGTTGCAAGCTTTCTCTGGACAACTGGACTGGTCGAATAAAGTGAACGACACTGAGTGCGCAAAAGGCCAGCGCAACAGAGCGTCATATTCACCAGGTAATATTTTTATGTATACGGATATGTGGCTGTCTTCTCCTGCTCCATTGCCGTTTGGGAACAGTGAAGCCTGTTAAACAAAAACTGTTAGTTATAATATTCCTTGCATAAGCATATTGTTAACCTACCTGAAGCTTGTATCCATATTGACTAGTGTAGAAAGGAGGTGATACCAGCTCCATGCCTTCTTTGGTTTTGGCCTCAGCAATCTTAGCAGAGAATTCGCTAATTTTCCAGATCAAAGTTCCAGAATAATTCAATGACAGCCTAGACAAAGCGCTTTTAAGCGAGGTAATTTGGTGCTGTTGCTTGGACACGACACCGCACATCATCTGCAGATGCTGCTGGCAATTCTCCTCCAGGTGCTTTTCCATGCTGTACCTCGGACCTTTGAACCTACAGCCAGCTTCCTTGAAACTGCAACTGTGTACTGAAATGCTGCACTCCTCTTTCAAGTGGCTCTCCAGTTCCTCCCGGGCTAATACGTTCACATCGCATCGGTTGGGACATTGGATAGGCACTCTACCACATTTAAGATGGTGGGCCGCTAAAGTGTCCGCCACGAATTCTTTATTGCAGAATCGACAGGGTAGGAGTCGTTTGGAGCAGTCTGATACTTTGTGCTGGCTGAGGTGTCTTCTGTGGATTTTGACACCGCATTTGTTTTCACAGTATAATGGTTCGAAGCCGCAGTTTCCAACGTGATTCTGTAAGAAAATATTCATTGTTAAAATGAAGAGTATTAAACCAGATTTAACTTAATTAAATCCAAATGGTAACTGAGAAAGTATGAATTTGATCACAACATCACTACTGTCCCATCTCTACTAGATGTCCAGACAGTGTCTGTCTAATGTCAAATATCAAAAAATTGTCGCTAGTCAAAAATATTAATAATCAATAACTGTCAAATGTAAGTAATCGTTGAGTTTGAGGTTTGAGTGACTTCCATTTTGTTTCACAGTTTAATTATTGAGGTTCTTAAACTTTTTAACTTTTATTTTATGTGTTATTTTAATAGGTAACTGATGTGTACTAAATTAACTATTACCAAAGATTTCAAAGGACAGAAATAAAGCAACCCAAAACCAATATCAGACTTCTTAACTCTATCCTTTCAAAGGTAAGCCAGAATTTATGGTCTTTATGTTGGATTGTACTTTTGCTTTTCACTTTCATTTCTGCTCACCGAGAGAGCCCTAAAGAAACTGACTTTCTAAGAATGATTCAAACGTTCACACCCAAAGTAAGACTAACATCAACTACTACTTATAACTTGTTATTATTATGACTTTTTTTAATTAACACTACTAATTGATATATCCAAGCAGTTCATAATAATTAGACTCGACCCTGTGGGTGGTTTACGCAACTTAAAAATAGAAGGTCCATTCATGGAGGCAGTAACATGTGCTAAACAATCTTTGATCATATAACGCAAGTAACCGCCGTTTCAGAAATTTAATACCTCCCATTGAGTGTTATTTTAAGTATAGAACTGATGTGTACTCACTTCTAATGCGTGTCCAGAAAATTCTTTGTTGCAAAACTCGCATCTTGTCCTCCGTTGAGGGCAAGTGTACTTGAGGTGGTCTTCCATCAGCACCCTGGGGATTTGAGCTCCGCACTTGCTAGTGCAAGGGATGGCGTCGTGTTTGCAGGTGTTCAGGTGGGCCTTTAACTTCCTCAACTCGTCCGACCATTTGCATCCTTCTTTGTGATGAATGCAGTAAACCACCGAGCTCATAATCGCTTTTTCTGACTCTGGATCAGAGTAGATCTGAAACAAACCACTGCCAGTTAATTTCTGAATTTTTTACTTCTATGTGGGTTAGTTTAGTATTCATTGTTAATGAACGTACGTTTATTCACACGATAATTATTACTCACTGGAATTTCTACTTAATCTTCTATTTTAGTGGTTTTTTATAATTGCTGCTAAAGAGTCATCATTCAGTCAATGCAGTGTAAAACTTTTTTTACTCTGTATACTGAAAATTGTGACCTGTAAATATTGTTTATCTAAGCCAGTGGATTTAAATTTTGAACTACTGTTAGTTTAGTCTAAATTCTTGCTTTGGTACTTAATAAGCAAAGAGTACCGCTGAAATTTACTACATACAAGTTTGTTCAGTGTACACATAAATTAACCAGCAATTACAAAAAAAAGTGTTGAATTATCTGTGTACTAAAAAATTCAAATAAAACACATCTCAAGGATTTTATGACCAATCTAACCTACTAACGATTTACCATTTAATTAACTGTATAATAAGTAGAACACCGACATTTATTGGTGGTTAAAAATTAAGCCGCCTTCAGACTTACACGTATTTTATTAATATTAATTTGCAGTAGTTCTGATTGTAAAGCAAGTTTTAAAAAAGTGTGGCTATTGTACGAAATAAGTAATAACAATAGTTACTAGAATTATGTAGTAGTGGAAAATGTTCTATCAAATTAAAAATATTGAATGTGGGTCAGAGCAATCAACTTCAAGTATACTCAAGTAGAATTTATGGCATTAATTTAATAAGAGCTAATTTGTTGAGGTTTTTAAGGCGCCAAAACAGACAAATAGTTTTATTTTCCACATACATGAAGGAATATTAATGCATTTCTTGACTCACTTGATGACTACTATTTTAAATCTTATGCGTAACCACTGGAAGTTCATGTTTATACCGACGTAATTGATGACTATTTAAAAGTATAACTCATTTTCAGTGTGAGGCCGTTCTTAGAAATCTGCATACAAAGACGATAGTGTCTTCGTTTGTTGGATTAACCACAAAATCCCACAAACTTATTCTTTATTGACTTTGTGATTAAGCGTCACAGATAAAGCCACAAGGGTTGGCACCAATTTATTGGTATAAACGCGCCTTTTGGCTCTACATAACTATATTTGTTAATGAGGGAATTTTGATTACTTAAGAACTGTATAATTAATTGATCCTCGCATTATTTGTAGACAACTTTACCATCTAGGATGATGTCATTGTATAAATTTTAAAGGTAATAAAACCAGAGCTATTATACTTTTTTGGGGTATAAACTTTCTCTACAAAGCAAAAAGTGTCATACACTTAAAACTGCGTTTTACCAGATGAGGTTCCTGGGAAAGCAAATCAACAAACGACTTGAAAACATTGCAATTTTAGCTGGAGTCAGCTGGTTAACTTTGGTATTGTTTGGTTCATTATAATAACCATAATCGCTTCCACCTGACCTTACAATATAATCATTTGCGTATATTACACATTTCTAAGCAAATTTCACTTCTGGTTGTTTCAACAAGTTTTTCTAAATATGTGTTTTTTTAGGAGGAAATGGAAGAAGCTGACACACACGTTTTGTGGTCTATTATCTATGCGGATGATTGTTGAGAGCTGGAGAGAGCAGTCTTGTGGACTTTAGAAATCCAAGAAAGTTACTACGTTGTTCCTTCCTGGCTGCTTTGAGTATCACTTCAGGTTTTCTGAGGTATGTAGTACATGGGAAAAGACAGGACACTGTAAGCCTGCCTAGTTTTATATTAAATAAGGTGCATTGTAAATTAATACTAATCAAGTGCTGATGTTCCAAGTGTCATCAATCTTAAGCTCTTGGTCTGCATAACGCTTCCAGAGAATTTCTATGTAGCATTTAACTAGAGTAACTGCATCTTGTCATACTTATGTCTGAACGCCACTTGCTATGTAGATCTTTTCTTATTGTTACTACAGAAGTAAAAATTCATCTATGAAGTGAACCAGGGCGTGAACAAACTAAACAATTATCGGCAATTAACTCTTTTATTTAAAGAGGGTAGCATTCTAAATCATCATCTGATTACTTACAACTTCCAAATTGTCTTTTAAAAACTTGGAGGTGGGTCACAAAGTAGCACTTATCAGCCGGAATCTAAAAACATTTCCAGTGCTTTTTACCTGAATGATTTCACGGTTCGCATCTAAACTTTGTGTGTCAGGAGGTAGTGCTGACTGAGACATTCTTAAAAGTAAACAGATAATTTCTACTTTCGTCAAGGTCGAAAATTAGAAACGGTTATTGGGGCGTTAATGGTCGTAAATGGTACTACCGAGTTTGGTCTGTTTGATAAAAATTGTTTGTCACACTTTAAGAGCTTACAAGAAGATGCATGTGAACAAACCATTCATTCAAAATAAAACAGGCGCTGTAATGTAATGTATATAAAAAGGCCGTTTGTGACACAGATTAGGTCGGTACACAGATGCATTAAAAGCAATACGATGATAGTTTGATGGCTAATAAAACACCACTTCCTTTGGTTTAGTGTGTTACTCCCATTGGGTGAATAACCTTCATAATACTAACAATGAAACCACTCAAGAATGCGCATATAATGTTTATGTGGATTATGGTGCAACCAGAGCTATAATGACACAAACTTATATGTGTATGAAGCACAATTTAAACTGCTGGTTCTAACCTCCTGTTAGCTTAAGTACTGTTACCGCATAATATAAAGTTCAGACAGGAAATAGTCAATAATCTCCACCTGCATTTTACTTGATTATTTTCTGCATAGTCCAACATCGAGGCGATAAAATTAGACATTCCTTCCGTTAACTAACTCCGGGAGACAGTCTCTAGTCGCGAGTCTATGAAATAAATCAGCTTTTATATACCGGATGGTTATGCCACGCCACATACTTGGCCGAGTTGCAGTGTTGGGGAATGCATGTTAATTAGTGTTGTGCATAATATCGATATGTTTATCAGATCTTGAGTTATGACTAAATTCAGTTAAATCTAAGTTAACGACTTATGAATGGTTCATGAAAAATTTGAACTTATAAATTCAGTTGTGACGAATGGAGTTTGCTCTGTTTGGAAACAAATGTGATAACCTGTATAAGAACGTTTATACATTCAGAAATCTGTAAAAGCTTTTAAAATGCTTGCTCAAATAATAGAATTTTTTGCAAAATGTTGCATTTTAGCAACTTTCATATTGCATAGAACTTGGCGTTAAATCATACAATTTCGTTATATTACCACACATTCGCATGTAAGTGTAAATATGCTTTAACGATTAAATTTTGATCTACACACAACAGTATCTTGATCAAATAGTTCCAAATTTCTGACCTGACAATTCTGACATACTTTTGTTATCTCTATCCATTAATAAGGCAATATCACCTTTAACTTTTTCTTAAAATCACCTTGAAAAGGAACGAATTGTGATCATCTCATCAGTTTTTTTATTAGAAATTGATACCAAGGCTAAAAACATGCAAAACCGCAACCAATACTAATCTAATATTCCTAATTTCTTGCTGTATGGCCTTGTAATTAAAAAAAAAAAAACAGGAAGAACTTTGCTGTAATTGCTCTGTGGCCTATCCCGTTACATGGATCAGTCACTAATTGTTCATATTTCCTGTGCCTATAGCCATATGCTTCTTCTTGGTGTCCATTTGTTATTTAACTTACTCTCTACAAAGATAATGTTCAAATAGGAAGCCCAGTTATATTGGTACGGCTCGTCTTTTTTACAACGGTCGATTTGCTAATTTGCCTTCTCCAGCTCTGAATGGGCAAAGCTACAATTTCGGTTCGTTAACCCAACATTACGATAATTGATCCCCTTAGGAATTTCTTATGCATAATTTATCAAGGACAAATCCTTCAAGTTTTTTGCCACCAGGTGTTCTGAAGATCCCACCTTTCGCGTGTATGTATGCAAGTGATGGAAGGATGGGTGAATGTTCTCATTACACTCTTAAGACGAGTCCTAACCAGTCTAAACAAAACCAGACCTGACCTGTGTCCAATTCCGACAACCTTGCATCTAAATACCTGCGCTGCCGGCCAACCCGACTTGTTCAATCCTGCAGAAAATACCATGACGATATTTATTGCGGTATTGAACCCGAGACCAGAAATCGAGCATTCTTTGGTGATTATTGGCTACGAAACCGCTGATGTTGGCTAAGCCAAGTTTACATTCCTCTGGTAATTTTTTTTATTCAACTTGAAAAAAAAATCAGTGAATTTAATAAACATCTGCCCGGCCTTCACAATAATGTACAAACAGCTGGTCCACTACTCGGTCACAATAATAAATACACCCGTGGTGGGCAGATGTAACTGAAAAAACACCTTTAAGTACCTGATGGGCAATTGTTGACCTTTTAAAGATGAAATCTCGATTAGGTAAGGCACGTTCCACACTAACCGTGCACGAATTGCAGCCTCACCTGCGTGAAAGCTCGTCCTTTACACGTCTGTCGTGATATTCTTGTTAGTGTGGGTCCAGCCTTACATTCATTTTGATTAATGATGAATTTAATTATTATTACAACAACTTGCAACAAACCCAAATAAACGGGTAGTGAGTATAAAGCAGATGGTCTGATTGGTTAATCAAATTTTGAGAGAAAAATTAGTTGTACCGTTCTGAAGTCAATTGACCCTCATTGAGGAGAAATACTGAAAGCTATTAACTCAATTGTGTGTAATTAACTCTTTTCCCCTGTTTATATGGTGGACGTTTCCTGATTGCACAGGCAGGAACATTTGGGAAAATTAATTCCTTCAATTTTAAGTAGCAATGACAGAGCATTTTTTATTGTTTTAGAAATTGTCAATTTTGTTATTTCATAAGTAACTGAAATTACAGCCTCAACGCTAATGAAAATGGAAATTTCTTAGGTGCAGAGAGTAAACTTTATAAGTTCCATAAATATCGTTAGATCGTTGATTGAATCAATAAACGTTATAATATATTCTATAGAACCTTCTGCATAAGTTTCATCTGAAAACCATATAGGGTAAACCTATTTCATGTTGCATTTGTTGCATATAAATTATTTATATTTGTAGTAAGCGCTTTATTATTTTATATTTATACTTGAAAAAGTTGCCTACTAAGTTAGCAGCTCACTTCGATCTAAATTTCAATATTAACTCACCTGATTCACTTCAGTCAAAGACGAACAGTTGTTCATACTCATCATGTTGTTGATCTCGTTGTTTTTGCAAACGGGTCCCAGTGAATTGTTGCTGGGCGTTGGGGTGACCGTGGGACTTCCCTGACTGATATTCACACTCTCTTTGGAACTCTTATTGTTTGGAGAAATTCGAGCGGGAAAACTGAGCGTTTTCGTCCACTGAGCTAAACTGCGCACCATTTCGATCTTTCAGTCACTGTGATATCTCGAAAACGCCACAAAGTATACCAGTGTCGTGCACATGAACCACTAAAAACGGAACCGTCGTACGTCGAACGTGGAATGAGACTGTTTTGAATTTCTCTCAGGCCAGGCCAAAGCAGTACCAGTCGGCCTTTCGATGGCCTTTCCCCCACCATCGTGACACCCGGTACTCATTCAGAAACAGCTGTTTCTTCTTGGCCTGTTTGATGTGCAAGAACCGGCAAGTTGCGGCTTGCCCGAGGGCTCGTATGTGAGATGTCAGAACTTGTAACGATCTTTTTCAATTTAAATTATTTTTGTTTTTTTTGTTGTCAGGCCAACTCCACTAGCAAAGAGCTATTTGCTTGTAAAGATGGATAAAACAGGAAGTTGTAGAGAGATCATGAGTGTAGAATTTTCTAGCACTCACTCCAGAAGACTTTAGTGAAAAAGATCCATTAACTATCCTTATTTAATATTATGCATGTATTATAGTTTCCTAGGAAGCGAGTGTAAAGAAACAGTTAAACTGTTTTTACCATTCATGCGTTTGAATATCAAAGAAGCACAATCCTTACATAAGATCTAGACATTTAAAATGTGGTACACACAATAACTTGAAGAACAATACCCCCTTTACCTATACTGTCTATAGAAAAAATATAATTAAATATTCCATTTCAAGGTAATTCAACGTGGAATCGACCTCCGTTCCTGGATCACAACAATAACAGAGAAACGTTAACAATAAGACAATAAAAAGAAGCGAACACTAAATATCTAACTGTTAACATTGGCAGAGAGTGTCTTATTGTTGGAATCTCTCCCATATTTGTTCGTGGAATTTCTCAGTCTGTGAGTATATAAAAACAGTTTTGTTCTTGTATTACGACTCGATAAAGTTGTGGAATGTTAATTCTGCGATTGCTGTGCATACAGAATGCACGATATGTGTCTTGAAGAGTTTTGTAGGAAAGTCCGGCAACAGTGCTTTGAGGACTAGCAACTGTTGGTAAATGTTTCAAATTCTTTGTACGTTCGTTGACCATAATTTTTACTATATTTACACTTTAATGCCTTAGTATTGTTAACTAAACTTTATTGTGTAGGAATCATAAAAAACAAAGACCCTAAACAAAAATTCAATACAGATGGTACATGCTGGTTGTAAACAGGACTTAACCTGAATCGTGAACGGTTTCTACCTGAATAATACAGGTTCAGTCATCTCAATTACAATTTATTACAGGCAGCAACTACCTCAGTTAAGAAGGGTCATATTTAAGGGTGTTTTCTGTATAAAATAAATACCCCGTAAATCAGTGTTACCAGAGATGGTTTGGAAATTTTGGTAAAAAAATCTCTTAAAATATGTAGCAAATTGTTGAAATCGAATTGCGGGCTACCAAATTGGGTTAATAGTTATTGGTTTTTCAGTTCGTTTACTGCTGAAGCAACGAATAATGGTTTGTTTATTTGACGATTGAAAAATATTTCCTAACAGAGATAAGGAAATGACAGTAATTTTGGAACTTGTAAGTAGTGATGAGCGATACCGTGATATTTAAATCACAAAGTTAATTGTTACCGTTATATTTTGATATCAGTGATTTAATAGTGTGACGTGATCACGACATTCAGGCATTCACGATTTCGGCTACAAGAAATAAAGATCATCTTCCAGCCATAGCTCGATGTACGTGCTGTTAATAAGGCGCGATGTCGCTTGCGGCTCGTGTTAAGTCTTACGATGGTATTCGATAATCGACTTTATAGCAAAAACCGCGTTTTAGTAAGTCGCAACTTTGAGATGGGAACTTGGAAAAATCAGAAAACTGTAATCGTAATCACGTTATTCACGTCACGCTTTTGCGATACTTTTGGTAGCAGTCGTGATCAGTGATTTCTAAATATCAGTGATTAAATCACAGTTCGTTATATTTCGCTCATCACTACTTGTAAGCGATGTTTAATTGTGTTCTCTGTAGCGTTTTATTATGCTGTTAATTTACAATGTAAACTGATAAAGTTTTATTTTTGGTTGGAAGTTTGCGCAAGATAACTCATTGAACTTTATTGGTGAACCCTATTACCAAATAACTCACTAGGTTCGTAAATACTAACTAATATTAGCCATGTAACAGTCACTTGTCATTTTAACTACTTAAAGTCCTAAAGATAATGCGGTTATTATCGTGGTAACGGATTGACGTTCTATGTTTACACCCAGGCAAATTGTAACTGTTTCAACAAAGATACCTATCATACCAATAATAGAAAAATACCAACCTAATAACGACACTTCGGCCTTTAAAAGTGTAACGGCAACCACGGTTATCTGGATGTTTGTTATTTGTGTTGATACACTGCAATTTCACCTAATTTGTTTTTTAAGTGCGTATTCAATAATACTTAGAACAGTCGATAAGCAAGTAATTCAGGCTAGTCAAGAAAGTGTTCAATGGTTAATTATAGTGTTTATAACTATAAAAGAATGTTATGAAAAGTCGCGATAATAGTAAACTTCAACTTATTTGCACTCAACCTTTTGTTACTCATTACTTGTCAGGGTCGAATAGTGCTGCTATTGATGTACGTTTTAACATACAGAAAAATTTAAAATTACCAATAGGAAATAAACAGTGAGTGTAGAGTATTTGCGTAAATGTCAGTTTCACAATTGCACTGCACATTTAAACTTGGCATCAGGACTTAGTGTCGAGTACCAACTTATACGTTACCAAAAAACCATCAGACATCGTTAAAAAAGGTATCCATATTACCAGCTATAACTTTATCCTTTGTTTGAACAAAGAACTGGAGGTTCTTTGTGCATCGCGACCGAATTAATACCTTCCCCTTGATTGGCCGGACCATACAACAAGAGGAAGAAAAAATAACTGTGAGAATGAAGATCGCGCTTGACATTCTTCACAAATAGCGTCATACACGTTCCGCTCGATATGGTTATACGTTGATTGGTCTACTTCATTGTTGTTTTTTCTTTTATTTCCAAACTTCCACTTATCGTTTTACTGTAGTGAGGTTTTAGTGCCTAAAACGCGATTATGGCCGATAAATATCGCGGTTAATAGTGTTTTTCATCTTTGTACTTGTTTGTACGGAATTTTAAGCTTACTAAATATGGATATGCAGAGTGTGTGGGTAG
The DNA here is from genome assembly GCF_016097725.1 of Ips typographus. NCBI lineage: Eukaryota > Metazoa > Arthropoda > Insecta > Coleoptera > Curculionidae > Ips > Ips typographus. The sequence continues at coordinate 12,652,071 of NC_138425.1, read as the reverse complement.
CTCTCGTTTTTGTTTATGGTAGATCTTGTAAATTTGCTTTTTTGTCAGGATCGTACTTGATTTTTTAATTGCAAACTATGTAATAATAAATGGAAACTGTAAGTCTAACCGGAAATGTAATGTGAGTCACTGGAAAAGAAACAACAGCATAGAGATATTCGTTATAACTAGAATGTATATGAACACGTCCCAAATAGGTACAACCTTCACGATTAAAATTTATAGACTTGTTAATCTGATGCTGGCGGCAACTTTTTAAGAATAAATTAGCAATGTGCTAGATATTTGCTTTCGACTTAGGCCGGTATCAACGGCCACCGAATGCCAATATATTGGCGTAATAGTTCGTTAAAAGTTATTTAACTTTAGGTCGTTTCCATATTAGAATTATTAATTGCTTAAAAATTGAGGATGTTTAGCTTTTAGTCTGATTTCAAATCTAACCAAACTAAAACTGTATAGACTAATTAAAACATCTTTTACATATTCATTAGAGAAATAAATACAAGTTATTAATTTTCCAAATGGCATGCAGCAGATTTGCATGTTGTAACAATTATTTATTGATAACGCTTTGAGATTTATTAACCGGATCAACCCCGAGGGTACTTGCCACTGTCCAATAATTGCCAAGAACAAACGATATCGCATTACGTGCCAGGCATTTTGATCTTGAGCAATCTATATTAGAATGTGACACGGGCAACGCAAAGTTAATGAAGTGAATCATGACGGATTGAATGTACAGAATCCGCAATTAGATACTGCCAAGTGGCCAAAGGCTAAAGAAAACAAATCTTGACTCAATCATTCAAAATGTCTAATTTGTGTCTTAAAATGTTTATAGATTAAATATAACATGGGAATTTGATTACACTCGATACGAACAATTTCCATTTCCTCTGTCTATATTTACAACTTCCTCTGCTTTAATTAGGAGACATTAAGTCTCAATAAATCAAAAGGTCTCGGAGGTCAGCAAATAAATAGCCGTTATTATACGCATTTTAATACAATTTTCCATTGTGATCAGACCGCTTTAATGTCGCATGTTATTAAATCGAACGAAAGGTCAGATAAGTCATAGAATTACCAAAAATAGAGTTGCACAGTAAAATATAACCGTTAATCTATGTTGTGTGGTCTTTGTTCAGTGCCCTATTTACACCTTAACTAATTCTAGGGAGGCAAGCTTTGACATTGCCGCAACATCAGAACCAAAAGAAGCGAATTCAAACCAGCAAACAACTCACAACGTCAACAGGAGACAACAAAACATAATGCAAGAGTTGATAAATGGTCCGAATCCGGGTAGCATTACACTTCTGATGAGTCACAATTTCGGTAAGGTCCTTTTAACTTTGGTATAGTTAGATTGCCACTAAAATGACCCCACGCTGTTAAAACTGTCTGTAACAACATAATCTTTAGGGTGGTCTTCAATTATGTTGGTCATAAATTGGCATTTATTGTCTGTTTTATGGTAGTTTTGTTTGCAAAAGGGTGACGAACTGTTAGGTAACATATAGACCGTGTGGATGCTTTGTCAATTTTAAAAGTTGGAAGCTACGGTTCAGGAGTTATTATTAAAATTAGGTTTCAATGTTTGGAAGTCATGGTCACTGAGCCAATAATACTTCTTATGATGGAGCTAAGGTGGTTCTTTTTGTTTTGGATTAGTCCCGTAGTTTATGCTATTATCAACATTAAAAATCAGAAACTAAACTAATTTTGAATGTTTTAGATGGCGGTCCTAATAGAAAGCTGAGCTAACCCAAACAAAAGTCGCAACTCGAAATCACAATAATGAAATGACTTCCGTTCTTCGCGTACCGATTTGCGTCATCATTGTATAACTAGTTGGCGAGTGGGTGCAACAACACGAAAATTACCATGTTCCATTTACACAGGTTGAAACGAGATGCGACCTGACTAGTACCTTACACAGGTAAAATTAACTCATTCTGTACGTCTGCGTGGCTACCAATAATTTACATTTTCATAGTTTCATGACTTGCGGCAATAATTTTAAAATATTTGCCACCAGTGAGATAACTAGGACATGCTTCTTACTAGTAACTACATTATTACAAGAACAATGTACTGTTGAAGCCATTGTTATCGGTTATCATATGAACATCTATGATTACTTAACTTGCGGTGTTTCGAATATTAACGCGGATGGCGGTTACTTTGTTAATAATGAATCAAAAATTAAGTTCAAGTGGGAATACTTAACTTGTGAAATGGATATCAGTAATATACCCATCATCTACAGGGTGGTCCAGTTTTAAGTGTCAATAATTCACCATTTGATAGCTGATCAAAAAATAAGTTGACTTGCATTGTGTCATTTTTCTGAAAAACGTTTCCTAAGGAAGATACAGTCCTCCAAATTTCAATTTAAAAAATCGTTTTATAGTTTAAAACTGAACATCTAAGACTTGTGAAAGTCCAAATTTGTACTGAATAGTCTAAAAACTTTTTTACTACTAGGAATGGTCTTATGATTCGCTTTCTCAGACTGCCATCCTGGTTGAGTGTCTGAAACTGGCATTCAAGAACTAAAAAAAGTTCGGAAATCAAGACAAAGATTGTATTGTGCATGAAACTCATTTTTTACTACTAAAAATAATATAAAAGTTGACTTTTAATGCTAGAACTGACTTTACTAGGACTAAAGAGAGTCCAAAAGTATATTTTCAAGACTTTAATTGGTGTACAACTCAATTTTCTGGACTAGACAACAAGTCTAGAAATAAATTAAATTTTCGGACATTTTATTTCTAAAAATGAGTTCCCAACACTATTATTGTAAACAGTCTGACTTTTTTAGAGATGCTACAATTTATTGCACCTATGAGTGTAGAAGTCAATTTAATAGTGAAGAAGCTTGAAATAACATTTTCAAGACTATGGTCAGTGGACACACTGGCTTTTAGGCCTGATAAGTCAAAAACTTTGTCAAGATAGTCTTGAAACTCGATTTGAGGCACTGAAAACAGCCTTAAAACACTAAAAACAGTCTAGTTTATTAAGAAATATCCGAATTTTTAGCACTGAGGTGTCTAGAAGTCGATTTGATAGTGACAAAGCTTGAAATGCTATTTTAAGTCTATGAAGAATGTAAAAATTGTTTTTAAGTTTGCTATGTCAATAACTTGGTGAAAGCTAACTTCCAAGCTGAAAGCAGTTTTGAAGCACTAAAAATAGTCCAGAATTTGAAGAAAATGAAAAGCAAAGTAAAAAGCACGAAAAGTTAGTTTTCAAGACAATTTTAATGAATCTAATGTCAATGTCCTACATCTAAGACTATTTTCAAGACTAAAATTTTGAAATTTGTCTTCAAATTATGAAAACTTACTTCAAATGCAAATTTTAAGCTTCTGATGTCACTTTTCATTAGTTCAGTCACATTTTGGGGTTCAAGTCAATTTTTAAGGTTTAAATGTATGAATTTGTAGTAACAAATTCTTGAAAAAGTAGTTTTTATGTCTACAAGTCAATTTTTAGTATTAAAGTCTCTCGATTTGCATGAAAACTGGTTACAAATACAATTTTTAAGCTTCTGAAGTTTTTATCTTTTCTAATTCAATTTTCAAAACTAAATTCTTTTAATTTGTCTGGAAACTATGAAAACTGGCTACAATAATATTTTTTAAACTTCTTAAGTGAATTTTCCGTTTCCAAGACAATTTTTAAGTTGGGTTAGGTTAGTTTTGGGTCTTTGACCGTAGTAACGTGTAATAAAGTGCTTGTTCCAAATTTGATCAATATTGCTTCAACGGTCTGACAGTTATGACAAAAAAAAACGATTTTATAAACAGAAATTTGAAGGACTGTATTTTCCTTAAGAAGCACTTTTCAGGAAAATGACATAATGAATGTCAACTTATTTTTTAATTGGCTATGGATTGGTGAATTATTGACATTTAAAACTGGACCACCCTGTATAATGAAAACTTTAAAAAGGTGTGAAACGGTCAATAATTCATATTTAGCTATTCTTTTCCCATAAATGCTTTGAACAAGTATGTACTTAATGAAGGTTCATTAAATATCTATTTATCTGAAAAGGACTAAATGAACCCCACAATTAAAAAACTGGGAACTATTATTTTTTTTGGTTAATTAAAAGGTTTTCACTTTTAGAATGAATTCATATTAAAATGTTCGTTGACCTTTTGACAAGTTTCCTGATACCATCAGGTCTAAAAAAAAAACAATTAAGGGCTTTTTGTTAGCCTGAATACAATATTGTCATTTAAAAATCGGACGCGTTCTCGTCCATAAAACGGTCCTAATCTCGACTAAATATCAATTTAAATATCTCATAATCTTTACAAAGGAATTCTACATACAGTTTACGATATTGTGTTCAGGGCTTGGAATTTTATTTACTTTAAAGCTTAACCGTTCAGTTACGACGGCCCTATCGAATGTCATCTTGTGTTTGTTAAGGTCTTTTGTTCCGTTTTCGGGTTTGAAGAACGTTTTTTTTTTCAGGTCGCTTTTTAAATTCTAATTAGTACTGTTTGTGTAGAGGGAAACGCACCGATGACATTTGAGAGGCATAATAACCTTTGTGCTCTTTGGTAAGTTGTAACTGCTTTCAAACAAAGCTGAAACACTTGCATGCACGGGCATGTAATGTAATTAGGATAATTATAGCGTTAATATTAAGTGTCCACACGTTGGTGTTGGACGGAGAAATTAGCGAGTGAATGCATAAATGAATAAGTGTGTACACCTTGGGTTAGTGCCTTTAGTAAAGTTCATATAGCTGGATAAAAACCCGTTTCTGAGTTAGACCGCAAGGACGTTAGAAGAAATAAATACTATTCGCATCAGCCTCGCAACAATTCATCAAATTTAACGTTGGTTTGGAATGTAACAACTTCTATGCTGCAATTTATGCAAACTTACTATGAGAGTCATCCTTGCACTTCTAATAGATACAGTAGCGCATCACTTAGTGGGTAACGTTGCATACAAAACATTTACTTGGAAAACCTTTTTTCCGGTCTCTAGGCTACTGAATATTCGAAAGGCATAACTTGTTGATTCACACATTTAGAGAAATTGGTTTTCATTAATTAATTTTTTTCTAGTATTACTTAAATGAAACTTCCCTTTCTAAATCCGTCTCTGAGTGGTATCAATCGTGTTTCAAGAATTTAAAGCTACCGTCTTCTCGAAAATCAATTCATGCCACTCTTCCACATTAAGCAATGATAAATGGCAGCCTGCGGATTGATAAAAATACGCGCTATTTGGTCAGTAACCAATATCGTAATCTTCGAGCACATGTTGCTTGTCACTTTAATGACAAGGCTTAGAAATATTTCATTCTAACAGTTTTCAGCCTGAAAGCCTTCTTTACATAAATAAATAACAGCTGGGAAGTGATCTTTAATGGATTCGAATCGATGAAACATTCCTTCCACTGCTTTTAGTTTAGATGCTTTAGTAAGTACTTTAGCATTACTTACGGTTCAAATTTCGACCTTAGTGGAACGAATTAGCCAAACATAAAAACTCGGGCAACTTTCCTGGTAACTCAAAATTTAATTTTAAAGCCATCTGTCTGCTAATTTTACCACACCCCTCCTCTATATTTCGAGGGTTAAGCAGTTTAAGACTGCCGACTCTCTTTGTTTTAAACTCTATTTGGTTGGTTAAATAACAGTTCCCCTTTTTCGAAAATGATACTTGAAAAACAATGAAAAAATTGGTTACACAAGAGGCAATTTGTAGCACACAAAACCCCAGACACTCGTAGCAGATGTTTGACTTTTGTTGTTTGTCGATGTATGAAAGAAACCTAGAAAATTTTGCAGCTGGTTGGAAACTTTGTCTTTATATGAATTTCTTGATGTTTTATGATGAACTCTTATCCATATTACACAATATTTACAAGCAAGTAGTTTAATAACCCTGACTTCCTGTAGTAACTATTTAATAACTTGTAGTTTATTCAAAAAAAACGGGCGTGATTAGTTCAACAATTAAGTTTTGAAGAAAAAAACTGGAAAAACTGGTTCCTAGTGACAAATTAATACTTCACATCCGTTCTCGTCAAGCTTCAACAGCACCGTCCTTCAGGCCATTCATAACGAGTCAAGGTGCACATTTTACGTGTATAGAAGTACCCGAAGAAGTTTATTAAAGAAGTCAACACGTACACAAGAGTATGTTTATAATACTGATGATTTTCATAAAAGTTAGCCGGCTTCAAAGTTGAATTTCTTTATTATTGTTAATGAGTTACTTAACAGATTTGTTGCAGAATTTCTTCGGCTTCACAGCCTGCTTATTTGCTTCTGAACAAAAAACGATTTGAACGCTTAAGCTAGAGGGAATAATAACACAGATATTTCTTTGTTCAAGCTTGAAATCCAACTTTCCGGAAATAGTTAAAAGTATGCTATTTGTGCCTATCATTTGATGCATATTTCATTTTCCCGATTATTTGATTCGCCATGTTACTGGCCGGACTAGAAAATACTTATTTGCATCCAACCGAATAGACTATTGATGCGCCTTCAACAATCAGACTGTGGCGATATAAATGACCGTAATTTCGCAAATTTGTAATGACCATAAATGGCAAAATAAAAGATCTTTGGCTTACGCCTATACTTACTGATTCGATTTTGATTAGGCTGGTTTAGTTTACGGTTACAGGCAATATTAGACGTTGAAAAGACTTTTATTATTATGTTAATTAATTTTGTAATTTAATAAATTTGCAATTCTTTTTTATTGAGTTGTGAAGAATATTGTCTTGCTGGACCAAAATGATTTAAAGATGAAATAATTTGCAAATGTCTGTCTTTGAAATCGATACCACATGTCATAACGAAGCGATTTGGGGTGCCTGCGGTTCGGGTACGAGGGTGGCATTTCTCTTATTTCTTCCGGCTCAGAATGTGCCCGCATCTGTCAGAATTGCATTCACTATTAAGCCAGTCAAGATACCCGCGCCCGAAATTGAAGCCAGATGTTCATCCTTCACAACCTTTTTAAGGTTGGGAGGGGTACGATGACCGCCAATATCCTTAAAAGTAACTCTTTGGCAGATTTAAATTTTCAAAAAAACAACTGCCCAGCTTTATGATCTTTCTTGAGAAAGTCATAAACTTTAAGTATGTAACCAAAGTTAATGCACAATTTCAGAGTGGTAATAGACTTTATTTTTGGTTCTGCTTTGAAGGCTACTACCATCTGGAACCCAGCTTTGTACCATCATTAATAGTACTGATGTACCGTATCGGAAGAGACAATACAACCCTATTTCGATATTCGTAAAGGGTGGTACAGGGTGTACAAAGAGGGGAACACTTGTGTTGTTATTTGATGCCTTTGTCGGTTTTTGTTTAAAACAGGGACGAACTTTAGGATTTTCTAATATTTATGCACATTTGTGGGCTGTGATACAGTCTTCCACTGATTTGCACAATTCATCCATACCATTTTCTGTAAAAGGTGATTGACAAGTTATATCTTTTTAGAAGTGATGGGAAAGATCTTTTTGTTTATAGGACTTAAATGCGGTTCTGTGTAAAGACCGGAAGAAGAAAAGCAATAAAAAGGTCGGATCGTGGCACATCTTTAGAACACGTGTGCTAATTTCCGATGTGTTATATGAAACCAAATGGAGTAACGAGACCAAATTATGTAAGGGGTGGTCTCTGAACCGTAAATTACTTTGAGACATTCGTCTTGAAGTGTTTGGTTGCGCTTTTTTAGATTGAAAAGACTTACCCTAGCAAAATCCACAGGAACACTGCTTTCAGGAGATTCAGGGCCAGTGAATAATGCTTCCCTAAAAAAATAATGTTTTAGTAATATTGTTAAAAAGATACGCAATAATGTTTAAAATTAATAGAGTACGACTAATAATTGCGCACCTGTCGTCATTAAAAACCGCACAAACTTGCACAACAATACAATACGATAGACCAGTTGTAGTAGCAACAACTGTAACTTGTTAATAACTCGGTAAAACGCGGCAACACTACCAAGAACAATATCTTTAATTTAAATAGTTTTAATTATAAACTCGGACCCATATAAAGAACCAGCGGAGCACAAACAAAATAAGAGGATGTCTGCAATTGAACGCGTTCAATGGGCAGAAAATTATGCATAGTTCTTTGGAGAACGAAGAAAGGTAAGGCACATGCACTACCATGTCGATGTCTTAATTAATTATTCTTTTTTTTTAAGTAGCAAAGTTGAGTGGTATATTGAAGCAATCTTATTAATTCAGCTATGCAAAAGTAAAGGTGGATGAATGAGTTGAAACATCTTTTCATCAGAATAATTGATATTATATTCTTTACTTTCTTACAACAAAATTGCAGAATCCATTTGTTAACAACCATACTGTGTGTAATGTTTCGTTTTATTTAGTCAAAAGTTTTTCCCTTCAAGTGAAGTTTTCATTAACGGTTTTCCTTTTAATCATTTCCTCCTGGCTGATATACTTGTTCATGCAACACTTTTAGAATTATTTCCTAGTTATACATAATTAAAATTTATAGTATACGCCAATTGCCTTCATTAACTCTATGTACCATAAGTCTTATTAAAGCTTTTTTTTTATCCATATACTCCCTTGATTGGATGATAATTACGTGTAAGTACACTCCTTCGCGTACGGTTAGGAAAATTGTTTTAATTACATGATCGTATTGACCGCATTTTCCTCTATTAAATTTAGTTGAGACCCTGGTGGAGACGATACTTTTCTTACCGTGTCATTTGCGTTATCGTTCAAACGACAAGAGAATGCACTTAGATCCTGACTTTACTCATGCATTGGCTAATTTCTTGGTGCATGCATCGTTATTAGGAAATGGAAAGGCAATTACACACCTCTGGTGCAATTCACGAAGGTTGTTTGTTGTCAGTCGTAAAACGTAATAAAATGATTTATCTATAAATCCTGTCTGAACAATGGCTTTTCAAAACCATTGAAATCCGAATGGTAGGTTGAAAACTGAGAAATCAGGTGCGTTGTGGTAGAACCACAAGTTTATTGTTCTCGGTCTTGTCATCAATGCACCATCATTTTTCATTAGTTAGTACTCTCAACATATTGAGACATACAACTTCGTTAAGATTTCTTAATGAAATTTCATCTAGGTATGTTAATATGGCCACTTTCCCATTCCGGCTTTTATCAACACTTATCTTAATTGATCTCTTGTACACCATAATTATTATTGATGGGGTGAATGGTAAAATTTTGGTGGCATTTGGTTTGCAAATATTTTTTATTTCTGCCTTTTATATTCTGATTATCCTCTTTCAGGTCTAATAAAAATTTTTTCAATTTCTCGTTAAGTCATTTGTCATTCGAAGTCAACAATATTGTTTAGCATAATAAGGTGTACCCGAAATTTCCAAGAACAACACAATATCGATTTGTTACTGTATCCACTGTATATTTAAAAGACCATCCCAATAATAAATAGCTCGACGTGATAGGTTTTCGAACTAACTAAAACAATAGTTCCTTACACCTTATTGTTTTTTAAAACGGTCTGAACATTGCTGTTTTTGCAGCTGAATATACAGTTTTTGGCTTTATCAACGAACCCTTCTAGTCTTCTAAACTTAAAGAAATGTTTCTTTTATTTACCCGGAAATGCTATAAACAAGTCCCACTGGCATCTCGTCCTTTCCGTTTTCCAGGATCCAGGCAAGTCGCAACTGTCTAAACAAGTTTCTTCGACCGCCACCAACACGAAACAAACGCAAACCGCTGTCCAATCCAAGCCACAAAAGACCGTAAACAATTTTCTGAGTTTTTCCTTGTTGTTTTAACACGTTTCTGCTATTAACTAAAGGGTTCGCACAAATACACGCGAGCTTGCGGCTTGCTGCGATGTTATTAAACAGGTGAATAAGTCAGGTGGAGGGAAAAAGACTATCCAAGTCCGTAGACCGGATGTGGCGGGGAAATGAATTGTGTGGTAGCTGCGTTAAGGTTGACCGAGGGCCACACAGTATAATATATGCATAAGAGATTTTCTTTTTTGGTTTCATAAAAGAATTTTTTAATGCCATGTATAAACTGACAGTAAATCAAAATGATTAAGAACCAAACGGTTGACCATTCTACAATGTTAGAACAGTTGAAAAACAAATCGTACACTAATCAATATGCGTATTATTGCGACACTGTCCGATTTAGGAAGTACTTTTCCGGTCCGTGTTTGCCGTCCAGCAAACATTAACAGCCTTGTGTAAAAGTGAGGCAACGGCCTTTACCAACTTAGGGATGTCCTAAACGCTTCCTAGAATAAATAACATTACTTAACGGTACTCGTAGATAAATAAACTTATTTGTCGTTCTTATTTTTATTATGGTGGCCTATGAGCAAAGTTATATTCAGCAAAAATCTAGTTGACTAAGCTTACCATGATTGAAATAGCTTCTCTCTGAAACTAAATTTTCTTCATAACTTGAATCTACACTAATAAGTTTCACATTTATTTTGTTCTTTTAAATTAGCATTTTATTGGCCATGTTTGCTTTGAATCATCATCCATTACTACTATTGTATATTACATCACTATTTGACTTTCAAGACCATCAGATTCTTTTGTATGGCAACAGTGATACTAGACAATGATTTTTCTCAAACCTCATTAGGGTAATGGCATTGATATTCAATTTTATTGTGGTCAATACAGAAAGTAATATATTATAAAAGTGTTTTCTGGAACTTGCCGCCGTCTTTTCCGGTCATTACGGTTGACCGAGTACTCAAACAATACCAACGGCACATTCTTGACATTCCTTCCCACAGTTCGGAGTGCGATCTTTTAAGAGCCTAACTAATTAACTACGAATGTTTTATATTTCATTGTTTTCGACTTTTTTCTTTAAATTGTGCCAGGCCGGGCTCATTTCCTAGAATGAGTTGTCCCTCCTCCCCTCCGGCCGATTTCCTTTCGTTGATTCCTGCCGTTAAACGAAAATGACATGGGAATGATGAATTTACTAGCAATTGCCGTTCTATAAGTAAACAAAAGACAGAAGTTCTGTTACTTAAATTATTTATTTGAATTGAACAGCCGCGGTCTTATAATAAGCAAAATAAACCTAATGCTTTTTGCAAAACAAAGATCATTTTGCGTTGGCAGATATCATAAGACTAAGTGTTAGTAAAATTTAAAAATTCCGATTATTTTTTACTTTCTGTCTTGTGTCTAGAAAACGACGCGAGTGGGCTGACTCCTTATTAAGCGGTCTTTAACGTTTGTTGGAATGTCGTAATTTATTCTTTGATATACTATTTCCAGTAGCGTACACTATATTTTTTGTACTATAAGACAATCAAAAGATCCTCACCTAAAATTTTAGAAGATCTAAAGCTACGGTTTTTAGTACAATCAATTTTAATAAACTGCGTCAGAAAGGAGTTGAACAGATTTCACAAATTTGTACAGCGGCACTGGATGCAGGTTACAAATTCTTAAGTTAATAAATAGTATCCTATAAAGCTTTGGTGTGTTTGATATCAAAAGGTATAATTTACTGAAGAGTGGGTTGTGAGCCAGACTTAATTACTGCAGATTGTATACTCTGTATAAGGTCATTTCTGGCTGACTGGTTGTTTTAATATTCTTTTATGTTTTGTTTTTATTTCAAATTGTTTTTCAACCCTTGTCAAATGAGAAATTGCGGAGGTGTTGTCTAATTAGTAAAATGGAAAATAAATTTGCCACATAAATTATTACAACATTCATTCAGAACGAACAGGTGTAAAGAAATTTTTGTTTTATGGTAATAAAAAGTGGGTGGTAAGAAAAATTTAAACTAGCCAATGTAAAAAATGTCTTGTTTCCATATTGGCCACTAGAAAGTCATTCATAATTGGCACGTTTTGTCTTTATGTGATTATTTCAATATGTTTTATCTTGGAGATGATAAAAGAACATTTGTTTCAGGTTAAGGCGTTTGAGGTGACGGAATAACAGTGATGACTTGTCAGGTATGTAGTCTTAAATTTTCCCGTTAAAAATTGTCTAATTCGTAGGTATTTTATTAGTATGTGGGTACGTAAACCGATAAGAGTAAACCATAAGGATATCCGTGACTAAAAACCATAAACTATCTAAATCTTAGGATATAAATTTGTTTGGTTCAAAGCCCAAGTAATGCTTATATCCTAATGCGTTCTCGGCCTATTGAAAGCCAGAATTTACAATGGCACTTTATAGACAGCTAGGCAGCTGCTTTCTAACACGTGTCCCGTGTTTTACGGCCTTATTGTTCCTTCTTTAAATAAGTTTTGGTAAATAACGCAATAGCAGTTTGGGAAGTACAATAATTATGTCAAATTTCCGTTGTCCAGCACGTGCCGTACAAAGTCACTCACCTTAAGGCACGTGCCATTAATCTCCGATTAGCTCGTGTATAGGGGTACTACAAGCAAAGAACAATTTCCTAGTCGCACACGACTAATCGCGTAAATACAAACATAGTTGCAACAATTAGTTTGTTTAGTAAACGAATATACTCTGATAATATATTACACGAAACTGGTACAGCTCACCATACAAATAAAACATAAAGTTCTTGGATATCTGCCACGCTTTTGTTTAACATTTAGGATATCAAAATTAGCCACAATATAAAAAAAAATACCCTGTACATATTGAAAAAAGTGGGCGTTTCTTCTTAGGAACCCGCGCACCTGGTAAAAAGGAATTCTAAACGCACATGTCGGAGCAGCTGTTGAACGGACATTTACTTCAGTAGGTACCCCATTTGGACCATCCGGCCACTATACAACCCAACTTATAAGGGTTCATCCGATTTTTCAAATCTTTGATTAATTACTATACTTTAATCACAGGCAGAGATTGTATACTATGTACTTACTCATTTAACATTGCAAGGAGAAACTATTTCCATCTATCATCACTCACAGCCAATACAACTATATTAAGAAAATTCTATAAACTGGTTAGGGCTTCATGTTTTGTAAGTATCGCGAAACCTTTTTTAAATTTGCTGTAAGATAAAGTATATTCGCTGTATTTATTTAGTGACTAAAGGTCCCTGATATGCCATATAAATCAACATTTAAATTATCTAAATTCTATTAAAGTTTGAAGAATCCATAGTTCCATACACATGCATAATACAAAAGCGTTTCCCTACAGTCATAATTTGAAACAAAGTGTTACAGTTAATGAACACATGAATTTTAATCAGAAAAAATTCTTCACTCCGCTGATTTCGCACCTGTGCAATATGGAAGTTTTAAAGGAACTACGCATCAGATCAGTCGAAAACATACAACTGGTTGTTTGTTCCTTCGCCAACGAAAACTGCATATGTTGCGTTTTATGGTTGTTTTAGCTTATCAAAACTTGTTAAGTAATTATGTACTGGAGTGCGGTAATTATAAAAAAACGCGTCAGAAAACATTAACGCTCATGGACATTATTTCTAAATGTAAAACACAACAAGCCAGGTAAAGGTTGAAGTTTTTTACATATTCGGTTATTGGAATTACTTCGTACATTTTTATTTTAATTTTACTGGACTGATTGAACAAATATAAGCATTTACTTAAAATGTAATTAATATACAACAGGCTAACTCGCTTTCTCAGTTCGACTATGGTTCTCTAGAGGGCTGTTGTGTCGTTTCTCGTTGTCTCATTCCGTCTCTAACACGCTTTCATTTCTATGCTTTTTTTTTGGTCAAACGTCCGTCATAAATGACATTGGTCCCTAGCTTTTGACAGACGACGGAACAGAAAACAAAAAGCGTTTTCACCGAAAGTTTGGTTAACTTTTGTGAGTTTTCATAATTTATTGTTGGCAAAGTACTTTAACTGTATTTTTAAATAAAACCAGTTCGTTCAATCGTTTATCTAAGTTGTAAAGATTGCAGTGTACTGTTTACCTGAACTTTTTTGCTTTCCCACATTAAAGTAAGTTCACATTTTTCATGCCTATTTCAACCAACTCTTAAGCATTTTTCTACAACAACCGTACCTTATACTTTTTATTTTCAGGGAACTTTTCAACCTGAAACATGGCTAAGCATCATCCAGATTTGATTTTTTGCCGTAAACAACCAGGAGTGGCAATTGGTAGGCTTTGCGAAAAATGTGATGGTAAATGTGTCATCTGTGACTCCTATGTACGCCCCAGCACACTGGTAAGGATCTGCGATGAGTGCAACTACGGCTCTTATCAAGGACGATGCGTGATTTGTGGTGGTCCTGGCGTATCTGATGCTTATTACTGCAAGGAATGCACAGTACAGGAAAAGGATAGGGATGGTTGTCCAAAAATTGTGAATTTGGGTAGTTCAAAAACTGACCTGTTCTATGAGCGCAAGAAATATGGTTTCAAGAGACGTTAAAACAAGCTTGCAAATGTAAGTTAAGTTTTGTGTCTCTATAATAATTTTTTGTTTTTTTTTTTTAATATAATTATTTTCAAAGGAGTAATGTTCTACTCATGTTTTATAATGTGAGAACCAAACTTATGTGTATTATTATTGACTTCATTATTACTATGATGGGTCTGTGTAGAGTTGTTCCCGTGGAACATTGGCGCATTCGCCAATTGTCAATAAAACTAAATTTATCACTTGCTAAAATTGTATAGTTTTGGTAGGAGATGGAAATTGGAAGTTCCGATTCAACTGAATTATTTTTTATACTTCTTTACGAAATTTTGTGTAAGTTTTAACTGGATCCGGAATTCTTATTTCGATCTCCAGATTCCAAAAACCTTCTTGCCATTTTTTATCAAAAAGGATTAAAGACAACACTGAGAACTATAAAAAATGATATTTATTTGCAAAACAAATCACAAAATAAAAGTAATTAATTGTATAAAAAAATAGATAGGTATTCTTAACATTAACAGAATATAACAGATTTCAAATCGCATTTTACACGCGCACAGCACGCAGGCACACAAGAAAATCCGCATAACTCAAAACATATTTAACAGGAGGCTATTAAAACCACGGGTTTATGGCAACTCTCATCTGTCTCCAATCGATGTTCGATTGTTTTTGTTATGCGGGTTTTCTTACTTTTATAAGTAGTTTCAAATGACAAAAATCCCGTTTTTTCTAGTTTCTGTAAATGGACAAGTCAGTATTGCAGGATAAAAACAATAACTTTATGGTTAGTTATTTTAAAGTAGAGAGCGGATAGTATATAAGGAAAAGTCTCTAACTTGTATTATGTCAATGTTATACACTTAGAGGTAACACAAGCAATATTGTTAACAATATGGCTTGGAATTACTGCAATGTGTATAACGCTAAAATGTGCGTCAACAAAGAGCTCGTGTGTTCTTGTTTTAACTGTGATGCTGAAAGTTAAATAACTTAGTAAAGTAATACTATGATAGTTTTAGAGTTTGAAGCCCACACCGTGAAGATAAACTGAAACTTATAAAAGTGACCTTTAGGCACATAATGGGGTAGTAACTTAATTATTTATGGGTTATTAGGCCGCCATACAATCTTCAAGGGTCACTTTAACTTTTTCCTTGACCCCATTTATGTTGATCGATCCTTTTCCTTTTTGTGTTTAAACGGGCTAATTAACTTGTTAAGCTTTTTCAGTTTCTTCTTCTTTTCTTTCTTCTCACCTTCCCTGGACAAATCTTTATCTCCATCACGCTTGGCGGTATACAAATTCAATTGACTACTGATACTGTTGTCTTCTTCCGCTTCTCTTTTCCTGTCCATTTCGAGGCATTCAACAATTTCGTTTCGCCTCTCTACTATCTCTACTAACCTACTAAGCAGAATTTCTTCTTTTAGTTTATCATAGTCACTTTTATTTGAGTCTGGTTCGAGTAGCAGGCACCGAATTTGGTATTCTACGTCCGCGTATTCCTCCTCTAATCTTTGTTGCCTGCGTAAGTACATAAGTTCTGTTTGCCTTCTGAACAACTCGTTTTTCTCGTTCACCAACTCAAATAACTGCAATATCATATCTTCCACATCTATGGGAACTTGGTCTGCTACTGATTCTGTAGTAACTTCAGGCCCTTCACACTTCTCCCTAATGATTTGTTCTAATCTAACTCCCTGCTTTTCTAAACCTTGTTGTTGGATTTCTATCGTATCCAATTCCCTTTTGATTTCTGATAGAGGCAAACTTTTCACTATCCTTCTTTCCGGAATAGGCCGGGACGGCGCTTTGCCCTTTCTCCTCTTCCAACGTCCAGCTGTACTCTTGTTGTGATGAGGCAAATTATCATCATCAGGGTTTTGGTCGTCATCCAAGTCTTGCTGTTGTTTTCGTGATTTATTTTCTTCATTTTTTGCGTTTTTCTCTACATGCGCGCTACTAAGTTGCTCCGAGCTCAAGATAGGAGAAACTGCGAAAGGAAGTCCCTCATTTTGATTGGTCGTGAATGGAGTTGATATTGTTGTTGGTGGTAGAGGGGCGCGTTTTGACTTTCTGCTTCGCATTGTCCCTGAAAGGTTGGGTGTGGAACAGGTCTAAAAGAAAAAAAGAA
The DNA here is from genome assembly GCF_016097725.1 of Ips typographus. NCBI lineage: Eukaryota > Metazoa > Arthropoda > Insecta > Coleoptera > Curculionidae > Ips > Ips typographus. Next base: position 12,635,535 of record NC_138425.1, on the reverse strand, counting down.
CTGAGTTAGTAAAATTGCAAGGTTATGAATATTTAGACTAATGTGTGAGTGTTACTTACCATGCTTGATGGAGGACTGGATACTAAATTATCAGGATACTCTGAGTTTACAAAAGGTACAGGCGGCCGAGGAGCCGGTTTTTTCTTACGGGCACTACCAAAGGCACTACCGCTCGAAATCGAGGACGTACTACCTCCATGACTGCCCCGACTGGTGACTGACAGGCTGTCTCTGGGTTTTGGTTCGGGACGGCTAGCTCTAGAATAAAGCGATACTTAGTACAAACTTAGCAAACCAAAAACATTACTTAGATTAGAGCACATTTCTGAACAGTAAGCTGAATCTTTACTACTGCCGAGCGAAACGTTGTCTAGTTGTTGACGATTAGATGAACTCCTAGTGACTCGATATTTCAACATTATTAGTTTAAAATCGCGTTACTTTTTCTGTCACCCGAAAATTCATAAATTATTCAGGCCGTTTTTTAACACCGCACTTCAACTAAAGGTACTCGAGTGTCATCGCGTTTGTGTGTGACAATACGATGTGCAATATACACGTTCAAGCGTAAAAAATAGGTTCAGTGACACGGACAATTAAAATGTTAAACGGTACTAAGGGCCCGTATGCGCACCTCGACAATGTCGCAGATAGTACTGTTTTTATGTATATGAGGCAGTTTCGTTTCTAGACGTCGCTGTCGTCGACTAATAGGCGACACTTATAGGTACCGTTTTTAATTTCCCTCGCCGTGTAATTAGTGCGGTGGCAAACTAATACGTTTTCCGTATATCAATTATAAAATCTGCAATAATTAAACTACGCTCACGGAATTATTATGGGGAGACTAAATAACATTTACTACTTTTTTCCTCAAACTAATTTTGCTTTGGATGCGCGAATTTGACGTTAAGTATAAGTTGTTGGATGCTGGTAGTACTTGCTATCCCCTATACACGTGTATTTAGCCGGATTATAAACCTGCTATAGTAAACTAAAAAAAAACTAAACGACTTTGATAATATGATCCCGGACTACTGCCACAATAAACTATTATCATTTTCATGTGGGCTTCTCTTTTTTTCCATGTTAACAGAAACCAAAGTCGCCAATTAGCGTTCTTGAAAATTGCCGGCTACGGCGGCGTGGGAAAACTGCATGTGGCAATAACATTCACCTAATTTTTAGTTTGTCCACTTGAAAAACTAGTTTAAACCTGGTAATTATTTCCGTTTTCGTTGGATCATTTTGACTCGACTGTTACAGAAAAGTTTTTCACTTAGTAGTAGTTAACTGGTTCTTTTTTAATAATACATACTTTAACCTGTTTTGACCGCTTAAAACTTACTCAGTCAAATTTATTAACTTACTTTGATAATCTTGGTGTAGGTACCGGAACTGGTCTGATTTCTTCCTCCGGCTCGTCTTCGTCTTCTTCGAACGGATTGTAGCCCTTTGGTGATGCCTCTCTAAAAGCTGGTATGACTTTCTTCCTGGGTGCGGGAACAATCTTCTCCTCGGGCTTGTCATCCTCCTCGTCAAAAGGATTATAACTGGAACTGGGTGCAGTTTCATCCTCGCTCAGATCCTCGTCTTCAAAAGGATTTTTGCTAATTCTGTGAAAGTAAATTTGTGAGGTGGGAGTGTCTACTTGTTTGACCAAAACGGGTATTAATTTCTTTTTAGTTCGAACCCCCGGAGTTGGTGGAACCTCTAAGGGTTTAGTTTTGTTTGCATCTGACACTTCGGATGTGTTCTCTTCATCAAAGGGATTTAGTTCATCGGGATATTCTGGTTCTTTGCTTGGAGTTTGGATTTCTTGTTGAGTTTCTTTGTGTTCTTCTTGGGGTTCTGACGATACTGGAGATTCAGGATCTTTAATTTCCGTTAGTTCAGGGATAGGCGATGGTATTTCGTACGCTGTGTAATATCCTCTGGTTGGGACTTCTTCTGACGATACTGGAGATTCAGGATCTTTAATTTCCGTTAGTTCAGGAATAGGCGATGGTATTTCGTACGCTGTGTAATATCCTCTGGTAGGGACTTCTTCTGACGATTCTGTGGTGCATGAGTAATTACTTTTGACTGACTGAAAACTGTCTTCTTGAGTTTGCCGTGATAGCTCTTTATTTTCTACAGGAGAATCTTCTATAGTGATGTGGCTAGCTTCAGTCGGTTTGACAATGTCACTGCTTGTATCACTGATGTAAATCACATTACTATCAGTGATACAAGCAGCTTCAGCCGCTTCTACTATTTCACGACTACTATCACTGATTGATGTAGATAAGTTTAATGTGATGTGACTTTCAAATTCTATATTTTTATCTTCTACAGCACTTAACTGCTCTTCATTAATTACGCTATGCGCTTCAGTGCTTTCTTCTACGGCTTCTAAATGACTTTCGACTTCAAAGTTCTTTTTATTGCTGATATTATCAAAGTCCTCCAAGTCATCGATAGCTATTACTGTGGCCTTTTTCGTAACTAAAGGCGACTCACTACTACTTCTACTGGTATTATTTACATCAGACTTATCTTCTTTATCATTTTCAAATAACTTCATTCTAGCCCTAACGCTCATTCCAGTAGGGCTAGACGGATTATCTTTGGTAACAAAGCGATCGTTCGTCTGTTCACTAAAACTAACACTATGATTATCACTATCGTTCTTGGTAGACGAGATAGGGAAACTGTTATTGTCGCTAGGAATTCGCGGGCTTGTTCGTAAAAATTCCAAATTTGGTTTGGGCGATAAAGGAGGTTTTGGTTTAACTGGAGGGAGTGGAGGGATAGTTTCCACTTCACTTTCACTAGAACTATCCAACTGGCTTTGAAAGAAATTGGACCTGGCTCCGCTAAGGGTAGAATTCTTTTTAAGATCTGCATCCAATGTGTATTCTAGAGCGGTCTCAAAGTGGGTGCTGTAGGCGTCGGGTGCATCAGCATAATTCTGCAGGTTTGCCGTTTTTTCTTCATCACTCAACGACCGGTTGAGGACGCTTTCTGAAATGACTTTTTTGGATATGGCTCGTTCCTCGTCTGGACAGATTTCGCAGCAGAATTCCCCGTTTTCAGTCTCATAATAATTCGCTAGCGACAATTGAGATTTGCATCGAGCGCATCGAAAACACGTCCTATGATATAACAGTTTTCCTACGTTGAGCCGCTCCGCTATAAACACTGGAAGTCCGCATTTTGCGCATGGATCCCTTCTCGACCTACCAATGGTAATTTGTACCTAAAACAAAAAACATTGAATTAACGATCAACTAAAGTTCTTAAAGATGGAACTAGTTAAGACGTTTTTGAATGACGATTGTTAGTAAATTGGGTATTGACAACGTGCAAAAACAGCAAAAAGCGCGAAGGAAATGAATGATGAAATGGATTACCTTCAGCAAAATATTTCAGGCTTGTACTGTCCCATAATGTCCAAGCTCTCTTCCTATGGAAAACAAACAGTGTGGGTTACAAAAAAAAGCTAAAGCTAAATGAATAAGCTCGGCCGGTTGATTTTTACTTTTGTGCAATGCAATCCTTGATTGTATAGAGTTAGCATAAGCGCTCATTTTGCAGATTTCATTATCTTATCGTTTGTGCGTGTCATAAAAATGAAATAAAAAAGAGAAACTTTCAACTCACAAAACGTGAATTCAGCTGCTTGGAAGTAATAAACGTATGTAGGTGGATATTTAACAATATAAACAATGGGTGTCGACGAGGTGAAAACGAGTTTTATACGGCGTCCCGTTTTGGTGCTCTTAAAGCCTAATGTAGGTTTACGGTCGGATTCGGGACCACACAGCCGTCTCAAGATCGGAATAATATACGTCATACATTATTTATTAGGAGAAATTTTGCAGGATCGATTAACTAACACGTGCGACATCAAAACTGATGTATTCAGTTAGTGAATATTTAAACTACATATTTACACACTAATAAAATTTCTATTGCTATCGTCTATAATTATTCATTGCTAAGTAGGTAAACTTTTATAACTCTTCCAAAAAAGAAAAATGCCAAGCAGTGCTCTGACTACCGTACCATTAGCTTGATGGCTCACATATTGAAAGTCCTGCTGTAGGTAGTCCATGGTAGAGTATTCAGGAAAATAGACATAGACATCGGCGATACACTATTTGGATGCCGTAAAGACCTAGGAACAAGGGAAGCGCTAGTTTCACTCAATGTCCTGTCACAAAGATGCCTAGATATAAATCAAGACATAATAAAGCTTTAGATAAAATGAGGCATGACTTGCTCATAGAAACATTAATAAAGAGAAGAATAGACCTCAGAGACATAAGAATAATATCAAACTTATACTATAGTCAAAAAGCAGTAGTACGAATAGAAGACATGACATCAGAAGAAATAGAAATACAGAGAGGTGTTCGTCAAGGGTGTATACTATCACCAATCCTCTTTAATCTGTACTCGAAGGACATAATAAATAGGGCACTTGATGATCAGAATATAGGCATTAAGATCAACGACATGACAATAAATAATCTGAGGTATGCTGACGATACAGTTATTCTGGCTGGAACATACGAAGATCTGCAGACGCTAATTAATAGAATGGTCACGGTAAGCCAAGAATATGGACTATCACTGAACATAAACAAAACAAAATATATGTTGATGACAAAAACAACTCAGGACATTCGTAGGATATACGTAAACAATCAACCTATTGAGAGAGTAAGATAATACAAATACCTAGGCACGACCATTAATGAAAACAACGACAGCTCACAAGAAATACGAATCAGAATCGAACAGGCCAGAAGCACATTTATAAAAATGAAAAGGTTTTTCTGCTGCCGGGATCTAAACCTGGAACTGAAAATACGACTAATGAGATGCTATGTGCTGTCCGTACTGTATTATGGGATGGAAGCCTGGACGCTGAAGGTAACCGAAATGAGGAGACTGGAAGCGTTTGAGATGTGGGTATACCGAAGAATACTGATGATTTCATGGGTAGACAGAATAACCAACGTGGAAGTGATGAGACGTATGAATAAGGAGAGAGAAGTTATTACGACAATTGAGGCCAGAAAATTGCAATATATGGGACATGTCATGAGGGGGGAAAAGTATCGAATCGAAGGAAAGAGATCTGTGGGGAGAAGACGTAATTCATGGCTGAAGAACCTTAGAGAATGGTTTGGTTGCAATAACAACGAACTATTTAGAGCTGCGGTCTCAAAAATAAGAATCGCCCTGATGATTGCCAACCTTCGAAACGGAGACGGCACCTGAAGAAGAAGTAGGTAAAAAACAACTTTGATTGTAATCTCTAAGATCACCAAATCGAATCTTTAATAATCTACATCTTTCCAATGTAACTTCAATCAACTAAATTCTAATAAAAACAATCTTACGTGTTTCATTTCGGACCAATCCAACTAGTAAATGCACAAAATGCTTACTAAATAAGTGTATACATGCGTGTATATTTGCTAAGGCAACTAAACACAATGAAGTTGAAATTACGGTGTTATTCACAGTGATCTAAAAATGCCGTTTACATTTACAATGGAAAGTAGGTACAAGAGCCCATTTAAATCAAATATACCCACACTGTTCATTGTTTTTTGGAATGAGTCATACAATGTGTATAAAGACAAAGGTGAAGGAACCTCTGGAAATTATGGGTTTTCTGGGATTTACATTGTGGTTTTTTTATAAAGTGGTAGCATGAACTCCATAAATTATAGAAGCAATTAATCACTTTATCGGAATGGATAAGATAATATTTATTTATATTACCTACAGAACATGTAAGGACCTTTCCGTTTATTGCTACACCCGGAAGATGATGGGTAGAAGGAATGTAGAACGCTTTTATATAGACGTGTCATATAAATAGCCACTAGTAGAACTTCATAATTCCATAAAATTAAATTACTCAGCCATTAAGAGTGTAATTACGTACTGCACATCTTTCGAAGCGCGATACGTTTGCTCTGCCAGCCATGACTGATTGAACGACCATCGAGTTTTATTAAGTCTTTATCAGTTATTAAAATAACTTGAAGAAATTGAGGAAACCTGAACACTTTTATTGCTTTAAAGACCCATAAAGTGACTTTCTCAAATTACGAGTATTTTTTTACCTTCACTAAAAAAAAATAAATAATTTTTAGTCGGAGAGAAAGCGATTTGCCATACTTACAAGCAACAAACTCACTTCATCACAAATTTAATAATTTGGTTAACTACTGGTTAGTCTGTTTAATTAAGTCTACAACCAACTGAATTTTTAGGCAAAATTTACAAGCAATAATCTACGGTCAATCGGTAAAAATATTCGAGAAAAACGTTCACGTTTCGTTCGCGTAGATTGTGCTAATGTTTTATTAAATACTTTATTCAAAGTTGCAAAAATAAAATGGTCGTTTCCTCATTGAAATTAAGTAATAACCGGTCATAACCCTAATAGCACTGTAAACGTCTTTTTTGCTAGTAATGCTATTTAAATGTTTTCGCTTTATTGAGATTTGGACGAAGTGAATCGAAAATACTAAATAAAATTAACTAACTTAATTTAAAATAGAACAACTAAATTAACATAGAAACAGTTATTGTAAGCAACATACAAAATAAATTATAGGAGCCTCAACACCAACACATACCTTAACCTTATTTACACAAGAAAAATGTAAAATACTCGTTTTTAATAAACTAACCAACGCAAACCTTATACAAATAGGTATAAAAATTCCATGCTATGTAATTAGTTTCTGTAAACTTATGGAACACATCAAAACTTAGCTTGAGACCTACATAACGTAATAAGAAAAACAAACCATAGAGGTATAAACGAAAATAAGCAGATCCAAAACTAAGGGTGTGGACTAAACAAAACAAAATTCCACGTAATACATGTGTTTTAAACTGGAATTACTAAACGATAACTGTTGAGTGACAAAAACGAACACAAACGAACGGACACATTGCACAAAAATAAAACAACCCAACAAGTGATTTTGATCCTAGAAACGAAGGGCTTTCTATGCTTAGTTGATCGATTAATAGAGCAGCAAAAAGCACTTCGTTTGATGAGTAATATCAACAAAAAGCGATTTGTCTTACCTTTGATGGAGGGCTCGTTGATTCCGGTGACACGATTCCGTGATCTGGAGTTGTTTGAGGTCGTTTTGGGGCAGCTCGTGCTCCAGATTTGCCTGAAAATGTACATCAAGTGTTACGTACACAGTTTTGAAAATGAAAATAAATTAGATTGTTTTTTTCATATTGCGACGAACAACCTTCGTTTAACTAAATTGCAATTATTGTTATCGGTAATTGGTTAGGCATTGAGTGTTACGTCGCATCAGGATGGTTCCATTATGCTAAGGTTCAACAATAAACCATGCAGTGGTTATGTAACTTGTATAACATGTTGTGTAACTTTTAATACCTTTTTTTTCAAGGGATTGTGAAAAGTTGGTGATAAAACCACATCCTAAGGCGTTTCCTTAACGGTCAAGTGCGAGGCGAGGAAAAGTTTTTTATTTCATATTAAAATAACAATTTTAAGTACTTTCTCCAGTAATTAAACCTAACAGTTTTAGCGGTACTTTCTATCACCAAATACAAATAACCACCTATCGTTTGATTATATTGCTAATTGGAAAGCCGACTGTCCATTACTATTGATTTTCAGAGGCTAGCGGTTTTGTATTTTCAATTTTCTTCGATTTTCGTCTTTTTATAGGCTCGGAACGAGAGAAAGTATCCATATATGGGCATAATTTGTTTGTCAACACCTTTTAATTGGTACCGACATCAAACTCCAATTTACTCCTTTGAAAGACGTTATTATTAACATCATACTAGACTGATTGTATTTAATGAGTCTTGAAATTGCTACTTAGTGATTTAAATGTCCGTTTAGTTTACAGCAAGTGAACTTGTCTAGTACTAAAACAGAATAACAACTCAGTATTCGAGTTAATGTGTTGATAAGTACAGGGTGGTCCAGTTTTAAATGTCAATAATTCACCAATCCATAGCCAATTAAAAAATAAGTTGACATTCATTATAACATTTTCCTGAAAAGTGCTTCCTAAGGAAAATACAGTCCTTCAAATTTCTGTTAAAAAAATCGTTTTTTTTGTCATAACTGTCAGACCGTTGGAGCAATATTGATCAAATTTGGAACAGGCACTTTATTACACGTTATTACGGTCAAAGACCCAAAACTAACCTAACCCAACTTAAAAATTGTCTTGGAAACGGAAAATTCACTTAAGAAGTTTAAAAAATATTATTGTAGCCAATTTTCATAGTTTCCAGACAAACTAAAAGTTTTGAAAATTGAATTAGAAAAGATAAAAATTTCAGAAGCTTAAAAATTGTGTTTGTAACCAGTTTTCATGCAAATCGAGAGACTTTAATACTAAAAATTGACTTGTAGACATAAAAACTACTTTTTCAAGAATTTGTTACTACAAATTCATACATTTAAACCTTCAAAATTGACTTGAACACCAAAATGTGACTGAACTAATGAAAAATGACATCAGAAGCTTAAAATTTGCATTTGAAGTAAGTTTTCATAATTTGAAGACAAATTTCAATATTTTAGTCTTGAAAATAGTCTTAGATGCAAGACATTGACATTAGATTCATGAAAATTGTCTTGAAAACTAACTTTTCGTGCTTTTTACTTTGCTTTTCATTTTCTTCGAATTCTGGACTATTTTTAGTGCTTCAAACTGCTTTTAGCTTGCAAAATCGAGTTTCAAGACTATCTTCACCAAGTTATTGACATAGCAAACTTAAAAAACAATTTTTACATTCTTCATAGACTTAAAATGGCATTCGAAGCTTTGTCACTATTAAATCGACTTCTAGACACCTCAGTGCTAGAAATTCGGGTATTTAAGGCTGTTTTCAGTGCCTCAAATCCAGTTTCAAGACTATCTTTACAAAGTTTTTGACTTATCAGGCCTAAAAGCCAGTGTGTCCACTGACCATAGTCTTGAAAATGTTATTTCAAGCTTCTTCACTATTAAATTTACTTCTACACTCATAGGTGCAAAAAGAAATTCAGACTGTTTTTAGTGCTTTTTAAGACAGAAAAATCGAGTTTAAGACTATTTCCAAAAGTCAAGTTTCTTCAGTAATAAAAGTAAAAAATTTTGGTACCAAATGCTACAATAATAGTCTTGAGAACTAATTTTTAGAAATAAAATAGTCCGAAAATTTAATTTACTTCTAGACTTGTTGTCCAGTCCAGAAAATTGAGTTGTACACCAATTAAAGTCTTGAAAATATACTTTTGGACTCTCTTTAGTCCTAGTAAAGTCAGTTCTAGCATTAAAAGTCAACTTTTATATTATTTTTAGTAGTAAAAAATGAGTTTTATGCATAATACAATCTTTGTCTTGATTTCCGGAGTTTTTTAGTTCTTGAATGCCAGTTTCAGACACTCAACCAGGATGGCAGTCTGAGAAAGCGAATCATAAGACCATTCCTAGTAGTAAAAAAGTTTTTAGACTATTCAGTACAAATTTGGACTTTCACAAGTCTTGGATGTTCAGTTTTAAAATATAAAACGATTTTTTAAATTGAAATTTGGAGGACTGTATCTTCCTTAGGAAACGGTTTTCAGAAAAATGACACAATGCAAGTCAACTTATTTTTTGATTGGCTATCAAATGGTGAATTATTGACACTTAAAACTGGACCACCCTGTATAATAGACACAAAAAATTTCGGCGGTAGTTACATACATCTGTACAAATGGGATTCACTATAGCATTATCAGAAATCCGATTCAATCCCCTTTACGAAACACGAAAGCCCCATTTATTATCGAGATTATCGGGCAATAAACTGTCAAGGGCCGCGCCTAAGTCACTTTCTTTGCCTGGCCTATCATTTGTTTTTGTCGCCGTGACATAACCCAGGCGTTTACAGAATCAAGACGTTCTAATCTCTTTTTAAGACAAAAAAATAAGGCGGTTTTACATAACAAACACTCCTTTTTTCTGCTGGAACACCCTGTATACGATTCGAGGTGTGTCACCGTATAAAAACAATGTTCGCCAGCCGCCAACTCGCGAATCCCAATCTGTCAAGTCGATAATTTAGCAGCTTACGCTGTTTGCAGACTGTTTGGCTTTCTCTCGTCCTTCTTTTCCTTGGGACGGTGGCAGAAAGGGAAAGTTGATCACTACTGGTTGATTTATTGATAACACGCCTTTTGATCGGCTGATTTCCGATTTTATTTGTAAATATTATCGACGGAAGTGCCGAAGATGTTGACAAATGTCTTGAGTGGTGCCATTTAAACCCTTATATTTGTTTTACTGATTTAATTTCAATCACAAATTTTGCAGATACTGCAAAGCAAGGGTAAACTTAACTAACATATTTGAAGCCTTTGATAAAACTCTTGCCTAAATTATCCCTAAAAATTGTGTTACTTTCACACACCCACACACACTGGTTCAACCTGCTATCTAATTTGGATTTCCTGTTTGGTTTCCGCCACCCAATTGTATTGGTAGTAGTACATTTTCTCCACTATTTTTAACACTTTTACAATTATTATAGTTAATCCGCTTCTAATAATTGATTTCACGGCAACAAAGTGAACTAAAAGCTATCGCAACAATACCATAAAACCAACAAACATTTCTGTGTACCAGACTGCACAGCTAAGGCCCAGTCGTGCATGTAACGCGCATAGCGGCCATTACGTGATCAAGACTCAGATCCTAACGGTGTTTGTTTCGATTCTAATCGGACAAATATTGGTGCGGATTAAAAGAAGAAGAGAGAGATAAACCATAAACGTTCACCGGTACAAGACAAGACTAAAAAACCATGACCTTAGAGCAGCTTAAAATTAGGCAAGGCCCCGGAGCGCAAACGGTTATTTATTGCACGTGGCACACTTTTAGATAATTACGGCACGGCTATTAATTACCGGTTCGGGTCCAATAAATGTCGCTACGGTTCGAAGAAAAATAATTGAAAATGATTATCGGGAGTTAAATATCGTAATAGGATTAGCCACGGATGCTTTTTTATTGTCGAGCCTTTTTGATTCCTTGTTCTTCCATACAGTAAAGTTTGTTATGTAGTAAAAAATAACCTTGATTTTGCTCACAAGGATATTCAGAGAGGAACTAAAACAACTATACAAGATAGTTGTGAAGTTAAAACGTACTTTAGGTTTTAAATAAATTATGTAATAAACGTCATATAGTGCACACTAGACGGATTGTCTGTAATAATTATAGTTGTCTTTTTACACAGATGTCACCAGAAGCCCAACAAGTTGTTTGTGATCAAGCCTTATAGCCACTTTGACAAACCGTGTTTTAGTGGATTGGGATTGATTTTCAATAAACAAAATGTCTAATTCTGTAAGAATACAAGAAAAACAGTCAAATCAGCCTCAGCTCAGATTTCAAAAAAATTTCAGTTCACTAATTATTTTTTAAGACAGTTATGGGCTTGAACAATATTGTTCACCTAAATAAACAATTTCAACATTGTATGAAACATCTTTCTAAAAAGAAAATTATCATTAAACATCATCAAAGCGCAAAACTGTCAAACCACAATGGTATCACAAACAAACAAATAATAGTAATATCAGCCATTAAAAGGCTTCTATACTAAGAATAAAATCACGACAGATCATCGATTCGCATAATATCGCGCCCAGATTAGAATCGATTCACGACCAATCCATTGTTGCGCCGTCACGTCATCATTAATGACACGTGCATAAAGAAACTGGATCGTGATTGCAATGTTTCAGCATAAAAAATCAGCCGCTGCCATTTAGTTGTCGCCGTTTTAATGCCATTGTAGATTTTCTCGGTGCGCAATGCGTGAAGTTTGATTTTAGATTCAGCTATTGCTAGAATTTATATGCTTGAAATCATGCGATTACTTCTATGGTTGTGAGATAAATTTCGGTCTGCGGCATCAACACAGTATACCATTAAAACCCAATTATTTCTTCATCGTTCCGAGCCGGAGCAACGACTTGTCCGATAATTTATGTGCGAATCAACGCCTTATGCAATTGGATTCGATTTGGAGTTCGAGCACGAAGTTACCTCACCATTTTTCTTTTTCAAGTGCAGAAATCTCACGCCTATTATTTCTTTTTCAAGTATACAAGGTGGTCCAGTTTTAAGTGTCAATAATTCACCATTTGACAGCTAATCAAAAAATAAGTTGACTTGCATTATGTCATTTTTCTGAAAAACGTTTCCTAAGGAAGATACAGTCCTCCAAATTTCAATTTAAAAAATCTAGTTTAAAACTGAACATTCAAGACTTGTAAAAGTCCAAATTTGTACTGAATAGTCTAAAAACTTTTTTACTACTAGGAATGGTCTTATGATTCGCTTTCTCAGACTGCCATCCTGGTTGAGTGTCTGAAACTGGCATTCAAGAACTAAAAAAAGTCCGGAAATCAAGACAAAGATTGTATTGTGCATGAAACTCATTTTTTACTACTAAAAATAATATAAAAGTTGACTTTTAATGCTAGAACTGACTTTACTAGGACTAAGGAGAGTCCAAAAGTATATTTTCAAGACTTTAATTGGTGTACAACTCAATTTACTGGACTGGACAACAAGTCTAGAAGTAAATTAAATTTTCGGACTATTTTATTTCTAAAAATTAGATCTCAAGACTATTATTGTAGTATTTGGTACCAACATTTTTTACTTTCATTACTGAAGAAACTTGACTTTTGGAAATAGTCTTCGATAACTTCGGTAACTCGATTTTTCAATCTTAAAAAGAGTCTGAATTTCTTAGAGATGCTACAATTTATTGCACCTATGAGTGTAGAAGTCAATTTAATAGTGAAGAAGCTTGAAGTAACATTTTCAAGACTATGGTCAGTGGACAAACTAGCTTTTAGGCCTGATAAGTCAAAAACTTTGTAAAGATAGTCTTGAAACTCGATTTGAGGCACTGAAAACAGCCTTAAAACACTAAAAACCGTCGTTTATTAAGAAATAACCGAATTTTTAGCACTGAGGTGTCTAGAAGTAGATTTAATAGTGACAAAGCTTGGAATGCCATTTTAAGTCTATGAAGAATGTAAAAATTGTTTTTTAAGTTTGTTATGTCAATAACTTGGTGAAAATAGTCTTGAAATTCGATTTTCCAAGCTGAAAGCAGTTTTGAAGCACTAAAAATAGTCCAGAATTCGAAGAACATGAAAAGCAAAGTAAAAAGCACGAAAAGTTAGTTTTCAAGACAATTTTCATGAATCTAATGTCAATGTCCTGCATCTAAGACTATTTTCAAGACTAAAATATTGAAATTTGTCTTCAAATTATGAAAACTTACTTCAAATGCAAATTTTAAGCTTCTGATGTCACTTTTCATTAGTTCAGTCACATTTTGGTGTTCAAGTCAATTTTCAAGGTTTAAATGTATGAATTTGTAGTAACAAATTCTTGAAAAAGTAGTTTTTATGTCTACAAGTCAATTTTTAGTATTAAAGTCTTTCGATTTGCATGAAAACTGGTTACAAACACAATTTTTAAGCTTCTGAAATTTTTATCTTTTCTAATTCAATTTTCAAAACTAAAGTCTTTTAGTTTGTCTGGAAACTATAAAAACTGGCTACAATAATATTTTTTAAACTTCTTAAGTGAATTTTCCGTTTCCAAGACAATTTTTAAGTTGGGTTGGGTTAGATTTGGGTCGTTGACCGTAATAACGTGTAATAAAGTGCTTGTTCCAAATTTGATCAATATTGCTCCAACGGTCTGACAGTTATGACAAAAAAAAAAACGATTTTTTAAACAGAAATTTGAAGGACTGTATTTTCCTTAAAAGACACTTTCAGGAAAATGACAAAATGAATGTCAACTTATTTTTTAATTGGCTATGGATTAGTGAATTATTGACATTTAAAACTGGACCACCCTGTATTTCTAGATACCTACCTCTTTGACTTTCGAACGTCTGATAAAACTGTGACAGGTACGTCAGAATGGATAGACGGTCTGGCACCTCGTACTCGACCATGTCTTCTGGTTCCAAAAGGGCCGGAATACCTAAATGATGTTCTGCGACAGTGAAAGCCAACTCGTTGTTTTGGTAAATGTTGGCTTTGTTTAATTTGTTGAACTCACTGCAAAAATACAATAAATTATAAACAATGAAAAAAAAAGTTCAAGAAAATTAAAAATACTCTCTCATTTAATTATTAAACCAGTTTTTTTCATTGCTTTGTAAAATATCTTAAACAAATGAATTTCAAGGCTACAATATGTAATATATGTAGATCAAGCCTGGGTGTCATATGATATCGATCGATTGGACTCGAATGTAAATTAGCGCTGAATAAATAATAATTGAATAAAACTACCATGAAACAATGATTGTTTTATAATAATATTATCCTAAATAACCCGCAGAATGGCGGTACTGCCACGCAGTAATTAAGTTTATTTAGTTACACTGCTACTTCAAGTTGTCGACTATTAGCGAACAATACCTGTGAAATTTCATTGCGGAACACCGTGAAAAGTGTTGTATTACCCAACTAAACAAGAAAAAATCGATACAAAGCGAACGGTAATGTTATAATAGAAACAACTTCTTCGGATCATGTTGAACCGTTTCCTGCTTAATACAAACACCGCAAACACGAGATAATGGCATCAGAAGCGTAAGCCTTATAAAGGCCTAATTGGTGGCCTTCAAACGCCGCCCAAGCCCCGAAAAAAAAAACAATAAATTGTATATTCTTAAATTGGAATATAATGCGATTTTATCTCCATATATTACGTCTCGCCGTGAGTGTTTTGCTTCCTGCAACACGCAGCCATTTCAGGAACGAATCATTGAATTGCAATTAGCTTTGTGTGAGAAGCTGTATCAAAGTAATTTAGAGGCGTTAATTAATTGCGGATTTTTTACCTTGAGGTGAGTGATGAGTGTGCTTTTCAACTAAATGGGAGTTTCAAACCCATAAAATGCTATATTGAAGTGCGGAAGTTGTGAAATGAAGATACTTGAGAACTGAATTGTAATATCAAATACAGGGTGGTCCAGTTTTAAATGTCAATAATCCACCAATGGATAGCCCATCAAAAAATAAGTTGACATGCATTATGTCATTTTCCTGAAAAACGCTTCCTAAGGAAGACACAGACCTTCAAAATTGTTTAAATGCGTCGATATAGGGGGATATTATTCAAAATTGACAAAAATGTCTACTTGGGTTATTGTATTTTTTACTTTAAAATGGTTCAAAAGGATTCAAATCTAGTCATCTGTGAGGTTTAAGAGTTAACTTTTGACACTGAAAATAGTCAAAAATCAGGATTTTTTTTTTTTTTATTCAATTAAACACTAGTAACAGTCCGAATTTTTGGACTAATTTAATTCTAAAAATTAGTGTTTAAGACTAATATCTTAGCATTTAATGCCACAATTGTTTACTTTCATCAATGAAGAGTCTAAAACATAACTTTTACTATAAAAAATTGTTTAAAATTCGATTTTTCAGTCTTAAAGCAAAGTAAAGCGTCTAGAAGTCAATTTAATACTGACAAAGCGTGAAATGGCATGTTTAAACCTATGGAAAATGTAAAAATAGTTAAGTCTCCTAAGTCAAAAACTTGATGATGATAACCCTAAAACTCGATTTTCCTAGCTGAAAGCAGTTTTAAAGCCCTAAAAATAGTCCAGAGTTCTAAGAAAATGAAAAGCAAAGTAAACAAACCTGAAAAGAGTCTTCAAGTCAATTTTTATGAATGTAATGTCAATATCCTGTATTTAAGACTATTTTCAAGATTGATTTTTGATTGATTTTTTCATTTAAAATATTGAAATGTATTTTCAGAGTATGAAAACTTACTTCAAATGGAAATTTTAAGCTTTTGATGTCACTTTTCATTGGTTTAGAGTTACTTTTTGGTGTCTAAGTCCATTTTCAAGGTTGAAATGTGTGAATTTGTAATAAAATATTGTAGATAAAGTAGTTTTTCATGACTACAACCTAATTTTCACTACTAAAGATATTCAACTTATCTGAAAACTATAACGATTGACTACAAAGACAGTTTTTAGCATTTCAAGTCAATTTTCACAGTTTCCAAGTCAATTTCCAAGGCTTAAGTCTTTCAATTTGTGAAAACTGGTCAAAAGACAATTTTTAAGCCTTTTAAGTCAATTTTCACCTTCAAATTAAACTTACTGGTTTCTAAGTCAATTTTCAAAACTAAAGTCTTTCAATTTGTCTGGAAACTATGAAAACTGGCTAAAAAGACAAGTTTTAGGCTTCTTAAGTAAATTTTCACTGTTTTCAAGACCATTTTTAAGTTAAGTTGGGTTGATTTTGGGTCTTTGAACGTAATAACTCAATTATCTCGTAAACGAAGCTTCAAATCAGAATTTTATAAGAGGTACTTATTTTGTCAAATTGGAGAAGTAAAGTAAAAAAACTAAAATCTTTGAAAAATATCCAGTGACGTAAAGAATCAATCCATCTTCCTGTATCTACGCTACTGGAGAATTTTGGCAAACGTCATTCATATTAAGTATTAATTTCATAAGTGCTTGTTCTAAATTTGATCAAAATTGCTACAACGATTTGACAGTTATGACAAAAAACACGAAAATTTGAAGGACTGTATTTTTCTTAGAAAGCATTTTTCAGGAAAATGACATAATGCATGTCAACTTATTTTTTAATGGGCGATGCAATGGTGAATTATTGACAATTAAAACTGGACCACCCTGTATATCCTCAATCGATAAAAGTTATTAACTATAATTAGCAGAACAATTAAAATCAATATTTTGAAACATTCAAACGGCTACCTCACTTAGAAAATGATAATCCTAGGTCAGTAGACCGAAAAACAAAAAAAACAATTCTTGTCGGTTTTAACCATTACCTATTGATACGTTAATGGTTCTTAGCAACCATGACTTAAAAGTTAAGATAAACCGCAAGGTTTTATGATTAGATGTTTAAAACTGCTTACTCATTATGGGTAAACTACCTAAATATAAATATTACAACAAATGTATACTCTGATTTTAAATTGTTCTTGTCGATTTAACAATTTTTTTTCAGGCTTCCGTTATCTGGCCCTCAAAATTTAACCTTCCCAGACTTCCTCCTTTAGAAATTCTTGCCACAATTCTAATTGTTACACTAATTAAGCAAAAAAAAACTAAGTAGACTTCACGTGACTGTTTCACTTTGTATACAAACGATTTTCGTGCAACCGATTAAATAATTAATTATTGAAAATCATTAGCGTGCAATCAGATTTTTTTTTTGTTAAAGACGTGTCCTCAATTTTTAAGGTCGCCATCAGTCTTCGCGGTCTGAATCATTTAATTGTTACGATTCGTTGACGTTGATCGTCATCACCACTCATGACCGGTCATGAATATTTACCTAATAAAAGTTAATTTCTTTAAATTGTGGTTAATTTTGCTTTTTTTACAATGCCGTTTTTTCGTTTAGTGCCATAAAATAAACATAAGGAAGAAAAATCTTCCAACCAGTTCGCCTCAATTTCCCTACGAATGAATATGTAGCGTTTTCGTTTCATTAAATGAGGAATTTAAATAGCTATTAGCATTAATTAAGATTATTATTATAGTTATTGGTTAGAACTAAAATACGAATGTCGTGAAACCAGATGTATTCGTTAACTTTAAGGTCGACGTACTTGCAAGAGCGTTAACATAGGTTAGAAAAACTCGTATAAACTTTATGCCCTTTTTTCGCAGCAATTTAAATTAGAACTAATTGGACGTATGACGTAAATAAGACGCAGAACAGGAAAATGGAAATCCCTGCTAGTCGTAAACTATGTGGGTACTTTCTTTTTTGAGTAATTCTTATTTAATGTGGATAATTAAGAAGTTAATGATGGTTTAAGTTTACGTGGAAAGAATATAACATACGGTGGATAATTATTTCTTGGAATTTAGCTACTTGGCGTTAAAGTTCCAACAGGTTATTAAAATTGACAATTACACTCTTTACTATGTTTGTAAAATTAACAACAAACATAATATGTTAGGAAATGAATTGCAGATATTTTCCTCGTATTCATTCAATACAGCAGAGACCATTAATTGCGCAACAATGTTACTTTCAAAAGCCGTACCTTCATGGTCAGCCACCTGTTTCTTACGTGGTTATCTTCAAAGTAATTCTCGTGTCTCTTTCCATAATACTTAAAGTAATTCTTCCTGCCTTTCCTTTCGTTTTTAGTTTGACGTAATTTATGCAAAGTAAAGATAACGTTAATAACTAAAAAAATGTGGATTTTTTTTTGGGATGAAAATTTATAAGCATAATTAAGTTTTCGGAAGATTAGTGTCAAAGGTAAGAAAATATTGCCTTATTATATAAAAGTGTTAATTAAATGTGGCACAGATTTATTGGCTGAACATTCTGTTAATCACCTTAATAATTGCTGAATAAACTACAAGGATGATTTAACTTAGCAAATACTGCTCAAAGTTCTAACGGTTGTTGAGGTTTCCCACCAAATTGTAAAACTGGATGTGTGAATTATATGAACTATCTTCTATGTTTGATTCACGTAACCGCAATTTGAACGTTAGTCAAAACCGTAATAACCTAGGAAGTTAACTTGCTCTTCAATCAAGCTAATTCTAAGTAATTATCTTGTAGAGAGGCCAGTTTTTGAGCACTGGTGCATTGGCCTGTGCCGTGAAACGAAACTATCATAATATATTTATCTATTTTTCGCTTCCGCATCACGCTGATTTATGCGGACGATGCAAAAATGGGCGGCCGTTTTCCCCAACCGATCAAAGTGATTGATCACCAGGGCACGGAAAGTTCCTTTGAACTATTCCGCGATATCGATGTTAATAATCGATCTCGTCATAATCGATCAGTGTTTGGATCGGTCAATTTCGAATGCACCTACCTAATCCGGGTTATTTATTCATCAACCATTACGTGATAGTCTTATTTCTGTTTCTAGTTGCTTGCAAAGTAAAGCTTGATAATTATTATCACTTGTAGAATTAATCAAGTTCTTGAGAGCTAAATAGAATTTCTTTACTGCTATATTTCAAAAACGTAGGTTAGGTTAGAATAATCTAATGCCCGTATTTATAAACGAATCTCAATCTCATACTCAAGTACAACTTCGCGAAGTACGTCTCGAGTCTTGAGTACGACACAAGTTTTATAAACAAAACTTCGGTAATTCTCGGCAAAGCATAACCAAAGATAGTTTTGCTAGTAATTTTTTATTTTTTAACTTCATTTTCTAGTAACTTTCGTGTTACCTTCATTGCCAATGTCAAAAATGTTTGGCAATTTACCTGGAACGCGGAAGTTGTTGTTTGAGCGGTTGATTGTAAATTATATGAATTTGGTTTGGTGGTTTTCTTTTTTAAATATTTATTATTTCCCTAGAGGTACGTATTCAACAATAATTTTATACATATCTTTACCATCTATATGCCTATAGGATCATAAAGAAATTTTTTGATGGCTAAAATAACAGCCTATACCCAAAAAGAGAAGCTTTTGTTGGCTAATTTAGTAGACAAACACAAATTAGTGGAGGACAAACGAACGACGCAGCAACTGTACAAAAAAAAACAAGCAGAATGGACAGAAATTGCTACAGAGTATAATTCCCAAGGATCTATAATAACTGTGCCCAGGAATGCTGTCAAACGTAAGAAACTGTGGAATAATTTAAAACAGAAGTAAGATGATCAATAGAAATGTTTATGTGGGTTGCTCTATATAATTTTATATCGTAGAAAAAGAAGACAAAACACAGAACAAACATTTTACCTTTGTATAGTTGGATTTTTACCTTTTGAGAATGACGTCATCTTTTTGCATCTTTGTTTCTCGCATGTCAAACATATGAAATAAACAATTTTTATAAACGTTATTGATTTTGTCATCCTGTCAAATTAAAAACGTTGACATTCACTGTCACTTTGATATAAACAAATATCAAAAGTATAAAAATGCTGTGCTACAATGAGCAAGCCCAAATGCTAATTCTAATTGTGCTGCTTTTTTTGGAGTACGAAAAGAAACAGTTTCCAGATGTCATCCCAATTGATTATTCCAATGTATTCGATAGAACATCACAGGCTTCAAAAGTGAGTACTGCTACCCTATGCCGAATGAAAAAGGCTGGAATTCCAGCTGACGACTCCTATTTCACCAACATTTCTATGAAAATGTCGGTCAGTAACACCAAAATAACCGCTTTTATGAAAAACAAAGAAGTTAGTAATGTTGTTATGTCAAATTACTATTTTCGCTTTATTGTGCAAAGCACAATAACACAGCACAAAATCAATGAACATTAATAATATATTATGTTATTAGTAGTAGAAGAGATCTTTAAGTGAGCGCAAGCACACCTATTCACTGAATGAATGATGATTAAACTGAAACTCTCATGATCATGTGATTTTCAAGGCACTTGATCATCAGTCACTTCCGAACGCACTAATTTTTCAAAGCATTTGTAGGTTAAAATTTGTGATCTAATTCCGTCATTCTCAAAGGGTAAAATTTTGACTATAACATATTTTCATCATTGATGTATTCCAAAAATTCATCTGTATAATCTATATCAGCATTATTGCAATTATTAATTATATTGAAGATATATGGTTTGTACTTGAACAGTTTGTTTATTTCCTGAAAAGTTGACGAAATAAACCACAAACTTTTTGGTTTTTTTATTGTGTTTTGATTTGAGTTTTTAAACCCTCTAACTTTCAATTTTCGACAGTTTTATCTTAAAACGTCAAAAATGAAACCAAGCAATGCTCAAGTCAGGTCAATACCTAACTTGAGCAAGTCTCGATGTAAGCACGACAGAAGTACGCCTTAGAGGTTAAGTTAGGTTTATAAAACAAAAAACTGTACTTGAGTACGACTCAAGTCTGAGAACGAGCGAAGCATTGTTTATAAATACGGGCATAAAATAAAGTTGTGATACACTTGGAATGTACAATGTGGAGTCTCTCGACTGTTATTAAACAATATTTTTTGTCAGTTAATCAAATAGCATAAAGTAAGTATTTAAGACTGAAAGGTAACGTCAAAACTGTGCAAATCACCATCTCATCAAGACAATCGTTGTGCAAGCAAATGGCAGAGGAGATAAAAAAAGAAGTCGTCCAGGAAGTTGCGTATCATGCCATTTAACAATCTCTCCCAGTTACAGAAAGAATATAGTAACGTTAAACGGGACGGTGTTGCAACAAATGTTCGGTTAATTAATACAACATCGACACCATCATTTTCTAATTTGTTTTGCTGTCCGTAATCTGCGGAATTCCGTCTGTTGTGCGGAATTTTTCGAATCATTTTTGTATCATTATCACGACTAAAAATCAATAACCTTTTGCGGAACTAGGCTTGGGATTCGAGAGCAGCGTCTCAATTATCCCCATCTTTGTCTGGCTTTTGATATCATATGTAGATGTATTTATTGCCGTCCTGCCATTTCTCGTCCTATTTACATAACTATCTTATTAATTTACATGAAAATTTGATTAACAGCTTGCCATCGATGGAACGGACGATTAGATACGTTCTTAGATTCAGTCCAGTTATGTTGTTGATCGTTAACTTTAATACCGTGTTAATTAATTGCAGATCCAATGAGGCTTGTTTTCGGACAAACGCAACACGACCACTGCCTTGTTTCCCACCTAAATCTTTCATTCTCTTGAAATAAGGGTGTACTTGTTCTGCCAACACAACCATCGACACATTTATATAATTGGTCATTTACCACTCATCTTGAAGATCCATTAAAAACGCTTTAAAAGCCAAGTGATAATTACCTTTATATTGAACGCAGCATAACTTTGAAAAATCCTTGAAATTTATTAATAAAAGCCAGTCATTTTAAGTTGAAGATTAAAACGGAGATTTGTTATTATTGCTCTCAGGTGTGGATGCTGACCGGGAAACTATAGATCCGTTTAAGGAGATGCAAGGTTGTAATTTCAATGGGAAGGACCTTCGCTAAATTTACTTTTGCCTATATACGGATATTGCAAACTTAATGTAATTTCGTACCGTGATTTTGAATGGTATTTCTATGTTTGTGTGTACAACAACAAAAGGGACTAGGAAGTGAACTCCTAAGTTATTTGTGCCATCATACAGAACGACAATGGCTGCCCATAATTAGACCGTACAATAGTAGGACTGAGCAAACAATTTGCATAACACACACATGTAGTACCGTTAGATCGACTTTAAAAAACAACTCGAACAATGATAATCGTAATTATCCGATTACCCTTCTATAAGCTTACGTATAATCTGCGTATATAGGCAATTTAAACAAAACGCATTTCTCCGACATGATTATGCCTAACCAGCCCAAATAAAGCTTCTTACACGAAAATTAAGCCCGACAACGAACCATTTGGCGTACCAAGAAATACCTTAAAAGACAGCGTAATATAAACAATGACTCTGAAAGAAGTTGGAAGGTATTTTCAAGTCGCGTGTAACTGCGTAATCTAATTCCGACGTAATCAGGGAAAATGCTGTAAGTGGCCGTAATAAAAAGTAACTTTACAAGATGATGTGAAGAAGCGACATATGGTGCGGCAGAGTCAAAGAAGCGGACATTTTTTTCTCTCATTTAAATACTGCCTTAAGTAGTACCAGTAAGTTACATCAGCTATAAAAACAAGCATTATCTGACAAAAAATGTGGGACTGTTGAGAAAGTTCACGATGCATCGAAAATATCGAAAAAAAATAATACAATAACTTTTGGATAGGATGACGCTTATCGTGACCGTGTTTCCTATATTCGAGCAATATGAATAACTATTTGCTTTTTTAACTATTTAAGTATAAGAATGTGTTCTTATACGAATCGTTAGATTCAAACGAGTACTTACATTAAATCTGGTCGAAAATGATGAATTATGGCACAAAAAGCAAGACCATCCCTCCAAGAAGTGGTCATGTTCTCAATTTTGACTCCTGGATAACCTTCGGTCATCTTCCGACACCACAGTTCCAAACCTTTGGTTCCTTTTCGCTCGCCCATCTTACGGCCTTACTCTATCTGAAACAATCGAATAAAACAAATTAACCTCCGAGACCTCGCTAAAATGTTATTTAGAATCCCAAGAACCTGCGACTGGGTGCATTACTACGCCCAGGTTATTAGAATATGACTTAGAAAGTAAAAAAAGGCCAGTCAGCTGATTAAAGGTACGCGTCCACTAATCGGTATCGGCACGGACGGTACGCATCGCACGAATCGCATTTCCAATCAACTACATAGAATCAAATACGACTGCGTTCACCTATCGTCATCGCACTTCGGCATTTCTGATCGAGATTCCAAAGACGAAATCAAAATCCGATACCGACGATGCGTACCGTCCGTTCCGATACCGATTAGTGGACGCGTACCTTAAATGCGCGATGGTTTGTCTTTGTTTTGATGCTGGGTTCGTTTCAGATGGAGACCTTGACGATAGGTTTCTGCATGTTTTGCTCTTGGTACTGTTTACGTTGTGCACCAGTTGTAATTAATTATTGTCAACATCACTATCAACAATAATTGTTTGCAGTTTATTAAATACATAGTTAAAGAACATATCTCCAGTTTAAAAATAGAAAAAATAAATAATTTCCTAATGATTCACAACATTTCAGCCACATTATCAGGAATATCATCAAGAATCGTCAAGTTGATTATGCTTGGCACTTTTTCAAGTGGGTGTACATATTATTTACAATATAATTTTGGAGAATCCATGTCATTAGTGGAATTAGTTGCTTGAAAAAATGTATAAATTAGCATTGTAGGTATACAGGGTGGTCCAGTTTTAAATGTCAATAATTCACCAATCCATAGCCAATTAAAAAATAAGTTGACATGCATTATGTCATTTTCCTGAAAAATGCTTCCTAAGAAATTTCTGTTTAAAAAATCGGTTTTTTGTCATAACTGTCAGACCGTTGGAGCAATTTTGATCAAATTTGGAACAAGCACTTATGAAATTATTCGTCATTATGAATGACGTTTGCCAAAATTCTCCAGTAGCCTAAATAGAAGAAGATGGTTTCATGTTTTTGCCTAATTTTCTACGTCTCTAGAGATTTTTCAAAAATTACAGTTTCTTGTTCCCGATGGAAAAGAAATTATCTCTTATAAAATTCTGATTTGAAACTTCGTTTACGAGACAATTCAGTTATTACGTTCAAAGAACCAAAACTAACCTAACTCAACTTAAAAATTGTCTTGAAAACGGAAAATTCACTAAAGAAACTTAAAAAATTTCGTTGTAGCCAGTTTTTATAGTTTTCAGGCAAACTGAAAGACTAGATTTGAAAATTGACTTAGAAAAGATAAAAATTGATTTCTGAAGCTGAAAAATTGTGTTTGTACCCAGTTTTCATGCAAATCGAGAGACTTTAATATAGAAAATTAACTTGAAAACATAAAATACTACTTTTTCTACAATTTTTGACTACAAATTCATACATTTAAACCTTCAAAATTGACTTGAACACCAAAAAGTGACTCTGAAGCAATGAAAAGCGACATCAGAAGCTTAAGCATTTGAAGAAAGTTTTCATAATTTGAACACAAATTTCAATATTATGAAGTCTTGAAAACAAACTTTTCGTGCTCTTTACTTTGCTTTTTATTTTCTTAGAATTCTGGACTATTTTTGGTGCTTCAAAACTGCTTTCAGCTTGGAAAATCGAGTTTCAAGACTATCTTCACCAAGTTATTGACATAGTAAACTTAAAAAACAATTTTTACATTCTTCATAGACTTAAAATGGCATTCCAAGCTTTGTCACAGTTAAATCGACTTCTAGACACCTCAGTGCTAAAAATTCGAGTATTTCTTAAAAATCTAGACTGTTTTTAGTGCTTTAAGGCTGTTTTCAGTACCTCAAATCGAGTTTCAAGACTATCTTTGCAAAGTTTTTGATTCATCAGGCCTAAAAGCCAGTTTGTACACTGTCCATAGTCTTAAAAATGTTATTTCAAACTTCTTCTCTATTAAATTGACTTCTACACTCATAGGTGCAATAAATTGTAGCATCTCTAAAAAATTCAGGCTGTTTTTAGTGATTTTTAAGACTGAAAAATCGAGTCAAGTTTCTTCAGTAATAAAAATAAAACATTTTGGTACCAAATGGTACAATTTTGATTTTGGTACCAAATAGTCCTAAAATTGACTTGTTTCAGTCCAGAAAATTGAGTTGTACACCAATTAAAGTGGACTCTCTTTAATCCTAGTAAAGTCAGTTCTAGCCTTAAAAGTAAACTTTTAGATTATTTTTAGTAGTAAAAAAATGAGTTTCATTTGTCTTGATTTCCGGTTTTTAGTTCTAGAAATCCAGTTTCATACACTCGACCAGGATGGCAGTCTGTGAAAACGAATCATAAGACTATTCCTAGTAGTAAATAGCAAGTTTTTAGACTATTCAGTACAAATTTGGACTCTCACAAGTCTTGAATGTTCAGTCTCGTTAGTTCACTATAAAACGACTGTATCTTTCTTAGGAAACGTTTTTCAGAAAAATGACATAATGCAAGGCAACTTATTTTTTGATTGGCTATCAAATGGTGAATTATTGACACTTAAAACTGGACCACCCTGTATAATATTGAATCTTTGCAATACAATATGGGTTCACGGTCTAAGTTGCGACCTAAGTAAAGTCAACCATTGAATTATCAAAGAAACGTTTTTAGGGCTTGGCGCCAACCACCCAAAGTAAATTTTTGTCTTTTATGATTTTTCTGACAACTCTAATTTATGACCAGTTTGTTATTTTATTCATGAAAGAATTCCCTTGGAGTGGTAATACCTCTTCGCCAGTGAAGCAGACATTTAGGTCAGTAGTCATCCATGAGTACCTACACAGAAAAAAAGCGCAAATCCAAAAATGCGTTTAGCACTCGGATCGCATCGTGCCGTCACAGTTGAACGGCCCGTTTGCAACGTACTCAGCAGGATTGCTTTATTTTCTTCCATTCACGCCTTTCATAACGATAATTGGTTCACCATTAAATCGTATGGGCTAATTGCTGAATCCGTTTTCTACGATCCGATTACGAAGATTAAACGTCGTAGAGGGGATTTTTTTATGCGACCAGACTGAATTGGATATTTTTATAGGTGATACAACAACCGCTAGTTTAGGGACCTGCTCATAATTGGCATCTCGATTAAGTTAGAACTTGCGACCAAAAGCATTTGACCGCCTTTACGCAGACGACACCTACGTGCACGTCTATGACGGGTAACAAGTCATACCAACGATTAAATGGTGTGCGTGCGTATCCTGTACGGCCATTTTTGTGAACATTTTCCGTCGTACGCCATCTAATTATATAAAACTTAAGTATCTTTTTCTAACGGTTTTGTTCCGTATGTAGCGTGGGACAATCGTAAATACATTCATGTCACGAAACAGCTTGTAAAAGTTCTGAAAAAATGTCTTCTTTAGTTTTTGCTACGTCAGTAAAACAGGGATGTATATGCACCCTTAACATAAAGGTGTCTTTAAAGTTAACGTAAAGGAGCGTTGTTCAAACGACCTTAAGACCTTTTAAGAGCGAACAATGCATACATAAGTGACCTTTTTCACCTATTGTTAACCATTTAAGTAGATGCCGGTCTACTATTGAGAAATGACGAGCAGCACATGATAATCCTGTTAGGAATTAAGTGTTCAGATAGTATCAATTCAATCATTTATCAGTTTTTGTAGCTGCTAAAAATGTTTGTTGCTGATGAATGTGATTAAAAATGAAACAAATCTTTAGAACGTGATATTAGCAAATTTTGCAAGAGATTTTAGTCTGAAACTGAAATATTAACTATGCAGATATACTGAATAGAGCGTAGATACTTCCCGGTATGGAATGAGCGTTAGAAATGGTGGTGACAAATTAGCAATAAGAACCGACATGGGTGCTAAAGTGCTTAACATAAAACAACGCAGCTGCAAGTAAACATTGCAACACACATACAATATTGTTGATGTTAAAATCGAGGACTACTCTTGCACAAAGCTACGGAATGCCGCTCGCGGATAAAAACACTAATCCAATCAACAGGTGTATGAAGAAATAGAGATTTCTTGTCTCGATTACGTAAAATTTCACGCAATGCGGTTTAGTTACCTAGTTGATCGAGCATAGTCGATTGTTCATCAATCTACAATGATCGAGGTTGATTAGAAGTTTTGTTTGGAGCCTTGAAATTTAATTAACGCGTTTACTGAATTGTACATTAAACAATCTTTCTCTAACCTGAAGCCAAGTCGTGTATTTGTACAGTTTGCATCATCTTTATATTTGTATCGGCTTATTTCAGCATGGCGTGAATTAATGATTTTGAGATTTGCATGATAGCCGCATTTTTTTTTGTGTGCGCTATTTAATGTTACCAACGGCACGCTATACATACAACACGTCTTGGCTTTGTTGAAAATTAAACTTTAATAACTTCTGATTTATTTTGCAGAAAACAGCTGCCAACCTACTATATAAACTAGTTTTTGAAGGTGTGGTTTAGATGGTATAGAGGTTTTTTTTCCGTTTTCTATTTGTCAGTTGTTGCTTTTTGTATGTCAATACTTATAAACAACAAACAAAGCAAATTTTACAGATATTTTGTATTAAAGCAAATTGAATAGTGTGTTACTTTGCTGGTCAGCAATTGTTGTATTGTTCCCTCTCTTTCAAACATCGCCAAACGATCGTGAAAATTATAATTAAATTAGTAATATGGATATTAATAGCAACTAATTATTAACATTTTATAATAAACTTTAAAAAAAACGCATAATAAATGACCACTTAACTGCAGTTACGCCACAAGTCTAAATCTGATCCGGCATTAAAATAATTACTTCGATTGTAAATTCCATATTATTAATGTCCGCTAATGCTTTATATGGAAAACCACTTCCACGTACTTAATATTAAAACGATAACTCTAATAAAGTTGAATAGCTTATAAGACACACACATAAGACACTTGAATTCCTCTATGATAAAGTTATTTTTTGTAAGCTGATTTTGAGTAAAAATGGGTAGTTATTCAAGTGGGTTTCCACACAATGTTACTTAAGCAAACAGTTCTGCCTTATCTGATGCAATAGGAACAAAAACCGGTGATTAACCGACAATTAGCATCCTGACAAATCTACGCAATAAACCGAAATCTACTCAGGTCGGTACTGTTCGTGCGAAATGTGCTAGTTTAGTTTAGTTAAGTCCATTAATACATTTTTTCACTTTCAAATCCTTAGGCCAAATATTGGGAAACAGTTTTACGTAGGTGTATTTCTACCGAAGAAATTTTAGTTAAGCAGTATGAACGCACAATTTTTCACAAAAAAATCGTTTTGCTATTTGACACCACCATTAACCCTGAACGAAGCCCATTAGTTATAGACGTACTCTGCATTGACCCTAGTGCATGTAAAAGACAATAAATTCAAACACACCTTGACTACTTGGGTAAATAATCTGGGCAGGTCGACTCAGTTACCATCACGAAATACCATACTTGAGCGTCACTTGTGCGGATTCGATCGCAAACTAATAAAATTGAATTGCATGAGAACGAAATCTTCGATGAGTCTCAAGTGGAAAAGATGACATAAGACTGCAGAGTGTAATTATGTTGGATATCTGTTATAAAATGACATTAGTGTGACGGT
The DNA here is from genome assembly GCF_016097725.1 of Ips typographus. Classification (NCBI taxonomy): domain Eukaryota; kingdom Metazoa; phylum Arthropoda; class Insecta; order Coleoptera; family Curculionidae; genus Ips; species Ips typographus. The sequence goes on along the minus strand of NC_138425.1, from coordinate 12,606,769 downwards.
TTGTTCAAAAATATTGGCTAAAGAAGATCAATAAAGAGAAAGAACCGACTGTCGTATTCAATTGTAGTAACAGTAGAACTTTGATATACCCAAAGTAAGTTACTTACAACGAAAGAAAGGTCAAATTTAGCACCAGATTTCTCTCTTAAAAAAAATCGTGAATTAAGATATTCGTCAGTTTCCCTGTTTGATTTATTGTTCACAATTAAGTTTGGACTGGGTTTTCTGGGAGAATACTAATTTTGGACCTAGAGGATGATAAAGTAAATATGTACTTATTAAATAATACAGCAAAATCTAAACCCTGGTGGTAAGCACATTTTATAATATCGAAAATACCCATATTTTGAGTGGGTAAAATACCTGTAGTATTTTTGTGAGTTAAGCCTGGTTTATAAAACAAAATTTAAATTTAGCATTAAATTTAGTATTAACTTTAAGAATAAGACTAGTGGTTTTAAATCAAGAGGTTCATAAATAAAATTTAACTTTAACCTTAAATTTAGCTGTATCTCCTGACTTTGGATTTACTTAAAATTCTAAATTCTCTTAAAGTTAACGCTAAAGTTAAATCATATTGCTACTGCGCAAACGTCCCTAATATATCAGCTGATTTGTGATTTGAACTTGAATATTTGGTTATGGTTTTTCCTTGCAGCTAAAGGTTATGGTTAAACGGTTAAACTGAAGCCTAGTAATATTTGGTTTTTCCAATTTCTATTTTTGTGTTTGTGTATTCCAAAATTTAAATCTAAATTAAAATGAGAAAATTAAAATCTAAATTTAAATTTTGTTTTATAAACCAGGCTTAAACATCATCCTAACAAATAATCAAAATTTCAGTTATCTAAACCACGCTAAATTTTGATAATACGTATTTTATATCTACCTACTCATAGGTACCTAATTATTATCGCCCATCGCTATCCAGTCTCTGAGGTACAGTTTTCCTGATGCAAGTTCCGACATCCGCCTCTACCGCCGCACTTAACAGGTCCAGACTTGCATAGACAATTACTGCGCAGATCCAGATTGGGTTAATACTAATAGTCGCCGACCCGCCAAATTAAGTAAGTCAAGCGCTGTACGGGATAGAGTTCACTTGGTTCCCGCGTTCAAAGATAACAAGAGGTGCTGCTGATTTATTCACTCATAAACATGGAAAAGACGACTATACTGGATTACATCACAACCCCGCCACACAAGATTACAATAGTGTGCGGAACCGTTCTAGGGGTAGTATTGTGTTTGGCCTTTTACTATTTTTGCAAGTGCAAGGAAAAACGAGATGACTCATCCATGAATTCTATCAATGATACAGAAAATTATTTTTTAAATAATCAGAAGGTAATCATGTCCATTGCCTCTCTACTATCAGCTATAGCTTTTTAATTATATTAATTAATCACATATTAACTAAACAAGTAATTTCTATTTCAGATAACAACAAACCAAACTGGGAGTTTTACGTGTCGCGGTATTAAAACGTCTCGTAAAATAGCCGGAATAATAGGTTTCAATTATTTCCCAAAACCTGGGGTTTTAGAAGAATACAAAACAACCATAGTGTGACAAGGCCGAACCACGAGCGATACCAAAGTGGTATTCTCAAAAATGTAACAAAACTTTTAAGTTCTTTTTGAGTTTAAAAAGAAGAAAACAAATGAATCGATCTCTTAAGATATTTAAATAACTATACTAACTCCATGCTAACAGATAACTGATAATTTATTAGGACAGTCCATCATTTTAATTATTTATTCAGATATATCATGTTAGTGATAATGTAGCGGAATGTTGCAATAAAATTAGATTAGCTTTTCAGATTTGTCGTTTTTCTAAGTTCAAAGACAAATTAAAAATAACTATAAAAAGCCAGTCATACTAAGTGGTTGTGTTATCGTCTGTATGTGTAATATCTGTGCCATCTTTAAAAAAGCAAAACTCGCACCAATTTTACTAACCATTTTTGATAGTATAAAGTAAATGAGTTACATACCTGTTGAACTAGAAACGACTATGAAACCACCTGAAAAAAAAAACACTCTATTAGTTTACATTCTTCTCTATACTTTTAAACACAACAACCCTTAATTTCCGGGTATTTAGAAAATTACATTTGTGCCAAGTAACTCTCAGCAATAAGTGCACAATACCAAGACTAATAGGCCGTACCAAGCTTGTTTATTGACCTTAATAACATTGCGGATGTCAAATCAGATCGGCGTTCTATTAATAATAATAATTGTGTGTTACCTATTTTATCAGTATGCTATAAACTATCATTATTTGTCAGCGAACCGTACATTAAGTGCCCGTTTAAACACATAGACAAAACGGTTTAATCGTTCGCTCACCGACTGGTTGACCACGCCTTCCTTAGGTAATTATGTTGATTTGATAGGGATTCTTTTTGCTGTCAATTTTGTAGGTCAGACAAAACGTCTTCAGTACCTCTAAAAACCCAATTTTTGTCTCTGCTTCAAGATAAAACATGATGGTCGTAAGGATCCTGTTTCAAAAGCTGTTTTGGGCATTTTTCCAATTACGGTTCATAATTCCGTCCTTGACAGAATGACACATTAGAAAATGGGTTGGTCGTTTACACGACAGATCGATTGCGAAAACGTTTTGATCATTAAAGAAAGAGAGAAATTGAACAGTCATGCTAGGTTTGGTTGATATTGACGATGGCTGGCTTGAGCCAAGATTTTTATTTTGTCAAGCGTTAAATCTTACATAATTAAAAAGGATGTTGCTTGACAGTGTTGTATAAACGAAAATTTTCAAGAGGTTACACGCGTGTTTTACGAATCGATAATCGATTTTACAAATCCAAGAACAGTTTATAGCAGTAATTACCGGATAGAGGCAATCAACCTGCAATCACTCTCAGCACCTTCAGTAATTTTCCAACAATTTGCGATAACAATAACTGATCATTGTAATTTACTTATATCGACTAACAGATCTTCCATAAATTATTAACAATCCTACAACTAAACGGTTGCAATGACTGAATCTAATAATAATCGACAGCTCAGTGTAGAAAGTCGCGGTTATAGATTACCCGGTTTGTAATATGCGATTGCATTTTTCATCGCATAATATTACAGCTTTCTAATTTATATCTATTAGCAATTTCACCTTGATTTGGATCGGATATTCGTACGCTTCACGTAGTAAAAGAAATTAGATCAATGTCAATGCAAGTGTGCAGATATTTCTCTACTAATTAAAATAGTATTTAACGAAAAAAATATGCAATTGTTACAGATTGGGAACCGCGATCTATAAATCAATAGGAACATTTCGTGATATTCCAGTCCATAAGTTTACGTCAGACTTTAATGAGAAATCATGATCTTTAATTGATATTGGTAGGAACACGAACAATACAAAATCGTGCGACTCACTGAAACCTAATTATTGACTAAAATGTGTATAAATGTAGGATAATTATCCGAAGGTTTGACCAAGTTTTTTTAAGTGATCATTTGGCAAAATACCGAACAAAAGTAATAAATTAAACATTTATCTGTATCTGGCAAATCAATACCAAACATGAGAATGCGCCTTTTTTTATCTTAATCATAAATCAAATCACGACAATAGAGCTGAGGTGCATGCTAATACGAAAATCGTAGTAAATGTCAAGTTCTTTTACTACTCCTTAGAATCGAATGTTTGTCTACGCATCTACAATAGGCTTCTAACAATATTTAACGGGCAGATTGTTGACAGAAACTATTAGAGCCAATCAATTCAAAGCACTAGATGTGGGTGCTTAATATGGCAACAACGTATTCGTCGAAGATAACGAAGATATTCCTACTCAATCCCATTCGACCATTAGCATGACGACAAACGCAGCAGGTACATGAAATGGAAATTGAATAAATGTGCGTTTTCTTGGGCTGTTAAGCTAACTAAATATTGATATTCGATTTTGTAGATGCAGGCAAACGTCAGTAAGAAAAAAACGTTCATTTTACAAAACGATAATCCAACTAATGGCAATAACCACTTCGACCAATTTGTTCAAGACGATTTTTCCATTTACATAAGGACCTCTGGGTCTCAATGATGTTTGCACAGATTTCCAACTCGAGTTTGCCTATTGTATTATGCAATAGACGGACCGATCAGTAAATAGCGATAATTATATTTCAAACATTAGTCAAATATTTAAATGCTTTAGAAGGCCTGCTTTATAGCATGGTCAGGTTATTCATAACTTTTCTTCGAGTGGTTAATGGACTGGCGAAACCTTGAGAAGGTGGTTCAACTAAATGGATGGAAGAATGTAGATTGGATAGTTTAAATATTGCATGCGCTCAATATTCAAAAAAAGATCAACAAACACCAGGTGGGGTTCAACAGTGGCCAATGTCAGGTCATTGTAGCTCCAACTACAGTACCTGTTTATTTAATTTCATCTACAGTTATTATAAGCTTCCTGATGGCAAGTTAAAATACAGGATGGTCCACTTTTATTATTTTTAAATTACTTTGGATAATCAAACCTCTCTTCTCTCTGTCTGTATATACAATATTGTTTATTAGTGAGTAATCTTAGACTTTTTAATTAAAATGTAATAATAAGTAATGACCACAATTTTATGGTAAATTTCGCGATAATGATGTAACAATAACAAGAAATTTTCGACTCTACATTAAGAATGCGATAAGATTGAAAAGCACAATGAATTTTTGATAAAGTCACCAATGCAGAATGACAAAGTGTACCAATCGTTATTTTTAAAAAATGCACATTGACATTTTATGGCTTACATGTTGAGAAAATAGACGTCAATATACCTGCTTTGAATATTTTTATATGGGACTACCTATATTTACAGGATCAAATTAAATTATGAAAAAAATATCTACAAGTATTCAGTCATTAAAAATATTAGGTAGACAGGAAATTTCTTTCAAAAAAAAACTATTCTTACTGAAAAAAACTTTCTCTCGCCAAAAGTCATAAAAATTGACAAAAAATACAAAATTATCTGAGTGGAACCGATTTTTCCCAAAAATTCAGCAGCTAATAAAAAGTGTAAAACTGTTGAAATTCAAGGACAAAACTTAGACAGATTAGAACTTGATTGCAACCAACGGATTAAAAACGTCGTTATATGAGTAATACTCAGATATTAATAATCATTAAACACTCTTAATTTATGATTCACAGTAATACTTATAACAAAAATTGATAATATCAACGTTGATAGTTTTAATATGAAAACTTAAAAATGTGGTGTGCAAAATAGTACAATTTTTGTGCATGGAATGTTGGACAAGGTCACAGAAAAGCTGATAACGAAAATAAAACTCTGCAAAACATGTCATTGGTTCACAAAGGAAGTGATTTTTTCTAGCATATTGCCAATAAATATTTTTTTTTGCAGCTTGGGATATGTGTGTGAAAAGGAGCATTATTTGCTTATAATTGCAAAATTTAAAATTCGTAGTTCTGGTAAGCAAATGTACATTTTTACTAATACGGTTTTTAACTACCAAATTATATTATGAAAATTCAAAACAGCTGATAAACGTACTTGTTAGGAGTTGACTCATAAATAAAAAATGTTTTGAGATGACACAACACTTACCAAATAACAATTCGACGACCGCAAAGTAGCCGGACCAATTAGAAACAAAAAACAGATAAAATATAATTGAACAAACGATTTGACTGCTATATAAAGGTTTCGTAATTGGCGTCCGACACGTGTCGAATGTCAGGACTGAACACAGATAACACTACTACGACGGACCATAGGACGAATACGACTAAACGAACTAAACTAAAATACTCAAGTCCGCAACAGCGGCAGCGGCTACGATACGATATATAGGAAATTCAATAAAACCTACTACACTGTGCTGTTAGGCTTGTTCCAATCTCCCAAACCACCGTTCTGAAACCTCTCTGTCCTGCGTACTAACACCAGAACACTGCGCTTTGGTGTAAATTGGTTCATTGCGCCAAAACATGATGATTCCAAAACGACTCTAGGCCGGTTGGAACAAACCTTTAATGTAGAGCTTATGCGCAATGTCAGACCACGTTAGAGATTCTGATTAAAAGTAGCCACTTTTAAACTCAAATCCGCACCAATGATCAGCTTTTGTTGTCAGATTGTTGCGATAACATATAAATCACTTTCATGAAAATGAAATCTACTAAGGTTTGATCGATTTATAGCAGATAATTTTAATAAAAAACACTTACGTGCAGAATGTCTTAAGGTCGTGGATAGCCACCACACTATTGGGAAGGCATCACTCAAAAATCACCACCGAAACAATACGCTGCTCTCGAAAAACACCAAACAGTCCAAGTACTGAAGATACCTATAAAATTCATTAGATATAATACCGGCTGTACAAAATATGGTGTAAAATTAATGCAAATCTTCTAGAAAATAAAAAAGTTTTCATAATTTGGTTAACTTTCTCAAATATTTGTTAACTGGAAACCCTCAACTGAATAAAACTTTATAAACACTGTCATAGGGTAGCAATAACGAGATTTTTTTAGTATCTGCGTAAGTATGGTGCTGTCAACTCCGTACCCCAAAAATAAGGACCCAATCTTTTTTTATTCAAGCAGGTAGTCGCAGCGGCATCAAACTCACAGGGCTCAACAGACCGATTCAAAATAAACAAACAAAAGAAATTTTCATGTGAACAGACCATTTCATCTTAGGGGTCCGATGGGAAGAACGTGTTTTAACGCGTTCAGATTTCTTCTCCCACTGATCTTACATAATTAGGTCTGTTGAATGATTATTAGGTTTTTGGCGCTCGACTTGTGTTGTTAAGAGAGAGGTTCTTTTTAGAAGACAATTTGATTGTTATTATGTACTACTTTACACTTAGGTAGTACTAAGTAGCAAATTTGCAATATCAAGTAAAAGTAAAATCTAGTTTGCAACAAAAATTCGTCATTGGAATAATTCAAACAGTGACAGATAGTATGGCAATGTCAATATCTCTGAAAAACTTCAAACTCCGAAATCTGCGCTTTTTTTAGTTAGTATTTATGTAAAGTTGGGACCTGTTATTAGGTACCACTTTAAAGAAGGGGCCGCTCTGATGAGCTGTCTGTCTGATTCCTGGTGGTACCGAAGAAAATTGGAAGGTACCGGGGCCGACGCGGAGTATCCCGACTCGTTTTTCGATTTTAAATGATCGGAGCATACATAATAATGTTGATCGAACTATCTGTGATGGATTACTTTGGTTCTCAAACTGATGTTTCGATCTCAAGAACGGTGAAACTTTTTTTTTAACTGAAAATGTATATCCCTTTCAGTTCTGATCTGATAACACAACCTCAGTTTAATATAACAATACACCGCATAATTAATAAGTTGCCTTAGGCAAAATGTGATGCAGTCACTAACGCCAAGTAAAGCCGAGTAAAATTTAGTAAAAAAACTGTTATATAAACGAATAGTTAATTTCCTTAACTATAGCAATAAATAACCTTTAGATATCTGCATTTAATGTATTATTCATAGGCCATTGAACTACAGAATACGAGAACAGTTGGACGCTAATAAAGCGCTTAATTTAAACATTAGCAGACATATTGAATGTTTGTGCTGCTGATAAGCTTACAAAAGTCCGTCCGTCAGCAACTTCAAATTGAAGACAGAAAAAAAACCTCACTCGTGTGCCCAATTCGATTGACAAAATACTTTCGATCATTTCCATATTATTTATCTTAACGGCTCATTGCGGTTTCCAATACAAAACAACATTCAATCGTCTAAAAGAAAAGCGTAACGGTTTTGCAAAAAAAAGTGAAAACATCCTAAAAACTTGGAGACTATCACTTTTGCTTTCTTCTACTTTTTTTTGGAGTTGTTTGCACTTGATTGAAAATCACTAAGGCGTAAAAAAGTAAAGTGGTGTAATTGTTCTGATGTTAGAAAAAGATACGAAAATTCCAAATTAAGAATGATCAAATGTGTCAATAGGAACTCTACTGCTATCTCCCGAATGATGTCCGTTTTTGGAAAACACGATATTAATAATTATCATTCTTAATCAACGTTAGATTTCAGACTAATTTACATCATGCAACAGTTAAAAAGACATTTATGCTCTCAGACTACCAGAATTAGAGTGAAGGTAAAATAACTAACTATGGAAAGAACACTCTTCAAGACAATAATAACTCTCGACTCAAATTGATAAAAGATTAATACACCTGTGTATTAAAGAAGCCAGCGGATAATGTCTTAAAAAAAAGGAGTAAGAACCCAGTACCATAGGTGCAGTAATTGTTGCGTTCTGTATTCAAGTATAGATTGAGTATTCGAGCCGAGCCTACATCCGCCGGAAGCAACGTACAACACCATTATTATTTGTTTTAACGTATGTTCTTGCGTGCAATGAAAAGCAATTAAGTAATTTTTTACATTTTTACCTCATGGTCCCAAGACGAAGAAGTCTTCCCACTACGAGTTAATCGTCTCGGTTAGGCTATTTTTAACGTTTTCGCATGTAGCGCTTATTTATTCGTATTTCATTGTTAAACAAAAATGTGATATGGTTATACTAGATAAACTGCAGGCTAGAGACGATATGATCATAAACAGAGCAATATAGGCAAATGCAATTTACCATTCGACGTGCACAATCGTTAATGTCACACTTAATAAATGCTGATGTCGGAAAATAATATTTATTTTGACTTATTGCGGAATATGACCAATTGAAAGAAACAAATTGGGCGACAACCGTGCAATTTTTCTGACCGACTATTACGATCCGTTAAAGCTTGTCACAGCAATAAACAATACGGATGTGGGTTAATATGCAGCTAACCACAGCGAACATTATTTACCTGAAACAAAAACGACCCGATGTAAACGTTACCCAGAACACCATAAAGATCTGAGATTACAATACGTCCAAGCTTTCTGTTCACTGTGTTTTATGGAGACTATCATTTCAGACGTAACGTCGTCGTTTTCAAGTCCCCAAACCCCAAAGTGACAATTACCAGTGCAATTTATGTACAGGCACGTTGCACACCATCAGGATTTCGGCCGAAATTTGCACAACAAAGTTAAATAATCACTAGAGGATTGAAATTTAATTAAAACGGCCGACTGAGTGTGTCGATATGATGATGCAAAGGTGCGCAAAGAAGTCTTTATTTGCTTAAGTTTAGTCACCGGTCACAGACCCGACCTAGCACGTCATACACACGCATTCGTGTTTGTCTAAATACGGAAAATCCTCGAGCCGGGTTTACGTTTGACCTGTGCCCTCTTGGTTGTACATGCACAAACATGATCTAGATTTTTTTTCCAAAAACGAGTTTACAATGTTTTAATTACTTGGATAAGGTAAACATCGAAATTCTATTTAGTGTAGTAAAAATGCAGTAAGAGCTTTTATGATAGAGAACATGAAAAACCTTAAAGAACTTTATAATACCGTTTTTCCCTTCTTTTAGCGGTATCAACTGCAAAAAAAAAAACAATGTGTTGGATGGTTAAAACATAAACGATGAAAAACGACGCGGAGGGCGGCAAATTCATGGTACTTGCCTATTAGGTACGATTACAATTTACATTTGCCCATTTGCATTATCCCAGCTGGACACGAGGCATCATATTTTACACTCACCTACATAATTTAAGCGTTTCTCTCGGCAACGACCAGACGTTATATTTCATTCTATCGACCAGACACAGACAGACAACCCCGAGGCGATCCGCGCTGTGGTCCCTTCAAGTGTTATTTCGTGAAGCCGCCCGTCTTTATTTTCGAGCCGAAACGGTTTTTGGGCGCCGCGGACTCACTTATTATTATTTTTCTTTTTGTATAGGTCCATCAAGCCCAAACGAGAAGAAACCGAAGAATCGAAGCGGCTCGGTGGGCCTTTTTAAACTCGATTTCCATTTACGATACCCCCAATCAGCGCAAGATTGATGAGATATTGGAACGTGCTGTTTTTCTTTAGTTCGATAACGCCATAAGAACGGTGGGAAATTGAAACTGTTGTAGTTCACTCACAAGTTTGTTTATTATCAATGCAAAAACATATTGTCTGTGTCTAATGTTCATAATACCGAAAGTCTTCAAATACATAATAATTACCAAGCATTATTGACCTAATCAAAGATCTGTTCTATAAAATGAACGGTTGAGGCCACCAACATTCATTGAAGAAAAAAAAAATGAGAAAAAGTCTAAATTTATTATATACCTATAGTTGGAGTGTTTGATGTCTATCACATGAAAAACATTTACTTTTCCTTGACACCGCTTGGCAAAACTACCACATTAAAACAAGATTGTGTAAACTTTGTTGCTACTTAGTATGTACACGGCGTACCACCGAGTACTTTTTTGATCTGACAGCAAAAGAAACTGCACCGGACGTGCGTTTCAGTGACACAATTCGCCAATAAAGTGAAACTTACTTATCTTATTTACGTTTAGTTGTTTATCTAGATTAACCAGAAAGGAATAATAGAGAACAACTCTTACAACTGTGTGTGTATATTAAAGTGAAATAACAACGCACTTACCAGATTATTGTTGTGTAAACTTGAAGATCCTTACAGGAGGTTCTGTGGGCCAAGTGAATGTGCTAGGACTAGGACAATCTTCCTCAACAATTTGAAAAATTTGCCCTGAAAATCATAGTGTTAGCAAGATAAGTTTTAATCTTTGAAATCCTTACCAATTTGATGCAAAAATGTTGCAAGAGTCTCAGGATTTCTCTCGGTGCACGCAAAAACTATTTGTTTAACTCCACACCTACTCCAAATTAGTTTTAGACCTCGAACCAAAGAAGGAAACAGCTCAGAATCATACACAACATCAGCAGCTAATATTGTATCAACAGTCCCTAGAGCATCACATGCTGGATCATCAATCTCCTCCCATGGTAAATTTAACACGGAAATGCTACTTCCACTTATAAGATTATAAGTTTGAAGCTGTTGAAGGTTAGGTACGGTCGCGATGTTTTCAACACTCAAGTCTTGACAGTTTAGAGCAATATTTCTGGACAAAATATTAAGAACAGAGTGGTGACAGTCGGTGAAATAGTATTGTTTTGGTTGACATTCAAGTATTGTAACTAAACCAGTTAGGCCTACGCCCGAACCCAACTCCAGCACAGATTTCCCAGTCAATAAATGTTTGTTGAATAAACACCATTCAGCCAAAGCTAAAGATGCCTGAAAAATGCCCAAAAAAACTTTGATATCCTATATACAATTTTCATTGTTATAGCATTAGTAACTGGGATAATCCCCTTAGAACCAGTTTATGTGTAAGGGACAACAAAAATCATTCACCATGAAGTCAGAAATAGTGTATGTTGGGATGAATTAAACTCGAAACTCATGCAAAACATAGCACTCAATGAAACATACTAAGTATTAAGTTACCTGCCAAGTTCTTAATCCAGTTGTCCCCTCAGATATTAAATGCACATCCTCCACTAAACTGATAACCAGTCCTGGTTTCTGACAGCAATAGTGCTTATAGCACACAGAAGTTCCTGTTGAGGAAACTAGTTGAGAGTAAGTGACATACAAATCCTCATCAACCTCAAGGCCCTGTTTTTCTATGTAGTTTAACAGAGTTTTCAGGAACACTTTTTGATACTCAATTTTCAGTGGGTATTTCTTTACCAATGGGTTGTTGAGAGTTTTCGTCAAAATTAGGGCTTGATTTTGTAAAGTCCAACACTAAAAAAATATTATTTTCTAATAAAACTTTCAAGTTTAATCAATAGTTTATGTTAGTTTAATTAAAGATAAAATAGTTTTGCAATACTATAACCTTCAGCAAGTTAAATATTAACTATTATGGTGTTGTAATTAAAGAAAAATATTCAAGACTAAAAAAATAAATTATAAATCAGAGGTGGCCATGGACAAACATTAACCTAACCTCAAAAATCTAAATCCCCACTAAAAGTTCTGTAACAATATCAAACTAATAGATGTAGTACGTTAAAAGCTGAGAAAGATATACTAAAGGCTAAAAAGCTAAATTAAACTAATAAACTTACAATATCTTTAAACAAGTTTTCAGTGACTGGTGTACCACATAAGAATTGTTGGCATAATTTCTGGACGTCGTTAATCATAACGTAAAAACTGGTTAATGGAAACTGATTAGTGCTAACAAATACACCAACAAATTACGTTTACAGTTACTGGGAGCAATAAAATATTTAAAAAACCACAAAACTAAAAGGGGAGTTTAAACCCGGCACCTATTATTGAGAAAAACAAAAGCAAGTCCGTCAGCTGTCAGTTGTCGATCTAAATTCAAGTTTTGATTTTTGACAGCGCCCATCGTTACCCATAAACATACAAAGTATTAGAAGTTGATATTCTGACTTGTGGTGAATGAATATAATGGATTGACAATTTGCACTTTAGAGAATTTCCTGTGTTTAGTGGTATTAGTACATTACTGAGTGTTCCACTGAACTCATAGGACAAGCAAGATCAAGAAATATTTGTAGAATCATCACATCTTTAACTGCTTCTAACTGTTAAAAAACAATATTCAATGAAATTGGATATGCACTAGACATGGACGGATGTTAGGATAGGTTCACTGTGCTCATTATAAAACTTTTATTACTACTTTTAAACTATTAGAATTCAGCTGTAACAAGTTCCAATTTTTTTTCACTGGGTTATTCGTTGTCATTTTGCCAAATCTTAATTAAAACCACCTCGTTTCCTGTAGCATCGGAACAATCGTCGAATAGATGGTTTCGACGCGTCTTTCCTTAATTTAGGCAATAATAGACGACATCAAAACCAATTTATCGAAATTAGCTAAGTGGGCAATAAAGGCGGCCCACTCTCTCTAACGTTCGCAACATCTAAAAGTGCTTTCCGCAATTCGACCACATGATGGCTCTTAATGCTGTTTTCGTTTGGGGACAAAAGGTTTCAGCGTAGGTTACACATAAATACACGTGGAAATTGCCGGAAATCCAATTGAATAGTGAGGAAACAATAGTTTGTTTACGTGCTGCATGGTTTCTATAGACTATATTCTTTGAAATTTTATTTTGTTTTACTCAAAAACAATATAGAGAAGTAGGAAAGAAAGAGGGAGCAACTTGCCAGAAAAAGGTCCTATTTTTATATTATTACACCTTTAACAACTCATTGATGTTGTTCTTCAATCTATGTAAATTGATAAGTAAAGTTCAGGTTAAATTTACGAGGGTTTTATGGAAAACGTTTAAGCAACACAATCTACGTGCGCGCTTCATAAAATCCGTACTAAATTAGTATCTGTCGCAACTTTGAACTTTTATCGGTATCGGTTCAACTTCAAAACAGTTATTGATACAGCACCGGATTAAGTTTCCAAGTTGTTTCCTTTACCCCTCATTAACTTTTCCCCCAGTGACAGGTAATGCATAAAAGTCTAGCGATAAAAGAAGAAACCCCGGGCTGTGCTTTGTCCCCAATCCTAGCGTTGGTAATAAGAGAGTACGTTGTTCTTTGCCAGCCAGGCAACGTCCTCATAAAGGACCTCCTTCCCTTTGTTCCGGAATAGTTTTCCGGTTTATTGTTTGTCATATTTACGTGTGTGGCTATTTATTGTTGTCGACCTCCAACTTTCCACCCAGTTTGTTTTTATAATGGGATCTGTAATTGAGCCAATGTGATGGTGATCTTGTCTGCAAGTTTCTAGAACCCTTACTTTGACCGATATATCCAAAATTGATGTCACCCTCTATAGTGTTCAACTGCTCCAAAAAAAGGAAAACTGAACCAACAACCGCGTTCTCTCAATCCAGCATAAGATAAGAGGACAGACACGAAGTAACAATAAATCAGATAGTCACAGAGGCCATTACTTGGACCCTGGACGCGTCTTCTTCATGTTATTCCTAATTTTTGGGGATTCTTCTGTTAAAGGGAGATGCGTGTGCCTTCCTATCGATCAGACCTGCGCCTGTGTGAGCAATTTCTGCTGCTTTCCGTACAACATCGTCGCAGAGGCATGGACATAGCCAGACTTAACAGCGTTCCTGTGCAGCACGGTTTGCAGGATTTCTCCTAATCGAATAATCGACATGACTGTGCGGTAGTGCGGTATCCTAAGTTTTTTTATTCGGTCTTTTTGATTATCCTTGGACAGACCCTTTTCGTACGATGATTGTCCCTGCAGGACGAGGACCGTTGCTGCACTAAACCGGCGCTGTCGACTGCAAAACAGTAAGTTGAAAGATTTTGCCGCTCAAATTTACGATTCGGCTTTAGAGGTCACAGTTGGGGTTGTCCATTTTTTTACGTGAATAATATTAAACCAAAGCATTGTTTGCGTTAAATTGTAAAAATTCTGGAATTTGCCGCCAATAAACACAAATCTGTCGGTTAAACTTGACCTTTTGTAAACTGTCACCTTTGAAATATTGCTTCATTGATGTGTCGCAACCTTATTAACATTTTCATGGTTGTAAATCAATTTCGATTAAATGGAAGCGCTTGCAGTAAATCAATCGGTAATGATTGTGGTACATGTTCATTTTCACTTATCACAGTATATTTACTTGGTACATATTTCTAGGCATCGAATAACTTTAGCATGAGTAATATTCAATCAAAGTCATAAGAAGTTCCGTTATTTGTACAAACTTTGTATTCTATCAAATCATCAGCATTTACTAGCTACTTTACTATAATGTAGGCAATCAAATAACATCAACAAAAACTGGTTTTTTCATTCTACGCTTTACTTAACCATAATAACAGAAATTAGAATTCACTTTAAAGAAAACGCAAGTTACTACATTTTCTTATACAGCTATGGAAATTTCAAAATGTTGTATCATTGTGTCGTCTGTATTTGCGCGATTTCTGGACCCCTGTAGAAGCTAGTTGTGTTTACTGAAAATACTACTTTTCCTCTTACTATAAGAAAACTGTACTAACTCTTTCATTTGTCGTAAACGTGAAATTTTCATTTAATGAAATTCCTGTTGCAATTTTTGCCATTTAACAATGTCCGCTACTTGCCAGTGCAAAGACGTGATCAGGGACGTAACAGGGAGTTTAGTGCTATAGAACAATACTGATTTTAATTAAAAGCAAAATATTTCGAGTAACTTTACACCAACTGCGATAACGAAGTTGGGATGAAGAACTTCACAACTTACAATTCGTGAACGGTGAAGTGGCTTTTACTGTTTGCATTTTGCACAAGTGTAGAACAAAATTGCAAAAAATACTTGAAACCAGCAATATAATTCAATTTTACTGTAAAGACAGTGTACAAATGTTACAATTCTTTATTGAAGTGATAATAAGTTGCGATTTATAAATTGAGTATGGCAAATTTCCACTTTCACTTCAATACAACCTGAGGTTCAGGAAATTGACCTTGCAACTGTTACTTTATTGTTAAATCAGTTATTAAACAAACTGACTTTTAACTTTTTGGTTCAAATGAAAACTCAATTTTTAGAGATCTTGGAATAGAGAAAAACACACGAATAAATCATTGTCGCCCGCTTGCCCTTGATGTGTCTCGGGCCCCAAACAAGAGTGACTCGGCAAAACACTTTTGCATTTTCCTCTTTTATTGCAGAAGTTAACTTGACATACAATTTGTTTGTCAAGTAGGAAGAAAAATGGCGATCAATATCATTCCATCCCCGTGATAATATAAATATTTTCGTTCGGATGGTTTTATGTTGTCGTGAAATTTTTGCTTTGATATTTTATGTCGTTTTCGTATGTGTGAGGTGAGTGTATCAGGGAGTAATGTGTTTCCATAAATTCGGAAAATGTTGACAATTTTATGGTAAATTGAGCTTTGTCCTTGGAATGGAACTAATCAGAAACTCTATTAAATTTCATTATCTGAAAGGGAGCAATCCGATACCCACTATTTCTGACCGTTAATTTTCAATTTCTCACCGTTTAAAATTTCATTGATCCGGCCTAATTAGATTCCGAAATAACGAAGAATTATCCAACTTTTTAGAGCTAAATTTTTATTGCCGCCAATATGAACGATAAATCTTACCGTTAATCATGTCGCCGTATGCATTAAAGGAAATCCTTTCACAACGAATACATCAAGGTTACAAAAAGATTAGATCTGACTCCGGGGAGTAGAATGGGGCGAATAGCCAAATAATCACTTTTATCTTTATCTGCGCCCATTACTCCCCCTTTTTTTTCGTTTTTTCCTGTTGACTGTCAAAGACGGAATCTAACTTTATATTAGCACATTTGGTAGCTTAATAAAGTTGCCGAATTTACGAGCACAAAGCATATTGCTGGAGAGCCGGGTAATTTCTTCTTTGATTCCCGGGGGACTTAGTATAAAAAAGATTGACCTATAAGAAAAAATGAGAGAAAAAGAAAATGAAGGGAGAGAATAATTATTGTTTCTTGATGGTTTTGGTAAGGTCGTGAATAAAATAGTGGTTTTTACTATTTTTAGAAGTCTTGGCTTAAATTGATTGTGATGTAAAATTATTGAGAGAATCTTTCATTATCATTTTGAGAGGAACCTAAAAAAGGAGATAAAAAAGTTTTATTTAGTTTTCCGTTATGTAATGAACCTCTTTACGCACAGTTGTAAAAAAAACGCACAGTTTTAAGATCGGCCACAAACTATCGCTCTAATGCTGTGAAAAATTGATTTTGTTTACATTTCTTCCTTTATCGTTCCAATACGTTGAAAATATACTTTTTTAATGAAAAGTTACTCTGAATTATATGAATTGCGAAAACAGGACTTTCCATTTGGTCGTAGGTAAAGTATAGTACGTCACACGTGCTCTAAGGCAGTTTACGCACTCATGGATTTACTACATAACTTGTTCCATATCGTGCGTAAAATGCTTCTTACAGCACTAGTTACGTAATATACTATTACAAGCAAAATGCCAGAAAATCGACGATAAACAGTTTAGGCTTAGTTCAGCAAACTTTTCCTACCTAACAAGACTAATATCCTACCAGGAATATTGACGGTATAAAAGTTAACTTATTTATCTGTGCAAAAAAGGCAAATATACTGTCAATTTGGTTCATCAATGAGCACATGTCACAGTCTAACAAGATATGCAGTATTTGTCTAAATCACAGCAATGTTCATAGTTTGTGATTGATCAAGAAAAAGCAGCAAGCTGAAAGCTGCTTTTCTTAACCATTAAAATATACCTCAAAAAGTTCTCATAATTTGTGAACGTATGATGGTCATTTTACTACCTACTAAACTAGTAATTAAATTAGGAAAAATTTCTAGTTAACCATTATGTCACTTATTCAGTAAAGTACTGACATAGGATTGTGCATTCGATCATTTTAACAAGTCACATATTCCATCTTGGATCCTCGACATGGATATGCTTTTACATTTACTTCAATTTTCTAGGAAAAACATGTTACAGCAGCTGACGTCTCGTTAACTTAAGTGACTTGTGCGACTGTTGCCGTTTTATTTTCGTTCCATCGTTCTTTCTCATCTACAGTTTGTGGACTTTTTGGAGTGTGTATTCGAAGATTGAATTTCTTGATTGAAAATCACCTATCGGACTTAATTATTTCAATCGCAGTTTACATATTTTTTTTTAGTCGATATGAGTTTTATTTCACAAATTACGGAATCAGTTTATGTAGCCAAAATGCAAATGGAACAATCATGTTTTGGCCGGGCGACTGCAAAAACCAAAACTGACTTTTATTATTTTTGGACGTATGGCCGACTGCATGATAAACTGTTACATAAATATGGTTGAAATTGATTATAAACATATTATAAAGTGGTTCGGTTCTTGAGTAATTAAAAAAAAATCATTACAAACTTCTAAACAAAACCTGTTAGCATAAATGGTTTTCACGCCAATTAACAACTCCAGTGAATGAGTTTCAAAGTAATTAATCCCTTTTTTACACTTTACAACTTTTACTAATGCACTTGTTTTCTAAATAAATTTAAAATGTAACGAAGTACAAACAAGTTTTTTACGCAAATTAATTTTTTTCTAACCAACTTTTAATAACCGGTTTTAGGTCCTTCTTCATCAAAACCAAGCGAGGCCATTATTCATGCATTCGACCCCCTTCTTGCTCTTCCTGTTAATTTAAAATATTTGCATAAACATCGTACGATGGCCGGTTTAAATATTATTTAAAACCACGCGGCTTGGATTCGGGATTATGGCCGTCATTAAAATTTATATGGGATATTATTTGAGGTTAAGCGACTTTCGGGAGGGATAATGCTTGTCGGTTGCTAAAAGCACCGGACCCTGCAATAAAACTCATCAGGTTGAAAGTGATATTGTTTTTGTGCGTTCGAAAATTTGAATTTCAGTTTTAAAATTCAATTTTTTGTTCTAGCATATTTGCAATATGTTTTTATCGTTAATTCGAACAATTTAATATATACAGGCGGATGCATATTTTTCATATTTATTGCATTTGATTGGAGTGTAATAAATAATGCATTTACTTATAATTTAAAACGTGGCCTACAATTTTGTACAAACCTGTGTGGAAATTATCAAAACAAAAAAGTTTTGTATTTTTTCTAGTGTTGTAAATGAGCTTTAATACTCATCAAGAATAAATTGGCTTCAACAATCTACGTTTTGGGGTGAAAATTTAAAGTTAGGCTTTATCGCTTCAAGAAACAGAGCCGTCAGCAGCAGGATAATGATTTCGAGTCGACGCTTTCTTCGAGGGTTAATAGGCATTTCCGAGCTTTTTGGCTCCAAGATTTATAACCTTACTTTTCTGTAATGTCTCTGTCTTTTTGGAATGGCAAATACCCCCCGCTACAGTTGGCTTTTACTAGCTGAGACAATTGGCAATAATGCTCGGTGGCCCCTCAATTCGACACTAATTTCACTCGGACGAAAAAAAGTCTTTGATGTAGTATTCACAGAAACGTAATTCTGCGTTCAAAAGAGTGTGCAAGTCTGGTTTTATTTAGAGGAATAGCGTAAAGCTCCGTTAAAATATGCCGACTGCATGGCGCAGATTTTAATTACAAAAATCCCATGTGGATCATGGAAGGTTAACTTAATTAAAAATATGCAATCCTCTTTAGGATTAGTGGAAGTATGCAGTTCTGTCCGTGTAAAAGGAATTACACGTCCTTTTACAAGCTCATTATTTTCTTTGTACAAACCCTCGCATTGCGGATATTTACAATTTTGCACTCTCTTATTGTGGTTGTCGCACACTTTTACTTCCGCCCGCTAAACAGGCAGTAATTAAGTTTTCGTATGGCTAATAGGTAAAAAAATTGCAAATTTAAAGTTGTCCGGAAACTTTTTAATTGGTGTCGTAATATTATTTTGCGTTCGTAAAGAAAAAGTTTGAAGCAGAAAACTTAATGGACTTTCTAAGGGCGTTAGGAATCAAGTTAAGGGAGTTAGAATGGAAGTTTCGTGGAAAAAAAACAACGTTAAGCATACTTAGAAGGAGGGAATTTGCGCTCTTTTATGTTGAATGTTGCTGAATAAATATTTTTAGTTTCTGTCGGCGAAATTGAAAAACTTCAATTGAAGTATTGGAGTTGCTTTTATTCGAGTTTTCCTATTTATTTGTTTACTACGGTTTTATGACTTGAACGTGAACAAAACTTATAAGAAACTGTATATGTTGTCATAAACTTTTCTAGTTCTTAAAAAAGAAAATCGTATAAGTATAAAATGTTTGTGACTATTTACTCATAACTAATAAGAAATTCTCTTTCTGTGGATATCTAGAACAATTACACCCATTTTCATCCAAATACACCAAAACCAGTTCTCGACCACAAACAATGCATTCGGGACACGTAAACCGCACTCTCTCCCTCTCTATTTTGCCAATTTTTCGTGTGGAAAGACAAAGCCACTCCGGGTAAAGTGAGTAAAATGTGGAAATGTTTCGATTCCACTTGCGTTCTGTTTGAGCTCAAAGATTTTTGTTCTAATTTCGCTCAGCTTAATTTCCTATATTAGCTTGAAATAATTTTTATAAATTACATCACAAATCCACAAAATTCGAATGCACTTCCTGAGTTTAACTGCTCTGACTTAACTAAAACTGACATTTTACTAGTAAAACAAAGTTAAAGCGCAATTTTCCTATTTGAATATACGCTCTATCCCTACGGGTTAATTTCCCATATCCTTGAACGGAGATTTGTGTTTTGGCCTAGTTATAGAGTGCCTCTCAAACCCTTTGGGAATCTGGTAAGTGATTTTGTTATATTGGCGCCAGACAAATGGTCCGAGTTTCTCTTACTTCTCGCTTAATGTAAAACCAGTCTGAATATGGAAACTAAGTAATGGAATTAAACGTGCTTAATGTTCGTGATGTAAGTGATAAGGTCTTTTAATGGTTTTAACGTCGATTTAATTTTCTTGTGAGGGGCGTTTCCTTGGACAAAACACAAATTAATAAAACGTTCGTCATATACTTTTGAATTATGTTTTTCACCAAACGTGGTTGGTTACGCCATTTGAAATACTTTCATTCAACTTCTCGTACTGTATGTACCATAAGCCAAAAAGTTATGGCGTGTTGCATGTTGGTGCTGAATATACTCTATGGCTAGTTTTTGCCAATGTTCGCAATTGGCCATACTTTTAAATCGTTAATGAAAAATTCGATTTTACGACTAGTATCGTGTGAAACGTGGGTCACGATACCATATTTTTGCAATTACTACAACATGTTTGACCCCCATTGTAATACGCAGTGCCTTTCAATGAATTGGATTTCTTTATTCTCGACCAAAGGCGGAAATAAAGTTTTTCCCACCTGAAAGTGGCAGGTGAATTTATTATTAACACCTCGTGTAGCGTCGAGAGTACATCTGCGCTTTTTAATTCTGACAATTCCATTTCTCCCCCCTTAATGAAAGGTAAAATGTCGTGGTGCTTAACTCGAGCTGGGTGAAATCCTTTAAAGAAGAATAATTAGGCAAGTTTGCCGTTATCTAATTAATACAATAGCGTAATTGTTTTGTAGCTTTAACATTAACAACTCTAAGATTAATCGACCTTTCTAACGCGACACGGTTGCACGTGGACTTTTTTTTCTTTGTTGCCCCTAATTAGAATAAAGAAATAGCACCAGGGATATCTGTATTTAATTTCACTGTAATTAATGCGTTTTTACCGCTACAGACAGTTTAAAATATCGCCAACAACCAGTAAAATGCTCGCACCATAGTGTCAAGTTATAAAATAAGTTCAGGAATAATTTAGCCGTTCTAGGAGAAAATCCTTTTAGCGTGGCCAAAGCCGCCGTTCCCATTTCATAAAGTTTGCTTATTAAATCAGATCTTTTTTTCGATTCTCGACTTCTTTTATTTCATACTTCTTTTCAAATTTAAGTTTTCAAGACAAGTTGATGGCAATTTTTAGATGTAGGCAATAGGTCTGTTCGTAGTGGGAATCTCCAACTAGTAATCACAGAAATAGATACGTCCATTTGCCACAAGTCAGAAAACATCATAGTTTAAAGTGCTTTTTTTGTACTTATTTCACCTAATTTAAGGTCCTTTGGTATAAATATGCCCTTTGCTGTGCATTGGAACCCTCCAAAAATTGCACTTTTTGTAAAACAGCATATTTTTCAACACACGATGCTTTGACCCTAAATTACTCCTTTACTTGACAAGATACGTCAAAATGTCATAGAAAACAAAAGATAGATCAGATTTCAAGGTTTCCAAAAATATCCCCACATGAGTTGATTGATAACGCCGTTTGGCCGCTAGAGGGCGTCAAATTTCCTTTACCATAATATCACATATTATATTGTAAATAATTTTTAGTCAGATTTCATGTATCTCTTCCGAGTTCCTGGCAAAGAAATGGTTAAAATGTTAAATTTTAGGTCTAACTCTGTTAGTTTTTGAGATATCAAAAAACCGACTGCACCAGCGTTTTAACATAAAATGACACCGAGACGTCAACTGTAACTTGACAAATAAAAAAGTTGTATTTTTTGACGGTTCCATGCCGCCATTTTGAATTTTCTGTCAAAATATTGACTTGCACTTCATTCTGAAGGAACATTTCACGTAGTTTCAAGAAATGAGAGACCAAATGGCGTTCCAGGCCTCCATTTTGAATTTCCTTATGGGATTAAGCAATCTTTTACTGTTTACCGTCCTTGGCTCGCTCCATGGAGGGTGAAAACGAATGCGGCCAATATCATTTGTTGAAAAAGTATCAAATAATGTTAAATCTACTGATTTGCATAACAGTGACTTTATGGCTAGCGGCAGTGACGTAATAAATGGTGACGTCAAAGATTTTTATTGATATTTTGCGGTTGCCAGCTTGAGCATTTCAGATTCCCCGTGATTTAAAAAGTTTTGTTTTTGTTAACCCAGACATTTTTCACAGAGCATTTTTAAAAAACAATTTATGTTTTGTGCTACCTGATAGATGAAATAATCGCCCCCAATATTGCTCCGTGTCAGTGCAAAAAAAATGTTTTGTCTATCAATACTTTTCTACGAGAGCATTCGGCAACATGGCATCAGTGTGTTTTTAATGATGATGAGCAAAGGACGGAAACATATTCATTGACAATTGACATTGACAGTGCTTTAGTTGTTTACCGATTTGACAACACTCACTAGAGTGAGATTAAGCTGGTAAAAAGCAAAATACAAACAAGAGCGGAAAAATTAAATCAGTGTCGGTAGTTACCCGTGAAATTACTTTATTTGAATTGTGCAGACTGGTGTTGGCAGTGATTCTGGACTGTGTGTGTTATTTTCTTGATGGTAAACCGGCAAAGCAAGGTAAGCAGCAATTCTCTGCATGTCACATGAAACATCTATCAGCCACTGTTCGCTCTTCACTGATTTGTTTAGACATTTTCGGTTACCGAAAGTACCGATAGACCTTAGTTATTTAACCAACGAGTGTATTAATGAAAGCGATTGATAATCGAAATGGCAGCAAAATTGAGATTGTTAATCACCAATTAATATAAGAGTTGGTTACAAAACTTTTCCGTCGACTCGCGACAGGGCAATCCGAAATCATAGGCAGCCTTGACAATGACAGTGACAGTTAGTTCTGTCGGTAATGGTGGATGTCAACTAAATAATGTGCGTCTATTTCTCTCTGTTTAATACAAATAAAGAAGGATAGAACTATACTATGAGCCTATTTGGTTGAAAACAATTGAAAAATTATGGGACTCATCACCGCCTACTATACAGAAAGCCTTGGAGGTGCTTGTCAAAAAACCTAATATGGCTGGAATAGTGGTGACAGTTTGTATTGTGGAAATTGAGTTTTTTGAGGATTAGATCAATTTTTACGGTTTAAAATCAAGACTTGAGGTTATTTTTGTTTGCTGCCGTTCATAAGTTTTTCAAGTCACATTGTAACAGCAATTCAGGAAAAAGCCCAACCGTGTCAGTTTTATACTTTACAAAAAACCGGATCTAACTCAACAGTGGTTGAACGCTTTGAAGTGGGATGATTTCACTCCAACACTATACTTAATGGTAGGTACAAGTGCTTTCTAGTACAGTAAACTTATTAGGTACTTGTTACATGCACAGGTATGTGAGTTTCATTTTAAAGCATCCTTCATTGTGAAAGCAACACAAATAATTTTGAATGAATGTTCTTGGTAATAACATAAGAACCATTTACCAGTTTTGCTTATACCTAGATTCAAGGATTTACAGATTTTCTTTCATTGAACAGTGTTTGAACAAGTTTGCTGTGTGTTGTACTTTCCAGGACAAATGTTCTAACCAATTTGTTTATGCTGATTGTTTATAAAAAGCTCTACAAAAGTAGGTGTCCACTCTGGAATTTACGCAAATGCTGCACTTGTGAAGTTTCCAGCGATTTAATTTACCAAAACTACTGCCTGAAATAATACACTACATATTCTTCTAACATATACTCAACCTAGTTTCAAAATGTCAACAAATTATAAACACATTAGAAATGAGAACAGTAATAAACTAACATTTTTCTTGTTCATTTCAATTTCCTTCGTTGAAACCCATAATTAAAATGTTAACCCTCACGTGCATTACATAATTACGCCGAATAATTTTATGGTCAAACGTATGACGTAAGGCAGTCTGGCTAACGTACAAAGTTCAAGGGCTCACACACGAACAAGAAGGTCAAATTACACCCTAAACATCGATAAAGTAATTACAGCTTTTTCTGAAAGGCAAGAAGCTACTGACGCCGTTCGTCCAGGGCTTTTTCCGTAATTTGATTAGCTGTTTAATTTAATGTGATATACCCCTCTCCGATCTTATCTAATTTTGTGATTAAAGCGAGCGCGAGTTTGTTTTTCATGTTTGAACACGTGTAGTCTCCATATCCAGTAAGTTAACAATCAGGATTTGTTTTCTAAATCTATCGTTTACATAGCACTGATCAGAAATGGATAATATGCAATGCTGTTTTGCTCTAAAGTTGCCAATAAAAAGTTTTAAAATATTCAGATGAGTTTTCTACTTACTCTGGATCTAGAATGTCGCATCGGGTTAGGTGCTAACATAAAATCAGCTGAAATTGTTCCCACATTCAATAACGATAGAGCCCTGCTAAAAAACGACAAAATTAAATAAATAAAAACTCAAACAACTCTCAAAACTACTACTCGTTGGGAAAGATCGCCCACCTCGCATACGAAACGGCCACCGATTTATTGATTTTGTATCGTTTCCGTCTTGGTTGCAGAAAAGTTTTCCGCTTTGCAATTTTACAGTTTCAAGCCAACTATCGGACGAACGAGGATCGGTTATCTTTTTCTTGGGAGTAAATGGAAACGGCTTTCCCTGAGGGCTATACACTTCATTCTTAATAGCGCACATCGAAGGCGGATAGTCTAGTTTTCGTGTTTTCATATTGTATCAAAAATTTAGCTGCGTTTGGCTTATTTTCTAAACCGAAAAAATCCTTTTTATTGAGTTCCAATTGGTTGGATTGTTTCAACCAAAAGCAAAAAGTTCAGTTGACCTAAATTATCCCTAAAATTGCCACCCTTACATTTTCTGTTTTATTAACCATTCCAATGCAAATTGCCTGCTTTTGGAATCCTTAATTGTTGGTCATTTTTTTGTTAAGTTTATAAAATGTGCAAATTCTAAAACTCTTCTTAAGCCTCCAAGTTTTTTTAGCCGTACAACATCGTTCTATATCTTCTTCTAATGTCTTTTAACGGTTATGTCAGTATTATGTAGGTTTTGTCTTGGTTTCTAAGCTTTGTCAAGTTCAGGAAACTTGATAACAGTTTCGTTTACCTAGATTTGAAGAAATTTCAGTTCAAAAAGACTGTAATGTAAAAATGTCTTTTTGCTTAACAAATTGACATTTCAGTTAATATCGAGGGGTAAACCGCTGAGTAAAATTTTGTACACTAATTCCTAATATACCAGTAATGCCCACTAATTTCTTGTAATGCCCAGTAATAGTCTAAAAAAGCCCTTTTTTAATTAAAAAAAATAAAAATAAGAAAATATGCGTACAACGAATGAACCGGAATGGGATACCCTGTATATTTTTTCATTTTTGTATTCTATGTAGAATTCTAGACATATTTCGCGTATTAATGTCATATACCTATCTGTATCCGTTTCTGAGATATTTACCATTTTATGTGAAATTTGATATTTTTGGTCTCTAAAACATTTTTAATTTATACATATCAGGGAAGGTTTTTTTCTTGGTTTTTGTGTTTTGTCATGTTATACAAGGTTTGTTCTAGGAATGGGTGCAGAAAGACGTCAAAATATATAATACAGTGTGGTCAAAAAATCAGTTCTAAAAAAGGACAGAAAGTCTAGTTTTTCATGTTTGATTGAATTGATGATACATTGAACCACCCTGTAACTGTCAAAATAACCGAATTAATGAAGGTTAAAGTAATAGTTGTCAAATTTAGCCAAAACTGTCTTTATTGTCACACACAACACTGTATAGACTTTCATATGTCAATGGATAGAAAATAAAATGGGCTTTCAAAAAAATATAGCCGCCTGTGTTGATAGGTTGCTTCGTTTGGCCGCCAGAGTGCTCCAAAGCTAACTAAATGTTTTCTTTGACTGGGACTGGGATTTTTTTAAATCGGGCAGATACGGCCCTGATATTTGGCACAAACCTAGCACAATGATTGCGAAATCTAGAGTAGTAGCAAAACTGTAGAAATACGATCATTAAGGTCGATTTTCATTTGCACTAACTGGCCAACTTAACGCGCAAAACCCATTAGAATAGTGGCGGTGTTTCAGGCAAATTTGACCCTTACGAAAATTGTGTCGATGGACATCCAATGAAATGAGCTTTCCATTGACGTATAAAAATCGATCGATCGAGACAGTCAAAATGTTTGAAAGTAAAATTACACAATTCATAATTTTTCCTTGTTTTCCAACGGATTTTATTGAAATTACCAAACTTTATTTACTTTATTTATGTTTACATTTCAATGGTAGATGTATAGAATAGTATATTCTATATTAAGAGCGGAAAGTATATATTTGCCGCTTGCACATGAAATTTGCAGCTTGAGGCGAAGCCGAACGCTGCAATCATGTAAAAGCGGCAAAAGTACTTTTGGCTCGAAATATAGACGATATTTTTTCGACGACTGCTGTGGGGTGGATTAGAAGGACAACTCACATCATTTTCGTCGCTCGAACTCATTGTCACCGATAAATCACTTTGACGGAATGTGGTTATTTCAAACAGGTATGTCAAGCGTTGTTATGGAAACGCCGAAAAAAGTTGGTGAGTAGATTGTTAGTAGAAAGCGAAAACGCTCTAGAGCAGAAAATCTCTCTTTCTGCTCGCGCGCGGCAAATAACCCCTTTCTGCTTCTAAATGGAAGCGTACATGAGGTACTTTCAAAGTAAGTCGTCGAAAAAAAATATTGTATGATAATTTTTTTTATAATATAATTTAGATCTTTTCAATTTTATTAACTTAATGCTCAGTAATGCCTACTTATTCTGAGTAATGTTGCCAATTCCCAGGTATTGCCCACTAATTCCTACAGTTTGTACACTATAATGCCCCAGTGGTTTACCCCTCGGTTAATATTAGTTGTAGCTTATTGCATCAATGAATAATGTTTTCCCATTTCAGACACGTTAACCACGTAAAACTAGCAAAACCAGCCAAAAAAAATGAAATTTCACTAAAATTTTACTGTAAAATAGTCGTCACCCGGATGAATTCGTGCTCAAAATATTTCCAGTCGTTTCTCAAAGGGTGACGTGACTTTTATAGACATGCCATAATATGCAGATAAGTTTATTTTGGGCTTTAACGTTATCCAAACCAGAGGAATATTTAAACGGTTTTTTAGGCATTTTCAAGGACCGAAACACGACTCGAACGAAATCAATCTCAACAACAACAAAAACTAAAAAGTAGCGACTTGATTAGCATAAATTGAAGTTGCCCGGCTAAAAATTATCTGGAATAAATTTCGCGTTAAAGAACTTGGATCTAATTAATTCTCGATCCCTTTTTCTTGGGCCCGTTTGGGTTTAATTGCCCGACTTGGAAAGCTGCGATATTTTATTATACAACCCTGAAATTAAACAGTTTGAATGGAGTTATCAAGTGTAAATTGATACTTAGGAATATTTTTGAAGCAACTACATCAAATCATAGCAAATTATGTTAATGCGCATTTTCCCATGCTCTGCAATTACGCCGGTCAAACGACTTTCCGAACGTCCCTCAAAGTTCCATTGCACGCAAAGAAACAATTTAAAATGTATTATAACTTTCAATTTTAGGCAACACATTTTCTAAGGGTGTTTTTTTGTTGGACAAAAGTTTCGAAAAATATATTGCCAGCCCGAAGGGATAAAATGATAAGTTTATTATCCCTTATTTGAGGGGCAGGTAAACTTTCTGGAATTGATAACTCCAAAAGTTTGTTTATTTCTTGAATTTAATGAAAACCTAACCCTTTAAGTTAAATTGATTTAATACTTGAATATTTGATGAGAGTTGCTTTATGAAATAAAAATTTATTCCACCTTGTCGGTTTTTTGCATGTATAACGAGAAAAATCAGGGAAAAAGTCGTTATCCATCATACACAAGCGTGCACGTGTCAAATAACACATATCCGGTGCCAATAACGTGCGGAACGGATGTCGTTTCGTTCTCGATGGCATAAAAAGCAAAAGATACAACGTAATTTAATGAAGAAACTTCATAAAAGTCGAGCGGTGCCAATAAGAGGATTTTCGGGTGAACGTAATAAATTATTCCGAAACTTGATTCGCATGGCACTCTAAAAGCATTACGTCCTCTTCGGATGCTGAGGCTTTAATGCCTGGTAACGGGACGGGAAATTTGCCACTCCGGTGTTAGGGATCTATTGTCTGTTGTTTTGGGTGCAGATGATGCACGGAGCCCTTTGTGTTTTGATTTGATCATCTCGAATTTTGATGGAAAACGTTTGTCTTAGTTTAAGAAAAAGTGATGTAACCACAGAGTGATACCAATTTGTCTGTTTTGACAGTAAAGAGTCACGTGATAAGTGACCAATGTTGTATTGTACTGTTCTCGCGGACTGAGTTTACCCGTGCGTCATCCCCCTATGATTTAGAAGTAGACATGCATTATTGACTTCATCCTTGTCTATTGTTCACTTTCAGAAAGGGTAAATATCTAAGTGAATGTCTTCCAAAAAAAACATTTACCGATTAGCGCTTCTATTTCAGTCATTGTCAGTTTGACAACCATCGAAATTTATTTGATTTGTTTACTATTAATTCTTTTCCGTTTCTTTGTGTTGTTAATGATTTATAAAGTTTTCTATTTACCACAGCACCACAGTTCTTTTAAGAGCTATTGTTTCTACGCTTTTAACATTCTATAAGTACATTCATAATATTATTATTAATATTTTTATTTTTTTTATGTCGGCTGTCACGATCTAACCAAAATTGGCACAATTACTAACCTGTTTTGAAAAAAAAGTGGGAGTGTCTATTATGGTTTTTATTTAGCCATTTGGTTTTTCCTAAATTCGGAATTACTTACTATTACAGAATTTTTTTAGAAAATGCCTGGAAAAAGTTTCCACAGACAAGCCCAGCAGTTAATTCTTAACCTGTGTGAATATTTTGAATTGGAAAAAACCAATGGAGGACCTTTAGAAGCTTTATCATCTGTTCAGGAAGAAAATAAGAAATTTTAAGAACTTACATATTCTTACGTATTTTTTTGATACTAGAAGGTTGTAGCTGCTTTGAAAATTTCCCGCAAAACTGTTTATTCGATTCGAAAAAAACAAGCAAGTAATCTTATGATTTTCTCACCTAGAAAACGTAAATCGAGATGTTATCGACGGGCCCAGACCACTGATTTATCTGAAAGCATTAAAATGGATGTTCGAAATACATTATATGATATGTACAACAATAGTATGTTAATAATAGTAAAATATATCTAGTTTTATAAGAAACATCTATTAACATTTCATTGTTTCCAGAGACTGAGATTTTTGGGTTGCATTATAGATTTTTCATAAAAATTTCTTGAAACATATTAATAATAAAGTCATAGAAAATAAAATAAGCGTCTAAAATGTTTTCCAGCGAGTTTAAAATAAAATAAGTGGATTGCAACCTGAAAATGAGATATGAGATACTACAGCATCACTCAGAATGTCTTATTGAATTTTTAATTTGTTGTATTTATTTTAGAGAAACATGTAACCATCCAGAACCTAAATCAAGAGCTTAAAGTTAAAGAAATACTACATATTGGTGATACATCTCTGCGAATTTTGGTCAATAAATTAGGTTTCAAATTTAGACGGAATTCTATGATCCAAAGGGAGACTTCTCATAAATAAAAAATGTTATTTCGGTCAAGATATTTTTGATTTGCTTTGGTATAAGGTTGTTTTAGGGCAAATTTGCAGCCAAAGATCTCTACTTTCTGACTGACAATACATGCAAAATTTGAAACGTGACGAAGCTTTAGACACGCCCTTTTCTATAATATGAACACAACAGGTTTGTTGACGAAAACTTGATTTGATTCATATGATTATAAATTACGTAGCCTTCGTGACGCACGGGTAAACTCACTCCGCGAGAACTATATGTTAAATGTAAAATGCACTTTATTGACAACAATGCAAAGCACCTGTGAGGTTGAACATTTTTAAATAATAAAAAAACATTTCAAATAGTTCTCTTCAACCTGTTACTCCAGCACATCTTTCAGAAAACAGAATTGTGCAGTAATTTGAAACTTTCCATCCAAACCGTCTTTACAATATGCTTCGTATTAAATTTCGCAATGAGTTACTAAAAATCCCGTACTAACTTTCAATTTGGATTTTCGAGCCTTATAAATTGGTTCTAAACCCAATAATTTGTTTGTAAATTCAATTATCCTTAAGAAGGATACCGCAGAGATATCAACAGCCACCCAAACTATCTCCCTAAGAAAAGGGTCTGGCAAATTTATGGCAAAGTATAGTTGCGCGGGACATAATTGAGTAAATATTTCAGAAGGTAACGCCACCCTTGAGGTTAATCCCCATCTACAAGGCGTTGCTAATTTATGTCTGATAAATTAACCTGTCTTTTTGAATCTTTGTTTGAGCATGTTTAGTATTCACACCAAATGTTAGCGGATGATCGGTTATAATAATTTCTCTTAGGTAAAGTGAGTTTGAAATCGATCACGTAAAGAATGGCGCCCTTTACCAAGCGTAGGGTTGCCGAACGGCGCCGTCACAGTCAAGGACAAATGGATAAACCTGACCTCGACCTGGGGCCCTTAACTCCAAAGCGTTTGCTTTGGTTGGATCAGAAAAATGTTAAGTGATTTAGGATTGGGCTGTCAAGTGGATTTTGGTGCTTTAGGGTTTAAAAAGGGCTTTGAACCGATTCGATGTTGGTTGTGTTTGAATTTGAACAGATTACGTCTTCAAATCAAGCATTTTTGGTTTGCTCCTAAATTCTTAGCATTCTACAGAAAATAATTTTGCAATTCTTAATTTACCTATCTCTATCCCTAATCGCATACCGTTCCTTATTAATTCTAGACTTCCTGGAGTTATATATTTAGTGTTGAATTATATAATCGCGTGCTAACTTTACTATTTTATTATGCAAACGTGAACAAATCGTCGCTTGAATTAAATCAGTTCGAAACTGTATATCAAATAATTATAATTCTCAAATCCAGATTTCCAAAAATGCAATGAAAATATAAATTACTGTGTGCTTTTGGTTATTCTGTCACTACTGTCAAAAGTCAAAATTTTCTGTCAGGAAGCACGGCAATTCTATCATGTGCAGGAGTATTTGTGGAAACCACACTATTGCTGGTTTGTAATTGGTCAACGAAAAGCAGCATTTTAAATTTTATGAAGAATATACAGGGTGATTCCAAAGTTGGTGCTTTCCTTTCACTTGCGAATAGGGCTTCAAAAAATTAGGTTCTTTTTCCTTTGACGCTTTTTAAAAATATGAACAATAACGAAGATACAGGCTGTCAAAGTTTTACTGAAAAAATAAAAATTTAATGATTTTGGCCAAACCACTTGAAGTAATTAAACAAAATTTTGTAGGTGTCAGTAGCTACGTGGAAAGAAAATTTACCAAGAAACAACAATTTTCTTGCGTTTACCAGGGGCGCGCGTATAATTTTTTTAAAACATTTTCGAAAAAAAAAATTACTCTACTGGTTTTTTTTTCAACATAAAAATTATTATTGAATTCCTTGTTCAATTCGAAAAATAAAATCCCTTTTATTATTTTTTGCTACAACTCACCGTTCTCCAGTAAAAAAATAAAAACCGTCTTAATGCGTGCCTAAAATTAAATGCTGTTTTAATTTAAAATGTCAAATTATTAAAACTTAGTTCAAAGGCGGCTGAAATCTGTCTGTTGATAAGGAATAACCTGTAGTTAGTTAAAATTAAATTTAAGTTATTTTTTATTTTGCTTTTTTTTTCCAGTAAAACTTTGACACCCTGTATCTTCGTTATTGTCCATATTTCGAAATCGCGAAAAAAAACTTAATTTTTGAAGCCCTATTCGTAGGTGAAAGGAAAGCCCCAACTTTGGAATCACCCTGTATAAAATTATTTGAAGATAAGACTTAACAAGAATATGTAGGTACACGGAAAATCATGATGATATCGCAATTGTGATAAATGTCTAGAGGTTTCTGACAATTTAAAAATAATCCTAGAAGGATTTACCACTTATAGTGGATTATTGAGGGATTTACA
Source organism: Ips typographus (assembly GCF_016097725.1). NCBI lineage: Eukaryota > Metazoa > Arthropoda > Insecta > Coleoptera > Curculionidae > Ips > Ips typographus. The sequence continues at coordinate 12,574,485 of NC_138425.1, read as the reverse complement.
AGGAATTTACATACTTCCGGCATTATCAGAGTTTTTAGAGGGCTCTGGCATTTCTGTAGTGATTCCAGATACTTCTGGAAAGTTTAAATTGATTGACAAGGTATTTAAAGACCTCTAGTATTCCTTAAGTGTTTCTACAAAGAAATCTAACAATTCTAACAGTTTTTTTAAGGTTTTTCAAACTCACACCTGCATTTTTGCAACTTTATTCTGTATTGACGCATGTAATTCTTTCAAAACAATTCTCGAGACATCTTTGACAATCTTCCTAGTTTTTAAAGATATCAGACAGTACTGTTACGGTCTGGGCCTACTATGCTCGATACTTCTTAACGAGCGCTCGCCTCGGGATGAAACCGATGCGCCGCAATATCTGGCCGGGCGCGTATTAAAGTAGGCCACAGTTAGGAAGCGCTACCTGGATGATTCCCGAATGGTCAAGGCAACCCGCGAAGCGTTTCGCGGTCATTCTAGAACGTGGTTTACGAATATAAAAGAAGCGGCGTTAACGACGGCGTAGAAGTTAGTAGAGAGTAGTAGTGAATTTGAGAACGCGGTAAAGTTTAAATAGTGAAATAGTTGTGGAATTGTAGTAGTGTTTTTAGTAGCTGTGTTAATTATTGTACGGAGTGTTTTGAAGTGTAAATAAATTTATTAATTGTTGAGTTAAACTGACTTTGTGTGAACCCACGGGAAAATCGTAACAGTACTAAAAGATTCTTGGTTGGTTTGAAGAGTTTTAAAAGTGTCTGGCAATTGTAGAATAATTCTAGAAGCATCTGACCTTCACCCTAGATTTTTGAGAGCGTTACAGACTATTTGACGTCTATAATCAACGAATTTGTCTACATTTTGAGAACAATTCGTGATTTGAAATACGTGCAAACGTTAAATAAAACATTAAAGAAGTTATTCCTTGAAAGTTCGAGTGTTTCACATGACATTATTACACGTGCCACAAACTTTGAAATGTTCAGCAGTTTATATTCTGCATGCAACGTTATTTCAGCCCTGATGGTTCGATATAAGTTTTAATTGGCTCATTAAAACATGTTTACCAATCGAATATGTACTTTTTTGTTCACTTTTGTTTAATGATGCTAATGAATTTAACGGTTTTATGGGAAACTGTTACGTTAAATGGTGATGACTTTGTTTTAGTTAGAAGTTTTTATTAGTTTTACTCCTAAATTACTTGCAATTCAGGGGAAAATTGAAAATTATCCCTATTCGCAGCAGTGCATGTTGCTGTATTAAAACTACTTAGACTCTTTAATGGTATTATATTACGGTAGTTAAGCTGTTTTATAGCTTTATTGGGTCTATCAATCATATCTTAGCTAGTTAAACCATAAATTTGACACCATAGCTAAATGGTTAGTCAAAACTTTAACAATAAACTAGGCTTTAGATTTAGCATATTTTCCAGCGCGAAATAAGGGTTTAAAGGGTCACCTGCCCTGAAACCAGTTAAAATACCTCAAGAGACACCAAATACGGAAACAAAAGTAATCATCCTCTCTGCATTACTCAATCACCGGGTTATGTGAAACTGTGCTGGTTCCCACTAGGCATTCTTATTATACATTAGGGAATGAAAGCCAGGTAGTGATGTTTCAACACAAATCTCGCCAATCCCACATTATAAATCAACCCCTCCGCATCAAAACAGCTTTCAGGGCGAGCATCGATTAACAGATTTTTATTTTTTTTTCACGGGACCGCTTTTGTGCCAACGGCTCCCTTAAAACTTAATAAAGTTTCCTTTTATCCATGCGGAAATAACAATGTAAATTGCTTTCGGAACTTTGTCGAAACTGATATGGTTGTTTGTTGTTAAAAGGAACTTTGAGGAGCGATGGTGAATTTTTGATGTAAACAAAGGGTAATTAATTTTTTTTTTATTCTTGGAAGTTTCAAATTAAAGTTAATTACTACTACGGAAATAGCTTTAACTACTCTTTGTCTTATTGCCAAGTGTCTAGTTTTTATGTTAATGAAGTTGATTCTTACCCCAGATTCTTTTTAATTAAAACTCATCAATTCAAGTTATCTAATTTTTTGTTGCTTAACTACCATAAGCCATATGGTTTGTCCCAATGTTTGTTTTATTTGACAAACTGGAAACAGCAGCACTGCATTGACCCTGAACTAGACTGTTCTCACAGTTTAAATTATTTAGTAGATAATTATGCAGCCGACACACGGTATCAATGCATACTTAATGTACCGTTCACTTGTCTGAATGGAATGATATCGATATTTATTTGTTTCAAAAATAAACCAAACTAACGATTGTTGCTTGCAATTATTGTCAATCTGCGTCATTGTCAGCCAGAATTTTCTGGATTGGTGACCTATAAATAATAATTTTAGGAATGAGGCTAAAAATACGTTACGATAAATAATAGAAGGTTTCGTCGATACCATAAACTGACTTATTGTGCCCATTAAATTGTTTTCGGGCTCATTTTGTAAGGGCGTTATTAATATGGCGTAAAAATAGAAAGGGCATTCAGCATACAGGCTTATAATGTAATTTGATTAGGTTGGATACCAAATAGGGAATGTTAAATCATTATAGTATATTATGACTAGGAGTAGAAGGAGGCGATTATTGTGCTGAGCTCAGAAGGTTGTCCAGAATGTTGCTCACCGATTGCAAAATATCGACAGATTCATTGTGATAACCACAACCTCATTTTCTTCGAAAAACGTCAATAAACTCAAAATATCAATGTCACGCAAACCCATTGATCATCCGTCAAAAATGACAATATTTACTTTATTTATTTACTAGTAAAACAATGAAAATTCATTATTGTACTAGTAACATAATATAGTCTTATGTTCAATGATAAGCATATTTTAGGACGCTTAAATAGCTATTTACGTAACCAGTTACGAAAAGTTCGATTTTGTGTAACGAATGAATGTTGTCAAATTTGAATGAGTTACACAATAAGACATTTTCGAAACGTGTTGCATACATAATTTTTTCTAATTTTGACCAAAAAGCTGTGAAAACCATCTTTTAAAGTGATTTAACACAAATATTCACTTTCATAGCACCTCGTATAAACTGTGACAACGACATGTTATGATGGATGTCGCCCATATGTTTCTACGGAAATGCATAAAAACAGGGAGTGATGAAATAAACTTTTCATAACTAGTTACATAAAGTGATACTTTTCGTCACTTTATATGCCAAAATTAGAAAAAAAATTTTTTTTTATTGTTTCATATGCAATTTTGTAATTCTTTTGAACTCCATGTAATACACACTTATTTTTTCTAGAAGAACAAAAATCGATTCACAATTGATACAAAAGAATAAGAGCAAAACTACTTTGTCACTTTTATAAAAAATGGGTCAGGTGTTATGAAAAGTGTTTTTTCTTTCTATCCTGCAGAAAAACAAATTTTATTTCGCGTCGCGAACAAAATTCATGCCGCTCGTACTAAACGAGATCTGCCTTTTTGAAATTAGCTTTTGTTTTCCGAGTGCGAAATTTTTTTAATTAGCAAGTAACGCGCCAAGTTAAAGAAGCAATTTCAGTTGTTTTCCGTTTTTACCCCCTGTTTTGTTAGGTTAATTAGGCCGGACTGTGTAGTTTAACATTGTGTGTATCGTATCGTTTCGAGTTATGCTAAAGTGAGCATTCAAGGTGCAGAGTAATTGGTCAAATGACTGATGCGTCCCATAGATATTACACCGTAAGGTCATAAATTACCTGACTATCAACGTAATGGAGTGGCACAACTTGGATTAACATGCATATTAGGGTTAAATATGTCCGACACTTTAACGCACTGTGCTTTAGATTAGCATTGACTAATCACCTTCTTTAGTGCACGACTAATTAAATTACCTTCAAAATGAAAAACACTGCAACCGTGACGAGGTGTTTAATGACTTGTCACTTTAAAACAGCGCAAAAGTTAAAAAAGGTTAGTCAGGGACGATGCCCTTTTAGACTCATTCCCTTCAACAGCTAAAGATAAAACCAATTTGCAAAACCACAAACGACACAAAATTTGCAATATGTGTGTTGTTTACAACCTTTGCATTTCCGGGTCATCGGTTTAGTGTCGTAGATATACTCGTTTTGTACAAGTGCATCGACCGGGCTTTTTCTTTTCAGATTCCCATTTAGCAAATACAAGACTCAAACGGACAGGTTAGTGAATAAAGTGCATTTTATTCCATCCTTATCAAGCAAATTGTTTTCTGCTTCGTGTAGTAATCCTAGGTTAATAACGACCTAATTAATCTTGTTGTTTTCCTACGGATTTGGAACTGTAATACATCAACAGGGAAAAAGTTTCATTGTGATTGTTTAACACTAGGAAAAACTGGAAATGTTTTAACAAGCTTTGTTAAAAGGTTTTAAAGTTCACTAACCTTAAAAAGGTTAAAATAATTATTAAACGAATTTTAAATTGATTTTCTTTCAAAAAATCTGTTTACAGGATTTTTGTTCAGTTTTTTAAAACATGTGATATAACAAGAAGACTTCAGTCAAAACTAGCCTCTCTAGCTCCTCACGTTACCGAGATATTGAATCTTAAAAAGTACTTAAAAAAGCCCCTAATTTTTTTGAAAAATAAAAAATTTTAAAGTGCTTTTTTTTGTACTAATTTCACCTAATTTGAGGTCCTTTGATATAAACATGCCCTTTGTTGTGCATTGGAACCCTTTGAGAGGAAAAAAAAATAAAAATTTTGACAAAAAATGGCATTTTTCAAATTTTTTAAATTCAAAGTGCTTATTTTACCTAATTTGAGGTCCTTTAGTATAAATATACCCTTTGCTGTGCATTGGAACCCTTCTGGGACGAAATCAAAATTGTGTCCAAAATAGACAACATGTTGAAACTATTTGATTTGTTTATGGTCTTAATTTTGATCGTTTTGACGTATGACGGTTAATTTGGCATTGCCCCTGAGCTGTCATTACACTGACAAATGTCAAAATCCAGAGCACAAACTTATCAAACTTGAAAAATCATCTTGAAGCCCAACAAATCTTTAGAAAATATGTGGAAACCATTTTTTACGTCGTAAGTTGTAATTCCGACAGTTAGGTTGGACGAGTGTAAGTTTGACATTTTACTTGAGCTGTTATTACACTGAAAAATGTCAAAATCTAGGCAACCAAATTGGTAAACTAGAAAAAACACCTTCAAGCACGATAAAATTTATAGACAACATGTTGAAAGCATTTGATTTGTTTATGATCGTAATTTTGACATATGCCAGTTTGTTTGACATGTCTTTTGAGCTGTTATTACACTGACAAATGTCACAAAATCCAAAACACAAGACCATAAAGCTATAAAAAACAGCAGGAATCTTAAAAGACTCGTAGAAAACGTATAGAAACTATTTCTTAGGTCTATGGTCTAATTCAAAAAATGATGGTTGGTTGCATTGTTTTTTTTTAGTAAAGCAAAAAAACGCAGCCAATAAATTCAACATGAACTAACAGCGTGTAAAAAAAACTTTGTTGCCGTAAATTTACCATAAATTTCCTTTGCTACTTTAACTAGCTTTGCCTAGTTTACAAGTTCACCAACCTCCAAGATAAAAGGATACCGCAAAAGCGCCTTATGCGAAACAAAGACTTTCAGATTGTTTGTTGTTGGCAAACCGAATTTGAATATCGGATTTCTTAAATAGAGGAGCAAATTTAAATTGCGATATTTCTAAAAGAATCGCGCGCGGAAACAAAGGATATTCCCAGACCGGCAAAGTGTGCAGGAAATTTATTGAATCTGATAAAAAATTATGTATAAAACGGGGGGAGTTTCAGTAAAAGAGGCGAAAAAGAAATTTACAAAAAAAAAATTCGATTATGACAAGGATTTATTTGTCCTAAACCATACTCGCGTAGTAACTCAGCCGGATATGATCTTAATTCCGAAGGATGGGAAAGTTTACCCTAAAGTTGCAAATCCTAAGGAAACTGGGCGGTTTTAAAATTTCTAGAATGCGGAAGTTTGTTCAACTTGTTATGTTAAAAACCGTCGGGATTTGGCCAGGTAACTAGGATTGTTACCTCACCTGGATTTTTATTCGCAAAAGTTAAGGCACTTTTCCGTTGTTATCAAATCACCACACCTTAAATTTCTACAAAAAGGTGCTATATTTTGAAAAAAATTGATGTATAAAGAAATACAAACCAATAGACAACCTTAAATGATGATTTGTTATTATTTTTCAAATTTGTGTTTCCAGACAAGGGAGTCACGGTTAATAAGCACAGTGTTAGTTCTATTTTATGCAAAATTGATTCAAACAGAACGAATAACCTAGACTAGACCAACTTCACTTATTTTAGTCATCACAATTGAGAACGTCATGAAACAAACATTATTACTAGAGACATTTTAAAATACGTAGGTTGCTTTGTACGGTATTTCATCATGTTCGGATGCATCAGTTATTATGGTAATCCGTTTCTAGGAACGGTAACGTTCTCTCTCAAAATCGACAGAAATACCCGGGAAATTGGGTAATTTTCTCGACAGAAGCAATCACTTTCCGATAATCGTATTTTCATATTGAACGGCTTAATCCAGAACACATATCTAGGAGACATCGTCGAAACTGACTAGACTGACGAGACAAAAGTACGGAGGCGGATCCGAGTGCAAAATGGCGCTAATCCCTTCACTGGGTGAATAAATCACAAAATCGGGCTTGTATTAAGCCATTAGGGCATGTCGCATCAGCGCAAACTATGAATAACGTGTCGATATTACGATCTAATATCCGGATTTGCGATACATTTTCCGGTGGCAATACTCAAATAGAAGGATTTAGCGTTGACGGGCCAAATGTGCAATGTCGCTGTAAATTTGATTACCAATGAAATGCAGCCTTTTTGGGGTGATGATACCAAATAAACCTTAATAACTACCAATTGCAGTTAGTAGAAACTTCCAATTTCAACTAGCGTTCACGCAGTTTTGCTCTAAATAAACTAATTTCTGAATAGCAAGTTGCAAAACTAATATTTCGCCTCTAATACCTATAAGATCTGTAGCGTTCGAGTTCCATTGAAACAATAGGTTTGAGCATTTTCCGTTTCACTGGCTGGCTTCGATAAACAAATAAAGGGTGCCTCGACAATGCAAAATTGATTTTAGTGCCTGGCGCCCGACTATTTATAGACTATAAGCTCAAAGTTTCAGCACGATGATATTGAAAAAACATGGCAAAGAAGAGGCAAGACGATGGCGGTTCCACCACATTTTATTACAAATCTTAATTACTGTTTTACTTACCAATCAAATTTTGTTGTTATAATTATCTAAACAGTTAAATTAAGCTGCAACTTGCGGTTTCTTGACACTTTTGAAAAAATATCAATCAAAACAATTTTTAATGAAAATCAATAAGAATGATTTTTTTGGACTATTCAAAACTGAATTAAAAGGAAGTACACTGTGGTCCCCCTCATTATAATACCGTAAAATGCGATAATGGAGGTTTAAGAAGCTGTTATTTCGTAACGAGAAAACGCTTAATGCCGCCCCTAAAAGCGTTTACCAAAGATAAACTCTTACATTTTCGCCTGGTTTTCCAGATAATTATCTTTAAATTAGCCGTCGTTTCGCTCTAGCTCTTCCTAGAGCGCGAAGCAATTTGTTGAACGATTTCAATTTGAACGGCATGTGCGAATTTTACTCCATTAATACTCGTTTCCGAATAATTTAAGGTTTTTTTTTTAAAGGTAAATTTGATTATTTATTGATCGATCAAAAAAGCGTGGGATTTCCCGTTAAGCAAAAAAGTGCCTCAACTAGAAATTGTTGTTTCACACTTAACTTTCACACTAACCCGCCTCCGCTCCAGGAAATCCAGAAACAAGTGGGCGTCATTCAGGAAACATCGGTCGTAGTAAATTGCCGTATCGTAAGATTGTATTTTATTTTTTCGGGGAACAGTGTTGCCAAGTCAAAATATTTAATAGCGGTAGATTAATCGGTCAAAAAAACGGTTGATAACGGTATATCAAAAAATAAACAATTTACATAAGAAAAAACATAATTTTAATAATCTACATTGAAAAATAATGCCAATTTTCTGTTTAAAAGTAAAGTGTTAACATTCGAGACAGATATCGCGTGGTTTTAGAAGATAATTTAGCTAGGCAGTCACGTGACAATAACAGTCAAAATATCTGTCATAAATCTCAGAAACACCTTTTATATCAAATACAACAAGAAAACTTTTCTAAACCTTGATTTTGTTTGACGTTAGTGACAATTATCACGTGGTTTTAGTACACTATTTAGCTAAACATTCACATGATAATTGTTACTGTCATAAATCCAAGAAACACGTCTCGTTTCGATAACTGTTAAACTTTAATTTTTGCAGATTCTAGACAAATTTGGTTTTAGAGGATAATTTAGGCAGTCACGTGACCCACAGAAAATGGCAATCTGTTTTAAGCACATTTTTATAATCCTCATTAGATTTTTTATTCAATAACCCGCAAAAAACACTACAAAATTTGGTACAGTCAAGTAGAAAAGCGGTGTTGAAAAGACAGTCAAAGACAAAACCCACAAGAAAAAGTATTTTAAGCACATTTTCGGAATTTTTATTAAATTTCCTATCCAATGACATAAAAAAAACTACGAGATTTGGTACAGTCAGGGGGAAAAGCGGTGTCAAAGTTTGAAATGACAGAAACCCAGTTTGAAAGGACAGTCAAGGACAAAATCGCTCTTAAAACCTACTTGAAATAAGAAAAAGACTGTTTTAAGCACATTTTTGGAATCCTCATTGAATTTCCTCTCCAATAACCTGAAAAAACACTACTAAGTTTGATACAGCCAGGGAGAAAAGCGGTGTCAAAGTTTGAACTCCCAGAAACACAGTTGGAAAGGTCAATCAGAACCAAGATCGCCTGTAAAACCCACTTAAAGTGAGAAAATTACGGTTTTAAGCACATTTTTGGAATCCTCATTAAATTTCCTCTCCAATAACCTGAAAAAACACTACTAAATTTGGTACAGCCAGAGAGAAAATCGGTGTCAAAGTTTGAACTGTCAGAAACCCAGTTTGAAAGGACAGTCAGGGACAAAATCGCCTGTAAAACCCACTTAAAGTGAGAAAATTACGGTTTTAAGCACATTTTTGGAATCCTCATTAAATTTCCTCTCCAATAACCTGAAAAAACACTACTAAATTTGGTACAGCCAGAGAGAAAATCGGTGTCAAAGTTTGAACTGTCAGAAACCCAGTTTGAAAGGACAGTCAGGGACAAAATCGCCTGTAAAACCCACTTAAAGTGAGAAAATTACGGTTTTAAGCACATTTTTGGAATCCTCATTAAATTTCCTCTCCAATAATCTGAGAAACACTACAAAATTTCGTACAGCTAGTGAGAAAAGCGGTGTCAAAGTTTGAACAACACAGTATTTGTAATTTACCAGTCAAACTTTCCTGGTACAGTAAATTAGGGAAAAGCGATGGCAGTTTAAACTGCTTGTTAAAAACGGTAGATTGAATACAAAAATAAAAACAGGAAAACGATGGAAGAACCATAGATATACCGTTTTAACGGTAGACCTGGCAACATTGTCGGGAAATTTTTTTACGGTACAGTAATGGGATTATGTCATACTTTAGCTTTAAGAACGAAACAAAGTAGAAAGGAAAAGGCGTTTTGCGCCGACACCATAATCGTGATAAACAAAACTAATACTTTAATAGAAGTTTTCAAGTGCATATTTTTGGTGGAAATCGAAATACTATTTAATCAGTTTAATTTGAAAATTTGCTATTATAATTCATTTGTTCGTTAATTACGTCTAATTGTTTTGTACAAACCGAATATTTGCGCGCCAATATTAAAATGTAATCCGCGCTTGTTAATGAATAATTTCCACATTGTTACTACATACTCTCTGAATAAATGATAATCAAGTTTAATTAATCCGTAATTAATTACAAACAAGATAACTAACTATAAAATGTTTTTTTGCGATTTAAATTAGTGTTGTTATTTACTCAGACCCTTTCTCTCTTGTTAATCTGTTTAACAGCGTGATCGTATAAACAGAACAAACAGAAATAGAATTGATCCAATTATAATTTTAATTTTTGAGAATTAAGTAACGTAACCCTTCAGATTTTGACCCAAAAAGTTTCACCCCTAATCGAACCAAACCCCAAATTATTCGGCTGTAACTAAACAAATACTTTTCAGTTCGGTTAGTACACATATTTCTGGGGAATTCCTGCTTATATTTTTTTTAAATTGAAAGGGAGGAAGAGAAGGTTTTCTGTTTGCTTTTCTGTATCAAGTTTTGGTACATTTGTCATCCAAATTATTTTTAAGAGGGTACAGCAAAACGAAAACCACCCTAATGCACAATGAAAATTTTGCCTGGCTGGGTCGTGTTTTCTCTTTTACCCCGTCGACAAATTAATTCAATGCATTTTGCTAACGGTACTTTGTTGACAGGTCACTGAACTAAAATTGCATTTTGCGAGCAGATTCTCAAAGCTTTTAGTGTAAAGAATTTCGCTGGGTTAGATGTATGCCACGTCGAAAACATTGGCGAAACAGTGGCGCGACAGGCGAACGCATTTAAATAAATAAAAATCTTTCAAGATATACAGCTTCAGGTTTTTAGGCCACTGGGAAATAAGAGCTTTCACCCCTCTTTTTAAAAAATTTAAACCTCCGGTCTGGTGACGCCACTGAATATATGACCGTAGGTTTTTTAGTTGACTTTTATGTCAGAATATTTATTTTTTAAGTGAATTTTACCAAAAATCAAGCAAAATTAGAAGGATAACTGGTGGGGACTTGTAAAAGTTGAACTTTCTCAAAATAAAACTCGAAGCTATCATAAAACTTTTATAATTTGCGAGAAGCTTCTTAGATAGTCCACAACTTTTTTAAAATTTCTACAATCATTTTGAAAATGCCAAAAGACTTTAAATATTAGTGAAGAAACGCTGCCAGACGCTTCTATACGAAGGCGTAGAAGGGCCACAGACGTTATTTTTCTTAAATTTTTACTTCAAACTCAGAAATTAACTAAATTCCGACTTCGAACTCGGAAATTAACTAAATTCCGACTACTAACTAGGAAATTAGTTAAATTACGACTTCAAACTCGGAATTTAGTTGCAATGTTGTCAAACTGACAAATTTTACTATTTTGGTTCGAAGAGTGTTTTTGCAATGTTGACAAATTAACAAATTTTTCTAATTAAGATCAAAGAGTGTTTGCAATGTTGCCAAACTGACTAATTTTACTAATTTGGTTTGAAGAGTGTTTCCAATCTGTACAAACTGACAAGTTCAACTAATTTCTTTGAAGTGTATTTGCTTGCAATGTTGCCAAATTAACAAACTCTCCTAATTAAGATCGAAGACGTTTTGCAATGTTGCCCAACTGACAAAATTTGGTAATTTGGTTCAAAAGTGTCCTTGCAATGTTATCAAACTAACAAATTCTACCATTTTGGTTCGAAGAGTGTTTGTAATGTAACCAAACTGACAAGTCCGACTAATTTCTTTGTTTATCTAAATTCCGAGTTCGAAGTCGGGATTTAATCAAAATTTAACTAAATTCCAACTTCAAACTCGGAATTTAAGTAAATGGGCCTGTCCCACAATTTTTTTTTATTTCATAACTACAAAGACGGATTGAAAATATTATACCCGTATTTTTTTGTTTTCAAAAATATTAAGTCTAAATAGAAAAAAAATGATGATAAAAACTACATTAATCTCATGTTTAAAACGCCCGCCGCCGGTGACGTACTACACTATCAACCAATCAGCGACAAGAAGTGAAACAGATGGCGTGCAACAGCCAATAAAATCGCCCAGAATTACATACGTCACATGCGCGCCAAAACAGATCTTTTAAATTTAATGGACAAATTCAAACTAATGTAGGAACATTTACGACCATAATTTTTTCTTCAAGAATATGAAAAATTAGTTTTTTGATCCTATTCTTTCGATTCCAGTCATTAAAACAAAAATTTATGATATGTGGGATAGGCCCATTCCGAGTAGAAAGTCGAAATTGAACTAAATTCCGAGTTCGAAGTCGGGATTTAATCAAAATTTAACTAAATTCCGAGTTTGAAGTTGAAATTTAAGTAAATTCAGAGTTTGAAGTCGGAATTTAAGAAAAAAAATGTTTGTGGCCCTTCTACGCCTTCGTACTTCTACAAGTGATTACATTTTTAAAAAATCTGTTATAGAGTTTCCTGAGTAATCAAAATATCATATTCTGAAATTTCTCAACTTAAGAACTTTTTTGATATTTACTTTTATTGTTCACGACCGAATTTTGCGGTATATCTGAATGTTTCGAGTATACATGAAATCTGAATGGTTTACGTGACCGCAGTATCCGGCAATTCTTACCTAATATCGATAAAATGGCGTAGTGCCTTTATCGTTTTGCTTCGCACCGACAAAATTTCAAATTTATGTGTCGTAACGGGATGATTTTTGCACCATTTTGCAGTAAATAAAAGCAACTTTCCCCCCCTTCCAGCCCCTGCCTAGAGGTCATATTCAATTATTGCTCGATCTGATTTAAAGTTTCTGCAACGAGGAAACTGTATGTGGCGCAGTCCCTGACCCAGTTTGTGGCATCCCCCCTTACATATTTAAACGTTTCAAACCGTATAAAATGTAAACCGTCACGTAGCGTCATTTGCAGTATCTCAGTGTTGTTACGTAGTCTCGAAACTTGGGAAAAGTCTCACTGTTGTAGGTGAATTTACATTTTCAATTTATCAAAAAAATAACCATCATTTGCTTCTGTTCAGGTTTTGTTTCTCGACTTTTTTACATGTGCAGTCTCAATTGTGTTGTACGTGTAAATGTAAATTAATGGATTTTTTAGCCAATAACTTGATTTAATCCCAACAACGATTCGTTACTGTTCACAAATTAAAAGTAGAATGATACTTAATTTCAGATGGGTATTCTATGTATATTTAACAGTATTTACGAGAAACATAACACGCCCATCATAAATTTAAAGCAAAAAACAACGTTTAGTCACGTTTGTTCCGCACAATTTGACACGACCGGACTTGACATAATTACGAGGGACATGACACACACATTATTATTGCAGTACGCGGTAATAGAGTGCCACAAAATGGCGGTCAGAGGGACGAGGGAAAGGAAAACCATTAGAGAAACGTGCACACGTCCGATGCAATAAAACAAACAAGCAAATTAGCCTTTCGATCGTGTAGAATCTCAAACTGGAAGAGCACGAACACCTGAAAACTAAACTCTTTCCGGTCGATAAAACCCGGACTATCCGTTTACTACCGCGGGGAATGTCCTTGAAAATGACGTCATCTACTGGCAGCTTTCATGTAAATTATATATTTTCGGTTGAATGATTGTGGTATTGAATGCGAAGGGCAAAAACGGTTCGTATAGTATTTTCCGGCTTAATTATTACCAGGGAGTGTATTAAATTTCTGAGAAATTAAAATTGCAAATGGTCACAGTTGGTTGAAATTATATACCAGAAATCTGATAAGCAGAAGTATTGTACTATGCATAATTTGAGTGTGTATGATGTTCAAGTTGTTGTTACATCAAAATATTGGCAACGTTGTAAAAAACTGATTTAAATTACTTAATACTATAGTGCATTTTTGTACTTAATTCACCTAATTTTAGCTGCTTTCGCATAAGCAAAATAAAAAATTGCCAAAGTGAAATTTTTTCAATTTTTTAATGATTGTAACTTTTTTATTTGAACTCTTATAGATTTCACTAAAACGCCACTAGAAAGAGGATAAAAAATACTACAAAATGAGCCAAAACTGGCCTCTCTAGCTCTTCATGTTACCGAGATATCGAATTTAAAAAACGTAGTAAAAAAACACGTTGCTTTGACCCTAAATTACTCCCTTACTTGACAAGATACGTCAAAATGTCATAGAAAACAAAAGATAGAGCAGATTTCAAGCTGTGAGTTGATTGATAACTCCGTTTGGACGCTAGAGGGTGTCAAATTTCCTTTACCATAATATCACATATTGTAAATATTTTTTAGTCAGATTTCATGTAATTCTTAATCCGGTCGAATTCCTGGTAAAGAAATGGTTAAAATGTTAAATTTTAGGTCTAACTCCGTTAGTTTTTGAGATATCAAAAAAACGACTGCACCAGCGTCTTTTCTGGGAAATTTTAACATAAAATGACACCGAGACGTCAACTGTAACTTGACAAATAAAAAAGTTTTATTTTTTTACGGTTCCAGGCCGCCATTTTCAATTTTCTGTCAAAATATTGACTTGCACCTCATTTTAAAGGAAATTTCACGTAGTTTCAAGAAATGACAGACAAAATGGCGTCCCAGGCCGCACCTCATTTTAAAGGAAATTTCACGTACTTTCTAGAAATTACAGACAAAATAGCTTTCCCGGCCGCCATTTTGAATTTTCTGCCAAAATATTCTTGCACCTCATTTTAAAGGGAATTTCACGTACTTTCAAGAAATGACAGACAAAATAGCGTCCCAGGTCGCCATTTTGAATTTTCTGTCAAAATGTTGACTTGCACCTCATTTTAAAGGAAATTTCACGTAGTTTCAAGAAATGACAGACAAAATGGCGTCGCAGGCTGTCATTTTGAATTTTCTGCCAAAATATTCTTGCACCTCATTTTAAAGAAAATTTCACGTAGTTTCAAGAAATGACAGACAAAATAGCGTCCCAGGCCGCCATTTTAAATTTTTTGTCAAAATATTGACTTGCACCTCATTTTAAAGAAAATTTCACTTAGTTTCTAGAAATCAGACAAAATGTCGTCGCAGGCTGCCATTTGCGTCAAGCTGCTTGGCAGATGCAAGCAAAATGACCAATTTATAGGTTAGATCGATGTTTTGTTTACTACATTTTGAATTTTCCAAGGATTTTTGTCTTTTAAACTTGAAATTTCTATTAGATTAACTAGATATTACGTATACGACGATATCACACTTTAAATGCTGATATATTTACATGTATCTAACCTAACACTTTACAGATTTTCCATGTCATTGTAAATGATAAATAGAGAACTGTCAAATTTAAAGTGGACTTGAAAGGTAGCTTTAGTCGCGTAATCAATAAAATGACAACCTTCTGGATGGTATTAACAAAGCCGTCACTTTTTGCATTTATTGGCCGTTAAAACTGAAAATATTTGATAATTTTTACGCATTCAATTCAAACCTTGAAACGTCAACAAGTTTAAAAAAAGCTCTCTCTATTTTCGAGCCAGCTAAACGTACAATTTTCCAATTGGACACAAAATTCCAGAGATCGTTATTTTTTCCATCCGGCCCTCTGATTACAATGGAGCAATTTCGTCCCGGTTCGCTATCGCCAAAGGAAATACGTAATAAAATGTTGCAAAACAAAACACTTTCGGCCCGTTTGTTTCGAAGGGCCCTCAAATTGCCCGAAATTTGGCGCTCTGATCTTTTCAAAGGGTGGTGCGAAACACTTTGAATGCAAACCCGTTGTTAATCGACTTTTTGTCAAGGTTATAGCCGGAACAAAAGTTTCCCTTCGGAATTCAACCAAACAAAGGTGATTACCGCCACTTTTCACACAATTAACTGTGTTGGTCAACTTTTTCAATTACCTTACAAAAAGATGATGTCATAAATAATATAAGTTTTTTTTTTGGGGGTGGACTGTTGAGAGTGGCGTAATTTCCTGTCGTGTTTTCTATTCGGACAAAAATAAATCGTGGTAAATTAGGCGGTCAGTGAACCAATTCTTCACGGCCATTTTTCTTTCCGATTTCCTTTTAATGGTATTGTAGATAGCGGAGATTTTCTTGGAAAGAATTTTCAGTGCTTGCAAAAGGTAAAACGCGTATCTAAAAGTTTGTAAAACTGGGTTTTTATTGGATTTTAGGAATTGTATTTTGATTACAGTCTTAAAAATGTTTTATTAAAAAGCTTAAATTAATTTAGATTTTAAATGCTATTTAAAAAAGCTTAAACAATGATGAATGATAACAAATGTTGAAATTTATTCTGGTAATTTTTCTGTAGTCTAAAAATGGCATTTGATTTAAGTAATTTGCATTTTCCATTTTGCGTGGAAGAAAGCTATTTGCTTGGAAAAATAGAAATTTAAAAAGATTCATAATTACGGCTTTCGGTTTTATTTATTTAGGATAGCTGTTGCAAAGGATGGTTTTCTGTGTAATAGAAAGTTCATTGGACTTTCGCTCAAGTTTATTCTAGTAATTTTTCGCTGTTGTGGTAACCTGATCATTATTTTCTGACAAGATTGGGTAGTAAAAACGTCAACAAAAATCTCTTCTGGCAACGTATCGGCCACATAAAATATTTACCATCTTAATGGTTTGATATTTCCCGGGAGGATTTACCTTTGCTGCTTAGTTCCGCTTAAGACGGATGTGTAGATTGCTATTAAAAGTTAGTGTCAATAAATCAATACGAACGGGGGCCTTACAGCTACAGTTTATAGCCAATTCTCGCAAACTTTCTCAATATCGCCTTGCTAATGCATTTTGGATTTGATTTAGGTAGGTCACCATGCATAAGGTTTCCTTGTCATTGACATGACCATAAATCAACCCGAAAACGCTACATAGCCACGTGTATGTTATACAAACTTATATTGGCTTGTGGCCGGCTTCCTGCTATTCCGGTCACGTGCACTAAATAATTTATGGAAAATCGCCGAATATCATCAATCATCAATTTGACAATGAGCGGACCGATAAAACGTGGTTGTATCTTGTCAGATGTGGGCAGCAATAAAAGGTGACGGAGATGCTCTCACCAGGCCATTTTCTCGTAAGTGCCAAGGGATCCGGGGAAACCTCGGTTTTTATTTTGGAAATCGTGCATTAATGGAAGGAAAACAGGAAGCGTAGGTAGTTGACATAAAATCTCTGGTGGTCAGTCTCAAGGTATAAAAAGTATATTGTTTTAAAAAGGTTAAAGTGTGATGGAATCCTGAATAAAAAAGGTTTAATCAAATTGAGTTCTGGATCATCTCACAAGCCTAAAAGTTAAAATATGTTTCTCTCAGTTCCCGTTTGTCCTCTGAATGTTTTGTGAATTAAGAAAACTGATAAAAGTATTTCAAGAAATCTAAGGAATAATATATGGTATCCTCTGGTACAATATTAAGAATATTTTATTTATTTTTGTTTTTATACTTTCTTTGTGATGGGTTTACTTTTAGAAAGCTTAAAAGTACCTTGAAGTTTACCTTCCTGAAAGGTACTCACCAAGTTGCTTATTTTAAATAAATCACTCAGTATACTATTACATTTTTCAAAACTCCTGACAATTCTTAGTATGTTATCATAATCTATATTTATATTCAATTGTTTTTTTTTTCTTAAGGTTCAAAAAGCATGGTTGCAGTCACGTGACGTTACCGGGTGTAACATTTAATTTGAGACATCTCAATATATCGAAAAATAAGCACTTTTCGAAAAAATGTTTAGTATCAAAGTTGTATTATTCCGCGGGGGAAATACATTGATGACAAAATTTGTGTTCCTCTGCCCCTCCATGTGGGGGGGAAGGGGGGTAACTTTGATTTTTTAAATGGCACCCCCAATTTTTTATTGCAGATTCAGATTCTGCGGCTAAAAACACGTGGAATTTGTTTAAAACATTTTTTGGATTAACGATAGATGGCGCTATAAACGACAAAATTTAATTTACATTTTTTAATTAAATTTGTTTTTCTTTCGCTCATGGCTTACCGGAATGTTTGGTAAAATCTGCTTAAAAAACCGTCGTTGCTAGGGATACATAGGTGTAATAAATAACAAAAAAAAAAAGAAAAAAAAAATAAATAAAAAAGTTTTTTTTTTGTAAAAAATGTTTTAAACAAATTCCACGTGTTTTTAGCCGCAGAATCTGAATCTGCAATAAAAAATTGGGGGTGCCATTTAAGAAATGAAAGTTACCCCCCTTCCCCCCCACATGGAGGGACAGAGGAATACAAATTTTGTCATTAATGTATTTCCCCCGCGGAATAATACAACTTTGATACTAAACATTTTTTCGAAAAGTGCTTATTTTTCGAGATATTGAGATGTCTCAAGTTAAATGTTACACCCGGTATAAAACGTTGCTCTAAAGGTCACGTGACTTTACTTAAGCGTGAAGTAATTTAAGGCACCCTAGGGTTCACCTAGGCTAAGTTGTGATTTGACTGTGACAGACCATGTGCAAAATGTCATAGTCAAATTTTAAATATTTCGGTGCAATCGGCCCTTAAACTCTCAAACTCAGTTACGAAAGTCACGTGACTATATTTTCAAGTGTCAAATGGAATGTTGAAGGTCACACGTGTCTTTCCTTAAGTCAAGTCAGTTTCCCAACTGTCAAGTTTGGCTCCAGAAAACTTTAAACAAAACTCTCAGTGCAATTCTTCAAATTACCAACTATTTCCAATTTTATAGTTTCAGGTCATTGATACGGGTTTCGACAGTTATGACAGCCGTGATGTGACGCAAGAAAAATATAAAAGTCTTCCTTAACGTCAGAACTGACAAATTTGGTTTCATAGAGCTCTAAACACAACTTACAGTGCAATTTCTCAAAGAAATACATCTGTTTGACATTTTAAACTTTCAGGTCACTGTTAAGTCAGTTTTGATAGTTATAGCAGCTGTCACGTGACGCAGGCAAAGTATTTCTTAATGTCTCAACTCTCAAATTTGGCGTCATGAGGCTGTTAACATAACCTACAGCGCCATTCCTCAAAGGAACAGGCATTTTATACTTTCAGGTCAGGTAAGTGAGTTTTGTCAGTTCTGACATCTGTGACGTCAAATCGAGAAAACGAGCTGTCAAATTTGGTTGTTTGACAGCGGCGCTTATATTTTTTTAAATTTGGAGGGCCCTTAACAAATTTGGAACCCAGACTTCGATATGATACTACGGTACTGGTTTCTTTGTCAATATTAACTTAAGTTTGTACAACAAGCAAGCAAACCTTAATTAAATAAAAAAATCAACACAATTGATGGCATTTTAATGATGTTTACCATATAAAAAAATATGAGAAGGACAAACCGAGTCCTTCGAAATGACATTACCGTTCAGCAGGTTATCGGTGTTCGATTGAGTCCATTATGGTTATTTTACGATGTATCTAAGCCAATTCGCTTGCCCTGACTGTATAATAAATACCTCAACACGGTCGTTTTGATAAAATATCGGCCACATAAAATACATATTAAGTTTAACGGCCGCAAAAATGTTGAATGACTGTAACTTTACTACTCCAAAGGCGATTAAGCTGTCATTAATGGACTTTTTCTCCTCAAACATCTCACTTACCATTCTTCCAAAACAGTAATGTAGTAAAGTTACTTTTTAGTGCACTTTTCTTGTTGTTCAGACGGTGTTTACAAGCTATAACAATGAGGATTTATCAGTGTGCTTCCAAAGTTTGGAAAGTCGTTACTATACTTTGGTTGTAATTTCAGTTCAAGTTTTTGAAACCTCACATCATCATGAATGTGGTGAGAAGGAATTTAATGTAAATTTCAGGAAAGGTAACGTTTACCTAACGTCAAACTGATATTTTGAGACAGGAACGTTGCTTAACATAAGTTTATTTGATCTTCCGGATGGAGTCAGATTATGCTAATACAGATCTTTGCTTGCGGAGCAAGTTTCGGTGACCTGAAGCAGTTTATTGAATTAATTTGGCCACGTACCGAGCTATTGAATTTACGCTGATTGGTGCAATTTTGTCTTCACTCGAAAACCACCAATTGCACTAATTGTATTCGGTTGCATGTGAAATAGTGGTTACTATACATTTTGATTACGTGAGAAGTTATGATTAAGGCTCAAATGCTAACTCATTACAAAACTGAGATTTTCTCTCATTCTCTCAACTCTATTAACCGTATTTTCGGAATTTTTACGACGTTGTCTGCATTTCAACGAAATAATTTACTATCTAAGCGAGACATAAAAATTGCAAAAAAACAGTGGCTTTGGACCGCCTACGTTCGATTCCAGACAGACAGACCCAAAGCCAGCGTATAATAATTCATCTTTATACAAACCAGACGTTAATAACGACGAAATTACATCTCGTACCTACGATTCCCTTTGACCTTTTTGTAGTATCGGCCCACGCGATACGCGCGTCCCCATTCATGGCTTAAAAGCATCGGCATTGCACCCAGTTTCAGTTCGGTCAGGTAAAGAGACGGTCGCGTTTAGATAGCTTTGATATAGAGACGATGTAGCTGATTCCAGTTTAGTTAACCGCTAGTTTAGAATGTTTGCCTTCAACTTTGTAAGGTGAGTGATCCAAACTCTTGTCCCTCATCACTTTGATTTTTATATTTTACTAACATCCCTCTATATAAGATAGTCAAATTGCTATAAAGCACTATTCCTATCTTCTAAACAAATAAAGTTAAAATTTTTTCGAATACGAACCTGTTGTTTGTCGTTTAAGTGCTTATCTAGTTAACTCTTGTGTTTTTAAGGTTCTATTTTGCTTGCTGTAAGTATCAATGCTAATAGTAGATGCCATATTAGACCAATAATTTGTTTCAAGCTGGTTTGACCCAAAACGAATACTTTTAATGCCAATTTAATTTTATCGAAAAAGCAAACTTTTCTTTAAAGTAGTTGATTTTTCTTAATGCTGATTAAAACAATTTGTTTTTAAGTTATTTTTTTGCTTGTGGGTCTAGAACAACTAGAGCGACAAGACACAACAACTTTTTTGACAAGACAAGCTGTCAACAGTGTCGCTTTAAATGACAGCTTGGCAACTATGTAAATTCAGGTTGTCATTGTCAGACTTCAGTTAAGCTTCACTGAGAAGGTATTGCACGCCTACTATACTAGAAAGCCTAGAAGGTGCTTGTCAAAAATTCCAATATGGCGGAAATAGTGGTGACAGTTTGCGTTTGTTTGTATTGTGGAAATTGAGTTTTTAGAGGATTAGATAGAAAACTTGAGGTTATTTGCGTAAGTTATTTTTGTTTGCTGCCGTTCATAAGTTTTTCAAGCCACATTGTAACAGCAATTCAGGAAAAAGCCCAACCGCAATACAAGTGCTTTCTAGTACAGTAAACTTATTAGGTACTTGTTAAAAGCACAGGAATGTGAGTTACATTTTAAAGCATCCTTCATTGTGAGAGCAACAAAAATAATTTTGAATGAATGTTCTTGGTAATAACATAAGAACCATTTACCAGTTTTGCTGACCTAGTTTCAAGGATTTACAGATTTTCTTACATTGAACAGTGTTTAAACTAATTTGCTGTTTGTTGTACTTTCCAGGACAAATGTTCTAACCAATTTGTTTAGGCTGGACTTAATTGTGTATAAAAAAGCTCTATCCATGAACCTTTTTTTGATTTTTCACTCACAACTTGCAATCAACTACACGAAACAATTAAAAAAAACATATTGTTACGATTTTCCCGTGGGTTCACACAAAGTCAGTTTAACTCAACAATTATTCACTTTATTAATACTTCAAAACACTCCGTACAATAATTAACACAGCTACTAAAAACACTACTACAATTCCACAATTACTTCGCTATTTAAACTTTACCGCGTTTCCAAATTCACTACTACTGCGGTCGAGACCGCGTCTTTTATATTCGCAAACCACGTTCTAGAATGACCGCGAAACGCTTCGCGGGTTGCCTTGATCATTCAAGAATCTTCCAGGTAGCGTTTCCTAACTGTGGCCTACTTTAATACGCGCCCGGCCAGATATTGCGGCGCATCGGTTTCATCCCGAGGCGAGCGCCACCGCCCTCTGTACAAGAAAGCCAAGAAGGTGCATGCCAAAAATTCCAATATGGCCGAAATATGGGATTGACAGTTTGCATTTGTTTGTATTGTGGAAATTGAGTTTTTGGATGATTAAATTAATTTTTAAGGTTTAAAGTCAAGACTTGGGATTACTTGCCAAAGTAATTGTTGTTTATATGTTTATTGTTCTAGTGAAAGTGTAGTTTGTGTTCATTTTATTGTGTTATCACTATTGTTATTGTTCCTTCATTGTTCTATAATTTGTGGTTGGTTTTTTAACTTAAATTCTATTGCCTCTACACTATGCCGTCCACTGGTTGTTTGCCAAATTTCTAAAAGCAATTTGGTGAAAGGCCCAAAAGTGTCAGTCTTTTACTTTCAAAAAGACCCTGCTCGAACCCAACAGTGGTTGAAAGCTTTGAAGTGGAATGATTTTACTCCAACACAATACTCAGTGGTAAGTACAATATGCTTTCTCATTCAGTAAACTTATTGCCTCTTACATACATTGGTATGTGACTTATGTGAGTTACATTTTGAGGCCGCCTGCATTTTGAGAGCAACAAAGGTTTACTCTGAAGAAACAGGACAGCTTTTAGAAGTTCTATTGGCACATTTACATTTTAAAAGAAAGGTCTTGGTAATAATATAAAACCCATTTACCAGTTTTGCTTACCTAGATTCAAGGATTTCCAAATTTTCTTTGATTGAGCAATTTTTACATTAGTTTGTTGTACTTTCCAAGACAAAGGGTTTTAACCAAACTTGCTTTGGCTGGACTTTATTGGATATAAAAAGCCATATCTATACATATCTGGATCAGGAATGAAGCGTTCTTTGATTTTTCACTCACAACTTCTAATCAACTACACGAAAAAATAAAAAAAAACATATTTTCTACTGCATCTCCATAGGTTTGTGTACAAAAAAAATCCGATAACGCCGCCATTAAAAGACACATTCTAGGCTTTCTTGTAAAGAAGGCGGTGCGAGCGCTCGTTAAGAAGTATCGAGCATAGTAGGCCCAGACCGTAACAATATTTTTTACTGCATCTGCATACGTTTGTGTATAGTAGAAGGCAATATATCGGCCAATGCACGTCATTGACGTTTAACGCGCCTCGTTGCCAGATGTTTAGTTTTTTCATTAAAACACGAACTTTACATATATTTTGTTTTTATTTACTTCTTATATAGAAGTTGACGCAGTTTTTTAACAGAGAATTTTGCATAACAATATTAGTCAATATTGAGTTTTTTTTTGTCTCTCTCTGTAAACAGTTTTTAGTCAAGTCATCAACAACAAAAACAAAAACAGGAAACGGTCAACTAGCAATCTGGCAACAACGCACACAACTCGTTAAACGTCGAGATCGAGAAGGTCACGTTTGTGTCAGAATTGCGTTCAATTAATAAGCGCGTGTTAGAAAGAGAGCGTTACAGGTCGCAACTGACCGCTAAGCAATACGAATGAATTTTCAAAACGTCAAACCCACTGATGACGTGCATTGCTCCCATTAGTGCCCTGGACCATATAAAACGAAAACCGCTAACGCCGCCATTAAAAGTGACATTTTAGGCTTTCTATTATAAAGGGCGGTGGGTATTGGCGTTTCAAAATAAGAGATACTCCCTCTGGTGATCAGTTTTGAAAACAGTTTTGGGCATTCCAGCTGTCATTTATCCGTTTGTTTATATTGTTTTTGCCATATTTTGGTTAGGAATTTAGCACTGGAAGTTGAGTTAAAGCCAGGCCAGAGTAAAGCTTGAACGTGTACAGGGATGACGAGAGGAGACGAAAAAATAGTAAAAAAGGTGTTACTAGCTCGATTTTTGAGTAGTCAGGTTTAGTTAGAAAATCATGATAACAAAAAACGAACATCGGATTATTAAAAACAACGTTTTGTTTTTATTGGGGTTCTATTAGAACTTATCTGTGGTTAGAACTATTTAGATTTTGTTTTGTTTCAGATTTCCTACTGTTCTAAGACATGGAAGAAAATAAAAAACCGGCCCTAAAATGAGCTCCGCTAAGCCTGAAAGAAAAAGAGGATGCGTACGACCTCCCCACTTCGATATACTGTAAGTGTTCTAAAACGATTTTACGAAACGAAATTCGAGGTTAATTCAATACCTAGTGCATAATCAAACGCGAGTAAAAATGAGGAAGCGCGAATGAATTAAAAGCTTTTACGATCTCTCGTATAACATAATAGAATGTGGAAAGCCTTGAGTTCCACTCAACGATAAAAAAAACCCATTCTGGATTATAAATTCCACTTACTCTTACGTTACCCTTGAAAAACTACCTATTTCAACTTTAAAGCCCTTTTCCATACGATGACCCACTTAACTCTTGAATTTTTTGTACCTTCCGAATAATGAGGATATTAATATTCAAGGCGGGCAATTTTTAGTTGGGCTACATTGTTGCACGACCTATGCTAAATTTATTTCCTTGAGCGGTTTAGTGAATGACGGAAATTATTACACATTCTGTTCAAAATATTCTTTTCTTGATATTTATCATAATAATTATTACAATGCAGTGTTATACCATTTGTTAAAAAATAGTTTATTTGCAATGGCACTCAATGACAGTAGGTCACGTGGAGACTTTTTCTAGACGAAATATCAATTACGACGTCACAATAATAAATGTCTTATTTTTGACAGATGGTTACCAAAAGCAGCTATTCGGACCGTCGAGGGCGATCCTTCAGACTGCATCTTGGTGGTGGGAGTGTCCCGACCGCGAATGGCCCTTGCCGTCCTCATTGTAATGCTTCTCTCTCTGTTCCTCACCTTTCATATTATTTACGACAGTGCCCTTAGCACTCTGCACAAGAATCACAACCATCACGTGACCGAGAACAGTAGGCCTCCCATTTATCTTTTATCTAGAAAATTGTATCCGGTGGCTACACGACGATTACCACAGGTGAGCTTCATGAATACTTTTTTTTTAATTATAAAGTGGTCATTCTGCGAACACTTGACTAGATTCTGACTTATCACGTGACTATACATACAGGTGTGGTAAATCCAAAAGCGAGCATAGGAAAACCGTGTAACGGACAGAGAAACATAGGTAATTGCATGCGCGGGAGAAAGACAGAAAACGAAAAAAATATCAAGTCAATCGAGTTTGTCGAGGGTATTGAATACTTTCGGCGTTTGGCAACAGCGCGCTAAAAATATGGCCTACTTGATATTTTTTTCGTTTTCTGTCTTTCTCCCGCGCATGCTATTACCTACGTTTCTCTGTCCGTTACACGGTTTTCCTATGGTCGCTTTTGGATTTACCACACCTGTATACAAATTTTTAAAAATCAGTAAAAGTGAACTGAATTAGTAGTCAGAGGAATATGTAGTCATTGGCCTGAAATTGAAAAATGTCATAACTACGTAAGCCAACCAATGAAAGCCCACATTTCAGTTAAGTTAGGTTATTAATTAATATTAATTAAATAAATTATCAACGACTCGCACAACCGAATTTTTTGAAAATTTTGAAATGTTTAAATAACAACCACTACAGTATTAAATAATTTGAATTTAATTCAATAGGCGATCATTATGGGTGTAAGAAAATGCGGTACGAGAGCCCTTTTGGAAATGCTTTATCTTCATCCGAAGATACAAAAAGCGACCGGCGAGGTCCATTTTTTCGACAGGGACGAGAACTACAACAAGGGCCTGGAATGGTATCGCATGCAAATGCCCCATTCCTATTACGGACAAATCACCATCGAGAAAAGTCCCAGCTATTTTGTGACGCCCGAGGTGAGTTTTTCTACTCTAAGCCCATCGTGTAGGGCGGCCACGTGGCCCGTCGCCCTTTGTTTATTCAAGAAGGTCAGCCCCCGTGAAATAAATGCATCTAGAGTTCTGAAGGGCGACATTTCTATAAAATTAATAAGGGAGAAAATGTTATATAGTGTATTGTGTCGTGGAAGCGAATAATTGAACGTTTCTTGACAATATGACCTTTTCGAACATCCTAATCGTTTATTTATTTAAGTTCTGACATGGGCAAATGATGATAGGTATCAACCATTGCTTATTGATACTGTTTTATTTATTAATTGCACCTATAAATAAAACCGGCCCAAATCAATATCGATTACAATAAAATACATTAGGACACCTAGAATACAGTGAAATACCTTCATCAAGTGTAACTTATGCAACAAGTGTTTGATTTTAGGTCCCCGAACGAATACGAGCCATGAATTCCTCCATTAAGTTGCTCTTAATCGTCAGAGAACCGGTCACAAGGGCCATTTCCGATTACACACAGCTAAGGGCCAACGCTGCCACGTCTTCACCAACTACTTTACCCACGCCGAGCCCTAAATCTTTCGAGCAACTCGTGCTTCATGCAAATGGCACTGTCAACGAGGCTTACCGGCCTTTGGCTATCAGCACTTACCATTTGTATCTTCATAGATGGCTGGAAGTAAGTTTATTAAGGAAAAAAAATCTTTAGCACAAATTTGTAAACCATTTTAGGTGTTTTCACGTGATCAACTTCTCATAGTCAATGGTGATCTGCTGATCGAGGATCCAGTGCCGCAATTACAAAGGATCGAACGTTTTCTTGGTCTGGAGCCGAAAATCGGCAATCACAACTTTTACTTCAACGAGACTAAAGGATTTTTCTGTTTGAGAAACGAGACGTCCGATCGCTGTTTAAGAGAGACCAAAGGTCGAAAACACCCCCGTGTTGATCCCCACGTGGTATCCAAATTGCGCACCTACTTTGAGGAGCACAATCAAAAGTTCTACGAGCTGATTGGTGAGGATTTGGGTTGGCCGGAAGATTAACAACCCCCTGGTAATTGTAATAATTTATAGGAAACGCAATATGTGATCGTTTTTTTAACGTGTAGTATCGATATCGATTTGCACAAGTTTGTTTCAGTTGTAAAACGTAGTGATTTTTTTTTTGAGGAAAGTTGTTTGTTGCTCAACGTTGCTTGTTTTTTTAGCAATAACGTGAAAGCTTTTGTTTCAGTGTAAGCGTTATTAGATTTTATATGGTGCACACAAGGGCGAAGAGCCTATAGTGAACTTAACATATCATTCGGAAACATATCATGTTTTTTATAGTCTACACTAATGCTGATTTAGTGATTTTTCAGTTAGAATTAGTAACAAATGGACAGGGTAGGAAGCAGAACTGGAAACATGGTTAAAAACCATATGTACAGGGTAGTCCAAATTGATTGTAGGATACTTAAAGCATGGAAAGTAAGAACATACAAAATAAACGCCAAAGTTTAATATTAAGTATGCTTGAGAAGTGCCCCCTAGCGGAGTTTTTTAATTTTAATTCCTAAACAAAAAAAATCAAAATCAAAATTTTGGCTCTCGTCCAGCATATTTTCAAAACTTGCAAAAGTTTCCAAACGACCACTTCAAAATGCAGACCAAATATCATTTAAGTAACTTTTTTGGTTTAGGAATTAAAACAGGTTTTTGTGTGAAAAGTGGAATTTATACGAGCAATGCATTCAGTTCTGCTACTCAACTCAGGTCACAATATTTAGTAAAATGACTTTTAAAAACATATTTTCGATCATATTGGTCAGTGCCTTACTTATTATCATAATATTTTTGTGACTTCCATATTGGAGTAAGTTAAGTTAGATAACTAATTCAGTTACTAAAATCCTCACTTGGTAAATAGACACTAATTTACATTTTTTTTAAATTAGTTTAAATTTGGAAGTTTCCAACTAAGACACACAGTATCACATAATTACGTATCCACTCTCAGAGAGTGTTAACAAATGCATATCAAAGATATCAAACATATCAAAATTGTGATTATAAGATTGTATTATAGTTGTATATAAATTGTTTTAAGAAATGATATATTGATATATGTCTATTAGAAATATTTTATAAATGTATATCAGTTTGTTTCTTGCAAATGGAACTACTACTATTGCGTTAAATAGTTATTTACTATAGAATAAGTTGAATAGGCTATTACTACACAAAATAGTGTCTAAATTTTAGTAACAAAATGAATGACAACTACTATTGTCTTCGTCTTCATACATATCTCTATATTCGCTCTATTTATGAAAAAAAAATCCATAATATTTACGCAAAACGATGTCTCTTTCACGTTTTAAAATTCATCTGATTGTGTATGTGTACGTGTCGTTTTCATCTTTTTAGAAAATCTTAATCTTAACGTGTAAAGTTACCCCTAGTCTATTTAAAATAGTGTAGTTGGTGAGCAGATATAGTTATTTAGTTCTGTTGTAATTTGCAAGCTTTAATTTGGCTGTTTGGTGTGCTAAAAACGAATCTATAGCTTAAAGAACAGTGTTCACAAAATTATAGAAACACCTGCAGCACCAACCTCGTTTGTAGGAATTCAGTTGTTTCAATCCTATTAGAAAATTTAGGTGATGGATAAAGAAGGCTAGGAAATAATATTGAACATATCAAGGTGTACAAAAACTAAATAAAATGAAGACTGTTTGCCTAAATTAGAAGATATGTAATTTTTAATGTATTTTTAAAAGTTTATTTATTATACTACGTTTCTGCAAACGAAAACAGATAATTTTCTAATACGTTTAGGCCAAAATTTTAAATGTATTTAACAGCACTTTATTAATGTTATTAATAACGAATTGGTTATTTTTATTATAGCAAATTGAACGTTGATGTTATTACAAATTGGAAATATCGAAGGTTTTATTAGTGTGTACAAGGTGTGTGTATTACAGAGGTTTAATAATTCTTCTTTACATGTGCAGTATTTGCGGAAATCACATCACACCAACCACTCAAATGCTGCACATGTGGACCATAATAAAGCACAAACTCGGAGATTGAAACTATATAAAGATAATTTACCAACTCTGAGAGTATTACTTTAGACACCCTGTATACGCTTGACGTTAAAACTGTACACCCAAAATTAAAACGTTAGCAATATCGAACAAGTTTCGTTGTAATTGATAATTCACTTTTAGAATAAATTTTATATTGCTAAATGTAATAATATATTTCTGATATTGTAGCGACGAAAAATATGTACTTGATGTCAAGCAGGCGTGGTTTAAAACAAATGAAAGTAATAATGCAATAATTTTTGTAATATTATGATATATTCGTCTTTTTAAGAATTATTTTTACCCAAAATCCGTGTAAGTTTTGAGTAAATAAATGTTACAAAAGAGTTAGTGTACAGGGTTTGCTAAGCCACTTTCCAGATTTTGATAGATTTCCTCAGCAAGTTGTCCGGGATGTTCCAGGTATAAAAACGAAAGCAAAGATTGTGCCAATTTATATTTGTTCTTAACCGTTACCTTAATTTACTACATTTTCCTGTACAAATATGTTACAAAAACTTACAAACATTATCACAACGTCAATTGAACTAAAGACTCCAGTCGCAAAGTCATATTGTCGTATATTTACTTAGTATGTCATGGAAATCGTCATCCCACGGCCCTGGACTAAGATCCGAGCAAGGGAAAGAATCTGTAACATTTTACAAAAAACCGTTTAGAATTTCGTGAAGACAATAAAGGCATGACAAGCTAAAGCAGGAATATTGAAATTCCATAATTTTGTGATAGTCAAAAATTGCAAAGTGCTCTCTCTTCTTATCATTGATTGCACATCTAAAATAATGTGTATATGTACTTTCTTTAAATAAAAAAAACTGTTTAAAGCTGAAGCTGAAACACAACACACTGTACGTCTCAAATCAAACGGACAAGAAATAAAAACAAAAACGAATGACAAAAAAATCAACCTTTATTTAGATTATTACACCAATCGAAAGTAAAAAGCAACAGAAACATAAATTACCGCTTAAAATACAACTAGATCTGTACACGGTCCTCACAGCACAACTGAACTGTTCACTCGTAAGCAAATATCCAATAGAAATGGCCTTACATCATCAGCGACTCGAATATGAATGAAATTACGTTAAATGCTAAAATCCTTTAACATAAAATTACCCTAAGTTTCTAGGAGAGACTCTTAATAAGTAATTTGGCCTAGTTTAGGTGTCACCAGTGTGTTTTAAGTTTTCTAGTAAATGCTTACAGATTTAATTTCAGATAAATGTTATTGCTTCCTGAATTTTAAAGGTTCTTTCAACAGTATGATAGTTTGGAGTCAATTTGCCAACTTAGCGATTAACTTGGAATGAAAAGCACGGAGAAGTTTTTGTACTAAAAAATTATATTTAATAATCTTGACTATATAGTTTTATTAAGAGTGATTGTGAAGCCCTTTATGTACTCACAGTACTTTTTGATTTGCTCGAATTTGAATTGAAGAAGACCTTTAACAATGGTGACACCTAATGACGATATTTACTGGTATCCACACTCATGAAAGGCTATCTTGTGCTTTTGAGGGATTGACGAAACCTGCAGTACACGCGTATACTGCCATAAGCTTCGTAGATGAAACATTAGCTAACACTTTGCGGTTTTTTGGTGCTCTTTTCAAAACTATTGAAACTTCGGCTTCAATGGATGATGGCTATTTATTAGGTACTGAACTACACAGAAGTAGAGCGCGATTTATTCTTCTAAACTCTTTCCCTGAGACCAAGCAGGGCAACCAATTTGACAAAATGGCGTTGAACTAATCCTTGGACTTGGAGTATAAATAACCATTGTAACGCATCCCAGCCAAACCAAAAAGCACCAAACAACCGCACAACAAAAATACTTACAGGATACTCGTTCTTTGACTAGCTTAACCTGGCATTACTGACGGTGAATTAAAAAAAAAACTACTAATCTCAGATTAAGATCAACTCGAAGAACGAGAAATCCGTGAATAAAGAATATTGAACAGCACGAGAGCGACCATCGCACACTAACACAAAATCCCCCGATCGATGGTGATGGTCGTTTTAGTGACTTGCGGATGGGAGAGGTGTCGGCAAGCCGTCCCGCATTGCGGACAAAGACAATTGACCGTTGTGTACGTACGCACGGACGCCGAATCGCTGAACGAGCCGGTCACAGAGTTGCGTAGGAGCGTCGTGGGAAAGTCTTTGGATTTTGGCGGGCTGTCGGTGGTGGTTGTGATGCAGCTGAAGCTTTTCCTCTGGCTGATCGGCGTCGATTTCGGCGTTATGTTAATTGACTCGGTGGATTTCGTTGTGAGCGACGGCAGCAGGTTCGATTTCAGCGAGATCCACGGATGATCCAACAGTTCGTGCACCGTCGGCCTCTTCCTATAAACCAAAAAAAACTATTAATAAATGTCTCAGCAAATTCGAGTAGGTTGGTGGACAATTGGCGGAAAAGTTACAGGTAGCAAAGGTCAAAAACATAGGAAACCAGGAGGCGAACTCCGTAACGATGTAGGAAATAGAAAACGCATAGAAATAGACAAGAAAGAAGATTTCTTTCTATTAACTGTGGTACTCTCTAAGCTATTTTCTATCCCATTCGGCTGACACCGTCAACAGAAAACGGGAAGCTATCGGTCCTAAAAACATTGACTAATTTCTAGTAATAAAAAATAGGGCTTTTACTTGTTTCCTCATATTCAGGGTTAATGACAATAATTTTGAATAATTCTAGGTTTTTTGCTTTCTTTCTCAGTAATTAA
This sequence comes from Ips typographus, assembly GCF_016097725.1. Classification (NCBI taxonomy): domain Eukaryota; kingdom Metazoa; phylum Arthropoda; class Insecta; order Coleoptera; family Curculionidae; genus Ips; species Ips typographus. The sequence continues at coordinate 12,543,028 of NC_138425.1, read as the reverse complement.
TCATATATTTCAAAGTTTGCATTCTAAAATAGTCCCTTTTGTACCCATTATTGTTGTCGTATTTGTTGTAGTTCTGTCTTCAGTTTCTTATTTTCTTGTTAGACCATTAATATTTCTCAATTCCTTGTAAACATGCTACCAATTGTTATGCATTTTGTGAAGGAAGTAGGATGGGACTCTAGGATGTGTTGATGGAACTCATATAGCCATAACACAACCATTCCATCATGAACAGTTTACACCTCAAAAACACCAACTAATAGATGCATTATCACTTTTACTAAAAACTCAAAAACAATGAAAGGGGGGTGCAAACACTATCAATTGGTCCCCAACCCAACCTTATTGACACAATGTTGACACTGACAGGCATAAAGATTAAAAAACAAAACATTTGAATTTTAGAAGACGACGGAAAAGAAAGATTGACAAATACAAAATTTCGTAGCCCCAAGAGAGATAAAATCATAGCAAGACTTCATTTGGTCTTTCTATTTTGCACAACCCGAATAGCTACGTTGAGTTCCGATCTTCGCCAATCGAAACGTAGAGAGTACCATATACAGTGTGACCCATTTAGAATGGAAACACCCCTATAAAATTTTAGGTTATTAACCGATTTCAATGATTTTTTTTTTGAAATAATTAGGAATGAAATGTCTATTACGGGAGAAAATTTTAAATATTTATTTCAGTTTTCAGGTCATATTACGATACTTTTTCTTGATAGAAAATAGAAAATTTTTATTAGCAATTTTTTTATTGAAAAAATTACTACGCCACTGGATCTATAGTGCTTTCAAATAGCTGTGACCAAATTTTTTTTTTTTTTTTTTTTTGATTTTTTTTTGTTGGTTTTTTTTTGGATTTTTTTTTTTTTTTTAGAAATTAATCAATTAATAATTAATAATAAACAAGTAAATAGTAACACCATTTCTATGGCAACAGTTGATGCAGGGTGTTCTTTTGTGACCGTTAGCTTAGAGGATTTTTGAATTTTAATTTGTCATAACTTTGTTATTAATGAATGGATTTTCATGAAATTTTGGTCACAGCTATTTGAAAGCACTATAGATCCAGTGGCGTAGTAATTTTTTCAATAAAAAAATCGCTAATACAAATTTTCCATTTTCTATCAAGAAAAAGTATCGTAATATGACCTGAAAACTGAAATAAATATTTAAAATTTTCTCCCGTAATAGACATTTCATTCCTAATTATTTCAAAAAAAAAAATCATTGATATCGGTTAATAACCTAAAATTTTATAGGGGTGTTTCCATTCTAAATGGGTCACACTGTATTACGATAGAGAAGGGTTTTCTATGATAGCAAAGAAATTTCCTTGCTATTCGGTAGAGAGTTCGCCTTCAGTGAACCACTAGAAATCAAGGAGTTTTGCAAGTGACATGTGTCAGTCAGCCTAAGATCAGGTAATTGAACAGTTAGGGCCGTTCGCGTCAACATATTTAAGAGCACCCTGGGCTAGGTTTTAATTTGAGTCTGACATTTTGCACATGATCTGTCACAGACAAATTACAACTTAGCCTAGGTGAACTCTAGAATGTCCTTAATAACGTCGGTGCAATTAGTCACAAAAAAAATTAGTCTTTCTGATATAATGGTCAAGTGACCAAGCGTAGACCGTTCTTCACTTTTGCTTTGGCAGACTGACACAGTTGGTTGCCAACTCATTGACTTCTGAAAATATGAGTAGCAAAAGATTAATAACACTTTCAATGTTTCTCTAGTAAACATTACCTGGGATCTACTATAAGGGCACTTTTGATAAAATCTATGGCGGCACTCGAAACGTCTTCGAAATGTTCCGGTTCGAAGCTGAGCGCGCATTTGGAGATGTTCAGGAAGGTTTGCTGCTTGTCGTCGGCGCCAAACGGGCTGAAACCGGACAGCAGCACGTACCCCAGCACGCCCACCGACCAAATATCCGTCGACAGGCATATGGGCTCGTAACTAAGCACTTCGGGTGCAACATAATCTACAGTACCTAAAAATTTCTAATGTAAGTAAGCTAGAAACTACCCAGACTGGCAGAAAAGACAAACCTAAAATTTCTCGTACTGTAACGCCGGGTTGCAAAACCTTGGAGATACCAAAGTCGCACAACTTGATGTCGTCGCAACTGTCTTCAATTGACAATAACAAATTTTGTGGTTTTAAGTCCAAGTGGGCTATATTCCGGTCGTGGAGGTAAGACAAACCCTCGAGGATCTGTTTCATCGCTTTCCGGGCCTCGATCTCGCTGAGACACTGACCACCGTCCAGGATGTGTTGCAGTTCGCCGCCAGCGGCTAACTCTAATACCAAAACCTGAAAGAAACATTACTTAGTGCCAGATTCCACTGCAAAAATTGTGATAATTTAAAAGTGAAGGGACGACGGTTATTAACGCGCAATACTGAGAACACAGCTATTAAACCAATTATACCGATGCACGTGCATTGAATATGAGGTAGTAAAGTACGACTAACTGTTTTTCTTTTAATAGATGTCAAAACCATTCCAGTTTAGTAAAAATTAAATCTACGAAGTAAAAAATTACATACCATTTCAGTGGTGGACTCATAAACTTCATGAAGACGTATAACTCTATTGGTGGAAGAACACTGTCTGAGTACGGCAATCTCGTGAATGATTTCCTTCATCTGATCCTGATTCCGACGTCTCTTTTTGACGAACTTGGCGGCATAGTGCGTTCCGGTCTTTTTGTGAACTGCTCTACAGACTGTCGCATACTTTCCCCTGGAAACGAACAAATTTTAGAACCGGAAACGAGACAAATTATTCCGCGGGCGTAATTTTCATTTTGCGCCCGGCCCCGTAAATCATCTCTAATTTATAAGCCACCACAAGCAATTTGTGTCTCTGTCCGTCAATTAAATGGTAAATTAGCGCGTGCTGAGCCCCAAAATGACGTGTAGGTGGGTGCTCGAATAAAGCGGTCAATGCCTATTATGTTCGATGAAGGTGCGTAGGTCAGTAGCTTTCACCCAAATGCCTTTTAAAACTAATTGGTCGACATCAACTTTTACGCGTAACGAAATTAAATTATTAATAATTATTCTCCTAGTCGAGATTAACATTCTAAGATGACTGTGATTAAGAAACGGGTATTCAGTTTCTATGACCGGCCATTATGCGGTCATGAATAAAATCTAGATAATTTACTGATCACATAAAACGTACACAACGGTTTTAATGCAGGAAGTTCGATCAATGTACAAATTTACAACTTCCTGAATTAAGCGTATTTGTTTTGGGAATCAAAGTAAAATAAAAATACTGAGTTAACTGTTAAATGTACATAAGAAGACCAAACATTGAAGTGTTAAGGTAACAACGTCAATGCAGCCACATTAAAGCCATAAAACGCATGTTAAAATGCAAAGAATGAATGGATTATTTACAAAAAGACGATCGTGTACGTTTTGTATATACGATTTACAGTTTATTGCTACTAAAATACAGATTAAAGGCTGTTTACGCTGCACGTTTAATTAGCTAGTCACAATGCGTGTAACTAGCGGTCCGAAAGTGGCCACATTGGAAACGAAATAATCGTATTGTGGATCTTTGATGCGGCGACACCGAAAAGAAAACGCAAACTGCGTATTTTAACATAATCTGCCGCAAAATCACGACGTTTTAGAATAACAGCCTGGCAAGGCAGCAAATCTACAAAAGGTTTCCTTGACACGTCGCAAATTGCGAGCTGACCGAAGACAAGCACCACGGCACCGACCCTGAGGACAAATCACTTAAGAAATCGCGCTTCTTAACATTATAGTCTTCATTGCTCCTCCTGTCTCTTCCGGGGTTAAGCACCCGAAGCACCGATGGTACCGGCTGATCTTTCTTGGAAAAATTGGGATTAAGATGACTGTGACAGATAAGTACCAGACGTAGAGCAAAACCTAGGATTAAATCTCTTCCTGAACACCTCACCAAATAAACAGTTTACTCAAATTGCATCAAAAAGAAAATGTAGTTGATTTGGTTTTTGACGATATAATAATAAGAATTTCGGCAACACAAGAAGTACAAATGTCAAATCAAGTCAAACAATGATTGATTCGTCAAACCATATTGAAAACTGTATGAACTGTCAGAGAGTCTAATGTAAATATGGGACAGAAGGGTTTGAACAGAATGACAACTGTGAACATAGTATAAGCCAATATGCACTGTCAATCAATATCAACAGCAACAATATGCAGCAAAATGGTGCATATGAAAAATGATCAACGCCCCTCTGTACAAGAAAGCCAAGAAGGTGCATGCCAAAAATTCCAATATGGCCGAAATAGTGGTTGGCAGTTTGCATTTGTTTGTATTGTGGAAATTGAGTTTTTCCATGATTATTTCCTTCCTATCAATTTTGACCAATCGCTATCAAGAATTAGTATAACAAATGTAAATTTTAAGTGGAAAAATCTCTTAACAACTGTCAACTTAGCTGTCAGCAGTTTTTCTGAAAAAAAATTCGAAAAAATTTCACACTCCTGACAGCAACATAAAGAATAGTGTTACCCTTTCTAGCTTGAAAGTTATTGTTCTTATTGTTTTAATTAAAATAAAATGTTTATTTAACTCAGGAAATAATCTTACCAAATATCCCTTGTGCATCTAATTTTTCCTGTGGAAAAATTGGAATACTCGTTTCTAAGTAATTTGTTTTAACAAATAGCATGAGCGAGAGTGGTTTTAAAAATCCTCCTTTTCGACTCGGATGATTTTTAAAACCACTCTCGCTCATGCTATTTGTTAAAACAAATTTCTTAGAAACTCGTTTTTCCGAATTTTTCCGGAAAAATTAAATGCACTAGGGATATTACCCCCGATTAAATTGATTTTTAAGGTTTAAAGTCAAGACTTGGGATTACTTGCCAAAGTAATTTTTGTTTGCTATTATATATTGTTGTTTATATGTTTATTGTTCTAGTGAAAGTGTAGTTTGTGTTCATTTTATTGTGTTATCACTATTGTTATTGTTCCTTCATTGTTCTATAATTTGTTGTTGGTTTTTTAACTTAAATTCTATTGCCTCTACAATATGCCATCCACTTGTTGTTTGTCAAATTGTAAAAGCAATTTGGTGAAAGGCCCAAAAGTGTCAGTCTTTTACTTTCCAAAAGACCCTGCTCGAACCCATCAGTGGTTGAAAGCTTTGAACTAGAATGATTTTACTCCAAAACAATACTCAGTGGTAAGTACAATATGCTTTCTCATTCAGTAAACTTATTGCCTCTTACATACATAAGTGAGTTACATTTTGAGGCCGCCTGCATTTTGAGAGCAACAAAGGTTTACTCTGAAGAAACAGGACAGCTTTTAGAAGTTCCATTGGCACATTTACATTTTAAAAGAAAGGTCTTGGTAATAATATAAAACCCATTTACCAATTTTGCTTACCTAGCTTCAAGGATTTCCAAATTTTCTTTGATTGAGCAGTTTTCACATTAGTTTGTTGTACTTTCCAGGACAAAGGGTTCTAACCAAACTTGCTTTGGCTGGACTTTATTGGGTATAAAAAGGCATATCTATACATATCTGGATCAGGAATGAAGCGTTCTTTGATTTTTCACTCACAACTTCTAATCAACTACACGAAAAAATAAAAAAAAAACATATTTTCTACTGCATCTGTATAGGTTTGTGTACAAAACGAAAACCGCTAACGCCGCCATTAAAAGTGACATTCTAGGCTTTCTTGTACAGAGGGCGGTGTTATGATGAATGGTAGAGATACGAAGTTATTTCAATAATTGACGATTAAAACACAATTGACCAGCTAATCATAGCTTTAGATCTTCTTTAGATTAAAAATCCATATTAGCAATCAAGTAAACTTTAGGAGGATTTAAAGGTCGACGACACATAAAGGAATTCGCCTCAGGACCAACAAAATTACTCTTCTTTATCTTCAGTTATCGGAAAATGGCAATTTAGATGAATCTGCTGGAGATTTACGTTGTTATTGAAGCCCGTTTTGGCTTCACCATCAAATCATTTAAAATTACCCCCCATTTAACGCGGGCGGTCAGTTCCGTGTGAGACGTTGTTCATTACGATGATTTATCGGTTAACCATCTCACTTGAATGGATTTCCGGATCCCCAAACTGTTCCTACTCGATCAAACTTACCTATCTTAATTTGATCGTTTTTCGCACGAGGGAAGTTTTAATTAATGTTAAAGCACGCCGGCCCTAATGGGTCGTTTAATCACATTCAATTAAATTACCATATTAAATTGTAAGTTGATGCTCACATATTTCAACTATAAATTACGAATCCTTTAGCGAATAGTTTATATATTTTATAGGCCGTTAAATCGGTTACTTGCCGCTAAACGTTCCACGGTTAATTAGCATACGGAATCAAACATGATATATGCGGAATAACGTAATGCAGATGCTGCATACAGTACCAATGTCCTAAGGTTTAGTTTAGATCGAGATTACTAATGAATTACAATGTAAATCTTTATGTAGGAAGAGATGGTAATTAACTATGCTTATAGATTTTTTGGTAAATAAAAGAAAGTGAGTGGATTTAAGGTATGTGAGCTGGCAAAAGCTCAGAACTGACTCGGCATGCGACGGAGATGCTTTTTCACTTTTTGCATACCTGTTCGTCGCAATGCACATCTAATTGAGAGAGGTAATGAGCTTCGAGGTTGGCTCGGCCTCCGTTGCCAAAAACTGAAAAACGAGCAACAAGACGGACCCGTCAACTGCGTGCCTGTTTGTTTTGGCCGCGCTACCGATAATGTTTGATGTAACGCCTGAATGCTTGTGCCGGAACCGAGAACGGACGACTTCATTAAGCTTCCAAGCTTATTTTTGACGCCACGATTTTCGTTCATATTGTCATGATTATTATCATCCTGAAGATGAGATTTACTCAAATCTCCCTCACCTCCTAGTTGCATGATAATATCATCATAACTGGCATCAGATTCACCTTGACCATTCATTCTAATGATCTAGTAAATAAAGAAAATTTAAATAAATAAGCTTGAATAAAAATTCTATAATAGGGATGCCAAGTTATTTTTAAGGTAAATAACTAAACCTATCTAACTTACTTTCTACCTAAAAATCCTGCTTCTAAATATATCATTGAAACTACAAATGTCTTTAATACAAAAAATTACAAACTTCTTACAACTAATACTCTTCGTCAAAGAGTCCAAATTGTCCAAAATAAACCGTCAGTTTACCAATCTTCTTCTTTTCCGTTGAGGTGGATTTTTAACTGCAAAGGCTCGGTAACAGCCGGGAGGCCTCCTCGGTTATCGATTCACTTCTGGAATAGGTCCTCTATCACAATCTGCTCCATGTCATAACGTGGACTAGACGGTATAATTGCTGGTAGCACTCGGTATTACACCCAGTAACTTCCGTTCCGGAAGGAAAAAGCTTTCTAAGATACCCTGATCTTCAATAGTCTGATTTTTGCTCGAATGTTTGAGAAAACTGACTTTCCAGCTCTCATTAAAAGTTTCTCTTGACAATCAACAACCAAAAACAAAAAAAAAACCTTTTTTCCCACCTTCTACCTCCACGTACCACCTTTTTCACCTCCTTTGAAGTTCATCAAGTAATACTGTTAATTTTCTTAATAACTACATACAATCCTACTAAAACTAACTATAATGATAAACACTTGACATCCCTACAAAAATGTACCTTTTCTATAAATTAAATAAATAAATTTTCTTTATTTTCTTGAAAAAAAAATCCTTATTTTCAAGACGATATCGATTACTTTGGTATTGATTAAACGCACACAAAGTGCAATTACCCTTACGTGCCACACCCAGTCAGCTATCAGGGAGCCGGGTCAGCTCGGGGTCAGGCCTGTCCTAGTGAACTAGTGACCTAATGACTGAGGACGACAAATTAGGTTCGGCTTTGTTGTAAATCATTAATGAGCCGTCCATTTGTCGATGTCGATTACGGTCCCAGTTTATCTCTCGTTAAGGATGTAGAACGCAAACCTGGAAGTTATTTGCTGCGTAACAATCGTTTGTTGAGCGTAATGCAAGATACAAAGGCGCCTCCAGAATCAGATGGCAATGATTCTTCCATTTTTGTGACGCAACTAGCTCATAATGTTACAACGTAACAGTGTTATCTCGTCATTGATAAATGGGGTAAAGAATCATTGTTGGCTAAATTAGATTTGCACGTAACTGTTTATTGTTTGATCGATTTATTTGCTATCAACGATTAGAAACGATAAAACGTTTGAGTACTGCGTATAGATTAGGTATATATTAAACAATTTGATCATTTAGTGATCAATTTTTATTTCCAACTTAATTTTTATAATAATAATTATTAATAACGTTTAAAATAAAAAAATACAATTTCAGGATGAAGAATCTAAGCATTTGTTCAAATTAGGTATCTCTTCTGTCAGAACCAGAAGTTTCTCAAGTCTTCATTGTCGCTGTATATACAGGGTGGTCCATTTTTAAATGTCAATCAAAAAATAAGTTGATATGCATTATGTCATTTTGCTGAAAAACGCTTCCTAAGGAAGATACATTCCTCCAAAATTTAGTTAAAAAAATCGTTTTTTGTGAATGTGAATGACGTTTGTAAAACCTGTTAAGTGGCATAGATACAGGAGGATGGTGTTCATTTTCTCATTCTTTTTTCTACTTTCTACGACTATAAAATTATAGTTTTTTAATTTCTTTGTTCAATTTAAAGAAAGATGTATCTCCTGTAAAATTTTGACTCAAAATTCCTTTTACGAAATAAACGAGTTATTACGTTTTAAAACTCAAAAAAAGGGGTATCCGGACAGACAAAAAATGTAAAAAAACAGTATAATTGTAATCCTGAAAAAGGGCAGTAAGATATAGTTTTATAAGTATAGCAATACGCAATACATTTTTATTTCATGGTCTAATATCTCCAAAACGATTATACACAAAATGTTTCTGAAATAAACTCCAAAAATACAAAAAAATATTCAGATGAGTGTCCCAGTTAAAATAAGTAAGTTGACATCTAATTACAAATTTCTAAAAATACTTGATCCTAATAAACTGGTAACGAATGGTTTGAATGGCTGACTCTGTATACAGGATAATTCAAATTCGACACTCACCATTGGGATCTTAGAAACCATAAGAGATACGAGAAAGTTTAAATTAGGGCAAAGTTGCGCAATTTAAAGCTCAACCAAATGCTGTTTAAAAAATTTCGATTTTCCGATTACTTCCGAAGATATCCGAAAAAAACTGAAAATTTGATTTTTTGTTTTTATTTATTTCTAACCTTATTTGAAGAGATATCCCAAAACTAAAAGCATCTTTTCATTGCCACTTTTTCCTAGCTATTCGATGACGGATTCAAATTGGCCACACGACGTTTCGTTTTTTGTCAGTCATCACCAACTTTTTTTTTTCTTATGGACGCCATATTGGATTTTTAGCCCACCAAATAGTACGTTTTATTCTGATTTTAGTGATGTATAATAACTTATGATTTGCTTCATAAATAACAAAATAATTCAATAAAAACTAATTTTACTTTAGTTATTGACTTTGAGTTAATGGGCCGTTTTGTGAAATGTCATTATTTGACAGTACTTGTCAAACACGATATTTCGGACGATCATTAGAGCAAATCTATCTTAGTTAAAAATGAATCTAGAAATGAAACCCCCACAGAAAATGTTATAAAATTATTATTATACAAGCATTGCTGAACTATTTAAGTTATTCAGAAAAAGAGATTTGTCAGCATTATCTCTAACTTAAACAGCTCATTTATGTTTACAAGAGAAATATCATCATTTTAGGAACTTTATTTTTTGCCAAATTTAAATTTTTTATAATGTTAAGTGCAAGTTTATAGTTATTTATACAGCAAGTGACTTAAACCATTTTTTATTCATTCATATTTATTCGGGGGTAATATTCCTAGTGCATTTAATTTTTCCGGAAAAATTCGGAAAAACGAGTTTCTAAGTATTTTGTTTTAAATAGCATGAGCGAGAGTGGTTTTAAAAATCATCCGAGTCGAAGACGAGGATTTCATGCTATTGATATGCTATTTGTTAAAACAAATAAGTAAGAAACGAGAGTAGTTTAAGTAGTAGTTTAAGTAGAAAACAAATAAGTAATAAATAAGAAACGAGTATTCCAATTTTTCCACAGGAAAAATTAGATGCACGAGGGATATTTGGTAAGATTATTTCCTGAGTTAAATAAACATTTTATTTTAATTAAAACAATAAGAACAATAACTTTCAAGCTAGAAAGGGTAACACTATTCTTTATATTGCTGTCAGGAGTGTGAAATTTTTTCGAATTTTTTTCCAGAAAAACTGCTGACAGCTAAGTTGACAGTTGTTAAGAGATTTTTCCACTTAAAATTTACATTTGTTATACTAATTCTTGATAGCGATTGGTCAAAATTGATAGGAAGGAAATAATCGAGTGAATAAACCGGTTTAAGTCACGTGTTTTATACAGTATTTTATTAAAGTTCGACTTCTTATATTAAAAAAAAACTAAAACTAAAATTACAGTTTCTATTCAATTTGCACCGCGCCCCGTAGATGTAACATTGATGTTGGTTTGTTTACATCTGTAAATAAGCGAATGTCATTCAGAGTGATTTAATATTTATTTATACAGCAAGTGACTTAAACCATTTTTTATTCACGAAAAGAACAACTAGGTCCACCAGCGTAGCGAGTGGCCTAAGCTTTTTGAGTGAATAAACCGGTTTAAGACACGTGTATACCTTTGTGACTAAGCATGTCCAGGCCAATTGCGTGTGACAAGTACTACCAAGTAATCTTCATAAAACGTCTCATTAACTCAAAGCTAACTATGGTAAAATTAGATTTTATTAAATTATTTTGTTATTTATGAAGCAAATTATAAGTTATTATACATCACTAAAATCAGAATAAAACGTACTATTTGGTAGGCTAAAAATCCAATATGGCGTCCATAAGAAAAAAGAAAGTTGATGATGACTGACAAAAAACGAAACGTCGTGTGGCAAATTTGAATCCATCATCGAATGGCTAGGAAAAAGTGGCAATGAAAAGATGCTTTTAGTTTTGGGATATCTCTTCAAATAAGGTTAGAAATAAATAAAAACAAAAAATCAAATTTTCAGTTTTTTTCGGAAATCTTCGGAAGTACTCGAAAAATCAAAATTTTTAAAACAGCATTTAGTTGAGCTTTAAATTGCGCAACTTTGTCCCAATTTAAACTTTCTCGTATCTCTTATGGTTTCTGAGATCCCAATGGTGAGGGTCGAATTTAAATTACCCTGTATAAACGACAGTGGTCTCTAGTAACTTCAACACTTCTCGAATCAGAATTTCCTTAAAAATACACATTTTCTACAAAAAAACAACAAGAAGAACATCATAGTGAAATAAACATAAATGATGGATGGACTTAGCAAAAGTGTTGCAATCAATCACAATTTAGTTAGTGGACGCTGTTTGAAGTAGAGGTAAATGGCGCAACAGTAATAATGGCCACTATTCAGTTATAGCAGATCTAAATGATAGATAAATAAAACGAGTCACTTAACGAACACTATTATCATCAGAATCGTTAAGGAGGAATGCGTTTGTGTATTTTGTCTACGGCCTAATGTATCAGTAGTAAAAGCACCGATTCATCGGCCCCGAACAGTAAAACTGTAATGGCCGCGAATAAAATTGCTTGAAAGATATACATACACACACACGGGGTCGAGTGCCGTTCATTTTATTAGGGAAAATATTCGGATTGCAAGGTCATTTGTATAGTAAAATATGTGAAACATTTACGAGAATGTGCAGGAATTTGAAAATAAACTGTCGGGTCGAAGCGTCAGCGTGAGCGATTTTATAGAGGAAGTTGCGTTCTTGGTGAGGTATTTTATGTTTTTACCACTGACAATAAATATACCTCGTCATGCCTGGAAAACGTGTATAATAATACCTACATGAAAGGGCTTTAACGCCTTTGTAATTGCTATACACATTGCTGTCATAGAAAAACAATAGAACATGCAACATGGTCCTCGGGCACGAAAACTAAACGGAATGCGTAAATAGCGCAATTGAGGCCGATATATTTTCAAACATCTGATAAATTTCAGTCCGCGACACACACCTAATATAACGGACAGGTCGGACGTTATGAAAATTAATACGTTCATTTAGAACGGCCACCAGGAATTTGGATGAGCATCAAAGTGCCCGTTCTGCCCGAAAAACGTCTCCAGCTCTGCCCAAAATTACGCAAACGAGCACAATGTCTTTAATGGGGCCCCTCGAAATAGATCCGTCATATCAGGGTGGGCTTCACAACTTTATCGAACACAAAACCGTTACACCCAATAAAAACGCCATATTTACGACAGTTCCATATGTTCAATATTTAAAAGCGTTTTATTTCCAGTACGCGTTGAAGTATTGTTTGCTTTCTCATAAAAATACCGTTCTAATATTGATGTTCGACTAGTTGATCTTAACCAGACACTGACTAAATATAGAGGTTCAGGTACCTCTTCAGCGCGACTAAACTGGGAATAAATCACGACCATTTTGGTAAAAGAATTTAAGCACCAAACGGATAACGAAACTAATTCCAGTTGGCGTATCCATTCATTAATATCACAGTTGACCGGAAGTACATCATTACGGTAGATCTTAGTGAAAAATGCACTTGAATAACTAAACTGTTCTGCTGAACAAAAATGCTTATTATTTTTTAGATAGTGAAAGATTTGCATAAATCTCAGTACAGTGGATAGTCAAAAACAGAGCTGTACTTTACGCAAAACCTGCACATATGTAGGATTTGAATTTCTGCCATCAGCCCCTTTGCCGCCATAGCCACCCCCACTAAGTTTTCAAATGGCACCATACCCTGTGTGGTACATCGTTGGAAAGGGTATTTCATAAGGAATTAATTGCACTATTTTATTTGTACATTTGCTTTGAATTGAGACAAAAAAAAATAAAAACATTTTTTTGTTATTTTGGTCAAACTGCTGATAACACTACCGAATACCTGTTTTCCATTCCATGTTTTTGCCTCAGTCGGTCAACTTGTAAGTTCGTTTTGAAGAAACATTGTCAATATGGTTTACACGACTGCCGAAAGAATAGAAATTGTACATTTTTCATCCAGATAAATTAATTGGTCATCAGTATGTCTTAAAGTTGATGCAAAAATTCATGGAAACTGGTTCAGTGACAAACAAAAAACATCAACCTGAAAGACAAATTATTAATGAACCAATTGAAGTTGCTGTTTTGGGACACGTTGCAATGGATAATAATCAGTCTTTAAATCAAATTTCCCATGCATCGGGTGTTTCGACAAGCGACAACGACATTTTCGACAAGTGTATAGAGAATTTAAAAAAAACACAATTTTCATCCATACAAGGTAAAATTGGTTCAGGAATTAAACGAAGATGACTATGATAGAAGACTACAATTTTGTGAAATTATGTCTACTAATCTGACAAACAACGTGAACTTGTTGTACAATATTTGCTTCAGTGATGAGTGTATGTTTTTTTTGAATGGAGAAGTGAACAGGCATAACTGTAGAGGTATTGGTCAGACACGAATCCACATTGGTTTAGAGAAACCCATACCCAATATCCAGAAAAACTTAATGTTTGGGCAGGTATTTTAGGAGATCACATCGTTGGTCCGTTTTTTATTGACGGTAATTTGAATGGCGCTACTTATCTTGAGCTTCTTGACACCACTGTTGATCCGACCATAACAGAGCTACTAGAAAATGATGAAAATTTATTTCAAAATCAACTAATTTTCCAACAAGACGGTGCACCTCCACACTATTCACTTCCCGTTCGAGAATATCTGAACAATCGATTTCCTGGAAGATGGATTGGTAGACGTGGTCCCATGGAATAGCCTGCGAGATCACCCGACCTCACTCCGTTGGACTTTTTTCTATGAGGGCATTTAAAATCTAAAGTCTATGCAACACAGCCGGCCAATATTGCAGACCTTAGGCAGAGAATAATACATGAATGCCGACAACTGACACCGCAAGTCCTCACAAATGTTGCTATTATTTCTGCAGTTAACAAAAAATAAACACAAAACGTATTTTTTATTTTTTTTTGGTCTCAATTCAAAGCAAATGTACAAATAAAATAGTGCAATTAATTCCTTATGAAATACCCTTTCCAACAATGTGCCACACAGGGTATGGTGCCATTTGAAAACTTAGTGGGGTGGCTGTGGCGGCAAAGGGGCTGATGGCAGAAATTCGAATCCTACGTAAAAAGATGTCCCCCTTGCAATCTTTGTTGACGTGTCTTAGCATTTTTTAACAGAGAAATTATTTTGGAAGATATTCAGGGTGGCTACTTTTCATTGAAAAACCCTGTATAGACTTTGCTTGATAAAACAGACCCTACTAGCACAGTATCTAGATTCCGAAAAACAGGTTTTTGAACTTATCAATGGATACTTGTCACCTGACATTACGAAATACTGTAGGTGAACCGATTTGCATAAGTGATAAATTAGTGTGTAAACTGCGTTGAAATAGCAACGACAATCACAATTTCGGTCGTTGAAAACGGCGATTGTAAGGTCGTTGAAAAAACCGAAAACGGCTGCTTGTGGGAAGTTTACCCGTTGCGATTTTGGTTAATTTCGCTATAAAACGAATTCAGTATTTAAATTTTGCGAAATGTCATTGAGGTGAGGCGTGTTTAATACCGCAATTTCAGTTTTTTAAACCCGCATTAAAATGAATAATTGTTGCTGAACTGGATTCGCTGGTATTTGTAAAATGTTAGACTAACCTTACTGGAGGCATTGGGTAATGCTTGAACGAGGTAACTCTCATTTGTTGACTATTCAAATTAAGTGTGGTTAAATGTAGGTTTTCGCACATGAACGACGAAATTTGAGTATAAAAAGCTGCCAAATCGTATTATTGCTTGATTTACAAATATTTCTAATATTTAAAAATTCCCTTACGACATGAGAAGAAATAGAAATGAACGAACGATTGAAGATAATTAGCAACAACACTAATGTTGTTTTTTTCACTAAATGTTGATAAGCTTTTTTAAATTACAGTCAGAGCATGTACATAAATTCTTGTTTACATTCTGAGAACGTCAGCAGTATATTCGGCAGATTCACCTCTAACAAAGCTAAAAATGATATAATCGAAAGCCAAATTACTAGACTAAAACATTGCCGAAGCGATAGCCTATCTCTGCGTGACCTACGACTTCGAAGACAAACGAAAAGAAAAATAGCGCCCTACGACGAAAAGAAAAAAAACCACCATGACCCATGACGCAGTCGGTCGTGACCGGATCTGAGAACCAAGCGCCAACAACCTCGTGTGAGAAAATCGTAAATGGCCAAGATGAGGTGGTGCTACGTCGGTACCATCGGCTCAACAATGTGTAGTGCCTCTCCGCATCAGGCTGTTGGAATTACTAATTAAGCACCTATTTCCTAGTGCAAATAAGCTTAAATCTCTCGGAACTCGCTGCCTCTGTATGTGTGTGTGTGTGTGTATTTGGAATTTTAGCCCGGTGATACCATAAAGCAACGTTACCATTATTTACTTCGTTATTTTTTATTACAATTTTAATGAATTAAACATTCACCATACTGATACCAATCAAAATTCCTATTTATGCAGACCCTACCCACACCAAACAATCATCACGAGCTGGAATAACTCAAAAATCTTTCCGCAAAAGCCTGGAATGCACTTCCTGATGACTTTACGGCGATACGTTTCAGCTCCCGTTTGCCAAGATTAATTGTACGCTCGCTACAACATTTTGTTCGCTTGAAACTGATATATGTTTTCGCCTTGGGGCGGCAAATCGATGGATTAACAAGCGAAACCCTTTAACAAGAAGTTCGTGCAATTTTATATGTTAGGTAGGCCGAGGCAGAGGTATTGTGTTTACATTCCGCCAAGTGTAGACATCGTCTGTTCCTTCTCTCCACTTATCTGCCTTTTTAATTGCAAAACCACTCTCATTAAGTATCTAAAAACGACACAACGAGAGACAAGACAAAGAGAAAACATAAAAAGGTGTCGCTTATATGTGGGGAAGTCATTTCGCACAGGAAGCCGTTAATGGTATATCCAGAATTTAGGACGATGCAAGTCATTGTGATTCCTTCGAGATCTAAGAGCCCCACGCGCAAGAAGCAACATTGTAAAACCATCTCAATTACCACGTCATCTGGTCTGGCCGGATTAAAATGACAATAACGAATACGAAATTGAGTTGGCGATCGACAAAAGGGCGTAGAAAGGAGAGCAACACTGAATGAGGAAGAACCGGTTCGATGTTGATCCGATTAATTTTTCTTAACGTACATTAAACGATGATCTTGACTGTGCGGAATTTTTTCCACATCATTACCTGAATTCCAGCGCGCCGATTACGACATGGCGGATAAAAAACGACACGACGGGTTCGGCCGTCGAATGTTTATTATGCAAATTTCACTACAAGCTTTCGGTTTTAGTTCAATCGAGAACATTAAGAAATTATTATTATCGATCCGATCGAAATATATCGGAGGACTTACTTTGTACAAGACGTTCGGCGTTGCCCAACCGACCCCGTAAACAATCACGGAGACGAATTTTCCGAAAGTGATCTTGCGAAACGTGGTTACAATGTTAGCCGTTGAGATCTGATGTTAAACATGAGTGGACACACTAGTAGAGACTTTTGGTGTTTGGCAATACTATTTCACATTTTGGCAATGCCATCCGTTCTATTCGTTTAGAGCAGAACAGTTGTCACGTCCTCAAATTATTCATATCCAAAAATGCCATCCCACAAAACTTGGTTAGTAAATATTTTACTGTACCAGGAAAATTTGACTGGTAAATTACAAATACTGTGTTGTTCAAACTTTGACACCGCTTTTCTCTCTGGCTGTACGAAATTTTGTAGTGTTTCTTAAATTATTGGAGAGGAAATTTAATGAGGATTCCAAAAATGTGCTTAAAACCGTAATTTTCTCACTTTAAGTGGCTTTTACAGGCGATCTTGGTTCTGATTGACCTTTCCAACTGTGTTTCTGGGAGTTCAAACTTTGACACCGCTTTTCTCCCTGGCTGTATCAAACTTAGTAGTGTTTTTTCAGGTTATGGAGAGGAAATTCAATGAGGATTCCAAAAATGTGCTTAAAACCGTCATTTTCCCACTTTAAGTGGGTTTTACAGGCGATTTTGTCTCTGACTGTCCTTTCCAACTGTGTTTCTGGGAGTTCAAACTTTGACACCGCTTTTCTCCCTGATTGTACCAAATTTAGTAGTGTTTTTTCAGGTTATTGGAGAGGAAATTTAATTAGGATTCCAAAAATGTGCTTAAAACCGTCATTTTCCCACTTTAAGTGGGTTTTACAGGCGATTTTGTGCCTGACTGTCCTTTCAAACTGGGTTTCTGACAGTTCAAACTTTGACACCGATTTTCTCCCTGGCTGTATCAAACTTAGTAGTGTTTTTTCAGGTTATTGGAGAGGAAATTTAATGATGATTCCAAAAATTTGCTTAAAACCGTCATTATCTCACTTTAAGTGGGTTTTACAGGCGATCTTGGTTCTGATTGTCCTTTCCAACTGTGTTTCTAGGAGTTCAAACTTTGACACCGCTTTTCTCCCTGGCTGTATCAAATTTAGTAGTGTTTTTTCAGGTTATTGGAGAGGAAATTTAATGAGGATTCCAAAAATGTGCTTAAAACCGTAATTTTCTCACTTTAAGTGGGTTTTACAGGCGATTTTGTGCCTGACTGTCCTTTCAAACTGTGTTTCTGACAGTTCAAACTTTGACACTGGTTTTCTCCCTGGCTGTATCAAACTTAGAAGTGTTTTTTCAGGTTATTGAAGAGGAAATTCAATGAGGATTCCAAAAATGTGCTTAAAACCGTCATTTTCCCACTTTAAGTGGGTTTTACAGTCGATCTTGTCTCTGACTGTCCTTTCAAACTGTGTTTCTGACAGTTCAAACTTTGACACCGCTTTTCTCCCTGGCTGTATCAAACTTAGTAGTGTTTTTTCAGGTTATTGGAGAGTAAATTCAATGAGGATTCCAAAAATGTGCTTAAAACCGTCATTTTCCCACTTTAAGTGGGTTTTACAGTCGATCTTGTCTCTGACTGTCCTTTCAAACTGAGTTTCTGACAGTTCAAACTTTGACACCGCTTTTCTCCCTGGCTGTATCAAACTTAGTAGTGTTTTTTCAGGTTATTGGAAAGTAAATTCAATGAGGATTCCAAAAATGTGCTTAAAACCGTAATTTTCTCACTTTAAGTGGCTTTTACAGGCGATCTTGGATCTGATTGTCCTTTCCAACTGTGTTTCTGGGAGTTCGACCTTTGACACCGCTTTTCTCCCTGGCTGTACCAAACTTAGTAGTGTTTTTTCAGGTTATTGGAGAGGAAATTCAATGAGGATTCCAAAAATGTGCTTAAAACCGTCATTTTCCCACTTTTAGTGGGTTTTACAGGCGATTTTGTGCCTGACTGTCCTTTCAAACTGGGTTTCTGACAGTTCAAATTTTGACACCGATTTTTCTCTCTGGCTGTACCAAATTTAGTAGCGTTTCTCAGATTATTGAATAGAAAATTTAGTGAGGATTCTAAAAATGTACTTACAACTTTCATTTTCTCACTTCAAGCAGGTTTGACAAACTATTTTGTCTCTGATTGTCAAACTGTGGTCAAAAGTTGCAAATCGGGGTCTAGACATTTTTTTTTTGCAGTATTCGATGCAAATTGTTTTTCTGAGATTTATGACAGTTACTTTGACTGCCTAGGTAAATTATTTTCCAAAAACCACGTGATATCTCTCACTAATGTCAAAATTTGCCCAGAATTTGTAAGAATTACAGTTTTCGAAACAAGACGTGTTTATGAGATTTATGACAGTTATTTTGACAATTGTCAATTTGTAAATGTAAATTACAAATTGTTTAAATAATGTCTTCAGATTTGTGTCATGTTTCTGCTGAAAAAAAGCAGCTGAAAATGCTTTTTAGAGAAAACTACTTGCTGATAAAAAAGTTATAAAATTGGAACTTATTTGGTACAAGAATCACTTTATTGATAAACCAAAATCTCTAAAACAATAAATAACAAATCAAATCAGCTTTTTATTCAGTCTATTCGTCAGGATTTTATTTTGACAATATTGACCGAAAATGACTTTAATGAAATTAATGACAGTCATGACTGGAAAATGATACCTTTCAAACAAATTTTAATTAGACCCATAAATTTACTGGGGGTATCGATTCCTCTTCTTCTCGAATAAAATGAAACTCTATTCGAAGCATTGGCGTTGCATGGAAAATTTTGAGCATAAGTTTATATAACACAATTAAGTAGTACAAATGCATCTGGTAAAGTAAATCTGTCACGAGTTCATGATGTCACATCATAATTTCAACTGGATTAATGTTGTATAGCTAAAACTTATTATAATATCAAGCTCGACGGTTACACAAAAAGCCGTTTTATGTTTATATTGTTCAATCATACACAGTCTATTAAAGACAGTCACGTAGGAGACGTTCTTCGTCGCTCGAGGTGTCCAGGTAATGAAGGCAATATACGAGAACCCGGGGTGAAAAAGTGGCGAAACGGGCCAATTACAATAGAAAAAATCGATGCTATTACCTTAAGGACTGTCAATCTATATCGTATAATTTATGGTGTCGTAAAACGATCAATTTATACCAGAACGGAAACAATGCAGAAATTGACTTGTTGCACATGATTCCGAGGCCGGGCGTGTGGCACGATCGATGCAAATGAGCTCTTACCTGAAACAAGAAATATCACTATTAGGTTAGGGTTATGTTGGGACTAGGGTTAGTTATATCTGCGGTTCAAAGTTTATGACCCAGTACTACCAATCAAGTAGCGATAGTCGTAAAGTCACTTGTCTAGCACAAACTGGTTAAATAAATCTCTTAATTGTTTTACGTTGTATAATCTTCTTAACAAAAGGGTTTCAGCCTAACTAGAACGTAAACTTGTAACCTATTTACTTCTACTCGAAGGATAATTCAATTAATGTAGCTATTTTATTAGATAACCGAGGTATTGTCAAATACAATGAAACACCTTGATCGCTAATTAAAAGTGAGAGACTTAACAATGCTTTTTTTCAGACATGCGGAATGTGCTGACATACATATCGCTTATCTGTGTGCGAGTTTAGTGATTCTCAGATATGTTGTCTCTCATACCCTAATAAATCCGTACAATAGTTTGGAAGCGGGAACGTGAGAATATCCAGCGTATTAATTGCACAAAACAAATCCATTCTACAATTTATTATTGTATACAATTTCCTTCAAGCAAAGAGACTGGCTAATGAAAGTTTTTCAGCCCCCTGAAAGTTGTGCATTATCAGGCTTGAAGAACTCACAAGAACCATAATCGTTAATTTGCACAAACATTTGCGTCATTTTCTTTCTTGCGCCTTTACGAAATGGGTATTGTGCTATCGAATTCCGCGACTATTCCAATGGTATTTCATAAAATAAAGTTTCTTCGAAGACAGTTATCGGCTCTTAGCGACCGCCTAGGGCCAACCACGATATTTTAATGGGGAAGATGCTGGGCCGCGGCAATTACCCGGCTAATGCATCTACACGATTTATGAAAGTGTACTTTTTTAATGGTTTACCATTTTTCTGCTGTCCGCAAGACTGAAGTAACCCGCGAATGTCGTGAACGTGATCAATTCAACATTTTCCAAGACGAAAGAATTATCGAAGGAGCAAATAAAAGCCGGAACGAAACCAGAATTTTATTAATCCGCAGTCAAACTAGGTCGCTTGCAGCATATTGTACTAATGCAACCGCAGATGCCCTTGTTGCCTTAGACCAAGTTAGAAAGGATTTTTCGTCTTATTTTGTTTGTACAACCTAGATTTTATTCTAACGACCGTTCGGCTTAAGGAGATTTATGTGTGGAAACTTCAACGTCACGTTTAGTACAAATTGCTTCTTCAGGCTTATCATGCAATAAATAACGTTTCGTAGGAACAAAAAAAATAACCCTAGACTAACATAATTCTCACGTCATAGTAGATGATGTTCGGATTAGTTACTAAATTTTTCACTTAAAGAGCCGGAAATTATTTTTTTTTAAATACTGCTCAAAGAGATATTTTCCACACACATTCATGCCAAAATGAGCTCTATGTGTATATCCCTATTAGCTCGAAATTGCAATTTAATATTAGAGTAAATTTAAATGAGGTAACGGTACTGTCTCTTAAATTAACTTCTCTTCCAGTTGCATAACACGTGGAATCAAAAAATTATATCTATTATTGTAATTGTAGGTTTCGGATTGATAAACTATATCCGTAGTAGTAATTACTAGAGCAACATGCTCCTCGCAGCCGAGACAACTAAGTGGTACCCAATGCCGGATTATGCATCATATATCAAAGTAATATCATGCATTAATGCATGTTGAAACAGAAATCAACCCACATACACCCTGTAATCACCGGTACCAACCGAGTGGCAGCAACAGATACCGAACCTAGATAAATTATTAGTAGGTTACCTAGAACATAGAAAGTGATTATCATCGGCGCAGCCACGCATCCGAGTTTTGCGTAAAAATGCATCGAATTATTTAATTCTGCTCTCTCGTGCATAACGAAGATTATAAGTACTCGTAACGGTTCAGATGGTACCATTATTTATGCCATTTATTATTATTTGCGACCGTCTGGAGCGTGGGACAGAAAAAAATTGACCTAATAGTTAAGATTGGAAAACGAGAACGCGCAGCGCTTATCTATCTGATTTTAGATACTTAAGTGTTATAACAGTGACTTGTAATTCTACTGTTTTTTAAAAAAGTTTTTAGAAATTATCAGTAAAATGATATCTGCACGAGAATTAGGCCGGTATTTTCATCTAATAATAAACTTCTAGACAATTGGCTAGCTCAATCATTTCAACACATTCTCCCACTCTATACAGGGTGGTCCAGTTTTAAATGTCAATAATTCACTAATCCATAGCCAATTAAAAAATAAGTTGACATTCATTATGTCATTTTCCTGAAAAGTGCTTCTTAAGGAAAATAAAGTCCTTCAAATTTCTGTTTAAAAAATCGTTTTTTTGTCATAACTGTCAGACCGTTGGAGCAATATTGATCAAATTTGGAACAAGCACTTTATTACACGTTATTACAGTCAAAGACCCAAAACTAACCCAACCCAACTTAAAAATTGTCTTGGAAACGGAAAATTCGCTTAAGAAGTTTAAAAAATATTATTGTAGCCAGTTTTCATAGTTTCCAGACAAACTAAAAGAATTTAGTTTTGAAAATTGAATTAGAAAAGATAAAAATTTCATAAGCTTAAAAATTGTATTTGTAACCAGTTTTCATGCAAATCGAGAGACTTTAATACTAAAAATTGACTTGTAGACATAAAAACTACTTTTTCAAGAATTTGTTACTACAAATTCATATATTTAAACATTAAAAATTGACTTGAACCCCAAAATGTGACTGAACTAATGAAGTGAACATCAGAAGCTAAAATTTGCATTTGAAGTAAGTTTTCATAATTTGAAGACAAATTTCAATATTTTAGTCTTGAAAATAGTCTTAGATGCAGGACATTAACATTAGATTCATGAAAATTGTCTTAAAAACGAACTTTTCGTGCTTTTTACTTTGATTTTCATTTTTTTCGAATTCTGGACTATTTTTAGTGCTTCAAAACTGCTTTCAGCTTGGAAACTCGAGTTTCAAGACTATCTTCACCAAGTTATTGACATAGCAAACTTAAAAAACAACTTTTACATTCTTCATAGACTTAAAATAGCATTCGAAGCTTTGTCACTATTAAATCGACTTCTAGACACCTCAGTGCTAAAAATTCGGGTATTTCTTAATAAACTAGACTGTTTTCAGTGCCTCAAATCGAGTTTCAAGACTATCTTTACAAAGTTTTTGACTTATCAGGCCTAAAAGCCAGTGTGTCCACTGGCCATAGTCTTGAAAATGTTATTTCAAGTTTCTTCACTATTAAATTTACTTCTACACTCATAGGTGCAATAAATTGTAGCATCTCTAAGAAATTCAGACTGTTTTTAATGCTTTTTAAGACTGAAAAATCGAGTTTAAGACTCTTTCCAAAAGTCAAGTTTCTTCAGTAATAAAAGTTAAAAATGTTGGTACCAAATGCTACAATAATAGTCTTGAGAACTAGTTTTTAGAAATAAAATAGTCCGAAAATTTAATTTACTTCTAGAATTGTTGTCCAGTCCAGAAAATTGAGTTGTACACCAATTAAAGTCTTGAAAATATACTTTTGGGCTCTCTTTGGTCCTAGTAAAGTCAGTTCTAGCATTAAAAGTCAACTTTTATATTATTTTTAGTAGTAAAAAATGAGTTTCATGCACAATACAGTCTTTGTCTTGATTTTCGGACTTTTTTTAGTTCTTGAATGCCAGTTTCAGACACTCAACCAGGATGGCAGTCTGAGAAAGCGAATCATAAGACCATTCCTAGTAGTAAAAAGCAAGTTTTTAGACTATTCAGTACAAATTTGGACTTTCACAAGTCTTGGATGTTCAGTTTTAAACTATAAAACGATTTTTTAATTTGAAATTTGGAAGACTGTATCTTCCTTAGGAAACGTTTTTCAGAAAAATGACATAATGCAAGTCAACTTATTTTTTGATTGGCTATCAAATGGTGAATTATTGACACTTAAAACTGGACCACCCTGTATAATTTAAATATTCTTTAAAATGTATTTAGCAAGCCTAAATAGCACTTTTGACAAATAAAGATGTCTCCCAGAGCCCTCTCTTGCAAGTACATATGACTTGAATGACGTTTCAGAAACTTCTGAAAATTAAAAATGTCTCTCAGAGACCTCTGGCAAGTTCAAATGACTTGAATGACGTTTCACAGGCTTCTGTCAAGTAAAAGTCAGAGTCCTTCAGACTCTGTCAATCCTCTCAGAGGCCTCTGACAATCCTCAATATCTCTTAGAGGATTTTGGCAATTAAAAACGTCTCCTTGAAGCATCGGGGAGTTTCAAATGTCTGAATCACAGTCGTCTTAGGCAATTGGTCAGCTCAATCAGTTCAACATAAAAAAAATATGAAATCTAGTAAAATTGGGAAATCCATTTATCACTCTCAGGTGTTCTTTCGGGTCAGAAAAACATGGTAACTAGAAAAAAGGGGAGGAATATTAAGACACTACTTCCTGCCTTAATGCTGACTAACCATAAGCTCAGTTACTAAACAAGTCAAAAACTGGATATTGGCAATCTTCTGTGGATATCCTCACAAATTCTTTCAACTTCTAAAAAAAATCGTTCCACATTATTGGCGTTATGTACGGTATTCAGGAACTACAAGCAGTTTCACGCTAAATCGACCAGCAAAAAAATGGTCTAACAACAGCCTACTCGTTACACGGCACGTTATTGTTCGCTCCTGGTTAGTTCCTGCATATTTTTTTTTCCAACCCATCATCTAATACACGTTTCTTCAAGGTTGCGAAAGCATCCATACGTCCACTTTAATTTGATACTACCAACTAAGCTAGGCGCCTCGTAAAGTCTATATTACCCGACTAAATAGTAAATACATACACAGTCTGCGGAAAAATGCCGTTTTACCGTTACTTGCTGGTAACTCGATTTCATTAGTCTCCCATTAACTAGCCTTTGTCATTGGTCTTCCATCATAGTTGCTGCATTATCGAAGAAGTGAAAAAAACCGCGGTAAATAGAGTGTAATGATACAGTTGACGCAAAAACTGTTCCGTAATGGTGTGCCGACCTTGGCGTAACATGGTTCGTTTCGTTGATTACGTTTCCATGAAGAGAACGAGGAGGAGAGAAATGTGGTTTATTGTGTAATAAAATTAGTTCATTTTTCATATAAAGGGATACTTCCTCCCTTTCTTGCGCAAATTGCAATAAATTATCTAAGAGAAGGTATCCGGAAGAATAAAACTGGAGACCATCGTCCTTAGACGCGGTCGGTTGGCGCCAAACACATTTTATGGTTCAAGTGCTATCAATTTTATATGTTTTATACATTTAGAGTGACCGCTAATAAAAACGGCTCCGAACGAATTAAACACCGGTAATTGATTTCAAAAACCACATATTAGGTGGTGTTAATGCCTGTTTACTCGGAATGTCTGCATTATTTTGAATATGTTAATATTTTATCGCCGATCGGTCGATTTATTTATCTAAAGCTATTAGCAACGATTAAAATGTAATATTGTAATTATTAGTTGTGAGTGCGAGATATTCATATTTCTAATAAGACGGAAATTGATTAGTGAAAACATTTAGAAGCATTTGCGGAGGCTTGATTGATGCAGTCAAACGCATTAAACAGATCATAAAATAGTTTCAAAATTACTTGATTCTTATCCTCACTTTTTTTTCCGAGACAAGTTTAATAAAACACCATTCTATACTTAATATACAGGGTGTCCAACCTTAGACGTTTATGGAATTCTGTGTGTTTAGGTAATGAGTATTGCTATAGCGATCTGAAACAATATTGTATAAAAAAGTGGCAGCCACCTAATTATTTTAAATGGAACACCCCGTAGATTCTTATAAATTCAGAATTGCATTCTGTTTCAAATCATTTTTTGTTAGTGGTACGACATACTAAGATTTGAAATCCAATTCCTTAATTAATTTACTTTAACTATGTCTCAAAATGTATGTAGAAGCTTTCTTATTACTCTCAGATAGCCAAATTGATGTAAGTAAGCTTATTTACTGTGCCTTAGAATTGTCCAATAATGGCAGAAGGTCTAACATTAATCAAAGCTTATGTTAGAAATCTTCTTATTGCCCTCAGATAGTCAAAATTGATGTTGTAAGATTGTTTTTTCACTAACAACATGATAAACATATCATTATTGACCGATTAGTAACAATTTTGGTAGTAGGTCAAAAATAGAGTCTAATTTCTAGTTCTAGTCTGGCACAAACACAACAAAAAAGGAAATATTATTGACCTAGGTAAATAATAATGTCAATGTCTATTAAGACATATGACATATGAAATATACTTGACTTGACAGCGACAGATAAATTAGGTTGTCTCTTCATGTTGTTGTTTTGTTATTATTCTAAATTTTTAATAAAAGGACCACCAACAATATGGTAATAGTGGAAAACAGTGGAAAAAACGCTATATTATCCACAGTTTAGACTATGTCAAGACATATGGTCAATAAAAGCTTGCATCTAAACCTTGGTTAATAATATACTATTACTGCCTTCGTAGTGTCTTCTTAGTGCCTTAGAATTGTCCAATAATGGCAGAACGCCTTACATTAGTCAAAATTTCTGTTAGAAACCTTCATATTGCCTTCAGATAGTCAAAATTGATATTGTAAGCTTGTGCACTGTCTAAGTAGTGTCTTTGCATTGTCCAGTAATGGCAAAAAAGTTTAGCAATACAACAATTTTTTACAAATTTGTGGTTATTTTGTAATCCGTAAGATTTCGGTATGGACTAAAAAAACATTACTTTTCAACCACCCTGTAAAATCTAGAATTAATTTTTTCTCGAAATACTAAATGATGATGACTATTTTAGATCGACCGAACGTTATTCATTACCTAAACAAGCAAATTTTCAGAATGATGAAACATCTTCATAAACGTCTCATTGTTACGTACGTAGCTTAAAAATCAGAAGCTAAAGAGCGACAAATCTTACAGAGACAAGATAAAAGAGAAAATATTCAATTAAATGTAATGTTAACTTTCTTTCGAAAATAGACAAAACTAGTTTACAAAAAAAAATTCTAAACATGTGTCGGCCTAGATCAAAGCCAAGGAAAAAAACAATACACAATGCCAACCTGCCATCAATGAAAAGAATTATGTTGCTACGAACCGGGACAGAAGCCCTGTATCCTGGCTGATCTATATTAATAGTCGGCCAGTAATTATTTACGTACGTAATCTCGAACAATAATTCATAATAGTTATTGTTTTAATGTTATAAGTCGCAGCCTTCGGCTCTGCGTGTCGCAATCCCAACTTGGAGATATGACTTACGAATTACAACGCTCTAGAATCCAGGAAGTCGTCCGTGTTACACGTTTGCATATTTGCGATCACTTAATAAGGCCACAACTGTAACAACAGGCATCTATTTAAAGTTATTCGCCAAAGCAGGACGTAATTATTGTTGTTATTATTAAAATCGATATTACCGATAAAGCTAAAAACGTGCATTATTAACTTTGGTTTAATGCGACAGGATAATGATTTATTCTGCTATATTAGCAAAACAAGAATTATTAAAAATGATATTGCTTAATAGTGTAGATTACGATCGACACACCCGCTATAATATAGCTTTTCCGCAGTTTTTTGAATAGAAATTTAGAGAAAAAGTTCCCACGGAAACAAAATTAACGCGCGCTAGGAGACCAAGGCACGATAAAGAAGAATTGTTTCTAATAATGGGTACAAATACGATAATTAAAAGCGTTTTTCGAATACCACGTTACCAAGGGGGGTATTTAACATTTAATTGCATGTAAACTATCCGCACAATGGATGTGGTTGTGCGGCTATTTGAGACTAACCAGAAATGAAGCTAGGTCTTTGTTGTTTGGGTAATTACAATTAGTAGGTGCAACGAACAAAGCAGGACCAATTAACCTGAACGTGTTAGTTGTACAGAAATGCAGGAACAAGTTCAGTTGCTTTTTATACCAAAATACTTAATATTAACGACACAAAAACAAGTCAGTTCCATTAGCAGTTTTCTAACCAGTCATCATGATGGGCCACTTGGGCACTTTACCATCAATGGTATAAGAAGAAGTAAACATGTTTTAGGTCAAGTAACGTACTAATTTTCGCAAATTGGTACTTTTTAACCCGTTAATTATTTCCAACTCATTAAATCGCCACCACGTTTCTTGTCACGCACTTTGTAAGCTAATAAGGAAGTGCAAATGCCATTTCTTGGACAGCCGCCGTCATATTACCTATTAAGTATTAATATTTATTTGTCTGACTGGAATTATTGACGCCACCCTCTATTCCTTATCTTCAATCTTGATTCAGTGAAATATCAAGCAACTAGATTTATAGGTCGGTTATTACTCAATAAGTTTAAGAAAGAAAAAAATGTTAGGTAACTGGTACAATTCTGACGGTTTCGTCTACTGGATTAAGATTACCATCATTTTAATAATAACAATTGTAGAGGTTGCGTTAGCAATTGGGTTTTCTTAATTAAAAGTGAAAGCAAGTAAAAGTTCGAAAATTCTACGTGTTAAAACTTGGACAAAAGTCCATGCCCACCCTTATTTAGCAAAACCCATTCCGATTCGTATCTCTATGCAAACATTCAACCTACACCGTCCAAAGTCGTCTACATAAATTACAATATTAAAAATACCGTATATGCCGAACAATCATAAATAATGAAATTCGTTCGGTCGTCCTATCCAAAACTAATTGTACTCACAGACATTTAAATTCAAAATATGTGCGATAAATTATTCACTTTTTTTTGCTAATAAGCTTAGAGCTGGAAAAAAAAAACCGATTTTTAATTCGATGTAGGAAGCGAGATTAGCCTTTCAGCAAATATGATTAATGTTCGCAGTAGCAATAAGGATCTGAATTGGCTTACTAAATAAAAACATGACAGATTGATTAGTTTGATATTTGATATTAAATGTACCCACGCTGATATGTAACTATTGTTCCTTAATTTGACTGAACGTATGACCGTGATAATAAAGCTGGACGCGGATCGCAAATAAACAATTTAAATCAGACTGTCATTAGGAAAATTAACGTTAACAAAATTGTGTGTTAAGCATTTGTTTGCCAATAAAACATAATAGTTATTTATGACGTGAGTGTTAAAAATGCGTTTTTAAGGCACGCATGTGAAAGTTTGCAAGAGACAAAAATGTTCTATGAACATGGGTCCGCAAATGCTTCCTTACCAAATTATAATTTAATTAAAAACCACCGTGTTATTGGGAAAGCTTCAGTCACATCATTAAAGGACACTTTGAAAAATTTTTAATCTATTGTAGTTTTCGGTACAATAACACTATTTTTAAAAAATCATTTCTTGATAAGGAAGCATTTGCGGATCCATGTTCATAAGACATTTTCGACTTAAATTAACCTAAAGAACACGTAGTAAAATTTTGTCTCTTACCTCGCGGGACACCCTGTATTTGTTTACTTTTAACAGTGCTTTAAAACGTTTTTTTTTTTAAATCACTAGTGCTGTAAGATGCTACTTTTAATAGTTCAGCAGCGAGTTAAAAGTTGAATTTTTAATCCGTTTGTAGAAAAACACACGTTAAGCCAGAACAGTCTTTAAGTCACTGAACGTCCTTTGCAGTGGATTGGAATCCTTCTGGAGCAAAATAAAAACTTGACAATTTTGACCGTCATTAGAAACAGAATAAAAAAATAGTACCAAACGAACCAAAACTCGTCTCTCTAGCTCTTCATGTTATCAAGATATTGAATTTCAGTGCCAAATTGTATTCTTACGTCTCAAAACCGTCATAATTGCACTTTTTTACAAAAAATTACCTGAGACCATTCTGTACACTAATGCCATAGTGTCAAAGTCCCTTGTTGATAAAAATTATTCCAGAGTTAATTAAGCATTATTCACATAAACTTTATGGATATTGCAACGGTAAGGTATGTGTACTGCTAAAGGTTAGGTACATTATAAACTAATGTACTGTTCACACTTGTATACTGCGAAATTAATAATTATATTTAATTAGTAGTGCAAAACCTATCTAGCTTTTAGCTTTTACTCTTAAGTTTTGCCACCTTAATACAAACAACCAATAAGTAGAGCCATTTCAGACGTCTGACACATTCGTATTTTTGTTGTCAATTAATTGTTGTATTTGTTTATGAATGTATGTTCAGTTTGTACCTAATTATCTTTTTTGAAGTCTAGGGGATAGTTACTATTATTAGTATGACGTTTATGTTTTGTGTTTCTGAAATCCTAACCTGATTCCTATTTTCTAATTTTAATTTTGAGTTTATTGTGAATGATGTCATTTGTCTACTTCTTACAGTGCACTTGCCATTAACAGTACAAATGCACTGCATGTTATGTGAATGTTACTTTATTCAAAATTATGAATTACATATTATGTCATCACAATCTTCATAAAACCTTTTCACAACTCTTAACTTTATGTTTATATAATTAATTAGGTAATAAGAGTTTGCAACGTTCTCAAAAAACATCTTGTTGTTTTCGTTTGTTGATAAATCGAAACTTTCTTATCTTAAATGTCGCAAATGTCCATAATGAGTGTTTATGCGGCGCAAAATTGTTTGCATCACGTCGTAATTTCACTATATGGGAGCGCAAGAGAATCACAAACAATAAGTCGCGTGTGGAAAGTGAGATTTTATTCCTTTCCCCTCTCGTATAAACATGCAGGCGTAGTAAATTACAACCGCTGTTTATACAAGACGAGACCAAAAAGTCTCATTCGAATTTATTGAATGATATTTATTCGCATGTTAGCAATGGTAAATAAACGGTCCAGGAGGAATGCGAACCAGTCGAGATTTTCTGTTTGCTTTCGCGGTATGCGCACATTGCCATTCTTCCATTATTTGTTAATCCGTCGTTTCAGCGAAAGGAATTTCTAAATATTGATATGTAACATTTCCGGTTGAGATTCCGGTGCAACACAAACCATATAGAACGAGCGTAAAAAAATGCAATTTCGAAATTGTAATCGGTGGTAAATTGACCGGCACCAAGGTTCAAAGCGGTTAACGAACGTTCCTTTTGTTGAATCAATTTAAAAACCTTGAGTCAATTAATATGCGTTCAATTTAATAATAAATCTGATTCGTACAAACGAAAATAAGTACGCACGAGTCTCATTAAAAAGGCCATTTCTTAAATTGAACGCATTGTGCGAGGGAAGGTCGGACCAGGTCAATCCGTCATGCTTTGCAGTAACAGGGAATTAAGGGCAATTAACGTCCGGTCGAAAATTTAACCGAATTTGGAACCAATTTGCGCACGTTTGTTTGGGTACAAACAACCAGTTTGCCCCGCAATCGCTTTATTATGAACGGTGTCTGACAACATTGTTATTAAAAAGTCACACCGACCAGATTTATACATTGTTGAGATTACTACTTCCTTTTCGGCGATATTTATTATTTTTTGTCGCCCTCTTTATTTATTAATTTATGGATTGCCTAAACGACTTTTTCAAACCGGAATCCGTCACTCTCCGAAAACCCGCTATTTTAATTTCAATCAACTACCTAATGAGGTCCGTTTCGATTAACTTTTTAATCCAGCCTCCGAATTAACCTAATATGGGCTTAATTTCCCGCAACTTTTTTTCAAATCCGGCAAAATTTTCATTGTTAACTGTATCGTAGCTAATCGGTGTTTGGGTTTCGAGTCAGCCAGGTAAAGGTGTGAAATTGCTTTCTTTTGACCGTTAGGTCGAACCTTAAAGTTAATTACCGATCAAAAGTTTGAAACCTGAATAAAACGGATATTCGCACGACAGGATCACTTTGACTAATTCGACCAAATTAATTTTTAAAATGTAATTATACTCGGCTAATCGGTTGATGTTAAGCTCGTTCGATGGATTTTCCCACACTTCAAACACACCCAAAATTTATAGTGTGTAAAGTTCACATAATTTTATACCAGGTGTCCAAGACCACCCTGGACATTAACATGGGAAAATGGTTTTGATTTTTTTGCGCCTGTACGGTTCATTTAATTGAAAAACGCTTTAGATAAAAGTTGTAGAGCACATTTTCGGCTATCAACTCGTAATTTTTTCAATACCGTAGATTTGACCATTTAGGCCCAGTTGTACAATCGCAGTTCAAGGACCGGTTCAGTTGAACTGCAACTGGTAGTTGAACTTTCCCATAAGAAATGCATTGCTGTCAAAGTGACATTTCTGACTTAAACCAGGTTCAAAGGTTGAACCATTATTGTACAACTGGGCCTTAGACGAAAAACGGATCTAAAATTCGGAAATTTTAAATCTCGCGCCAAGCGGTTGTTAAGGACAGTTTATATCCGGTCGTGCTACCAATCTTTCAAAATCATAACAAATCGATGTCAGTGTCAGTTATTCTGTAATCAAAACATTCAAAAGAAGTTTATTTAGTAATAATTTTGAGTTACTACCCACATAATGCAAAGAAAATAAAAATAAATCGTGATAAAAATACTTTATCAGTAGCCACAGCCCAAAAATCTGGTAAGTTGCGTTTATAACCTCATTCAATGTCTCTACTCAACTTATTTACTTTGTAGCAAAATTCTTTAAGAAAACACTGGTTTTGCTTGCAAATATTTAATGAGGATGACCGAATCACCTATCTCAAGCCTCTTCATAACACTACCAAACGATTTAAAGTGATAAAAGCAATGGACTAGGAAGGCCTGCAGATGTTTGAAGATAAGTTGCTTTACTATACAGGAACCACAAAAGAGG
Source organism: Ips typographus (assembly GCF_016097725.1). Taxonomy (NCBI): domain Eukaryota; kingdom Metazoa; phylum Arthropoda; class Insecta; order Coleoptera; family Curculionidae; genus Ips; species Ips typographus. The sequence goes on along the minus strand of NC_138425.1, from coordinate 12,510,403 downwards.
GTAAATACTTCTGTTTTGTAGTGTTATCAACACACCATAGTGTTTAAGTGGTTTTACATTGTATGATGTTAATAAAAAAGCATTTTTATAAATAATTGTCAATGTTTTTTCCCTAGTTCTACAGGGTAAGGTAAGTACTGATATTTAATTAGCTCTATTAGTTAACTTGAACATCATTCACCTACACGGATACTTGTAAAATGTCTACTAACCTAAAATAGTTTGTTTACAAGTAATGTGTAACTCGAGTTCACATTTGATTAGTAAAGGTATGTCCTGTGAAATGGTGTATTGAATTAGAAGCAAATGGTTTTTCTTACATTTTTACTACATTTCACCTACCTTTGCTAATTTGGAACTCCCCTATTATCCAAACAAATATTAGGTTAGTAAGACACAGTTGTTTTTAGCATAGCTTGTATGGTGAAATGTTCACCCACTCACACTCAATCTGTGGAACAATCACTGTTTATGTGGTAAGACCAGTTTTCTTTGCGACCTATTGTACCTAAGCTTTCCACTTGAAGAAAATTTATACTACATTACCTACCGTACCTTGAACTGTGAATAAATAATTAATACAAACGTTCAGTGTACAAAGTTTTATTTGGAACAATTGAGTGTGTGGAAAAAAAGAACACAATTATAATGTTAATATCTAAACCTAGAATAGAACAGCTCATGTAGATAGCTCAATTGAAAAGTTGGTTTTTCGACAATACCTACCCATATACAAAAACTTTTGTCACCTGACTGATAATTTCACTGTGTAAGTCCATATTCTGTTCCTAGAAGGGGTTTCTCAGAGATTTTATAGCCAGTTTAAGATTATTCACATTTCACAGTCACATCAAATTTTGAGATTTAAGTCAGATATCAACACTGAATCATTTTAAGTTTTAGTTGCAACACTGATGAAGACCCTCGCTGATGATAGTCCATGAAGTTAAGAACATTGAAGCTAAATTTCACCACTTTTGAAGGAAGTATTTGGCCCCTTTGTTGTTGTCCTTGTACACCAGATCTTCAAAGATCTGGCTTCATTGTCCACTGTTTTCATCACTTTAAATCGTTTGGTAGTGTTATGAAGAGGCTTGAGATAGGTGATTGACATATGATCCTCATTAAATATTTGCAAGCAAAACCAGTGTTTTCTTAAAGAATTTTGCTAGTAGAGAGTAGAGACATTGAATGAGGTTATAAACGCAACTTACCAGATTTTTGGGCTGTGGCTACTGATAAAGTGTTTTTATCACGATTTATTTTTATTTTCTTCGCATTTTGTGGGTAGTAACTCAAAATTATTACTAAATAAACTTGTTTTGAATGTTTTGATTACAGAATGACTGACAGCGATTTGTTATGATTTTGAAAGGTTGGTAGCACGGCCGGATATAAAAATAGGACTTTCCTTAACGACCGCTTGGCGCGAGATTTAAAATTTCCGAATTTTAGAGCCGTTTTTCGTCTTAATGGTCAAATCTACGGTATTGAAAAAATTACAAGTTGATAGCCGAAAATGCTTTCTACAACTTTTATCTAAAGCGTTTTTCAATTAAATGAACCGTACAGGCGCAAAAAAAAACAAAACGATTTTCCCATGTTGATTTCCTATGTCCAGGGTGCTCTTGGACACCTGGTATTTAAACAATGCTTGAAAGAGTTTCTCTCTTAGTCGACTGTTGATGTTCGACCAATGTTAACTGCTGCATTTTTTTTTTGACAAAGATCAATAAAATTATCAGTTCATTGCCCATATTCATATAAGTCTTCCTGGACATTGATACGCCAAAGAAGGTGTTTAACATTAAATTCCTCATGTAATAAAATGAAACCTATAAAATCCTACTGGACATTAAACTTTTATTGCATCTTTCGGCTCAGGTTTTGGACGAAAAAAAAAAGAAGCGTTTCGAGTTCAGTGGATGTGCCAGTCAGGCAGAAGATTCATTATGCAAAACAAAACAACTTAATTGGCCGATAATGACCGAGTGATTGGCTGCCACACCGTCTTTACCGATAAGAAAACTGTCTTAGTCAAGGGTAAATGAAAAGAAAAAACCGATGAGCTCAATAAGACGTTAACTCGATTTGTATGTGGCTAGGAATCCCGATCGAGATGTTCTCGCGTCTTAAGATTGAGTTTTCAACTTTTATTTCGCAGATTATTATTTATCGGGACAATAGAAGTTAACGAGGAGTTGACTGGTCGAAGAACTCACAGTCACTTCGGTTAATTGTCTAAACACACGTTACGCGACGGCCTTGCCGAATGTATTTTTCTTTTTTAGATTCCATCTCTTTGTCACGGGAAGTGAGATATCACTATAACATCTGTTCTCCCAGACTGAAAAATATAAATAAAACGGCTGAATAACAGTTTAACGGTCTTCTGTCAGCCTTGGACGGTTTTCACTTTTGGTTGACGCGATCACACAAAAATCATATTTAATCTATTGCCATAGTTTTTAAATTGGTTCTATTACGAAAGCGTCCACTCTTTTAATAATTATTTATGGTTGGAATGTGTTAACAAGCTTGACATTCGTTTGATTAAATCTGACTCGTAGAAAACTGATCATAAAACATAACAAACAACATAATTAAAGCAAATGTTAACTAGATAATGTGAATTAACGCTAATCTATTCGCAGAACGTCCAATGTCATCTTCATTTAGACTGCATATCTTATTGGAAGAGAAAATGCGAGACTTTAAGATTCCACTGTCGATTCACGTACAAATATTTGAAATGTTGTTCTCTGGGGATATTTTCAGATAGTTTACTGTTGACTCCAATCAAGGAGTTTAAACTGAAAAACGTTACAAAATCATAAAAAAGAAACACCTGTATTTCCGCCCACCTTTTCGATTCGATATGCTAATAAAGCTACTGTTACCTTATCAAATTGAGATTTTATGCGTAGAAACTACCTAATTCCATACAAATTTAAAACAGAACCTTGACAATTACACACGCAAAATCAGTCGAAAGTGACTAATTAAGGTTGTTTTTTACGTAACTGACGCGTCTTCACCCATTTTCGATCTGACATTGACCAGACCCACGCCTATCCAACGAGAGGCTCCGCTCGAACAAAGGAAACGTTTTTTTTCTTCCTTCCAATCGACCTTTTCTCGTTTCGTTTATTTTGTAAATATTGGCAAAACTCGTATTATTAAAGTTGGGAAATTAATTAACGCGGCATGTGGTCGGGCAACATGATTGCGATCTTTAGCTGTGTGTAGGTGCGTTTGGATGGTGTCGATTTTGCTTTATTGTTCCGCGAGAGTTTAAAAATACCAGTGACCCGTTGATTTGCCTGTAATCAAATAGTAATTGCAAGGTTATGTTGCTTTTTTTCAAGTTGATTCATACCAGAAAACCAGCTCAGATTTGATTTTACTCACAGGGCAAGTGATTTGTTAATTCATGTCTTGCAAAACCAGACAATATTTTCTAGTAGCTTTTGTCTTGCATTGATCTCATCCTTGTATGCATTCTTTGTCTGATATTTGAAGAATCAGGAACGATGAAAGTAAATTTTTCTCTGAAGAAAGCTAACCAGACAGAAATATTTCATTTGTATGTAGCATTTGGAAATAATACTTTAAAAAACAAATAACGCGTCCAGTACCAGTGCCGTTTTAAATGGCAAATGATTATTTGAAGGGTCACGTGACCGTTTTTCAGTTTGAACTTATATTTTGAAAATTACGGTGACTCTTTTTTAACGTCAAAACGAAATTTTAAAAGTCACGTGATTGTTTTAAATGACGAAATCATATTTGAAAGACCACGTGACCGTTTTTAAGTTTAAACTGATATTTTTCAAGTCAAGTGACACTTTTTCCAATGAAAATGGTTAAGTGACGATTTTCATTCGTCAAATTTTGTTTTAAACGTCAAAACTGAATCCTAAAGATCACGTCACTGGTTTAAATTAAACATTTTGAAAATTACGTTACCTACTCCTTTTAAGGTGCAAATGGTCATGTGACTCTTTTAAGATTAAAAATGGAATTCATAATGTCCGGACAGTTTTACATCACAAACTGTTCACGTGAATCACGTGACCGTTTTTCAGTTTTAAACTGAGACACTGAATCACGTGACTATCGTGACCAGCACACCTAACCTAACCTATTTATGACGGATTTAAAACGTAGTATACAAGTCGAAATCTCGTTTTATGGAAAGTAAGGCTCTTATGAAACAAGCAACGGTTGCCACAATGTACCCAAAATTCCTTCTAAAAAGGAACTTACATGAACAGTAAATTCGGTTGCTTCGTGATTATTTAATTTAACGGTTAGCATTTATTTGAGTGGTACACAAAATAGTCCGTTTAACAAAATAACTAATCACACAACCGCGTTTCCTCTCTCTAATTAATTATGACAACAGTAAACCCATAACATTCCAGACGATCGTCGCGCTTGTACTTTACAATCCCCGGAGTTATTTTTACAAGTAGTAGACCCCGTCTTTCTTGGTGGAAGCATGTGTCTGGACGGTTAGAGTTAAAAATGTCCCATATTACATTTCAAATATTTTTCAAAGTGACACGCCTAATTGCCTTGACAGGGGAATGTGTTAGAACGGACTTATTTTTAACGGTCGCAATGAAAGATGTCTTTAGGCGAGACCTCACATCATCAAGGAAAAAGCGGCGAAAAAGTTGTGACAAAACCGCAACTCAAAGACCCAAATACCGAAACCTGGACTAGAACGGAATGCGACCAATGCGCATTTTTATTGGCAACTATGCCGGCCAGGTAAAAAGCTTTTCGTAAATTGCGCCATCGGAATCTGTTTGATCTTAAAGTTCATTCATCACCCTAATAGATGATTTAACTATGTAATAATCATATTTTGGCTGGCCGGTTGCCAAAGTATTTCCCGGTGCTTTGCAAATGACTAGACGTCGGCGATTTAATGACCGGCGCTTGCCTATCCGCTAGTTAACGCTTTTCGATCCACTTTTCCTGACAGAAAAACATGTCACCAAATATTAATTATCTCGCTGAGACGGTCACCTTTAATTTTCTCTGTGGAATTTTTCAAAGATGCACTTATCCGAAAAACAGAATTTTTTTAGACTTAAATTCAGAAATAACACCCCGAACAGATGCAATAACAGAACGTTAATGAGTCGCGTGAGCTGTAACATCCGGCGGGTTATTTCGGAAATGGACTTCTAAGAGCCATAGAAATTCAATAAATTGAGCCAATAAATGGAGGATTTGCGTGCTCATTCCAACACATACGAATGTCATTACCATAATCTTCAGAATAAAATTGAAAACGTCTCTCACGAGAAAATGTACGCTTTCTACACTTTCATCCTCGCCTGCTTCGAATTAACTAATAATAATCGCGTAACGTTCACAAGGTAAGGTAGAGACAATATGAAACAAAATAGGTTTATTAATATTATTGTATAATGTTTTCTTTTTCTGTTGCAAAATGTTGACCCAAAAAATTTGCATGTACCAGTAGATTAATTACTTTTGACTTTCAATAAAATAATAGTATATAATTCAAGGAGCTGAGAGAGAGGGGGATCATATGATGCGCAAATTGCCACAAAAGGCGAAGATAATACTACGTTCACAATCATTAACACTGATTGTGCATTAATTCTCGACAATTAGATCATTATAATCCTGCAGAAGCTGACTATTAGTGCATTACTGAGTGGCCAAAACGATAGTGGCTTAGGCATTAAATAACGGAAATAAGCCATCTGAAATCCGGACTGTTACTAAAATAGCTTTATTTACAATAATCAATGACTATTAAGTTTTATTTTGTGTGTCATTAATACGCAGCAAATTACATGTGACTCAGGAAAACTAAAAGAAATACAAATTCATTCCAAGAAACAATTTTGATGACCTTCATCCTTATCTTTATCGCTGTAAAATACGTACCATGGGAGGAATTTTTACAACACAAAATTCTTCGCAAAGTTCATTGACAGTCTCAAATTACCGTGCTTCTGCTTGAAAACGAACAGCAAAAGAAACTTATCCTAGAAACACGTTCTTTACGAACGCTAATGAGTACTTTGTATGGTCATAATTGTTGCTTTTTTTTCTAAAAGTGAACTAATTTATTATATGAAGCTGACAGACAAAGTGTTAATGGGAAAACATTGTAAACTATTAATGTGCTAACATAGTTGTAATCGTTACCGACGTCCGGTTCGATCTATATAATACCGTTATGCAAGTAGAAATAAGGCTTAAAAAGTAAACAAAACAAATCATATTTTAAACAGTCTAAACTTGACATAATTGCGTTGGTAGGCGACACGTTCATAAACACACTGACACGAATCTAACGTTTTGTAACTTGAGGCATGTCATTATACTGCTGAAATGTACACTGAGAAAAAACGACGTGGGCGTGATTTTGCCTTGAAATCCGAACATTTCCACTGGAGATTTATTAAGAAAAAATTCAACTGCTCACAAAGAGAATCGCGACCCATTATTGCCAATGCAACAATTAAAACACGTAAATCGATAAGAGATCGAAATTAAAAGACCGGGGAATTACCAACAGGCTGCGATCGATTTATCGGCCAGTAAACGTTTTTCTTTTATCGATGTGAAACAGTTTATTGAAGTGTCGTGTCCCCAATACTATTACAAAATTTGTTACTTAATTTCTATGAGGTTCTTAACGGTTACGAAAGACAAGTGGTTAGTTTTGCGCTTAATATAATGACGGAGGCGTTGGTTGGGTTGCAGATTGGAAAAAAATCAATCAGTTGAAACTGGTATAGATATAGACCTAAAAACACTCAAACTAGTTTTGTTAAGAATTGTTGGAAAAATTACTACAGACAAAAAACTAAGACAAACTGTTGGTAACAAGCTTTAATATTTCTACTTTACTGCAGAATTTTATGTAGATGTAACAATATAAAAACAAAAAATCATCTTGAAGTTCACCGTCAAAAACTACATATAATATTCACATTGAAAGAACAAAATTGTAATGGATTTTGCATGTTTTTACGGGCATGGCATGGAGTAAGTAAACCGTAAGTGGGAGATGCACGTTGACGTTGAAAAAATTATCACCTACGTACTCTCCATGTTCGGTTTACATGGTTGATCTGCAGGTAATAATTTGGACCGTCGAAATCCTGTTGCCGGTGATAAAAGTTGCAAGCAACATTTTTGTAAGGCCTTTATTTGGATATTGTAAATAAGGCAAAAATATAAAACGCGAAACTTGTAATTGGATTTTTACCATCGGTAATTTTTATCGAATCGGTACGGAAAAGGAATCGCGCTCGATAATAAAACAGGCCGCTTAATTAACGCTACAAAAATGATCAAGTTTGTAAATTATCTGCAGCTCGGATTGTTTCAGTAGATTAATTTATAAGTAGACTGAACTTCCACTATTACCGTGTCAATAAATACAGACATAAAATAGACCGCCTTTGCTTATTTTCCGTTCATTTAACGCATATATGCGGATCCGCTAAAGACCGTTTTCTTTGGTCGGCGATATTTATTGATCCTTTTAAATTCCCGTTTTAATCCGGTGCCTTTGAAATGTTGAGTCAATGTTACGATACATCGGCTATTTTTATAATTGACTATACCGGCGGTGCAGTGTTTTATTTACTAGGGCTATTTCTAGAGTACCGATAGAAGACATTCCGAAAAGACATTAAAACGTTCAATAATCCATTGATTGCTCTCGACAATTCTTTCATTCGAACGAGAACTGAATATTAAGACTGGAATTTGAGGCTTTTACATAACACTCGAAAAATTTCATTAACGAACAATTATTGCAACAAGCAAAACGACAAGAGAATGTATCGGCCGTCATCGACATTATCAAACTTGACCTTTGGTGAAGCTGCGAGGAAGACGATGGCGACTTTCTCTCGCAATGACCCTCATCGTTTAATGGGTTCTTCACTTTCATGCCAGCAATGCCGCAGTGATCGAGATGATGAACTTTTGATAAGTACAATGATAATAGAAATAATCATTTTTTTGTCAAGCAGAATAAATGTCAGCAAGGCCATTTAGTTTTTTTTGGTGATTGTTATCTTAATAACTCTTTTGAAGAGCTAAAGAGAAGAGTGAACAATTTGTATGCACCTTTCACTAAAACAAAACACACAAAAGAAAATACAGTTAAATCGTAGATTAAGTTTTATAGTGGATAGTGTTAGTGGACAGTTTTAAACATAATAGACACTTGAAGTCGCAGGAGTACGCAATACGTAAGATGATCTACGTATTTAAGGATTTTGCGTTAAAATTGACTTTAAGTTTGTTTTACGTTTTACCTTACACGCTATACGCTATTTCAGGTATCAAATGACACTATAAGTTAGGACATCTGTCAACCTCGTGTTTTCTCTTAAATTTTCTTTGATTTTTGCTCTTTATTTTGTGTAATGAAGAAGTTCTTGTTTTCATTGTATGTTGTATACTTATAACACGTATGCTACATAATGGATGACATTTTTGAAATCGCCATTCCTGATTTCGATTCAGAAGATGAAGACGACTTGGATGATGTGGTGCTTATGCACTTGCATAATGAAAATAATATAGTCCCCCATCTCTTGGGGTCTTCACATGGGTTTTTTGCTCATACAATTCCATTTCCTTGCCAAATGTAAATCTAACTCTTTTGTTAATCTAAAGCGCAATTTGAAATCTGATTGTTTCACAGGATTGTTCCATGTTTCAGTAGAAAAATGACATGAATCATAAAACGTGGATTGACAGAAACCTGTTTGCGGGTTGCGTATAACGTACACGTTATAGCCCGTAATGTTACGTTACACCGTAATACGTTAAAGCCGTTATTCGTTATTTTAGCATGTGCAGGTGGTGAAATAACGTATTACGTATAAGGTTTTGTTTGCCACTTAAAGTGTCTAATAAAAAACATCCCTTTCTTCGAAAAATTAAAAAAATTGAGGTGCTTTTTTTGAGCCTATTTCAACTAATGCAGAATGCAAGTATGGGAATCTCAAAAACGGCAAGAGATACAAAGCTGATTAAATTACGTAGTTTGCAGTAGTTTGGAGTTGGAGTTTTGGTTTGGAGTGATATGTTTGCTTTAAAATTTTTAAAATTCCGATTACTTGCGTAGATATTCAAAGAAACACTGAACAGAAAAAACTTGAACCTCTGACAGTTATTCTGTGGAAAACAAAGGTTTAGTTTTGATTGTAAATAGGTTAGAAACTATACGCTTTGGTAGGCGTAAAGACAAGCAGCTGAATTATACAAGGTGTTTCTTATAAAATACTAAATAATTTTGGTGTGAATGCAATGACAATACAGGTAATTTTCTCTAGAGTCTCTAGAATCACTCTCAATGTGTTAGATGCTTTCAAATAGCACTGAATACTTGCAAAAAGTGGCCAGAAGCCTCTACAAGTGTCCTAAAACTTTTCAAAAAATTCTGAAACAAAGAAGTCTAGAACTCGGTCTAGAATTATTTAGATGCCTCCAAACCCTACTAAAAACCTTCAAAAAGTTACCAAAAACGTCTACAATTATTCTAAAATTTCTAGAGAGGTCTAGAATGATTCTTCTAGGAACGGAAAACTTCTGGGATATTCTCGGAAAAGCTAAATTGCAATAAATATAGGCAGACTGTGTGATTTAATTAATGTGCATTACTTGTTTGTTCGCCGTAGCAAAATTTAAAAATTAGTAACTTATTCCTCTGGCTGGGTGATCAATATCTTTCTTTAAGATATTCCAAAGAAAACATAATTTTTTCACCTCCAAGTATGTGTGACAGTATATTTTTACGATTTGAGCAATGCTCAGCAATTCCATTTAATAAGTCATCAATCTCTAAAAGTTAGAGCAAAATCACCCCTTTTCCAGGCAACTATCATCATAGACGACTGCAATAAACAAAAGTCGAAGCATTATCCGTTCATACCAGATCAATATAGTACGAATAGCAATTTGAATAGTGCGGATCAATTTAGAATTTGGCTCAAGGTGAATGTTACGTGCCTGAAATTGTCACTGGCAAATACTAAAGCCAAAAGGCGACCGTAATTAGAGGGACAGATACACGATATGCTGTCGCAATATAATGTCGTTTCAAAATGTCAGATCTATTTGTGTTCAGCACAACTATAATCCACAGGATTAAGACTTCCTAGATAGAAGATTTCTGATAAGAGGCTTAATTAATGTGTAGATTACGATGCATTTTATTTAGCCTAATAAAATGATAACGATTAGATGCACACACTCGGTATCGTGAGAAAAGGGAAATTATAAATGTTTATATGTGAAAGTATAGGGAATATTTCCTGGTTGAATGTGATTTTGCGTGCGTCTATCCAAGCCCATCAATTTCGCATTATTCTTATGGAATACAAACGTGATGAAGGTTAGTTGGTGCAAATACTGAAATAATAACTAATATTGAGCAGTTTATTCTAATCGACAAGTGGGGTTCAAGTAGCAAAATCGAAAGGCAATTAGCACGATCGATGATTAAAGTAAAGAAGTCAAGGAAGAAGTGATTAAGGCGCACGTTTATGGGATATTGAAAGTTGTCTTGTCTTTTATTAATGGTCCAAGTTACGATGTTAGTACCGCACAAGACAATTTAGTATCTAATGTACCGCACACCGCCAATAAAAAGTTACCAATACCGCGAGCTACGTAAATCAATTAAAATATCGATATTAGTTCGATTAAAGTTTGCAAATAAGGTAGGCGCCTATTAAAACCTTAACTTAATGATATCAGAAAATGAAACGAGACAAAAACCGCGGAAGTCCTAAAAATAACAAAAGCCTGCGTACTACCACCGCGAAGAAGGTCGCACGCAGTCGTAATAAAAAACTTTTTATTATTTGGCGGAAGAAAATTACATGTGGAATATACGGCTCGTTGGCGAAAAGTTAATGTCGTAGAACCTCATAAAGTGGTACTTTTTTCCACTGCCTGTATGACCTGTAAAGTTCGGCGCCGTGTTAAGGTCGATGACGATCATTTCCACCAGAAGGAATGTCAAAACATAAATTACACGACCGTAAGGTTATGAGGGTGTTTGTCATCCTGATTCATCATTCTTTAGAAAATTATCATACTTTTTACGTTTCAATGTGTGAATTCTTGAAACTACCCAGTGCAGTCTTAAACAACAACCGATGATTAGCCAATCTTGTCAATCGATGAAAAATTATAATTACAGTGCTTTTATGCAAAAAAAAATCTCAAAGCAGTTAAGACGCAGGTGTTACCCACTTATTTATCCACTATGCATAATCTGTGTATATTGATTTAATCGAATAAGTCCAGGTATTACTAAAAAAAAAAATGTTAAAGAAGACCAGCCTGAGGAATTTGCATATCTCTCTAAATTAGTTCAGCTAAAAACATTGAAATGACTTTGAATCGGTTTGTATCAATTTAATAACCCACGCTTACTTGGTGGTGGTTAATTGGATGATTTTTGCGTTAAACATTTTGTTTTTCATCTCAACAAACCAGGTCACTCTCAAGAATATTTGTTGATTTAAAAGGTAAGACTGTTGTTAGTTTGATTTTTAACATAAAGACGTGTTTAAATCAAGAACTGCGCCAATATCTGATTTCTCATTAACGGACCCGAACACAATGAACTTAATTATTGTTTATGTCAATAACGGCGCGGTTTAGCGCGCATTTATTTAATTGAAATCAGTGTAGGTTTTGCCCAGGTGTGTTAGACTTAATCAAAAAGGTAATCAAGCGCGAACACAATGGTCAAAAATTTTAATCGATATAACGAGTTAAATGGGCCGAAGGGGGTCAATGGAATTATTTTTTAAGTGAATGTTTTCTCCATTTATTCTTTTGTAATAATACAGGGTGATTCTAAAGTTGGTGCTTTCCTTTCACCTGCGAATAGGGCTTCAAAAAATAAGGTTTTTTTTTCCTTCGACTCTTTTTCGAAATATGAACAATAACGAAGATACAGGGTGTCAAAGTTTTACTGGAAAAAAACAAAATAAAAAATAACTTAAATCTAATTTTAACTAACTACAGGTTATTCCTCATCAACAGACATAAACAAAAACAAAAGATTTCAGCCGCCTTTGAACTAAGTTTTAATAATTTGACACTTTAAATTAAAACAGCATTTAATTTTAGGCACGCACTAAGACGGTTTTTATTTTTTTTACTGGGAAACGGTGCGTCGTAGCAAAAATAATAAAAAGGGTTTTATTTTTAGAATTGAACAAGAAATTCAATAATAAATTTTATGTTGAAAAAAAAAAACAGTAGAGTAATTTTTTTTTTCAAAAATTTTTTAAAAAGTTATACGCGCGCTACTGGTAAACGCAAGAAAATTGTTGTTTCTTGGAAAATTTGCTTTCCACGTAGCTACTGACACCTACAAAATTTTGTTTAATTACTTCAAGTGGTTTGGCCAAAGTCATTAAATTTCTATTTTTTCAGTAAAACTTTGACACCCTGTATCTTCATTATTATTCATATTTCGAAAAAGCGTCAAAGGAAAAAAAAACTTTATTTTTTGAAGCCCTATTCGCAGGTGAAAGGAAAGCACCAACTTTGGAATCACCCTGTATAGTTAATCAACACTTTAAATCGAGCTTTAAATGGAGGGTATCTGAGTAAATTGAGTAAAAACCTAAACTAGAAACAACATAAAATGTTTGTGAAAAAAAAAACAGGAAAATTGACCACGAATGGTAGCAACAATGAAATTTTGTAAACTTGCTAGTGGTTTCCACTGTAGCACCAATCAAATTCATTGACCTCATTGAGTGGGACCATTATAAATAAAAGAGAATCTGAACGTTTTTCAATCAATAAAGAAAATTAAGCAACAAACGTTTCTATTCCCAGAATAACGTCACTTTAATGGAAAATTCATACTTTTGAACGTTTTTCAAAATCCAATTTGCTTATTCACAACAGCTTTTTTGCGATATCCGTTCCGGATAAACGGTTCCTGGACATAAGAAATTAAAACTTGGTGTGCGTGATTGTTCAGCAAAATAAAAGTGTTGTCGCAACTTAGTCAATAGTAAAAATGCGTGACATTCGAGCAATTTGCTTTGGCAACATTTAAACGGATTGGAATTTAACGATATTACAATAAACGCGACAAAACAAAGTTTCTAAATCGGAAGGAAAATAAAGGACAAAACGCTTGAAACAAAACTAAGGTAAAAAAATCAACTATTTGGAAATTGAAACCATTCCCAAGCAGCAGAGAGGAAACTGAATACTTATAATCTAATGATCAACAACAATAAACGTGAGATCAAGTTTCGTGTTGATTTTTGCAATTAATCCCACATTAACCTTCAATAGCGTCGTCTCCTTTAAGAGGGAAATTCTATAGTCGATTAGCGGCAAAAGGTCAACGATTTCCACTGAGTAAAAGTTGGTTGAACTTTTCCGCTCGAACATGGTTCAAGTGGTGATAATCTAAAAATATTGCTAAGCGATCTTCATCGACTGCCGCTTCCTATTAAACCCAGCTAAATCAACAAAATTACAAATAATTACATCACGATACCCCGGGATACGATCCGATAGGTACGCCTCGAAGGCGATGTTCGATACACCAAAAGAGCGTGACCGGTTAATTTACGATCATCGTCGAGATTAAATCGTGCACTCCGTGTTTATTATTATTATGATTATTAAAAGGATTAAGGATCGTTTTAAATAGAAAAAAAAGTGCGAGTAGTAGTACCTGTCGCCTGTGAACGGCCTTGCCTAGGCCGTACGATGCAAAATATTGAATTTCTCAAAACTGGTTCCGGTGTAACTGTTCCTATGCATTCGATTACAAAAGCGTTTTTTTGCACATTCCTTGGAATAAATTCATGGCGAAAAGTGGTTGTCAACATTCAACCTACGCGTTTTATCGAGAAATTTAAAAAAAAAAACGTTAAGACCCGATAAAACATGCATCTCGTGTTGGTTTGTCTGTCACATTTCACGTTAACGTCGGACAAAATATTTATTGTTAAAAACCCAGCTAGGGGAAATCATAAAACACACACGAAATGTGTAAAGTTTATGAGACTGCTGGCACCGTATAAGGCGTTATACCGTTTAAAATAGTGGTACCCAGAATAAATTTGACTGTTACTGCTAACTTACTCGTTTTAAGCACTTCAGAAAATGTTCCCAGATCATTTACCTGAAACAATAAAATAAAATTAAAACAGGAAAAACAAACGGATGAACGGATATTTTACAGGCAACATTGTCAGCGTTAAGCACTTGGTTAAAGCGAAACCAGATTGGTCAATAATAACGGCATTTAGTGTAATTACATTATCGGAGATTAAATAAATCTCAGCTTCGATAATGTTGACTGCACTCGAACGTCTGCGTTTTTTTCTCTCAGTTCTATTACGTTAATTACATTTAGATTACGGCAAGAAAATGTCAGCGTGCTCTTTAGCAGCGTAGGCACCGTTATAAAAGTGCAACCCTGTTCTCTTGTCCACTTTTTGCACGCAGATTGTATCTTTTAAATAACATTTCTACTGTCCGTTTTATTATTACTTATCAATCAGCAAACAATTATGCACAGTTGATTGGCACATTCTCTTAATGTTAAATTGAAACGATTAAAATCTATCTATGAATCAATAATGGATGTTCTTGAAATTTCATCATTGTTTAATAATCGTTATTGTTATCTGCGAATACACCATAATTTATGTTTTGTCAGTATAAGAAAAATTAGTTTGTGTCAGAATTCTTTTCTAACTACCATGATAGGGTAGTTACCTTCTATTTTTCAGGATTTTGAGAGCAAATTGCAAAGTTGCAACATGGAAACAATCTGGTCTTAAAGTTAATTTACATTCGTAAGCCAATTTTATAAGAACTCACCTGATTGACAAAGTCAAAGATCGTCATAATGCTCTATAATCTGTTTCGGTATCTAAAGACGATTTGAAGCTCCTCTACGTGAAAATACGTACGTATACTGGGTGTCCCACGACGAAAGACATCGATTGATATTGGAAAAAGTATAAATAGGAGAGTTTTGAAAATTTGGCAGGATACTGTTGTGGGCGTGCCCAATCTAACTAAAATATTTTCAAGATGGTTGCACTTCCGTTTATACCGGAAGTCGATCAAAACTTTCTTATTTTAAATATAACACCCTATATATTATTACATATTTGGATTCCTCACAAAATTCTGACCAACTTTTGTGTACAATGCCCTATGCCTATCTCTAGCCGTTTTCGAAATATTTGATGTTTTTCCAAAAAAGTGACAGTTGCAACGCTCAACATATTTTTGTACTCTGTCAAAACCGTATTTCATTTTCCAATGAAACTTTGGGTTATTGTAAATAAAGAATCGTTTTATTAAACTGAGGGTGCGTAATGACTCATTTGTACACAGGGTCGTCAAAAAAAAATCATAAACTTGCCACTAAAAAAAATGAAAAATTTCAAGTTTTTTAAATAGAAACCCACATTTTTTATGACGGAATCATTTTGAGCATTAAAAATTACTGTACTTTTCAATTTACTTGCCTATACCTAAATCCAACCCATTTCGTTTTATTTGAGAATAAACATTTTTTATTATCAAAACTCCAGATTTCTTGAAAACTTCTTTCTCTAATTACGTATGGATTTATGTCACACCAGTAGTGTGAATTATATCTATTGAACATTCCATTTTTAGTGAATTAGGCCTCGTCGCTCTAAATAATATTATTCAAAAACAATTCTTCTCCATAGTGACTAGTCAGCAAAAACTCACTAAAAAACCACTCTCTTTGGAAAGTCAACCTCTTTTAAGTGTTGCACTAATTTAAATGAAAAAGGGTGAAATTTATGTTTCTTCAGGATCCTTTGAATTGAGCTTTTGGATATGCCTGATTCTACGGAAACTTATCTTATTGATGAAGTTGGATTTGCAACAAAATAGCCCAAAATTGCAATTTCTACATTTGTATTATTAAGGATTGGTTTTGTTTTAATAGCTTTTCTCTTCACAGATTCCGTATTCTTAAAATTTTCAATTATTTGCTTGACAGCTTTTGGTGATGGCTTTGGTTTTTCTGGATAACGAGCGGCAAATACCTCACATGTTCTACTCACAACTTTATCACATTCTCCGTAAATAATAAACAGATTTAAGTAATCTTAGTTTGAATAACGTAACCGCTACGGTATATTTGCAGTTGTCAAAATACTCAAAACTAGTGTTATTAACATGCCCTGCAGGTCTCCAATATCACCGTGTGTAAAAAGCATAACCAACTAGAATACCAGATAATCCCAACCGTGCAGCATAATAAAAAAATGTTTATTCTCAAATAAAACGAAATGGGTTGGATTTAGGTATAGGCAAGTAAATTGAAACGTATAGTAATTTTTAATGCTCAAAATGATTCCGTCATAAAAAATTTGGGTTTTTATTTAAAAAACTTGAATTTTTCATTTTTTTTAGTGGCAAGTTTATGATTTTTTTTTGACCACCCTGTATACAAATGAGTCATTACGCACCCTCAGTTTAATAAAACGATCCTTTATTTACAATAACCCAAATTTTCATTGCAAAATGAAATACGGTTTTGACAGAATACAAAAATATGTTGAGTGTTGCAACTGTCACTTTTTTGGAAAAACCTCAAATATTTCGAAAATGACTAAAGATACATAGGGCATTGTACACAAAAGTTGGTCAGAATTTTGTGAGGAATCCAAATATGTAATAATATATAGGGTGTTCTATTTAAAATAAGAAAGTTGTGATAGACTTCCGGTATAAACGGAAGTGCAACCATCTTGAAAATATTTTAGTTAGATTGGGCATGCCCACATCAGTATCCTGCCAAATTTTCAAAGCTCTCCTATTTATACTTTTTCCAATATCAATCGATGTCTTTCGTCGTGGGACACCCTGTATACTAACACATTTTCAATTATCTGGAGACGAATTTGCGAGTAGTGGTCAAAAAGACCCCGAAACGTCATTATCCAAGAAAAAATGTCAACAACAAAATTGTATAATGTTTAATCAAAATGTGCATTCTAACAGATTACAATTATTATTACAAAACAGCTTGGGATAGACAAAATTGCAGTAATAGAAGCTATTTCCAAAACATAACTGACCAAGTACAACAAATCGGGAACGTGGAATGTAATAGGCGCCTCCATTATACAGACTGTTAAACGAATTGGACGTTGTTCAAAAAAATTATGAAACAACAAGCCCACGTCTTATTATTACTGGAATTCGGGTATATCGCACACAATCAGTTGTTCCACAACTCTGATAAAAGTACGAAAGGTTGTCCAGATTGCAATTTAGAAACGAGTGCCACAACGCAAGAACCTCACAAAGGCGGCAAGAAATAATTATACAGGTAATTAAAACAGGACAATTAATTACACGAATGGAGGCCAGGTAATTGAAGCCTTTATTGCGATTCCGCAAACGCTTATCACGGAGCCATGTTCTTTGTTTTTTCTTACTTGGAAGCGACCGCGGTTTATATCGAGAATGATACTTTTACAGCTGTTCATTGCATTTTCAGTATGTGGTCTATGTTATATGACTTAACAAAGTTTCTACGCTAATCGACTGTTCATATCTCCCGGATCTATTCGTTGTTAAACCTAAACTTTGCCTGATTTTGATAATTATTTCGCTCTATTATACATAGTGACACCATGTCCGTTGACGTAGTAAATAATCACATGATAGAGAAACGCTATGGTCCACCGCCCTCTGTACGAGAAAGCCTAGAATGTCACTTTTAATGGCGGCGTTAGCGGTTTTCGTTTTGTACACAAATCTATGCAGATGCAGTAGAAAATATGTTTTTTTTTTTGTGTAGTTGATTGCAAGTTGTGAGTGAAAAATCAAAGAACGCTTCATTCCTGATCCAGATATGTATAGATATGGCTTTTTATACGCAATAAAGTCCAGCCAAAGCAAGTTTGGTTAGAACCCTTTGTCCTGGAAAGTACAACAAACTAATGTAAAAACTGCTCAATCAAAGAAAATTTGGAAATCCTTGAAGCTAGGTAAGCAAAACTGGTAAATGGGTTTTATATTATTACCAAGACCTTTCTTTTAAAATGTAAATGTGCCAATCGAACTTCTAAAAGCTGTCCTGTTTCTTCAGAGTAAACGTTTGTTGCTCTCAAAATGCAGGCGGGCTCAAAATGTAACTAACATTCTTATGTATGTAAGAGGCAATAAGTTTACTGAATGAGAAAGCATATTGTACTTACCACTGAGTATTGTGTTGGAGTAAAATCATTCCAGTTCAAAACTTTCAACCACTGTTGGGTTCGAGCAGGGTCTTTTGGAAAGTAAAAGACTGACACTTTTGGGCCTTTCACTAAATTGCTTTTACAATTTGGCAAACAACAAGTGGACGGCATATTGTAGAGGCAATAGAGTTTAAGTTAAAAAACCAACAACAAATTATAGAACAATGAAGGAACAATAACAATAGTGATAACACAATAAAATGAACACAAACTACACTTTCACTAGAACAATAAACATATAAACAACAATATATAATAGCAAACAAAAATTACTTTGGCAAGTAATCCCAAGTCTTGACTTTAAACCTTAAAAATTAATTTAATCATCGAAAAACTCAATTTCCACAATACAAACAAATGCAAACTGTCAACCACTATTTCGGCCATATTGTAATTTTTGGCATGCACCTTCTTGGCTTTCTTGTACAGAGGGCGGTGTATGGTCCCATAGAAAGATTATGTAGGTCGGACTATGAATCAAAAAAAAAAACGGTTCCTTATTAAATCGTAAGCAACGGCAGCGGTTCCATTACCGTCGTACGGTGTTTTATTAAATTATTATCCCCACGTCCAATGACTATATACGGAGCGCCTTTGCGACCACTATCTTAATTTCAAATCGTTATAGGAAGGACGTGCGTGTATCTCGGACCCGATGCGCCTTGAATCTCGCATGCTGATCCGAAAGCGCAAAACGGCAGTACCAATTACGAAACACCGGACATGATTGTTACGTCGTAACTGTAACGCGACATGAGCTAAATTACAATAAGTGCAATTATTATTTACCGCGTCCGAATCGCAATTAACGCGCAACTACGAATAACGAATACGTCGTTATGTAATATAAATGGTTTCGCATCGAATCATCACAATTATCATTTGGCAGTACCGATGGAAAGTACGCAAAGTGACGTGATTCGAATTTGCGAATGTCCGTTAGTGACGGTTTGTTTTTGATGTCGAGTTAGATGGTAACGAGCAAAAATTGAAATGGTTCGTCGTACGCCAGTATGTTGTTCTTTTTCCGTTTATAGAAAGCCAGCATGGCAAATAAGAGTACGTGCCAATAATAATAAATTTGTTTGGAATTGATACCAGCGGTTGGTATACGTCCACCAATTTGACGCTCCTGGTTCGTAGTAAATGCCACGGACAACATAAATTTTACGGATGTTATGTACGTTTCAGTATGCTATCCTACCTTTAAGTTCGTCTACATGTCTAGGAGCAATATAACTACCTACCTGACCATATAATATAAAAAACCAGCTACACTTTTCCTATTATTGGAAAATCAAATTTTAAACTTCATGTCATTGATTCACTTACGAGTGATTTCGAGTATTTTTCAAGTGGCAGTATGAAGTCATGTGATACAACGAATGATATCAACGGTAATTCTTATAAAGAACCAAAATTAATCATATACACTTTGCTAAGTTTATAGACTTTTGAATGTGACTGCTGAGATCAAACACAAACACACTAGAGACGTTAATGTTGAGGAAATAGTAAATTTATCAATAGCATTAGTTTGTTGTAGGAATTTTCAAAACTTGCCAGCTGATCATTTGACGCACTTTTTTGAATCATCTGTTTAACTGTTGTGCTGGATGTCCATGAGTTATGATTCATTCATCGTTAGTATGCTTAACTAAACCAATCTCATGACAATTAGGACTAATCCTCAGTAAATCCATTGTTAATACACTAATTAACAGAATGCAACCTGCAGGCACATTAAACGCTACCAAGCAAGAATTTATGTGCGTTTTGGATGAACATAAACGACTAGCGGCCCTGGTACGAAGGATAACCCAGCATGAATCACCCCCTAATTTATTAACTCGTCATTAAATCAACGACCACGAGAATGGGAGGCATATTCAATTACAACTACGTTCGAGTATAGTTTGTATGCTTATTGTTCGACGACCAATTCCATTAATCAAAAAGTCAACGGACATTGTTTATTCGCCAATTCACTTTATATAATAAGTACCACCGCACTTTTGCGTACCGCCTTGCACGGCCTTGACTCTCGAGTGAATTTTGTTGAAATAACTGAAAAAAACAATGTCTTTTGCTTGTTTATACACGAAATTGTTGCGGTCGGCGTATGCAAATACCGGTGTGACTAAGCTCCAAGTGGTGTGGGTATGCTACCACGAACTAGTCATATACCAATGTGACTAACTAGTTCAAACAACGACAAATCGGAAATCACGCTGAATTTTTAATAACTTCCTGATATAGTTTCGTAACTGCCACTTTTCGATTTTTTTCATATATATTTCAACTAGTGCGTGCATGCAATTTAATGTATGACGGGATCGTGACCATAAATCAAACTGGTGTGTTTCTGTTTCAGAAACGTCTAATTGCGTCTCGCTAGTGACTTGTACGACCTTCTGATATCACATTATTCAAGCTAGTGAGGTGTATTCGTATTATAAATCTGAAACGTCACAAGTGAAAATGCTATACCGAATAGTTCTATATGGTATACTGAAATACGTCAAGTTAATTACAGAAATTGAGGATAATGAAAAAATAAAAAGAATAAAGAGAGAAAACCGAGGGGTAATCCGCTGAGTACAATAATGTCCACTAATGCCTTGTAATGCCCAGTAATTCCTAATAACTAAACCTAAACTAACCTAACCTACCCACTAATTTTCTAAATTACCACAACTGGAGAGTCTAAAAAACCTTTTTTAATAAGAAAATATGTGTGCAACGATTTAACCCGAAGTAGATACCAACTGTTTCTTAATTTAAATGGGACACCTTGTATACTTATTGCATTTTTGGATTCTACCTCAAATTCTAGACATATTTCGTGTATTAATGTCATACACTTTTCTGTATCCGTTTCTGAGATATTTACCGTTTTATGTGAAATTTAATATTTTCAGTGTCCAAAACAATAATTTTAATTTATGCATATCAAGAAACGTGTTTTTCTTGGTTTTTGTGTTTTGTCGTGTTATACAAGGTTTGTTCTAAGAGTGGGTGAAGAGAAACGATAAAATATATTATACAGGATGGTCAAAAAAAGAGCTCAAGACATCAGTCCTAAAAAAGCACGTTCTCTGATTCTCTGTTCAAAATTAAGGTAAGTTTGTATTAGGTCACTTATTTCTCTAAAATGTATTCTTTAAATTGATTCTTTAAACCACCCTGTAACTGTCAAAATAATCGAGTTATTGAAGGTTAAAGGAGTAGCTGTCAAATTCAGGCAAAACTGTCTTTATTATCAAACAACTCGTTTATTTGCAACACTTTGTATAGACTTTTTTATGTCGATGGATAGAAAATATAACGGGCTTTCCAAAAATATGGCTTTTTGTGTTGATAGGGTGCTTCATTTGGCCGCCAGAGGGCTCCAAAGCTAACTAAACGTTTTTCTTGACTGTAACCACTCTAACTTCTGTGAGGGATTTTTTTTAAATCGGTTAGGTACGGCCTGATATTTGGGACAAACCTAGCACAGTGAGTGTCAAATTTAGAGCCGCAGCAAAACTGTAGAAAAAAAATCATTAAAGTCGATTTTCGCTTGCACTAAGTGGCCAACATAACGCAAAACCCATTGGAATAGTGGTGGCTTTTCAGGCAAATTTGACCCTTACGAAAATTGTCATTTGCAAAATCGGTTTTTCAAGAAATTTCTATGCATTACATCGTAGTAGACCTAGTAGCTCATGTTACCGTGTTCTCTTAATTTTCCACGGTCAAATAAGCCCTAACCAGTCAAAAAGTGTTTCTGGGGCACCCTGTGTAAACTGTAAATAACACGCGTATTTGTAACACTTATATATTTATTTGTATATTTACTTTTATATGTCGATGGACAGCCAATAAAATGAACTTTCCATTGACGTACAAAAGTCGGTTGGTTAGTGGTACCGTTTGGCCACTAGAGGGCGTCAACTTTGACCAATTTTTTTGGTGTATCCTTTTGTTTAATATTCAAAAACCCCCTTAATTGCACTATTTTTGCTAGAGTTTTCATCAATGAAGAGCCAATGGAATGACCTTTCTAAAAAGTTTGCCACATGGATTGAGAGGTTAAACGGTTTCGCCGCTAGAGAACGTTAAAGTTGACTATTTTTTTATGACTTTTTCCGTGCATCCTTTTGTTCAATCTTCAATAACTCGTTTATTTGCACCATTTTTAGTAGCGTTTTATACGTCAATGGATAGCCAATGAAATGAGCTTTCTAACCGTCTCCCAATTTGAATGGATAGGTTAGACAGTTCGGCCGCTAGAGGGAGTCAAAATTGCCCAATTTTTTCGTGCATTCTTTCGTTCAATCGTCAATAACTAGCTTATTTGCCACACTTTGTATAAACTTTTATATGTCAATATATAGCCAATGAAATAAGCTTTCTATTGACGTATAAAAGTTGATGGGTTAGGGGGTACATTTTGGCGCTAGAGAACGTGAAAATTTTTAAAAGTAAAATTACAAAATTCATAACTTTTCATTGTATTTCAACAGAATTCATTGAAATTACCAAACTTTATTTATGTTTAAATTTGAATTTAGATGTTTTCAAAATACCAATGTTCCTCCAGTAATGCCCATTAATTCCTAAAATTTGTACACCATAATGCCCCAGCGATTTACCCCTCGGAGAAAACCAACCCCAAACGCTGTTAAGATTTTACCAAATACGTCTAACCGAAATGTCACTTCGGTTCGTTAGACAGTACTAATAATTTAATATAATAATTTCAGTTAAAACATACATAAAACATGATAAAAGCTTTTCCAAGTTATTAAATGTATATTATCGCAAAATGAACGGGTTCCCTTCCGTCCAAAGCTGGTCGTTTCCTATTTTTGAGTTTTTTAAATTTTTCCCCACTAGTCAGATTTATCTATCTAAAGCCTAATGCGCTAGTTATTACAAGTAGTGGAACCGATCGCCATCGTGAACTTCCTTATTAAATTTTCGCATTTTAAAATACAGGCCGATCGGTCGTTTTTTTCCACTTTACCGTGGGAAGTTAAACTCTCGTTCTTGCGTAATTGCACCGGTTATTCGCGAGCAACCGCTAATTAAGGGTTTTCTTTTGGCACTCGCCAATCGACCAAATTACTAGCGCGGTGAGAAATGGTTTATTTATTAAAATTACTAATTAAAATAATCAATTTGATGCCGTTAAAATGACTTCTTCTGTATATGTGACATACACCAGGCAAAACAAGATTTGGCAACGACGTTCTTTACTAAATTAATTAAGTTGTTATTCTAACACGAAGTTTTGCATGTAAATGCCTGTGGGAATTATTGTCGTCATATATCTTTGAATATAAAACAATTGCAAGGTAACAACGGTAATTGTACAAAATTTAGGTCAGACTTATGGAAAAGTGCTGGAAAGTCTTGTAATGTTTTTAAGTTAATTCCACGTTGGTGGCCTAAGGTTCTGACTTGTATCACGTCTTCACTGGCCTATTTTGTTAGTTTTAATTGAAACTAAACACTTGTCGAAACTGAATACTGATCCGCCACTGTAATCCAAAGAATATAAAAAGTAAACTAATTGTTTGCATTCTTGAAACGGCTTTGTTTCCGTAACTAATGTCAATACATTAAAATCTATAAGGTTGCCTTTTATTATAGGCACATCATGTTTGCTTTAATAATATGCCTGCGTGTTGATGTTTACTTTCGCCATATGCTACTGTTTGAAGCGGATGTAGACGATAATAATCATTCCAACAGTTTCGCGTTTTAATCAGCAACCGATTTTTTTTTCATTCAGCCAGTACCACATTCCTGAACGAGGAATTTTTCATTTCACTTGACTGTCAATTGACAAGTCTCATTTATTATCACTCACCAACCTTAGTACGTTTCCTTTATGAATACGCATAACCGCAATCAATTAAGGGCCTCCTCAACATTCTTCGTCTTAAAATAAAATCCATTACTAAGTAGTTGTGCAAATGAAGACGGAGTCAGAAACTGAACCTGGAACTTATACCTATTAGCATTCTATTACTCATGCATTAGTAGGCACTTAACTAAAGTATGCATTGCATTAAAATATATCTTCGTATTATATCTCGGCAGTATGGCGCATTATTTTAGGATAATTGACCGTTTTGTCAATTACGAACTGATCCAAATTTGCGATGTAATTTTACCAGAAGTTGACCCACCACTGTAATAAAAAACATAACAAATAAAATTGAGAGAATGTGATGAAAAAATGTTGGTATACCCCAAATGAAAATCTTTGATGCAAAACCAAATAAGCATATTTTAAGAACATCAAAGCTTTTGTTCAGAATGGCAATATGGGAACAGGCTACAAAACCATATAACTTAGAGAATATAGGAATATAAATCTAGTTCTACACTCTCGTGGGATTACAGGATCACGATTCGGTGCAAGTTATTGGACTTTCAGAAACTTTACTAGAATTCGAGTCCGTTGGGCCAACTGTACCTAGATGAATTAAACCATTTTAATTCACACTTTTTGCCTTTTTTAGAATGATTTGCGGTTAGAAGTGTCATGATTGAAACGTCCGAGCTTTCCCATTTGTTTTAATTAGCTATTTCGATTTCATTTCGCGCAGAGTTGTTGGCCGGTACCATTAACCGCAACCACCGGTGAAACAAAATTGATATTAGGTTTGCAAAGTCTCGTATGAAAAAAACTAGCTTTCTCTCGTTGCCTCAACTGATGTCGAGATGAAGAAAATTGCAAAATTTTGACTGAAACGATTTGGTGCCCACTTGACGCGTGTTTGTGCAAATGTAATGAACGCGAATCGGCAGCCCTGACATAAGTGTTTAGCATTGAACCCGACCAGGCACGTAGGGGCGCCCCTTTGTCCAATATCAACACCCACATTTGTTATGGCAATAAATGCGTGCTTGTAAAAGCTGTAAATAAATCGTCCTAGAAGTAAACAAAGACGTTTATAGGACAGATTTGCCTTCTTGAGAATGAGATTTGAATTCTCTTCACACTTCGCCAAGTGTCATGTCGAATAATTATGACATTCCAATAACTATACATAGGCATAGTCAACACATCTATCACTGAGCCTGAGGGACAGTTCTCAAGAGCACCGTCGACGTCAATTTATTAATCGAATGTCTCACAAATCACCATATAAAATACGGTGCCGTTCACGGTCAGAGACACTTTCAAATTACTGCACAGCTTTGCTATGAGATCAACGTAAAACAACAACAACGCCCGTTTGCGTTTATCAGGTTGGTTAGAATTGTTGGAAAGGAAACAATAGACTACGAGTCGGGTGTGCACGACGGCCACCCAGAATCGACCAGCTCTCAAGTTTCTAGATTAGAAGTAATTATTCGACGAGTAGGTAAAAAATGACCGATAACGTGAACAACCAACAAGTATAAAATGCAGTACTTTATAAAATAACAATTTTAATCAATTATCTTCAATATGAAACCCTCGACGACACCACAAGTTTTCTCCCAGGCTATAAAATGCAGTTATTTAATTAGAAGCTAGCTCACAATTTTATGATTGACTTTTATTAGAATGGATTTTGCGTTGGGGCTCATTAGCGGCGCAATCAAGCTCGTTTCAAAGGGTTTATTTACATTTAAGGGTAATATATTTAATGAGAACCATTACGTTACCTTCAGTACAGGAAAGTCTAAGTTCCGATTTGTGAATTAAGTCGAAAAGTTAATTTTTCTAGTTGACACTTAGACTTAAAAACTTTAAATTAAAGCTGTTGTAATATTATTGAGTTAAATTTTGAAATGCCAAGCCTAGATTGGGTCCGATTTTGCAGTGTTGCCAAATCAAGCAAACCTTCAAATTTAACATTGAATTTGAATTCCTCGCAGACTACATAGTATTTCTTCTTAACACGTTTAAGTCTTGCACACTGGTGTTAACTATAATTAAATTGTCAAGTTCTGAAAAATTTGCTAACGTAAAGCTGTCTCTAGGCATTACCACGAGCCTAAATAGCTTGTAGACTAAAAGTGGGATAAAACCTACAGAGTGCTCCATATTTACCTTTTAGTAGGAGAGCCATAAATATTGCAGAAAGTAAATTTTTTAAGAACCATCTGTGTATTTTGTTCAGGAGGAAAAAACATTCAATTTACATCCGATCCACTGTTCTAATAAGTTCAACCATTTGTGACTTAACAATTATTCCTTAAAATGCACCTAAAAACGTAACTATTTGTTTATACAATTGTCAGACCTTTTGTCAGAGCAAAAAGAACAACAGAAGTCAGAAACAAGAACAACTTTGTTTTGAATCAATTTGAATTGAACCTTTTTGGACTTAAACATTTAATTATTGCTTTTTGCTAACAAAATCATGATTTTTTTCTTAAAAATCTGTCCAACGGTGCAAGATGTATTAAGAAGAATTACCAATAGTTCTGCAATGAACTCAAACATGGTATTAGATACAGGTTAAGTACTTCTTTTTGGTTAATCTAGTCTACACTCAAAATTTGCATTATAATATACATATTGAGCATTTCACTAGAGATTTCTAATTAATATACCATAATCGTGAATGACCCTGTAGATTATTTATGGATAGTTCTTGTCAACTTTCCACACCTGCAAAAATAATATGAACAGTTAACTTTGATCATTTCGGTGTAACGTTTTGAAGATGTTTGATGAGAAGCTAAATGGTGACAATGTTTTAAGTTATGTGGACCTTTGGAACAGTTAAAAAAACTGAAAACACTTTGGAGACATTTCCTCCACGAAAATGTGCGAGTTGATTAAGAGAATCAGGTTGGTTTCTGAACCACTCAAATATCTTAAAGAGGAATCAACTGGAAGATAAATAACAAAAAATCAAAGTGTTTTCTCTAGTCACATCAACATTCTGAATTTCTAGTGAAGAAAACAATAAATAAGAAACTTGCATGACTAGCATTGAATAAATTAAAATAACTGTCGCACGTATCAGAGGCGCCACTGAATCATCATCACGGGGAAACAAAACGTATTTACGTGATGTTTAGAAACGTTGACCCAAACGCTCGACATTAGCGTCGAGGGGGCAAAAAAATCACCCCGTGCCTGTTTGGAAATCAAGACGAGACTTGACGCCACTGTCGAAGGTTCTTTGGTAACGTATCGCAGGTTGCCCCCCAAGTGAGCGTCGGCGAGTCTGGCGCCAGTACCGAGGAACGCGATTCTACTTACGCAAAACGGACTATTACAAAAGGAGCATATTTTGAATTGGTAATCGGCCAACAGTGAGTACTTATGCATATTTATCTATTGTGTTCTCGTCACTGGCCGTATACGCGGAAACTTCTACTCGGATGCGCCTAGGTAGTACGGTTTTTGCAGCAAGATCCGCCTCAGCTCATAAATACGATTTACATTCGGTATATCTTAGAGGCTTCGCGTTCTATTCGGAATTGCAAATGTGCAGCCTTACATCTTGATAACGACTAGTAACCGTGAATTTTTTCACAGATTCGATCAATGAAGAACGGCTTCAGGTGATTCTGTTAGAAAAGTAACGACCGAAGAGTAGATACTTTGCCAAGGTATTTTGGTGTACACACTTTTTGGTATTATGAGGCACTTTCCCAAGTCCCACTTTTTTCTTATGAAGCATTTTGAGGTATTACGTATATTTCAAAATGTTTTTTGATATTTTGATTGGAAATTTTGAGCGAAATAAAGCCTAAATAAAGGAAATTTAGCGATATTTTAAGGAATACATTGCAGTAGACAATATAGTGTATCAATATAACAAAATTGACTGAAAATCGAACAGAACAGCATAGGCACATGTACCTAATTATTATAGTAACATCTTTGTTACATGATATCGAGTTGAAACAATATTCATTACAAATTATTATAATAATTTACCAAAAGACACGTGACTGTTTTGGATGGGTGTTTGGATGTGTTTTACAATTTCAGCTTTTACAACTGTCCAAATTTAATTTACCAAATATCAACGTAAGTTACATTTTAAAGTCACGTGACTGTTTTTGACAGGTGTCAGTTAGCTTTGACAGAGTTGTAAGCTCAAAATTGTATTATCAACGTCACGTAACGTGTATTTTACAATAATTTCAGCTCTTACAAGTGTCTAAATTTAATTTACCAAATTTTTAAATTTTAAACCACATTTTAAAGGTCACGTGACTAGTTTTGACAGATGCCAACTGCAGCCTTTACAGTGTTGCAAGAACATGCAGAATTGCATTTTTAACGTCACGTAATGTGTATTTTACAATTTAAGTTTTTACAACTATCTAAATTTAATTTACCATTTTCCAAAGTTTAAACTGGGTTTTGGAGTTCACGTGACATGTTTTTTTGACAATTTCAACTGGCCTTTACAATGTTGCAAGCTAAAAAAATTGAATTATCAAGTCACGTGACGTGTTTCTTTTAAATGATAGGTGTCTTTATTTGACACGTGCTAACTTGGTTACTATGACAGTTAGAAGATTCGTGCAAACGTCAAAATATAACCCGGAATTTCAAGTAACCGTACAAAAAATATTTTTTGCTAGTCAGAATTTGGAAAAACAGTCACCTGACCTTAGAAAATCAATTTTAAGCTTTCGGCACAATGTCAAATCAAGTGCCAAAAATTTGGAAAAACCTTTACATTGTCACCTAACCTAACCTAAAAACTGTCACGTGACTTTAAAAAAAAATCAATTTCATGTACAAATTGTAAAAGCAGACCTGCTATTTAGTTCAACCTAAAAACTCAGGTCAGGTGACCATAAAAAAAAAATAATTTCAAGGGTGTCATCAAGGTTTATCATTATCTCAATATCAAGGGACTTATATATTTGAAGCTATCCTGAGACAATTTAAAGGCATTTCGATGTATTTCAAAGCAATTGGAGGCATTTTAGGCAGTTTTATGGCATTATCACAATAAAGCATTATGAGAGAACAGAACTAATCTTCACCTAATCATTTAAAGACCACAAACGTATACTTGGTCAGTGTAAAAGTTTCCATTAGAAATCTTAACTCGGTAATGACAGTATCGCACGTTATAATCCTCTTAAGTTGAATTAATTAATTAACGTTGAATTAGGAAAGTCACTGCGATAAGCCTCCTGAGAAATTAGTAACAAAGAAAAATACGAAGCTTTTGACATTAATAATTAATTTTATTTAGTTATTACGGCATCGAAAATTTGCCACTTTCAAGTAAACATTATCAAGATGGGTTTTTGTTTTGCTATTTGGAAAGATAAGTTTCGAGTTTAATATTTTAAAAGTTTCGAAATTATATTATATTGTTAGCCTGATTTACCTTACTTTATTACGCAAACATCATAATCTTATCTAAGTTGCGGTGAATGTTAAATTGAGTGCTAATTTTTAGCCTAATAACAATATGTTAGCTATTACGAGTATCAATTGGTAAACTCTAAGCAGGAAGTTGTATCAACACGTTACATGATTAATCTCGAAAGAGTTATAATGTAATAAACTGATTAACCTAAATTTGAGCTGATTTTAAATATGAAGATTGCATTACTTCTTTAAAATGGATGCCAATTAAGAAAAACGTGACCCAAGTCAACCAAGTTTCTAACATATTGGCAGATTCCCACGCGTAAAAAGACAAAAAAATAATCAAATACGCAGCAAACATTTTATTGAAGATATGATTACCGACGTTATTTATCATCAGAACAGTTAAGTCAATAGCAGCTGTTTGATCGAAAAGAACGAAGCAGTGGGAACGCTGAACGTTAAGCGTTGAAGAATGTGTCCGTAACGAGTCACAACACTTTTAATGGCACCAAAGGCCAAATAGACCAAAGGCTATTGAAATAAATTAACCGAAACTAGCCATAAAACTGCCGACACCAACTTACCGGTTCAAGTTTCACCTAAACGCGAATTCGACTCGGCTAATCGTTTTTTTGCCATCACTCACCTGGAACAGAAGAAATAAAAGGAAATTAGTTTAACAAATAGTAACAACAATGCACAAGAGACCAGAAAAGTGACGAAAAGCACTTTCTATATGTTTAATGGGTGTTTCGTTGTAATTACGGTGTTTAGAGTTAGTTAACAATACCGCGACAAAATGGGTACACAATACAAACGATTCAGCTCGGGGGATAACTGTATCGACTTTCATTATTACCGATACCACAATTATTATTAATTAGTCGAGGAAGTCTGATTTTCCGTTGAACAACCATCTACATAGTAAGACCGCTTGACAGAAGCGGATTTTGTCATATAGTCTTTATTTCATAAACTTTGTCCCTTGTTGCTAGACCTGAAATTGCAACAAACACTAATACAAATTTCTGAAAATTACCATAACATTACTCTAGTCTTTACCACATATCCAGCTTAAATTTCTAATTATATAATGACCATTTTGAACATCGATAACAGGAAATTACATCAATTTATTGAGGTATCTAACAAATTAATTATGTAAATTTGAAACAGCTTGAATATAGTGGGTGCTAGTAGATTATTTGAAAAAAAAAAAACAGAATCTGACATTTTTATGGCCAGAACAGTTTGTTCGCTATTAGAAATTCATTAGCGATTACATAATTATTCACTGAATTGTGGGTTATGTTTGAAATTTTTACAATCATTGTTTAAATTCGTGGATCAGTCACTTATTCAAATTGTCAGGTGTGACTGATTGTTGCGGCACGTGATCGGTACGAAAAGCGTGAATGTGATATGACGCAAACGGACTTTTTGTGTTTTTGGTTCTTTTGTTTCCACAAAGGGTTGCATTAAACATGAGCGTTTATTTACCAGTCACCTCGCTGGAATTTTAATGCGGATTGTTCGGTTCTAGTTGGATAGAAAGAAAAAAAACGCCGCTATTTACGGTTTTTGTCGCGGCAGTACCGGTGTCGCTGAAGATTTAGCTTTGCGATACGCCAAGTTACGTGAAGACACGACATTTCATAAACTAATTATTCAAGTTAGCCCCAAGAAATTTTGCGAATTATTCGAGGAGTTTTTTTTTTAATGTAAATGTGACGCGGCCTGAGGCTTTTTGATCTTCCCAATCAAATTCCATTCTTTAAAGTTCGCGCCCATTGGTGTAGAAATTTTGAAGCACATTCTTGGGTACTATTATTGAAGATATTTTTCATCATACACGGTCTATTATGCCAAGATGTGAAAGTGTTTAGTAATAGTTGTGTCACGACTATTTTTGTTTGGGACTATAGTTGAAATTAGTGGTCCTTAAAATTCATAAGTACAAATAAGTTGACCATATTAAGTATATTCTGTATAACATCGACTTTTCTTTATTTTTCATAAACAGGTTATATATACCGATTAGTGACAGTGTTTTCACTGATAATCAAGCCATAGTTAGTTTGAATAGAACAGCGATAAAAAAGACCACACGTGAAAGGCATGTCGCTAAAATGTTCTACTATCGAAAACAAAGCCAGCAATTAGCGTAAAACAATTCATGAGAGCATACGAATATCGTTTTTGAATGGAGACTTTCTGCTGAATCTAGGTAACCGACTAAAAATTCCGAACCGAGAGACAAATGATTGTACATTCTTCGAGACGACAAAACAAGTAGGTCTGTAACACGCCTTTATGTAATTACAACGTATTATTGTTGCGTTGCAGCCGGTAGTACCAAAGTGATAGTGCCGGAGAACGTCCTTGCGCGGCCATGATGACGGATTCCACCTCCTTTTGCTTCTCGAAACCGGCAAGGCAACGGATCGGGACAAAAAAAAAACACTACAAGAGTGTTATGGTAACGGTTGTTTCTAACTACCATTCCATAATGGAGGCCTAGCCTACATCGAAAGATCAAAATAAATATTGTTATGAAAGGTTGCCAGTACTATTACTATACCTTGTCGGTAAATGCCGCCCGTATTTTGTTTTAAGGAAAAAAATATATGTCTAGAAAGGAAATGTCAAATTAAAACAATTGAGTAAAGTTGATGAAGTATAAACCGAAATCACTACTGCTCTGACGACTATAAATCGTTTCCAAGCATAAATTTACAACTTAAGCGAATCTAACTCATAAAGCTCACATTATTCCGTCATAAAGCACGCAATAAAATGGCGATTTATCCATTTAATACACTCATAAACCGATTACCCCTATACGAATAATGACGATGAATGGCCATTTGCGATGGATGATCATTGCAAACTTGAAATTAATCTCTCAATGACTGGTCGTAGACAGACAAAGTAGACTATTTCAATATGGTTAATCCCTTTGTTTGCATCTTGAGTTAAGATTCCAATTCACCTTCTCTCTTTCGATCTGTCCCGGATCGTTTTCAATATCGAGAAAGGTCCAGGCTGACATTTTCAAACCAATCTCGAACCATTATCAGTGAAAGTGTAGCGGTACCAAAGTTCGCAACTGGGCCCCGGGCGAATGGCGATATTAAACCCCAGTTGCACAATGTCAACATTAAATCAGAAGGTAATAGAAATACATAAATATAACGTGCTTTGTATTTCTTGCGTCAGCCAGAAATAGTAATTGAAAACGTGCACCACGTTAGGGGCGAAAAACAGAAGCCGATGGTACCATATTAAGGCATATTTTCCATTCATCAATATTACACACGCCAGAGATTATTTACACTTTCCAAAAACTGCAAGAAGAGCTTTTGTAACATGGAAGGATAAACCGATACTCATGAATTACTTTGCAGACATTAAGTTGTATTACACGTGTGAATTAAACAAATTCGTGTTTGGAATATGAGTGTAATTATCTAGGCAATAAAGTAAACGTAACAACATTGAATTCTAATGTCTTTCTATGTGTGTGTTAGTCCTATTACGTTAAGATACTTAGATAATGATGGGCGTGAATGATAATAATTGAGTTGGAAAAAAATCAGTTTGGGGGTTGAGCTGCTGATAATTTACGACAACTTATAAATGTTACTACTATAGGAATTATAAAAAATAGTACAGCATCTAACCAAACCAAAACAGGACCTATTATCATACCATTGTATGTGACTTCTGACCAAAAAACCAGTAGTAGAAACTTCCAGCAGATCAAAATCGGATAAATTTATAACAACATAAGATAATATCGTACAGATAGAAGAAAACCCAAATGTCCCGCCCACAACACAATAAATAACACGAGAAAGGTATTGCAGGAAACTAGCATCATTTCAACCATTATCAATACGTAAATCAACCTATAATGGTTCACAATCAAGGACAACAGTAGGCAATATATTATCGGGACAGGCGTATCACCCACATTTTGTAAAATGGAATAAGTAATAAAAGTATAACGAGCTTGATATTAAACGAAAGCGTGGATTTGCAGAATATGAGACAATATTTATAAGGTATAAAAAGTTGATATTTCCAACCATTGGAAGGAAATATGAAGATGATGAATAAATCCAGGTCTCCTAAAGCATAATCTTTAGGATGTCTGGTAACATTTTCTCAAATATGTACTAATACTCTATAAAACATCTTCTACACTAAGATTGTTCTATGTGAAATTAAGTACCTAATGTTGTATGTATATATTCCCATAGCTTGTTTTACCTGTAAAACAGTTGAATTCTTTCTATATAACTATCTTTTATTTTCTTCACACTTCATTCTATCAAATAATCTTCAATGGTCCTTATAGAAAATCACACATAGTGGGTAATTTGTGATTTGTCACAAAAAACAGCTTTCAGCTTGCTGATTTTTTTCACCAATCACAAACTGCCCATTGTGCTGTAATTAACCATTACTCTGATTTCCAGGGATCGAAAAAAGCAAACATAACCAGCGGATACGGAACTAGTAGATGACGACAATGGTCAATGAAATTGTCCAGACGTCTCTGCGCTACCATAAGTCAATATATGCTAATAATGTGTGTTATCAACGTGATAAAAATAGCACTTTGTCCTCGTGCAATGTTGAGCGTTCAAGGAAAATCACACAGGCTGTGAATTTATGTCTTTTTCGTAGAAATACGTAATGAAGAACTAGTGAACTGACGCCATTTTCAATTATCATGCAAAGTACCGGCCAGTTATACAAGAACGATTAAAAAGTTTGTATAATAAGGTCGATTGTTAGCATGTCCGCCATTATTTCAGTCATGAATTCCTAATAGTTTCCTTTTGGCCACCCGACCACACATCCGGTGGTGAACGTTTCAATCCGAGTCGGGCAAGATAAGAAGCGTCGGCCAGAGCAAATTTATGGTCCGATTCGTTTTATCCACTGGAAATTAGAATGCAGAAAACGCGTCGGGACACATAAATTTTATTAACGCTTTATAAATGGAAAAGCCGACGGTGGTACTGGCATGCGGTTCGGTACAGCATGAATTGCAAGAGAAGAGGAAAAGTCTGCGACCCGGCCAGATGACGAAGACGTTAAATAACAACGCAAACATAAATTATCTATCGGGGCTCTGTGCTCGTACTAATAACCCAAATAACCGACAAGAATTATTATATTTGACCTGATTTCACCTTGAGACCCATAACCAATCGACTAACCTCATTTCGCGCTCGTTGGGCAAAATTACAGGTATTCAGCCCTGTTATTGTGGGGCCCTGGCATCGAAAACACCTGAAGATGATCGGTTCGTAACGGTCTTAGATGCCCGCGGCCTTAGTCATCATCATCGTTTCGCATTCATGGGTACCACCGCGAGCGGTTCTTTGCGTCTACAATGGGAATCGTCAAATATTTCTGAAATTCTTCTTTGCTTAGGTCAGGCATCTTCTTCGCGTCCGTTTGACGTTATGCAGGTCACAGACTCAACATGGTGGAACAATGAAACTCGACGTTGCCATAAGGTCGATTTCCAGTTTCCTCGCAATTTTTATGGCTATTGTTTTACCAAACCAGCTTAACAATAGTTGCTTTTTTTATTCAAATGCTGATGTGTGCGAGAGAATTATGGCGCGTATGGGAATGTAGGTAAGCGAGCATTGAAGTTAATGGCTTCCTTGAGACGAAAATACTTTATTGTACAAAGTCTTCCATATACAAACATGTGCGGTACATTTTGAAGGTATACATTGTATTCATGGCTTTAACGCATTCATAATTTTTAACTAAGTAAACCAGGTGGTGTTTGCACTGTTCTCATACGCTAGCGAATTTGGAATTTTGTTGCATCATCTTGCATATTGTCCCAGAGTTAACAAGCTTTAGGAAATTAAAGGACTTATGTAGATCTTTCCCATCCTCGACCGTATTCACATCAAAAGTAAGTCCTCCAACGCTTTTATGATGGTGGCTGCCAAATTTGATGACCGTTATATTATTATTTATTGTTTTTCAGATTCAGACTTTTTCTAAAATGTTTCTAAAGCTTTTTTCTTAAATGGTGAAAATACCCAACTAATTAAAAAAAAAACAACCTACTCTAACCAGTGGGTAGTTAATCTAATGGCAGACGGAAGTTTTTTTTTAATGATCACCATGTCGGGTAAAAAATCGATTAGTATTGACCTATGCCACGCCTCAATGCACTTCACCATATTAATTAATATTCATATGAAAACCGCGGCACATATCAAATTATTTTTTTTTATTTGCAACTGCACTCCGCTTATGGACGACCAGACCAAATATGCGATGGCGGTGTAGCATTGACAATAGATGGCGGATGGCAAATAAAAAAAAACTAATTTTGGAATTGGTATTGTTCTGAACCGACAAGTTGGCGATATTGCACTTTACATTCGACCGTGATTTTTTTCCTTTGTCGCCAGGAAAAAAACAATCATTTTTCTTCAATTCTCGAAACAATAGGAAATACTTTAGAATTGTAAAACGCCATTACAAAAAAAAAGGTTACAGTGATTATGTCACTCTGACCTATGCCACAAAATATTCACATGCATTTTATTACCTCTATAGGTGTAGTAACACGAACTAATGTGTTTTATTTAACTAGAACTGGTATACTTGTTACGAGTAGGTTGATTTACTGGAAGAATATGCTGGGGAATGTTATCAAAAGGTAAAAAAAATGCATTCGAAACAACCGCTCTTAAGCAATAAAAGATTACGTAACACCTTTTGTATTACTAGGTACAAAACAGTAAAAAATGTGGTTATACACTAATAGGTAAATCACGTATTGTACTCGTTGACTGAACAATTTAGCAAATTGTAAGTAGCTCATCTAAGACTATTTTTGTGTTGTTTTGTTATTTTTTTATTGATATTAATCCAGTTTCAATAGAAATCTTTGATACCTTTATCACATATAATCAGACTGTAACGTCACGTCTATTTTTGATAACAGAAAGTTTCCTTGTTTTTGAATGAAAGTCATTCAAAACTAGGACAATTTGATAAAGGAATTAAAATGTTAGTAAATAATCCCCTTACAGAAATGAATTTGTTTGACAAATCATTTTGGGTATTCAAACTCAAAATAGTTGAAAATCCCAATAAATCTTGTACTGACTTACCTGTACAAAACAAATAGATCTTTAGCTAAAATTGATTAGGTAAGTGTCAAATAAACAGAAATTTTTAATTGAAGAAATTAATTTTGACTGTCATTTAACATGTTTTCTAAGTTTTAATTACGAAGCTTATTCAATGTAAAACAGCAAAAATTATACTGTGGCACGCCCCATTCGCCTTTTAAGTCATTTGTTTATTCTCGCAATATATCTTGTGTCCAATTTTCAAACAGGTTTCGCCTATTGAAAGTTAGAAATTAAACGTGGTGGTCATTCAACGGTATGTAAAATAAACGGGGTCATCCAAGAGCTGGTTAAGATTTTACGCTCGTCTACTAGGTGTTACTTGGTTATTTATCGCTTTACGACACCCGGTATTCTGCTACACAATGGTTGTACTGGGGTTCTGACCACAAAAATTTTTTGCCAAATAATACCCACATTTCAGGTGTCCACAAAGAGGCCGATAATCCACTTGGGTTACCGTGGCACTACATCTGCATACCATAAAGATAAAATTACAATTTATGGGTAAAACACCGGCGGGATGGAACTCTGGTCTGGTCGTTATTTAAAATGCTGGGAACACACGTATGCGAAAATCCTCCTCAGTGCGGTGCAGTTGGTTTTTTACCCCAGGCTATCGCCGGGTATTTATTAAATAATAATAATATAGGGGTCTGCTCAATCTAGACTGCCTTAGGAATTATAAAATATGATAACCGGCCTAGTCAAGGTTGATCAAACTACAAAAAATTCCCACGAAAGATCAAACACGCGACCGAGTTAGATATTACAAAATGTCGTCAAAAAATTAAATACCTGTCTGCAATGAACCCAATTGATTACTCGCAAACCAACTGTTCACACTGTTATTAGAGGTTCCGCTGGTTACCCCGTTGGTATGCGATGCAATAAGTCATGCATTGCGCAACTGAAATTAAGTTCTAATTTTATTTTTGCAAAAATAATTACAAAAGTTAAAGTAAAAATGTGTGACGCTTCTCCAAATTTACCTGAAGAAACTAGTTAGATATGGATTACTTAAAGCAAAGAGATACAGCCAACCAAAAGTTTACATTACAAGTGTGGTAGTAAGGGGTATATTAAAGCGAGGGGTAAACCGCTGGGGCATTATGGTGTACACATTTTAGGAATTAATGGGCATTACTGGAGGACATTGGTATTTTGAAAACTATTAATAGAATTGGGAACGTCTAAATTATATTATAAAAAAAATCATAAAATAATTTTTTCTATACATCTACCATTCAAATTTAAACATAAATAAAGT
Organism: Ips typographus; assembly: GCF_016097725.1. Taxonomy (NCBI): domain Eukaryota; kingdom Metazoa; phylum Arthropoda; class Insecta; order Coleoptera; family Curculionidae; genus Ips; species Ips typographus. The sequence continues at coordinate 12,472,315 of NC_138425.1, read as the reverse complement.
TTGGTAATTTCAATGTATTTCGTTGGAATACAATGAAAAATTATGAATTTTGTAATTTTACTTTTAAAAAATTTAACGTTCTCTAGCGACCAAACTGTACCACTAACCCATCAACTTTTATACGTCCATAGAAAGCTTATTTCATTAGCTATTTATTGGCATATAAAAGTGTATACAAAGTGTGGAAAATAAACTAGTTATTGACGATTGAACAAAAGAATGCACCAAAAAAGTCATGAAAAAATTTGTCAATTTTGACACCCTCTAGCGGCCGAACTGTCTAACCTATCCATTCAAATTGGGAGACTGTTAGAAAACTCATTGCATTGGCTATCTATTGACGTATAAAACACTACTAAAAATGGTGCAAATAAACGAGTTATTGAAGATTAAACAAAAAGATGCACGAAAAAAGTCACAAAAAAATAGTCAACTTTGACGTTCTCTAGCGGCCAAACCGTTTAACCTATCAACCCAAGTTGGAGAATTTTTAGAAAGGTCATTCCATTGGATCTCCATTGACGTATAAAACTCTAGCAAAAATAGTGAAATTAAGCGGGTTTTTGAATATTAAATAAACGGATACACCAAAAAAATTGGTCAAAGTTAACGCCCTTTAGTGGCCAAACGGTACCACTAACCAACCGACTTTTGTACGTCAATGTAAAGCTCATTTCATTGGCTGTCCACCGACAAATAAAAGTATATACAAAGGGTTACAAATACGCGTATTATTTACGGTTTACAGACAAGGTGCCCCAGAAACACTTTTTGACTGGTTAGGACAAATTTGACCCTGTAAAATTAAGACAAAAATTACGGTTACATGAGCTACTAGGTTGACTACGATGTAATGTATAGAAATTTCTTGAAAAACCGATTTTGCAAATGACAATTTTCGTAAGGGTCAAATTTGCCTGAACAGCCACCACTATTCCAATGGGTTTTGCGTTATGTTGGCCACTTGGTGCAAGCGAAAATCGACTTTAATGATTTTATTTCTACAGTTTTGCTACGAATTTAAAATTGACACTCACTGTGCTGGGTTTGTGCCAAATATCAGGGCTGTACCTAACCGTTTTAAAAAAAAATCCCTCAAAGAAGTTAAAGTCAAGAAAAACGTTTAGTTAGCTTTGGAGCCCTCTGGCGGCCAAACAAAGCACCCTATCAACACAAACGACCATATTTTTGGAAAGCCTATTATATTTTCTATCCATTGACATATAAAAGTCTATACAAAATGTTGCAAATAAACGAGTTGTTTGACAATAAAAACAGTTTTGACTTAACCTTCAATAACTCGATTATTTTGACAGTTACAGGGTGGTTCAATGTATCAATTTAAAGAATAAAATTTTCAAATAAGTGATCTAATACAAACTTACCTTAATTTTGAACAAAGAATCAGACAAAAGGAGTGTTTAATTTGAAAAACGTCCTTTTTTAGAACTGGTTGTTTGAGCTCTTTTTTTGACCATCCTGTATAATATATTTTATCGTTTTTCTCCATCCACTCTTAGAACAAACCTTGTATAACACAACAACACAAAAACCAAGAAAAAAACGTTTCCTGATATGCATAAATTAAAATTATTGTTTTGGAGACTGAAAATATTAAATTTCACATAAAACGGCAAATATCTCAGAAACGGATACAGAAAAGTGTATGCCATTAATACACGAAATATGTCTAGAATTCGTCGTAGAATCCAAAAATGCAATAATATACAAGGTGTCCCATTTAAACTAAGCAACAGTTGATATCTACTTCCGGTTAAATCGTTGCACGCATATTTTCTTACTTTTACTTCTTTTTTAAGTAAAAAAGGCATTTTTAGACTCTCCAGTCGTGGTAATTCTGAAAATTAGTGGGTATGGTTAGGTTAGGTTAGGTTAGTTACTGGGAATTATTAGGAATTACTAGGCATTACAAGGAATTAGTGGACATTATGGGTATATTAGGAATTAGTGTACAAAATTGTACTCAGCGGTTTACCCCTCGTATTAAAGGGACCACTCTTCCACAAAATCGACAAAGTATACAAATTGACACTAAAATACTACAAACAAATAGGCAAGACATCTTCTAACAAAAGGCTTTGTTAAGCACTCATTTGACAACTACACTAATCCAGCATCATAAAATACAAAAGAAGAACAGACTATTGGCAAAGATACATACATTTATATTCATTTCCTGAATTAGTACCAGCCAAATTTTTGCATACAGTGGGAGGTTTACAGTGCTGCGATTTACGCAAATTATCCACACGTGGACTTAACAGCCAACTTTTGACTGTGACATTATCTCAACAAATGCCACACTCCAAGAAAACTTACGTGACTGTTATCACTGAAACAATCCAACTGTAAAGAAAATTCTATACAATCAATAAAAACCGTAGAGATAATAGGTACGCTATAAGTTAATTAAAAAGCCTTCTATCTGGTTTTCAGGTGGAAGACGTGGAAAAAAATGATTATAAACCCCAGAACAATCCAATAAATCTCGGTACACGTAACGTTCGTGTTTTCTGCTAACGAAGCCGAGGAGAGGAATTTTTCATCGATGGTCGTCTATGCTGGTTCTCTACCCAGAGAGTACAGATCGAAGACGGATTTCTCATGTAATCTTCACGTAATCTCAAACGCGCGTCCTTGGAAGGTCGTACGACCTGTGGTACGACCGTTGCGGCCGTTGGCCCTCCGACAATAGTCCGGTAGAAGACGTTGAACTGGTTGTTTCTGTGCTTCGATTGGTAATGAGGAATGTGTCTTTTATTGTAAAAAAAAAATGTATTATGACCTATTTTGCTACACACATACAGACAGTGATTTAGGAAATCGCTGCGACAACATAATCTACCAATTTCACTTTCAAAGTCACGCATTTATAAATACTAATAATTTAAACCCATGAAACATCAAATGAGTTCCATTAATACTTCTTGCTAGTTCGGACCGCAAAACTTTCACATAAGCTGCAGCTTTACAGATATTTTCTAAAATTTTAATGATTACGTGATGACTTAGAGTTTGGTAAATGCGAATTATTTAAAATTAAAATGGTAAACAACCGCTTAAAGACAATTTACATTAAAGAAACCGCCAAGTACGATAATGGCAAACTGATAACCTTCAAAGGAATTTGTATACAATCGACTAGTAACCGGACATCTGGTCAAACAACATAAATTATGCCAGACAAACGTTTAAATTTGTAGTTATTACCGTTGCATTATTAGCAAACAAACTAAACTTGAACCGTACAGAGTAATAAGGAACTCAGGCTAGTTCATTCCACTCCCAAGTAACTTACCAGAGCCATGACATTTTACGGAGAGTGACACTAATTACTGGCATAAACTTATTAATTTAAGACATTTAAGAAAAATCTAAAAACACTTCTATCCCCCTCTAACTTCTCAACCGGACACCGCAATTGCAATAATATCGCAATGCTAAAGATACATAGTACAAAGAGCTGTTGCGAGTACCTACTATAGGAAGCCGTTTGCTTTAATTTCTTTTTTCAGAAAAAAAGTCGCGCTAATTGCACACCCGACCAAGGACAATGAATACGAGCCGCACAAAAGCGTTTTTATCTATACGCCAGTACCACTTTGTTTGCGTGTTTGTTGTACTATCGGCACAAACGAGTTGATAAGGACGTGATTTACTCGCCGACATCTTGCGAAAACGTCGCAATTAATATTGTAGATGGTAACATCGTTTAAAAATAAACAAAATTACCACAGAGTTGTTAGAACATATCAGGGATTTGCCACCCACCATGAATGTAGATACAAATTGTTCTCAAACTGAAAGTTGTAAATCCGGTGATTGTGATGGCCTGCAGGATCTTCCTCTGTAATATAGTAATTCCTTGAGAAACTTGTGGTGAATTCTAACCACTGTTATGAATATCGTCATTTTGCTTTGCATCCGCTTGACCCATTATTCCATCCGGATGACCAATATATTTCTCAAAAGACAACTTAGCGGAAGAACTGCTTACTAATATACAGGGTGGTCCAGTTTTAAATGCCAATAATTCACCAATCCATAGCCAATTAAAAAATAAGTTGACATTCATTATGTCATTTTCCTGAAAAGTGCTTCCTAAGGAAAATACAGTCCTTCAAATTTCTGTTTAAAAAATCGTTTTTTTTTTGTCATAACTGTCAGACCGTTGGAGCAATATTGATCAAATTTGGAACAAGCACTTTATTACACGTCATTACGGTCAAAGACCCAAAACTAACCCAACCCAACTTAAAAATTGTCTTGGAAACGGAAAATTCACTTAAGAAGTTTAAAAAATATTATTGTAGCCAGTTTCATAGTTTCCAGACAAACTGAAAGACTTTAGTTTTGAAAATTGACTTTTCATGCAAATCGAGAGGCTTTAATACTGAAAATTGACTTGTAGACATAAAAACTAAGTACTTTTTCAAGAATTTGTTACTACAAATTCATACATTTAAACCTTAAAAATTGACTTGAACTCCAAAATGTAACTGAACTAATGAAAAGTGACATCAGAAGCTTAAAATTTGCATTTGAAGTAAGTTTTCATAATTTGAAGACAAATTTCAATATTTTACTCTTGAAAATAGTCTTAGATGCAGGACATTGACATTAGATTCATGAAAATTGTCTTGAAAACTAACTTTTCGTGCTTTTTACTTTGCTTTTCATTTTCTTCGAATTCTGGACTATTTTTAGTGCTTCAAAACTGGTTTCAGTTTGGAAAATCGAGTTTCAAGACTATCTTCACCAAGTTATTGACATAGCAAACTTAAAAAACAATTTTTACATTCTTTATATACTTAAAATGGCATTCCAAGCTTTGTCACTATTAAATCGACTTCTAGACACCTCAGTGCTAAAAATTCGGGTATTTCTTAATAAACTAGACTGTGTTTAGTATTTTAAGGCTGTTTTCAGTGCCTCAAATCGATCGTTTCAAGACTATCTTTACAAAGTTTTTGACTTATCAGGCCTAAAAGCCAGTGTGTCCACTGACCATAGTCTTGAAAATGTTATTTCAAGCTTCTTCACTATTAAATTGACTTCTACACTCATAGGTGCAATAAATTGTAGCATCTCTAAGAAATTCAGACTGTTTTTAGTGCTTTTTAAGACTGAAAAATCGAGTTTAAGACTATTTCCAAAAGTCAAGTTTCTTCAGTAATAAAAGTAAAAAATGTTGGTACCAAATGCTACAATAATAGTCTTGAGAACTAATTTTTAGAAATAAAGTCCGAAAATTTAATTTACTTCTAGACTTGTTGTCCAGTCCAGAAAATTGAGTTGTACACCAATTAAAGTCTTGAAAATATACTTTTGGACTCTTTAGTCCTAGTAAAGTCAGTTCTAGCATTAAAAGTCAACTTTTATATTATTTTTAGTAGTAAAAAATGAGTTTCATGCACAATACAATCTTTGTCTTGATTTCCGGACTTTTTTTAGTTCTTGAATGCCAGTTTCAGACACTCAACCAGGATGGCAGTCTGAGAAAGCGAATCATAAGACCATTCCTAGTAGTAAAAAAGTTTTTAGACTATTCAGTACAAATTTGGACTTTCACAAGTCTTGGATGTTCAGTTTTAAACTATAAAACAATTTTTTAAATTGAAATTTGGAGGACTGTATCTTCCTTAGGAAACCTTTTTCAGAAAAATGACATAATGCAAGTCAACTTATTTTTTGATTGGCTATCAAGAATTATTGACACTTAAAACTGGACCACCCTGTATTGTTACCATTTTTCATCTGCAGGAACAACTAATCAGAACGACCCGTATACCTATATGACACTGATGAATAGATTCGACTGATATCGGACGTGTCTAGTGCTATAAATCGTTTACACTATTTCCTGTTTAGTACCAATCAATGCAAAGTCTGGAATGAGTAGTTCTCATCCCATTTTCTTTTGGCCAACACACACTTCATAGCAACATTTAAGAATATCCTCCAAATAGTTTGGCATTCTTGGACTGACAAGTAGTACAACTACAGGAAAAAATCAATCAGATTTAAATCTGGACATCGTGCAGGTCATTATTATTTTAGTCGGGTTAACGGTGTATTTCCGGAGTAGGATTTGATCAAACAGCTTGAACACACTGGGTTTAGACCGAATTGGTTCCACTGAACCGAATTTTACACTTCTTGCTTTCTGTTTGAAAGTTGAAATTACGTAAAGTAAGCTCTCGTTTCCGCTTAAAGGGTTCTGTGGATAAAGGTACCCCTCTAGTAAAATTGAATATGATTGTTTAAGTGGCTACTTACAAAGTCAATAATGCGATCGAATGATATTACGTTAACCCGTTTAAGTACCGTTGCGCCAACCGTTTTAACACCAATTACGCTATTAGTTCAACATTTAACGAGCAATTGTGTCTAATGTTCTTCGTAGTGCATAAACCGAGCGCAAATTAGGGGCTTTCATAACCGTTGGGAGTCACGACCATTTGTTTTTGTCTTTATGGTCTGGTGCAGTTGAATGATTCTTTTCCCCCAGTTTATTATTCACAATTTTACTAAGTCATTTACCCAGTTGTTGGTGTCTAAGTACGCTGCTTAATCCGGAATTTACCTGAGATTATATCGAAACCGCTAAAAAACCTTGTTTAGATGGTAATCAGATTCTGTATTATACAAGATGTATTAATTTAAGCAAGTATGAGCGAATAAGTGACAAGATAGACGTGTTTGCTCGATGAACTAGAACGTCTATTGGCGACTTCCTATTTCCTTATTTTATCTCTTAACGCTACCGAGTTTTCAGCCTGACTGGTTAGTGGTTATAAAAATGCAACTTTTTTCCTGCACGACTCTTCCTCCGGTAACAAACAGTCGAAACGAATCAATCGTGAATCACACCATCGCCTCAGGCCAGTCAGATTAACGGAAGGTAAAGGTCGTTCCGACAAAAGGTGATGCCAATGATGCCAAAAAACGAATCAATCCAAACTCGTTTTGTGGTTCTTGCTCGTTTAGTCGCCGATGTTTACTTTGAACAATTGAATTTGCCTTCTCTCCTGCCCATATTTCCTTTTTTAATCGCTCCTCGGACGTATGAGATGAGATGCGTGTGATCGGTCCGAAGGAGTGTCTAGCAAGTTAGTCACGTTATGATTTTGCATTTTTAATTACTAAATCAGAACGGTGTCACGTTTCTGTTGGATCATCATGACATGTTTAACGAAATGGCATATTAATCTTCATCTAATCTGAGAAAAAAATTAATTGCCTTCCATATTATAGTTTAGTAGGTCTAAAGAAAAGTGAAAAGCTGTGGTGTAACAGAGAAAGGAGAAGAACCACTAATTTTTCTTGTTTCTTATATGTGGAGTATAAATCTCAGCACAGTGGGTAGTTTGTGATTGGTCAAGAAAAAGTAACCATTGTGTTGAGATTTACACAAAAAGCTGTTCATGAATGTAATTCACAAAACCTGGTGCCTTTTAAACACCTAAAGAACATATGACTGAACTTTTAAGTATTTTAACTTCGGTCAAAAAGTAGTTATTGGAAAGTTAAGGCACTCTTGACCTAACTGGTGGTCAGGGAAATCCGAATACTAAATACGAAAATCATACCAGCCACCAGGAACTACTAACGCGAATAAACAAGAAAATTAAAGGAACTTGAAACTCGTTAAAAGATGCTGAGGTCGAACGTTCTTCGCATCAGAGAAAGTAGGCTAAATATTCATTGGTCATGAATCGGTCAATCGCGATGTGGCAACCTCCAGTCAGTATCGGTTTTCTGGTTTGAAGCGAATAAAGAGCAAGTCCTGTTATAAATGGACGATCACCAGTCCCTTTGATACAGATTGACGACATAGATTTGAAAACCATTTAAAAGTCAACGTAACAACCTTAAAATCCGAAAGCTCTTTCTCTGAACACCTAATTTGGTCCGTATCACAGTTTTGCATCTGCGCTCGCCTAACTTAGACCGGCCTAAAGGTTTGTAGGACATTTTGTTTAGCCAAAGAGTCAAGTCGTGTCTCACGATCGTTTGACTTTTGAATTCCCAATTTACTCAAACAAAGAAAATTTTTTAGGTCGAAAAATCGGTTTGTTGTGGGTGACTGGTGACATGCATGAACGACTTGCCATTTACTTAGTCAAGTTCTGTAGTACTATTTTGCAGAAATCACAGGAAACAAATAATTCTAGATATTTATTACAATAATACCGCTTTTCCGAGTGTTCTCTTCCTTAATGGCATCGTTAATGCCCTTCCTATACTCTCAATTACTTAATATCCCAATAGGATATAGTTGCCATATTATTTTCACTAATGGCCATATTGAACTCCAAATAGGAGCATTGACCTTTTTTATTTTCATTCATGCTGACTCTAAAAATGTGCGCAGCATACCAATAAGCAATTCAGGGGGGCCATTAATTTTTTCAATGCACTTTATAGACGTCATCAACCAAGCTTGAGAAAAGAGGGATCTGTTGTTAATTGACTTCTCTAGTAAATTCGGTTGACATGCCTGTAGTAAACAAATCGATAGAAAACTAAACGGCAAAAAGGTCAATGTTCTTCTTTAAAAGTTTGAATAATGACCGTTACCAAAACCATGATTATTGCGCAGTAAAAGCCGGTACTGCCTAATTGCTCAAGGCCCATTTAAAGCAGTTGAACGCTTCTCTTCTTTTTTTCGACAAACTCCTGTATTGTTCCAAAAGTACAGTTCGTTTTTGGCAGTCGAGTTTGTCACGCACTTTTGAATATTCTTAACGGGTCCGCCTTTAAAGGTTTGTCAATGCTAATAAGCAGAACTCTGTTGGAAAAGTGGGCGATTTTTTTGTTTGGTACTACCTGGGATACTACTGTTCAATTTTAGTAATGTGCCACCAGAACTATTTAATATGATACTGACAGCCCTGTTTTGGCAGTAAGCTGCTTTTTTACTGCTGTCAAATTGTGTAGTTATTAGTGTAGTAAAAAATGTCAATTTTCCTAAAAAAATACACTGAAAACGGCATAATCTCAGTGTTTTCAGATTTTAAAAGTTTGTGTGATTAGAGAGAGAACTAATTAATTCAATGTGCAAGTATAGGAAATTAGTTAGCGACCACATTAAGCTTACAATGTCATATTTATGTTTATTACCAAATTTTGAATTTTTGGAAAAAAGTTTTTACAAATGACAATTAAGACTTTTCCGAGGACTTTTCATAAAGTAGAGTACCTTTCACAATACTTGAACTTTGTTAAGAGTTTGTTTGTTAATGCTGGACAGCTTTGAACTCCTCTAGGAACTCCTTATCTAACCTACTACTGTATATAGGATGTAGGTAAGTAGTCAAGAATATAACAGACAAAAAAACAAAAATTAAACTATATCAACCAATTATTTTAAATTTTCCTATCAAACCAATAAAAATACAGAACACCCAAAGTGTGAATTGTATCTGAAGGTGTATATTATTACATTTTTGAGACTGCTGGAAGGTTATCAACATCACCTTATCTGCTTATAAAGCTTCATCAATCATTTACATACCTACAGATAAGGTTTATACTGTGGTCTACTATTATTATTATGATTCAGGATAAAATTATTCGCCCTGTGATAATGAAAGTATCAACTGACCTGCCAAGTGGAGTTTTATCCACATCGTAGACCTCCAATATGTTGTGCTTCTGAACGACGCTATCCAAGACGTCGCCCTCCAGTTGAAGCAGCCCGTCTTGTGAAGTCTTGTAATCCAGCATTTTACTCAGTCCACTCAAATTCACTTCAATCACAACTAAAAGAAAAAGTGTCCGAAAACTTATTAAAATTTTAATAACGACCAAAACGGCATACAACGGAAGTGTCTACCTGGGTTTAGGGACCAAAGAAACAGCTGCCTGTCTGTTGGGTTAGAATTTTGAAGGTTATGTTAACGTCTTTTTTTTTGGGGGAGAGGGGGACCACTTTCGAGCTACTAAACAGGAATCACGGTGAACGTAAGGGTGCGAATCACATGTTTGCGACCGACTCTATTTGCCTTTATCTACTTGGAAACGTGTTAACGAAATTTAAGATATCAATGAAAACATGAACACATTCAAGCCGAACTACCCGAAGCGCTAGCTTGCTGCGTCCTTGCCTGCGTGCGTACAACTGACTTACTGACAGCGGTGACAGTTCTGTAAAGAAACAAATGCCGAGCACCGAGCCGCCACCTCTTTTGCCACGCGACGTTGCCGGCTTACTCAAATTATCCACAAAGTTTCCAACTAATGTAACATTTGCATTATATGTTTTTACCCATTAAAGTTAACTCGATCTTTAGGCTTTCAAATGACTAATTAGCCCTCAAAGGTATTCCAGTAAGTCATCAACGTCTATAGTAAACTATTTGATCACGGAAATTCAACCGACAAAATAGACCTAACTAAAAATAATTATTATTGACTTGTGATGATTTACGAGTTGTTGTCATATTATTCGGGTCATCAAAACTCGCAGATTAATTTGTATAGAATCACCGTAGCAAAAGCTATTAAACTTAACGCAGTTTGGCAACGTGCCAACCACGCGACTGGAACACATCGCTACACAGTTCATTCGAAAATCGTTTTAATGCCCACTTAACATAAAGAATCGTATTAGTTAATAAAAAATTATTTGTTGCAGTTTTTGCTTGCGATTTGTTCGAATGTATTTTATTGTTATAGTTACAACAATATTAGCTGTCATAAAATGGAACTTGGAGCTGATCGTGCCATTCTGAACATTAAAATAAAAAACAATCATCAAAATCAAGATGATCATTTTAAAAACCACCTAAAACACTTTGGGAGTCCAATATATTAGAATTGTTGCACAGCGTTAGCCATCCTTGCATTGTTTACTTCAATTAGACGACAGATAAGCCCAAGAAATAGAAAAAGAAGAATTTGACATAAGCAAGTTGATAGCACTGACACAACTCAGCTGATTGTCAATATGTCAGTCCAGTTTATTTTGGTATGACACATTTGACCTTTTTATAGTTGGGGTTTAATATTTAAAAAGCCGATAATTTGAAGAAAAACAACATTTGTGGAGTTTAAATTGAAAGTTGAAATGTCCATGGAAAATGTATCGGCAGGAATGTCAGAAGAAGAACTGGCTCAATTTGATTGGCTTAATCTTCACAATGAAATGGACAAAGCACTACCTCAAGAGTCCAAGCTTGATAAACTAGTCAGAAAATGTAAAGAAAACCCATTGGTACCGATAGGTATGACGTGATAATAAATAAATTGATTTTTATTAAGCTACAAACAACTATGTTTAAAGACAGATTATAGGTACATTCTTTTGTAGGAAGCACAGCCACAGCAGCAGCTTTAATCTATGGAATATGGAACTTTAGAAAGGGTAGAACACAAATGTCTCAATACATGATGAGAACCAGGGTAGGAGCACAAGGATTCACTATCCTGGCCATTGTTATGGGTTATGTTTATGGGATAGACAAAATAAAATAAAGTCTATCTGGTTTGTACAATACTGTAGTTATTTTTGTAAATAAATGTAGGTGCTATTTTTACTTTAATTGCTTTGAAAATTTACTTTAACAAGAATTGAATAATAACTATAGAATATGTAGCCACTGTTGAAATGATGGATCCCAGGATACCCCAGTTAAGTTTGAAGAATCCTCCAGCATGCAGACAAATTTTTCTTGATTTGCTTTGATCTAATAGGAATTTCAATTCCTTTTGAACAAGAAGGTCGTTTTCGGTCTTTATATTTCCATTTAGGTTGTTTAAAAATGTGTAGCAAATGCGTGAAGTCCGTTCACCTTCCTCTTCTAAGCTTTCACCTACATAAGCTCCAATAGCAGCTTGGCCCTAAAAAAAATCAGTTACCTACCTTAAAAATGTTCCTTGGGTTTATTTTTTACTATGGTTGTGGCTAAATAAATACTTTGTAGAAATATACTGATTGCTTTTAAGTCAATTCCATCAATAATTTTAGGTTTAATCCCAAACTCTATTAATAGAGTAACATTGTATAAAACATCTACAATAATACATGTCCCAATAACCATCAAAATTGTGCTTGTATGTTGGTTTAATTGTTTGATAAGCTTACACAAGGTATCATAATAATTTTGTAAATTTTTCAACCTGTAAACATCTTCAAACTTGGAGGTTTTCAATGAACGGTCATACCGTTTGCAAAATACTTCTAGTTGGTCGTTGAAAGCTGTGAGTCTTTCTCGTGTTTTATTCACCAAAGAGGCAATAGCAATTACAGTTAAGTTTACCCCTGTATAACACAAATCTTTGGGAACATACAGTTGGTGAAGGCTCCACTTGAAATACCTCCCAAAGAAATAGAATCCAAATATGGTGGATATCAGTGGAAGAAACAATTGCATAGTAAGATACACCTTGAAAGTGACACTACCCTTTTGTTGAAGGGTTTTAATTCTTAAAATTCTCTTGAATACTCTTATTAACGGATAGCTTTGTGTAATTCCAATTATTCCAATAATGTTAGCAGTTACCAAAAGAAAGTCATCCACAAATATGACAAAAGCCAACAAATCGTTACGCATCTGAGCCATTTGAGAGTTAACCAGCAATTTTCCGTAAGCGCAGTAAATATAAAAGTACATTAAACTCAAAACTAGTACAAATTGCACAAGTCTGGCAGTTTTTCTGTAACTTGTCGCTAGGATCATCACTATCAATTCAGGTGGTTTATCGTCTTGAAATAATGTTTCTAAAGAATTTTTTATGATCAGGATTTTTTTAAATAGTGATGCTTTCATGTTGTTAGTGATAAAAGGATGCAAGCGTTAAAACTTGTAACTAATTTGAGTTAAAAAACAAACGGCCAGAGTGTATTAGAGTCATTAGGACATTTATTACTTTCGTAATTGATTCGTTTTATGTTTTAATGACCATTAGCAATTCAAACTTCTAACAAAAGGCTCTATAATTTACCTGAATTAGTGTGGTATAAATTACCAAACTTTTAATATTATAGTTTTTAATTTTTTTGCTTTCCTATAAAAATTAATATTTTTCAATTACAATAGTAATTGATTTTTTAAATTTAATTAAATTTGTCTGGTTCTTATAAAAAATATGCAATCTTTATATTTATTACAAAATAATACTTACCACTGATGTAATAGCCAATATGGGTTGAGTAGCCAGAGTAGCAACTTTAGTATTGTTATCATAAGGTCCTACTATATCTTGTATAATAATTGTAAAATTATAAAGCAAATTTAAAGAGATGCACACAACTGAAGATACCGTGAATATTTTAGAAAAACTATTGAATTTATCCAAGTAGTTGCATAAGTTATTGTGATACTGCGTTATGGTCTGAATGTCAGTAAATTGTGTCTTAGAGTGGACTATTCTGGTAATTCCACTAACGGTGAAAGGTTTGTAACTGTTACTCAGTCTTTCTAATTGGTCGTTGATAACTTTGAACCTTCCTTTGATTGTCCTGAAAATGTCCATTGAGCCGCAAATCATCGAGTGCATCAGCAAATACCAAATATCTCTAGGTAAAAAGTATTGATAAATTCTCCAACCAATTTCTGTGTCAAGCAAGTAAATTCCGGTAATCACTGGAACTACTGGTAAAATCCAGAATAAGACTCTGGAAACCTTTGCTAGTTTGCTGCCTTTCCACGTATTCACATTGAAAATCATGTGATTCAGGTCCGTAAAGGTAAAGGTTTCCAAAAGAAAATTGCTTTTAGTGAAACAGTAAAGACCAAAAATGTTAACAGCAACCAAAAAGATATCGCTCACTGTGTTTAGCAGGTTTACCACGTCGTTTTTGAATACTGCTACACGAGGGTGCACAAAATATCTTCCGTGTACACAATGAACCATCAGAAGAAGATTAATCACAACAATTGAATGCAAAACGATTGCAGATAGTTTCTTATGCTTCCTGGCAAAAGTAATCAGTTTACCTTGAAATGACAGACTTTCCGTCTCTAGAATACTAAGGCCTTCAATTTTCTTTCTGCTAGAATTTAGATAAGGATTGAAATCTGGTTGTAATTTCATCTTGGTTAGTAGATACAGTGAATTTATAGACACTTGATATAAGTGTGTCAAATGACAATAATACTTTTAAAAGATAAAATCAAAAAGTTTCAATTGAATTTTATTGTTTGTAACAGCCATCAACGCTTTGAGAGTTCTGGCCTATTGTAAACTAATTTCTCCTGTCACGCATGTACCGATTGTAATCTTTATTTCTACCCCTTGTTTTATTAACATTACAATGAAATAGGGTTTCAGAACATAAACGCTATTTCAGACATATTTTCTTTATTACATTTTATCTTACACAATAATTTCAATTCGTGTTCTTAAAGAAAATAGCAAAAAATACTTACAAATTATAAAAACCTTGCACACCTTAAATAAAGAAAAAATACTTCTCATTCACACATCTACACCACTCACACAGAAACAAAGCTCCTCAACAACCTTAGCCTCACTAATATAGTGAGTTTCATTAATAGGGCTTTGGGCGACCACCTCCTCTATCTCTTCCACCTCCCATACCTCCGCGGTCCCTGCAAAAATCACAATCTTAAGTATTAGTTTAAATTTAAACGGTTTAACAAACCGCCAAGTGAGTAAACAAACTGAAATTGTTTCTCCAGACAGGATACACTCAGAGCCGAAATGATTCAAGGCTAAGGTGAGTTTTAATAGAGAACTTGATTTTTCCCTTTTATAAAAATCAGACAAAAACATAGAATTTGTCTTTGCCGAGAGCGAAAAGGGATGAGTTAAGTACTGATTGAAAATATTCTCACCGTCCTCCGCCGCCGCCTCCACGGCCACCACCGCCTCGTCCACCTCCAAAGCCACCACCTCGAGGTGGACCACCACGTCCACCACCGCGTCCTCCACCAAAACCTCGGTCACCACCACGGAAACCGCCACCTCCTCGACGTCCTCCGTCTCTGTCGCGTCCCCCACCACCACGTCTATCATCTCCAGGGGAATCTCCACCACCGCCTGGTTTCGATTCTCCGCATCTATTACAAGCGTTTCTCCAAGCAAAGTTGGTGTTTGCGCAGTCTGGATTAGGGCATTTCCAATCACCTTCTCTGGATTCGCGGTCTCTACCACCGCCACCACCACCTGCAATTCAGTAAATTTTAAATTTCTTTCAATAACCCGCTTAAGGATGACACTTACCTCGATCTCCACCACGTCCGCCTCCGAAGCCACCACCGCCTCCTCCTCCTAAACCTCCGCCGCCACGGCCACCACTAAAACCACCGCCGCCGCGTCCACCAACACCTCCTCCGCCACGTCCTCCGGTCCAGGTATCTTTTTTCGTAGCAAGTTGAACCTAATCAAATTCGACAAAACAATTAGAATAAAAAATCGCAACTAAAACTAGCTAAACAAACTTTAATCATGGAGCCTCTGAAATCCTTGCCATCAAACCAAGAAATGGCACTCTGGGCAGCGTTGGCGTCATCATAAGTCACGGTAGCTTCTCCTTTCGACATTCCGGTGTTTTTATCTTTGTACAACCACACCTTCTTTTTGTTTGTACGTTTGTCCATCTAAAGAAACATTATTGGTTCTTAAAAGTTATACTCCAAGAGTTTAATCAATCAATTAATATGTAATGCTGTAAGCTGTAACAGACAGAATAGTTCAATCACTTACAAAAATCAGATAATTGATGAATAGTATCTGTCAAAATAATTTAGCGTGACTTCAAAATCGGACTTGAATAACGAATAAATTCAAGCACAGAGTGCAGCCCGCATAAACTGGTAATGCAACACCAACATCAACTTACTTTGATAATGCCAATAGATCCAAAATGATCAGCAATGTCATCTTCAGTGAAATTGGGGTCGATTCCAGAAACAAAAACTGTGTCGTGCTGAACCACGAGGCCGCCACCACCGCCTCCATCACCTAAAATTACCAGCACATAAGAATAACGCACTTTTAAAACAAACTGAGTAAACTATCCTAACTCTTTTTTGAAAACTAATATGGTGCTTAAAAAACGGAAATTACTGTAAAGAACTTTACGTTTACCGGCCCTATACAGAATAACTTGAATTATTTTAGTTCCACTGTTGCATTAGGACTGTACCCTTTTTCTTTGGTACATTTGATACCCAAGAAATAATTCTCTGTCAGGGACACCATAATTACTTTCGCGGTAACCTCAGTCAAATATATCGTAAGCTTAACTGTGTTTTTCGTTTACCACCTTTATTATATTCCCTTTAAGTATTACCCAGTACTTCTCATATTATAATACTGTTTGGTTCATTCTTTATACCATTTTGGTGTCTAAACCAGCACACTTACAAGTTGTACCAAACTAGCATATTTTCTGCCATCACATGACTTTTTATTACGTCATTATGGTTACTTCAAACTTGATTTGCAACTAATTTGAATCTCACGCACAACTAAAATGATTTCAATAGTGTAAACCATCCTAATCAAGGAGTGTTCATATTTATAGTTATTTAGGTGGCTTTTTGCTGCCCTTCTCTTGTCACCAACTTTACCTGGACTCTGGGTATTATATTCAGTAAATCACCTCGTAAACAACCGAAATAACACGTTAGAACACATTTGTAAACATTAAAACCTCAAGTTATGCAAAACAAACGTGCGCATATTTTTTTGTGACTTAACAAAACATCTACTAAAAAAATTCAAAGATAGAAATGAGACTGAAAGAAACATGCGCACATTTCAACCTTGCTCATCAGATAAATCTACTAATACGCAAAATCTGAACAATATAATATGTAAAAATAAATATACAAAATGCTACCAAACCACAAACGGGTTTTGGTGCTTTTTACCTTTGCCGTAACCACCGCGCTGGCCACCTCTAAAACAGAAGAATAACTCATCAGTAAATGGTGGGACACGACCAAATTAACCAATCTTAGGCTACGGTAAATCCGCTAGCCTATTTCTTGGCTAAACCATCGCGATTGTGGATTCAAACCCTTTAATTCTTATCCTAGGAATCCATCTTCTTGTTGACTACCTATGCTAGGGCTAATGTCTGGGTATTTAGTCTTGTTAGTAGTAATGTTTCTAACCAGTTGTCTTCCAGAATAAATTAAACACTCCAAAAAACGCGCTGACGTTTTAATTTGCAATAATTTCAAAATTTACATTCAGAAAACTCTGCAGCACACTAGACAGAGTACCAACCTAATTTCACAAAAAATATGATTCCCTAAGTTAATTTTAAAAGGTGATTAAAATGGGAGGTATGGAAGTTCGAAAGTAGCTTTGGTTGGTAACAGGGAAAAAGTAAATTTTAACTGGTGTCATAATTGGAGTTGTCACCAGTTGACTATTGCAGGGCTATTAAAAAAAAAACCTAAGGTACTCTGTCACTAGTGGCTATTTACCTTCTAAATGTACCCAATAGCACAGAAAAATCTTCCCAGAGATTTCTTTTATATTTTACCCAAAATTATGTTAAACTAGTAACAGGGATGTTTCTTTAAGGATGACAAACCGGATAATTTTAAGTAGGTATAGTCAGGTCAAACTAAACGTGCAACAACTGGCGATAATACTTCTGAAACTGTAATAATAATAAAACACACATAATGAAAACACTGAAATAGCTGACTACTGAGTTAAACTAAAAAAATGCAAATTTAAAGATTCACTTTTCAAGATAATTATTGCAATAACTATAATGTTACTCCAGAAACTGAAATAATATGATTTGCATTTTTCATCTAAACAAACATTCATCTTGTTGTACAAGACAAAGACTTCTTGCAGCATATTAATAAAAAATGTAATATTCAACACACAGAAGACATTTTTACCACCATAACCCAATAATTAGGTTTACTTTGGCTAATTCCAGAAACCTGTTTTGTTTTATTGTAATTACCATTTATCCTTTGACCAAAAAAACAACCTTCATCTAAGATTTTACCAAAGGCTGGATGATGCTTCTTTAAAATTGTTTAAGACAAATTTTGAAACCTCACCATTACTTTGCATATTTTCATTGTATTGGCAGAAAATGGTTGCCAATTCAGTTCACATATTTAACCAGACCAACATTCTCACATAAAATTATTAATAAATACCCTAAACTTCTAATAACTTTTCTAGTATTGAAATGAAATAAAATAAAAGGAAACTCACCCAAAACGATCCATACCACCGCCAGAATTTCGGTCTCTGCCACCTTTAAACAAAATTATGTATAAACTGTATTGTTTAATTAAAATTCCACCTTTCAGACATTTAAAAAACTGTTAATAATGAATGAAACTTACCTCCATAACCACCACCACCACCACCACCATATCCTCCTCCTCCACCACCTTGGCTGCCATAGCCACTCTGGCCTCCATAACCTGAGAAAAATCAACCATATTGACTGCCATACAATAACGTGATTAACATCAGTATGAAACACATTTTTAAAAACTGTCCTGATGATTTTCTACCCTTGCCATCATCATCTGACAGCAAGGACTATCATTCACAGTTATTATTTTCGACATAGAAGGTAGATCAGTAAGCTATAAGAAAGTTTACTTCTATGCCTATGTCGTAGGGAGAATTAACACAGGTTGCAGCAAAAAAGTGACCAGTGTGATATTATAATAAAGAGCTTTTTCTAATTTATGACACCACTTGTAGGAAGGGAGAGATAGAGCAAAAATTACTTTATTTTAGTATTTAGAACATTCCTGCCTGGCAATGGCAAATAATTTGTGCTTTTTTCCTCAAATCCTGCTTGACTGCACATTTTTGTGTAGGAAACAAAAAGCTTTATAGAAACTTTTTAGAGAATTGAACATAACAAGGTAACTGCTGTGGGAATTAGTTTCATGGAGAAAGTGGATTTTTACCTTGGCCACCTCCAAAGCCCCCTCCTCTACCACCACCACCTTGCTGTCCCCAGCCTCCTCCTCCTCCTCCTGATTGATCTTGGCCATAACTTCCCTGTTGACCATATCCTCCTCCTCCTCCTCCACCTTGACCAACATAACCGGAGTAGGATGGATTTGGAGGGGGTTGAGAGTAATCATACCCTCCGCCACCATAACCTAAATATAGAATACATAGGTATATAACATGTTAGAAATTTAATAATCTTTTAGAAGAATAGTTGTTAATTGTTTTTTTTTAATAAAATAGCTATTTCTTGTGGACATTGTGGTGCTTTGTTGTGTCAGGGCTCTAGAGCGAACAAAATGGCGGACACGACGCACCCAAGCCACATCCAACACGCGGCATGAAAATTGAATTTTAGGGCAAAATCTATATTATAAAACAATACAAATGATACCAGTTAAATAAAGTTTTACATAGCTAATTAAAATCAGTAACACTACAATGTCTATTTCGAGAAGTATTTGACTTGAAAAAATATCAAATTGTAATCGATCCTACACATACACAAAACGGCAGATTGCTTGTTGAAAAATTATCAAATATTCGTAAGAAGCAATGCTTTTTAATAATTAGACAGATTTGTACTACTTACCGTCTCCCATTTTTGTTAAATAAACTTTGCACACTTATCAATATTTTGAGTTTCGTCTACGAAACTCAGTTGCGTTGCATTCGGTCGCCGGCTACAAGCGGAAAGAAATCTTCCTAGAAAAAATGGCGGAGAAATAACACCACCGGCACTCGATGTCATGAAAATCTGCTCACGCATGCGTCAAATGACGTATTTCCTCTTCTTTTTATATGCAAGGTTAATTTATTAATTTAATCCAACTCTCAGAGTATGTTTCTGTCTTGTTCTAACTTTTAAAAACAAAGGCAAAAACTGAAACAAACAGTAAAATTTAGGTTACGTCCAAAAACTAATCTTCTCTTACGTAAATTATGTAATTGACACTTTCGACTTTTGACACTTTGACAGTGACAAATTAATTATGTTTTCATTGTTTTCCAATAATAATTAAGTTTAGTTAATTATTTATTATCAAACTTGTTTATTTCATTTAAACAATAAAAATTCGTCTGCACATCTTAAAATAGCATTTCGCAACAGAACAGTGCCACTAATCAGTTTTATAAAAATGCTCCGTGTCAATAGTAGGGAAGGTATAAGATAGAAAAATCAAACCATGGAGTTCTCACCAATTCTTGGAAACACAGTAATCACCTTAACCATTATACTCACTTTTCTGGTTGCAGAATCGGTACAACAGAGTAAATCCAGGATCAAAGAATGTAAGTCCACATAAGCAATTTGGTACTTAGCTTGAATTGTGGGTGTTTCCAGTTTCTTTAGGTGATGAAAAGCTTTGTTCGCCAACCACCAAAAGAAAAGTGAAGTTTGAGTCACTGGTTGTTACCCAAGGACGCACCAATGAACATTCACTAGACTGGAGAATGCCAGATATTTGTAAGTTTGAGTTCCAATCCTACTACTACAAGGGAGGAGTGGTAGCTGTTATCCAGAAACTGGATTTGCGTAAAAATGACTCCAGTGGTGAATGTATTGATTATATACAATTTCACTCCAGAAGAGGACTCAAAAGTGATAAATACTGTGGTGTGATTGATGCTAAGATAATTATGGATAACAGTAACCTTAAGGATCAAGTACCTCTGTTTTATCCTATGTCTTATAATAATGCTTTTGTGGATATTGATGGAGAATTGGATGTAGTAATTTATATTGCCAAGCAACATCTGCAACCTAATGAAAAGACTGAAATTGAGATAGTTTTTACTTCTTATCTGAGTAAGTGTATTTGCCATACATCAGAATGTGTAATTTAATGGAGTGTTTTACACAGACTGCAAATTGGCTTTTCAAAGTAAATGGGGTACTTTTGTGCCTTGCTATTCTTATAACCAATCAATTATTAAAGGACTGGACATGTGCCTTAATAGTGAATACTTTGAAGATGGATACATTAATTGTCCCCATTTTGGTTGTCCTGATGAAGGTGGTTGTCTTTTTATAGTGAGTTTCCAGCATTGAGTATTAGACTTAAGTGAATCTCAAATATACTTTTTAGAACACAAGGGAAAGAGAAAGTAAAGTTTCAGTGGGAAGCCGTGTAATTATTGGTTCAATATCTACTCTTGCTGTACTATTTGGAGTATTTATTCTGGTGATTTGGGCTTTTAAAAAGCACAAACTATTTTGTTGGGCTCAGGAGTTTGCCCATCCAACTCTAGGATCTCAACATCTCAATGTAAGTTTTTACCTTTGAATATTAATTTACTTTTACAGTACATTAATGTTCTTATAATCTCAGTCCAGAAATTTGGATTCGAATGATCAAACTGGGGCACGTTTAGCTGAAACACACATTTCTGATGTTCCATCATCCACAGCTCATGATGACAAAGATCTGCCACCATCATATGAAAGTCTTTTCCCTACTGCTAGGTGAATTTACTTCACAATTTTGGACCTTATGTAAATTGTATTTTTTTTTTATTTTGTGATTTAGCTCAACTATAGAAAGTATTATTAACTACTGTATTTAAAAGAGTCTCAATTTCTCAAATAGTTTTATTCAGGACAAGATTTTTTCGTCCTGATCATGGCAAAAGATGAACTGTTACAAAGCTTTTTTTTATTTGATGATAAACTAAAAGTTGAAAAGCACTAACATTCCACTTACTGAGTACTATATTTTGACTTACTTGGAATTGCCAAATTTGCTGCAGCTGAAAGCTTTACTCTACAAGATATTGGTTAATTTATTTTTTTGATTAATGTATAGAATTAAACCAGAATGTAGCTTCAGAACAATGATAGTTTTCAATGTGCATTTATAACCATTTAACTACTTATTAATAATCTAAGTTAATAAAAGAGTACATTTATTGCTACTGTAAAGACTTAACTGTGAGCAAGTGCTTAATATTTATTTGTAAGGTTGTACTATATTTTTGTAAATTTTTTCTATATAGTAATATATTTGTATACCTGTTTGTTAGAGTCTCAATAAGTCAAGCTAAAGACTTGCTATTACCTTCTATTTATTTATTTAATTTACTGCCATACAAAAGTGGTCAACCATAAACTGCAAGTCTTTAAAACAGATTAATCTGTTAATGTTTGTGGTGTTGCAAGCTTTTCTTGTGCTAAATTAAAATTGTACATGCATATAATTGCTGCATCAAAAGAAAAAGTGAAACTCACTCTAGTAACTTGCAAGGTGAGAACATCATACAATAACTTTCGGCGGGCACTTTGAAATTCCTTTAAGTCCTCCTCAAAGTTTTCTTGTTCTCTCGTTTCCAGTTCCGCTCTATACTCAAATTTATTAGGTAAAACAGGTAAAAAATCGGGTGGACTTACGGTTCTGGACCCACTGAAATAATTGAATGTGGTGTATGAGGAGGTGATGGTATTGGACGGGAATGCCCTTGGGTTCTAAATCACCAAAAACAATGTTAATCAATTGGCTGAGTATAACATTGTATATTTTTACCTTTCTTTCGCAGGCGGTGAAGGTCGTTGTCCCCTATATATTGTAAACAGATAAAAAAATATTACATTTAGAGAAAAACTTACCTAGGTTTACTAGCTACGTAGACTTCATCGTCTTGAAATGGAATATCTAAGATAGTGTTCTGGTCTGGACTTAAAGTACCTGGAGGTATTACCACTTTTTGAGGACATCTTGGTTCGAATGGGGGATCAAAAACCATTCTCACAGAAAATTTTGCTTATAATTAGATTGAAACAAACGGATTTTTTTCAAAATGACAACTGTCGTGTCAGGAAAGGTAACAGGAAATTGCCTAATTTAATAACCTACAGTTTTTAACGCAGGTGTGTGTCGTGGTAAGTCCACACATTGTGCAGTATTTCTATAAATCCCAGCAGTGTCCATACTTTGTGATTGGTAAAAAAAGCAACAAGCTGTAAGCTGCCTTTTTTGATCAATGTGCTAAGATTTATTTATAAAGAACATCACTAAAGTCTGATATTGAATCAAAAAATTACTTGCTGAAATAGATCAATCTTAGGAAAAGGAAGTAGGCAGAGTCTTGAGCTCATAACATAACAAAATACAATTACTAATCTTTATTTGTTTCTAGATTGAAAAAAGTATAAACTCCACTATTTGTACAGGACCTTGAAGTAGTCAAAACTACCTCTATTTTACAACTTTATTTTATCATTTCTTCTTTCAAAATGAAACCCACATACTCGCACGTGTAGTATACCCAATAAGTTGGGTATTCAACAAAAAAATTTGCTAAATAAATTACTTTACCTCAAATACTACAACAAAATTGAAATTTTCAGTTACAATATACACAAAAAATCTGTTGGACTCACTATAAAATAATTTTTACAGTCTATTTTCTAGACTTCCTCTGCCTGAAGTGTTCATTGGTGGTCGTGATTTTCAAGGGACTTTTATGATTAACCTTTTGACTCAATCTGCTTTTATCAAACCCAGGTCTGTCCGGATTTCTAGCCGATATCCTTCTATCTGAAGACCTGCTTGATGAACTATCGCTGCCGCCGTCAGAGTCTGAGCTGTCACTGCTGCTGCTCACTTCGCTCGAACTGTCTTCGGATGCTGATTCTGATTCGCTATCGCTTGAACTGTCCTCGCTTGCGCTCGCTTTGGACACTTTCGACCATATCGTGGAAGCCACTGTTGGTTTTTGCGGAATTGTGATTTTACTCTTGGTTTTTTCACGCCGTTTTTCTGGAGTGTGACTTCGTCTTCTTCGCGAATGCGTTGACTTGCTTGAAGGTATCCGGTCACTGTGCAAAGTCATCACCGGTGATCGTCTGCTTGATCGACGTCTGTGCGCCTTTTCTCTGATCGGCGGTCTTTCTGGTGATAAGCGTTCTCTGACATCTTTTTTCGGCACAATAAAAATTGATCTGGTTACATCAGGATCGCGATATTTCATTCTTTCTATGATATCTCGACGGGCATCCGGCAAGGCTAATCTAGAAGCACGCTCAGCGTAGTAGTCTGGTTCACTTTCCACAGCAAAAGTCATTTTTTTGGTGCGATTTTTCAATCTTGTTGACAGATCAATCTGTGTATCCTCTTTGGGAACTGGGCTTTTAGCTAAGTAGCGACTGGCAGGACCCAACACGTTTCTTAAATCAACTTGACTTTCCCTTTGATCTATTTCTTCTGTTTGTTTCCTGATTGACATTAGAATTTTGCGTCTTTTTTGATTTTCCTCTTCCTCGTCGGCGTACATTTTCATTCTTGGTACTTTAGTAGTTTTCTTTTCCGAAACTAGGCGTTCTTCTAAGCTTTCTGAATCAGATTTATCCCCTTCAGATTCGTGTTTTCTTTTCGAACCGAGCCGCGCTTTTAGTTTGGGATTTTTCACTTCCACTATTTGAACTTCGTCGTCTTCCTGATTAGTGTAAAATACTGGTTCACGTTCCCTGTATTTGGAGTCTTTATCCCAGTCCTTAGCTAGTAATTCCCACGGATTTTTGTTCTGATTCAACTCTTTATTTCTTTCAAATATGCTTCTAAGTTCCTTCTTTTTACTTTCAGATATAACACTTCTATATCCTTGACTTGTGAGTTTCTTGAAATATTTATTACACTTTTCTGATCTGAAGGGCAGCCTATCGGAAGTTTTTCCAAAACGAAGTAGCAAGCACTTGCTTTTTGGGTGAGGATTTCCTAACCGCCAATACCCAGGTGGTATGGGTATAGTAATTTCTGAAATATCTACAGAGTTTTCTGGATAATTTTTCTTTTTAGGCAGTATAATTTCTCCAATTTCATTACAAAGCTCAATCTCCCTGTTTTTGTTTTTTATGAGAATGCTTTTTCCACTTTCTTCTTCAGGCTCTTGAACACTGTCTAAAAACTCTTCAGGAAAAGTGGTTTTTGGTTCACGCGCCGGCATTCCTCTTACCACGCGTGATTTATAATGAAGGGCACGAGCTGCGGAAAGACTATCTAACCAAACAACATTGCAACTCCCATTATCAATCCATTCAATCCCTTCAGGGGCATAGTTTGAAAAATATTCGACAATGTCTTCTGCCGACATTTCATCCAAACCAAGCACGTGAACAGTTTCAAATTTGAACTCACTCTCGTTAGACGGATTAACACCCAAACTCTCTCTGAGCTCCTGGAAATCTTGATCAGTAAAGCTGTGTATTTCTTCAGGTCTCAGTGCAAACCTTTTAGCGCGTTCCTGTAGTTTTATTTGCTCATTTTTATCAAAAATATTTATTCCAGTTGTGAAGATTGCTTTCTTTGATATGTCCTGAAACAAAATTGAAATGATTATTATTCATTTATTTAAAAAGGTCAATGTTTTATTGTTGAATGATAGGATATAAAAAAAACTGGTTATTTTTTTCAACAAATACCCTTAGATGTATGCAATTTAATGTTGTCAAAAAGACAAAATAAAAATTGTCTTCAATTGATAAGTGCACATAAAAAAAATTGTATGGTTTTCATCTATAAACCACATGACAAATATTTTTAGTATTGTGACTAAAAAAACTCTAGACAGGTTCTAAAAGGTCTACATTTAACTGAACATCCTTCCAATTGTCTAAAACTGTTAAAATTGCTTCTCAAAGGTCTAATTCATGTTGGAGATGTCTGA
Source organism: Ips typographus (assembly GCF_016097725.1). Taxonomy (NCBI): domain Eukaryota; kingdom Metazoa; phylum Arthropoda; class Insecta; order Coleoptera; family Curculionidae; genus Ips; species Ips typographus. The sequence continues at coordinate 12,446,698 of NC_138425.1, read as the reverse complement.
AAAAGTCTAAAAGTGTCTAGATAGGTCCTACATAGTATAAATTTAACTGAACAGGTTGCCAATTGTCTAAATATATCTGAGCATGTTGCCAATTGTCTAAAATTGCTTGTCAAAGGTCTAATTCATGTTGGAGATGTCTGAAAAAGTCTAAAAGTGTCTAGACAGGTCCTACACAGTACAAATTTAACTGAACAGGTTGCCAACTGTCTAAAATTGGTTAATCTAGTTGTCAAAAGTCTAATTTATGTTTGGAAGTGTCTAAGAAGGTTTGAAAATTTGTAAGCAAGCCCTAAAATGTCTAAATATATCGGAGCATGTTGCCAATTGTCTAAAATTGCTTGTCAAAAGTCTAATTCATGTTGACAAGCATCTAAATGTGTTTAGACAAGTAAAACATCTAAATATACCTGATCTATATACCATGTTGGGAAGTGTCTAAAAAGGTCTAAGAGTGAATAAACAAGTTTCAAAATGTCTAAATTTAACTGAACAGGTTGCCAATGGTATAAAAATTGGTTAAACTTGTTGTCAACGGTCTAAGTAACACAAAAGCAAATACGAAAGAATTAATGCAGGTCTAAATAAAAATTTGATGCCCATGTACCACCAACCCATTTAAGACCAAATTGTAAATGGACTGTAGGTTTCCAATGCTAATGTTTTTAAAGGAGCATGTTTCAAATGCTCCTTTAAAAACAGTACCTACATGTGAGTCAGTTCTACACCAAAATCCTAACTCTATGCTGCAAATTGCTAACCTTTTTATTCTAAATCAGTTTACTACAACAGCATTTACACCACTCTCAAAAAGTAGATATGTTTATAAATTTCACTTTAAATTAATGGACAAGCTGGACTAGTATTTCGGGCCCTTTGATAGTCCCAAAATAATCTTTTTCATATCACAAACAAGTGGTCTATTATACTTACTGTTTCGTTAGGTCCGAAATTGCCATCGGCTGCCATTTCTTCACCGTCTTTGGACATGGTTTCATCTTCGGTTATTTCACCTTCCTCATTCCCATTTTGATCCTGGTCGACCTCCATTTTTTCTTCAGCTGTACCCTCGGTGGAATTGGAAATTTGTATTCTTATGTTAGGTCGGGCACTTTCTACTGTGCCACTCATTTTTGTGCGAGTTGAAATTGAATTTTATTGAAAAACTCGCAAATTATAAACTTTATTCCAAAACAAATACGAGAACAGTCAGCCAAGCTAACAGCAAATTGGCAAGAGAAGAGTGGCAAGTAGCGCCACCCCACTACAGCAAAACTGTCACCTATCACGTCAATTGTCTGTCATTTGTCAAATATCATTCGAAATAATAGTAGTGCTGGGGCACTAGAGTTGAGTATAAAATAAGTCAATTTAAAGGATAAAAGCAGAAAAGATTTAATTTACTCACTTTTTCTTAAGTTAACACTGAATCAAAACTCAATTTCTCGATTAACATGTATTTTATTTGTACTAAAACGTATAAAAATAAGGCATATAACATTATATACACTTTTAACTTACGATCTGACTAAAACATTAACATGGAAATTTCTTAGTAAATAAAAGCCTTGTCTGTCTTTTTAATATCAAATAACGAAAATAATAGCGATAAATAAAAACTTAAAGCATAAATGAAATGATATTGTGATACGTCATATTTGATATGTCACCCGTATGTAGTCACCACGTGTTTCAATACAGTATCTATAAAGAATTTAAAATTGTTTATAGCAACGGAGTATGAAAGACCATTCTAGTAACTAATAGTATTCTGCTTTGTTGATAAATAAATTTGAAATATAAATTACAGCACACGTGACGTGCTTACGCATCATATACTTCTCTCTAAAATCAGCAAAAAAGCCAATCAAACCCTTTGCAGTTTCGTAGATCCAGAAGAAAGTAACGGTGTGTCCAAATCTCTATTCAAAACACCGGAACTTCTCACTGGATTTCCCGTAAACAGTACGTTAGGACTTAGGGGCGGTAAATCCCCCCTGAAAGGTACGGATTGGGGATGAGCTTTTAATAGCTCCGTAGCTTTGGATCCGCGTTCTAATTGCAGCGGTTTGTCGAAAAGTTTGGCTGTCAAACTAGCTCCAGAAACGGTTTTGCCATCAAAAGTGACTACCGTATCGGGGGGTGACACGGCTGACGATACCAGTTTAGGAGAGGCAGCGACTACCTTTTTAGACTTAACATTGACAGGGGGAGAGGGAGCTTCAAAGTCAATTTCAGAGGGTTGTTTGGCCGTTTTGGGTTTTTCCGTCTGACCTGGTGGTGGCAAATAGTACGACTCAACTCGTTCAGCTGCTGCCATTTCCGGTTCAGTGTCTGAGTCAACTAAACTTCTAGGATGTATGTTTAGTGATGGGACTTTGGTTTCGGTTGCAACAAAAACTGGATTTAATCTACTGGGATTATGTAAGGTTTCAAATTTGGTCTCGTTTGAAATTTTTATGACACCGCTCTGGCCTTCCGGGTCTACTTCCGGTTGAAGATTGTCTGTTCTAGCTTCAATTTTTATTGGTTTAAATCCTCCCATTTCCATGATCACGCTGTGATGATCGAATCCTTTGTTGTTGATTGGTTTAGAACGGCTTATCAACATTTCTGGTTCTTTTTCTGTTGAAGCTTGCATTGGAGATATTTCAATAGATTTTATGACAGCAGACTGAAAGGGAGCTACTTTCATGTAAGTTTTAGTCGATTTCGGACGAAAGTTGATTACGGACGTAGGATGTGGTTTAGTGACTACTGTTTGTCTGTAAACGGGTTTTTTACTACTTTGAGCTGAAAAGTGAACTCTGTTTTTGGTGAAATATGGCTGTTTCAGCTGCACCGAGTATCGTTTTTTAGGCGGTGAGGTACCACCAGTAAACTTATTGTTGGTAGTTAATGGTTGTCCTGATGTCGTATATGTACTGTTTCTAATAAAAAAGGCGTGGTTATCCGTCAAGTGGCCTAGAGTCATTGTGGTCGGTTTGCTTAAGTCGAAATAGTGGCTCTGTGATGTTGGTGGTGGTGATGGTGATTGAAACGAAAATGAAGGTGTGTTCTGGACTAATTCCTGACTGGTGCGTGTCGGTGATGGTGGTGGATTTATTGTCTCTGAAATTGTAGGTTGAGACCGGTTATCCTCTGTGATACCGCCGAATAAAATACGATTTGGCATTACCGTGGCTTCCAGCAGAACCGATGGGCTGGCTTCCAACTCTACATCCGATTCATCGGAAAACGATTTTAAATTATCGTTAGCCGGCGCCTCTACGATTGTATGCTGCAATTCACTGGCGGCACCCGATTGGTCGCAAGTGTCATGGACGTTAATTTTCCAACCCAGATGACGATGTGTGAAACACTGTAATACAAAATCAAATGAACTACTAAACTCAAAAAATACTACTATGAGTTACCTGGTAATAAACTGTGTCTGGAGTGTTGCTATCAGGAGTCCACGTAATGACACCAGGTTCGCCAACATCGCATTTTAATTGCAGAGTTCTTTGGTAAGCTCCGAAGGAGTCGAAATCTTCTGCATCGGAATCTCCAGTGTGAGTCCAGTGGCAAAGTCTTCCAGTGCCAATTGGAATAGCTTCCTCATTCTTGTCAAACCGTACTCCCGAGAAGATGGTTACATTCTGTAACACACAACATTTTATGTTTCAGGATAAAACTAGGGACACACTTAACTAACCTTTCTTTCTTCCGGGGTCTTATAAGCATAACCTCCAATAGGGTCGTCAGTAATATAAAAAGGATGATACTTGGCTGACACTTCAGGATTATCACCACCTTCCACTATAAAGTTATAGGTTTTTCCCCTAACCACGTTGATTTCCGGGATTAGAAGACCGTTAATATACCAGGAAATTCCCCAACCAACGTGTCCTGTAACATCAGATTAGAGTACAGTATAAGAATGCAGTAGGTGATAATTTACCAGTAATCGCTGGGTAACCACGTTTACCACCAGTGGGGCCCATTTGGGCGTAGAAAACACCATCTTCAGGCTCGTAGCACTCAATAGGAGGAATGTACCAAGCGTCTTTTCTTTCCTTGACTGGAGTTGGTGGTGGTACCGTTTGCGTACCTCTTTGACTCACTTTGTTTGTACCTCTGGTACGAGTTGGTTCCTTTTTAGATGCTTGACCTACAATTTTACAATTAGTCTCACACTCCGTTCATTACTTTATGCGTGAACCTTCTTCATCGTCCTGGTTGTTAGCAACAGGTCTAGAGGTTACTCTGCTTGGCCCTCTTCTTCTGTGACCTGGGTTCCTTTTAGGAGCTGGTGTAGTGGGAGGTTCGACGTATTCTTCTTCTATACTCACTGGCGCCGATTGTTCCACCACCTGTTGCTGTTGTACCGGTTTTTTTTCTGCGGTGGCATGACGACGTGGGGGAGTGTCACCCTCTGGTAGGGGACAGTTCCATTTAGCAGGACGAGCAAAGTCGATAAAACTATCTCCTAAAAAAAAAATTACTTTAACTGTCTCTGTACCTTTGGCTAAGTACATACTTTTGAGGTAATGAGTATGGAAGGAGACTTCGTCTCTTTGATTTAAGGGTCCTACAGCCCATAGAATAGCTTGGGATTGATTGGTGTAAATGGGTAGATCAAATTCGTCGGATGCTTTTAAGGGTCTTTGGTAGGTCACAATCGAGTAGCCATTTACCAAGGCTGCGTTTAAAAGTCTGATGTTGTTGGTGTTTTCCTGAAATGTTATTTTTGGTTTTTGTTTTTTATAGTTAGGAAAAAGTAGTGCTTACCCTGAATCGATCATCAGGGCAAGATCCAGTAGGGCCAGAACATTGAGATTTATCCTTAAGGTAATAATCCTGCGCGTAGCCTTTCAGAGTGTCTTTGTCCACCCAGGCCACGACCACGTCTCCCCCTACCATTACACTCCTTGATACGTCACTGGATAATCCGAAGGACATGTATTCCCTTGCGTCTATAAGATCATTGTTAGTTAGTTCAATTGCATCAGAAAATCTCGGACAGACAACGAAAAGTCTTTTAAGAAAATGGAGACGTCCCTTTTCTTTGCCTTAGGGCTTAGAGTCCTTTCGAGCAGTGACTGTTTTACGGCCACTCTTAAAACGTTCTAAGCCCTTTAAGCTGTTGACGGGCTTAATTAAATCTGGACTCGGATGGGATAAAAATAAATGAGGTATAGAATAGCTATTATGTCAGATTAAATGAAAATATATTTATGTGTGGCAGTACTTTACCTAGTTTGGCTACCAATTGCAGCACGATACTCTCTCCAGCAACTGCCCAACGGACCTCAAAAGCCAAATTCTCGTCCAGTACCTCACAGTTGAGTTTTGACTGAAAAAGTGAAATAAGAATTTGAATTATTACATCACAGCTTGAAAACTTTAGTGTCTTAACTGCAACTAATAAAACTCGACCTAAATCGAACGATGGAGCAGTTCAAAGTCATCAATCACGCAGACAATTAGTGTAACCTTACATGTAATATGTTTTAAGGGGATAAATTAAACGCCGATAGATCATCATTGTAAGGAGCAAGGTGCAGATATACCACACCGTATTACGATCATAGATTCCTTTGACGATTAAATTGCACTCTGGATTTATGGCCCAATAGGATCCGTTCCTTAGAGTGATTTATCATTGGCGCTGTTTATACCTTAGATCCAGCTTAAAATATTGTCAAATGAACAAATCATTGTAAAGAAAATAAAGCTTGTATATTTGGAAAAATAAATGTATATATATACAAAAAAAATGTGTATAAAAAAATAGATCTCTGCTAAATAAGATACAAAAAGACTGGCCTTATTAGATTACGTAAAATAAAAAAGATCACAGATGATTAGTAACTAAAATATAGCCTCAAAAAATGGTTTGCGTAAAAAATAAATACTTTTTCTAAAGAAACTGTACAAATCAGAGAGCAAAAATACTTAAAAACTAATATAGACTCTGCAAGGCGGTAACAACTCGAAGCAAAAAGCATGTAAAATAAGATTGGTGGTTAACTAATTAGTTTCCTGCTTGAAATTAATTAATTTGCACCACTTTCAACCTTACTTAACCCTAAAAATTGTGCTAAGTGAATAAAAAATCATATTAGCCGAAAGGAACGTAGTTTTGCTGTTGATATTGCGGTTGAAAATCGAATCGATTACGCGGTTTAGGAAAATCAGCAGCAAAGTTGCGTTGCTGATAATCGTACAACGGTTGGTACGGTACCGCCTGAGCGTTGGACGGCTGGTACTGTCCAACCAATTGAGTCGGTTGCTGTTGCACGACAGGGAACAATTGACGCGGTTGGTGAACAAATTGCGGTTGTTGCGCTACGAAACCTCTTTGTTGTTCCTGCTGGTATTGTTGTTGTTGATGGAAAGGAACGTTTGGTTGGGGTTGTAAGTACTGCGCGTCGTTTTGATGGCGCCGTTGGAAGCCGAGATGTGGCGGGCGGAATGTGGTCACTTGCAAGTGTCCCCCAAATTGAGGGGGTCCCTCTCTCGCATTGTCTGATGGACCGAGCAACGGATGCTGTCGTTTCTGGAACAACATGGAGAGAGAGGACTATTAGGTACAATCCTCGAAAACGGACCTCCCCTACGACCCTCATTTTCAGGGGACACTTACAAGATGTGTTTTGGGCATATACGGACGTAGAGTAAATTGCTTAAACTGATAAGTAACGTACTTATTTAAAGTGACACCTACCTGGGGACTAACTCCGAGCATTTTCAGTGATGGTGGAATGTTTACAGCTTGAGGGATCTGAACGTGACCAAAATCGACAGTGAATTGTTCACACCAAATTCCAAAATGGCCAATATCGAAGACCGTGAGGTCACCTGGGAGGGTGAGGACGACAGTTTTGCCATCATAACGGCGGAGAGGTAATTCTTTGCCATTCTCGTCTGGTACTCGGATACCTTGAGGTGATGGTTTAGGGCCACGTCCCACCCAGAATTTTGCATCTGTAAAAAGAACATTTTAAATTAAATTTGAAGAGGATCAACGGATGTATAAAAACGACCATAATCTGTAAAATACATGTTTAAAGCAAACATTTCCAAGTCGGTTAATTTTAAATCTCACCTGGGGCGCGTCACAGATTAAAAGAATAACCAGCCTGAAAATAGTTAGACTTTTCCGAAAGTTTAATTCGGAATTCACTCCAACTTGTAATTCCGTTCCAGTTGTTCCAGTTCGCTGTAAACTCAATTTAAATTAATCCCGAGTTTGAATTATTTTTGAATTTATGAAAATTGCATTCTAGACAAAACTCTCCACATCAGCGAGATGATTAAAATTTGACACGGCACATGTTTCGTTGCGGAATGAAGAGAAAAACACGTCTTTGCGTGTCCAGACAGTGTGACGTGAAGAAAAGGCTTTTCTACACATACGAAGCCTGTCCCAAGAGTTAAGACGGTTTCCTGACATTGTAGCAATGAAAGCCCATTTTCTAATCGTCTTACTTCAAGACGCCCTAAGCGGATTAGGTTTTGAGCTGTCTGCCTCTAACTGATGCTGTTTCGAGAGGAGATTAATTAAAAATAAATAATGCGATTATAATTCCGCCTACGTAATAGATTTTTCAGTTAATTCAGTTCTAATAATGGCCAAAAATTTGAAGCTCGATTTTTGATGGATTAAATCCGGATAAAAGTTGAAAATAATGATGACTGGTACAGCTGCAATTTTACAGAATGTAATATGATGAAAACCGCGTTTAAAATTGCATTTTTTAACCGATCCGGTTGTAGTATGTTACAGTGTAAATGTAACGCATTATACCTTTACTTATTAAAATTACATTGCCTCCAGATGGTAAACCAATAAAGCAATCACATTTTAATAATTCAATGTATGTAGATTCCGTATGTTTTACTCTCACTTGTGCCGAACGCAAAGTACCGGTTTTCGAACAGGTTCAACATATCAAAGAAAAATGATCAACAGTAACATGGCGGCATCATTAAAAAAAATTCCAGTGAAAGTCCCATCAGGCCACTGGCCTTAAAAAGTTAATTTCACTTCTAGCCAATGTCAATTTCTTTTGTTTTAGTATGTTTTTTAGGGCTAATTGAATAAAGTACAAAAAGGTTTCTGTTTTAATGGATATTGAACAAGGTGGAATGGGCCTCTCCCACATATCATAAATTTTTGTTTTAATGACTGGAATCGAAAGAATAGGATCAAAAAACTAATTTTTCATATTCTTGAAGAAAAAATTATGGTCGTAAATGTTCCTACATTAGTTTGAATTTGTCCATTAAATTTAAAAGATCTGTTTTGGCGCGCATGTGACGTACGTAATTCTGGGCGATTTTATTGGCTGTTGCACGCCATCTGTTTCACTTCTTGTCGCTGATTGGTTGATAGTGTAGTACGTCACCGGCGGCGGGCGTTTTAAACATGAGATTAATGTAGTTTTTATCATAATTTTTTTTCTATTTAGACTTAATATTTTTGAAAACAAAAAAATACGGGTATAATATTTTCAATCCGTCTTTGTAGTTATGAAATAAAAAAAAATTGTGAGACAGGCCCATTAGAGCTTTATTTTGTATAGTTTGCTACAATGGGTTCATTCCACAAATAATTGAAAAAAAATCAGTTTTTATTATTTGAAGTATGAGTGCAAAAACATAATATTTTTATAATAATATAAATTCATTTTACTTTTCTTGATTAGATTTAAATTGATTATTTCGCGGGCAGTATGACGTAGTTAACTTTGAGCCTTGCTATTGGTTGTAATAATCTCCATCTTTTATTTTGACTGTTGACGTGGTTTACGACGTTGACGTATCAATTGCGGTTAGGTTGACTTTTGTATTTGTAGGGTTCAAAAACTAAAGCTTTGCTGTACTGTTTCAATGACATTTGATAGAGAAGGATACACATACCCTAGTGAAAAATTGGATATTCTATATTTTTCCATAAGGACATTATTATGCTATAGTTAGGTATAGCAATGCACAAAGTGACAACAGGTCAAACTATTGCTTCGTCCTTTTGTTCAGACAATCTGTTACCGTTCATTGGTCAATAACTTACTACGTCATACTGGCGGGCTTTTTAAACAATGTAGTTTTTCAATATATTTCTTCGGACTTGCAAAACAATACGTGTTTAAGTTTTTTGATTGTTTTCCTTAAATATAAAAGTCAACATATTTCTATGTTTTGTCAATGATAAATCACCTGGTAGATAGGTTACTTCTTGATTGGTCAATAGTAAAACTTAGAGATTAATTTAAGGTAAACAAAAACTCAAAAAATACGCTACTGATTCTCACCTGGAGCCTCTCCGTCATAGTGCAGGTTCGGAATTAGTAAAGTTTGAGCGTCGACGATGACGATGTTGTCGGAAGAGATTGAGTGAACTCCCGCTAAGGCGTCGATTTTCTGGGGCCTGGGGAAGTCGAAATTACGGGGGATTTTAACGTCGCCAAAGTTTACCTGTAACCGAAACGTCTGATATTAAAATTCTCCATTTTGTCGACAGGACTTAACGACACTACTCTCTCTTAAAGGCTTAAAGTTGTCAGAAAATGTTCCATGGGAAAACTTGTGACGTTTAGCTTAAGTGAGTTTTGAAATACAGATTTTGTTTAGAGTTATATTCCAGCAACAAATTTAAAAAAACTAACAGGAAATGTTTCTTCAAATCTGCATACTATGGACATTTTATAATAAGAACGAATTTTCATGCTGGAAAAAGCATTTATCACGTTTCTTGTTGCGCTGGTGTGATTAACGATAGTTTGCACTTTGAAACGAAATTACCTGTTTAGCTTTTAGTAGGAAAAGATTCTGTCATCCTATTACGTTTTAAAGATTGAAGTAAGCATGAAGTTTTGCAGTTTTGTTACCAGTACAAGAAAATGTAATTTTCTATTATAAATGAAGAAAGAATCCCTTCTTAAGACAAAATTCAGTACAAATTCAGACTATTGTGAACATAGGCATGCTTAGTGGGTAATATAAAACATCTCAAACTTTCAATAACATATTTTTCGTGTCTTACAGCCCCCTTTCGCTAAAACAACCCCATGGAAAGCCTAGTGGAGCAATAAACGACCCCAAAACAGCATTGACAGGGAAAAAAACAATAACTTACATCGAATTCCTCGCACCATACGTAAAAAATCTTGATGTTGTTGAGGTTCTTGCCTTCGGGGAGGGTAAGAGTAACGCCCTCCTTTCGGTATCTCCTTATAACGTCGCCGTTATTATTCTCGTCTCGTAATCGGAATCCACGACTGTCGGCTGTTTTATAGGTGCTGGCGTAAAAATAGGCCGCTGGAAAAAATATTAGTTCATTTAAATGCAAATGTTTCCGCGGCGGGGTGAGAAGGGCGGGAGGGAAAAGCTATTTGGTGGCTGATTAGGCTATCGTTTGGATGCTGTTTATGACAAGCAGTTCCTTAATTGAGAAACACGTCATAAATAAGGGAATTACGTACGTGGTTGTTTTGGGGATAATACCACCGTAATAATATACGGCTCATTAGATATTCCATTCGACAAAATGTATTGTTTTCCTATAATGAGGATTTAAAGGCCCATATTACGCCATTTGAATACTAAAGACGGGCGTATGTTTGTTTCCTTGCTCTTTGCATGATGTATACGTGTTCCTCTAGATATTATCACGAGAACCCCAGAGGGATTCTCATTCGAAAACAATAGACGTTGTTAATTTCGGCTTTTAATGAGCTGTAGGTTTTATTACAACACACCACAAAATACTGTAATTGGTGTAGTAAGGTAACAGTTTTATAGGGGACCTATGTTTTTGACCCAGTTTATAAAAAAGATGAAAGGTGTTCTATATTTTTTGATGTTATTGCAGTTTGGAACATCCTGTAAAAACTTCAGCTGGTATTATAAATATATTTTTTCCGCCTTGGTTAATGGTAAATTGAAATTTTATACATGTAGCTAAAAAAGGATTAAATAACGCTTCAAAAAAACTTTTTTAAACTTTTTTAAAAACTTTGGAAACCCGCCTACATCAAACAAAACATTTCCTCGTTATCCCTCTGAATTTGCAATTTTAAGAGTATTTAAATTCTCCTTAATTAATTCCTTGTTTCTTTTTAGCGGTGGATTACTAAAAACTTTAACGAATCTTATTAAGTGGCTGGATGTTCTCAACCACTTTGAAAGTTTAAGTTTCCTCCCATATTTGTTTTGTTAGAGGGTATAAAGGAAATACCAAACGTGGTCCACTTACCAGGCCCTTGGCCATCATAGGTAAAGTCTTTAATGTGTAAAGTTCGTCCGTCGACTGCGTAAACTTCACCAGAAACTCCGTGATGCAACTCTGAGAGTTTTCCCAGAAATTTGCCGAGATATTCTCCTTTGATGGGACCTGTAACAATAAGCTTGGCTTAGATTCATTTCTTACCTCCGTGACAGTTATTTAGACGGATGTCATGTGACCGAGTCAATAGCCTTTTAGTGTCACGTGACAACTGTCACTAACGTTAAAACTATCAAACTGCGCTTAAAAGATCCAAAAATCCTATTTATTTATACTTTCTTGTAGTATCTGTGACAAAACGTGTTTCTCTGCTCTGTGACAGCTATTTTTACAAATGTTACGTGACCGTCATAGCAAATAGCATTTTAGTACCACGGTCAGTTTTAGTTTAAGGTCATTAACCTTAAAACTATCAAAGTGCGCTTAGAAGAGAGGAAAATTCCTATTTAGGACAGTTCTTCTGCAAGTTTTGTGACAAAGTTCCGTGACAGTTATTTTGACAGCTGTCACGTAACTGTTTAGTTGATTATAGTGTTCTAGAACCACGTGATAACTGTCATAAACGTCGAAAGTAACAAGTTGTGCTTAGAAGCTGTAAAAATTACCGTTTAGGGCAGTTTTCGTGCAATATTCGAGACACAACCAGTTTCTCAGCTCTGTAACAGCTATTTTGACAGATGTCACGGGACCACTAACGTTAAAACTATAAAACTGTGCAAGAATACAAAAAACACAGTTTGGAACACTTTTCTTGAAGTATATGTGCCAGAACGTGTTTCTCTGCTCTGTGACAGCAATTTTGAAAAATGTTACGTGACCGTCATAGCAAATAGCATTTTAGTACCACGTGACAACTGTCATTAACCTTAAAACTATCAAAGTGCGCTTAGAAGAGAGGAAAATTCCTATTTAGGACAGTTCTTCTGCAAGTTTTGTGACAAAGTTCCGTGACAGTTATTTTGACAGCTGTCACGTAACTGTTTAGTTGATTATAGTGTTCTAGAACCACGTGATAACTGTCATAAACGTCGAAAGTAACAAGTCGTGCTTAGAAGCTGTAAAAATTACCGTTTAGGGCAGTTTTCGTGCAATATTCGAGACACAACCAGTTTCTCAGCTCCGTAACAGCTATTTTGACAGATGTCACGTGATCACTAAGGTTAAAATTATAAAACTGTGCTTAAAAGAATACAAAAAACACAGTTTGGGACACTTTTCTTATAGTATATGTGCCAGAACGTGTTTCTCTGCTCTGTGACATCAATTTTGACAGATGTTACGTGACAGAAGAGCGTTTTAGTATCACGTGACAGTTATTTTAACGAATGTCACGTAACTGTTCAGCTGGACACTGTTCTTGAACCATATGACAACGGTTACAAATGTCAAAAATATCAAATTGATGCTTAGAAGCTGCAATGGTATTCGATACCAAACGTGTTCTTATGCCTGCTTCCCGGACACTTCCAAGTTGATTTTAAATGCAACTTAAGCTTAGTTGAAGTTTGAATGTGACAGATCAGGTGCAATATAACACAGTCTAAACTAAGCTGTCCTTAAACTCAACACAAGCGGTCAAATTGCCAGTTACACTGAACCTGACATAACGTTATTTGATAAGTCAATACGGTTGGAGAAAACTTTTATAGAGACTAAAGTAAAACTTTTTTACATTCAGACCCTTTCCTTTTGATTGAAAATACCGCATCAATCAGGTATATTGGCCAAGCCATCTCAAAAATTGAACCCAAACTTAAAGTGAACTTGACTTTTTGTAAGCTTTTACTTCTTGGATAGTAAGATTAAGCCCCATTTTGTCAGATAATAAACAACTCGTTTAAATCGTAAACTTTCAACGTGTGCAGCTTTAAACTTAAATCCTGGCAAAATCGCAGCAACTAATATGACGAGCACACATCACCCCTGTCCTGAATCTGGCAGATTATTACTCTAAACAGAAGCCGGGTTATTTATACGCCCGTATTCCAGGCTTTAGGAAGAATCAAGGCCTCGCGAGGGTTTCCCAAATATCCTAAAGGATTAACTGTCACTGGGGAAGCGCGAAATGGATAGGACGTTTAGAAACTTAATTACTTTGTTTTTAGATCCGGAGATGAGATGTCAGTAATTTGTGAATGTTTTAGGCTTTTTGGTGAGGGATACAATAAAGACCGTACGTCTCAGCTTAGTAATAAATTTAAGATAAAAATTAAGTAGCAAGTATATTGCAACTAGAAACGATGAGTTCAAGAGAAAGTGGCGTGGCAACAACAAAATTATCTGAACTTTTAAAGTAGGCAAAACATATTAACGCAAATACGCAAAATAATTTGTTTGATTAAAATTGAGGTGAAAGAAAACTCGCAAAACTTCCACCAGATAATTTGTTGCACAGTTTTTGATAGTATAAAAAGTCCTCATTAGAAGAAATTTTAATTAATTCGACCAAATAAAAGAGAGAGCAAGGGTAGTAATTAACTTCGTTTGTAGAACCGCCAGAACGATCAGGTATTGTGTGACCCCCCTTTCAATTACTCGGTGGAAGTTTCGAAAATTAATTATATTTTTATAATGAACGTTGCATTAGATGGACTGAAAGCAAACGAATGACGCCCTTGACATTTATTCTAAGTATCTAAACTATTCAAGAAAATATCACAAGAGAAATACACGTTTGCTCAACGTATAATGGTGTTAATGCAAATTGGGTTTGCACACATTCAACTCTCACCAAGATAAGTTTTGATTGTAAGTGGAGAATAGAGCATTGTTTTTAACTTTTAAATTAAGTCTAGTTAACTTCTAGTCTAGTTATCTCAATACAGTGAGTAGTTTGTGATTGATCCGAAAAGCAGCTTCCAGCTTGCTGCTTTTTCTTGATACAATATTTGACAAGCTTTGCTCTTGTAGAGAGTTTTATTTTGAAAAAGTTCAAATCTTCCGGACAATTTTCATCTGACGTTATCTTTTCTTATATCTGAGTTTATTGAAGAACAATAGGCGTAGTTATGCTAGCGCAGAAGGAAAACGCTCGTCACAGTATGCAAAACCAGAAAGTGGATGGATAAGAACCATTAGCGGCGCTCTTTGAGCCGGAATGCATGTTATTTGGTGCATGGAATGTCTGTTCCTTGTGGCACAAAAGTCATTAATTAAAAAGCACGTCGCCTCAGTGGCCTATAAACGGGAGAACAATCTTCAATTTGTTCCGCTGCGCCAGCCCTGCTTTTAAGTCGACACGCCATTTTTCGGATTTATTGTTCTCGTTCTTGGTTGGGGATTTTTAATTAAAACACAGAAATGCGTATGTAAATAACTATCTAGCTTTATCTGTTTTTTCGGTTTTACTCTGTCCGGCCACGACCACCAGATTAGCATTCGTCGAAATTCTCTCTGTGGAATTAATTCATAAAAATCGTCAATTTGACATCTGTATCATATGATGGTTCACAGATGCAGCATTTGCGTAGTAAATAAGTGTTCTGTTCGTAGGATAGTCACAAATATCACATAACTATGTCACCTGTCACTCAAAACGCCAATCTGATTATGGATACTGATCATAAATAGTTGAAGCGCAAAAACCAAAAAACTACGTCATTTGAATACTTAATTGTTTCAAAATGCAGGATGTATAAAACGCATTAATTATGTCCAGCATTAAAAATTGTAGGAAAAACAGCAAATAATTCTTCGCTTGTTAACCAATTTGTACGTTTTAACTTTTTGTTTATGAATCAAACGACCGTAAAATCTGGCAATTTTAGGTCCACGGTGTTTTATCTGGGTCATCAAACAATTATTGCCAATAATTTATGCAAAAAGTAATTTTTAATTTTCTCTAGTCGTTGCGCAATAATTTAACTTAAAAATGGAATATAACACAGTAATTGTTAGATAACTAAATTGAGTAAAAGTGAAGCTGCACTTTTTTTATCTGAATTGTTTCAAACTCAAATACTCAAGTGTGTGACACCATTCAAATAGTCCTATACGCTTTGCTTACGTACTATACTTGCACACTTATTTCATATATTATGCAAACAACATAAATACATATCTAATAACAATATAATATGCAATTACAACACGCTGTAGGCATAAATTTGCGACTGCAATTTAAAGTTACCACTCATTTTGTCGGTGTTAAAACACAGTCGGTTACCTTCGATTTCATTCTGGCTTGGCAATGAAAGTTGTAGTCTATCTTCGTTTCGAATCATACACCCAAAGAAGAAAACTAGTTGATGACTATGGTCGGTTTAGCAACGGTTTTAATGGTCTAGTTTTGGTATTTTATTTAAATCATGAGTTGTTTTCAACTAAATTTCAGGCCATTGTAATTAGATACAAGGAGAAGTTGGTTTTACAGAGTATCAGTATTTGGTTGATTGAAGGAAACTATTTTCTAACTCGTTAATAAGCAAGGAAGTCCACTTTTATAGTTTTTCAACTAACTGCATTTTGTTGTCAACATGTTTTCAAGTCAACCAAGTTGACTAGTTATACCATTTTCGTGAATAAGATTAATAATCCCTTGTCGTTTCTGTTTGTAGTGCAAAGTGGCTAAATATTTCCAGTTTTAACACTTGAAAGTGTAGTGGCACGTTAAACTGGTAAAAGTATATTATAGAAAAAATATAACTGAAACCAATACTTATGATATCGAGAGTAATGCTATTCCATTCACAAGTTAGTGTCAACCTATAATAACAAAAATCCATGGTCAACTGGTTGATTAAAAAAATAATACTGAACGTACCAAAATATCAAAATTTGTCCAAAAAGGTGACCACGGTCGTAACACCGTAAACACCACAAGCAAAAAATGAGTGATTTTTTTAAAGAAATTATGATCAATTGACAACTTCCTGGTCTTTTTGCTACAATGGCGTTTTGTTAAGTAAACTGAATTAGGTTGTGATCCACCGAAACCAAAATGACCAATCAGTAAGCAAAATAATTCCCACGCTTTGGTAATTCGAAAATCAATTGTCACGTAACGCTTCAGCTGTACAAAAACCAGTTGTTACGTAAATGGTCTGGTGTTTAACATTTTACATGTCTGAAACGATCCTTCAATTGGTTTTTCATCTCGCGATGAATCAATCAATGATGTTCTACTTTATGCCGGTGAAGGTTGCGTTAATCTGACACTATACAATAATTACAAAAGTGTTTTTTTCCAACTCATAATTGATCACGAAATTTGCTTTTTAGTATGTGTATAATCATGCAATTGTTTGAGTAACACACTGAGATTGCAGACATGCATAGGATAGGTCTAAGTATGTCATTACAGGCGCATTAAGTTAATTGTTTAGTTGTGTATAATTATAATGCAATAGTTGTTCTAAATAAGGTTACATCACTTTTTTTTTCAAACAAACTAAGAAGTGTCAACTGCATTTTTGATCTATATTCAAATTGATTGGTCGTGGTTAATCAGGATTAAGTGCCGGTTAACGGTTCGGTTAACTGATTTACCTGATGACTTCTAGAACAGTAAAAAACCGGACTGAGGTAATCAGTTATGTCAATCTGAATAACAGTATTAAAAAGTTCACTTCTAATGCTAACCTACACCTTTTCGATCACAAGACTCACCGATAACACAGAGAGCGAGGGCGACCAATGCAAGAGGCCTTGTCCCGGCCATGTTCGTTGTTGTAGCACGGTAGATCTCACTATAACTGGAAGAACCCACTCGAATGTCTTTCACTTTAAATCTTTCATAATGTAAATGTCGAAGAACTAATCGGTACTTTGGAGTGTACGGTCGACGATGGACGGGTACCCCACTCTTCTACAACTCGAAACCCGGTTTGCAGTCGTTTTGCAATGTTTTGGAGATTTTTTGCAACGTTTTTGCCGCCATTTACCTATCATCGTTTAATGCCCACATATGTGTGTGCATGTAAAAGAATATGGTAGCCAAGGTTAGCAACTTGCATTTAAAAGTGTGTGCAGTTCAACACCTGGTGGATTTCAGTTCACTTTTATTTAGCGTTTTAATGCTTAATATAAGTCCACTTTGAATTTTACGGTTCTCGAACAATTAATTCCTACTTTCGCGCTACAATGCCGCCCCCCAAATTGACTTTTGCGTTAAATTTAAATTAAATCCCGCTTAATTACGGACGACTGAAACGCTAAACAGCCGTAGGAATGGCATTATTTCGGAATTTCTTTTTGAGGGCAGAAAAAAGTTATTTTCCACTACACGGCGCTAATTCAATTTTCAAATTAGCGACGTGTTGAATAACGTTTTTCGAATACGCTGCAACGATAACCGGACCGAAAATAAACACATCATCGTCCCATTATTGCAAAATCATAATATAGAAAGCTGACAAGACGATCAAGACACATTTTATTACGTGAAAGAGAGCGACAAACTTGAACCTACACACTCATGAATGTTGAACCTTTCGAATCATTTTATGGTCGGTTTCATTTTTTTAAATTTCACTTTATCTCATCATTGTTTTCTACTGAAGATGATTGATCGTACTAGTATTATTCTGTCAGATCCCTTATTCTTTTTACCTATGATCAGGGAAGAAATCTGTTTTAATTAAATTTTGAAGATAAAATTGCCTCGTTTGGAGTAGTATCGATTATCGGGTCCGTCATCTAGAATCTAGAAGATATTGATTTTGAAACTGCCAGAACCTTTAAGAAATTTATAGCTATTTATGTACCAGGGGAGAGAACATAATGTCCTGAACCTATCCCTCGGGCCATAGGCCCTCTGGCTGTTTCGGCCTGATGGACATTATACTCTCCCTAACGCCTGTTGTGCATGCAATGTGTTCTATGTTTCACCTAATTCAGCAATTATTTACTGTTTCTGGCATTGAAAAGTAAGGTATACCTTTACCGGTATGTTGTTTAGTGTTTATATTACCTGAATGATGTGACTTTGATAGTCATCAGTGAAAATAGCAAAAGCTGGACGAAATTTTAGAAAATATAAAAGAAAATAACGAACGAACGGTAACGAAAATTTATTACCTAAAAGTCAAGAACATCCTAGAATAGGAAATACGTAACTTTTATGGCATGGAAGATAAAAGATAACATTGATAATATTAAAAAAAATTTCAAGGCGTTATAAGCGGGCGTTATGATAACGTAATGGGCGTTATGGCAACTTTATGATAATGGTTTTGAGTGTCAGGGAAATAAACAAAAAAAAAGTTTTTTGAACCCTATATTTTTCGAAAAGAAAAAATGGTCCTTTAATTGAGCAAATCAAATCTAGTACTAGTAACATTTAAAAATGACTGTGGAGAGAAAAAAAGAATAATTGACAGGAAAGAAAAATTGAAGGAAGAGAAGGAATTAACAGGAACAAAGAAGAACCAGATTAACTCTGACTCTTTCAATTATTAATTGTAAAGAAAAAGAATAATCGACAGGAGAAACAGACAGAGAAAGAACCCTTAGCTACAAAAATCAAACAACATTTAACACGCTGTATAAGAATCCGTTAACAAAGTATTCATCCAAAAACCTTGAGATGATACCAATTTTAAACAAAATTTCTGTTTTAGAAAACACAAGTTTGGTTTCAATTACTTCTAAAGCAAGTAGCTTCAATAATATAATTGAAGCCAAACTTGTTTTTTTTTCTACTTGGACTACATTCTCGAAGAAAATAAAATTTGGTAGAGAAGTTTTCAGTTGACTTGGAAGCGTTTTTAATTTAAAATCCATATTAATCAAAATTTGTCCTCTTGTAGTTGTTTTTACTATTTATTGCTAGTTAAAAGTGACATTTTCGTTACTAATAATAACACTGATGCACTAGTTTGTTCAGTTTCAGTGACACGCGATTGAAAAAAAAAATTATACAATAATCCGTCTTTGTTTCTTCGCTCGTATTTAAGCGTCAACTTTAAAACATCCAAGTCGTTTCAAATTGTAGCCATTTACATGCTAATTTTGCTTGTTTTCGACGTTGCCATAAAATAAAGGAAATTTGCATAAGCAGCCAGGTAGCCATTTAAATAAATCAATTTGAGCGAAAGTGTTTTAACTTTTTGATTTAAACACGAATAGGAAAACGAAGTTTAGACGCCCTAAATTTTTAAAAAGGAAATGGTGCTCGAATATTTCCAAAAGAAGCGTTAGTAATAATTAATGAGTTAATGGCCTTACTCGGGTAGAAACGTATAAATAACATTTTTGGACAGTTTGGCTTTCTTTCCGCCGAAGACTAGGGTAATTAACTTAACGACTTAGCAATTTTGCATTTTCGCTTTTATACTAGGTAAATTGAAAATGCTGTTTGCTGATAAATTAATAATTATTATGATGTTGATTCGATACGTGAATAAAATACGAATAATATCATGTGTAATTACAGGCACAACTGCGGGTTTTCTCCGTGACCCACATTTTGAGAGAGAAGTCGAGAATGTTTTACAAATAATAATTTCAATAGCGCTTCATTAGCCTGTAAAATTATATTCATGATGCATCCAAACTGAGGTGATTTATCTAGCGCGAATCAACACAATTTTGCCCATAAAACTAACGACTAAATTAATACTTGACCCCCTGCAAATGGATGGGTCACCGCCTGTATTTGACACTTAAGGAAGTGTTAGTTTAGATGAGTAGCTATTCCTGCGTTTATAAATGTTACAGAGTGATTCCTATTTATTCCAAAAGTGAATTTTATCTTGGTAAGTAGATAAATAGATTGTTCTTATCCAATTCCGCTCTAAATAGATCATCAAAGTGGCCATTGGGGCAATTTAACGCTTTACCGGATTCGATTTGGTTTTTTTTTTTCGAAACTATCTATCTAGACGCTAGATTGTAGCTTGTATTTTATTCCCCAGGGAATTTCACGTATTTTGGTGAACAACTTGGAGATTGAACTTGAAAGGATTTCAACTTGGAAAGTTTATTAAAAGCTTTGTGAAGTGTGTGGTAATTTAACAGTAGTAGTGTCCAACACGTTTGAAAATTGATTCATTTGATGACAAATCATGAAAAGTAATTGTACACAAATTGTAATCTAGAAGAGCAATAGGTTCAACCATGACACATGTCAAAGGGTATTATTCTGTAAGATGGTGACATCACAAGCGCTTACTTTCTAAATGTTTAAAGTGCTTATTTCACCTAATTTAAGGTTCTTTGGTATAAAAATCCCCTTTGCTGTGCATTGGAACGGTTTGGGACCAAAATAAAAAAAAAATAGAATTTGACAAAAAATTACATTTTTTTATGCATTTTTTAAAGGTTTCCAAGTTTTTGACGTCACAATGACGTAATTTGACAAAACCAAAATCTGACTAATTGTCAAATTACGTCATCGTGACATCAAAAAAGTTCTGTTCGCTCCATGGAGCGTGAAAACGAATGCTGCCTTTAAGTGCTTATTTCACCTAATTTAAGGTTCTTTCGTATAATGTGCATTTAAACTTTTCTGAAGCAAAATAAAAAACTCACATAATTGCACTTTTGACAAAAAAGGTTGTAGCTTTTTTATCAATTTCACTAAACTGTCATATGATTTGCTATCCGCTCTGGCATTTTACCTTCAATAGCCAGTATTAGCAATACAACATCAGTAATTTTGTTAATAATTCAGTAAATCATGAGTAGAATTGATTCATAAATCTGATAAAGTTTTTAATTTTCCTTCAATTTCGAACGTGACCCCAAAAATTAGTGGGCAACACACAAAAGCGTCGAGCGTCGTTCGTGTCCGCAGGAAAACCGGAGAAAACAGGAAAACGCGATAATTTATGGATCATTTATTTGGAAAAAGTCAAATAATTAGAAGTCGCACGCCAATCGATTCGAAACGCACGTCAACGTGGTGATTTTTAGGGCCGTCAGAGGGCGCCCGCGGTAATTTCCAGACTGGCTGGAACCGGCGGAAATCGACCCTTAGACCAGGAATTTCGCCGATCTCTGTCCCCCTATATCGTGTGGCAGAATATCCAGAATATGCGCAGTGGGTTTTTGGATATTCACGTTGTCGGTTGTTTCGTGCCAATAAGTTGGCTAACGTGTTTCTGTCAGGGTGGTTGGAGTTTAAATCCCGAACGGCTGACTTTTTTCCGACCAGGGGCTTTTTCTAGGTAAGCTCAAGTATTTCCATATTTAGCTCACTTTCTCTACCTTTATATTGTAGAATGTTTCAGCTTTTAGTCGTGTTGGAATCCGTTTCAGGTTAACGGGGGGAGGCTAAAAGTTTCAGGTGCATAACCTAACTCTATACGACACCTATATTTTTAATTTTTCACGCTAGTGAGGCTTATTTTAAGTAAGTTCACACATACTGCACAACATTCAAAAATTAATCGGTGTTCTTTTTAACTGCCAGTAAACCATAAACCAAATTTTTAAATAAAACCGTTAAATTTAAGACACTTTACAGACTTACAGTTTTTGACATTTGACATCGCGTTACTAGAGGGCGCCAAAATGTCACCATAGTGTTTAGCGCGCATGTGCTAAATTGCTTATGTCAATAAATGAGTGTATAAATTAAAATAACGGAAAAATTATATACTTATTGAGGCTTATTCATTGTAGATGTAATATGACTTCCACATAACAAGAGTTAGTATATCATATTAAATAAGATTGTTTTTTTATTCTGCTCAGTTAAATTCTGACAGAAAAAAGCAATTTTGGGGTTCACCTAGACTAAGTTGTAATTTGACTGTGACAGATCATGTGAAAAATGTCACAGTCAAATTAAAATCTAGCCTAGGACGCCTTTAAATACGCCCTTAAATAAAAAAGTTTTCATAACTATATACTTATATTAATCAATAGCATTGGAATACTGAAAGTTAGTGATTGAGATGTAGTAGGTACGTAAGTAACGGAAAAAACTGGACAGTATAATGCTGAGATCATACAAGAAGTAAATGAAACGATCACGTGACCATTTGTCCAGGAAACGTACTCCAGATTGTCAAATGAACGGAAGTATCGATTTACTTACCTGACTCATTCAAACAGAATTTTTATAAACGTATAATAATATAATTATATAAAATTATTCTGAAATAAAATTAGTGTCATATTCTTGGATGGTTATAAAATAGATTTTTTTAATAGTTAAACTCATTATTAAAAATGATAAATCTTTTTTCTTTTCGATCAGACAAACATAAGGATTGATGGAGGTGTGGAAATTCTTGAAAAAAAATAGGTTGAAAAACATAAAATTGGCCACTTTCACGATCAGAATTTTGTAAAAACAGATAATGGGCCACGAAGGGTTTCGTGTGAACTAGAACGTCTTATTTTGGATATCGTGTTTTAAGCATGCGATTTATTTATAACCGCCTTTTATTGTGATCGATAAACGACAGACGATAGGAATTTGGGTCGGCCGGATACTTACCACTTTTGTTTGTGATTGGTCAAAAACACAAACTACGAATACCATCAAAAGAAACATTTTCATTGGTACGTCACAGCAAGGCACGTTTATTATTATGGAGGAAAAGGGATTTTTCTGGAAAAGCCTTTTCCAAGTGATATTTGGTCTTTCTTCGGCGTCATAAAACCGTGACCCCTCGCCGGGTTCTTTTATTACACAACTTCTTTAACAAGAACTGGGCCCCCCTTTTGGGATTCACTCTAAAAATATACAAAGAGAGAATGCACTAGGGATAGGATGTGTAATGGTTCTTTGTTGGGTCTGTTTTTACTTGATGATTTATGAACCCTTAATAACAGTGGATTTTTATTGTTTTTTCTTTTAGTGTCCTGGTTACACAGTACAGTCACGTTGGTACAATTTTTTCTCATAAACTTTGATACTGGCTGAAGTTTGACCACATTAAAGGAACGCTCGAGAAAGGGCCGCCAGCAGCAGTAAGTTAACAAAAAAGTTCCCATTGCCATACAACTGTCGTCGCTTTTAACGAGCCCTTATATAAGGCAGTTGGCAAGAGCCCTAATCAATAACATCTACGAAAGTGAGAAAGTTCAACTGCTTTAAATTATAAAGGAGACGGCGAACTATTTTAGGTCAAATACAGACAGGGCAAATTACCGCCTTTGTGCCCGAATTTTAAATGGAGTTGCGTTTAACTTTTTAATAAAGTACATATTTTAGTTGGTTTCATATCAAGTTATCTACATTATCATCAGTATTATTTTTGGAGTTTTTCAATAAAGAATTATGTTGTAAAAATGAGTTTCAGAGCGAATTTGTTCATACCAAAATTATGCTTTTACATTCAGGCATATATCTAGCAAAGACAGGTGGTATTCAATTCCGTGTACATTTTTTATGCGCACCTAAAGTAAATTGCCATCGTATTTTATTATATCCAGGCGAATTCTCTGAACCCGCCCTGCTCGTATATATTTAAGGGCTGGAGAAATTTCTTGGTGAAAACCTGGATCGTAAAAGTACACTATTAGGGTTTGGCAGAGGTTCTTTGTTGGAATGCGTAAAAACTGCCGTAAGTAAACTTATCTTATCTATCGTAAATTATAGAAGTAGAACATTACTACAGTTATACAGGGTGTCCAAAAAGTCTGAAATATTGCAAGTAGCTCGAAAACTACTAATTTAATTTTTCTCTTTATATTGTTAAAAATATAAAATGGGGTGTGCAAGTATACAGGGTCAGTCACAAAGTATACCAACTTTCTTAATTCAAACCTAACACCATGTATATTAACCACCTGACCACTATTAATGCTTTCTTTTTAAGAAGGTCACGTGATTGATTACCCAAGCTCGTATGATGAATTGTCATAGTCACGTGATCGTTCTCAAGCTTACCACAGTTGTATTGTAACAATATGGTTAACGTCAGAGTAAGTTGCAGTTGACACCAATTTTTTTAAAATTTTTACTGGCTTTAAAATCAAACATGTCCAATATTAATATTATTGACATTTTACACCTGACAGGGCTGAATTCTGTCAAACTGTCAGTTTTAATTGTGTTTAAAAATCCTTAAAACCGTCCCCTAACCGCAGATTTGTCCTTGAAAATTCTCTCATGGGTCAAATCTGTCAAAGTTTGTCTCTCAAAGACCAAATGTCAACAGGATAAAAAAATGTTCAAAAAATAGTCACGTGACCAGAATAAATACAGTTTTGAACTTGAAAATGGTCTGAAACGGCAAATTTGGACTGTCAAAATTAAAAATAAATGAAGCAGTCACGTGACCCTAAAAAATTATACAATTGATGTTAAAAAGTAGTTAAAATAGTAGTCACCAAGCTGTTAACAAATGATACTTAAAAACTTCATCATTTGACAGTTGCCTATTGACATATGAATGCATATTCACTATCCCTCCTGAAAAGTCAAATAAATGCAAATTGAGTTGCGAAAATTACGTGACTGTTCCAACAATTTTTGATTTGTCGCAAAACCACCATCTAACACAGTGTCAAATATTTTTGTAATTTCCATTTGATACTGTTTTTCTGGATCTTTATCAGGGCTTTCTTTAAATATATCTAAGAAAAACAACGATCCTAATAAAAACCTAAAAAAATTAAATCTCCCAATTATTTTCAAAATAAAAAAGGACGTACCAACGCCACTACAATGGTGAAAAAAAAACAATCAAATTTTTTAGATAAACATCACATTTTTGTTTAAAAATCCTGATCATAGAGAATGTAGTGAGAAATCCCTAATATTTGTCCAAAACTGACATTGTCCACCCTGTTCAACTCATTTTTAACACTGTTCATCATGCATATTTGACCAAAAATTCAACTTTTTAGTCACCGTGTGGTCATTTGCAACTTAAATTAAAATTTGCAAAAAAAAATCTAATCGTAACCACCTGACTCGTTCGGTAATTTGTTTCCTGTATCGATGGGATAGTGAATTATCAAGTAACGGCAACTGATAAAACACACGAGCTGGTATTATAAACCACAGTCGAGTTTGGTTTCTGTAAATAATTGTCTTGGTGTGTTGTTGTGCTCAAATTAGAAGGAAATCCCGGGGTTATTTGTTGTAAAGTGAATCGAAAACGTTTGTTTGCTAAATATACCTTTCTGCAGTGCAATTTGTTGGAAATCTATACGTTCTCACAGACTGATAATAATATAACCGACAGTCAAGGTGAGTGTGTGTGTTTATAATTTATTTCTGCATTGATGATAAATTTATTTATGGCTGTCCCTGATATTGTATTGTTTGGATTGCTTAGATTTACTCAACTTCCTGAATTTTCGATTCAAACACTCTGATGTAGCGTGTCTGTTGTGGTATTTTTTGATGTTATGTTGTAATGTGTATTAAACCGTGAGTAAAACTAAGGAAAACATTAAAACAAGAATCATTAACCACTGATTAACAGTTATAATAATGAGTCAACTAGAATAGATTATACAATATACTTACCAGCTTAAGTTAATATTTTGTTTGCACTTATATAAGTCAATGCAAGGGTTGTTCTTAAGTGGTACATACAAGTTGTAAATTAGACTTTTTTTATAATTACTACAAAAGTTTAATGACTTAATGATTTGTGACGTCACTGTGACCGTAACTATGACAGACTGTAAAAATTACAAATTTCTTGCAGGAAGTATAAACAATATTGGAAAAGTGAGTCCACCAGTACATCAGGAATGTTTAAACAGTGGAACAACATTAGATCGCAATATACCCGGTTGAAATACTCTTGCTTGGAAAATTCAATTTGGTGTAACTGTACATACAAATAGTTAAATATGTACTCGCTTTAGTCGCGTATCTATTGTAAGTTTATCGTTCAGTCAATAACATAACTGAAATATTTAGAATTGGCCGTTTCGGAGCGCTTGCAGTGGCGTAATCCCATGCAAGATTTATATTTTCAATTTGCCTTAGAAGTACAATAGTAAAAGCAAGTAAGCTGTAACCGTTTTGAGTTTTCGGTAGCATCTGCTCGCTTCAGCCTTAAACATGAATTTATGTAGTGCTTTGTTTCCGAACTTACAAGAATTTACAATATTCTATGTGTACACAGCGACGGCATTAGGGTTCTTATTAAACAATACGTCATAAGAATAACACACACCCATAAGAAGATTATAAAATGTTATGCATTAATTATCAGCTCAGGGGGAGCTTATTCGCGTATTTACTCAAGGGAAATTACTGATATCGACATCATCGACGGTCGTGTTGTACTAAAGACAAAAACTTATATGTTCCACCGCATATTCCCTGTGGATACATTCGGTTGTAAAGTTTTCTGATTTTGGCTCTAGGAACAAAAAAACTTTCTATCATAAATTCAGTCCTAAATTGACTGCCTTTCTCGTTTAAATGATCTAAATCTGATGATTCAGTCTTGAAACGGGCGTAAATTTAATATTAATTAAGCAAGAGAGCACCAAGTCTAATACACTTAATTACAGAGAATCTGTCTGTTCCATTTAAGTGGAGAACTTGTAGTATCGATCGAGTAATAACGTTAAATAACTGGGACTTAATATAAAACACGATTTTCTGATAGTAATTGGATTGCACTGAATCCAAGTAAATATGAAAGGGGAGGCGGACTGAAATTAATTGTGTTAATATTTGTTTGTATGTTTATTGTTATCGCAAAAAACTGCGTGCAAACGCATCGTGAATCGTTACAAATTGGAAATGTGAGTAAATCCCCCAAATTTTTTGTGATCTAAATGCTTGGTTTACCATATTTCCCCTGGATAAACCTTTTTTAAGTGGGTAAAAACTATCATCAATCAACCGTCGAATCAGAATTGTAAATTCCAGAAAAACCTTCCAGTGATGATGTTATTTGCCCCGAAATCTTTTACTCGGCGGAACGTTGATTCCCTGTGACACTTAGGAGGGGTGACACGCATTGCGTAACTTACCGAAAATATTTTGACGATTTTTCATTCACGGGGATAATAAAAATTTACGGAGAAAGGTGGAGATTATGATGATAAAATTGATAGGGTAATAAGATTTTTCAAAAACCTTTAAGGTAGACAAATGTTCCGTTCGTTGATTGTTAGCTATAATGCTATGGCTACTACGCATAAATACTATTCTGATAGACACTTACCTGGAGTTTAAATTTTTGAAAGTACTTGAACTGCATTTTACGCAAATACAAAACTCAAAGATCCCTAATACCCCCACATTCTTTCAAAATTTTAGAAAAATTAAAAATTTTAAAGTGCTTTCTTTGTACTTATTTCACCTAATTTAAGGTCCTTTGGTATAAACATGCCCTTTGCTGTGCATTGAAACCCTCCTGGAGCAGACAAAAAAACTGCCAAAATTGCACTTTTAACTTTAAACTCGCCTATGTTTTCAAATATCCACAGTTCCAACTCAAAAAATGCTTAAAAGCACTTCATGCGTTAAAAAATCTATCAATTGGTATACTTGTACATATTTTGAGCTAATCATTTAGTCAACATTTTTATTAGGCATTTCTAACTACATACACTAAAATAACTAAAACCGTTCAGATACCCAATAAAACATCAAAATCTCAAGTTGGGCCATTTAAAGTTGGGACAATACCACGATTTAGAGCGTCGCTTAACAAGCCTTCCTGATGTGTTTGACTTCGGAACTTATCAAATATATTGGAATTGGGAAACGGGGATCGCTGATAAGAGGCCCAGTTCCATTATAAACTTGTTCGAAAGTCTCTGATGTATGTATTATAGGTTGCTGCTTTAATGAAGCGTATTAAATTTTGGTCGGTCGTTATTCTACCCTCCTTTTAATTACAGAATTTTTACCCATAGATTCTGGTTCGTGTAAAAATGCCATTTCGAAGGGATAAAGACCGTTTTACTTAATGTTCTCTGCAACATATACAAAAGCAAATCCAAAAGTTAATTACTGCTTTATTCTAGAAAAGCGTTTTGGTAATGCAAAGTGGCTTCTTAATGCATTTGAAACCCGGACCTCTCATTAAAGTAGTCGGCTCTGCGAAATTCTCAACATTTAATGAAGACGCTGCGGTTAGCTTAGCTTTTATCTGAATTAGGAAATTAAATTTAACGTAGCATAATGAAAGTTAAAGTGGATATGATTCATCTGTTTAAGTTTGTTTGCGTTACTCGACTGTCTGTTTACTTTTACGTTAGAATTTTGGTTAACGACCCTTTAAAGCTGCAGGTTAATTGCTGCTTCAACATTGTACATTTAAGAATTCAACTACTATCAGTATAGTGTCTGTTTTTGGGACAAACAACGTGTGAAATGTAATTCTGAAAGAATTAAACGGGCTTTATTCTGGTATAAATTAGACCGGCTCTAAAACTAGAGCCTAGTCTACATGGCGGGCGGCATATAGTCACGCTCTATCTTACCGGCTCTATATAAGCCCGTCAACTAAAACAAAAGCCCCTTAGCCTCGCGCAAAACGGATATGTATTGTGAATTTACTACCGGAATATGCAAATTCAAAGATACGAAGACTATACGGTTATAAATTGTCCTGCTGTTAACGTTATAGTCTCAAGTGGCTTGTTTAAAATCAATAATGTCATTGAACTAAGCAGCTCTAATTGGACAATTTTTGTTTAAATCTGTCACTGTTTATAGTTTGTGATTGGTCAAAAAAAGCAGCTTTCAGCTTTTTCTTGACCCATCACAAACTGTACTGATTTACACAGTTACTGCACTTATAGACTTTCTATTAAAATAACTTAATTTAAGACATTACTTGACAAAAATTACTATTTATTATTATGAGCATCAGTTTCAACAATTTTCCTC
Organism: Ips typographus; assembly: GCF_016097725.1. Lineage (NCBI taxonomy): Eukaryota > Metazoa > Arthropoda > Insecta > Coleoptera > Curculionidae > Ips > Ips typographus. The sequence continues at coordinate 12,417,707 of NC_138425.1, read as the reverse complement.
GTTTTAAAAATTCTCCCGTTGTACTTCATAAAGTAGGGTGGGCAATTGTCCAGCTCGTTCTATAAATTTAAACAGCAAACATCTTTATTTGGCTTTCTGCCGTTATTTACTGCGGTCATTTGTTCTTCGTTGCCGTTTTATTAAACTTCAAGACTGATTCGCTTTCCGTCTACTTAATGATTAAATATTTTTCATGTCGTTCCCGGGCTGGATATTTGTTTAGGAAAAGAAAGTCGTTTATTTAAATTATGACAACGTCTTTCGGTCGTGTGCTGGTCTGGTTTCAGTTTATTTTCTACACGTAAAAGCCAGAAATTATGGTTAGAAAAGTTCCTGTACCAATTAAAACTGGAGTAAAATGTTCGTGTTCTGAGATTACTTTTGCCATTGTTTCCATTATTTGGTCGCTCACTTTTAAAGACGAACAAAGACGTTCAAGGCAAGTCATTTATCTAACTTATGAATATAAATTACCCTAATTTATTCAGTGTTCAGTGCAACCCTTAATTAGTTCCCTGACCTAAGACATTATGCAGTTTGCTCTTGGATTTCCTGCTCAATTATTGTTTTTGTTTCGGCAAAATGTCTATTACCCTTAGTGTTTAACGAGCGGAGTACTATTTCTAAACCACGCATTTATCTGTCTAAATAGGTTAAATTAAAGCTAACTTTGCACATCGGATTGATTTAATATCCAAAACGCAATATGAACGGTATGTGCCCGTTTTGCCTATTCGCAGAAAGCAAAGTAACGCCAGCAAATGGAATACCAGTTTGATTAAAGCAATGAACAATTTTATTATCTCGAAATGGCTTTGATTGTTGATTTATCAGCTTGAATTTCGATTTAGATGCAGTTTATGCAATGAGTGTGTTTAGTTGATTGTTTTTACTTAACTTAACTTAAAAAATTGGTGTGTCATATAGCGAAGAATTGCGTTACACACAAACAAATTTGTATCATACTGTTTTCTATATTGACTTATCTATATACAAAATCAATCAAAATATCGAATTGGCTTCGACCATTGGGAGACACCAATCAGTCGAAGCAGGGAACCGAAAGAATGAAAGAAATCAAATTTTCCTTTTGTTCGGTTTGTCGATTTACTATCGCTGGAATGGTGCAGACAGCCGGATTCAGTCTGCGGCCACATCGGTTATTTACTACCCCCGATACAACCCGAAATAATCCCGAATTTAGGTCACATTTTAAAGAGAATATTGTTTTAAAACCGTCGCATAAACGAGGACGTATTTTGACAGTCCCGTTTCACAATAGGTAAAACGCAAAACTGAATGGACAATGTAATAACGCGTTGAAAGGCGCATCCGTTTCGGGAAGTAAAATGCGTCTCCGCCTGCAATCTAAATTAAAATCTTTTTAATTCCGCAGATGGGCGGTGTGCGGTATGCAAAGTGCAATGGAAAACTCTCAATGAAAACCTCTTTTCCACAAACTCCGCTGGGAAATGTTTTCGTCGAAGAGTGTTTCCTCACGTTTATCGGGAAGGAAATTTTAACACGACAGTTTACAATCATACAGTTTTAAATTATGATCGTGTTGTATATTGTATTAGTTTAGAAGCGTTCAGTTCATAAATTGAAGTCCTCATCCACTTCCGGCAAGTAAAAGAACATTTTCCCTCCTGATTCTCGCAGAAATTGTGTTCTGGTCACGTCGTTATTTACTGTATTACCGATATTGACCTGCCCGACACACTCAATTGTATCGTTTATTTCCTTTGGATGGCTAACTCCACAAATTGGCTAATTCGCTCAGGTAAAAATAATCGGAACTCAATATTTTTCCTTGGTTTAATTTATAATTTGTTATCGATTGCGTTAATAGATCAGAAGTGGCAATTCGATCGTTCGCTCTCCATTTACATACTACACAAACTGTTGATCAATGATCTGTTACCAGATCTGATACACCAATAATCTACCAAAATTCCGACGTGATCGAAATTTAGTTTTGTAATCGTTTTAACATGGCAACTGACTGAACATGGGATAAATTAAACTTCGACACTTGGATGCGTGCACAAATCCGAATTGCGTATACGTTTGACAAAAGCTGTTAAGTGCATTAATCGGTTTCATGTTCCAAATTCAAACTAAATAATCAATTTGATTGGTTTAATGGTAAAGCCGGATGTACAGGGTGGTCCAGTTTTAAATGTCAATAATTCACCAATCCATAGCCAATTAAAAAATAAGTTGACATTCATTATGTCATTTTCCTGAAAAGTGCTTCCTAAGGAAAATACAGCCCTTCAAATTTCTGTTTAAAAAATCGTTTTTTTTGTCATAACTGTCAAACCGTTGGAGCAATATTGATGAAATTTGGAACAAGCACTTTATTACACGTTATTACGGTCAAAGACCCAAAACTAACCCAACCCAACTTAAAAATTGTCTTGGAAACGGAAAATTCACTTAAGAAGTTTAAAAAATATTATTGTAGCCAGTTTTCATAGTTTCCAGACAAACTAAAAGACTTTATCGAAAAGTAGTAGTCCATATGCACACACTGGAGTAGTGAGTGTAAGTGAAAGCAAAACTCAGAGTCGATCTCCACAAATATTGTATTATATTTGTGGAGATCGACTCTGAGTTTTGCTTTCACTTAAAGGACTTTAGTTTTGAAAATTGAATTAGAAAAGATAAAAATTTCAGAAGCTTCAAAATTGTGTTTGTAACCAGTTTTCATGCAAATCGAGAGACTTTAATACTAAAAATTGACTTGTAGACATAAAAACTACTTTTTCAAGAATTTGTTACTACAAATTCATACATTTAAACCTTAAAAATTGACTTGAACCCCAAAATGTGACTGAACTAATGAAAAGTGACATCAGAAGCTTAAAATTTGCATTTGAAGTAAGTTTTCATAATTTTAAGACAAATTTCAATATTTTAGTCTTGAAAATAGTTTTAGATGCAGGACATTGACATTAGATTCATGAAAATTGTCTTGAAAACGAACTTTTCGTGCTTTTTACTATGCTTTTCATTTTCTTCGAAGTCGGGACTATTTTTAGTGCTTCAAAACTGCTTTCAGCTTGGAAAATCGAGTTTCAAGATTATCTTCACCAAGTTATTGACATAGCAAACTTAAAAAACATTTTTTACATTCTTCATAGACTTAAAATGGCATTCCAAGCTTTGTCACTATTAAATCGACTTCTAGACACCTCAGTGCTAAAAATTCGGGTATTTCTTAATAAACTAGACTGTTTTTAGTGTTTTAAGGCTGTTTTCAGTGTCTCAAATCGAGTTTCAAGACTATATTTACAAAGTTTTTGACTTATCAGGCCTAAAAGCCAGTTTGTCCACTGACCATGATCTTGAAAATGTTATTTCAAGCTTCTTCACTATTAAATTGACTTCTACACTCATAGGTGCAATAAATTGTAGCATCTCTAAGAAATTCAGACTGTTTTTAGTGCTTTTTAAGACTGAAAAATCGAGTTTAAGACTATTTCCAAAAGTCAAGTTTTTTCAGTAATAAAAGTAAAAAATGTTGGTACCAAATGCTACAATAATAGTCTTGAGAACTAATTTTTAGAAATAAAATAGTCCGAAAATTTAATTTACTTCTTGACTTGTTGAAAGTTGAAGAAAATTGAGTTGTACACCAATTAAAGTCTTGAAAATATACTTTTGGACTCTCTTTAGTCCTAGTAAGGTCCGTTCTAGCATTAAAAGTCAACTTTTATACTATTTTTAGTAGTAAAAAATGAGTTTCATGCACAATACAATCTTTGTCTTGATTTCCGGACTTTTTTTAGTTCTTGAATGCCAGTTTCAGACACTCAACCAGGATGGCAGTCTGAGAAAGCGAATCATAAGACCATTCCTAGTAGTAAAAAAGTTTTTAGACTATTCAGTACAAATTTGGACTTTCACAAGTCTTGGATGTTCAGTTTTAAACTATAAAACGATTTTTAAATTGAAATTTGGAGGACTGTATCTTCCTTAGGAAACGTTTTTCAGAAAAATGATACAATGCAAGTCAACTTATTTTTTTGATTGGCTATCAAATGGTGAATTATTGACACTTAAAACTGGACCACCCTGTATAGTGTACAGTAAGTAGTTTGTAATTGTTTTTCTTGATCAATCACAAAATACTATGCAAACAAACATTTTATCCTGAAATGTTTCGAAATAAGCTTTAAAAAATGTGGCGTCCCATATGTGGTTATTTCTGTGCGGATGATAGTCCATTCTGGGGCGATGTAACTGCTAAATATTTCCGGACGCTGCAGTCCGTTTACTCTCCCGTCTATTCAAAAATATCCATCATACTTTATTTGCCGCTTATATACGTCGGTGGCGGTTTTTCAATTTATTTTACTGATGATGTTGGCCTTCGGTATTATTTTTAGACCACTACAAAATATTCATGCCCTCAGTAAAGTACTTTAGTGCAGATGTGGTTTTTTTAACGCGGTCAGATAAACAGAAATTGATTAAAAATGGAAAATTTGTGTTATACTGAAAATACTAATTTTTGTTTGATTGCTCTCCTCTTAGAAGTTTTTTTACCTTTTCCCTCATCGTTGTAAATTTTTTTGCTAATCACTAGGGCAGAATCTAATTTTCATGGATTTTTCTTATTTGAAAGATCACCTAAACACAACTTTTCCCTCATCTCATAGCAGTAAACAAAAATAAGATTAAATTGAAAAAACAGAAACCGAGTAAACTCTGGAAAATTTTCCAACCTTTTTTTGTAGCGAAACGTAAACAAACCTGAAGCCGCAAATCCGCGAACACGTGATCTCCAGGTTTGAAACAAAATACCAATGGAAAATCCAACACAAAACAAACAAATCTCCGACAAACATAATGGAGATAAAGCCTACCTTCAGGCTGAATGACGTAAAAATACAATTTTTAGAGAGTTTTGAATTAATTAATATCCCAGTTTTGGTTTAGTTACTTTTTTGTCTATTGCTCTCAGGTGCAACTTGGGTTTTTAAGGTTGTGGCAAAAGTGCTTCAACTATTTTTTTACAGCTGTTCCGTGACAACCCAGGTTGGCCAATGAAATTTCCCTCTTAGGAAAGGGCTTTTAGGGCAAGATATTTAATTAGAGTCACTTTGCCGCTGAAAGCAACGTTTTAGTGGCACTTTTATCTTTCACTGTTTTTTCGGCTAATGGGTAATTTGATCAGAGGCTTTTTTAAATCGGGCGCTCGGCTGAATTTCCTGAAAAAAAAAATTGAAAGCATTATTTATGGTTGCTTAGTCAAGTTTCATTACGATCGCATGACATTTTCGATTACACTAAAACCGCACAGTATAAATTGGACAGCGTTCATACGCGACCTCCTAATTGCTGATATTGCGCGAAATTTCAGACTTGGCCCTAATGGTTGCAATAAGTAAAGTAAGGCCGTTTCGGCAATACAAATTGTCGTGTAAGCAGTCTGAATTATTCCTGGTATTATATTTCCATTTTGAAGTTGCCGGCAGACATCGGGACAAATTATTGCAACGGCTATAATTTGTCGTTGAGTATGGTGGACGATAGTCTCATAAACTATAATGACTCTGTAACTAACGACTGACAAGAAATTCATTATGCAGAAATCGCTTTATACTTTTTGTATTCTCTCAATTCCCGTTATCATTGATTTGAAACTCAGATGCCAAATCAAAATACTTAATGGAGGTAGAATAATCGGTCAAAAAACGGTAAATAACGGTAGATGGGAGGAAGTTTAGACATTAGTATATTACATATACATATCTATTATATCAACATATCTGTCATAAATCTCAAAAACACGTTTTATATCAGATAATCCAAGAAAACTTTACTAAACCGTGATATTTGCAACTTTTGACAGTGTTGACATTAGTGACAGTTGTCACGTATTTCCAGAACACTATTTAGCTAGACGGTCACGTGACAATTGTCAAAATAACTATGATAAAACTCAGAAACACTTGTTTCGGAAGCTGTGTTTAACTGCAATTTTTGCAAATTTAGTGAAATTTTTACAACTTTAAATTAAGTTTTTTTTTTGACAGTTTTAACATTAGTGACAGATATCACGTGGTTTTAGAGGATAATTTAGATTAACAGTCAGGTGACTACTGTCAAAACAACTGTCGTAGATATTAAAAATAAGTTTCATGTCGAATACTGCAAGAAAACTTTTCTAAACCCTGATTTTTGCAACTTTTGAGCACAGTTTGACTTTAGTCTCTTAGAATTTTGATAGTTTTGACATTAGTGACAGTTATCACGTGGTTTTAGAAGATAATTTATCTACGCAGTCACGTGATTCACTTAAAGTAAGAAAAATACTGATTTAAGCAATTTTTTGGAATATTTATTAAATTTTCCAACTTTTCAGTTGCCAATTCGCAGTATATAAAATGTTTCTTTTCTAAACCCTGATTTTTGCAACTTTTGAGTACAGTTTGACTTTAGTGACACTTGTCACGTGGTTCTAGTACTTTATTTAGTTAGATGGTCAAGTGATAATCGTCAGAATAACTTTCATAAATCTCAGAAACACGTCTCGTTTTGAAAACTGTGTCAAGCTTTAATTCTTGCAGATTCTAAGCAAATTTTGATAGTTTTGACATTAGTGACAGATATCACGTGGTTTTAGAGGATAATTTAGATTAACAGTCACGTGGCTACTGTCAAAACAACTGTCGTAGATATTAAAAATAAGTTTCATGTCGAATACTGCAAGAAAACTTTTCTAAATCCTGATTTTTGCAACTTTTGAGCACAATTTGACTTTAGTGACAGTTGTCACGTGGTTCTAGTACTTTATTTAGCTAGACGGTCAAGTGATAATCGTCAGAATAACTGTCACAAATCTCAGAAACACGTCTCGTTACGAAAACTGTAAGAAAACTGTGTCAAACTTTAATTCTTGCAGATTCAAAGCAAATTTTGATAGTTTTGACATTAGTGGCAGATATCACGTGGTTTTAGAGGATAATTTAGATTAACAGTCACGTGGCTACTGTCAAAACAACTGTCGTAGATATTAAAAATAAGTTTCATGTCGAATACTGCAAGAAAACTTTTCTAAACCCTGATTTTTGCAACTTTTGAGCACAGTTTGACTTTAGTCTCTTAGAATTTTGATAGTTTTGACATTAGTGACAGATATCACGTGGTTTTAGAAGATAATTTAGCTAGGCAGTCACGTGATTCACTTAAAGTAAGGAAATGACTGGTTTAAGCAAATTTTTGGAATATTTATTAAATTTTCCAACTTTCCAGTTGCCAATTCGCAGTATATAAAATGTTTCTTTTCTAAACCCTGATTTTTGCAACTTTTGAGTACAGTTTGACTTTAGTGACACTTGTCACGTGGTTCTAGTACTTTATTTAGTTAGGTGGTCAAGTGATAATCGTCAGAATAACTTTCATAAATTTCAGAAACACGTCTCGTTTTGAAAACTGTGTCAAGCTTTAATTCTTGCAGATTCTAAGCAAATTTTGATAGTTTTGACATTAGTGACAGATATCACGTGGTTTTAGAGGATAATTTAGATTAACAGTCAGGTGACTACTGTCAAAACAACTGACGTAGATATTAAAAATAAGTTTAATGTCGAATACTGCAAGAAACCTTTTCTAAACCCTGATTTTTGCAACTTTTGAGCACAATTTGACTTTAGTGACACTTGTCACGTGGTTCTAGTACTTTATTTAGCTAGACGGTCAAGTGATAATCGTCAGAATAACTGTCATAAATCTCAGAAACACGTCTCGTTTCGAAAACTGTAAGAAAACTGTGTCAAACTTTAATTCTTGCAGATTCTAAGCAAATTTTCATAGTTTTGACATTAGTGACAGATATCTCGTGGTTTTAGAGGATAGTTAAAATTAACAGTCAGGTGACTACTGTCAAAACAACTGTCGTAGATATTAAAAATAAGTTTCATGTCGAATACTGCAAGAAAACTTTTCTAAACCCTGGTTTTTGCAACTTTTGAGCACAATTTGACTTTAGTGACAGTTGTCACGTGGTTCTAGTACTTTATTTAGCTAAACGGTCAAGCGATAATCGTCAGAATAACTGTCATAAATCTTAGAAACACGTCTCGACAACTGTAAAAAAACTGTGTCAAGCTTTAATTCTTGCAGATTCTAAGCAAATTTTAATAGTTTTGACATTAGTGGCAGATATCACGTGGTTTTAGAAGATAATTTAGATTAACAGTCACGTGACTACTGTCAAAACTACTGTCGTAGATATTAAAAATAAGTTTCATGTCGAATACTGCAAGAAAAGTTTTCTGATTTTTGCAACTTTTGAGCACAGTTTGACTTTAGTCTCTTAGAATTTTGATAGTTTTGACATTAGTGACAGATATCACGTGGTTTTAGAAGATAATTTAGCTAGGCAGTCACGTGATTCACTTAAAGTAAGGAAATTTCTGGTTTAAGCGAATTTTTGGAATATTCATTAAATTTTCCAACTTTCCAATTTCCAGTTGCCAATTCGCAGTATATAAAATGTTTCACAACCCAGATAGTGGAAATGTTATGAAAAACAGTAGATTATATACAAAAAAAAGCAGGAGAAGGGTAGAGGAACCAAAAAACGGTATATACGTATACCATTATAGACCTGGCAACATTTTACTCCACTGATGAATCTCAAAGGAGAACAAAACACAATCATTGAACTGATTCAACCGAAATTCAACAAACATCGCATTATTTTTCAGTTTTGAACTGTTCGATGCGAAAAAAAATGACATGCCAAGCAAACTTAATTGGCTTGTTTGTTGTTAAATGATCGAATTATGGGGCGAACAACAGATACACGTATGTGCAATTTTTCGGTGTTTTCAACGGAAATAAGTTTCACTCGGCACTGAATCGAACTAATTTTTGCTTCGAACCGATGGGGAATTAATGATTCTGCCTGTAACACTCATAACAACAGATCGAATTTAGTTTGGGGCCCGGATCTGCGTTTGATACCAATCTCATTCGTTTGCAACCCTCAAGCTCCGTGGTTTACCGTGTTATTATGAAAATTCCAACCTAAAAGTTTATTTTAGAAAATTAAAAGCGTATGTAGTGACACCAGAGTAGGTTAATACGGAACGTGTTCAAATCCGTCAACAGTGTCAGACGTCCACTGTCGAAAAAGTTAGGTTAAGAAGTTGTTGTTGTGGTAGAGTTATGAGTAGAAAAATGCGGCAATAAAATAATGTCTCTAATAGAAAAGTTAGTGTTTTAATGTAAAAAGTAAGAGCAGTTAAATTCACAGTGTATTGTCCGCACGGCAGAAGATCGAGAGCACTAAAGTATCTTGCCTGACCTAATCCGGGAAATTTCATTAAGACGGGTAGTTTTCCTGAAGTTCCCACAGCGTACATCATCACAGCATAGTTGTTTCTATTAAGTTTGTGATTGTTTGTGTCGACTTACTGCTTTTTTTGACTAATCACAAACTATCCACTGTGCTGAGACTAAAACCTTATTATTACTCTATCTATACAATCACTCTAGTTTGTATTTTTATAATTTCAAATTGCAATTTGCCTTTCCATCGCAAACTGTCGAATGGATTGAATAAACAGACCGATTGTTATGCAAAATGAACTAGACTGATTCGGATATGAACGTAAACCACCACGTCCATATTTACTTAACATTTTATCAAACCTGCATAGTTTGCATCACTGTTCTAAAAACAAATTTCCTCTAGGAAAAATTATCCTAATTTTGGCTTACATACACATGAAGGAGTGTTTATTCAATTTGCTTTAAATGGAAGTAATAAGTGCTGAATGGTAACTGAAAAAAAAGCAGCAATTTCATATTCCATAAATTTCTTTCAAAGCCCCTCTAAAACATTAGTTAACGGATAATCCGTTAGCATCCAAATTATGGCGTTAGATTTAATTTGCTATTTTGAGCACGACGAAATTCTACGTGACTTGCGGCTTATTTCTTTTTGGGGTAAAATATCTTTAGTAAAGTCGGTTTTTCATTTTTAAGCGTTAGATGAAAAACAAGACATCGAGTTTCATCTCTATCAAGAAAATGAGAGAGCGCTCTAATCCGTCACGTATTCAATTAATTTGCTGGCAATTTAAAGCGGCGTTGTCAGGACAAAAGAAAAAAGTTGGGTCTCGTTTCCCAGTTAAACCCAATTCCCTTTTAAAGCTTGACTAAGATTTTGCAAGCCGTAAATTTCAACCGATTTTTAGTTATAACGAACGAATTAAAACTCGCTTTGTAAGCGGCTAATAAAGAAAGTAAACCGAACACTGCGCCAGTTTTAATAATCGTAATAATTATTCTCGGCGTAAAAATGTTTCCTACTTAATTTATGCGGCAGTAATTTGTCAGCCCATTTGTTTTAATTCCATTGCCGGCTTTTATTCCCCCGGAAATGGTAACTTTGCGAATTAATCAAACCGAGAAATGCACCTGAGCATCCTGTGTCAGATTTAATCTTGAGGGGAGATGAAAATTTTCTGTCAAGCCAAATTGATCGGCAGACCGAACCAAATCTTTTAATATTCCAATAGATTCGTTAAGTTCGAACACCAATTCTTCAATTTGACCTGAGAGCGCGAATAAAAGTAAATTGAGTTTCTAGAATTCTTTCATTTCAAATTCTACGTAGTTATATGCATAGATTTTCCAAATTCAAGCATAAATAGAGTTCTGTGCTTAGATCTAAATTTTCAAACCTATTTATTAATTGCCTACCCACTTAATTGTTATTAAAAGTTATAATAGAGTAGCTTAAACTAGCTACTTTTCTGTTAGGGTTTTCCTAATTTCAGCCTAATTAAAAATTTACTACCCAGAAAGAAAATCAAATTAACTAACAACATTGCATTTTAGGGAGACGAATTTTGGGATTAGTGTTTAGGAGAATATTTATAGAGGATAGTTTAAATTAACAGTCAGGTGACTACTGTCAAAACAACTGTCGTAGATATTAAAAATAAGTTTCATGTCGAATACTGCAAGAAAACTTTTCTAAACCCTGATTTTTGCAACTTTTGAGCACAATTTGACTTTAGTGACAGTTTTGACATTACTGACTTAAAATGTAGGTTAACACTTTGACCAAAATTTGCCTTAGGTCTTAAATTTATTGTTATTAATATTCAGGTGTCAAATGATTGTGCTGGCTAATAGCCTAGAATTTAAAAAAATGAGCGGAAAAATGTGTAGAACTGTTCTGCCTAATTATTTCAAGAAGAGAATAGAAAAATGTGTTAAAATGATTGTGCTGGCTAATTGCCTAAAATTTTTAGGTACAATGACAACTTTCTTTGTTTTTTTTCTATTCATTTTTGAACATAAATAATGCTAAATCCACATGTGCAGCATTGGTTTGTGATTGGTCAAAAAAGCAGCCAATTCTTGACCAATCACAAACTACTAGTTTTCGTGAGATTTACGCAAATGCCGCCGCTCTTTCAACAATTTTCAGCTTGCAACTTTCTGTTTCAAAAAGGAAAACCAGCACACATTCAGCTGCAATACGAAAAAATTCCCTAATGGTTGCTTTAAACCGTGCGAACCGGGCCAATTGCAAAGTTATTAGGGAGTAAATTGACGCTTGAACGTTTGAAAAAAATTCCGGCCGCTAAAAACAAAGGGCATTGAAATTAGAGGGACAGTGTAGGTCGAAAGTGTCGGAATTAAACTGCTTTGTTTCCGAGAGCTTTGGAATTAAACAGAGAAAATAGCGAGGCAAAATTTAAAAAAAAACCTGAGTAGAACCTTTGAACTTTACTGCGTATGTCTTTCATTAGCAATATTGAAACCTTTTGTGCTTCCCGAATAACGAAACTTGACGTTTCCAATCCCTGACCTGATATGTCCTAATCAAAAATTGATAAACCGCGTGTTAAGGCTAAAGGGGAGTCTCGTACTCCATGTCAGGATCGAATATCATTTATTTAAGAGACACAAACTGACTCTGATTGCTTCTGCGTCCTTTGTGGGTTTTCAGAAAAACTGTTTTTGACACTAACATATTTTGAATATTATTTTCAGGTGAGGGAGCCCGGAATTTCCAGAGAAAGGCCACTCGCAACTAATTGGTAAGTATTTTTCTGGTCGTGTCTAAATTTGGCTTGAAAACAAAGTCTAACTTTGAAGGCAATCGTTTGTTTGATCAGCCTTTTTTGCAATATCTTTTCGAGTGAGCGACTCGATCAGTCAAAGGGAACATCAAAGCGTTTATGCAAAATGTATATAAATAGCAAAATTAGGGAAAGTACTTTTATTCTCGTTTGTAAACGCTTTCAGGCATTTTCAAATTGTTTTTTTCCTTTCTAGTCAGTAGTGTTCCTAAACGCAAATACTATTTGTCACAGAGGTCTTAATATCTTATTTCAGCCCTTGAAGCTGTGATGGGCTTTGACAGGGTTTAAATACGACTTCATTAAGGGTTGCCAAGGGGACGATTCTATTCGAAAGGCAAACACAAACGCCGAAATTCGATGGGGTGTGGAAGCCTATGTTCAAACCTGAGCCAAGATAATGAATGTTGTCCTATTGTCGGTTAGAGGAGCAGAGACAATTAGAAAGGGATTTATTTTTTTTCTTCCTTTAGAGGGGATGTTCTTATCTCACCCTGTAAGGGTAATTAAATTATCGAGTTGTGTGGAGACGCAATTGGAGGAGTCGTACGGAATCTGTTGTTGGTTAGCTTTTTGGAAGAAAATAAGGTCCAATAGTTTTGTCATTCTCAGTGATACAAAGTAGGTTTATGTAAAAACTTGATTCAAATAGCCAGTTTCGATAATTTAAACCAGAATTAAACACTGGATTTGCAAACTGCATACAAAAATTAAGTTTACTTTCTACAGCCCTAAATGCACTTACATCTTTTCTATGAACCTTTCTTCTATATCTACAGTCGTTGTTAGAATAATGGCTGTAACATTAACGCTGAAACTGCTCTTCGATTGAGTGATTCTGTTTCAACAAGATGAATGTGTGCTTCATGCAGATTGGCCTAGATTATGTACGAGAACTTTGGTTCGTTTTAAACCCGTGGGACCCTTAGCTACCCTTCCATATCGCATATTGAAATACAATGGCCATCAGTGCGCTAACATTTTAATTAAATTATCTAAGCTTCTAAAAGGTTTTACTCAATAAGCTGATCCACTCTCAGACATGCCCTCAAAATGGTAAACCTCGATTCGTGGCAGTGGCGTAGTCAGCGAGGTTTTAAGGACGAAAATAAAAAACTGAGTATTGAACGGGAAGAAGACGGTTGTTACTTTGATCTTCCATTTAGATTTTCTGCAAAAGATTTCCGTTCGATATTACCGAAAATGTTTGTTTTCATTTCTCGCTCCCTATTTACAAGTTACGTAAAGGGAGGAAAAGTGGTACGAAATTGTCAACTTCTGCCTTTGGCGTCGTTGGAGCTGAAAAAGCCCGCCCTAATCGAATGTCAACATTGACAGAACGTGGCGCTGAGACGTTTTATATACATTAATGAGCGGCATAAATTTATGCCACCCAGTTTGGGAAGCGAAGAAGTTGTAGAGCGGAAATATCCTAATAAACTCCAACTTTCTAAGGTAATTAATAAAGTTGATTTGTCGCTTTCGGGGAAATTAATTATCACCCTTTTACAAAACAAAAAAATGTCAAACTTGAAACCGACATCCAGATTTTTCAAACAAATAAAGAAAACTTTCTGCGAGGAATTGCATTCTTTTGTACTTGCACCGGTACGTAAATAATTATGAAAGTCATAAAAAAAAACGAAAAAAAGGTGGGAAACAATTTTCCGCCCAGTGGGGCAATGCCCCGGAGTAGAACAATTCGGGCGTAGTTTTATTCAACGACGGATTAGTTCCGGAAATTCTCGAATTTTTGGCGTAACGAAAAAACTTTTCGGTTTTCATTAAAACTCTATTTTATACTTAGCCTGAAGGGTCTCTCTATTAGCCGTAAAATATTCGAGACATTTTTTCTTAAACGTTATACACTCTGGTTTCGTTCAAGAACTATTTTTCCATCATAAAGTGGCTAGTCATTAAACTTTACTTCTTTATAATTATGACTCCCATTAATTAAGTTAATGTGACTTGACAAAAAAACATCGCGTTATACAAATCGATGAGGGACACGAGTTTTCTAACATAATACTTAAAACAGCATGTATCTAATTGAACTATTTAGTCGTATATTGAAACCTAAAGCCCTCCACTAAAATCAATAGAAAGTTTACAGATCCGCCCGTTTAAAACCACGAATATGTTTGTGCACAAACTACAACTATTCCCTTCGGAAAGCTAATCAACACTGATAACATGTTCTAAAACAATCAGTCTCTGTAGCTCCGTTTTCAGCGTAATTTCCCAACCAAATCTTTGATGTAGCATAGTTGTTTACTGTTCGGTTCTAATTAAAATATTGTAAACTAACTCTCGGAATGTTCAGACTGGAATGCCAGAAAAATACTTGATTGAGTAGGGAATATTAAAGTTTTGGTGCCAGTCCGGTTTTTATCGTTGTTCGGACCCTCAGGCCGAAATGGAAATTGAATAGTCGTTTTCAGTTTCCGGTTTTCGTGTATTCCCGTTCTTCTTTATAATTTAATAGGTTCGGAGGTTATCCGACCCAGGATATTGAAAATCACAGTAAGAAAACAATACTCGCCCTTAAGCGTGACAGATTTTTGCTTTGTTCCGCCGTTTTCCATTTCCTTTTTAATTGAGACGGACGGAAACCGTTTTCTGCTTGTATTTGTTGTTTTACTCACTTGATGCAAAATACTGCTTGGATAGACTCGTGTAAAAGGGCAATAGAGAAACAAATTAAAGTTTAGAAGCTCGAAGCCGGAACGTTTTCGTTGAACCACGTTCTGTCAATATTGACTATCGATTAGAATAGGCTTTTCCGGTTTCGAGTTTTAAATTCAGTTCAGGGTAAATATGTACATTTTTACCCTGAAAAAGCTTCAATTATCAACACAGCGTGAATCAATTAAGACGCCAAGCAAAAGCGGATTGAATTCATAAATTAAAGATATCCACTAAAGCCAATAATTCAAGTATTTGCTAACTTTTTAGCCGAAAATTCGAATGTTTACCTACGATTATGTCGCCTCTCTTCGCTTCAACGATCGACGGCAAAGGTAAAAGTTAGCATTTGCGTTACTGGCAAAGAGAAACGTAAATATGTACATTCTGGATGAAGTCGGAAATTTTGTAGCAAAAGCAAATAAAAATTAAGTTGATGTTTTGACTTTCGTTATATTTGACTCGATGGATTCTTTCAAAATACTTGATTAAAAATGCAAAATTGTCATCACCTTTTTGGTTTGAAATGATAATATATCTGAACTGTATTTTTAGAATGCCATCTTTTTGGTCCGAACCAGTTCACATCAAATTTAAATTGAGACTTACAAATGACAATAAATTATTAACGCTGTCAACTGAATCGACATACCGGTTATCGATCTCTAATGGAAATCAGCGCGGATAACAGAATGGCTAAGCGGACTGCAGCATTGTCGGAAACTAGGAAACCCAGTTAGCAAATCGACCGCTGCAATGAATATTTTACACTTCACTTCTTTGACGCACGAGAATTGTATTTCTTTTTATATACAGACTGAATAATTTAACATGATGACATTATTTACAAAAATCGATGTTTGCACATCCAGTAGTGGTACCTCAGCATAGTGGTTAGTTTGTGATTGGTCAAAAAAAGCAGCTTTCAGCTTGCAGTTTATGTGACACTTCCGCAAATACTGCACAATATGGACTTACCATCATATCATGTCGGTATTAAGTTAATATGAAAATAAACAGCAGCCATAAGTAATATAACTGGAAGTAGAGTGTTTATAGCCAAGACGTTGCAGATGTAAGGATGTTAAAGCTAAACGGTGATATTAAGACTTTACTGCCGCTTCCATGTCGAAAACATTAGCTATAAAAGAGCCATAAAAATCATCCGATCATAATCGCAGTTTCTTTATAAGAACAAGCTGAAAAACTTTATGGCCGCAGTAACAAAGTCTGCTCTATTTTTCCTTACGGGTATAATGGAAAATATGGAGTACATCGATGCTTAGGGACTTTTGCACCATAATTTATGCAAGCACGGAACTGTAATTTAATTCGCCGATATTAAAAATAAATTTAAAGGAAAATTGCACGCTTTCCACTAACGTACATAAACAACATAGGTTTTCCTAACTTTATTTCAAAACATTGGAAAGTTTACTATAGAGTCGAATTTTGAGATACTAAAAGATATTTTGAATAATACATCGATGTATCAAAATACCTTTTTGGATAGTTCAGTGTAAACTAAAAGCAGGATTAACGGCGGAATCTGATAGCTTAGACAAAATCAGGATTACTTGTACTATACAAGTAAACATTTTAGAAACTAGAAAGTTGGAAACTCTCTTGTCTACAGTGAATTGCTAAACGGAGAAGCGTTTGAATCGAGCTTAATTAGCACTGTTGCAACTCGATCCAGAGCATAAAACTGACTTTTTTCTTTCTTTTAAGACCGTACACCAAAATTTTAATCTTGCTTCAAGATAAGTCTGTTTTATGGTTTTATTTTGTCGCACCGATTTTCATTTTGCCAACGTATTACTTGAGGAACTTCTGGAGTTCTAGTTTTTCCCTTTTGGGACCAGTTTGCAGCCTCCTTTACGCAGTATTTTGCTTTATTCAAAATCTCAAGTCACAAAACGGTAGAATATGTTAATAAAACAAAACTGTAATTTGTTAGCGTTATTCCAAATTGGAGAGAAAAGCTGACTTGCCTTCAGTTTTTGTTCTGATAGTAGTTTGAGCAAATTCACTTAAAATACCTTCTGTTCGTTTTAAATTCATAAACCGCAAATTTAGCACCAAAGTGGTTTTTCGTAATTCCCTGACGTGAAATTTAAGAAGGTAAGTTGCCCCAGGAATTGCCCTTTAAGTTCGTTCTCAAGGGTGTTCTTTTAAAGAGTCGAACTCGCCGTTGCACCCAACGTCAGCAATTCTCAATTAGATTTAAGACGTTCAGGTGGAACGGTCGCCCCTTAAAATATGGCCCTTTACTTAGAATAATTCCGACTAGTCCTTAAATTAAGGAATTGTCAGCGCCAAATTAAACAGGTCTTGAATTTATTACGGTTTTCCGTGGCGTTTCGTGAATGATAATCGATATCTTGACAGTTGCCACACAGATTCCAGTATAGTGTAGAGGTAAATTTAATATGGCGGAACAAATCCCTTTTGGAAGCCCTAGCGGAGAGAGACAATAACAAAATATATTGTCGGGGATGAAAAACCTTTTTCGCGGCATAAAATTTCATTACAAGGTCCCTTTGTCACTGTCTCACAGAAATGGCTTTTTCGCCGGCCAAGATCCCGAAAAGAGCTTTCTTTCTTCATTAGGCTTCTAGTGTTGCCGAGTATATCTGCACTTATATTAGAAGGCGCAAAGCGGTTATTAAATTTCTTTGGAACGATTATTATATTCTTCTGCGAAACATCAACCACATGTTCTAGAATTATTAATAAAAAACTCTTTCTAGACTAACTTTTGATTAAATTTGCCTGCATAAAATTAGTTGGTTATTCATTATCGACTGTATAATTTAGGGTGGAAAAAATTCCGCGTCAAATTATTTTCAAAACTTAATGAAATAACTTTCTCAATCCGTGTCCTCGTTGCACTCGCCAGGAAATTAAATGCATCCCACATTACCTCATTAAAGTGCGACTCAGTTGTCGGGACATAATTAAAAAAGTTTGAGAAACTTTAACCGCAAAACTATCTCTCGACATCAGTTTGCCGCCAACTTGGGGGCAATTTGTTTAGGGATAAAGTCTCTTAGCGACCACTCGTTTTACTATGTCTTGTTTTCTTCGCCCTGGACTAATTTGACTAACAAGTAATAGTTTATATCTGTCTCTTTTTTTTCTATATCAAATAGCATTATTTGCTCGTTTTTGTGGCCACCACAACCTTTTCAAAGCAAATTTTTTTCCACCAAACTGCCCAAGGGGAACATTACAGATTCAGGGAAATATTTGTCGTCGGGTTTGCAACATCTGGGTCGCCCGAAGCGACCGAGAAAACGAAGACATATCGATATTCCATTCAGAAAACAAAATCCATCCGAACGGAAACGGAATATTTACACACCATTAATTTGAAAAAGATATTGGCTACTTGGACCGTTTGAAACGTAAATTTCTCTTTTGGGACATGACCAAAAGTGTTATGGTTACAGTCCAAAGCATAAATCGATAATTAATTTTAGCAACATTTCTTATTAATTTTTATTTAAATTCACTTACATGAATGTGATAAATTAATTCAAACCCAACGTAAATAAATCCGTTGTTTTTCCAAAATACTGGATATTCAATGTTTTCAAATTAATTTACTCCAGTATTTATAACATTACACGTACACACACAGCTCAATATTCCTCGATAAACAAATATTATACAATCCGGTTTATAACTTTGTTTAGGGTTGCTGTTATTGAGGAATATTCGATTACGTTAACGCATTCATTTTGTACATGTAATTTAATGTTTTGCAGAAATCTGTTTAAACGTAGCAAAAGAGTATTAATGGCAAATTCATTAGTGGAAGGCAATCAAAACAGTTTTTTATGCATAATGATTTTTTTTAAATAGTCAGCAGGTTTTTGATTGGTTCTTAATTTGAAAGATCCTCATTTTTTTACAAATATGCAAGGAGATGGCACGATAAGAAAAGAGAGCCATAACAAGTCAAGTGGTCATGTGACCAACTGTTGAATGACGTTTTGACATAGTGACACATGACAAAACAGTTTATCTCCGTCTTCGTCAGAAGCATTGCGTTGCTATAATTTTTTTGCTATCCTACGTATACTTTTGCAATTTGTTTACTTGCAGATGATCTCTTCACACTACACAACTCTTAGAAAATAATATAATATGTGTATGTTCAAGAGATTGTAAAAAACATTCCAAAATAGTAAGCACAGAATTGATTAAAGCAGTAAAATTCCTTTGAAAGTGGATTGATGAATTAAAAACCAAAATACAGCAGAAAGGGGTTGTGTTGTTAAGTTAGATTTACGACCTACGATTTTGCAATCAGCAGGATTATGATTGGTTATTAAGGTTTTGTTTTCAACTACAGAAAACACGGGCATAGAAGCTGAAAAACTGACAAGAATGAAAGATCTTCATTATTACTAAATGTGTTGAAAAATTGAAAAGAAAAATACAGCAGAATGGAAGAAGACTTGAGGGACAACAACAACACTGGACAGAAGATCAAACACTGCAAAAGTTCTAAATATCTGGGAAAGAGAAAATATTTATGAAGACAATAGCATAACTAGAGAAACTCTTTTGTGAAAAGTATAATAACGTACAGCTTGAAGGTGTGTCCATTGAAAAACAAAAAACAATACTCAAAGTTACTGAAATGGATTTCTGGGGACGATCTAGAAAAGCCAGAAGATATAACGACACGATGAAACATAGGAAAACTCTAGAGAAGTAAAGAATAGTAGAGAATG
Source organism: Ips typographus (assembly GCF_016097725.1). NCBI lineage: Eukaryota > Metazoa > Arthropoda > Insecta > Coleoptera > Curculionidae > Ips > Ips typographus. The sequence goes on along the minus strand of NC_138425.1, from coordinate 12,398,149 downwards.
TCTCAAGTCCTCATCATTGTCGAAGTTGATGAAATTATATTCCAAATTGATTTTTGGAGAAACAGTTCATATTAGACATCATCTGGGATTTTTGCAGTGGTTATGGATTCTGCTTCGTAAGTTTCCTCATATAGTTCAACGAAACTCTTTAGATGCAGCAAAAAGCTTGAACGTTTCCTGACTAGTTCCACTAAACTTGAGCTGTCGAAATGAAACTAAAACACTACTTTACAGATCTAATAAGAAAACGGCATGTCTAAAAATGGAATTTATGGGTAGCTAGTATTTTCTGTTCTAACGTTAGGAAAATACGAGACCGTTTATTACACGGATCGGCGTTATTCAAAGAGATTGCGACTCGCATTTCGAAATGAGAGAGTAAAATACGAGCGGCTTCTTGCAGAAAAAGTAAAATTGCTTTTCGGTAAGATTGCGCTAAGTTTGAAACTAGCGTTAGTACTTTGAGGGAGTGGGGTTTCATTGCATCCGCGTTTTATATTGTTCGATTGAAAATGGAATTTTTCCAATACAGACTCAGAGAAGATTTACATTTTGCCACCGTTCAAACTAATTAATAGAAAGCAATTTTTAATATTGCTAAAAGGTTGCCATTCAATTAAACAAAAAGTAAATTTATGGGTTTTATAAAGCTGCAGGATTTAAGAATAATAAGAATGTAATTTTGAATTTTTTTGCCAAAGTGTTTAAAACTGTATAAAATGTTCTTCTCGGTAAATTACCTCTCTAAATTCCCTAACCAGCTTAACGCTAACTTATAGGATTTCCCGCTAATGTGAGCTTTTTCAATCGATAAAAAACCTTCCTATTAGATTGAAATTAACTGGTTTCAGACGTAGAAGATTCGTTTGCCGACAAGCAATAAAACCCACAGCAATTAGTAATTAGAATCTCATCTGGCAAAGTTAGGGAACGAACTGTACGGTTATTTAGACCCTTTTAAAGGGTGGGGAGTAGGAAAGGGGTGTGGTGTCTGAAATCCTCCGCCAAACTTCTGGAGATACAAATTAGTTTCATTCGGCTACAATTTGGCTTTGTCTCTGCCACCCCAATCGAAAACGAGGTTTGTGTTACCAAATAAAAACCAGTTTTGGCGTGTTTGGCACCCCTGTAGGCTTTATGACAAAATGAAACTTAAAACGCGTATTTTTTTTCGGTCCTTCCTAATTAAAAACTCGTTTCGAAGCTGTATGTATGGTAATTCCAATTTTGCATTTTATATTATGTTTTCGTATGTGCTGTGAGCTACGAGGTAATCTTGCAAAAAGCCGCCCTAAACGGAACGATATTTTGTGAATTTTATGATCCGCAAAAAGAGTGTGTAGATGTCGCTGGTGTTTTCTAAGTAGGGGCTGTTTTTCACTCAACTTTAACGTCTGTTTTCATGTTCTGGAATGTTTTTGAATTTTTAAATTGTTTTCAGTGTAAAAAGTTTGAAAGTGGATCAAAACATTGAATTTCAATAACGTTGGATAATCCCAATTTTATTACTCGTCAAGCGTAATCTAAGTTTCTGATCCAAACACCGGTAAGTCGGGTAATGAAAGTCTCCAGGCAATAAGAAGACGTCGGTTATTAAATTTTGATAGACTTATGCCTTCAGATCGGGCAGTAAAACTAAAGAGGGCGGTCGCCTTTCGGTTTGCGGGCACATTTTAAGCGCAAGTAGAAGCATTGCAACTGACAGCCTATGGCATTTCGGCCATAAAAGCCTTTCCTAACAACCTTTATAAAAGGATTTATTCCCCGCTCTTGTTTGATTTATGAGAGTTTTATTAACTTCTCGCCGGAAAATGTAATCGCTAGTTCGGCCTTCGCGTATATACGAAGCCCGACTAGGTTAAGTGCCTAAAAACTTTATCATTCACAGTGTACCGCCCTTGTTCTTTTGTTTAATAGGGCTTTTTTCAATCAAAAATATGCTCCTTGCTTTTATTTTTTTTTCTTGTTGTTTAAGTATTCTTGTTCAGAAGGTGTGAGTGAGCGGTAGAGAAGATTTAATCAATTTGAGGCTATACTGAAAGATGCTTCAAACCATTTTAGATACGACTATATCACTATAATTTAGATAACTTTTTGGCAATTGTCTGTCTCTTTTCTGGGGTTTCCAGATTGTTTCTGACAATTCCACATAGTTTCTAGAGTGGCTAGATAGTTTCTGATAATCGTCAGATGGCTTCTGGTTAATAAAAAGTATTTCTGGTAGTGCCTTCACAGTTCACACATCATTTCTGGCAATGCCTGATACAAAACGGTCACGGGACTTCAAATAATATTTCGCCATTTAACACAGTCACATGACTTTCAGAATTTCGTTTTGACATGTAAAAAAGTGTCACGTGACTTTTAAAATTTGATGAAAATAGTCACGTAACCGTTTTCACAACAGACAATGTAAACCAAGAAAATTAAATTTAACTACACTACTTTCAGCAAAAACAAATTTGATTCGTAAGTTGATATTACTTCTAATAAGTCCCAATTTGATTAGAAACTGTATACTCTGACAAATTGCGTCTCTTCGAATTTGCAACGTAAAACTAAGTTGGATAAACAGAAAATGGGGAAATTGAAATATAATTCGATTTTCCAAGATAATCCGATGAAGGAAAACTGACTTAAAACACACTCCATCGATTGGCTCTAGATATTCCTTTCCCAGATCGGTTTATTTTAACTTTCTTAAGCCTGAGACAACGCTGGATTAAATGACCCAGATAGAGCGACATATACAGTAACAAAACTTTACAGACAAAAGACGTAAAATTTTATTGTGGAATTAATGACGGAAAATGCGCGACAAGGACCGAACTATGAAAGTTTTACTACCGCTAAAATTATACGCTCTGTATTTAGCCACTGAAATGACATAATCGCGTAAAATTTCATAGATTTATAGACTTTTATAAACTAATTTCAGTCTAACTAAATTTCCATTATAAAGCATACTTAACAAATTGTCTACCATTTGAATAAACGATCCAAATATTTTAGTTTATTCGAGTATAATACATTCGTGGAATTTTAGTCTGGATTAAGAACATTATGCGCTTTCGCCCACATTCCAAATTTAACGCCAGACATGTTTCTTGGCTTTGCAAGAAATTGCTTAATTTAGAGAAAAAATGCTTGAAAACACTCATCTAACCTTGAAAGAGCCATAAATCTTCCAGTAAATTACTACCTGCTCATATTCAGAGAAATTTGTTGGCGAAATCTTAAGAGCAAGTTGCCTTACCAAAAAGCTAAGCAGCGTGTAGTAATTAACTTCCTCCTTTTCGCAGTACATACAAGTCATTTAAAGGGAACTTATTCGTTTATGTACGTCATAAAGTTAGACGGTAGGTACAAATTATTTCGCTCTAATAATATATCTCGTGTATTAGCGACGGAAACTTGGAGACCAACAGCGAACTTTGCCCCATTGAAAGGGTTTTCTTAGAGCCTGCTCAGCCTTGCCTAATGTAGCTGCACAATTTTAAAGATTAATTAAGTCAGCTCACTTACGAGAAGCCATTTTCATTTTTAATAGCTTGAATTATAAATACAGCAGTTTCCAATGACAGAACAAACAACACAAATAACAAACTACATTTTTGTGCTTATTCCTTCGAATTTAAGGTACTTTGGTGCAAATATGCCCTCTGCTGTGCATTTAAAAATGTTGTAACAATTTGAAAATTTTGACAAAAATTGGTATTTTTCGAATTTTCGAAAGGTTCAAAGTGGTTATTTCACCTAATTTGAGGTCCTTTGTTATAAATATACCCTTTGCTGTGCATTGTAACCCTTATGGAGCAAAATAATTGTTGTATTTTTGAAAGGTTGTAACTTTTTTATTTGAACTCCTATCAATTTTGCTAACCGCCATTAGAAAGAGGATAAAAAATACTACAAAATGAGCCAAAACTGGCCTCTCTAGCTCTTCATGTTACCGAGATATTGAATTTCAAAAAGTGGTTAAAAAAGACCCCCAATACTCCTCCATTCTTTCAATTTTTGTGAAAAATGAAAAATTTTAAAATGCTTTTTTTGTACTTATTTCACTTAATTTAAGGTCCTTTGGTATAAATATGTTTTTTGCTGTGCATTAGAACCCTCCTGGAGCAAAATAAAAAATTGCCATAATTGCACTTTTAGCAAAAAGGGCATTTTTCAGTTTTGGAATAATTGTAACTTTTTTATTTAAACTCTTATAGTTTTCACTAAAACGCCATTAGAAAGAGGATAAAAAATACTACAAAATGAGCCAAAACTGGCCTCTCTAGCTCTTCATGTTACCGAGATATTGAATTTCAAAAAATGGTAAAAAAAGACCCCTAATACACCCCCATTCTTTCAATTTTTGTGAAAAATTAAAAATTTTAAAGTGCTTTTTTTGTACTTATTTCACTTAATTTAAGGTCCCTTGGTATAAATATGTTTTTTGCTGTGCATTAGAACCCTCCTGGAGCAAAATAAAAAATTGCCAAAAATTGCACTTTTAGCAAAAACAGCATTTTTTCAGTTTTAGAATAATTGTAACTGTTTTATTTAAACTCTTATAGTTTTCTCTAAAACGCCATTAGAAAGAAGATAAAAAAGACTACAAAATGAGCCAAAACTGGCCTCTCTAGCTCTTCATGTTACCGAGATATTGAGATCTGAAAAAGTACTTAAAATTATTTCAATTTTTTTAAAAATAAGAAATTTTAAAATGCTTTTTAGTGCTTATTTCACCTAATTTGAGGTCCTTTGTTATAAATATACCCTTTGCTGTTCATTAGAACCCTTATGGAGCAAAACAAAAATTTACCAAAAATGCAGTTTTGACCAAAAATCAAGAAGAACCAACATCAACAATATCACAACAAATCAACATACGAACCTTTTCTATGCGTTACAAAATGCTTACTGTTTCTTGAGATGTGCTGTCATTCTCTTCAAAGCTACAAACCTACATTTTTTCAAATGAAACATACATATACAAAGAAACACTAATTCAATTTTTAGATTTGTATTATCAAAGTGAGAGACAACATCCTCAAGACATTTGGTGATCAAGAACGTGAACCCTAGCGGCACGTATTATCATTCAATTTACAAGTCGGCAAAGCACGTACAATCTGTCGTCCTAATTTCCATAGAATTGAAAATTAGTCCCGACTTCAACACCAACCTTTTCACCAGTTTTTCTGTTGTTCTCAATTTGGGGTTTGCCTTGCAAATTTCGCATTCTTTGCTACTCTGAACCATGCATTTGGTGTTTAACAACTTTCTAGCAACAAACGTGTCTACTAATCGGCTTATTCCCGATTAAAACTTTTACAGGGAAAAACTTTTTTTTTAAATCCTGATTATGCTGTGAAAACTAGGAGTTTTGTATACACATTAGTAAGTAATAATTTTCTGGAACAGAATCTGAAATTTTTAAATACTTTTTTTTGTAACAGTCAGCCGGAGGCAAACTTTGAAATCTTGTTAGGAAATCCGAACGATTTCAAGTGTTTGGCCCTGAATAATTCATGTTTCTTATCGAGGCCTACGACTGTATACAGCGATCAAGGGAACGAGTATTCAAATTTCCGGTCTAGTTTGCCTGGCGTATCTAATTATTCGATCTTTTTTTCTCTTGTCCTTTGAAAAACGTCGCGTTAATCCGTTTGACTGATGTCGGGTCTTTTTGAACGTCTGCTCCTCTTACAAAGCAAGATGAAGTAGAAAAATGTTCCGCTCTTTGACTAAAAAACTTTAAGCCTTCAGGAGGACTGCAACGGATCGGTGATAAAAATGTCACCCTCACAAAGTTAGAGCATTATTTTCCACCAATCTAAAACGAGTATCCGGGCCTTTTGTCGTTCAAACCTTTCCGTAATCTTTTGTAAGTGCGATAATTATTCTTTGTTTTTCTTTTACGGATGTGCTTGCTCTCTTTAAGAAGTTAAAAAACTCCAGTCCAGAGTTTCTTTGTATTGTTTTTTAAAAGAAAAAACGTTGAATCTCAAAAACATGCAACTGTAAGTTTCTAGAACAATTCTCTGCAGTAAAACGTTATTTTCATTGTGCAGTAGAATGGTTTGTTTTTCTATTAAAATCTTAATATGCACGGTCATTTTTTCCGCATCCAAACTTAACTTAGTGAGGAATCCTTTTGTGGGCATACCTGAACTCGTTCCCGGTCTTTAGACAAACTTCCAAAGCATGCTAAATCGCTGGCGTAGTTCGGAAGTTTCCCGCTGAATTTTTGCGAGCCCTCAAAAGCAGGGTCTCGCCATGTTATCTCTGGCTTGTCGGATGTAAAATATGTAAATCACATTTTCAGTGTGTAACACCTGGTACGCGAATTAAAATCTCCACTCGAGCAAAGTTTACCGAAAGTTTACGTCGGTCATGCGGGTATTACTGTTCTGGCTAGTTTGACACGAAGTATGTTATATCTCGGGAAATTTTCGATATTGTCAATTATAGTATAATTAGTATAAAAAAAGTTAGATAATTATGATGGTGGATATAATGTTGAAAATTCGCACAACCCTACTAAACTATTTTATACTAAATTATGATTCATTATAAGTTTTTATTATGATTGCAATGAAAGCCTTTAAAAGTGTCAAAGTTTATTTTACCGTTCTAATTCCTGCAGTTCTTCTGTTACTCAACTACAACTTTTTTGGAAAAACTTTCCTCCTCTTATTACAATTCTTCTTTTTTAAATCTTGTAGAAAGCAACTTTGAATTAAATATGTGTTTGACGCAAAAACTATACGTACATTATCCAGTTTTATAGTGATTTCTTCTTTTCATCTTCTCTAGATGATGATGAATAATAATTTCTAATTTTTGCACCTTTTCTTGTTTTTTCTTCTATACAGGGTGGTCCAGTTTTAAATGTCAATAATTCATCATTTTATAGCCCATCAAAAAATAAGTTAACATACATATCGTGTCATTTTCCTGAAAAATGCTTCCCAAGGAAAATACAGTCCATAAATGTTCAGTTTAAAAAATCAGTTTCTTGTCATAACTGTCAGACCGCTGGAGCAATTTTAATCAAATTTAGAACAAATACATATGAAATTAATACTTCCATTAATCGAAACTGTCCAGTGGTGTAAATACAAAAAGATAGAAAATAGAAAAAGAGAATTTCATTTTTCTGCCTTATATTCTGTCACTGGATATTTTTCAAAATTTTCCGTTTTTTTTTACTTTTTCAATTTGACAAAATAAGTATCTCTTACAAAACTCTGATTTGAAGTTTTGTTTACGACAAAATTGAGTAATTACGTTTAAAGACCCAAAACCAACCCAACCCAACATAAAAATTGTTTTGAAAACGATGAAAATTTACTTGAGAGGCTTAAAAACTGTCTTTGTAGTCAGATAAGTTGAAAAACTTGTGAAAACTGACTTGTAGCCATGAAAAACTACTTTTTCTAAAATTTATTACAACAAATTCACACATTTCGACCTTGAAAATTAACTTGGACACCAAAAAGTGACTCTGAACTAATGAAAAGTGACATCAAAGGCTTAAATTTTGCATTTTAAGTAAGTTTTCATAATTTCAAAATACATTTCAATATTTTAGTCTTGATATTAGATTCATGAAAATTGACTTGAAGACTAACTTTTCAGGCTCTTTACTTTGCTTTTCATTTTCTTAGAACTCTGAACTATTTTTAGGGCTTTGAAACTGCTTTCAGCTTGGGAAATTGAGTTTTAGGCTTATCTTCACCAAGTTTTTGACACAGCAGACTTAAAAAACTATTTTTACATTTTTCGTAGGCTTAAATATGTCATTTCATGCTTTATCAGTATTAATTTGACTTCTAGACGCTTCACTGTGCTTTAAGACTGAAAAATCGAAATTGAAACTATTTTTTATAGTAAAAGTTAAGTTTCAGACTCTTCATTAATGAAAGTAAACAATTTTGGCATTAAATGTTACGATATTAGTCTAAAACTCTAATTTTTAGAATAAAATTAGTCTGACTGTCTGACAGTTGTAGCAAAAAAAGATTTTCAAAACTGAATTTTGGAGGTCTGTGTTTTCCTTAGGAAGCGTTCTTCAGGAAAATGACATAATGCGGGTCAACTTATTTTTTGGTGGCTATCGATCGATCGAAACTGGACCACCCTGTATATTCAATTTTTCTTTATTCACTACTCCAAGTGAATTTTACCGGTGAATTTTGCTCTGACTGTCCTTTCAAACTATGTTTCTGACAGTTCAAACTTTGGAGTATTTTTCAGGTTATTAGATAGGAAATTTAATGGTGATTCCAAAAATGTGCTTAAAACAGTAATTTTCTTACTCCAAGTGGGTTTTACAGGCAATTTTGTCTCTGACTGTTTTCTCAAAAAGTGGTTTGTCCTATTTTTTTGCTCGCATTTGGTAACATGAAAAAAACTGGTTTTATGAGTCCATCTAAATACTAGCAATTTTAACCTCAAACTTTAAAGATTCCAATGCATCATACAACCCAGCAAAGACCAAACCATTAATTTGAAACTGTCACATTATTTGTCTCAACAACCCTTGGTATTGGCTTTCCACTGTTTATACGAATTACCACTAATTGGTGACAAATTAGCTAATCACACGTTTCTAAATGTTTGTAGCTGCTTTTGAGGTCAGTGAGGTAAACGTTAAAGCCACACTAACTACTTCAAAGGCTCTCTAGATGACGTTTTTGGGCAAAAGGGCATTCAAAACAGAAACATAACTACGGACTGTTAATAGCTGAAATTAAGTGCTAGAGAAACGAAATCTTCCCTGCTGCGGTAGTCATTGCCATGGGGCAGATTACACAAGATTTTACACCTGACGCCCACAATGGAAAGATACATGGTTTTGTGGTGGAAGCACTTAGTAGGACCATTAAAATAATTGAGTGGCGGATTCCCAGGTCGTTTCGCCAGCTTATCCGATAAAATGCGTGAATCTAAAGCTCTTTCATGGATTTAGTTGCACTTCTAGTTTTTATCTGGATTGAAGTTTGTAAGGTTTCGCTTCATTAGCACCAGCATTGGTTAATTAATCCACCTGACAATACCTGCACCAGGTTAGAAAGGGTTAGAATCGATTATTGCACCACGCTTTATTCTACTAATTAACGTTCGAATTTGCATTAGATGATTATCTAATTCCCATTGTACACAGTCACTAATTTATCTGGCCAAAAAATACATATTGCTATTCTGTGTTTGAACCTACAAATCAGGCTTTATCACACACTAAAAATTAAGTGGTATTATAAATTGTAATTTGATAAGAGTTTACACACACACACACTCACTTAAGGGTAGATTGTGTGTATCTTAGATAGGCGACGAACCGGATATGTGGCAAGTTCCCTACCAATTTTGCCATGATTGCTCCTGGTAATGCCGGAAGGTTGAGAATAATTGTTCGCAACTTTGTAAATTATGCTTTAATTGAAACTTGCTACTTGTGCATGCGAGAATAGAGTTTGCCGTCATCGAGAAAATGTAAATTTCAAATTTTGTTGCAGGTCATCATGGCGGCTTTTGTGGCGAAGCAAATGGTCGGCAACAAACTTAGTGCTGTGAAAGGTGAGTTTTGCTGTAGATTAGCATAATCATCTAATAAAATATGAGCAGATAGCACATAGGCGTTTGATTCTCAATAATGATTAGTATAATTAAGCGTCGACCTTAATTGGCTTTCATCATCGACCACCAGACTAGTGTGATGCTCTAAGTTATAGATCCCGCATAAGGCCCATTACACGCTAATTTGGTCATGTAAATGGATTATACAGGGTCAGCAGGAAACTGGTTATTTACGACCTTTATAAATTCACGGCCCACATCAATTTTAATTGACGATTAGGAATTTTTCTAGCAAACAAAATCAAAGTAGTCTATTTCCAAAAACTTATTAAGAAATCAATTTTCTTTCATCCCGAAACCTCGAATTGCATAACTCGTTTTTGGAAACAAATTCGCAAATTAATTAAATTTCAATTTGCGAATTTCATTATTTGATTTGACGTTACACTATTTCATTTCGCAATTTTATTTCCATGGAAATTAGTTTTACTGACAAGCCAAATTCCGCTTGTTTCAATGGATGTTATTTACTTTATTCGTTTGAGTGACGGAACGTAAAAGTATAGTTCAATTATTTGGCAGGGGCGTAATTAAAAATTTAGCAATCAGTTTTGTAATTAAACCCCAAAAATTTCGCCTACAGTTAAATAGGAGCAATAAGCTTTTATTTTTTTTACGACGTTTTTGTTGATCAATTGTTTTTAATGACTGAATGAATAAATTTTTAAATTAGCTATTCTTTGTTTACCATCATTTTTTTCTTTAGGTACGTATTCTAAATATTCTTCTTAATATGATCAACTTATTCTCAGTAATTGTTTCGAAATTAAATCTAATTTTGTACTGTTTAACGCCCAATTAAAAATTTTTCCCTCCATAAATTTGCTGAAAATTAAGTGGGACGAGCAACGCGGAGTTTAAATAAGCGTGAAACAAACGAAAATCTGAGCCACGGCTGCAAATTATTCGAGATTTACGGCTGTTAAATTAAAGAATAGTTCCGAAAAAGCGTGCAAGCGTAGTAATTAATTAATTAATTAAAAAGGCCTGGTTTATTCTTAAACAAACACGAAAAAAGCAAGTTTTAAGAGTAAACTCTAATCCACTTTACCTCCATCGTTCGGCGTCGTCATCAATCTGGAGATTACGTACGAGACTTTCGTTAAATTATGTTTTATTCCGTTGTTGTACATTGGCTGGAGGTAGAAGTAATTTAAAATTTCCTCCCAATAAATTTGTTGGGAGCAAGCGCAAGGAAAATATCAAATTAGCTACGGAGTAAACGGAAATCCCGGCCAACGGTCCTGAAAATTAAGCACAACTTATAACTTTCGAGATACAGATAAATTTTGGAAAGGCCGAGCTGAACGAATTATGTTCGCTCCATTTTGTCTCGGGAGATTTTCTTCAGCTCGTGCTTGTTTTATTTTAAAAGAAAATCGTCGATTTTGGGATATTTTCTGGAAACAATACTTTTCTGTCAAATTAGAATGTCCTTGTTTTTCAGAGTTTTTTTCATTTCATTTTCAAATAGAGAAGAAGAAACTATTTTAAAAGAAAAAAAAACAAAGCACGTGACCTAAACACTGCAACCAAATTTAGGGTCACGTGATGTGACTCAATAAAAATGTTGTAATGGCATGTTCGAAATTTTGTATAAGTTCACAAGTGCATAATTTGCGTTACTAGTTTGTGATTGGTCAAGAAAAAGAAATTGTGAAATTTGTGCTCCAAATTGCTGAAATTCACCTCAGTGCTAAATTTCATTTTCAAAATTTGCTAAAATTACTCGTTTTAAATGATTTCTTAAACTACTTAAATTACCTACTGTTTAAATTTATGAAATACAAATGCTCAAATCCCATTAAGCAGTGTCATGTTTTTAGCACGCGTTAAGAATGTTCCCAAGATGGCATTCACGTTCTTGACACATTCCAAAATAACATTGGGAACCTGAATGGAATGTGCTTTTATGATGTTACAGGTCTCCCCTTTCACGTTCTTTTTACGTTCCTTACAGGTTCTGTTGAAAGTGAATAAAATATGAATATCATATTCTTAGAAAACATGTTTATTATGTACCTTTTAGATATCTAGGAATATTACTGTCATTATATATACAGTGTGGTCCAAATTGATGATGCATGTATTAGGATCTCGAAAACGGTAAGAACTACAGAGTCGGTTAAATGGGGAAAGTTTTAGAGAATTTTATGTGAAACTTATTTCCGGTTTCCAAATTAAATTATCTTTCTCCGTTTTCCGGAAAATTGGGAAAACGTCAGAGACTGCATTTTAAACACTCTTTAACAAAGCCAAAGAGAGTTTTGAAACTAACACATTATTAAGGCACTTTTTTACGTACAACACGATGACGTAATTAGAAAAAATCTATCGTCATTGGTTTCCGAGATATGGATGATAACTTTGTAAATTCTTATGGCCGCCTTCAAGATGGCTTACAAAGTTATCATTCATATATCGGAAACCAATGACGCTAGATTTTTTCTAATTACGTCATCGTGTTTTACGTGCCTTAATAATGTGTTAGTTTCAAAACTCTCTTTGGCTTTGTTAAAGAGTGTTTAAAATTCAGCCTCTGACGTTTTCCCATTTTTCCGGAAAACGGAGAAAGATAATTTAATTTGGAAACCGGAAATAAGTTTCGCATAAAATTCTCTAAAACTTTTCCCATAGTTCTTACCGTTTTCGAGATCCCAATACATGCTCACCAATTTGGACCACACTGTATATCTTCATGCTAGAGATGGGCGATGGAGGAACAAACTAGGAATGATAGAGTTCATGATTGGTCTAAACTTAGACTTGGTGTAATACACATTTAAATTGAAATAATTTGGGAGACAATTATATAATATAATAATCACACGGAGGTCATGTGACTCTCATCTCCTCTCGAGCTCGTGCCCATCTCTATCGTCTGTCACATATGTCAATAATGGCTGTTTCTTTAGAAGTATTATTAAAAAACATATATGTGCATATTATTTATTTTATATGGTATGCATCGTAGAAAAGAATATGTAATGCATATTCTACTGAGGAGATACATGCACGAAACGTATTCTGTGTCTGAATAACTCCTACCAAAAAGAATGTTCCACGGTGAAGCAAATCCGAACTTGAAAAGCACATGAACGGAACCTTAATGCTTACTGGGATATCTGTTGTAAAATGCCGAACTTGTCCTCAAAATTGCTTAAATTGACATTTGAAAGTGCTAAATCTGATTTAGAAGCATAAACAACACTAAAATCAATAACGACTTAATCATTAATTAACAGTTTATGGTTTATTGAATGTTGAAATGGTAAAGAAAAGAGTCAAGTCAACATCAAATTGAAAAAGCAAAAGTCAACTTTCTGCAGAGTTGAAAATAGAAGTATTATACGTCAACTGCAGTTGTTGTAAGCTTAAAAGCTACTAAACTGTCGTTTCTCGCTTTAAACAAGTTGTTAAAGCGGAACTTAATTGTAAGTAGAACTGGGCCGCAAACAAAGGACGGTGGCCTTAACTCCGCCCAAAACTTCATCCTAAAAGTGAATATGGCTACGAGGAGTTTCGAGCTTGTTTTCGGCCAACCGAAAACGCAGACAACCAACATAAATCCGTTTAATGTGACGTCAGGTTTATGTGCAATGAATGTTTCTTGATAAATTTTACCTGAATAACAGTCCGCTGGAACGGTTTTTTTCTTCCTTATTTGTGCGGAACTTTCAATTTACCCATAGTTCTATTATTAACATTCCAATCTTTCTGGAAACTAGTTCCGGACAAAAATTCCTGAAGGAATTCACGTCCACTCCATAAACTCGTGTCAGCAATTTTTAAGGCTTTATTACTGAACTCAAATACTTCCAACAATATCTGTCTCATGACATACTAGAATTATATCAAATCCTGATTATTATTATTGGATTATAAAAATAACTCATGTTTTGTGCTAAAAGCAACTTTCAGACATTCTATTAAATGAAAAATGTGGATAACCTGAACAACAACATCTAGTTTTTTTGTAATTTCTCGTGCCAAGAAAATAGGTTTAATCTAGCTTGCATACCAAAGCCGCCGTTTTGATTATAGCTTGCTCCAATTTGCCATCAGATGAGACGCAAAAGAATTTTCCGGAATTGGAGGCATTTTCCTAAATTAAACTAGAAGAATTTGCTCTGGAATTCGTATGAACAGTGAACGCATATTCCACTGGCTCTTTTATTTTCATTTTTCCAATATGCCGCTAAACGCGGATGATTCTAAAAATCAATTCAATTTAAACATGATATTGAATAATGCCGCCCTTTTAAAGTAAATATATAGTTATGCAAGCACACTTGAATATTAATTAACCAAATTATGAGTTAAATAACTGTAATAAATCTCGATTTAACTGTTACATGGACCCGCCAAAAATTAATGTCAATATGTGGTGTCCGAGTTTGATTATGAATGAATAGCCGTTAATTAGATTTAGAATTTCATTGGTATAAGCTTGCAATTTGATGTTTTATAAAACTCCAGCAAATACAAAAGCGGGACAATTCCGAAACGGTCCCGGCGGATTCTTTGTTGTAAAAGGGCACCGAAAACCGTAAACGAATTTAAATGATGTGAATGTTATCTATTGTTACAGGAAGTGGTCGTGCAGTTCCGTTGCCATTTTTTGGTTTCATTGTTAACTGACCATCAGTATATTTTTCCAAGTGTTAATTTTTGGTAAACAAATTAAAAAAGCGCATTGTCTCGTAACATTTTTAGCTTCCGCAGATAAAGGCAACAATAACGCCATTGAAATTCAGTTACAGATTATGTCCAGCTTCCAAACGGGGGTTAAACCTTTATAACGTAATAAAGGTTTTGAAGGCAGTATCTCTCGTACGCTTCCTATCGTATTTTGGTTTATATATTACGTTACAAAACATTAATTTGAGCATGACTGAATAACAGGATACCAATTTTCAACTGGAAGGAAAATCTCAAATATTATTTAAAGAAGTTGTAAAAGCTTCTTTCAGGGAGAGCCACTTTTTGCCGGTCACGGAAAAGAACTTCAGACAATCATAATGCGTCCGCTTAAACTTAAAAGTTTTTTTTCCGACGATCCTCGGGGGGAGATTGAGAGGTACGAGATACACAGAATACGAAAACTTTTAAATTACTTTATGCCATTTTACCAACTGTCACAGAGTTTTGCGGCTTGCGAAACGTAGATTTGATAAAAGTTGTTCGATGAATTTTATTGAACCCGTCAAACCTCCGTTTACCACTTTTAACGTTTGTCGAAGTTACCACTTATTGGTTTTACTGAGGACATCTTTAAAAACAACAGATTCAAGTGAAACTATTCCACACATTTCGACCAAAACATTACCCCTAATGAAAAAAAGAAACAAGGAAACTGGAGCGTTAGACAGATTCCCTAATGGCACACTTTCGAAATCAACGATCATAAACTGAACGATCGCTATAAGAAAGGCAAATACAATTTAGTTAAGTGCCAGGACGTGAAACGTGTCTCATTGAAAATGGGGCCTCCCCTCACAGTTCGATTTGTCGTCGATGCGAGTTGCAGAAAGATGTATAAGAGCCTGCGAGTGTTCATAAAAATGCGATGTTTACTTTGATGGTGTGTGTAGAACGGAAGAGGAAAGATTGTTAATTTTCCAGAAAATGGAACCCACTTCACTTTTCACACTTTTTTTTTTGAATTTATGGCTGTAATGGAGCTTTCTTCCATGAAAATGTCGCACTGTATACGTAGGCCTTGAAAAGCTGAACCAATTGACGTAATACCGGGTGGCACATTTAAAACAGTCAGACAACCATGATATAGGAAACGCCAACGAAAACTGCATTCACGTCATATACGATCATTGCGTCATAGATAAACGATGTCGCCAAACTTCTCAACATTGGTGAGATGACAGACCTTTTGCTAAAATAGGCTATTTGTCATTGACAAATTTTCTAGCTAGTTAAAGACTACTTTAGTTTTCTCATGACTTTAGAAAAAATGTGCCTTTTTGTCTGTCGTTTCATATATTTTTATAGAATATATCCCAAATTGCCGTATAAGTATCGAGTTGATCAGCATTAGTGAATGACTTGGCCTCTACAAGTGCGTTTGCACTCTCCGTTAAATTGTGCTAACAGGACGTAAACAGATCTTGGATAACCAAAAACTTGAAACTTGTATGATTTTGTTAGGCTACTTATGGCCAAAGTATAGAAACTGGAACTTTGAAATGAAATGTGACTGAAGATAACAAAACAACAATATGGCACCTGCTATGAAAACAAATTTAATTTTTGTTGACAACATTGTAAAACATGGCTTAAAAAATTGTCTGTAAAGAAAAGTCATTGTCAAAAATATACAAAGGTCAAAATGTTACAGTTTTAAGGTTAGGGTAGATAAAAGAATTGTGCAGATAGTTTGATACTTTTAGCCTAGATTCCTCTATACCAACATCACAAAAAAAGAAAATTATATCCGACATTTCCCAGAAACTCGGGTAAATCAAAACCGGCAATATTCCACGTTAACTAACTCTGTTTACAACTTTTTCCAATTCCCGATTGGAAACTACTTACGCAACGGAAAAAAATCTCATCTCCGTTACGAGACTTAATTAATCCATTCCGACTTTGAAAGCAAAACCAATTTGAATACCACAAAGCAACTTTGTGCTACCGACCATGTCTTTGCATACCCCTAAATCAGAGTAATTTAAAAACCGCATTGGCAATAAAAGAGAGATGCATCTCAGCTGAAACTAAATACCCCGCGGTTTTAAATAAGGATAATGATAAGACTGTGCGATTGGTATTCAAGCCGGGATGCTCTTCCTGCGGAATAATTTGCGACCATTATTAAAACGTCTCTTCAGAACGGATTTGGAGAAATTAGGAAAAAAGGGGATCGGAAAGAATCCCCGTAGATCGGTTATTGGCTTTTAAGGCCGCTTAGAGACTTATTTTCATTCAGTTATTATTACGAAGCTCGTAAACCCATTTCTATTGCATATAGGGTGGCGAATGCATTAGAACCAGAGGCAATAAATATTTATTCACATTCTGTTCGAGAACGAATTTTATATCCAGCCGCACAATTTAGCGGTTATTTGCAATTTCGAAATTTCCCTTACTCGTTTCAAAACGCTTTTAGTACTGAAAAAAAAGTAGTAATGACTTTTACTGAAGCGAGTTTACGGATCGAGTAAACACAATCAATTTCAACGCGCCACTTGAATATAATTCATCAAACTGACCGCGTGTACTTTTTATGGTAATTGGTGCAGTTTGTATATGGCAGGATAGGTAATCAGTTACTGAATGCTGAAATCTATTTCAACTAGAGTCAAAAAGTTAATGATGCTTTGTTTATTGTTAGTGTATAAAAATATGTATTTCTACGATTTTTTAATAGTATAACACCCTTTACCTACCAGTGGGTAATGAGTCATTACTCACTGGTTCAGTCCACCCGCGGACACCACAACATATCATCATGAATGTTTTGAATGTAACGTTTCCTTCTTCATTTGTCAAATTTAACTGTTCTGTGTCCTAAACCTTGTTTTTCTTTTCTATTACATTATTACCTCATATTTTGACAGATAACATTTGGCTGTCAGTTACAGCTTTGTCTTTTGTTCCGTTCTAAACCTGGAAACTGTCAAATTCAATTTCATATAGGTACGAAACATACTGGAAAAGTAAAAAAAACAGTGTGACTTTGGCATTTGTGACATTTGATTGTCTGTTTCTGACTTAATTTTAGTCCATTTTTAAATATGACAACCGTCAAAATCCTTTCCATAAAGCTGTAAAACTACAACACACTCGTAAAATCCAGTAAAATCAGTATAAACAGTACCAAAAGTATTTTATAGCTTTATGAGTATAATTTTGACATTTGGCCGTCAGTTGCAGTTCTGTCCTAAACCTGGAAAATGTCAAATTTGATCACATGGAGGTACAAAACAACGAAACATACTTGAAAAGTAACAAAATTAGTTTGACTTTGGTTGAAAGCACTTTATATCATTAGCAGTACATTTTTGACATTTATAACATTTGGTTGCGTGTCTTTTTTATTTAAACTCTTATTTTTAAATAAGATTTTAAATAAGAGTTTAAATAAAAAAGTTACAATTATTCCAAAACTGAAAAAATGCAGTTTTTGCTAAAAGTGCAATTTTGGCAATTTTTTATTTTGCTCCAGGAGGGTTCTAATGCACAGCAAAAAACATATTTATACCAAAGGACCTTAAATTAAGTGAAATAAGTACAAAAAAAGCACATTATTTTCATTTTTCACAAAAATTGAAAGAATGGGGGGTATTAGGGGTCTTTTTTTACCACTTTTTGAAATTCAATATTTCGGTAACATGAACAGCTAGAGAGGCCAGTTTTGGCTCATTTTGTAGTATTTTTTATCCTCTTTCTAATGGCGTTTTAGTGAAAACTATAAGAGTTTAAAAAAAAAAGTTACAATTATTCCAAAACTGAAAAAATGCCGTCTTTGCTAAAAGTGCAATTTTGGCAATTTTATTAACATCCTTTCCATATAGCTGTAAAATCACAAAACAGTCCAGTAAAATCAAAAAATTGAGTAAAAACAGTACCAAACGTATTTTATAGCTTTATGAGTGAAATTTTCACAGTTCTGACCTTTGGCGATCAGTTACAATTCTATCCTAAACCTGGAAAATGTCAAATTCGATCCCATGGAGGTACAAAACAACGAAACATACTTGAAAAGTAACAAAATCATTGTGACTCAATTTAATTTCATTTTTTCTATAGCTGTGAAATTGTCTGTTGACAGCAGATGATGTTTTAATAAGTTTCTAATATTTTTTTTCATTGTGAATACTTACCACAGTCCTAGAAAAAGTATACTATTATACACGCATGTAATGCCTATTACTCACTCGATGATGTAACGATAAATCTTCGTGAGTATAAGCTGTTATTATATTCTTATTGAAAAATATACTATTACTGTCCCAGCCTATTGAAGCTAAATGATTACTCAGAAATCTTGTTTTAGACTACTAGAGTACTATTCTCAGTAGGAATATTATTGAAATGAGCATTTATAGGTCCTTGAAACTTCGTAATAGAGTTTAAAGCGACATAGTTCCCTAAACTGGTTATTACAGAGCTAAATGAATTGCTTCCCGAGTTTCCCAATAATTGAAAATGAATCAAACTTTCCTGTTTACTATTCAGGACGCGAACGCCGCAACGGTTTAACGAACTTTTGGAAGTTGCATGTGCCGGCTATAAACAATTTTAATGCCGAAAAGTTGAAGTACAATTCCATACATAACTTGCCCAATAGGTTTAGCGCTTTCCAAGTGTCATCAAAACAGTATATTCTCGTAGATGAAATTTTACGTTTATTTGTCGTCAAAGACCGCACCATATATTCTACACTTTATATCCACCTACATGACAGCATTTGTTGGCTACTTGCTTTATGTACTTTAATTCAAGTTTAACTTTATGGAAGGAAAATAGAATTTTCCCACTATATGTGCATCCGTTCTGAACTCCGTCCGACTCTGCAGGATTACACGATAAAACGTTAATGTCTTTCAGTTATGTTGTGCAATTTAAATGGGTCAGCGATTAAGAAACTCATCGTCACTCTTAGAAAGATAAACGTGAAGTCTAAAAACTTGCTTGACGTTGATAAACGACGTCGATTGACTTTGGACAATTAAGAGGGTGTCGATTGATGAATGAATTTTCCATGACTTTAATTTAAAAGAAAAAACAAGCGTCTCAAGCATGATAATTAAGATATAATTCTTTGTTCACACCCTGCCCAAGATAAGTTAGGGTTATTCAAAACAGAAGAAGAAGAGATATAATAAAAGTAATGCGCGTTTGAGTTGGTTTTTTTCTTCATAAATAATATAGAGCTTCAAAAGTAAAATTACGAGAGGGATAAGCCACTGGAAGCCTAAAGTATCCCAAGAGATTCTTTGGGATTTTTTCTTATTTAAAGATATAACGTAAGTTAAAGAGAAAACCGTAAATTGTTTTCTTTATCATGGTTCTATAACAAAGTGCTAGTTTATGTGAACTTATATAGGGTCAATTTTTACCAGATTTATGATATATAACATACATTGGCTATTCTGGAGCAAAAAGCACAAAAGTGTTCTAATCTAAAACTAGTCCCCTTTATTCCGGTATAAACACGACATTGTACCGCACAAAACGAAATAAATTCTGGGACATTTACATTTCCCAGTCAAGTCAGTCCCTGATAGAACGAAAGACCGGAAGTTTTGCAATTCGGATAGGCCAAATGTAAAAGAATCACGTAGGACAGCGCCAATCGTGCAAAATAAGAGTCGACAGCCATCTTCGATACGACCCGAAAACCTGCTTACCTTATTGCTTTCCCAGCTCCCTGGGGATGTAATATTAAGGACAATGTTGTTTTCCTTAGAGGAGCGATTACGTTCACGGGACTTGTGTACCTATAAAGATAAGGGTCTAAAACAGTATTGGCCAGAAGTATAAGTTAATGGGTTTTCCTAAAAACTCGGGTTCTAATTATAATCAAAGAAATTCCCGGAGAAGTTTAAATGAGACCTTCGGGGATTCACGTGTTCGTTAAACTGCATCTTCTTAGAATGGGTGGAATTTATGGATCACATTAAGATTCGCAAAGTTTAGGAGACCGAACGCCCTAAATGCGGTTGTAAAAGGGTCACGTAAACACCATTAGTAATCGGACAAAATAAAGGACGACAATAATCTTCAGAGAGGGCCAATAGGTCAAGTCAATCGTCTTTAAAATTCTCCGGGCCTCCGGACGTCGTTTATTGGAAAATTTCGTGTAAACTTTTCAATGATAAATCGATGAAGTCCAGTCAGTTAGCAAAAATTAAGTTTCAGTAAACAACTGATAGTAAAGTTTTGCGCAGCTAAATGCATTAATAGAAGAAATAAAGGCACTTAACGTCGCCAAGATTAATAGGTCGAATAAATTTCAGTGACTTAATTAACCCACAGCCAACATAGGTGAACTAAATCAATTTCTCAATGTACTCTTTGGTTTAGAATTGCCACAATCAGATAAACTGTTACTTTTCTATAAAAGTTTGCAGCACTATCAAGCGTCAAATTTCACGTGGTCAGGATTCGATCCATTGAACATTACCCCTCATGTGTCGCCTGTGCCACGCTAGATATCCAGAATTCCTAACCATCTGGAACAGTTTGCCTTCGGCCGCAAAGTTATGGGCCATTAGACATCCCATAAATTGTTTGGCAAATTTTTCCTGCCACCGGTTTTATTACTGCCCATAAAGTCCGCAACGGAGTTCTCATTATCCAGTTCTGGATAAAGAAACTTACCTCATTGTCTTTGCCGCTCCAATTACTATTCGCATCAAAGTCAAGTACGTAGTCTCTGTGAAGACGCCATGGTATCGTTATAATTACTTGACAGAGTTGGAAAGAGTCCCCCCTTTTTCCTAGAACTACGCCCCATTAGACAATGTATAGATCCGGGAAAAGGCGGATCTCTCCATTTACCCATTACTTGGGTCTTATCTTTCAATAGAGAGGATTATTTTAAAAAGTTTTAATGCCGCACAGTCGACTTCGAATCTCTTGTGGGAATGCATTAAAGATGCTTTTCGTTTTTATCTCCTGAACGTCAGATTATTTTCTTGACGTTCTGTTCAGTTTCTTAGTTTTAAGTGGTTTTGAGTGGAAATTTTTGTAATGTGCGTTATCATATTTTATGCCATTATCTTGAATTATTGATTTTTATGCACTTTCAGCTAGCAGCTTCTGGAGAGCCCATAATTTTTTTTTTAAGCAGTAGGTTTTACCTAAATGTTCCATTTAGGATATTTTGCAAAACTGTAATCTTCCATTGTGCAAAGACAAAATTTCTATTCTGTTAAAAAATTCATTTACAACTCAAAACACTAACCTTTCGCTTCTTATAGCTTATTAATTGAAAATTCTGCTCAGTATTTAAACCACCAAAAATCCGCTCTCAAAATCCGGCAAATTTATCAGCCGCAGGCGGCAAGTAGTTCAATTAACCCAACATTGGCGTCGACTAAAATCGCGTTTAAATCCACCGTCACCTGCTCTTACGGGCGACCAGAAAACAATTTGTTCCCCGGATTGAATACCGGGGCCTTCGCTTAATTAGTCACTGTTCAAAATCGACGGATTACAGTTTTAATTTCGTCATTGTAACAGACGAGCGAGATGATATTGACGAATTCAATTTTGATGAGCGAATCTGCGCAAATTTCTAAATAATTGGACGTAGTTGTACGAACATTTACATGACTGAGTAATCTAGTGACTCCTAAAGCCCCAAATTGGTTTGACTATTTTTTAACGCACCACATAATATGCCCTTTGCATTGGAATCTTTCTGGAGCACAATAGAAAATTGACAATTTTGACAAAAATTACATTTTCCCAATTTTTTAAAGGTTTAAAGTTTTAATTTCATCTAATTTAAGGTTCTTTGATATAAAAATAAATCATTAATACAATGGGAATTTTATTAATACATCCCTCGATTAAGTCCTAAAATTACATTCCAACCCTTTCTTTTCTGCTTTGAGCCAGAAATGATAAATATTCCAGTAGTGGCAATAAAGAAAAACACTATAAAATCATATTTTTAATTTTCAAGAACTTTTTAAATAATATACTATTACAACATAGTCTTATAAGAACCTTTAAAGTCCTGCTTTTAACTTAATTCGTGCAATTATTTTGACAAATATAGTGTTCGAAAACTCTCGACCCTCATCACTTTGTTACATTATAATATTTCATGTTTGAAGTGTAATTCACGAAACATAATTTATTTTTCCCACAAAAACCGAATACGAACCAGAACTCGTTGTCAACTGTCTGACATTCTGAATATTATTTGTAATATATTTTGTGAAGAGGACACGTTCTCAGCTCTTAAAAGTGTCAAGAGGTCTGGACCGATCTAACGACAAGCGTCACGACGTGTTTGTTATGACATAAACGAATCGATGGCGGCTGTTTTGAGTGCGGTGAACAAGGCTTTTTCGAATATTTATCGACACAAAATTTCCAGTTTTGTTTCTCCTTTATTTCTCCCAGAACCGCCTTTACTATTAATATCGTGTTTTCTTGGATGCCAGTCAGATAATACGGTTTTCGCATCATCGAACCATTATTATAAAATATTTACAAGAAAATATCGACTTTTCTGATATCGGCATATCTAACGCGAACAGGCGGCAAATTATACAGTCGGTTGACGACGAAATGCCCAGCTACTGGACCGAATGGCGTGACGTTTTCCAGGTCATTGGAGATTCAGCTTAGCGCACTTGAGATAGTTTATGTCACTGGTTTAGGCAGATAACAACGTCTAGTGTAGCGGTAGATTTTTTGCGGAAACTCCGAAAGTAGAGAAAAATGGTTGACCTAAATTTGGTTCTCGAACTGTAGTCGGTCCAGCAATCAAAATGCCTTTTGGACGATTGCCAAACGTCGACGCCAGGAAAATTTGCATTTGTTATCCCGAACACAGAGAGCGGTCCGCCGACGTTAACTGTCTGGAAAATATAATTTAGTCACATTTAATTCGGAGGAATAGTTAATCATCCTTACCCCCGGACTGTGCTAACTCACGTATAATAGAAGGTGGACGATTAAAAGATAATTGCATTTACCGGCCACGTTTTACCTGCTAGCTGGAAAAAAGACAGATGGCATAACTTCCTTGTTAAAAAGAAACCAGTCAATTCATCACGTTTGTATCTTTGACTTGTCTGCAGCCTAAAAACGTAAATATTCGTAGCATGTCTTCGCTTTTTTGCTAGCTCAGCACAATACGAAGGAAACTGATAAAGCCATCTCCGTTGTTAGAGCAATTTAGGTTTTCCGAGAAAGGATAGAACGGCGCATTGTGGATACGTCACCTGAAGAGAGTATATCTAAAAATGGATCTTTGCCGTATAGCAAAAGAGACGCTGATATCGTTATGTTTTAATGTTGCTGACGTACACGTTTTCGGACGAAAACAACGGATTTACATTTTTGCGTCGTTTCAATTTTATTTTTATTTAAAAATAAAACAGGGCCATTCAAATTGATGTCGGTTTTTCAGGTCGCAGACCAAACGTGGGGGTTTATCAAATAAAGTGGTTTCTTTATGCTCACGGGGTGATCGAAAGCGGTGGTTTTCTTTTTCGCGGAGTGTTTTATATTCCGCGAAAATGTAATGAAATCCCCGAATGGATGTTCAAGCTATAAATCTAGTTTATTTTTCCATTTCGTTTAAAATTAGTTTTTGTTTGTCTAGTTTTATGTTGGTTGGACATAAACTTTTTAAGTGCACCTGATTTAGTATTCAATCAACCAACACTTCAGCGTAATCGGTAGTTTGTGATTGATCAAGAAAAAGCAGCTGAAAGCTGCTTTTTTGACCAATCACAAACACTGCACATGGTGTACTTGTCGTCCTTTCACTTCTTTCAGTCTGATTCAAATTTATTAAAGATAAACAAACCGTTAAAAATATCCGAGTGTAGAGATGCCATTGCCAATTAGCGTTTTGCGGCAAAACACGTGCTCCCCTTTTGAAAATTCAACGTTGAAAGTTGTGAGTGGCTAAAGCCTCGCTCGGACGGTTCAATATCTGCACGGCTGATTTTGGCGGCGAGCCAAAACTGGCACCGGCGGCACACAAATGAGAAAAAGTTTCTTTTTTGTTCGATCCCCCACTAAACCCAGTTTGCCTTGCTGCATGTTTATTTCGGGCAAATAATGCGGTGCCACTTCTTCGGTATCAGCAAGATTACGGGAAGTGTTTGTGTTTGCGAAACCGCTCCCGAGTTAAATTTCGTTTTGAAACTTGGGACGACCGGATTCGTTTATCTGGCGACTGTTGAAAAGGTTTTAACGCCGATTTAAGTTTAGGACCGTCGTGTAAAGATGTGTCTATATCGCTAAACTTTATACCAACTTTTTAGCTTCTTTATTAAATCCAAAAATGTTGCTTAAATAAAACCAACACATTATTGCATCCAATTATTCTTAACATGTAAAAATATAGACAGACAGAAACAAGGGAGAAACAGTAAAACCGGTCATCATCAATCATTCCGATATCCACGCGCCAGAGAATCACCTTATTTATCTTATCGTCGCAAGTGACATTCCCAATACCAATAAAGGAGGATATTTAGGACGTGTCGGATATTGTTCTCTGGCAAATCAGTTGGAAAACCCGAAATTTAAAACAGACAACAGTGACATCCCGTTTACAACAAAGCGGGATTTATTTCTTTTGTGTATGTGTCCCGTTCTCTTTGGGATGTTGTTTATAATCGATGCCTGGGGCGCGCGTCATTATTCTCATGTTATATAACCGATGTTTGTTTGATGAGTGACATTTGAATTTTATCCCTTTTGTGAATATGAATCTTGAAGAGCGTTCTGAAGAATGTCACCATGGATTAAGGGATGACGCTGGTCGAATTAACCAAATCCAGAACATGTTTCAAGCTTTTTTTTCCAACAAAATATTGAAAGAAAAGCTCTTTTATTTTGCTCGGACCTCCGATTAATTGCTGCTTTGTGTTTTAACAAACTAACCAAACTGTTGTTTTTTTTTTTTTTTTTTTTCGACCTATTCATGGAATTGCATAGAGCTAAACCATGTTCGAAATGAAGGTTTTTGAATTATGCATTCGGGAAAAATTTATAGAATTAATTGATTGGATGCTTTTTTGTAGATTTGTAGATATGTAAAATGATTTTTTAAAGAAATTGGTTAATTAATACTCAGCTTCAAAAACCAATTTCATCAGTGTAATTTTATATCAAATTTTACGTTTTGTGTTTCATCCAACAAGACTGTTGGAAAACGAAAAATGTTCAATTTTCTGATTTTGGCACATCTACAGGGTGGTCCAGTTTTAAATGTCAATAATTCACCAATCCATAGCCAATTAAAAAATAAGTTGACATTCATTATGTCATTTTCCTGAAAAGTGCTTCCTAAGGAAAATAAAATACAGTCCTTCAAATTTCTGTTTAAAAAATCGTTTTTTTTTGTTATAACTGTCAGATCATTGGAGCAATATTGATCAAATTTGGAACAAGCACTTTATTACACGTTATTACGGTCAAAGACCCAAAACTAACCCAACCCAACTTAAAAATTGTCTTGGAAACGGAAAATTCACTTAAGAAGTTTAAAAAATATTATTGTAGCCAGTTTTCATACTTTCCAGACAAACTAAAAGACTTTAGTTTTGAAAATTGAATTAGAAAAGATAAAAATTTCAGAAGCTTGAAAGTTGTGTTTGTAACCAGTTTTCGTGCAAATCGAGAGACTTTAATACTGAAAATTGACTTGTAGACATAAAAACTACTTTTTCAAGAATTTGTTATAACAAATTCATACATTTAAACCTTAAAAATTGACTTGAACCCCAAAATGTGACTGAACTAATGAAACGTGACATCAGAAGCTTAAAATTTGCATTTGAAGTAAGTTTTCATAATTTGAAGACAAATTTCAATATTTTAGTCTTGAAAATAGTCTTAGATGCAGGACATTAACATTAGATTCATGAAAATTGTCTTGAAAACGTACTTTTCGTGCTTTTTACTTTGCTTTTCATTTTCTTCGAATTCTGGACTAATTATAGTGCTTCAAAACTGCTTTCAGCTTGGAAAATCGAGTTTCAAGACTATCTTCACCAAGTTTTTGACATAGCAAACTTAAAAAATAATTTTTACATTCTTCATTGACTTAAAATGGCATTCCAAGCTTTGTCACTATTAAATCGACTTCTAGACACCTCAGTGCTAAAAATTCGGGTATTTCTTAATAAACTAGACTGTTTTTAGTGTTTTAAGGCTGTTTTCAGTGCCTCAAATCGAGTTTCAAGACTATCTTTACAAAGTTTTTGACTTATCAGGCCTAAAAGCCAGTTTGTCCACTGACCATAATCTTGAAAATGTTATTTGAAGCTTTTTCACTATTAAATTGACTTCTACACTACATAGGTGCAATAAATTGTAGCATCTCTAAGAAATTCAGACGGTTTTTAGTGCTTTTTAAGACTGAAAAATCGAGTTTAAGACTATTTCCAAAAGTCAAGTTTCTTCAGTAATAAAAGTAAAAAATGTTGGTACCAAATGCTACAATAATAGTCTTGAGAACTAATTTTTAGAAATAAAATAGTCCGAAAATTTAATTTACTTCTAGACTTGTTGTCCAGTCCAGAAAATTCAGTTGTACACCAATTAAAGTCTTGAAAATAGACTTTTGGACTATCTTTAGTCCTAGTAAGGTCCGTTCTAGCATTAAAAGTCAACTTTTATATTATTTTTAGTAGTAAAAAATGAGTTTCATGCACAATACAATCTTTGTCTTGATTTCCGGACTTTTTTTAGTTCTTGAATGTAGCAGTAAAAAAGTTTTTAGACTATTCAGTACAAATTTGGACTTTCACAAGTCTTGGATGTTCAGTTTTAAAATATAAAACGATTTTTTAAATTGAAATTTGGAGGACTGTATCTTCCTTAGGAAACCTTTTTCAGAAAAATGACATAATGCAAGTCAACTTATTTTTTGATTAGCTATCAAATGGTGAATTATTGACACTTAAAACTGGACCACCCGATATAGGAGGTTCATATTTCATTTCCTTCAGGTGCCAAAAAGCTTTAATTTCATCTAAAACAATAAATATCAATATGGTTCAAATTTTCTTGAAATAATCCACTATCTATTAATGGGTTTTACCATAAGAACTGCTTCAAGCATAAATGGACCAAAATGACATCTTTTTGTTACTCAACAAATTAAGAAACTAAACACTTTTTCAAAGATATTTTTTGTGTTTTCGACATGGTGTGTGTGTGTGAAAGTTATCTTTAGAAGGTTTAATTATTATATTTCCTCCAGGTTCCAAAATCTTTGAATTACAGCAAAAATAATAAATATCATTAATGTTCCAATTTCCTTAAGAACTAAAAATAGTTTTACGCAAAAATAGGCCCAAATCCTTTGTTCTAAATAAATGAAGACACTATGCTCTTTTTCGAAGAGGATTTTCAGGTTTTTGAAAGTATATCTAGAAGGTTTAAATATTTCATATTCTGCAAGTTAAAAAAACACACTGATTTTAGTGAGTTTTATTTTTTATATAAGAATAACCTCTATTACAGAAACAGTTCGTTTTTCTAACCGGAACAACTAATTTTGTAGTAAAAAGTTAAAAGAGAGAAATTACCTATATGATCGGTCCCTGAACAGTAAGCTGTAGAAACATAAATACAAAATATCAAATTTACAAGAAAACCAAACCTAAAGACTAAATTTTCTTGGTTGGTGAAGCTAAAAAAGTTCAAGAAGTTTCATAAAATAAATGTGATCAATTTGATTTAAAACTATTGGTGTAAAACCTGCTTTATATACCAAAATTTACAGTTGGGCTTCCGCTTTTTAATTGGACATATCTTACATTAAACATTTTCTGTTTAATTACGACTTTCTAGTCAGCTACATTTCCTTCGGTTACATGGTACATTCGGTAAAAATATATTGCCTGAATTTGAGTTATGGCCTCAACCACAATTTATCATTCTCGGCTGCTGAAGCTCTGATTAATTATTGTTGACACGGACCCACGTAACATACGCTTTCCAATAGGGAAAAACTCAAAGGTGACACAATTTTTCACACAATCGATCTTTGGTCTTAAAGTCCTAAGCCCAAAGTTATGTTTCATTATTTTGTTTGCGAGTAACGACATTGTTATGTTGAGGACGACGAGTCGTGTTTTCTGCAGCCAGGCCACGTGCTCTGAAATTTAAAAGAAAGTTTGAGAAGTTCACCGTATTGTATTGCGGTTTCTGACTGGAAACTGTGCATGTTTGTTTGACGTTGACTATATTTATGAACTACTACAATCTATTTGATTTTCAATGAAAGTCGTATTTAAATTTTGCTCTGACTTGCGTCATAAACGGTAAAACTGATTTGTTGACAGAAGAGTTCTAGCAATCAATCAACTTAATTCATTGTTTGAAGTAGGTCACATTTTTGTAGTCTTAAAACCGTTTAAACAAGAGACTCAATTCAAGTAAAAACACATTTAGTCTACCCAAAGTTGTGTTATTTTAAAACAACTTGGCGAACTTTAAACCTGAAAATGGGGGTTTACATAATTTCCAACCTTCTCGCCTGCCACATCGTATAACTCGCGAAACAAGATAAAAATGCAAATTGTGCCAGTTCGTGTACGTATATTGTTATGAAAGAGCAATTTTTTTTTGTTATTATGATCGCTAAGGGACTGTATGGCTTCTAGCTTACCGGTCGGAATCGCCATGCAGTCTGAAAGCAGATTATGGCATCGAACAACGGCATCTATTTCCCACTTTAGAGTTGGCGGCTTGCCAGAATTATCCTGACCGATATCGAACCGACCTAGCGAACGCTTTGCCGTTTGTTCGAAAGCGGTCCTAAACAGGGAAAGTCCACACCCTTTAGTTGTTTGGTTTACCGATAGTTGTATTTAGTTACGTTACGCTTAGTGTAAAGGGTAATTCTAAGTATAGGGGGCTTATTAGATTCTCGTGTTTTCCAGTTTGAAATAGGTGTTCGGAAACTTCCGTTAAAGGTTCAGATCCAGGAGCTTCTGTTTTATTGGAGTTGTTTTACAAATGTTTAAAACCTCTTCTATTTCACTGAAACTTTGCTTCTCTAAACTGTCTCCGATTTGATAAAAAGCCTGTACTCAATTCTTACTTACTGCCTAATGTCAAAATCGGGTACAAAATTTCAAAACAAGATTGAGTGATTCCTTAATCCATCTTCTCGTTCACAGTCAGGCAAAGAAGTAAACGTTGTACTGTTCACAGACCGTAACTGCATTCTAGAGAAATAGGTAGACAATAATCAGTGTGTGTGTGATTAGGGGCGATTACTATAACTTTCTGTTTGTTTATATTTTAGTTTAATTTGCAGAGAGGTTTTCACGGTTTCAAACAAACGGGGGGGGGGAAGCTTAGTTTAAGCTGAGAGTTGAGGTCCAATGAGTTTTACTTCGGCATTTGTGTCTAAGCTTTACCTAATAGTACAGATTTTCAACTAAAGAATTGAAAAATGATTGATTCCTATTGTTTGGATAAACTTAATTATGCTGCTAAATGGTAATACTTAGTTTTAGTGCTGCAGACACATCATTAGGGCAAATTCTAGACATAAGCTTCACACAATAATCTGATAGAATAAAGTTCTCTGAATTAGACTGCTTTGGCATAACTGACAGTTAAATAGCAGATGGAATCCCCTTCAGTTAATCCAAGTATTAGTGGAGGTTATTTATGCGGAATATTTTTATGAATTATTACTCAGAAGAGTGGAAACAACGTAGGGCTGCTGCGGTTAAAGAAATTTAACGTCACGTCTCGACGCTTTCTCGGATCTGGTTTAAATTCATCGGCGCTATGTGCCAACTTTCAAAACGACAGATAAGAAGAGTGTAACCAATATAAAACGCTACAGCCTCTGTCCGACCCTTTTTAGAGGCAAATTTCATAAACTAAGCTATTTGTAGGCAAAAAGGCCGATAGCAGAGCAATCACTATCAGAACGTGCGGGGGCCCGTTTTCAATTAGGGGCTCCCGGACGCTCACAAATGGCCGTTGCAAGCAAATTTTGGGGCTCCAATCTCTACGGGCCGTTTTAAAACCTTCTCTTTGTTTCCTAACCGGGTCGTATGTACCCTTAAGGTTTTGTCTGCGAAGATGTATGTGTGTCAGTTAGCACCGGATGCTGTCCAGATAAAACGGGCACTTTGGACGGTCAATGAGAACGGTTTAACTAAAAGGTCGCACAGATTCAGGTAATAGATTTATTATGTTCAGGTTTAACAAACCTTCTTAACAATTTTAATTTACCGTACTAGTTAATCACTATCTTCTTCATCGCCAAAAACTTCTTCCTCGCAATTCAACTGGCTTGATAAAGCTTTAATTCCATCAAACAAACTTCTAGTGGGCCCGCTAGGAGCTTCTTCTTCCAACACTCTTGGGGGAGGTGGTGGTGGTGGTGGATTACTCAACAACGTTGGGGGTGGAATTTTTGAAGGTCTAGGAGGAGGCATTGGAGCTTTTGGAGAATTAAAACCTCTTAAGTCAAATTTGGCAACTTCCTTCGGAGCTTTGGGAGGGACATCCTCATCTTGTATTCCTCGTTTATTTCGAGCTGCAATGAATCTGTCGTGCTCTTTCAAGGCTTGTCTGAGCTCCTTCAGCATTAATCCTAAATAGGCACCAGATTGGTCTTGGCATTGTTCTTGTTGAAGGTTTAGTTGTGTTGTTTCTGTATCTACGTCAGGAATGAAAAGCTCATAGTCTTCCTCAATCACTTCTTGTTGATCGTCGTAATTAATTGTAAGCGGACTTTCTTCTTCTTTAGGTTTAGAAGCTTTTAGAGCTTCAGTAGAACCCTTAGGAGCATTGGCTAGAACTCCGTACAGTTTACACAATATCTCTAAAGACTCATAAGTGGCAAAAGCGTGATCCCGCAAATCTCTCAATGTCATTTCAAGTTTCTTTACGTCACTGTTGTCTTCAATTTGTTCAATTTTTCGTAACACTAGCTGTGATTTTTCAGTTATCAACGACAGGTTGTTGACTGCTCCTATTAAAGTTTGATGCAGCTTTCCTGAGAGCTTTTGGGCATAATATCCCTTTTTTGTTGTGTCTATTGCTACTTTTTCTGCTGCACAGTATCTAAGATTGTTAAATTCTTGTTGTATATCTGTGTTAAGTTGAGTTAAATTGCTTTGGATTAAAGGTAGTTTGTAGTCTAAAATTGCTTTTATATCTAAACACGAATTTGGCTCATGTATAGAGCTACAGAAAATAAACCCTAAATAGTTAAGATACTTAGAGACTAACAAAGTGAATATATCTTGGATTCTCGATACTGTTAGTTCATCATCTTGAGTTAAAAGTGACTCCAAGTCAATGTCTTCAACTCCTCTGAAATCCTCACTCAATTCAGGTTTTTTGCTTGCCAATTCTTTTAAATTGCCCATAAACATATTTAAGTACTCTTGGTTCCTTCTAGAGAAAAATATAACAAACTCCCGAACGTTCTCGTTATGTTCCACGAGTAAGTTTTCCTTTGTAGACTTCCCCAATTTTCTCAACTTCAAATAGCGTATAATGGCCGTATTAAGCTTGCGCACCTTTGCAAAACTTTTAATGACTTCGTCAACAATTCTTTGGCGCTGTTTACGTTTTAACGTTGCCTTTCTTTCCAAATAGACCAATACCAATGCTCCCAAAGAGGATAATGCGAGCGCAACGTTATTGCATTTCCATGCAGCCATCGTCGACCCAATCACTGCCACGCTCGCTGCAATTATCCGCAAGGGACCATTTCCGGAATGAGTTGGGTAGATTTTAAAATTGCAACCGTTTAACAACACTTCGTAATCTTCGTCTAGGAGCAATCCCGATTCCAATATCGCCTTCAGGTGCTGAGTTAACAGCGAACCGTAATAGTCATTTAACGGTTGCGGTGGTC
Source organism: Ips typographus (assembly GCF_016097725.1). Taxonomy (NCBI): domain Eukaryota; kingdom Metazoa; phylum Arthropoda; class Insecta; order Coleoptera; family Curculionidae; genus Ips; species Ips typographus. Next base: position 12,365,937 of record NC_138425.1, on the reverse strand, counting down.
GACAAGCCATTACTTTGTTCGTGAAGGTTCTACTCAGTAAGTGATCGAAAAGGAAAAAAAAATATCGTTACGATAACTCATCTCTAGCGAACAAAACAACACAAAATGAGGTTATGTGGCGACGTTCCCAGCTTCGCCTCGCTCACTAATCTGATATTCTGAATTTAGAGAGTGGAATTGAATTTACCTTATCCCATCTCGTAATACCGTCAAATCATTCCGAGGAAAATAACGATTTTAAACCGGTAAGATTGAAATAACACACACTTTGCCCGACTACGTATCGATCAACTTAGCTTTTGCGGTAAACAAACGAACGGCTGCCGAACAGCTGACTGACGCCTCTGAGCGCGAGCGAGAAGCGAGAACAAATGAATATCGTCGATTTGATAGTGATGTGCGCAGAGTACTAACCACTACAACTAGTGAAATATTATTTAAGTATCGATATGTTTGTTTTCAGTTCAAGAATAATTAGGATATAGACCCGGTTCGTTCAGAGCGAATTTTGTCACGATGACATAATTTGACAGTTTAGGTCAAAATATTGTTTTGTTAAATTTCGTCATTGTGACGTCAAATTAACGAATGCAGTCAAAATAAGTCAAAATTTGACTCAAACGGGTCTGCATTTTTTTGCACCAGGAGCATTCATGTGTCAATTGTCATATGAGGAGGTTTTTAAATGTCATGTGTTAACAGTTTGACTACTATTTTAATTATTTTTCTACTATTTAAGTTTATTTCAATAATTCTTTTGGCAAAATTTCCATTCTTATACAATAATTCTGTTTTAGCATACATACATTGAATTAATTTGTTCTCTCATTATTGTGTTCTTCATAAATGTAGTTATTTTGATTTTCCAAACTGATATTTTCTTAGGAATATGGACAAAATAGAAGTCTGCTTTTTGGTCTGCTTATTTTTTTTTTAATTTTTATTTTACTTTTTTATACACGTTAAAGAAAGATACCAAAACATTAGGTTATTTAAGAAAGTAAAATTCCAACTATCAAAAGTACCCCTTCTGTATTAAGAGATATTAAAAAAGTTTTTCAACAGTAATTTTTTTCTCAGACCAAATACTAATTAAAACTTTGGCCTTTTTTGGAAGTAAATCGACGAAAATAATATACCCTTTACTGACTTAATAACTAAAATTCAAACCGACAGCCCTGAAGAAGGTAATGAAATCGTGTGGAAATTCCTTCAGTATGAATTAAATTTCAACCCAAATTTGGTTGGAAAAAAAAACAAGACAGATTATCCTCAAAGTGGTTGCTTTGAGCAGCTTTTTGACCATTTTTTTTATTAGGGTTGTGGTTTACTTAATAAAACATTTTTTTTGTCGGCTTTTCAACCCTAAACAACAATACGATGCTAATTTTATTCCAGTGCGTGGAAAAAGAAACGACCCTTAAGAGACAGTATGTTAAGGAAGTAGCATGTTTTGTGAATAATTTGATTTTGGTTCGGTAGCATGAATTATTCAGTACGTAACTCATATGGACCAGCGTTATAACGAAAGCCAGAAAGGATCAAAGATGATTTTCACCAAGATATTGTTAAAGCATCCTTATTATAGGTTCGAGCCAGCATAAATATGTCTAGAAGCCAGATACGTGAATTTACTAGCAAATTATCTAAAAACGTCATTTAGAGGAGGTTTTTTTAGAAAAAAACCTCATAAATTCATCAATCAAACAGCATGTGATCGGTGGCGGGAGGTAATCGAGATCAACGCTATTTCGTGTTACAGTCTTGATGGGAAGATGGGTGATAATTTAATGCGTGAGTGGATTTTCCGGCCGAATAATTTGATTGTTTTTTTCACTCGAGGACAGTGATAAATTAAGATAAAATGTTCGCGATTATCCGGACCGGACTAATCTGGGGAAGTGTTCCTATAGAATGACATGCCACCCGATGGGCAATTGTGTTCTGTTCGAACAAGACAAAAGAGAGATTACTAGTCGGTTTGCTCGATTAATAATAGGTTGCAACAAATGTAATCGAATTTAAGTTTGGCATCTATTCATCCTAATTCAAAGTTTTTACCTGGTTCTATACAGGGTTTTTCAATGAAAAGTAGCCACCCTGAATATCTTCCAAAATAATTTCTCTGTTAAAAAATGCTAAGACACGTCAACAAAGATTGCAAGGGGGACATCTTTTTACGTAGGATTTGAATTTCTGCCATCAGCCCCTTTGCCGCAATAGCCACCACCACTAAGTTTTCAAATGGCACCATACCCTGTGTGGCACATCGTTGGAAAGGGTATTTCATAAGGAATTAATTGCACTATTTTATTTGTACATTTGCTTTGAATTGAGACCAAAAAAAATAAAAAATACATTTTGTGTTTATTTTTTGTTAACTACAGAAATAATAGCAAATAGCGGTTATCATTTAATTAATGACTCAAAATAACCTCCGTTAACTTCCATACAATAATACAAGCGACTTTGGAAGAGTTCGCGAACATTTGTGGGGACTTGCGGTGTCAGTTGTCGGCATTCATGTATTATTCTCTGCCTAAGGTCTGCAATATTGGCCGGCTGTGTTGCATAGACTTTAGATTTTAAATGCCCCCATAGAAAAAAGTCCAACGGAGTGAGGTCGGGTGATCTCGCAGGCCATTCCATGGGACCACGTCTACCAATCCATCTTCCAGGAAATCGATTGTTCAGATATTCTCGAACGGGAAGTGAATAGTGTGGAGGACCGTCTTGTTGGAAAATTAGTTGATTTTCAAATAAATTTTCATCATTTTCTAGTAGCTCTGTTATGGTCGGATCAACAGTGGTGTCAAGAAGCTCAAGATAAGTAGCGCCATTCAAATTACCGTCAATAAAAAACGGATCAACGATGTGGTCTCCTAAAATACCTGCCCAAACATTAAATTTTTCTGGATATTGGGTATGGGTTTCCCTAAATCAATGTGGATTCGTGTCTGACCAATACCTACAGTTATGCCTGTTCACTTCTCCATTCAAAAAAAACATACACTCATCACTGAAGCAAATATTCTACAACAAGTTCATGTTGTTTGTCAGATTAGTACCTAGACATAATTTCACAAAATTGTAGTCTTCTATCATAGTCATCTTCGTTTAATTTCTGAAACAATTTTACCTTGTAGGGATGAAAATTGTGTTTTTTTAAAATTCTCCATACACTGCTTGTCGAAACTCCCGATGCATGGGAAATTTGATTTAAAGACTGATTATTATCCATTGCAATTTGCAACGTGTCCCAAAACAGCAACTTCAATTGGTTCATTAATAACACTGGCCGACACAATTTTTGTAACACCAGTCAGACCATTAATTTCACAATGCTTATGCCTTTCTAGTAATAGAAAAAAATCCCATAAAGTCCTAGAACGTCCACTTTTTTCAATAGCTTCATTAAACCTTTTGATGTTGGCCAGTAATAGCCGTGTTTGAGTTGAAGCCCCACATGAAGGAGCAGAGCAAATATGACGAACCCCCATTTGCACAGTCATACTTTAAGCCAAGATTAAGTTAAGGGTGGTTCACACTGTGACAATACAGGTGAAAAAATGACAGCCTGAATCAAACTTAACTTAGGCGCGGCTTAAAATACGACGGTAGGCGTGTTCGGCAGAGTCGGCACAACGCGTTCATCTAGAATTACAAAGTCGTAACTGCCAAAATGAAACTGTAACAAAGAATTGCTTTTTTGGGATTAACACAACGGATATTACTTATTTACCAAGAGGAAATATTCGTACTGTTTTTTTTTTAAATATTTTTAGTATTATATACAAAAGAGCGTTCTTCCAAAAGGAGTTTATATGCATATACGACTTTGTAATTCTAGATGAACAAACGGTAGAAAAGATAAAAAAAAAGATAGGTAGAAAAAGAGTTTTTCCCTTGTATTGGTATCTATTAATCTAAAATCACTGATGGTCGGCCGGAGAGGAGTGCATTTCAACCTGGATCTCAAAATGTTAAGTATGAGCCTCTTGTAGATCCAAAAAATGTTCTTTTGCCTCCTCTTCATATAAAACTCGGACTGATAAAAAACTTTGTGAAGGCTATGAATAAAGATGGTAAAGGATTTAAGTACCTGAGACAAGTGTTTCCTCAGTTAAGTGACGCCAAATTAAAAGAAGGTATTTTTATTGGACCGCAAACTAGAAAATTGATGGGAGATGTTCATTTCACGGAAAATCTCACCTTAGAAGAATTGAGAGCGTGGAACTCATTTGTAAGAGTGGTGAAGGGATTTTTAGGTAACAATAAGGATCAAAATTATGAACAAATAGTTGAGGAACTTTTGGAATCTTACAATTTGCTTGGTTGTCGAATGTCTTTAAAAATTCACTTTCTTCATTCCCGTCTATCATTTTTTCCGGAGAATTTGGGCGCTGTTAGCGACGAGCAAGGTGAAAGGTTCCATCAGGACATCAGGACAATGGAAACAAGGTACCAAGGACGATGGGATGAAGCCATGATGGGTGACTATTGCTGGTTTTTGAAGAGAGAAGACGTCACCCCACACAAAAGAAAAAAATAGAACTATTTGGTGTGTTTCAAATAACTTTTTTGAATATTTGTATTGTTATTAGATTTCAACTTATTATTAAGTAGATACAGTCGCTATAGAGATTTAAATTACTTGCAAAATATATTTTGTGATAAATAACATATGCATTATAATACCGTTCTACGCTTGTGGTTTGTTTAACGTAACAAGAAAACCTTACGTGCTACAAGTTTTTTTTTTGCTGTTTTCAATTCATATTGGTCCATTTTACCATTTTATGCTATTCAGCTTTTTGTTACAAAAAAAAATATTTTTTTTGTCGACCAGTGTAATTTGTCTTTCAGGTTGATGTTTTTTGTTTGTCACTGAACCAGTTTCCATGAATTTTTGCATCAACTTTAAGACATACTGATGACCAATTAATTTATCTGGTCGTTATGTTTGAAATAAAAACGTACAATTTCTATTCTTTCGGCAGTCGTGTAAACCATATTGACAATGTTCCTTCAAAACAAACTTACAAGTTGACCGACTGAGGCAAAAACAAAGAATGGAAAACAGGTATTCGGTAGTGTTATCAGCAGTTTCCTTATGAAATACCCTTTCCAACGATGTGCCACACAGGGTATGGTGCCATTTGAAAACTTAGTGGGGGTGGCTATGGCGGCAAAGGGGCTGATGGCAGAAATTCAAATCCTACGTGAAAAGATGTCCCCCTTGCAATCTTTGTTGACGTGTCTTAGCATTTTTTAACAGAGAAATTATTTTGGAAGATATTCAGGGTGGCTACTTTTCATTGAAAAACCCTGTATGGTAAGAGTTTTAAGCAGACAATCTAAGACAATAATAGTTAACATCTCATTCTAAGAGCTTCTTACTTCAGCAGAGGGTCCTAATACCAGACATTTCGAGCCGCCTTATTATTTTCAAATGGGGCAATTTTCATGTTTCTTAAATGGCTTTATTAAAACGGTTGTTCTTATCGCTACACTTCTTGCTTTGGTTATGCAAATAGAAGCCAATTTAATTTCGCCCCGCGGTTTTTATTAGGCGGTTTTCAGCTTACTAAAATACCTCAAACACTTAAAATTTAGAGTTGTAGTTAACCTGGAAACGTCAATTAGGTCCTAGTGAATACACGGGACTCTAACTTAATTACCACGAGTGGTGCGTAATCTTCCAGTCCAAAGGTCTTTGCAAGTAGTGTCGTAACGGCGTAATAACGAACATGGGCGGGGCAATTAATCAAATTAAAATTAATTAATCACAAGGGAAACATGGTAGTTAGTCGGGATAAGGGACGGAGAAGGCTGGAACGCCGCCATATGGAAGCTTGTTAACACGGGAACGTTCCTTCGACCTTCGTAGGCCGATTACTGTCTAATCCAATTTTCCTCTATCTATGTATGTTTATAAGAAAATATAAGTTTTGTATGAGAAAAATAATAGTGATTCAATTCATCAAGATAACTTTGAACCCTTGTAAAATTCCATCACTCTAGTTAGTCAGTTAACGAACGCACCAATTCATCACCCACGACCCTTTACAATATCCTGTATACTATCCCGGTCGTTCGTTAATTCTCAGGTCTAGAAAATTCCGATAGATCTCGAGGAAGGGCCGCCAGTGACCTAGTGCGTTTCGCTCCGTTTAACCGGCGTACTGCAAATTCCCATTTAGCTCGGAAGAGATGGGGGGATAATTTATGGCGTGGAAAGCCTAAACCGCCCCCCAAAGTAGATTGATCGGGCCCTTTCACGATGTTGCGGCATCTGTTTGGCATCGCACAAAACTTTTATCCTCACGAAAGTAATTTCGAACTCGGCCAATTGTGAACTAGCAAAGAACGTTTTTCTGGTCGTGTTTAATTCAACACTCTGCGTGCGTCAACCAAATCTACCCCACTCGTTAAACGGAAAAGTTTTTATGTCAGCCTGGGAAAAATGGGGTATTCTTTGAGGTAGTTTTTTCAAATATGATTCCAATATTTTCTGTTTAGTGTGAGGTTTTGTTTACTATCAATCAAACCCAGTTCACTAAAGCGTTTTGCTATGTTATGGCTCATCAGAGGTGATATTGTGCGGGATGACCAGCGAACTAAAACCTTCAGTAATTGTTTAAAGTGCTTATTTTACTTAATTTAAGCTGTTTTGGTATAAAATACCCTTTGCTGTGCATTGAAACTCTTCTGGAGTAAAATAAAAAATTGACCTAGTTGAATTTTTGACAAAAATAGCTATTTATGTAACCAGTTACGAAAAGATCGATTTTGTGTAACGAATGAATGTTTGTAGGGCGAGCGCAGCGAGGTCCTACAATTTGAATGAGTTACACAATAAGACATTTTCGAAACGTGTTGCCTACATAATTTTTTCTAATTTTGACCAAAAAGCGGTAAAAACCATCTTTTAAAGTGATTTAACACAAATATTCACTTTCATAGCACCTTGTATAAACAGTGACAACGACATGTTATGATGGATGTCGCCCATATGTTTCTACGGAAATGCATAAAAACAGGGAGTGATGAAATGAACTTTTCATAACTAGTTACATAAAGTGATACTTTATGTAACTAGTTACATAACACACACTCTAATCAGTTTTGAAAAGTGTCACTTTATATGCCAAAATTAGAAAAATGGTATGTTTTACTCTAATACCTACTCAAAAATACTCCAACTACCAAATGTTTGGTTAAGTTTATATTAAAGCTTACAGACAAACTGTCTTACCCTACAAATACTAAAACTAGGTAAAAATAAGGGTTTACCACCACTACCAGGTTTTACCTGTAGGTACAACAGTAGAAATTTCCTTTACTCACTATTAAATAATATTAAGTCTATTTACTTTCATGAGTGTAAACAAACCAACTCATGGTGTTCATAGCAGGTGACATTGTATGAAAATTAGGACTTGACAATTTGTGTCATTCAGAAATGTCATTTAAAAGCTTCAATTTCTGTACATTTTTATAAAGCAGCCTAATAAACACAATAAGTGTCAAGTTAAGTTAGTTATCTTTTGTGATTCAGGGGGTATGCACACTCATTCTTGGTTCAGACTGTGACGAAGAAAAAATTAGTGTGAACTAGACTTGACTTAAACTTAGCTTAAAGTACAACGTACAATTTAACCGCCATTTTTTTCTCAACAACTATGTTATTTTGTAGCTATACATTTGCTATTCCTAGTTAGATCAGTAACCTTATCTTCTTGAAACAATCTTCGAACACTTGCAATTTCTTCCAATTTCACCTTTGTGCTTCCAAAAAACATTTTTCTAGAAGTAACAAAAAACATGTTACACATGTTCAATTTCTTGTCTCATCCTATTTCAGCTAATTCCTAAATAACTCCAGTAGTTCATTACTATTTTTCTGCCAAGGTTATACTAAAATTCACAAATTTTTCTACCGGATAATAGATGCATCACTGAATTTGCAATTCCGTTTGTTATACTAATCGTACAGATGGGTACGATTTCAGCTTGAAACCAATTTAATTCGTTAATCTAATCGTTCGTCAGAACCTCTTTTGTCGAGATTATTGGCTAGAGGTTTCTGTAATTAAATCCGGGTCTAATCGGGTCGTCCGGACCTTCTCGAGTTATGTAAATTAAAATGATTTACCCGTTCAAGTCCTCTCTCAACACCTGCGGCCAATTTTGTCGCAACGTTCGTCCCATAACTTACTCACACTCCCTAATTGAGTAAATAAGGGATAACAGTTCTAAATATGATTTGCACCTTCTTTAGAGTTAATAAAACAAATTTGGAGAGTGACAGAATAAAAAGCATTCTTGATTGCTTTTGATGTACGGTTATGGAAATCAAGCACGTTCGCATTCTTTACGGACAGCTACTCAAAAGATTATCTACTTCCTTTTTTTTAAGTGCCTCTTAACTGATTTACTGATAAATGTTGGATTATATCCCAGTCCTTGAAATTGCTCTAATCTTTCTGGCATTCATGCTGAAATACAATGATTACATCGCTGAAAAAAAGAAGCTCGACCAAAAATGATTTCCTTGTTCTTGAAGGATCCGGATTGATTAATGGGCAATTTTCAGCAGCTTTGGAAGGAAAAGCGTTTTTTCTTGCTGCCTGGGAAATATACGGCAAGAAATATCGCTATTAATCTTTAGCTTTAGAATTTTTGTCGTACTCCAAAACCTTTCTACATTGGTGAAAACTTAGGAGTGTTTTTTTCTTTTAGCTCAATAACGTCAATGCATAAATTTTTCTGCTCATCTATAAGAATTGAACGTTTCACGCCCAAATCCTTCCGAATATCGGTATAATTTCCGACGGAGCTATCGAGATATAGCGAAACGTGTAGAGCCATGGAGCACCATTTCTCAAGATATTGATATTAGATGATTTACCGGATCGAGGGCGGGCAATGATTGGAGTTTCCAGCAGTTTTCAAGAAAATATTGCCCTATTTTTGTGTCGCGGTACGATTCAGATCGTTATTATTTATGTCTTGGTTACCTAAAAGAAGACAATCGAACTACAAATTTACGCTTGAACTAGCGATAAATCAGTATTTTAGGAATATCGATAGTTTGTTTCACTTTACTTTGACAAAAATTATTTGCACTGAATTTGTGTGAGCGAAATCTATTACAACCACAAAGTTTGTGAATTTCAAAATAGAACATAAAAACTGTACTCAGTAGTAAAATTCCCTTCGCTTCAAACAAACATTTTACGAGAGTACGAAAACTTGGGTTATGTCTTCTAGCAGGGTCGTTTCAATGCCACTACTTCCTGCACGCCATTGTTATTTTCCTTTTGCACTCCTCCCAGGAATAATAACCGCAATTTAAACTGCAAAGTATCGTCCTCAAAGGACCCATTTCTATAACTCTCTTTGGTCGGTTTCCTACCTACTGCAAAGGCTCATAACTAGTGTGCTTCAACTTTACGTGAGTGTGTAAAGGGTTGCGTAATTTTTTCCGGAAAACTGCAAGGTTAAGAACAAACGAACCCACAACGCATTAAAAAGAGACACACAGAGAAATTTCTCTCCAACAAACCGTGATATTGAATTAAATTACAAATCCTGAACAGACAAAAGCGGCATAATGCGATACCGTTCCGTTTCGCTTCAGCAGGCAGCGTTAAAGACTCGAGTTTAGCAAAGCAAAGGTTATCGTCGGCCCTTAAGATGGCGGCTGAATTTCGTTAAATAAGGCCTGGAGGCGCTTTGAATTAAGGTATTGTAAGTCGAGGACAAAGAGAATCTAGACAATGCAACACAAACCGCCAAATAACTATTAAGAAAGATAACTAGGTACGAACCTCTGAATTTATAAAGATAGTCCAAGATAATGTTAACGAGACCACTTGTTTGGGGGTTTGGATTTCCAGTGTGTATAAAACTTTACTCCAGATGACCAATCTAGTGTAAACTATTCACTGGACAAGAAGCATCAAAGGTGATAAATACACATTTACTGAGTAATAAAGAATCATCCATTGTTTCCACTTTATAAGCTTCTTGGGTGTGAAAAAGCGTGCTTTATTGACGCCCATAAATCCTTCCTATGCGAAATGAGTGGAAATTCTAATCTCGGTCTGCTCCATTTCACCTAATCTTAAATCATCGCCCATAATATCTCAGGGAATGGTGAAAGTTGGCCGCCCCAATGGCGTGCGGTAAAATCGTTTGCTTGTAAATGCGACAGAAAACTCTACGTGACAAATAATAATATAAAACCATCCGGATGATACTGACGCTGTTTTATTTTCGCTAGTTTCGCCGAGACACCAGCTGATATTTGAAGCTTAGATTTGAGAAAACGCCATCCGCTGAGATTCGAAGAAAAATCGGTTTTACTCTTTTACTCTTTAGGATTGAACGTTGAAAAATGTTGAAAAACAAATTGGAAACAATTCTGCTTGGAAAATCGACGAAATACTAAGAGAAGAACGTCTTGTTAAGCGTTTTTGATGGGAAGCTAAATAGTTATTTGTGTTACAAGGGAGGAAAGTGAAACTTTTGCTGATGTTTTATGAAAAAAAACAATTAAATACTATTTTGGTTAATAAAGGAGGAGGTGTTGTTACCAAGGATATGTTTGTCAACTTGTCAAGAAAATGTCAGAGATAAGGAAAAAAATACTTTTACTCCCTAGGGAGTAAAAGTTAAATGAGTGAGAAAAATTTAATTTTTTATAGGGATCGTAGAAATACTTATTTGCACAACTAGAGTGGAAAGTGCAACTTTTGCTCCCTCGAACAATTTGTTGTTTAAATGTTAAGTTTTATGAAGAAAAGCAGCAGTTAAATACTATGTTAATACCTGGCTGAAAAAGGTGTGTTACTAAAGATATATTTGTCAATTTGTCAAGAAAGTGACTGTCTTTAGACAGTGTGATTTTTACTGGTGGCACTTTTTGCCCCTAGGGAGGAAAATACTTTCAGTCTCTCTGGGGCCTAGAATTCTCAATAGAATTGTCGATAGAATGTGACAGAAGAAGCTGACAAAGGCGGGGTCCTGTCACATTCTACAGGTCTCTTCATTATTCCCATCTCAAGAATACGCACTATGGTGGCACTTTTACTCTCTAGGTAGTGAAAGTTATATTTTCATCTCTAAAATGAGTGAGAAAAATTTTACTTTCTTCGATTCCTAGTTAAAAACACATAATCACTGCTTTTATGGACTTTAGTGACAAAAACAAAGCTTTTGCCTGAAAACGGAAAAAACACAATATTCACCTTTCTGTTCCGTTTATCGATGAAAAATGCGCCCTTTTTTAACTTTCCTATCTAACGCAGTATCCCGAGAATACGAAATTGTCTTGAAAGCGATATTAAAGTAGAGAAAAATCATTTTTCCTAAATTTTATTCTGTAGGATTGCCAATATCGCGTCAGTCAAAGAGATCTAAACTTTATCAAATTTGGCTTTGAACATCAGAACCGGAATAATTGGTTTGTTGGCGAAGTAATAAAACTGTGTCTGGAATAGCTTAGTGCTATTTTTTTGATTGTATAAATATTGCAGTTAATTTTCTAAATTGTTCAAAATAAGTCACAGTAAAAAAAACTAAATTTGTCTGCTCAAAGCTGCTTACACTATCTGGATATCTGCATTGAAACCCGAGCACACTCATCGTTGAATACCGGAAAGTGAAACTTTGGACTTTTTCATTCAATTTAAAGTAGTTACCACCGGTTTACGAGTCGATTTTCATTAAAATGCAGCGCCGGAGACAAATGCGGATTTTTTCGTTCCGCTTTGCATTTTAACCGCACAAAAGTTCTTCCTTTTAAGTGCCGGCGCATAAATTTGTAAAATTCAGATTAGAAACGTATTGTTAAAACTATAGTCTGCGGAAAACTAGACCGTAGGATAAAGGATTACACGTTAAATATCGTTAAAACTTTTGATATAATGGGAATAGGACCTTTTTCCCGAATATTTGTATGAAAATTTATAGGGTGAACCTTAATAAAGTTAATTAATATAATGACCATTCCTGGGACCTTACCTACAAATCCGGTTGGAATTTCGGTTTCGTCCTTTCTATGAATATTAACCAACCAGTTGTTCTTCTCTGCCCAGTAAATTCTTACCTAAGAGTTTCTTGATACTACGTGAAATTTCCTTTAAAATAAAGTGCAAGTCAATATTTTGACAGAAAATTCAAAACGGCGGCCTCGAACTGTCAAAAAATACAACTTTTTTATTTGTCAAGTTACAGTTGACGTCTCGGGGTCATTTTATGTTAAAATTTCCCGGAAAAGACTCTGGTGCAGTCGGTTTTTTGATATCTCAAAAACTAACAGAGTTAGATCTAAAATTTAATATTTTAACTGTCTGTGTTAATTGTGTAAAATTTCTTTGCCAGGAACTCGGCCGGATTAAGAGACATGAAATCTGACTAAAAAATATTTACAATTTAATATGTGATATTATGGTAAAGGAAATTTGATGCCCTCTAGCGGCCAAACGGTGTTATGTGGGAATATATAGCTCATGTGGGGACATTTTTAGAAAGCTTGAAATCTGCTCTATCTTTTGCTTTCTATGACATTTTGACATAACTTGTCAAATAAGGGAGTTATTTAGGGTCAAAGCGAGGTGTGTCCCAAAATATGTGATTTTAGGGGGAAAGAATTTTGACGCCCTCTAGCGTCCAAACGGTGTCATCAATCAAGTTTTTTTCAATTTTATCTATTGGCAGCTTTTTGCTCTCTAACTAAATTGAAAACAATAGATTATATAGTAAAGGTATTAAAGAAAGCTCTCCTTCGTTTCTGCTCTGTAAATAAGCAATTTGTTAAAAATAATGAACAGCAATATTTCCTTGTTTTTCGAGAATCTCTTGACGCTGTTGTTCGTAGTTAATCAAGAGCAAAGTATTGGACAGACATATTTTCCTCGAGGGATGATCACCAGCTGTTTTAAAACTAAATGAGATAATAATTCATAAAATGCGCTTCAAGTTATTACAACAGATAGTGGAACTAAAAATCAAACTGTAAAAGTGTCTTTTCTAACCACATAAAACTGATTTAAATTCAAGTTGTGTTTCTCGAAATAGATCTTAAAATTCGTGGCGTCCTGTGGGAGATAGTTTCGAAAGATACACTCGGCTATTTTGACTATGGCGAGACCGTGTTAGCGACGAAAAGCTTTTCAGTTATATTTCATTTTGCAGTCTTATTGTTCGAATTTATATGGAAACGCTATGCTTTACAATGTTTGCTTAATGGAATCAGAATCCATTGAGAAATCATTTCCATGTCGTCTGGATTCGCTTAAAAGAGTTAATTTCCATTTTTAATTCGGTCGTTTCTCGGATATCGTATAATGTGCCGGAACGGTGTAGTAAATCAGAAGAGGCCCTTGCCAGTACGTGAAACGGAATGTTTTGAATTTTAAATGAACCCAAACACGGAAATTCCGTGATGAATAATGAATGTACGGATCCGAAATGGATGAGGCTTAAGCATTTTCTTTATTTTCTTCTATTACGCGATTCGTCTTGTATGTGAAACGTACCGTTGTTCTTGACCTCCTTTTAGCATTTTTTCTATCTGAAATCCAATCACATTACGACGGTGGAAGTGAATAATAAAACTATTGCACCCATTCTAAGTTTAATCTAGAAATTCGCCTAACGGTTAAACTTATCCAAAAGTCCATATGGCAAACTTTCTAGAGTTGCAGTTGGTGGATGCGGTTAAACGGTCCAGACACTCTAAAGAAAATAGAATAATAATCCGTTTTTGAATAGTCCACAGAATGCTACGAAAAGATTTTAATTTGATTAAATCAAAATAGAGATGTTTTTTTAACTAAAGAAGGGTAACTTGCCTAAAGCCAAGTTAATCCTAACTGTTAATGTTACGCAATTTTTTGTGGATTATAGGGTTAATCCGACTTTTTAAAATTCAGCTTAAACATTACAATATAATAACACAAGCCATTTTAGTGTCTAAAGTCAAAGTTTGTGCCCTGATACTCATGAGTTTTAGAGCGTTTCTCTTTTAAGATTTAATTTAAAAATAGTTACGGAAAATCACTGAAAGATCAGTTATCACAAGTTGTCAATCAGGGTTTTTGATTATAGCCTTTCTTTCTGTTTGTGATTTTCGATCCAAATCTTTCATAAACCAAAAGTCACGTGATCTTTGTGTGATTTTGCAATAATGGTGTCATGTGATTGTTCAAAATCATGGATCGAAATCTGTTTGTCTTTGTCAAGACCATTGGTTTGTAATGGATCTCTTTTCTTACTATTCATTTCCTGTGGACAATAGGGTAGTCTACCATAGTGGAATTTACGGTTCAAAATATAAACTTATTTCAGTTTATGTTTTAAAATGTGCTTTTAAGTGTTTTCAATGTTAAATCGCCAGTATTTTTATAAAAAGATTTTAAAAAATGTTAAAATAAGCCTGGCACGATCTCCCAGGAATTAGAGACTCTTCAATTCCGTAACGTAGGTGGAAGACTAGATTCGGGAGGCAAATTATTCATTCTTTGTAACCGGTGCATTGTTGTCAAAGTTGCCTGATAATGTCTTGTATCCATCAACTAATTTTTGTTAATTTGAGTATGTTCTGTTGGAGTATGAACGATTAAACGAAAACTAAAACTATAAAACAAACATTTTGTATTTTAAAGAGAATATGGCAACCTGCCACCTGCAACGACATTAGAACGTGATTCAGTGAATGACAGTTGACACTTTGAAAGTTGAAACTTTGACATTCGGGCCACATTCGTTCTCACGCTCCATGGAGCGAGCAGAGCTTTTTTGACGTCAAAAAAGCTCTGCTCGCTCCATGGAGCGTGAAAACGAATGTGGCCCGAATGTCAAACTGGACTTTTATACGTCACGTGGGACTTTTTCGTATATGCGTCCTATATTTTTCCGAGTACTAATAATTACCGGAAAAAAAAATGTTACTATACCCCATTTTGTAACTATATTTGCAACTTTACAATTATATTCCAGTACAAGTCTAAGTTCAACTAAAAATTTTAAGAAATAGAGGGAATGCGGTTAGAAGCATTTTCCTTTTCTCCACGTTCCGTTAACCTATATTTACTGCTTGAATGGAAAAGTGACATAGTGAGCACGTAAAGAACCAGAGGTGTTCGGTGAGTAGTGGAATGGAGGGGGAATGGTGGGGGATGATAAACAACCCTAAACCAGACATAACAACCGCACCATAAAAATCCTTTTATCCGCTAAAATCGTAAGCAGGCGAACGAATTCGCGCTATCATTACCCTTATATACGCCGCAACGTCCGTAATTCCCGCCCTCCACGTGCATCTGGCAACGGAGTGGGGGTAGTGACGTAACACGCAGTGCGGAACAAAACACTGTCGTCGTCTAGAAAGCAGTCCGACATCTAGTGTGCCTCCGTTGCGATATGAACATTTTAGGTAAGCGCATAAGACAACTTTGAACGCTCACGAAGTTTGTTTCTTACTTTTGCGGTTGTGTGATTAGGCCGTCACGTGCTCTGGAGGGTGATATTCCATTTTATTCCACGCAAGGCGTAAGAATTTTTTAACTTTTTTCATAGTATGTGAGTGCGCCTTTTATCTCTCTCTCTCTCTCTCTAAACTATTACGTAATTGGTTTTGTGTATTTTTTCTCCTCTTCTGTGAATGTGACGTACTAATCACTCTTTTTACGTAATTAATTTGATGTTTATGCATGCTTGTAGAGTAATATTACAAACAACTATTAAAGCGATCAGGAAAACGAGTTTTAAAATAGTAGAGTGTTGTAAAATTGTAGAATTTATTAAAACTTGTCAGTTTCAGCTAATATTACTTTTTTTTTAAGAACATAATTATCTGAAGTAAACCGAAAAGAGTACTGTAGTGTAAAATTCTCAGAAATACACCTACACATCCGTTTCCAATAAAATAATTAATTAAAATCGCTGCACGGTACTAAAACGGTTCTTTCCTCCTTTTTAAGAAAGTTTTACAAGTATTTTTTTGTCAATAAAAGCATAAAAAGTGATTAAGCAAAGGGCTCAGAGCTCTCAAACAAAATCGATGCTTCTGACATTAAGGAGCTTTTAAAATAATTAAAAGAGTTCGAATTTTAACGAAAATCATTCAGGGTCGTAATTATCAATCAAAAAATAAAAACAAATTTCGTGAAGCTTTGCTAAATAATTCCGACGTGCTGAAAGCGCCCGTTGTGTAAAGTTGGCAAAAAAATATCAATTTCCTGACTGAACAAAATGGGGTTCGCTATTCGTGCGTCCCAACATGTGAAAAGTCAAAGTCCATATATTTTCCGGCACGCCTATCTAAGGTTAATTTGTCAAATGTCAGGCGTAAGAATGGATTTAGATATTATTAATGGAGGTGGCCGGTGGCAAAAAATTCCTGAGCGTACTATACACCACATAATTGCGGTTTTTGCCTTATGGTGACTCGGCTAAATACCAACAATTTCGTTGCGGGAGATAAGAGTTTTTACCGTTTTAACCGAAATCTTTCCCAATTGAAACTCCTGTTGTAGCATCTGTCTGGTCAGAAATTCTATTTCCCCACAAAACTCGATTGCAATGCAACAGACATTGACAGTATCGGACTGTAATCAGCTTCAGCCCTGGTTTGTCTGATCAAATCAGAATTCAGTCGTCTTGAGTGATTTTCAGCATTTTATGCACACTTCAGTTCGCTATCAGCTGTTAAATATGATTGTTCTAATTAAATGACGATAAGTCTGCATTGTTAGAAATGTTTAGAAGTATGTTCTGATAATAATACAGAACTCAAAATGTTTAAGAATAGATCCAAAGAAGAGGTTCTTGAGACGCAGGTTAGAGAAACCAGGACATCTTACCAAGATTGAGTTTAAAATAAAATTTATAGCTGCATTGCTCACAGTTAAATATTTTTTAGTAACCTCCTATCTAGGTGGCCTGCTTTTAACGAAATTAAAAATTTCAAACTCCCGACAGAAAATCGGATTTCATTGTCACTGAATAATCTCTTATGCAGGAATAATTCGATTAAAGTTATTTGCAGCTTGAACTTGTCCTTCATAAAATCCGAGTAAGTTTCTCGATAGTTCAATTAAGGAGCTCATCTTGTTTACGGCAAATTCGTTCCATTATTGGGTAGGGGAAGTAAAACTAGTGGCGCCGCATTTGAATTGAAACGTAATTACCTTTGATCGAACGGGTTTAAAGTAACACATGGGGCTTCTTTAACTGAAATTGACGAGGAATGTAATTGTGTTGGCCCCACAATAATTGAATTATTTTCGTGCACAGTGCAGTAATCGAAATACATCATTCAGTATGATTACTTTAGCTGTTCAATGTTTTTCAGTTATACAAGTTTGGAAATTTCAAAATTGTACACATTAGGAACTCAATGATAGAAAGATGTCTGTGACGTGATGTTGGGTGACCAAATCATGATTTTGCATCTGACATTGATTTATTAGATTATTAGCCAAAGTAATTTAATTTTAAATTGTGCCTATTAGCATTACATATTTCTAAAATTTCATTTCAATCGTATCACAAATAAACCTGTAAGCTTCCATTCGAGCATAGAAGCAGTTTTTACTATTCATTCTCGCACACAATGTCTAGGAGGATTATCAGTCT
This sequence comes from Ips typographus, assembly GCF_016097725.1. Lineage (NCBI taxonomy): Eukaryota > Metazoa > Arthropoda > Insecta > Coleoptera > Curculionidae > Ips > Ips typographus. The sequence goes on along the minus strand of NC_138425.1, from coordinate 12,348,285 downwards.
ACTTTAGTTCCCTATCAAAGCTCTTGTAATATTCATAGCTTTTGAAAGAAGAATAGAACGATAAAGCTTTAGTTTTACGGAGATTTATGCAGCGCTTGGTTTTATTGATTCATAAAATTCCATAGACAAAGATAATACAGGACATTGTAAGAATCTTATTAAAGGATCTACGACTCAATTCCCCCATTTTAAATCGAGCTGCTGTAACGAATTGCTAACATGCATTAAATCGAAAATAGATTCCGATAAATCCTTACTATAGAGACAAATACCCTGTCCTAGTACATTAAGGCTTCGATTTGTGCCTGCAACTTCAATTTGCATAACTGGACGTAAATATTAAAAGCCCTATTAAATATTGCTTCGCTTAGCTCATTATTATGGACAGGTTCAGTTAGGCTCCAGATCACGTTTGATTTAGATTATTGGAACTTGAAAGTGAGTTAATTGCTATTTAATTTAAAACGGCAAAGTGAAAAAACAGTGACGTGTCATTGGATTAATAAATGGACAATTTCGGAAATGAAGCCGCATTAATTAATCGGCCAATGCATTGTTAATGGATCCGGTCCAGTTGCCATGTTATTTCCACGAGGTGCCTTTGGATGGATAATATATGCAATTTGTTGACCCAGTTTTGTAAATTACAGATCTGATAAGTTTAAATATCGTATATTGCTAATCTGTCACGTGACTGATATTGTTGGCCTCTTATTTTACCTAATTTAAAGTTCTTTGGTATAAATAAGCCATAATTGCCAAATTTGCACTTTTGACCAAAAATGTAATTTTTTCAATTTTTGAAAAGTTGTAACTTTTTTTAGCTCGCAATTAGAAAATGGATAAAAAATACTATAAAATGAGACAAAACTCGCTTCTCTAGCTCTTTGTTTTACCGAGATACTGAATCTCAAAACGTAGTTAAAAAATACCCCCCCATTCGTTCAATTTTTTTGAGAAATGAAAAATTTTAAAGTGCTTTTTTGGCGCTTATTTCATCTAATTTAAAGTTCTTTGGTATAAATAAACCATTTGCTGTGCATTGGAACCTTTTTGGAGCGAAACAAAATGTTGACAAAAAATTACATTTTTTCAATTTTCGAAAGGTTCAAAGTAGTTATTTTACTTAATTTAAGATCCTTTGGTATAAATAAACCATTTGCTGTGCATTGGAACCCTTATGAAGCAAAACAAAAATTTACCAAATTTGCACTTTTGACCAAAAATGTAATTTTTTCAATTTTTGAAACTTTTTTATTTGAACTCGAAATCAATTTTGATCTAATATCGATTTAACTTTCTGTGACTATAACCCCAAAGCAATTGCAGCAATTTTGCCTTGAGGATTATTTATTTGAATGCGGGGAAATTTTTCAAGATGTTTTTATAATAATACCTCTACCGTACATGATTCTTTAATTTTTGGAGAGAAAAATGTATTTCAAGTTCCCTAGGGAAGTGAAGAAATTAAAAATGTATTAAAAGGGAGTTAAAAATGAACGTGGAACCGACGGCGGTACAGGTATTTGCGGAAAATGTTATAATAAAATTCCATGAAAATAATAATTACCATCTGGCTGACTGGCAGTATTGAAAACGGGAAACGCGAATTAAACTCGAAGGGAGAAATATTTTATTATTTGTTAAATGAAAATGTTAAATTCGACTTGATCGGACAACATTTTGGTGTGTGACGTTTCGTTTGCTCGTTTTATCGCCTGTCGCATGCAATAATTTAATACTAAAACTGAATTTTATCAATCTATTTGGATGAGAAAGTGTTTTTGCGTTTATTAATAAAAATTTTAATTGCAATCTAAAATTAAACACAGCGTTCCAGTTAAATCCATTGTGTAAAAGCTGTAAGGCCAACAAAAAAATCGATCCAAACAGCTAAATGGGATTTAAATTCAGCGATCATCTTATGGGCTGGCTCAGAGCCAACAGTTTAAGTATTAGGTCCAGAAAAATCCCTTCTTATTTATGGTTTTCTTAGAATTGAAAGAGGCCGAATAAATTCTGGATATAATCTAGCTAGAAATAGGTCATTAACTCTAAATCGGTCGAGTGCATTCCAAACAAAAATCGGGAATTTGGGCCAAACTAGTTTTAAATTTTATTATCGTAAATAAAACGGAAGATCCACCGGATATTTTATCGAGACGAATTTTTATGTAGTATTAGATAGATTTTCTTTAAAGCGCCGGGTTGGCAATATCCGAAAAATGACTGTGACTGTAAATTTTTATTCGTCTGCATTCTACAGCTACTCGGCACATTCTGCTTTAGCAATCGTTCTAAATCACGTGAAATCCTATCCTGGCTTTTCGTTCCTTATGATATTACCAGCTCACAAAAGAGTCAATTGTGTTATTCTCCTGGATACAACCAAAAATTGAACAACCAGTAGTAGTAGTACAGTAAAACTAGAATAATAATAGTTATTTTTTTGTTACAGGTAAGGGATCACAAAGCCCTGCGTACTACTTTTTGGTAAGAAACAAAAATAAATGTATGGCCGGTTCCATCACAACAAAAATCCCAAAATTAAAACATTAAATTATGTAAATAGTGACAGAGAGTGAGAAAGAGAATTTTAATTAAAATAATTATTGTTTTCAATAACAGCGCAGCTCAAATTATAACGTTAATTAATAAAATATAGAATTAGCATTTTGTTTAATTGTTATTATTAAAATCGGTTTAAAGTTATAATGTATTTGCTAGTCAGGGTTGTAACATAAATTAGTTAGGAATCTTTTTAACGGTTAGCAAAATAAATGGTGGTTTGTAAAAAAAAATCAATTTGAAAAGTTTTCCTTGTAAAACACAAAAGAAGTACAACTTTGTTTTATGTATTATTAGTAAGTTTTTAACGTTACCGTTCTAGGTTCTTGATTAAAAGTTCGTCAAACAAGTAACGTAGACCCAACTTTTCTCATTAATATTAAACGGGACGCGGTATTTTTGTTAAAAGATACCGTGACGTACAAAAGGCCTGTTTATTCCTCACTCAAATATAAATTATAGGGTAAACCGCGACGATGATGTTCGGGCTACCGCCCCCCAAGTTGAATGGCACCGTGGGGATGACGATACTAATAGTCGAGTCACTCAAAGCGTCGAGTCAGACCCTGCCTTTGTCATAGATAAATGCGATTTCCTTAGCACCGCCGCCACTGCTAAATGAGGTTAATAATCGGAAATTACGACCGGTCCTAGTCACGTTTATTTGCTGAAAGGATCTTCCATGATGACTAAGAATAAAGCAGTAAATTAACCAACAGTAGGTAAATTAAACAGAATGTTTTAAACAATTTGCATTTAAATTGTTACAACCCCAAAGAAGGTATTTTAGAGCGTTTTGAGATAATCTAATTTACTAGTGTAAAAACCACATTTAAAAAGTACAAAGAAGCAGAAAGGCACACACCATCAAGTGATTAATATTCACAGAAAACCCACTAATCCTCGTACACCTCAAGAAGCAAAATCTCTGAAAATCACATTTAATTTTGTCCCATTTATTTAAATTGTTTGGTAAATACAGCCACTTAGAAACTTTCTAATTTTTATTGCAAACATTTAAATAATTACAGTTTTACAGCAAAATCCTACTTCACACAACTATTTTAAATAAATATGTATCATACTTTTCAAAATTATAACACATGTTCAATCACACAAATACTAAAACATTTTCTATAACAAAAAAAACACTAAAAACATAATGTGTACTGAGTTTAATTTATTTGTAATGCCATGAGTAAAATTTGGTATATTAAATAATTTTTGTTTAATTTTATTTAATCAATTGAATATTAAATAAATCGACTATATTGTTTTTACAGTTGTAAAATCATTATCAAACGAACGTTATGCGGTACACGATGGATTATGATTTAATTCGCTGGGTTGTATGTAACTTTTTTAGAAGTTATTATAACTTTTTAACCATACAAAATGCATCGAGTGTAATTAAAGTTGTTTTTGCTCACTTTATAAACATTTTAATTTTAGTAAATTAATGAAGCCGTATTGCGACAGTGTACCAACATATTACTTCATTATTGGCTCATAATCAGTTTGTTTTGAGAGAGCGTAAAACGTGTAATTTAACTTTATCACGCTATACCGTAACGTTTTAAAATAATGAGGAGGTAAATCGCTTTTAACAAATTGCCCATTTACCTTTTTGAGTGAGAAAGATTTTGACTGCGTTCCCTTCCTAGTTGATACGTAAACGTTTCAATTACTGTCTCGTTAAACTCCAGTTTGGTACGTTTAATACGGTAACGAAATGAAAAGCCTCAAAACAATGGATTTCCGTATTTTATCAGATGACATCTCGGTCGATCGCCTCCCCAAAATTAAACCGCACTCTGACTTTGATTAAGTTGCCGTTACGAAACAGGACCGATTAATTTTGTTTTCATATCAGTCACCCAAATCCAAATCAAAAAAAGGTCGAAGCCCGGAATTCAGTTCGAATTGAAAACGACATAAATTTGCTTGGTATATTCTTTGTCCCTTTTTTTGGTTAAGTCATTTCATTTGATTGAACAATGGTTTATAGCTTCAGCTTTAATAGCTGTTTATGTAACTAGTTACGAAAAGTATGATTTTGTGCCCAACTCAAGTCCAAAGTGTCACAATTTTGTTATCAAAGAGATTAATAAAACTGTGTGCACGAGAAATAACTTAAGCCATATTCGATTTCTTTTAACTTCGTAATGTCTAATTAATCCCATATTACAGACGCTATAACAATAATCTTTATGATGGTATTCTTAATAGTATAAACATTAATACACTTTGGTTCTGTTGTGTAAATGATGAACAAATTTGTAATTCGCTTCAACTATGGATTGCCTGCTAATGGAAATTTTTAAGTGCTTAATTAACAAACTTCAGAAAATCAGGATTACGTTTGCATTGTTCTCGAGTCTATTTACACTCCAAGCTTGTTGAATTTATGGTTGGTAATGATTTACTTTTGCTGTTTCAAAATGTAATTTCTCGTTCTAAAATTAAGGTTTTTCTTAACTAAATATACAGGGTGGTCCAGTTTTAAATGTCAATAATTCACCAATCCATAGCCAATTAAAAAATAAGTTGACATTCATTATGTCATTTTCCTGAAAAGTGCTTCCTAAGGAAAATACAATCTTTCAAATTTCTGTTTAAAAAATCGGTTTTTTGTCATAACTGTCAGACCGTTGGAGCAATATTGATCAAATTTGGAACAAGCACTTTATTACACGTTATTACGGTCAAAGACCCAAAACTAACCCAACCCAACTTAAAAATTGGAAACGGAAAATTTACTTAAGAAGTTTAAAAAATATTATTGTAGCCAGTTTTCATAGTTTCCAGACAAACTGAAAGACTTGAGTTTTGAAAATTGACTTAGAAAAGATAAAAATTTTAGAAGCTTAAAAATTGTGTTTGTAACCAGTTTACATGCAAATCGAGAGACTTTAATACTGAAAATTGACTTGTAGACATAAAAACTACTTTTTCAAGAATTTGTTACAGCAAATTCATACATTTAAACTTTAAAAATTGACTTGAACCCCAAAATGTGACTGAACTAATGAAAAGTGACATCAGAAGCTTAAAATTTGCATTCGAAGTAAGTTTTCATAATTTTGTTTTCATAAAATTTCAATATTTTAGTCTTGGAAATAGTCTTAGATGCAGGACATTGACATTAGATTCATGAAAATTGTCTTGAAAACTAACTTTCCGTGCTTTTTACTTTGCTTTTCATTTTCTTCGAATTCTGGACTAATTTTAGTGCTTCAAAACTGCTTTCAGCTTGGAAAATCGAGTTTCAAGACTATCTTCACCAAGTTATTGACATAGCAAACTTAAAAAACAATTTTTACATTCTTCATAGACTTAAAATGGCATTCCAAGCTTTGTCACTATTAACTCGACTTCTAGACCTCAGTGCTAAAAATTCGGATATTTCTTAATAAACTAGACTGTTTTTAGTGTTTTAAGGCTGTTTTCAGTGCCTCAAATCGAGTTTCAAGACTATCTTTACAAAGTTTTTGACTTATCAGGCCTAAAAGCTAGTTTGTCCACTGACCATAATCTTGAAAATGTTATTTCAAGCTTCTTCACTATTAAATTGACTTCTACACTCATAGGTGCAATAAATTGTAGCATCTCTAAGAAATTCAGACTGTTTTTAGTGCTTTTTAAGACTGAAAAATCGAGTTTAAGACTATTTCCAAAAGTCAAGTTTCTTCAGTAATAAAAGTAAAAAATGTTGGTACCAAATGCTACAATAATAGTCTTGAGAACTAATTTTTAGAAATAAAATAGTCCGAAAATTTAATTTACTTCTAGACTTGTTGTCTAGTCCAGAAAATTGAGTTGTACACCAATTAAAGTCTTGAAAATATACTTTTGGACTCTCTTTAGTCCTAGTAAAGTCAGTTCTAGCATTAAAAGTCAACTTTTATATTATTTTTAGTAGTAAAAAATGAGTTTCATGCACAATACAATCTTTGTCTTGATTTCCGGACTTTTTTTAGTTCTTGAATGCCAGTTTCAGACACTCAACCAGGATGGCAGTCTGAGAAAGCGAATCAAAAGACCGTTCCTAGTAGTAAAAAAGTTTTTAGACTATTCAGTACAAATTAGGACTTTCACAAGTCTTGGATGTTCAGTTTTAAAATATAAAAGGATTTTTTAAATTGAAATTTGGAGGACTGTATCTTCCTTAGGAAACGTTTTTCAGAAAAATGACATAATGCAAGTCAACTTATTTTTTGATTAGCTATCAAATGGTGAATTATTGACACTTAAAACTGGACCACCCTGTATAATTTAAGGTGAAGGTGAGAACAAAACGCTGAACAAAATAATTTCTAGTTGCTTATAGGAAAAAACACTTCTTTTATGAATGATGTGACATTTTTCTTTACACCCTGCAAACGCTTGACATCAAATATGTCCCCATCTAAAAAGGGACAGTCGTGCACAGATTTTTTTTCCTCTTTTTGAATCGAACAAAACTAGTTTTGTTGACACACTTACTTCGTGTCGAGGGATACGTAGTGAATGGTGAAATCACTTGACGTGCCCCATTGTGATGTCATTGACAGCCCGTTTGCTTTCTCCTCCTCCCATTTTGATGGAGATTGAAATTTCCTGGATGCGATTCAAACTGGTGCCATTGTTTGTTAGATAATTCGAAAGTAAATGGAATATTGAGGAGCGATATCTGCGTTGAAAGAGAGGACGGCTGTCGGAAACAGCAGAACTGCCTGAAAATGGGATGCACTTTATCGTCGAAACGGCCGATTTCAGGTCGTGTTTACTATGCACACCCATGTCAGAGAAAACGGAGATTTTCCATCTCCGTTTGAACGTTGTTTTTCAGCTAGCAAATAAAAAGGTTTGAAATTCCATTAGAGTCAGGGTTCAACTTTTGTGCTGTGCGGTATTACATTTTCGCGAACAAGAAAACTTGCAGAACGACAAAACTTGTTTTACTTTTCGATGCTTTATTTCTAGTTCCGGCGCGCAAACTTTTCCAAAGGGATAAATACAAGAACCGATTCGGAACACTTCCTGAAACTAAAAGTAAACGGCTGTTATTCTTAAATTTGCGCCAGTCGACTTCTGGCAAAATCTGCGATCGTGTAAACGTAAGTAGTTGACTGTTCGATAAACGTTTCCTAAACTGCAAACAGGAAAAATCAAACTCGCATTACCAACACAATATCCTATTGTTTCAGGATCGTTTAGATTAGAGCGATTGTAGACTTTTAGTTTCCAAAATTGCATCGGTATCAATGGTTAAATGACCACAAAATGCAGTTAAAAGTTGACGATTCCATTAATCGATTTTTGTTTTTACTGTATTTTTATTGCTTATTAGATGGGATATTGTGATAAGTCCAGCGTTCGTAGTTTGTACTACTTAAGCTGAAAGTTGTATTTTTTGACCAATCACCAACTACCACTAACCTACAAAAAATCGTAATTAACTTTGATAAAGCTTTGTTTATTACCTAACCGCAAACCACCGGGCCATTTCATAATGATTCCCCAATATTGGAAATCACCACAGTAATTTATATTTTTAAATAAAAAAATATGCAATATTGGCGGGAATTAGAAAACATTTCTGCGATTTAATTAAACGTGGCTGTCAACAGGCAATAAGTTTTACAACACGTGCCCCGCACAGGATTTTCCTTCTCTGTTCTGCTATTAACGTTATTCATATTGACCAGTTTATTATATGTCAACAACATCCTGGAAATTTTTATTACCGAGTACTAAAATTGCGACGTGATTTTGAGGGAACATTGCATAATAAATATAAACAGGAACGTGGTCTAATCGTAGGAAGGGTAAACACAAACAAAGCAGATAGGATTATCTTTATAGGGAACGTAGTTTTTATTCTTATGTTTGCTTTATTAATATTTTGCTGAAAACGTCTAAAATCTTCTCGTTTCATTGATATTACTTAAGTTGGAATTTTTACAAATAACAGCACTGTTTGTAAATAGTTTCTGATCACAAACTAACCACTGTGCTGAGATTTTGGCAAATGCTGCACATGTAGACTTAACTAAAATGGTTTATCATCTAAAGGATAATACAAAATTCACCCTCGAAAAATAAAACCATTTTCCGTTTCTAGTGAATATCCAAATAAACAACGCTGAACACTTGCCATTAAAAATTAAGTTACTATGTCCTGGGGGATGAAATATTCGCATGCCTGTTGGTGTCAGCGGCAAGAAAAGTGCCTGAAATATTAACTCGGTGCGTTTCCAGGTGCCGTCGGAGGAGACAATGATGACAGCGACGACAAGGAAAAGGAGGAGGAGGCCGAGAGGGAGCGGCTGGAAGCCATCCGCGAGGCCGAGGAAAGGCGAAAGGAAAAACACCGAAAAATGGAAGAAGAGCGAGAAAAGATGAGACAGGAAATTAGGGATAAGGTAATCTAGAATCGTACACTAAACGTTTGTTATTCTAGTCTAGTGTAGATATGTTTGTTTAATCTTTCACGATCACGTGCACGCTTCGAGAGCTTTTTATTGGTCTGATTCATGACATTAAGTGATATCCGTTCGTGACTTCATTAGGTTACATACGCAGCTATTAATCATCGCAATCATATAAAAGGGCGTCCAGAATAAATATCCGTCAAACTTCCTCCTTTAGAAGACTGGTATGTCATGCACGTATGAGTTATGGAAGTATTTTCGAGAGGAATATTATTGGCTTTAGGGGAATCTTGCCTTTTTGAAGAAGTTTATTTATTTCGTTTTTTTTTTCTGTTGAAAGTCAATATCCTTCTGTCAAGACCAGATAAAGTATTTGGCTCTTTAGTATGTAAACAAATTTGACCTGATTTTGAGTAAGTAAACTGTAACTTACTCGTGTTCATTCTCACACCTACACAGCCTAGCAAATTCGACCACTCAAAAGCTACTTAAGCGAAATAGCATTTAGCGTGGTTGTTCGCTTATTACAGGAACACGTGGAGCATTGTGGCCCAGTTAAACCACCCAAAGAAAATCAACCTAAATTGCCCCCACGTAATACATTATGGTACATTATGCACCACGCCCAGATATCGAGATATCATAGGGCAGTTAAACGGGAAACTAATGCTCGCAAAGTTCGGCCTAATTTCATTCAAGACAACAATAACAGGTCACATTCAAATCTGGCACGCAGAGTTTCGTGCTCGCATGCATAAGTCAGAAAACGGCCATGCATATTGACTGATCCGAACCACTACGTTATTAGGGCTCCTGTTCGTGACTACGCCCCTAAAACTACGCTAATCAATGTCTTCGAAGGTTGGATTTTGGCCCTATTGTATGACACAGAAATAAAATTTGTAAAATGAGTACAAATTCCACTTTATAGCTTTGAGTAGAGTCCGGATTTCTAGAAATTTTGCTTTTTGTAAATAATAAAAGCAACCAACCTTTGACATCTAATGTGAACGATTCATGCAAAAACGCGTCATTTGACAGATTTTGTTGATGCTTTTTTTGCTTTTTTCTTCGTTTTGTGCTTGTTTACTGCTATTTTTGTATGGTTTAACTAGTTTTTTACAAAACAAGATTTTCAAGTTTTGAAAAATAAAGTAAACTAATAACTGCTTTGACAAAAAATTGCTATATTGAGATATTGAAGGCTTCTGAACGACAAAAACATGTTGCAAAATGTATAAGTATCAATTAACAAATTTAAACTGACCAAAAAATTTCCAAATACTCCTGAAGAGGTCTAAAAAAAAATGTAAAAACATTCCAAAACTCTATAAAACCTCTATAATGCCTTGCAAAGCTTACAAAGCAGCCTAGAAGCTTCTAAAAGCTTTTAGAACAGTCTAAAAGCTTCCAAATGCTTTCCAATTTATCTAGAAACTCAAGAAACTCAAGGTTTCAAATGTCTTAAAGGCAGTCCAGAACCTTCAAGGCTCTTTAAACTGCCCAAACACCTTCTAAATGCTTCTAAAGTAGTCTAAAAAGGTTTTAAAATACTACAGAAACTCCAAAATGCTTCTAAATTAGTCGGAAGCTTTTCAAAACAGTTTAGAAGCTTTCAAAATCATTTAGAACACTCTAAAAGATAAGTCCGGATAAACAAACGCTTTTCAACTAGTCTAGAAGCTCCCAGAAGATATTAAAGCAGTTTAGAAGCTTTCAAAAAATTGTGTGAACCGTGTAAGAGATTCCAAATGCCTTCAGAAAAAAAAGCATTCCAGAAACTTCAATATGCTGTTTAAACAGTCCGAAAGCCTTCTAAATGCTCTCAAGTAGTTCAAAAATCCTTTGAAAGTTTTCAAAATAGTCTAAAATTTTCCGTATGCTTCTAAAGCAATTTGAAATCCAAAAATTCTCTGAAGTTTTGTGCTTTTTTACAAATTTTTATTCTTTTTTGAAGAAAATAATTTTGTTTTTTAAGAGCTTTTTTCACGATTTTAGTGCTTTTTAATCCGGACTCTATTTATGAGTAAGTTTTTGACTGTTGGGTCATTTGACTGCTACTTTCGGACGTGTTTTGGTCGGTTATAAATGTTGCAACAGTGTACAATCATTTTTATTGAGCTATAAAACTGCAAAACATTGTAAATGATTAATTAATTGCACTTTATAGGTTTTATGAGTAGGTTTTTGACTGCTTTGACTAGCTGATGCTAGTTTTGAATCGTAATTTGTCAAAAAATTACTTACATTTATTTCTGTTTCCTGAGTAAAAAAATATGGGCCACTTTGAGGATTGGAACAACTTTCGTTTATACTTTCAAATCATTGTAAATTAACTGAATCGTACTTTAAAGCTTTTTGACGTTTGTGACATTTAAGTGTTAGTTTCGAACGTAGTTTGGTCTGGCATAAACGTGGCAACCATGTAACAAAATTTTCCAACCATTACATTTCTCATGTTTGTAATGAATATCTTAACTTTGCCATATGAGTTGATTCTAATTTAATTTTAAAACTTTCCACACAATACCCGGGTAACCCTTTTGTACTCTCGAATGCAGAATAAATATTTGGACAGAGTTTAATTGCAAAATAAATATAACCCGGGTTAAATAATAATCGGGATCGTATGCGAGGGTAATTTAACCTGAGGGATCCATGTCAAATTTATTTAACTTTGTCCCGGCATGTTGGTCAGATAATTTTTAGACTTATGGGCTCTTCCATTTGTACTACCAAATAACAATTATCAGGCAAATTTGTAAACTTTATAGAGACGTATCCAACGAACGAATCAAAACCGGACTCCAATTTCCCTAATTACCCAAACAAAGCGTGTTTAGCAGTAATTTATGTACTGTCGGCCGATAAATTACAGGGTTGAGCGGGATAGGTCAAGCGAAAACGTGATTAACTCCAAACTAGGACAGTTTTGGATAATTCCGTTTTTGCAACGGCAGTGATAACAGAAAAAATACAGCGGTAAACAGGGAACGTGACAGTTCGAATGTGACTTTGATATATGAACCACAAGCTTTTTAACGGTAACAACCCTACATCTGGCCGTATTTACAAAGCAAAGATGTCAGGGATTGATAATGAAAAAAAAAACGCTGCAATTCAAAACTACCACGCATGCATGATCAAGCAGTTATTTAAAAAAAAAAGTCAATAAAATGTTTACATACTGAATATTTGCTTGTCACCTGAACCGGGACAGTGATTTTTTTGGATAGTTTTTGGCCGTTCTTCAAATAACATTTGCACACGTTCTTGTCCCACTTTGATTGTCTCTAGCCACCCTGTATGGTCATGCTTTGCTTTAACACATAATATTGAATCTACACCCAGCTTGAACACCGTATTATGTTGCCTTTTTCGGATAAATCAATATTTCTTGAGACATGGGACGTTAATTGGGAAACGCCCAAAAACGTCTCGAGATATTGACCTAAATAACACTTTTATGTTAAAACAGAACCAAAAAAAAAAAATTGTTTAAGTGGGGACTACTTGAAAATTTCGTTTTTTCTTTCACACCCTGTATAAGACAGTTAGTAGTACCCCAATGACAATTCGAAATGGTAAGGTTTTAAAAATGACCCAAAAAATGGTGGTTTTTCAAAGTTTTTGCTAACAGGAAAAATCCATGCTTTTACCTTCAAAACTTATTCATTCTTTTATCCTCTATCTATGACCTACTCTATAAAATGGTCGATAATAGTTCAACTGCACCACTTTTGCACTTCACTGACATTTTATCAGAACAGTTATGGTAATTATGTAGACTTTTTCAACTTTGAATTGAATTTCTTGACAGTCATTATTAATTGATTAGAATTACCAATTTTACATCCCTCCTTAACACTCGAGTCTTAATTAGTTTCATTTCCAAGTCGGAATGTAAATTCCTGGAAGACTGACTAAATTTTGAAACTAGAGTTGAACGTGGAATTAATTATTCATTTTAAGTTTTGTAGACCAGAAAAGTTTGTAATATTCCATACTCTAAATAAACAAAACTTGAAACAATACCGATTCAACAACGCTATTTCTAAGGGTAGAATGAGCATCGTTATTTATGTACGCCCAACTAAGGTAAACTTCAAACTAAAGGAAAATACAAGATTTCTTTCGGGGAAAAATGGAAATCAATTTACATTAAATATTTTTTCCTTCAAATTCATGAGAAAGAAAACTTGTCAGGAAGGAATAGCCCAAAAGGGCGCGAGACAAATGGAAACAATGAAAGGAAAGCGAGACAAGTGGCCCTTCGTAAGTACGCCCCCTGTCGTATAAATCATGCACGAGAATGCAGTTTTTCACCGCTAAAGAAACAGGAAAAAGGCGTCTCTTTTGGGAACTTCCTTAATAATTTACTGGACATTTAGCACACATTTTTAGCACTTTTAAGTTTGCTGATAATAGTACAAAGCCATATAATTTCCTAGCATATGAATAAGAACTGGGTTGTATGTATATACGCAGCTCGTTAGCTAAAGTATAACAATATTGCACAAGGGAAATATCGACCTATTATTTGGACGAAGAATCACAAAATGACTTGCAATTTCGTTACATGGTTTACTTTTTTTTATCACATTCCATTTAACTAAAACCAAACCTTCCAAAGTGTTTTGCCCTACTTCGACTGTTCCAACTCATTTTTCTATTTTTAGCTTATTTAGAGGCTTTGCAAGAATTTCCATTTCCATCGGTTTCTTATCAATATTCCATAACTTAAAAATGAATATTCGTAAAAACTCCGCCAAGGACTGTAACGGGAATTTATTGCGCCGCTTCTGGCAACTTGTGCACGTCAGAAAAAGAAAATTTACGACCTTTCCAACTTATTTTACTCTCTCAACAGTCCCAACTCTCTGGGGGAGGGAAAGTGTACAATTGTAATTTAGCTGCAATCATCGCGGATTCTATGGAACCCCAAAAATACGACAACTGCAAAGCAATAAAATCATTGCGCGAAATCCGTACAACGTTCTAATTATGCAGTAGCAGAAAGTTAGCACTGCGTTCGCTCATAAACGTCGCAAAGTAGCGAAGTAGTTGTAAATTATTCTAATTTTATTATTACTCTCCGTAGTAGCAGCCTTATTGTATCCATAACTCAAAGCCGCATTCATAATGAGCGCGATAAAGTGATAAATCCGAATATTATTCGAGTCCGGGTAAGTCGAAACTAAGATTTCCTTAATTAGTCGAATGCAGATGATTAAGGAAATTTATATACTCTAGGGAGTTAAACTAATATATTTCATGTTCGTGTCAATTTACAATATTTAGAAAATTACACACATCAGAGAAAAGGGTTAAATACAACCTCTCATTTAACTCTCGGTCTTGTTTGCATTCGGTCATAAATTTCAGCTCAAAACGGTCCACATTATTCCCCTTTCAGACTCGTATTCATCTTCCAAAAACCAACAAATCACGGCATTGTTGGAAGTAGACCCATATAGTTTGGTCCAGTGTACACTTTACAGTGGCAAAACAATTAAAAGGGTCCAGCCTGCAGCCGACTGTGAGGCTAAACCATATTATACAAAAGTTATAACGCCCAAGGGGTAACAAAGTTTCCTTACACTTCCTTTCTCGGATATTAAAACGTCAGAATGGTATTTACTGCACTAGTTGGTTTAACAATTAGTATTTAACGTTAAAGTCGTGAAAAGCTAATTCCCAAGCATTCCTACAACGTACATATTTAATTTATTAAGCTTAGGCCAGAGGTGAGCCTAAAAATAGGGTTGGGAATTAAATCACGCAAACAGCTCGTGAAATATGGAAATCGCGCTTTACGTACTTTTTATATTCCAGCTATTACGAAAGCTATAAAGTCCCTATTTTACCTTTTTAACAGCCTAATTGGATAGCAGATGGAAGCAAGAAGAGTCTTAATCGGGGTCAAATTGACTCTAGTAGGGAGTCCGTTAATTTATAGCGACTCCCTAACGGAGTCAGGTTGACTCCCTTTGAGGGATTTCAACTACAACTCAAAACCTTGTTGGAGAACCTTGTGTAGAAATATTAACAGCAAATTTTTTAAACCAAATGTTTTGTTACAGTATAACATAAAGAAAAAAGAAGAGGTAGTAGAACCGGTACAAGAAGAACCGAATCCGTTGATGCGAAAGAAAAAAACGCCAGAAGAACTGGCCAGAGAGGCAGA
This sequence comes from Ips typographus, assembly GCF_016097725.1. Lineage (NCBI taxonomy): Eukaryota > Metazoa > Arthropoda > Insecta > Coleoptera > Curculionidae > Ips > Ips typographus. The sequence goes on along the minus strand of NC_138425.1, from coordinate 12,333,114 downwards.
AGCGGAAGATGAAGACGAACTAACAAGTGAGTGTGTAGCGGCCCTTAGACGAATCCAAAAACGATGTTCCATTCTTTGAATGACATCAAAATGTCTGACGCAGCTTAGTAGAGCCGAAACGGGGCTTAAGCAGAGTTTACCCTTTCAATTTTGACTATTTTACTTGATTGTGCTTGCTAAAAGCTAAAATTCTGCTTGGGCTCTGGGGGATAGAAAATTTAGTTTGCTAATCAACGCTTAAGCGATTTTTGTTAATGTTCACAGATTGTGTGTTTGAATAGTTTTGCACTTTACAATTATTCTATTGTTTCTAGCTTAGGTCGCAACATTTTGGAGTAGTCTTGACGAAAGCTCAATAATTTTTAAAGGTTTCTTGCAAAATTTATATGCGTGTTTTAATTATAGTGTAAGTTTTGTTTTACCCAACGAATATCGAGACTGGTCCCTAGACAATCATAGTTTTTTTAAACCCTGACCAAATTTACCCAAATAATATGTGTCAAAATATATTTATAGTTATGGTTACTGTTATAAGTGTTATTCATCTCTTTTATATAGCTCAATAATATTTAAATTTGTTGACCTAGTAAGAGGTTTAAATGTATTGTTATTACATCTTCTTAAACTTCTTTTTCATAGGCTTATCCACTGAAGGTACTTAATCTATTTAACACCCTCGCATTGTTTCTAATCTTTTATTCTACATTTGCCAAAATGAACATTTTTTAATGTGCTTGATCTTTTTCTCATTCTTATATCTACTCTCTTCATTCTATTATAATTTATTTTGTATAAACTTATGTAGATACGGTTAAATTACAATTCAATAAAAATGGTTTTGTTTTTTATTTTATGTTAGTTATTGCATGTAGTAGTTAGATGCTTGTAGCTGTTACAAAATAGTTTATTAATTGGCCAAAGTGTAGTGAATTACACTGGGTGTTCCATGACAGTTAATACTGTCAAATCTTTGTTATGGGACACTAAAAAATTACCAGTTAGATAAACCCAACATACATTTTTTCAGAACTCAAGAACACGATAGAAACGAGCGTAAATGAGCTCAGATCTCAGCTCGAAAGTAAATGCGTAATGCAATGAATAGGAAGACATCCACACAAGGCACATACTGCGGGCCCTTCGGGCTAAACACCACCTTAGATTATATTACATATAAAAAGAAAGAAAATTAATAATTTGTTAATTTAGTTAGTAGTCGTAACACCTGTGATGTTATTTACTTATGGTTAAAAAAAATGTTAAATTTGTAGAAAACTAACGACCGGATCGATGAGTGGGGTTTTCGATAAGAACCAAACAAAGGGCCAAAACCCTTATCAACGTGACGTCGCAACCACCCTTTATGTCGGTTAGTAGTGTTTTTACTATAATTTGTGGCCGCGCAGATATATTGCCCCCTCATTACTCCCCCTACCCCCCCTTGCAAAGAGACTGCGATAAACAATTAACAAAGGTAACCAAAGTTATTGTGACCACGTCACAATAGTTTTGCCCCAGTGTTATTATAATTGTTAACCATTTTTGTAGGTAGATAAAACATAAATATTTTTTTGTATACGCCAAAGTAATAACGAAAACGTAGAGTTCTTTTCGGGTATTTTTTTAATAAAAAAAAACCGTACGTGTGTGGAGACTTTTTCGAATGATTGAGACTTCTCTTCACTTTTTTCCGGGTACACGTTCAACCCAGTAAATCATCCAAATTCTATTCCAACCTAACTTTACTAATGCTTTTAATGTATAAAATACTCTTAAACTACTTACTTAAACTGAGATGGCGCTTTCAGCTCAAAAGGACAATCACAACATGTCTAAAGGACAATCCAAGCTGGATAAGTAATAAACACTAAAGCGCCATCTGGTTCTTGCACATTTATCTGTGACTTGTGGCATGCCTCATTTTTATATTACTAATATTTGTGTTTAATGTTTATTGTTATTGCCTTCTCTTTCCACTTCACCCTAATATAGCTGCAGTTTAAGGAGTCATTCAACTATTGTACAGAGTCGCTTAAACTTTGTTGATGCTGGTTCAATTAGTGGCTTACCATTATCCTCTATCATAATTAATCTCAAATAAGACGCTAGTCGGTTGGTGTACTTTAAAGTTGGGAATCTATAGTGTGTTTTAGGGATATTTGCCAACTTGGCTGCTGTTCATTTTGAATAAGTCCTTCTTCAGTTCAGCAAGTAGTCAAATTACGTTGATTTGAAAATAAATTTAAAATCCAACTTTGTTTCATCCAAAAAGTTTGTATTTGGAATTTAGTGTCAAAATACCAAACTACTATTCTATTCTAGAAGTGTTCTAATGAAAATTCCGCTCTTTTATTAAAACTGTTTTATTAAAAGACTCGCCCTTTCTACTATAGCCTAGTGCTTTCCAACTTGAGGTGTTTCATAATCGCTTAGCGGGAGAATTTCGAATTCCCCTGGTCGGAATTTAATAACAATACCTTTAGGATAAATTGTTTGCGCTTTGGAAATAACTTTGTCTGCACCGTTCACTTCAAGATTACTCGAGCAGCTTTACATATTATCTAATTTCGTTCGAGCTAAAAACATTCTAAAAGCTTTCTGCGAGTATACTAGGGATTCTTTCCGAAACAATATTTATTACTGTACATACGGGAAATAATTTTTACGACAATAATATGTGTAATTTAAAGTAATGTAAATAATACAGTAATAAGAGGTACGAAACTAGTCAGAGTTTGAAAAGAAAAATGTAAATAAGTGTTTGCAATTCCGCCAGGGGAACCCATCTCACACATCTTTTGCTTACCCTTAAAACTTGCTAAATTGTGCTGCATGGTTCAATGTTCTAAGCGGAAACAACATTAATAACAACAAAAAAGCATGTTTTTCCTTTAATGTATACTAACAAACGAGATTCGGGTGCTTGGCTTTTAGCACTTTTGGGACACAACCTAACGTATCTCTCTATCTACAGCATGTAGGAAGTCAATGTATGTATCTTTATTGTGCTAAATGTAACGGTAATATAATGCTATTTCTGTAATTAATGTCATTTTGGCAAAACGCGCTAGACTTTCGGTTGGACCAAAATTGATCCCAGCACAGTTAGTGATTGGTTACAAAAAGCACTTTTTTTTACCAATCACTAACGGCCCATGTGGACTTTCATGGATTCTCATGATTGACAACCGAACATTCTATAGAATTTGGGTGATATTAAAGCAAAAATCTCAACTTTTAATCACACATCTTAGCAGTTTCCTTCACGCGCTCTTTAAAAAACCTGGTACAACCCCAAACCTCCCTTACTTAAACGTATGTAACTATTTAAATATAATTTCACCTGCGTTTTATGTAATTAATCACTTATGTAATGCAAAAGCAATGCAAATTAAACTAGCCAGTAAAAACAAGCAATGCGAACTAGTTGGGTATACACTTCGGGGGTGGGATTTGCGATGATGATTTTTTACCAAACCAAAACAACGACCTGCAAAACAAACAGGGTAAGATTTGTATTTTTCTTGAGTGGCTGATAAATTAAAAATTCACTAGTGCAACAGGGTAATTTTTCCAGAAAAACCTACCCCGAGGGTCCCAAACTAAATCGATTGTACGTATTGTAGACTCACTGATGACGATGTATAATGGTATTATGTAATTCTCTTTATATTTATTAAATATGTAACGCCCTTGTAGCTGTACTACCCCGGTTAACAGGTTAATGGGAACACCGTCATTTTTCATGTTATTATGTAAAAATATAATTACCAACACCGATTAAAGTGTTCCTATAATTTTTTTTGGAGGCAGCCCTCTCTGAAGTTAAGTTACAATAAACAGGGGCGTTTTCTTTTAGGAATCATCGTATTGACATGAAAAATGAAATACCACAAATGCACACTCTTTAAAATGGGGGCTGTCTTCTCGCGTGCCCCTTTTTATCTTATGACAAAGAAATTAAAAGCAATGCGTAGTTTTACCTAAACCAGGTGTGTGATATACTGTAAGTAGTACTTTTATTAATCGTACACTACATTAACGATAGTTGTTAATAATCCCTTTAGCCGGTAACATTTACTTATTATTATTGCATATGTGTGTGACGTACAAGTATTATTTTATAACAAGCAGTACGAGTTTGATCTAGTAATAAAATAATCTGGAATACAGGCGATCCAAAAGTCGCCGAAGGGAAGGCAGTTTACCACTTATGTAGGGCACACACACTTTTAGATTTAATATTATACTCTAGATACAACGACACACATACACTACTTTTAATTATTTTAAAAGAAAACTGTAATTTCTAGTTCTTTGTGGTGACTTCATGTCTTAGACTCTTTCTCATGCTCTAGCAGACGGTTCTCCCTATAGTAAACTAAAATCCAAACTAACAACAATAATACACTAGAGTGATAACTTTCCTTCATACTACTTAATAAGCTTCCGCTTTGCAACTTATATTTACCAGAAGTAGTGATAATTTCATAAAGAAAAAAATGTGAAAATTGTTATTTGAATAATCAATGTTGTATTGTTATAATCATGGAAAATGATATTCGCATATTACATTGTAATGTAGAGCTCGAATCAGCTAAGAAAAGGCCACGGCCGTCATCAAACGATGATGTCACGATCTCTGTACGTCTCGCTTTAAATATTGCTGCCTTCGTTACTTTCCAAGTTGATGCAGCGAGTCAATGGCGTGCTATTCTCTGCTCAGTGAAATGAAATTTAATTAACGTAAATAGGTGTAGTTTTTGCTTTTTCATTTCATAAATTGTATTAAAACAGGATAGGTAAGTAGGTTTTATAAAACAAACCAAATACATATACATACATAATATTGACGCTTTGAGAACAAAATTGGCCTAGGTCTCTGGTCCCATTTCTTTAAATATTAATTTAAAAAATAAACAAGAAAACAAGCAAAGGGTAAATTAAAAAAACATACAGTGTGTTTCGGTTAAAAAGATCTGTGCAAATTATTTTTCTGCTGTAGCTGCAGGGTGATGATTGATGAAGAATATTAAATACCAATTAGTTTAAATCCAAATTATATAACTTAACTTAGGGCAATGTTAACCACAAAAAAACATTGTCTTGGGGCAATTAATCAATTATTGGAAGATAAAAATAGGCAGCTGGTTTCTTTTTTCAATTATTCTTAATTTGAAGGTCCTACAGTGCAGCTAGACCTTGAAAATGAAGTCTCAAAGTAACTTTCAGCTTGCCTTTGCATCGTTTTTGATATACAGGGTTTCATGAAGAAGAGGTAATATTTAAAATTTGTTATCTTTGTTAAATTTAATAATCATATATTTTTATAAATTTGATAATTTTGTTTATTTATAAATACATATACATATACAAATTACGAATTCATAACATAAAACAAAAATCCAAAACTTAGTCTAGGAGTGAGCATCCTAATTCTTCTTCGGATAAACTGGCATCACATTCATCATCATCACCAGAATCTTCATCGCTATCATCAGATGAACCAGTGTTAACAGTAAAAATAAGCTGGTCCACTGTATCATCAAAAATATGCTCTTTTTTTATGAGCTCCTCTTCATACTTTTTTACATGCTGGCAAATGTCAAACCACTCTTTTTCAGACACCTCTTGAAATTTTTGTTTTGTTAAAGCTTCGGTATCAGACAATTTAAAAGTGGTATTATGAGCTGCTACCCAATTTTTAACCAAAGCCCAAATTTTTTCTATTGGGTTTAATTCTGGATGGTAGGGTGGTAAACGCAACACAAGATGCCCATGTTGTTCTAACAGCCTATCTAAGTTATATTGTGGAGGAAATCTAAATTTATTTTCTTGTATGATTTGATACAGCTCTGGCTTTGTTAAATGAGGATCTGCTGGGATTCCTTTTTCCACTAGCCAACTTAACATATCTCCTTTTTTAGTAGCCGTTGTAATATTTTTGTTAACAGTAACATTGTGGTAGGCTGCATTGTCTATAATAAGGACTGAGCGGTCAGGTAAATTAGGAAGCAATTGCTTTTTTACCCAAGTCATGAAATTTATTCGTTTTAAGCGAATGTCATATGATTCACACAAGAATTTTCTTTTGTCTGGTGTCTTCTGCCACCTACAAAAGATAAAGTTATTTTGATGTACATGATTGCCAAGATGTAAAACATACTTAAATCCAATGTTCTTAAGCAATCGCCCTAAGCTGCTTACACTAATGGATTCAGTCAAGATTTGCTGGTCAATAATTTTTTGCAAAATACCTGTAAAGATAAAAAATAATCCCATTTTAGTCTAAATTTTGTTGTTTTAAATTTTCAATTAACACATTATCAAGGTTTATACATATAGCAAACTAGGCTTACATTTAATTGTAAAAAACATGGTAAGTTCTGCTAGAAAAACTCTGAAGACTCTGTAGGTATACCTAATGTATTATAAACTTACCTTTTAATGTTGGAAGTTTTTTCTCAAGAATATAGAAATCATAAATAATTTCTCTGATTCTTTTGATTTCATCAGGTTTGATGTTATCCAATTTTAATTTTTTAATCTGTCCCTTCTTTGTAGGAGTGTGAAATGATGAGCTTGGCCCTCCCCATTCAACATGTAGTGCTTCTCTAGATATCTTCTGCACAGTAGATCTAGACACCCCTGTAGCTGCTATAGTTCTCTCTCTAAAATGATATTTATTATATTATTCAACGTTTTCGTCGTTTTTAATCAAAGACAATACCTGTAGTTATTCAAAGGAATGGAAACTCCTTCTGCCTCCTTCTTCATAAATTCTAAGACGTTACTTACAATTTCACGCCCTTGGCTGTGTATCACAACACCTTTCTTCCCAATCTTTTTTGGAGACATTATGACAAATTAACGATTTTTACTTATAACACGTGAACTCAAACTGCGACCATCAACAATACAACCAAAACACCAGACTAAAACGGAAACTAACCTAACCTAATTTTTAAACTCAACCTGTCCGCCACTACATTTTTTTAAACTTGGCAACATCGTTTAGAGTGCCGGCTAGTAAAAGCATGTAAAAGGGTCCATCTGTCCCTGGCCGCACCCGCATTTGTTTTAATTGTGCCCAAGTAAAAAACCGTACTACGTTGCCAAGTGGCTTTTTGACCGCTTAAGAATTTATTTTCGGGAATATTTTAATAGGACGCCTCTGATTATATCTAATGCGACGGCAACTGTAGAAGGAGAAAGAAATAGTTTTAAAAACTGCGTCATTGATGATGCGGTGGCCTTTTCTCATCTGAATCGAGCTCTAGATATTGTTGATTCGAAGATTTAGTTGACGGGTTTAGAGTGTCATTCTAAGCTATAATTTCAAACTTTTTCAGAGCCAAAAACTGTCAACTTTTCGACAATATATGACACTCTTAGCCCGCATACACGTAGATAGTATTTTTTTGTATTTATACATTCATTACCAGCAAACAGTGTTTCCTAAAACTGTAAAACCTGAAACACGTTTTGTAGATGCTGAGTACCTTTAGTAGATAAGGGCTGTTCACGTTGTTATATAATAAATTTAAGTCTTAAATCATCGGACTTGATTGTTGTTAGTTGTAAACCACCCGCAACGTTATTGTAAAAAGAAGGACTTAATAAAAATATTACAGTTTATGTTGCTGTTTGATTGAAGCTCCAATAACATAGTTTTGAAGAAGTTTATTAACAACAACTTATAATAACTTGGAAAAGAATTGTTTAACTTTGCTCCCAAAGTCTTGAATCTTTCCTACAAATTTTTCTATATACTCAGCCTTGCTGCTTCCCAAAACTTTTCGTAAATACGTTAAGCTGGGATCTACTAGTTTAGTGCTGTTCTCATTAATCCTCACTGGTTCAGTTGGTTTAACCGTAAACATTTCCTTCTTAACTGTGTTTTTAAAGCTTTCTTTAAAACTCTCCTTTCCTCTCCAATCCAAATCATCTATGTCCCTACCACCCTTAACTATACTATTGCCATCATCAATTTCGTTTTCTTCTAAATTAATAGAGTGAGTGTCCACAAATCTTTTTCTTCTGTTGAGAATCATCTTTTCCTCTGAGGTTTTGATCATGTTTGCCTGATCAATAGTATTTTTTAATCTCGATTCAGAAGCAGATTTAACAGTGGGAATTATTTCTATATTACTTTTTGCCCTTCTCTCCTTATTATTTTTTCGCTTCTCAGTTAAATATTTTCGTTTTTCCTCTTTGATTTGTTGCTTGAGATTTTTTATGTTGCCTTTTAACGCTTTTAATTTCAGTTTATCTTTAGTGGTGTCACGCTTGTTCCTTTCGCGATCAAGTTCGTCTGAAAAGTGCAAATCACCAAATTCTTCCTGCAAACAAACAGAAAGTTTAATAAAATTTCTATTAAAAAAAAAACCTAAATCAACTTACACACAACCATTCGGGCAGTTTTTTGCTATTCAACTTTATTGCTTTTCCAACTTTAAAATCCCCTCGACTCTTTCCAAATATTGTGAGTTTATTTTTTTCTTTCCAGTCTTTGTCATTGTACTCTTCTGAAGATGTGCGTAACATCTGTAAATCACCATCATCGACTGATTTGAAGCTATTCAACCAGTTTCGAGTCTTAGAAGCTTTATTCCAAAAAGGATTGGCAATAACTTTGCTTTGAGCATTTTTAAATTTTAACTGCTTCTGGTTGTCCACTTCTTCTGAATTGAAAAATTCGTTAAAACTCTTTTCTTCAAACCGCATTAGATCATCAAATATTTCTTCAGTAGAGTCTCCTAATAAATAATGTAAATTAAAATTTTTGGGTAGAATAAAAGCACACTGACTATTACCATCTAGTTCCAATGGTTCTTCATTTCTAAACCAGGATCTTTCACGGTTGTCAACTCGACTGAAAGGTTTTGATTTTGCTTGGCTTCTCTGTTTCACCAAATCTAAATTAATATCTCTCTTCACTCTGGACGAAGTTTGACATTTTCTATGATCTTTCAAGTATTTCTCGTTTTCCTCCAGCATGGCTTTTAAGTTCAACAAGTGCGTATTGATGCTCCTTCTACGTCTACCAAAGTGTTTCTTAGAGATAGAGGGAAAAGAAAAAGTTTTTAGCTTTTTTTCTTTTGCCAGCTGTTCATAGGTTTCCTGGCTGAACATATTGTTGGAATGAAAAATGGCTTTTTCTTCCAATAAATTATGGTTTATATCCCTTTTAGATACAAAATATTTCGGTATTTTTAATGTGGCTTTATCCACCAACATATCCAGTTCGGCGCTGGTTAATTTGATATTCTTAGCTGCCGCTCTGGCTTTTGCTCTCTGTTTAAGGATATCTTCTATTTCTTTTATTGTTAACTGCAAGTTATTACCAGTAGTAGGTTTTCCACTGTCATCACCTAATAAGTTTGAAAATAGGACAAAGTATTATTCTAGTAAGTATGAAAATGGATTTTACCTGTTTGACCTTTTGAAGAGCCTTTTATATACGTTTTTAGGTTCTTATGAAGTTTGTTCCATTTGTGCTTATGATCTTCTTCTGATTCTGACACACTAGGTGCTGGATGTTTCAATATTGTGTCGTAATAAGATCGATCTACTTCTACTTCTTTCAACATTTTATTTTTTAAGTTTTGGAGAGCGTTTTTATCCTAATTTATACACAAAAAAAATGCTTTGATGTACAAAAATTAGTAATTCTAAACTTACCCCATACTTTGACTGTCTCGTTTGGAACCTTGGCTCTAAACTAAACGAAGACCGTTGTGTTAAAATTTTTTTGTCTTGGTTATTCCTATCTGAGAGTGGGTTAATTTCCGTAATGCTACACAATGAACTTTTAGCTCCGTTCAAGACAAAAAACGCCAGGCTCTGCTCGGGTACTTCAAGAGCAATATGAGGCCACATTTTAGCGCTTTTGATAAGCTCTGGTTGCAATATTTTGTCAGTAGGTGACTTCTGCAGTAAATCCATTGATAATGGTATTCCGTTCAAAAACACTTTACTGAAATAAAGTGCTTTTTATTAAGTGCTTATATAATGAATGTTACTTACTTGGAGCTTTTGGTAGGTGCTGACAGAATGTACGAATAAATGTCTGTAGTTTTATCTAATAAAACTCCACCTAGCCTTAAATTGATATTGCTTACTGTAGAACCTCCATTCACCACTAATACAGTAACAGCGCCAGGCTGAACCAAGTTGTTTAGTCTTTTAGTGCAATGTGCAAATACAAATAAGTCAGAGTTGGTGTTTAGCTGTTTTACTTCTAAAACTTGAGTGCCCATGAGGTTTTTATGAAGCAGTGAGAACCAATAGACCTAGAAAATTGCCAACTTAGTCGCTTATTATTGGCATTATTACTCGAAAAATCATTACTGGCGTGTCAAGAGTAATTTCAAGTAATCTGGGTTCTCTAAACACCACATCGTATCCAAGTGCTGCAGCTTCCCCAACTTTACGAGCCCAACGAATTGCCGACCCAAATGTTACAGGATAATCTTCCTTTGGTACAGTCGTCCATAACTCAGCTTGATCAAACCCAAGCCGACTTTTTGGCACCGTTATCCTACAATTTACGTTTTCTTAACTAAGATTCTGGAAAAAGAAAATTGAAAAATACACTCAACGATTGCCACATTACAGCATCAGCGGTGCCGTCCAAATCCCGAATATAATTTTCCAGACCGTTGCTATGGGCGTCGTCGAAATTGCAAGTGCTAAAATCACTTCCGACTACTTTCCAACTTTCTTTATGCGCTGGAAATCCTCGAAGGGTCTGCTTTAAAATGTGCAAATCGTCGACGTATTGAATTATGGTTTTATTTATGCAGTCTAAAAGAAAATTCAGAACCATAACGTAATCCAAATTACATTTTAAAGAACTATCACCAGATCCTAACTGCCAGTAACACGTCACACCAAACTTATCAGACATCTCAAAGAGGGGAATAGTATTATTTGGATTCCAAACTCCTTTAATGGTATTTCTATCGTTCAGTCCAAAAACGGGAGTCAAATCGGCCAAACTAAACCACTCATTAATGCCGAACCACATTGATGGAGTTACATAAATGAGATCTTCTTTGCCGTTTAAAGCTTTAACTTCATCTTCATTATCTACATATTTGACAAATATAGTGGAAGGTCCGGCCAATCTAATGTAAGCTGGACTTAAATGTTTTGCCAGGATTAGTGAACTGTCACTAAAAAACACAACGTTAACTCAAATAACTTAAGTTTTTATATACACAGTTACCTTAAGTTTGCACCAGCCAATAAAACGGTTGGATCAATGGAAACGCTCAAAAACTTTTCACTAACTCGATGTAATGACTTTTTAGTATTCACTGTATAAAACGAATCTTCAGTTTTAGTGAAAATAATTAATGAAAAAACAATTAACATAATTGGAAGCTTAAACACAGCCATTATTGAAATTATGCTCTCTACAATACAAAATTTTACCACACATTTGTGGGGTGCAACTTTGTATAGTCAGCTACTTTTACTACATTGTTTATACAATTTAAATAAACAACCTAATTTGCTTATGAAGTGAGCTGAATAAACTAGATTACTACAATAATTATCCGGTTAAAAATTAGCGTTTAAATCGAAGGAACTCTGAAGGGTGTATTAATTTTTAATTTTTCTGGTTTCACTACTAAGGATTAATTATACATACTAAAGATGCCTATTTAGATAAATTTTAAGCTAATTTTTTTTAGGGCTAATGTTCGAGTTTGATTGATTAACATAATACAACCTATGCATATTATTTTATGATAATTTATTAAGTAAATAACAAGAAATGAAAAAAATATAAATAATTTTAAATTGAGTGCCATTGGTTTAAAATCTCTAATATGAGTTCGCCAATCAGCTTCAAGAAAAATCGACATTTGACAGACAACAGACAATACGTCACTTAAAAAACTGACGTAAACAATCACCTCAAGGGTGACCAAAGATAAACAAAAATAATTATTTTATCAATAATTAATTAATCATTTATCAAATTACTCTGAAAAGTATTCGCGATTTTGCCATGTTGTGGTGTTATCACCTAGTGCGACGGTCGCTTTTTACGCTCATTGTATAACGGGGTCCTCGTCGCACTGATAATAATGAAAAACAAGGTGGATTTGAAGATTTGCGGAGTTTGTGGAGACAAAGCTTTGGGCTACAACTTTAATGCCCTAACCTGTGAGAGTTGCAAAGCATTTTTCAGACGTAACGCCCTCATTCCCAAAGAGTTTCGGTGTCCCTTTACAAACGACTGTAAAATCACCACTGTCACAAGGAGATTTTGCCAAAAATGCAGACTGGACAAGTGCTTTTCTATAGGTATGTGCAAAGATTTGATTATGTCAGAACAAGACAAAGCTGAAAAACGACAGAAAATCGAAGAAAACAGAGCCAAAAAACGCGTCACCAGTCACTCCAGCTCAGAAGTGAGTAAAAAAGTTAAAAAGGAATCTATGGAAGCTGACTCACAAGACAATGAACTGTATCCAAGTTCTTACTGTACAGACTCAGATCAGGATACCAGTATTTCAGAAGGGTACCAACCAAACAACCCTAATATTGCCAACACATTTTCTCAAGCTAAAACAGTAAATGATAACCACATCACATCTACTAATGACAGATTAGCATCTTCAAAGGAAGATTCAATGCACACATTCCAAAACATATTAACTGAACATCTCTACAATTTAGCAAATCATTCAGGTAGAAACTTAAATCAAGTGGATCCAGCTTTATTGACCTGTTTTATGAATAATAATACACTAAATTTTAATGATTTTATGGTTAAAAGTGAAACTGCATCAGTACATGTTAGCTCTCCACCAGTTCAGCAAGTTGTTGAAGATGTCAGTTCTGATGTAATGAGAGATATACAAAGGTGAGTTTTATATAATTTTGTGCTTGTTGAGATATTAATGATAAAATTTTTTATTAATACAATATTAAATTTCAGTTTTTTCTACCTTACTTTCTGTTATTGAGTTTGCTGAAATTTAAGTGTTGTATGATTTATAATCTTATCAATTTTGCAGGTGTTCTTTATCTGGCCCCCTTAGTTTTACTATTTACAGGTGTCATCAACAAGCCACTTCATATTATTTGTTGAAATTATTTGATTTATTAATTGTTAACTCACTTTAAAAATGGTAAGAAAAAAATTTATATGGGCCTGCAATACTTGTTGGATACATATCTATCAAGTTCATTTTGATTATTTTACCATAATCATAATCTTTCTATTTGAATAAAATATAGTTAGAGTAGATTAGCCAATAATTGATCAAACACATTTGAAAAAATGCTAATAAAGGTAACTAGTTATCTTATGAATGGCTTTTCATTATGATAGTTTGTCCCTTATTTACTAATAAAGAATTTGGTGTAAAAACAGAGAATAAGAATAAAAAAGAAACTTAAGTTAGAAGATTCTGACAATGATGAATGAGAAAAAAGTTAACTAAGTTACTGTGTAGCTAAGTTATATACTTTTTTAATTATGTACTGGTAAAAAGAGTGATCAAATATAAGGTTGATCATGATCAATTACTAGACCTTAAGTAGTTTTTCTTTTTATCTTTCTAAAGTCACAAAAGACTTTTTGTTTAAATATAATATTTTTTACAAGTGTCCCTGGTAATATTCAATTACAATTAAAACAATTACCAAAGAGCTGTAGATTTTTTAAGTAAAAAATTTATCATAATATGAGATAAAAGAAATGATAACATCAAATAATCATATTTTTCTGATTTGCTGTTTGAAAAATTTTCAGAATAAATAATCACTCTCACACTAAATATACTCCTGCAAATCCTATGGAATCTATACTATCAGAGGCAATAAAACTAGAATATGCTACTTACTCACCAATATCTCCAAGCTCTTCTCAATCCAGAGAACTGAATGAAGCTGAAAGAGCAAAGCTGAGTGAATTAGTGTCAGCTAATAAAGCTTTGCTCACCCCCGTCGAAGAGGATTTGATGGGGAATGAATTCAAGGAAGCTGTCAAGGTAAACTTAGTTGAACGTAAATCGGCTGATTACCAAATAAAATAAGTTGTAGAGTCAAATGGTTGGTGGTCAACAAGAAACTGACCCGGCATTGTTGGGTGTGATTAATCTGACGGCTATCGGTATCCGGCGATTAATTAAAATGGCCAAGAAAATCAACGCCTTTAAAAACATGTGCCAGGAAGACCAAGTGGCTCTTCTTAAGGGGGGATGCACTGAAATCATGATGATAATCAGTGCCAAAAGATATGATCCCACCAAAAATACCTGGAAGGTACTTTTTCAATAAACTCTAATGTGTAGATAATGATCATGTAGGATTTTTTCAGATTCCATCAATTCAAGAAAGTTTAAATGTGAACGTTAATGTTCTAAAGCTGGCAAAAGGTAACGCCTATCAAGAGTTGGAGAAATTCATACGAACTTTCGATCCTAAATGGAGAAGTGATGAAAACATAATTTTAATTTTATGTGCCATTGTGCTTTTCACTCCTGAAAGACCGCGTGTGATACATCAAGATGTGATAAAATTGGAACAGGTATGGTTTCTGTTTTAATTAACTTGTTGGTGCAATTTTGAGGTTGATAAATTTTGTTAGAGTTCTTACTATTACCTTCTGAGAAGGTATTTGGAGAGTGTTTACCCTGGCTGTGAAGCCAAGTCCGTTTTCCTGAAATTAATTCAGAAAATTATGGAATTGCACAAAGTCAATGAGGAACTCATTAATGTTCTGCTTGACGTCAATCCATCCCAAGTGGAACCATTATTAATAGAAATATTCGATTTAAAATAGTAGCTTTAATACAGAATTTGCAATATTTAAGACTGACTGACACTGTTGCCTTTTTCATTATTTGTCATATTATCAGATAATTTGTGTTCAAAGGAATACAACTAAAAGAAATTAGTATCCCATAAGTCATATTTAATTATAATATATAGTTTATTTTTATACATTGCTTTAAATCCAACTAGATTAGTTGTGATAAAACTGTATGTGATAAATAGTAATTCTAGTTTTGTGAAGAAAATAATAATGTACAAATACAAGTAAGTGAAAACATTCAACCTAAATAGAAATTTGTCCAATACCTTAACAAAAAAATATCACAAAATTAAGAGTTTCGAGTCATAGAAACATTACGTTTCTTTACAATACCACCTGCATCCTTTCTTCCCATCACAGGACTAGATCCAGTACCCATGTTTCTGATGATATTTTTTAAACTTTTTCCTTGACTGTCCACAATATGATTCTCCTGAGCGATTATGTAAAAATCGTCAAGGAGTGGAAGAGGCGGGTCTACTTGACTTGGCACTACATTCGCCTCGGAACTGCCGCGGTCTATTAACTGCGCCAATTTGGTTTTTAAAGATTCATTTCTCTGTTCTAGTTTTAGAATTTTATTGGCGTCTTCCTCAAAGTGCGCCAATGTCGGTACTGGCATATACTTTACAACAAAACCTGGTTTTTATTTTCAAATTTACCATTTAACTAATGTAATAAATACCTGAAACACTGAAGCTAAAAAGTTATGTAAAGATATGAGCAGACTGTCCTGCCATTGCTTAGTGCACTGAAATGCGAACGTCGGATTTTCTTCCGGGTTTTTAATGTAGGGCAAAACTAATGTGAATTATGTTACATTATGGTTTTACTATTAATACAAATTTGATTCTCACCAAACCAGTCTTTCCATTCCGGTTGATTTTGTAATTCTGGCGTCAGTTTGAGAAAAAAATCTATCACTTTCTCAGGCTTATTGTTGGTTACTGCATTAATCAGGTACAATTTCAATACTGCATTCTCAAGTTTTTTTACACCTAGAATTGTATGGAACAATACAACATTATAATCTAGGCTTTTAAATAAAAAAAAGTACATGTGACGAGACTATTACGTAATTTGACAGTTAGTAACATTGAGTTACTTATCAAATTACATTATGGTGATATGTGTCTTGTGACACAAAAATACTTGAAATTAAATAGCTGGAGTCTAAGTATAGTTAGTTCTCAGTTCACACTTTTTTAAGGGACAGCACACAGTGTGGTATTTTTTTAATATAATACATACTTACTAGGACTAAAGTTGCTTTCCAATTTATTAAAAATATGATTATCCAAATGGGTCCACAACTCCCTAAGGCCGTTCAAATCATAATTGGAAATGTACTGCATCAGTTGTTCAATGATTTTGTCCACCCTAAAGCTTTTTTCCTTGTCACCCTTTAGTTCGGCATCAAAGTATTTTAATGTGGTTGCAAAACCCCGAAACGTTAAATACTCTCTAATTAACTCTTCTAAATGCTGTATATGTGCCATTTGGAATTGGTGTATATTTTTTGTTTTAATTTACAAAAAGTCAAAACACAAACAGCTGATTTGTATTGATTTAGAAACTTGGCAACCCTGTGCTGTGCTGTCAATGTCAGTCATCATTTGTGATTGTATTGTCATATTTTTTTGGACTTCGATTTTCAACTTGAAACGTATCGCACGTCTGTTTAGGGACACGAGTATTGAAAGAAAAGTATCGATACCTGGTATCATTCGATAACATGGTCGAGGCATCGATACTCTTCGATAGTGAACAGGAAAGTATCGATACATTCACAGTATCGATATAATTTGTCTTTTGCGTCCTAGGTTTAAATTTTAATTACGGAATGAAAGAAGATAAATAAAAACAGTTATATTGATAAATGGTCCCTGTGGTCAGGTTTGTATATTCGTATATCAACACATTTTTTATTGAAAAGTACATAAAATAAAAAAGAAACAAAACCTTAAATAGTCGAAAACAAAGTATATATTATATTTCGAACTGCTAACAGTGTTAACTAATAAAAAGGAACAAAATCTAAAATCACATTTATTAAAAAACAATTTTTAATCCAAAAACATTAATTAGAAATTGCAACAAAATTCATTAACGTCATCCTACTAATCAAACTGTATATTGTTTTCTATACAGTGGTAT
Source organism: Ips typographus (assembly GCF_016097725.1). NCBI lineage: Eukaryota > Metazoa > Arthropoda > Insecta > Coleoptera > Curculionidae > Ips > Ips typographus. The sequence continues at coordinate 12,316,112 of NC_138425.1, read as the reverse complement.
CGGAGTATCGATATCACAGTACTTTACTACCGATACTACTTGGTATCGTTTAGTTGGCATCGATGTCAAGTATCGATACTTTTAAGTGAAAATTATCGATACCTGCAAAGTATCGAGGTATCGTTCGCGTCCCTACGTCTGTTTCGTGGGCGCCATTTTTGTCGCTAAGAAACCACGTTTCTTGAAACGGTGTTCAGAGAAATTTGAAGTTGACGACCGAATTCCGCAGCCGATCGAGTGGAAGTGTGGGGCCTCTAAGTGGAAAAGTCGATTCCTAAAGGTCTACGGGGAATTGTCTTGTGCGGTGCACTTCCAGGAGGCGGAAAGGGTGAAAACCTAGGTCAAGACCACGTGGATGTGACAGTGATGGTTATAGTTTCCACGAGGAATGACTATATCTTTTATTCGGATCGTGCCCTTAATCGCTCTTAGACTTTTTTGTGTACACATATTAGTATTTTTTGTAGTATTCTGCAAGCGGGAGGGATGAGAGTTTCTCAGACGCACGCAAGTGCCTCTTCCGCGGAACTTTAGTAATCGTGTATCGCGTAATCGCGCTGTTAAACTGGCTGAACGTCTCATTGACGAGTGGCCATCGTAACCACAACACACACACACATTGTCATATTTTTTTGTTTGCCTATTCCAATCAGAAAATTATTTCAAGCGTGCACTAACACCTTATTTTATTATTTTTTAATGTAGTAAAATTTGTGAGAGCTTCACACTTAAATATTGGAGTGAATCTGAAGTGCATAAAATGTGGCAACGTCGAAACAAAACTCAAGCAGGAAATCCTTCAAAGTCAACTGTCAAATTTTACTGCAAAACAAAAGTAATAAATTCTTGCAAAATGTAATTTTTTTGTTTTCAAATCAAATACCATTAATATTAATAGGTACCAAGACCTGGGAACCAATTTCTCCCCCTCTTCAAACCTGCTGCGACGCAAACTAAAGTTCAATTTCGGTGAAGGTAATCCGGTTTGCAATTATAACGTATACAAGATGTTAAACATTACATCACTGTAAGTTTACGATTTGTGAATTAAACCAGTTGGAGTAGCCTTGCTTGGAGTATTATGTCGTTGTGAAACACTGTGCACCGAAGCCTTCAAAATGTTAATGCTTTGCGAGCCTCCTTTAAAGACACAGTATAATGAATGTTTTCCAAACAATTCCCAACTTTTCTAAAACGACTTTTTGTCATACTTTGCAAGGGTTTTGCAAAAATGTGCAGCAGCGAGAAAAAGAGTGACCGGAAACCAGCCGCGTACAGTTTTAAGCCTTTTTGTTTTGAAGCAGTCAGTTTTTACCCTGGCAATGGCAAAATACCACATCCAAGGAGTGGGCACCGCATTGGTGCAGACTCATCAAACTTCTATTCATTTGGTGGTTACAACCCACTTATTCGACTGGAAGAGTATCACTATGAGGATGATTCCTATATAGATTCATATCCTTTATTCCAAGAATTGTGGAAGTTTAATTTTGCATCAAAAAAATGGACTAAATTTGAAAATAGTCCAACACTACCTAAAGAGTTGGTCTCTAATGCTGTTATTCTACATCGCAAATATTTAGTGGTAAGTAATTAGTTATTAATTATTAATTGCATATAGGTAAAGTGTATTCTTTACTGCTTTAATAATAAAATTGAGACCTATTTATTTAAAATTTAGTTATATTACTGGTGGTTTTCTAGAGAAATCAGTAATAATTCAACCTTCAATAACTAGTGTTATTGAAGGTACTTTTGCAATATTTCATAGAACCACCTTTCTTTTGTTATAAAATACTTTAATTACAAATATATTATGTAAATGTCTATAAGGAAACAGAGGAGCTTAGGCAGGTATTTATTACCTACCCAATTATTTATTTATTGGAGCCTATAAATTGTATTAAGATTAATTATCAAGGTGGGTTGTTCCAGTTTATATTAATTTGTTGGTGGATCCTATCATCTTTCAATTTTATTCATTCATTAAAACTTTATTTGTTTACCTGGAAATAACTTAAATCTGTAAAAAATTGGTTGTCCCTGCTCAGTTTGATTTGCATTAGATTAATAAAGGGTGTTTGTATATTATTCTTAATATTTATACCTACAATAGCAAGTTTTTCAATTTCAAACTTTTGCATATTATTAATTTTGTTAGGTGTATGGGGGCACTGGGTCACCCTTTGGAACAAGGTGCAGCAATCAATTGTATGTTTGTAATGTAGATAGTGAGTCAAGTCCAATGATTGAAGTAAAAACTACAGGCCAGTTACCCCTTCCTCAATATGGACAAGCCATTGTCTATCACAATGACTATTTGTATGCCATAGGTGGAACCACAGGATATGAATATACATCAGATATTCACAGGTAACTTTGTAGTATCATGTGTAACAAAAGTTTAATGAAATACTTATTGATGACAGGTTGAATTTTAAAACATTGACTTGGGAAACAGTTTATTTATGCAATGGAAAAGAGGAGTATGAACCACCAGGACGATATCGACATGAAATTGGTTTTGATGGGAAAAAAATATTTATTTTGGCTGGGGGAACAGCCGACACTGTATATGATTTAGCTGATATTCCAGCTTTTGATATAGAAAAAAGGAAATGGACTTGTGTCAAGACAATTCCTGCGCCGCGACATGGTGAGTTTTTGTACATGTAATCAGACCTTACTTAACCACAAAACTTTCAAGGAGTACCAATGCCGCGAAGATGTCATGGAGCCGCCCAAATTGACCACGGAAATGGCATTGAGGTTTTCATAACTGGCGGTCTTGACGGTGATGTTATTTTCAAAGACCTGTGGCGTTTAAATTTAAAAACAATGCAGTGGACTTTTTTTGAGTGTACTTTACCGCGTCCCACCTATTTTCATGCAGTAGCTGTGACACCGCAAGGACGTTTATACGTTTTCGGCGGTATCTACAGTATTGACGATGAAGTAAAGCGTAGCAATGCAGTTTATTCAACTTGGGTGTGCATTCCAAAGTTGAGTGAGCTATGTTGGGAAGCTGTTCTGCAGTATAGCCCTAGCATTTTTAAGTTTTCCAGTGATGCCCTGATCAATATGGGATTACCAAGACATTTTATACAGAGATTGGAAGGAGAAAGTAAAGTGTGTAAATTTTAGTAAATTGTGTTTTACTAATAAATAACTTACACATAATGAAACTACTAAAATTAACTAAACTATTTCTTTTTTAAATACTTTAGATATTTAGCTGAGTCAAATGAGTCATCAATATCCTCCTCTATTACAATTTTCTTCTTGGGTTTCCTTTGCTCAAGCCTGGCTTTTCTTTCAGCTTCACTTAAAGACCAAACATTTAAAGGCAGCTAAAAATAACTTATTAAAATACCCTGCAAGGACACTTTAAATAAAGTGTAGCAAACCTTTATAATACATCTAGGCTCTGGGTAGCGAATGGTATATGTTGACCCATCTGGTTGAACCAACACTGTTGGGTAAGTGCGAGCATAGGTCAATCTATGTGGACGAGTAATCGCCGCCGTCCAGGCATTCAATCTTCTTATTTGTTGAAAGTTCATTATGGGTCTGATTGTTTTTAAATTACAAAAATTATTAAATTTTGTTCTTGTATATAACTTGTATTTTGAGGTTAGTTAAATAACTATTAATTTCTGTAAATGCAATCACGTGCCATTTTATTATGTTTCTGTAAAGTACTCACGTGACTGACGTAACTTTGACATTTGTCAGAAAGCAGTCGACAATGCAAATTCAAACATCAAATCATAAATCAAAATATTGTTTATTTTTGTTGTCTCGCACCTACCTACACTTTTTTTTATATACCATGTATGAAGCCAATTAGTTGTTCAAGGTGATAAGGATTTGATTTTAAAATGCAAAGATAACAGTAAACCGTCCAATTAGACATGTACCAAGTGCGTTGTAGTCGGTCGTTTCGGTAGGTACTAGTTTGTTAGATTTACGACAAAATGAGGCGAAACTTTAAAACAATCTTTAAGTTCGGTCTTATATCCGCTATTACCATGGTAGTTACCATAGCGATTTACCACACAATCGACAAAAGTAATCTGAGTGCATTTCCGGATCACCACAAGAGTAACATAGTAGAAGCTCGATCTTCCAATGAAAAAATTGACTGGCACAACTTTAACTTAATTGAGAAAGATTCAAAACGTACTGGACCAGGTGAACACGGAGTTCCAGCTTTTCTAAGTTCCTTAGAGAGTGATAGTTATGAAAAGTTGTTTAGAGTGAATGGATTCAATGCTGCTCTCAGTGATAAAATTGCATTGGACAGATCATTGCCGGACATTCGCCATAAGTTGTGCAAAAACAAAAAATACCTGAAAAACCTTCCTTCAGTTAGTGTGATAGTTCCATTTCACAATGAACATTGGACCACCTTGCTTCGTACTGTAGCTAGTGTGATAAATAGATCTCCCCCTGAACTACTTAAAGAAGTCATTCTAGTGGATGACTTTAGCTCAAAAGAATTCAGTAGGAAACCCTTAGATGACTACTTAAAGGCTAATTATTCAAAAGCATTTTCTATTCATTTGCCTGAGAGAAGTGGACTGATCAGGGCCAGATTGGCTGGTGCTAAAATTGCTACAGGAGAAGTTTTGGTTTTTCTGGACTCCCATACTGAATGTAATGTAAACTGGCTACCCCCACTACTAGAACCAATTGCTCAAGACTATAAGGTATGTGTTTGTCCTTTTATTGATGTGATACAATATGAAACTTTTGAATATCGTGCCCAAGATGAAGGTGCTAGAGGTGCTTTTGACTGGGAATTTTTTTATAAAAGATTGCCATTATTGCCTGAAGACTTAAAACATCCAGCTGAACCTTTTAAAAGTCCTGTAATGGCTGGGGGATTGTTTGCAATTAGTAGTAAATTTTTTTGGGAATTAGGTGGTTATGATGAAGGTTTGGATATATGGGGAGGGGAGCAGTATGAACTTAGTTTCAAAATATGGCAATGTGGAGGTGAGATGTATGATGCTCCTTGCTCTAGAGTTGGTCATATTTACCGAAAATATGCCCCATTTCCAAACCCTGGGAAAGGAGATTTTGTTGGGAGAAACTACAAAAGAGTAGCTGAAGTATGGATGGATGAGTATGCTCAGTATTTATATATGAGAAGGCCCCACTATAAAATGCTGGATCCAGGAGATCTATCCAAACAGAGAGCCCTCAGAGAAAAATTACACTGCAAACCTTTCAAATGGTTTATGGAGAACATTGCCTTTGATCTTCCACTAAAATATCCTCCAATTGAACCAGGAGATTTTGGTGTAGGAGAAATCCGCAATTTAGGCGCACCAGAACTATGTGTAGATTCAGGTTTTAAAGCAAGGGACCAAGCTGTAGGAATCGCCAAGTGCGTGAAAGGAACAACCAATAAAGCAGAACAAAACTTCACCCTTACCTGGCACAAAGATATTCGAGTCAAAGGCAAAACATTATGCTTTGATGTATCTGACCCTAATGACAAAGCTGACATCACATTATATCCCTGTCATGGACAACAAGGCAATCAATACTGGCGGTATGACAGTGAAAATCAACATTTTTTGCACGGCGGTAATCCACGATGTTTAGACTGTGATCCAGGGTCTTTGAGGCTCTTTGTGACTACTTGTGATGAGAGTTCAAAAACACAAAAGTGGAGATTTGAGAACGTCAATTTAACTATGTTAGCTGATTGGGATAATATTGGTGTTCCTAAACTGTCTTGATGGTTTTTACATTTTTTTACGGTTTTAAAATTTCTTTCAAAACGTATCTTGCCTTTTAGTGTTCCATTTTAAAATTGTATTTAACATTAATGCTACCTGGCAAGTAACAATGTCACTTAAGATTGAATTTTGTACAAAAGCACTACTCTCAGTTTCTTATTATTTTTTCTTTATGTGCGATTATTATGTAAATTAGTCATTTTAATTCCCCCACATGTGTAGGTACTCATTGTAAATGGGTATAGTAGACTATTATAAAAGTAAATAAATTTTTTTAGACTTGATTAAAGGTCGGTTAAACTATAAAGTTTATTTTATGTGCTTTTGGTTTATTGCCAAAGGTGTATTACTGTATTATGCAGTTTGTGTTTTTATTAATTAAGACTTTCTCCTAGTAGGAAATAAAAATATTAATGATTAATTATTGGCTGTGATGGGAAACATTTTTAGTTTGTTCTTCTAATTTAATTTGTCCTAGTTTTTTAGTTTTGCAGCATTTGTGACAACTTTTGTAAATCTATTTTTCTAAATCCACCTATACAATTATATGAGCAGAGTATTAGCCTATATCAGAATTTCTCAACGTAATTTGTGCATATCACATAATATACATTCCAAATCCTACAGTTGGACCATTTAACATAAGTATTGTAATTTTAGCACCTTTCCTAAAACTTTTGTATAAAAGTAGGGATAAATCAATAAACTTAAAGTATCAGTAATTTTAAATAAATATTTTAAAATCAGGTGGTGTTTTTTTGTTAAATCCTATTATCGCTTGTAAAAACTCAATATATGGCTGCAATCAGTTGAACTAAATATAAACTAATTAGAAAATTCCTTGCAGTTGCAAGGCGGAGTTGAATTTTAATGAAAGCATGAATATTTATGGTAAAAAGCACCTCCTTCATAGGTAATCGTAGATAACGTAATAATTTTAATTATTACCTACTGTTTCCAAATATTCCAAAAGTGAAAATGATAATGATGATTATTTTTGTGCGCTATAAAAACTATTATTCAGAAAGTTCATAAAATTTAAAAAAAACATGTTTTGTCTATAGTATCACTATGATTGATCGATTTATTATGAGCAATAGATTACTTTATATTGATAATTTTAGTGCAAACAGATAATTGCTAAATTACAAGCCGAACATCAAGTTCGTAAAATTTAAAAAACATATTGCGCCTATAGTGCTTTACAGAAATCGATTTTACTTTTTTAAAAGGTTTGTATTATGATGATAAAGGAAATAAAAACAGAACAGGCTACATCGATCAGCGATTATCGATTTGGTGCCCATTCCTAAATGAATGAACGTGTCAGCCTCTTCTTTTCTCGAAGATGGCATTTATCAGTTGATCTGTAGTGTTTTCTTTTTCGCAAGAATTCTAAATGCTTACCACGTGACAATATCATCCATTTATGTACCGTCATAACGTGATTGTCAGTCATCTGTCACTACTTTTTATAAAATGATCAATACAATGGTTAATTTTATTGACGTATGGCATGGCGTGGCGTATGGTTGCTCTTTATTTATGTGTTTTGCGTTTTTAAATAGTATTGTACATTTAAAACCTTATCTATGTTTAAAACACGATCTAGCATAATTAAGTGTTCATAATTTGCGCCCTCGCCTACGAATCAATAGTTTCGTATTATAGCAATTTAGGTGTGTGTGCTCAAACATCAAACCTTCTAACTTGAATTTTCTGAACTAAACAAGTTATGGGTTCCAGCAGTAAATCGAAATATAAGGAAAAGGAATCGTCCTCATCGCGCTCCTCGAAAAGGCGTCATGCAAGTCCGGCGTCTGACGATGCCCCCCGCGAAAAAAGGCATAAACATAAACACAGGCATCATAGAGATAAGAAGAGGGACAAGCCCAGGCAAAGTCAAGAAGGCAATGGTAAGTTTTTTATATCTTAGGGCCAGTACCTTCAGAAACCCTGAAATCAGACATTGCTATTGGTCAATTTAAGGTTAGAACACTTGTAAAGGTCTCTAGCATTTATTTAAAGGTGTTCAATAGCATTTAGGGGTCTATGGAACTTTCAAAATTGTCCTAGAGGCCTGTTGCAATTTGAAACAGTTACGGGAAGGTTTAAGACACTTGTAGAGGATTTTTGCACTTTTTAGAAGGCTCAGTAGCATTTAGAGGTCTCTGACACCTTCAAAATTGTTTTAGAGGCCTCTTGCAATTTAAAACAGTTACAGGAAGGTTTAATACACTTGTAGAGGATTTTTTCACTTTTTAGAAGGCTCAGTAGCATTTAGAGGTCTCTGACACCTTCAAAATTGTTTTAGAGGCCTCTTGCAATTTAAAACAGTTACAGGAAGGTTTAATACACTTGTAGAGGATTTTTGCACTTTTTAGAACTCAGTAGCATTTAGAGGTCTCTGACACCTTCAAAATTGTTTTAGAGGCCTCTTGCAATTTAGAACATTTATGGGAAGGTTTAATACATTTGTAGAGGCCTCTGGCACTTTTAAGAAGTTTTCAATGGCATTTAGAAGTTTGTGAATCTTTCAAAATGATCCTAGAGGACTCTGGAAATTTAAAACAATTACAGGAAGGTTTAAGACACTTGTAGAAGGCCCTGGCACTTTTTAGTGGGTTCTCAGTAGCATGTAGAGGTTTATGGAACTTTTAAAATGGTTGTAGGCCTCTGGAAATTACAGTTATGGGTACACACTAGTATAGGGCTCTGGCACTTTTTAGAAGGTTCTCAGTGGAAAGTTTAAAACAGGTGTAGAGGACTTTTCTGGAAAGCTTAACACTTGTAGAGGCCTCTGGCAATTTAAAACAATTCTAGGAGGGTTTGAAACATTTGTAGAAATCTCTGTCACTTTTAAGAAGGTTCTCAGTAGCATTTAAAGGTCTCTGATACTTTCAAAATGGTCCTAGAGACCTTTGACAAATAGAGAGTAGGTCTTTATAATTTTCATAATGACCTCATTTAATTTCAACTCAGAAACAGGGTTCAAGAAGTATTACATTAATGTAAAAGTTTTCTGTTCTTTTGCAGATTTGGTTGAAATTGTCTCATCAGATGAATCAAATCACGACAACCCTGCTGAAACTTCGTCAGGCCAGGGTGCTGAAAGCATTTCAATCCAAGAAACCAACAAACTGAGAGCAAAATTAGGTTTAAAACCTCTGGAAGTTGGTAGTTCTGAAGCAAGCACTTCAGGTAAAGATGGGTCTAAGTCTGATGGTAAAATCAAAGATGATTTGGGTGAATTCTACCACAAACCAGCCGAAAATTGGGCAACAAAAGCAGAGCGGGAGAAACTGAAAAACAAGTTTGCCGAACAGCGGGAAAAACGCATGTTGCATAATAAATTAGCTAAAGTTAAAACTTTGGGAGAGAGTGACAGTGAGGACGATGCGGTAAATTGGGTGGACAAAAGCAGGAAAATTGAAAAAGCCAAAAAAGAAGCTGAGAAAAGGGCAAAAATGCTTGAAGAATTGGACGCCCAATTTGGAGTTAGTGATGTGATTGAGCAGGACCAAAAGGAGAGACGCAATCAACAGTACACCACTAAAGATTTGCGAGGGTTGAGAGTGGAACATGATATCAACACAATTGCTGAAGAGAAACAAGTTATTCTAACTTTAAAAGATTCAGGGGTGCTGGAGGAATCTGACGACGTGCTTGTTAACGTCAATATGATCGACAATGAAAAGTACAAAAAGAATGTGGAAAACAAAAAGAAGAAAATCCAGTACAATGCTTATGAAGACCAGGAGTACGATGAATTTGGTAACCCTAAAGAAAAATCACTATTATCTAAATATGACTCAGAAATTGATGGTGATAAACGCGACAGTTTTCGTATCGGAGTGGATGAGGCTTTGCAACGCAAACAAGCTGCTGTAGTGCAATCGGTCAAGGAAAAACTGGCAAAAAAGAAATTAGAAACAATCGCCGAGAAAAATCTCATTTTGGCGTCTGAATACTATAATGAGGAGGAATTAGCTCAATTCAAAAAGCCAAAAAAGAAAACCAGACGCATTAGAACTAAAGGAAAATTGACAGCTGAAGAGCTGTTGCCCACCCAGAAAGTTGAGGAAATTGGGTCTAGAAGGAATAAAATTAAAGTTGACGGTGATCAACCAGAACTGAGTATTGATGATGTTCCTGGTAAGTTATTGAGTCTGTTGAGTTATAGTTTGTTTTTTAAAATTTAATCATTTACAGACATTGAAGTTTCAAACATAAAAATTGAAGAGGAAAAAGATGATTTGCTGGAAAAAGCCTTGCACAAGACCCGAAAGATTAAACAGAAGGAAAATATTATTGCTGACATTTTAAAAACTGAAATCAAAGAAGAACCTGCAGAAGAACAAGACACTGGCAACATAATTTTAAATTCTACAGCAGAATTTTGCAGAACACTAGGTAACACTCATAAATTGCACTGTTTAGTAAGTTTAGTAACTTTGAAATTATTTCAGGAGACATTCCAACATACGGAAAGTCCGGAAATCGCGATGAAGACGAAGATATGCTAGATTTTGAGAAGGAAGCGGTAGACGATGAAAAAAGTGACGATGAGTGCGAAATTGTTGAATTAACTGGATGGAATTCAGTTGATCCTGCCAGCGCCACTGGAGCTGACTTAACCAAACTAGCTCCTCAAGTAATTTCTAATTTTCAATTTTTATTGTTCACAGTTTTAATTGACTGTTTTTAGGAAGTACAAATTTTGGATGAAGAACCGGATGTTAGTACTGGAGTGGGTGCTGCCCTTAAGTTGGCCATGAGCAAAGGCTACCTGGACAAAGAACAGAACAATCGCCCCAGTAATACACGATTTGCACATTTGCAAGCGCAGCACTATTCCATTGAGGATAAGAGTCACAGCGAGGAGGGTAACGAGAGAGGTGGAGGTAGAGGTACGTCACCACCAACATTTTATTAAGCGACAACTTTAAGAATTAATTGAAAATTTAGGACAAGCTCGTGAACGATATTCCGGACCGATCCAAGATTTTAAGGAAAAAGACGGCTTCAAACCCAACGTGAAACTGGAATACATCGACGATGACGGTCACATTCTGAACTCCAAAGAGGCGTTCAGGTATTTGTCGCACAAGTTCCACGGTAAAGGACCGGGCAAAAATAAGGTAGAAAAACGGATCAAGAAAGGCGTGCAAGAGCAACTGATGAAAAAGATGAGCTCAACGGACACGCCTCTAGGCACTTTACACATGCTTCAGGCTAAACAGAAAGAAACGCAGTCTCCTTTTGTCGTTTTGTCAGGCAATAAACAACAACAGCAAACGTCTATTTCAAAAAATAGACGTTAATTGTGTCTACTATTGTAGTTTAGTTTAAACATTGATAATCATTGGAGTTAAGCATTATATTTAATAAATGTAATAATGTGAGTCAGTATTGTGTTTAATTTCTATAAAAACCGAGTCCTACGAATAAAAGTATCCTGTTTTAGTTTAAAAGTAATTAGCCTGTACAGGGTGGGCTAAATTGGATGTATGTATTTAAATGGGAAGTGCTCTTAGAGAGGCAAAAACTGATGTCGGTGTCTGAAGCTCAAATTTGATAGGAAACCGTTTGACATGTATAGGGTGTTTCTCAGAATTCGTACTTTTCTTCAAAACTGTCTTCCAGGTGCATCTGTCACCATTGATATGCATCTGTGACATATCTGTCACCGTTCCAGCAAACGGTGACAGATATCAACCAACGGTTTTCGTCATTAAGTTTTGTATTAAATTTCAACTTAAGGCACCGACATCAGTTTTTGCGTATTTCTATTAATAGGATTACTTCCCATTTCTTCTTCTTCTGGTGCCGTCTCCGTTTCGAAGGTTGGCAATCATCAGGGCGATTCTTATTTTTGAGACCGCAGCTCTAAATAGTTCGTTGTTATTGCAACCAAACTATTCTCTAAGTTTCTTCAGCCATGAATTACGTCTTCTCCCCATAGATCTCATTCCTTCGATTTTTCCTTGCATAATAAGTTGCAATATTCGATACTTTTCCCCCCTCATGACATGTCCCATATATTGCAATTTCTGGCCTTAATTGTCGTAATAACTTCTCTTTCCTTATTCATACGTCTCATCACTTCCACGTTGGTTATTCTGTCTACCCATGAAATCCTCAGTATTCTTCGGTATACCCACATCCCACATCTCAAACGCTTCCTGCAGTCTCCTCATTTCGGTTACCTTCAGCGTCCAGGCTTCCATCCCATAATACAGTACGGACAGCACATAGCATCTCATTAGTCGTATTTTCAGTTCCAGGTTTAGATCCCGACAGCAGAAAAGCCTTTTCATTTTTATAAATGTGCTTCTGGCCTGTTCGATTCTGATTCGTATTTCTTGTGAGCTGTCGTTGTTTTCATTAATGGTCGTGCCTCTTGTATTCTCTTACTCTCTCAATAGGTTCATTGTTTACGTATATCCTACGAATGTCCTGAGTTGTTTTTGTCATCAACATATATTTTGTTTTGTTTATGTTCAGTGATAGTCCATATTCTTCGCTTACCGTGACCATTCTATTAATTAGCGTCTGCAGATCTTCGTATGTTCCAGCCAGAATGACTGTATCGTCAGCATACCTCAGATTATTTATTGTCATGCCGTTGATCTTAATGCCTATGTTCTGATCATCAAGTGCCCTATTTATTATATCCTCCGAGTACAGATTAAAGAGGATTGATGATAGTATACACCCTTGACGAACACCTCTCTGTATTTCTATTTCTTCTGATGTCATGTCTTCTATTCGTACTACTGCTTTTTGACCATAGTATAAGTTTGATATTATTCTTATGTCTCTGAGGTCTATTCTTCTCTTTATTAATGTTTCTATGAGCAAGTCATGCCTCACTTTATCGAAAGCTTTATTGTAGTCTATAAAGCATGTATATATGTCTTGATTTATATCTAGGCATCTTTGTGACAGGACATTGAGTGAAACTAGCGCCGGACATGTAGTAAGCCGCACCCAAGTCATGAAGCCCCGCACGGTCACACTTCCACAGTGACAAAAAAGGGAAAGTCGCCCCTATTTTAATCTGTTCAATGTCCAACTTGTGAATGTCCACCGCGGTTTTTGTTGTGTGACGTCCCTTTCGTGTCTATTTGGTCTCCTTCAGATAAACATGCAGCTTTTACATTATTCAACTTCCTTGGGTTTTGATTAAGTTTTTTTCCCCCTTCAAGAATAAAAAACCAAGCAACTAACTTCTTCTCTTTGACATCAACACTGGGTTTTGATTAAGTTTTTTTTCCCCTTCGAGAATAAAAAACCAAGCAACCTGTCACCTCAGAACCAGAACTGGGTTTTTTGATCAAGGTTTTTTTTCCCCCGTGTAGAATAAAAAAACCACCTTATTACATCTGGGTTCAGCTGTCCCCCCTTGTAGAATGACAGCCAGCAGACTAGTGATCTAGTTAAGCCTCTGAAGATGGATGGCTGCCTGAATACACCCGAAACATGTTAGGCAGATAACAACTTATTATTAATATATATTTGTGGAGATCGACTCTGAGTTTTGCTTTCACTTATCAATATTGGTTTGTCGTCTTTCATCTTCGAATTAGTAATTCGTAATGTAGTCTTTCCATATTTCTAGTTTTTGTACTGTTTCTGTGACTATTTTTCCGTTGTTGTTGTACTTCCCATTTAAATACGTCCAATTTGGCCCACCCTGTACAAACTATGATCACTGCTGTAATTTACGCAAATACTTAAAATTTACCTTTGTTTAACCATCATCTGTCAAATACCATCAACAACTTGTCAAAATCATTATACGCATTTAAACAACAAATTTCTTAAAAAAAAATGTCATTAGACCAAAACCCAAAGTCGGCTAACACGCAAAACCTCATCCTAAAACAAGCGTTGCTTGTAACGGAAGTGGCAATCAATCTGCGCGAACGCCACTCTCTCGGAGAAAAATACATAAGTTACTTGAAAACTTTGATCAACGGTGAGTTTGTGTATATATTTGATGTTTTGGTGATTTATTTACTCGATTTAAAGGTGCTGAGCGGGGTATTGCAGCTTTGCAAACCACGTCCAAAGCGTCTTTTGCATTAGCGCAACAACTTCTCCAAAACAGTATTTGTTTAGATATTCTGCCCGAAAACGTCCGACAAGAGTATGAAAATCTTCTTAGTACGTTCTAGTGTTTTTTAGCTAATTAAATGACCAACGACAGTATTTCAGCTGTGATTAATAGGGAATCCTCCGCTTTAGAGGAAAACACCGAAGAAACCATAGTCGAACTTAACCTGGAGCAATTATCAGAAAAAATCAGAGTGTTGGAAACCCGTAACCGTACTAACTCCGAGAACAACATCCCCGCAAAACCGAGCAGTTCCAGGGGTTCAAAAGTTTGCACCACCTCTATTATAACCGTGCAATCCAATCTAATGCAATATATTATATTGTTTCAGATTGACATTAATGAAAAATACCCGGAAGACTTGTCAAGGGAATCTTTAATCGATCTCAATACCGTGGCTAATTTACCTCCGGTGCCTGAAGATATTTTCACCAGCTTCGTTAGCAACAAACCAGTACGCTCTTCTAGTTTGTCATCACTAAAAAGTATGCGCAAAGTAAAATTATTTTTGCAAAAAGCTGAAAGTTCTGATGACGATGATAGTTCTGATACAGACGATCATGATTACGCCAGATTGGTTTATGTAAGTACAATTTGTTTGAAAAATTGCACTTGGTGGTAATATCTGTAAAAAATTAGGGAGATGGTGACGAAACAAAAGCCTGCCACAGTCCGTCATCCAGGAAGCTCCAACTCGGGAATATAAAAGAGGAAACTCAAGATTAATAATGAATGTAATTTTTCTCAAAAAAAAAAACACAATTACCCAAATACAAAAATTAAAACAACATAATATGTTTTGTGTGTGTGATGACTAAAAAGAATCGTTGAAACTTATGTTACCGAAACCTTGAGTAGGATAGCCGTGCCTGTTTGATTGGCTGTCTTTAGGGATGGCTTTTAGCATTCGGTAACATACAATAATAAAAGCTAACATGAATAAGTAAGTATCCAGTCGGTAGCCTAGTAACCAGGCGAGCAATGCTCCCAAACAGAAATACGTCACAAACTTATAACTAGCACAATAACGAAAACTCACTCTAGGCGGTAAGTGAATATTAACTCTGGGTGACCCTTCGAGAGACTTGTCGTATTTGTAGGCTGTCATTGGAGGCTGCAAAAACTGACGTGCCACCCGTCCTTTGTAGTTTGGATTGTGATACAATTGATAAAACACTGGACCAAACTGCACAAAATATTTAAATTATAAAATCACGCAACATTTGAACTACTTACTTGTTCGTTGACTTTGATCGCAAATTGGTACAAAGCCCTGACCAGAAAAGCGCACTCATCACTTCTAATTGGATGCAGGTCGGGATCTCCGTCGTATTTGATTTGCTTGAGTCGTCTACGCACCCTTTCGGGAGTTAAAAACTTATAATCATCACACATTTCGAACACGTGACCGTTTGATGTGGATGACAGTTCTTGATCCTGTTCCAAAATCTGAAAAAATGCCACAGTTTTCAATATAAAACCACACAGTATCCAACTTAATTACCTCATCGTGAATTCCAAACATGTCCTTCAAATTATTTAATGAAATTTCTAAATAAACAGGGACTTTCCGACGTTCGTCTAAACTAAACTCGTCACTAGAAATTGGCGCCTGCAGGAAATATTTGATTGAACCCCAAAAACCGGAATACAATTCCTTTTCTTCCTGTTCTTTCTGTTTCACCAAGTCTTGAGCTTGTTTGATTGATCGTTGGATCAAAAGCAGTAGTTCGTAGACCTGTTAATGCCCTTTTATAATAAAAAAATAATATTTCTAACATAAACTTACTTCCGGTGCGGGTGGATTGGAAAACAACGGTTTATAGCAGAAGTTTGGACCTTCAAGTTCGAATATTTTCTGTCTAGTCACTGTAGACCACTTTTTATCTGATTGTGTCATTGTACTGTTAAGTGGAGCAGTATTGACCATTGAGGAGTAATTCCTGGATTCTGCAATAAAGTTCAATCACACATGGAACAACATTAATGATGATTTGACAACCTTCAGATGGTCGTATTGGTGATAGTGGTAGGGTAGTGGACCACTGGTTGTTTGGCGAAGCTGAAGGTAAATTATTTGACCAGCCTGTAAAATCGTTATGGGTTGGAGAGGGCTGGCGCCTTTCAACGCATTGCTCAATTTCCCGTAAAAAGTCTGGTAGATTTGGTTGATCAAACACCTGTTCAAACGAAAATTTACTAAGTTAATTCTCAAGTAAAACTTGAGATAAACATACTTTTGTTATTCTATAGAGCATCAAAGATATTTTAGGACTGACTAAATCCACTCTACAAAATCTGGGTAGTAATTGTTCAAATATAACCACATAGCACAATAAGTTCTCAGCTATAAAAGATAGATGACTTCTAGTAGGATGCAACTGTTGTTTATCAATCCCCAGAGTGACGTCATCCACGTCAGGATTGTTGTCCTGTTTAACTCTATAATATTCACACAGTGAGGAGAGTATACAAATTTAACACCAAACTTACAGCTGTTTAATTAAGTTTTTAGCTGGATATCTCCAAGGTTGAATGTAGGTTAGCCACAGCTCCAACACCAACCTAAAAGAACCGTCTAAAGGCCACCTATGAATCAAATTCCGAATAAACACGTAAAACTTTCCTTGTATCATTGGAAAAGCCAGTTTTTTCAGTTCAGACAAATGAGTATCATCGCATTTTGCGCTGTCTGAAAACGCGTGCAGTTGCTTGATTAGAACCCTAACAATGCGCATATATTCTCCAGTCGGTAGTTCATTATAATGCAGTCTCTAAAATAACTATTTTAGGAATTAGCTGAGGGAGTAAGGCTGAAAGTTTACCATAGTATTAGAAGTGAATGACTCACTAATATCACAAGTGGACATTGATTGACTGACCAAATCATTATAAAGCCACGTGTCGGTTAAAACCGTTAAAACAGTTTCACTGCGCCATATCTCGTTTCTTGGATGATGACTGTGTAAGTTCATAGAGCTCATTTCAGTCTGAATTTTATTATAATGCATCTGATTGGTTAAGGACAAATTATGTGGTGAAGACCTAAATAAGTTTTATTATCATAAGGTTCAGAAATTTTAAACTTACATACTGAACACTAGTAGGTGGTGTTAATCTTTTAAGCGGGTTTTTGCCGTTGTAGTAAATCTCAGGCAAAATTTTAACTGCTGGTTCAATGGGCAAAAAATGTGAAATATAGTCACAGCACAAAGAATAGTATGCAGTATTCCAAGACGTTACTGAGGCGCCTACTCTTTGTTGCCAAGGATTGATCAAGTGGTAAGCAAAATGAAAAAAATAGTAATCAAATGGATCTAAAAAATGCGGTAAGGTCAAAATTATGAAGCTATTCAATCAACTGACATAAATATAGTTTGATACAGAAGTCTCTTGAGTTGTAATTTGAAGTTAAGTCACTCTGTATTGTTTCACATTCAAAGAACATCTGATACTCTTCTCAGAATCAACACTACTGTATTAAACTTTTACAAATAGAAAAAATCCATTAAATACCTACTCAATGATAAATAAGATATCTGTTTAGTTTGTGGATTAACATTAATCAACTCTGAGTAAAAAGCATAACCAGAAGGCATCTCAAGCAACTGTTTAATTTTTACCTAAAATAACCAACAAAAATGTGACATACTAGTAAACTTTATGAAATATACTTACAGGTAAATAGGCCAAAGAAAACTCATATTTGATATTAACATCTTTAAGCAGAGTGTAAATAAGTCTAAACATTGGACCACAAGGTGATAAAAAGTGGTGGAGCTGACGGAATTCCTCCTGACAGGAGTCTGTTGTGGTCCTTAAGTCCCAACATACTGTGCCCTGTGGTCCAAAAATGTTATCCACCAAAATAGGAAAAAAATTGTGCAGTTCCAATAAGCTGCCGCGGTCCAATAAAGCCGCTAGTTCTACACATCTAGCGCGAATTGGTAGGTTTAATGCTTGCTGAACATTTACCTAAAAATTTTAATCTAAAAACTAGGTACTAAAGTTTTTTTTTTGCATTCAGAGGTTTAGAAGCTTTTGTAGATAAATATTAAATTCCCAAAAATAAGTCAAAATCAAGAATCTTACCATAAAATTGTCATAATCTTTTGGAAACATGTTTATAGTTTTTTATTTGCACTTATCTGTACCACACAACTACCAAACAAAACAAAGCAGTCTTAAATCACTCATTAAAGCTAATGTACTATCTATCACAAAGTAAAAGATTTACTTGATATATTTAAACTAAATATCAAATGATTTGGACTCTAAACAACTGTTTTGGTTAAGTTAAAATCTAAATTCAAAAAAGAAAAAAAAAACACATAACCCAATATTTCAAACCTCAGTCGTCAAAAGTCGATTGTCAAATTTATTTTTAGGTTAGAATTTCTTGATGTCAAATTCTGTTCAGCGCCATCTATACGTCGCGGCTCAAACTTGTACTCATGACCGTTGAGGTTTTGAGAGTAGGGAGGATCTGTTAATAATGATTGAGTGCCTTTCAATTACAATCCCGGAAATCTAACCCAATTTTGCCTTAAGATGATATGATAAATAGAAACAAAAATACAGTTAGAGGTTCTGTAATTCCCATGTTACACTTTATCAAAAAACGATAATTTTATAGGCTGACCTTACTACAAAACACAAAACAGATCAAAGTTACACAACCCTGCATCTACAATACAATAGGGAATCCTAACTGCTAAGTTAACATATAACTTTAAAGTATATCAGTTTAGAGGTACTACAGTAATTATGAATACCATTGCACTGTTTCATAGTTTTAATTGTTTCAAATTTTGTTTTATGGACCGTCATATTTAACAATACCTGGAACACATAGGAGGCAAGACAAAAAAGCCCTCAAAACACATGGTAATTAAATTATCAGCCTATTTACTATTAATAATAAGTCAAATTAGATCAAACTTAATCTCTATCGTTTCCGTTTTCTTTTGCGGCCGATCGACTACGCGAATGGGAACGCGATCTGGATCGCCTGTCGTCCCGGTTTGAACGGGAACGGCTTCTGCTTCGTTTCGAAGCTGACCTGGATCTGCGCGATCTTGATCTGCTGCGTGACCTGGAACGGCTTCTGGAGCGCCGACGGCTGTCGCGTGATCGACTTCTTGAACGGCTTTTCGACCTGTCAAGGTGAAGTATCAATTCGCGTTGTTAATGACCGATAATCGAATAGATTTAAAGGAATTCTAAGCGAAAGTCACACTTCTCTTTACGTGATTTTAAAAGTTTATTTTTTTTAAGTCTGCAAATTGTTTGTTATATTTCAATTTGTATGATCCCCTCAGCTTTGTAAAATGTTCTTTAATAATACATAAAAAAAAAGGTAATTTGCATGACTATTAATTAACAAAACATTTTAAAAAAAGATGTAGTTGAAAATAAAATTTTGGAGTTTACAGATATTTCACAAATCATAAAAGATCTAGGGTGAGTTGGTATTGAACAAAGCCACATATTAGAGCACAAAATACTGGATAACTTTGCTCCTAACGTAACCCAGCTTCCTACATTTTGTAGTTATTACTAAGCTGGATAAATTGTTAACACTAACATTCATGATTTCCAGCAGACAACCTCCAAAGTCAAATCAATTTACCTTCATACCACCAAAACTTAGTAGACAGTTTCAGAGGCAATTATTAATTGTCTTTTACTTAAAAAACTGAAAGTTCTTTACCATTTCACATTGTGAGCTCGTGAGACGCGTGACGAGAGTAGTATTTCAACTATGTAGAGGGGATGAATCGAGACTAGGGGACAAAATCTCACTGGCTCACAGTAGCGAGTAGTAGGTAGTAGACTAGTAGCGGTCAGACTTGTACTTTTTGATTTAACGCACGTGTCGAGGTGACTCAACAAAGCAAACGCTGTGGCGTAGGTCTCTACGTAGTCTCAGTGACACGAGAAGGTCGAAGCGAGTGTACTCAATGTGACGTTACCTTACAATCATCGGCCACATGCTATCGACCTATAAACATGGCACTATTGTCAAGCCAATTTTCCTTGTCTAATGCGACAAGGACTCGAAACACTAGGTTATTCAAAGATGCTGTACAACATAAATATGCCATCACCTAGCACAATAGTAAGGGTTTAAAAAAAAAATTTAAAAATATCAAAATAATAAAATAATAATTAAAAAAATAACTGAAAATGTTGTACAGCAAATGCAATTACCTATTTACAAAGGTTGATCAGTATTTGAAAAAAATTATTACAAATATATTTAAATCAGTCCATTTCTACATAGTGCCCCCATTTGTTTTAATGCTCCATGGAGCCTAACAAAGCAAGTTTTACGCCACGATGACGTAATTTGACAGTTGGCTAAAATATTGTTTTGTCAAATTACATCATTGTGACGTCAAGTTGTTTGTTAACAGAGTAAGCCAATATTTCTCAAATCACTAAAAATGTTTGCTCATACTAAATTTGACATGTAAATGAAGAAGTGATTTCAAGTGCAGCTAACATTTTTGTTGTGTTGCTTACAACCAACTCTAATAGGGGGTCAAATACCCACCCATCATTGTTATCATCTAATACTTTAATCACTTTTTAATTTTTTAAGTTGGTACTTATCTGTCAGTTGTCAATATTATCCTAACCCTTCATTTTGACCCTCTATGCCAGCAAAATGTGAGGTCATAATGATGTAAATTGACAAAACTGCAATCTGACGAATTGTCAAATTACCTCACATTGCCTCCATAAAATGTCAAAACAAACCATTTGTAATGTAAAATAACATACAATAAACTTGTGGCCTGAGAGCAAAAATAAACCTCAAAATAACTCAATTTTCTGATCAACCTTGTACTAAATAAAAACAAGTATAAAACCACCAAACAGAGGTACACTTACCTATCACGCCTGCTTCTTCTGTATTTGCCACAATCGCGCGCGTAATGCCCCCGATCACCGCATTCATAGCAACGGTCATCCGGATGGAAAGGACGCCCCCGAGATCGTGGCGGAGGTCCTCCGCGTCGACTGCCAGACTTTCCATTGGACATTTCCACTCTCGCTCGCCTTCCACAAATGGTTCGGCCATCTAAACCAAAATTCAGATGAAAAACCTACCTAACAACTGGATGGCTGGGTCAAACCTACCTAGACCACGGACAGCATCTTCCGCGTCTCTAGTGTCCTCAAACTCTACAAAAGCGAAGCCGGGTGGATTCCTAGCCACCCACACATTCCTCAAAGGTCCATAATATCGAAATGCGTCCTCGATTTCTTGCTTGGACGCGCTATTTCCAAGATCCCCAACGTAAACTTTACAATCGGAATTGTAACGCGACATCCTGCTGGATGGGTATCTGCGAAATTTATGACCCAAATGAAGTTTATCGATCGTAAACCAAGGACGACGCCCTGAAGCCCAGGATAATAAAATAACAAAAGAATAGTCAAACCTAAACTTACCTTTTATACTGCTAGTAATTACCCTTGATAGGGTTTTATTAAGACAGAAGACAGTCTACACCCCGAAACCGTTTACTAAAGAAAATAATTCTACAAAAGGCCAATCAACTACAAAGTGAAAACCACGCCACAATCCGAAAACGCCATCATAATGAAACGATTAACAAACGAAAACGACAAACAAAACGTCAATTTCAATTTGAACTGTCACAGTCACACTGAGACTGACAACTGACAAGTAACTAAAAACAACTTAAACAAGCGCTATCACATTTTTTCTTACAATATTAGATAAAGACAGACACTTCTTCTAGATCAAACGACCCAACTATTATCACTAAAGGACACGTGATAGTGGTATAATGTCCTAACACAAAGGTCACGTGGGAGAGTAACAAATAAACACCAACAACTTTCTCTTTTTAACCTTCTAACCTTCACTTCAATGGCGCTTCAATTTCAGATTTTAATTTCTGGGGACTTTCACTAAATTTGTTTCTTAACTTTTAACAGAGACCAGCCTGTCTCTGCCTGTAATATCTAAATTAAATTCTTAATATAATACATCAACTAACCTTAAAAAACTCTTCAAATGAACCTAACATTAATTATCTTTGGTTTTAGAGATGCGGTCTTCAGTCAATTAATAAAAACCGGCACAAGGTCAACCAAAAAAACTTCGCAAACAAAATATTGTTTACTTATATGTAATCTTAACTTGTTTATACTTTTGATACCAAATCATATAATTAACAGAAAGAAAACAATAATTGTAGTGATTCGTATGTCTTGCTTGCCTTCGAACTTAAAACCGGTTTCATTAGTAGAGTAAACTATAAAAAAGGACCACCAGAAGTAGGTATATTGTAGTATATGACCCATTTATCATAGCCACATATTAAAAATAAGGTAGTCATAAAATACCTATATGAAATAACTAGGTTATAAGGCATAGTTATCACAATGCATATTCTTTACATAGTATTTGTACTGAGTTCAAGCACATTAAGTAACACACTGAAACCGTCAGGGTAAATACCACTAACTTGTATCATAATAAAACCACTACTTCTTACCAAACAACAATACTTTTGCAGTAAACTAACAATGGCTCTAGATCCTACAACCTACAAAGTTGAAACCAAACCCACTTACACTCCCAGTTTACAAGAAGTGGCTGAAGGTATAATAACTCTACTTTTAAATATTCACTTATAAACCACAAAAATTGTTAGTTTTTAGATCCTACTTGCCCAGCAACTTTAAAGAAGTTAACGTCGAAGTGGTGGATTGTCCTGACCTAACTAAACCCCCATTTCACTTAGCTGCACCAGGTATACGTGTAACAAAACAAATAGAAATATTTATAATAACTGAGGCTTTAGGTCTGAATGGAAGTCCTAAATTACTGGAGATTGGTGGTACCCAGTACTTACTTCCTCTGGTTAATAAAGAAAAGGTGTATGAATTAAAAGACATAGCAAAACTTATACAGATTGAGCCAGTATTTCTAACTGGTGCTGGCGCTGGTCCTTATCCCTTTATTGGAGTGAATTGTGAAGTATGTGTCATATAATTGGAAACAAAATGTTACTTTACAAGTTTTAAGGGGATAGTCAACTTGAAGATTGAAAATGGTGTGGCTGACCAACAAACTCGCATCTCCAAAGTCGACGGCGCTGACGAACATATGGTGGTACAAGTTTTACCAAATAATGAGACTAGGATAGCTTTACTGGGGAATTTGTTTGCCTCTCAAGGAAAACCTGGAAAAGTGATTACCTTTTAATCTTATTACCCACCTTTGTATGCTTAAACAATGGTTCGGTAGGTTATAAAAGTAGCAGTAAAGCAACGCATCGGAAACAAAGACTTCATTGCCACTCTCAGAAATGCCATTGAAGACAAATATGGAGTGATACACTTGGTTGGGATTGGAGGAACATTCCTTATAGCCCAAGGAAAGGCTAAACAGCATGTAATGAGGGATTTTTCGAAAACTCCCATATTAAGTTGGTAAAACTTGTGGTCACTGAATGGTTTTGCAACTCGAATTTTTCCAGATGATGACGCTGTTAATGAATGGCTAAAGTTTTATGAAATGAGTGCTCCTCTGATTGCAGTGGGTACTTTTACTAGCAATGATGGGGTCAGTCTGTGTCTATGACAATAAAAAATAACCATTTTAAAACTACTCTTGTATAGGGAGACTTGGATTTAAGAGTACAACACTTTCACAGCTTTAGCACCCATGGTGAGGCTGGTCATTATCATTATGACACCACTCCAGACACAGTGGAATATGTGGGCTATTTTAATGTTGCTGAAGAAATTGTCAGGGTGGATAAACCTTTAGATACTCTTGACAAATATGGGAGGGACTAATAAATGAGTTTCAGTGATTTATTTGGATATTTGAGGTTATATTTTTGTATTTGCTGATGGAATAAAATAAATCATGTTTGCAATCTACAATAGCAAATAACAGTTTATTTGATGTGATTATAACCTATGTTTCTCTGTTTAATCTGTGTGTTATTTGACTACTGAGTTCAAATTCCAAGTATGTGCTGGTGATTTGCTTTATAATTCAAATTTATATGGTGACTGAATGGTGAATCGATGTGATACAAAGACAAACAAAAAGATGTCTGCCCACAGTAAAAAGTTCTTGTATTTTGCTTATGGAAGCAATTTGCTCAGTCATAGAATTCATATCAATAATCCAAGTGCTGAAAGAGCCGGTATTGGCTACTTAAAGGTAATAAACACCCTTTTTGGGCTTTAAGTTAGTATAAAAATTAAAGACAAATATACAAAGTATAGTTTGCAGGATTACCAGATAAGTTTTGTGACTTATTCTAAGCGATGGAAAGGAGCAAGTGCAACAATCGTACCAAAAGAATCCAAGGTGGTCTGGGGGGCTCTTTGGCAAGTGGACCGTGCTGATCTAGAACACTTAGATAGGTATATAAACAGATTTTTGTTATTTCTTTTTAAAATAAATTTGAATTTATAAAAAAAAATCAATAATATTCTGACACTGTCAACAGTTGCCATTTGATAGACACTGTAGGCATCTGACAAACGGTATAAGGATGTAGCACACATATCGATAAACTTTTATTATTGCAGACAAGAAGGCGTGCACGAAAATATTTATAGAGCTTTGGAGATTGATGTTTTTTTGCCCAGTGGAGAAAAAGTAAATGCTCGCACCTATCAACAAACTGCTAATCCACCAGATGTTGATGATCTTTCTGAGTTACCCCAAGATTGTCGACCTTCGGTCGCCTATTGGAAAACCATTCTGAAAGGGGCTGAAGAAACTGATCTGCCTAAGGAATATTTAGAGTTTTTAAACAAAATTCCTCATAACGACTATCACGGACCGGTGGATATTCAACTACCATTATGGTTACATTAATATGGGAATGTGCTTTATTGTGTTCTATTGTATTAATGGCATTAATATAAAAAAATATATTTAATGCCTTCTTGCGTAACTATTTGTGTTGCCACTGTTGTTAAAGATGATGATCAGCATTCATATGACCAGATCAACGATATGTTCAAGTTCATACATTTTAAAAATAAAATACTGATTATACTATCGATTGGGTGTGGCTGCCTCATCCTTAGTGATGCCTGATCGACCGGCATCCGGTTTATTTTGACATTTGAGGTTATGTTTTTTCCATTATTTTCAAGAAGTTGAAGGGGCATTGAATTGGTGACGTGTTTCATCATTTCTTAAGTTTTTTTTTAAATAATGAAGTCCTATATTTTGCTACTATTAGCCGCAATTCTGGGGGTAAAAGCCCACGGAAATACACTTGTGCTTCTAGAAAATCAAGTTATAAAAGAAACCCACTCCATTTTCTTTAAATCACTACAAGGTAATTAATAGTACTTCAGTAATGTTTTCCACATTTTTAATTAAAACTAAACTTTCAGAGAGAGGCTACACTTTGACCTATAAAATAGCAGACGACTCCTCACTGGTTCTCTCAAAATATGGTGAATACTTGTATGAAAACTTGATAATTTTTGCCCCCTCTGTTGTGGAGTTTGGGGGCACCTTAAGTGTAGATACAATAACCCAGTTTATTGATAACGGCGGTAACGTGTTGGTTGCTGGAAGCGAAGTAACTGGTGATGTACTGAGAGAATTGGCTTCTGAAGTGGGATTTGAGGTATTTTGCATAAAAACTGTAATTGGAACAGTTTAATTCAAGATTTCTATATATACAGATTGATGAAGAGGGAGCTTTTGTTATTGACCATTTGAATTATGACATCACTGATGAGGGGCAACACACTAAACTTGTGATTTCTGCTGATAATTTGATAGATGCCCCTGTAATAGTTGGTGCTAAAAAAGGGGTGGCCCCTTTGCTCTATCAAGGAACTGGTATCTTGGCTGACTCTGAAAATCCTCTGGTTTTGCCTTTGTTAACAGCAGACAGTACTGCTTACAGTTATTTGCCTGATCAACCAATCAAAGAGGTTTTATGTCACTTTGCAAAGTTTTTCAGATATTTTAGAATGTTATTTTTTTAGTACCCTCATGCTATTGGTAGAGACACTGTCCTTATTGCTGGACTTCAAGCTAGAAATAATGCTAGAGTGGTGTTCAGTGGTTCTCTCTCATTCTTCTCTGATGAGTACTTTACTTCTTCTGTGGAAAAAGCTTCGGTAGTTTTCGTTTTACATTAAAATTAATTGGTTACTAATTTTAATGTATTAAAGGGTGATTTGAAAGCTCCTAAGTCTGGGAATGAAGCTGTGGCTGTTGCTATCAGTCAGTGGGTATTTAAGGAACATGGCCGGCTCCGTGTTAAGTCAGTTTTACATCATAAAGCAGGAGAAAAAGCTCCTCCACAAGATTACACCGTTATGGATGATGTGGTAAGTTTTTTTCGGTGAAAAAACTGACTGGTTTTAAGTTGCACACCAATTTTTAGGTTTATCAAATTGGAATTGAAATTTATGATAATGGAGTATGGAAACCTTTCGCCGCTAATGACGTCCAACTGGAATTTGTTAGAATCGATCCATTTGTACGTACCACTTTGAAAAACAATGGAAATGGAATTTATGAAGCTAAATTCAAAATACCTGATGTGTATGGAGTCTACCAGTTTAAAGTTGATTATGACAGGGTTGGCTTCACCAGACTGTACAGCACTACACAAGTACGTTTTTAAGTTAAATACTACAAATTTTTCTTAAACAAAACATTTCTTTTTAGGTATCTGTAAGGCCATTGCAACACACCCAGTATGAGCGATTTATTGATTGCGCCTATCCTTATTACACTGGAGCATTTTCAATGATGTTAGGAGTGTTTGTGTTCTCTATTGTATTTCTTCATATCAAAGAGGATGACAAGAAGTCAAAGAATGAATAAGTGTTTGTTTTACAAATTTCATCTTCATGTTCTACTATGTAGCTCATATTAATAAAAATAATTAGTTTAATCGCGTTTTTTTTTTCACTTTATTCACAAAAAAGGTTTGAAACCCATCAGTTTAGTCTAAATGATGTATAAACACCTGACTTGAATATGTAATTACTAAAGGAGTTATCTATCTATCTTTTATCAACAGTGAATACAAATAGATTGAGTCTAATAAGTAATTATAGTACACCTTTCCTATAATATATGTAATTCTGCTAGAAAATTAATTTGAACCAATCAAAAATATATAGACGCTGCCACTGAAGATGTTACTTGAGACATACAAACCTTTTGTGGATACAACATTTGAAAAGCAAACTCGGGTAAAGTAAGTGCAAATAAGACAATGGAGAAATCGTGTTTAAGGAAGAGCTGAAAAAAGACTAAAACGATACACACTGAGAATGCGCGTTTTCCGTTTCGGGACGACGAAAAACTTTGTCATTGCGATGTACCCCTATTTCCTTCCTGCCAGTGGATATTCGGCGTCCGGGACGTCGCAACGTTCACCAATTTCCTCCCCGCCGTTTTTGCTCCATTCAGCTGCGCCGACATTTATCGGGATAAATCGGAAACAATGACTGTTTTGTTTCCATTTAAGTTTGATTGTACATGTTGTCATTAGCAGGGAATTGTTTGAAGGAGTTCCGACCTTAACAGTACGTAACCCTTTTATTGTTATATAATTAAATTATAAGCTTTTTAAATTTAAAACTTAAACGCATATTATCAATATTGTGCGGTTTAACCTATGATATTTCACTCTTTTGGTGTTATTAAATTTTTTATTCTGTTTAATGAAAACCTTTTATATTCCATTAACGGCGTTTAATTACCAAGTGACCCATCCCATATTTCATGCATATAGGGCCAGGAAAACTAATATTCTTTAATAGTATAAAAGTATCGACTGCTAAATAATTCAAAGAAAAAGCTAGGCAGACATTATTGAATGAACTAGCGAGGCCATTTATTACTTTCCACACACAAAATTGATGTTGGAAAAATTACCGCTAAAGCGTCTTTATACATGTTATATACGAGTCCAGTATGGACACACAAAAATTCTACTATTTATTACTAATTATTATTATTATTATACGCCACTGAT
This sequence comes from Ips typographus, assembly GCF_016097725.1. Taxonomy (NCBI): domain Eukaryota; kingdom Metazoa; phylum Arthropoda; class Insecta; order Coleoptera; family Curculionidae; genus Ips; species Ips typographus. The sequence continues at coordinate 12,288,198 of NC_138425.1, read as the reverse complement.
GTAATATAACCCAATATGTATAATACAATATGAAGGGGGTTTATTTGTGTCTGAACGTGACCTTTTTGAGATATTAAAAATTACTGAAAAGAGCATAATTCTGGGGTTTTATATTTTTAGATCGCACAACGCTGGGTAGAAAAGCAACGTCAAGGCTGCACTCAAACCAGCAGCATACCATCAAGACACCACCGTCGTCCACTCCAAATCCACCCTTTGGTTATGTCAACGCTGGTATAAACCCCATGTAAATCGATTATCGCACTATTTAGTACTAGAATAATTTACACTAAATACAGGGATCCGTTTATAGAGCGCTTTTCTTTTTAGAGTCATGAATGTGGGTGTTTATATACCAAACTGAATTGCATTATAAACATAAACACGTGTTGTATAGAAAATCCTTTAAAAAAGTGATAATTTTAGAGTGGCATAGCGGTTACAGCGGTTTCCATGGCATGGAAGTGGAAATACACGCCGCCACTGTCGCCACGCCGCCCCGCAATATCAAAAGTGCCCCTGAGCCTTCGCTACTGGCACCTAGGGACCAGTCCGCTGTTATTGGTTTGTATATTTCTTTGGTCCGTTTACAGTTTATATTCGCTGTGTTTCCACTCTGTGTTTAGAATTAAATAGATCACGACAGTGACGTGGGTGACTAAATGTACTGAGTAAAAAAATTGTAGAACACAAAATATGGGCACGTCCACCAATTTATATACATTTTTCTGAGATAATATCTTAGATTAAAACTTGTCTCTAAGGCTTTGGTGATTAATTGGTTTTTCCTCTAGAAAACCAATTAGCAAAGGTGGAAGTCGAAGAAGTGGTGATAGTGACTTTAGTGCTATTGATATGGGTGGGAGCGATAGCATTGTTTTTCAACCGTTGGGGCAAAATCCGAATGTTGGAACCCTATCAACCTAAATTCAACGGTCAACAGACTCATCGTCCGTCCTGTCCGCTTAATTCGCCCACCCTTAATCCCTCGATCACCACCCTACCGAGGGCTCAAAAAGTATCAACGGTAGGTTTTTAAGGGTGGTTTACTTCAATGAAATATTGTTTATTGACAATTGTTTCAGCAACGAATGTCGTTTTCAAAGTATAACGTGAACGCCTTGACTGACCCTTTATCTATCCTGCCCTCGCCGATCATCAAACGACCCAGAAGGAGTTCGGTGTTTGTTGGCAGCTCGTTGATGCTAAACAAGTCACCCAGAAGAGCAAAATCGGCTACTGATATTCATTACGTGGGTGTTACAGACCATCGCCCTTTGTCATCATCCCTTACTGGTACATCTCTAATACTCACAACACCAAAATTTCTAAAATTCTTCTAAACAGGTTCTTTAACGCCGTTCTTAAATCGAGAACGTAAACCTTCACTGATCACCATCGAAAGACCTAGTGAACGACCAATCTTCATATCATCATCATCACGTCGCCGTCCATCGATCACCATCGAAAGACCTCAATTTCCTACAAAGACAAGACGTTCTTCTTGTTTTGCCATTGAAAAAACTTCGGCGGGGACTACGCACAGGAACTTCAACAGTTTCGAGGCTTACAGGGCTCCGTCTATGCTTGTAACCAATGAAAGACGTTCTTGTAGCAGGTATGTACCATTTAAGTTTGTCAATCAAGTTGTTTATTGCTTATTACTAATCTGAAAATTCCCTTTGTTCGAGAGTATTTTATTTCAATCTTATCTGTTTTATGAGATTAAAGCGAAAAAGTGGCTTCGTCAGTCTGAGAAGAGATTCAGGTCGAAATGGAGCCATGACTTTTTATTTTGCCTGTCTATTGGCTATTTCATTTTCTTTAATAGGTTCATGTCCCAGAATCCATATTACCGTGACTCCTTGCTAATAGTTTACAGCTTTTTTACTATCCCAAAACAATTTGGACTTTTTATAGACCCTCTCTGTATATAAAATTCAATAAACTCTAGCTGACTAAATGGAGCTAGATATTTAATCACTTTTTTGATCCTCAATTAATCAATGATGTAATACTAGAAGAAATCAGTTTGAGATGATAATTTCCTACAATAAATCACAGTGTGTTATCTGATTAACCAAATATTATGTTATCTACTAATATTGGGTTTTTCGTCCTCTCAAACTGGAATAATATCACTGAACCTGAAAGGTTCTTTTTACTTAAAAAATGACTAAAGAACTCTTCAATTTAAATAAGAGCCAAAGAATACAGTCTATCAATTGATGTCAAGTGGTCCTTTACATTCTTTCTAACACGTGTCCCCTTTTTGATTGTTCAAATAATCAGCTTTCCGCATCCAACCATAAGTATCGCCTTGCCTCCGGAGAAAACTGAAGAGGAAGTCCTGATACCCTTGGCGGATATCGATAAGAAACAGCCCCAGCCACATCGTAATAAGCCTAAAATATCTCGCAGTTTCGAGCAACCAATAAAATACAAACCGAAGCCGGAACGGATGGCCCTTAGTTTGGATGTAAGCAGTATTTCGAGTATAAGCAGGAAGTGTTCGTTGCCAGAACGGGATCGGGCCTCTCCAATTACTTTACGTCTGGATGAAATTGCCGCCGCCGAGCCTTTATTAGAGAACCAGTAAATCCGGGAGCTTATTTAGACATGTATATCGTTTTTAGTCGAAATAATTTTTTAGAACTGTTTTTCAGTTCGAACTGACGCCGAAATCGATTAAGGCCGATTGCCCACAACCGATAAAAGTTGGATCGTTTTTACGTCTGAAATTCAATTAACGAAAACGAATATTTGTCTTTTCTCCAGTCCGTCCTTTTATGGCTTTTCCAATCTTGGAGATTGGGACGTTGTTTTTGTTTGACGGCTTTATCCGGACGGAAAAACTCTACAACGGCAAAAGTCGATCAAATTACAAACTTTTTTACGATCACAAGGAATTGCTTGAAGTTTAAAAGCAAATTTCGTGTTCCGAATAACGAATTGGATCAAAATTGTGCCTCTGTAATAAGAAAGAGTCTTGCTGTTATAATTACAAGTTTTAAATGTATTAGGTAACAAAAGCTGCCGCTATTATCCATTCTTCAGGATCAATTTAAAACAAGTTTTATTTAAGTACGTACTTGCAACAAAATACCAAACAGACGTCATTCCATTACTGTCACAGTGAAAAATGTTATAAAAAATAAATTGCTCAAAAAATTGCGGCAGCTCCGATTTACGACCAGCTAAGGTTCAATTTAAACTTAACCATGCAATAACATTGTTAATTAGACCATAATGTAACCTCTTTAGACTGTTATTATACTTAGTCTAGTTACTACTACAACTGATTTCTTAAGACTATACTATTTGATGCTGATTTCCTTTTATCCCTACTACCAAATCGCAGCTATCTGGTCTTAAGTAATCCGTTTATTAACACTCATTAATGTAGTAATAAAATTATCGTCTTTGGACCATACGTTATAGAATGTTATTTTTATTAATAGAGATTAATAGGGCCCAGTAGAAACTTTAACGAATTCTTAATAAGAGTTTTATATACTATATCTGAACTTATACTTACTGTTAACTAATATTGTTATTGGAAAATTTTTCTAAAACTATATTTTAAAAAACCTAAAAGTGTTGAAGAGAAAATAAACTTTTAAAAGGGTCCAGCCATATTGTGTACGGGTGCCAATTTATAAAATGTGTTGAATCAATTACTTAAATAAACACTAATATCTTTAACTATAATTAGTAAACTATTAATTTGAGGCAAAATTTTTGTATTGCACACACACACACATATCCAACCAAGTTAAATATAATTGTGGTTGCACAGACCTAATTTGGTGTTTATATCAATATACGTGATGGTTTTAGTGACAAAATGACTTTGGTAATCACTGTGATGATTTATAATTTCGGATTTATTTTTAAAGAAAATGTGATATTTTCTAGTTATCCGTAAAAATGTTAATTTCCACTTCTATTAGGAAAATTTGCTGATGAACTAACTACTCAATATTGTATCGAAACTCGTAGGTATTGTGGTCCAAAAAGTCTTCCTCGACTACGTAGGTAAAAAGACATCGATCTAGCGTTATTATATAGACAAAAAAGTGTTATAAAATGAGTACATAGAACATATTATCGATCAAAGTGTGTATAACTATATTGTCATAAAAATATTTTAATTAGCAACTTTTGTAGTTTTATTTTTACTTTTTTGGGAAAAAGTTTAAAACTGAAATGTTTTAACAGATCATTCAATTAGTTTTAGCTAATAAACCCGTATTAATAATCTCAAATAACAGTTAAAATACTTTAGTATTAAAGTCAAGACAAGGAATCGAGGAAATAAATCGTATTTCCTTTATAAATCTGATTGTGATAGAGGCAAGTGGTCTCAATACTAATCCTAAATTATTTTCACTTATCTTATCTGCGCTTATATTGTATCTACTCATATCAGTTATATGATAAAGTATTACTATTTTGATGCATGAGCTGTAATTTCAAGTGTTCAGTTGAATGTTCATCTATTGTCTACATAAGAAAAAAGTATGTAACCCTGCAACGTGTGTATAGTAGGAATCGAAAAAATACAAGTTTCTGTCATGGCCACCATAAACAGAGTGTACATAGTGTTGGCGTTTATTTTCTCTGGAATTGCTGTAATTTTTAACATAGTGTCTTTGGCTACCGAACAATGGATACGAGGTGAAGCCACTTGGGTCAATGCAACTACCGACATTAACTACGTGTACTATGGCCTGTTTCAAGGAAATTACCAGCGTAATGCCCCTTTTTCCATTACTTACAAACTAACTGGTAAGGAATCTGTTATTTCAGGATAAATTGCAATATTTGAGTTTTATAGCAACCTGCAGTTTTCAACATAACATTTGCGCCATGTTGTGTGGTGCTGATAGTAGTGCAACAGCCACCTTGCTAGACAACCTTTATAACAATAACATTAGTACATCTTATAGCATGGATAATTGTCCTACAGTTCTAAAGTTCACCTACAACTATAAGTCTTTTGAAAATTTACCTTCTTCTCTTCGGACAGATACGGTCAACTATGGTATATACAAATTTCAATCTGGGTGATTCAACACAATAATTCTAATTTTAGTTACTAGTAAACATTTCATTAATGCCGGGGTATGGCTTAGCACGTTGCTGTTTTTGATCTTGGCCATTGTAGCAGGTTTAGTTTCAACTACTTTGGCTTTGTACAACACGGTGGATAATCCTACGGAATTCTTTTTGAGGTTTTTAGTTAAACAGTTTTTAGAGTAGCATAAGTAAATATTTTTTTTTAGTGTGAAGAGTCTTTTCATTTACAATGCGACCGGTTTCGGTTGTACGCTTTTGAGCATGATTTTATGGGGAACCATGTACAATTTGCTGATTTTCCATAACGTGGCTATTTACGACACCATAGTAGGCAGTATCACATCGGACAAAACGGTTTTTCTCGGTTACTCTTACTGGTTTGTACTGAAAGTATTTAAATAGTACACTCAGGTTGAAAACATTCACGTTAACCCACAGGATTGGGTTTATTTCCTTAACCTTTTATGCTGCCAGTACAGCAATTCTTTACTATAGAGAATATTTGAACGAACGGGATCCGAGAAACCAAAAAATTGGATTGGACGCCGATTCAGCCGACGCAAATTTGTATTTGTACTAAAACTGAACGAATAAAATTAAGATTAACTTAAAATAATTTATATTATAAGATTGATTTATATATAAGTATTTACACAATGGCTTGCCCAAATAAAATTAGTAAGTCTTCTTTTTTTAGATCCAATAATAGGCTATAGTTACAATATACTGTACACATTACAAGTACTGTCTGAAATAAATACCTTTTCCGTAAAAATATCAGTAAAGCATAATGGCCCCATTAGTTTTTTCTTCCAGAACTGGAATAACAGTTTCGGTTTCCTTTTCGCTGTTGGCGATTGCAATTAAAATCACATTTAGCAATCCAGCACCAGCAGCACCCACAACAAACCAAAACGAGTATCCCAATTCGGCCATATTTTCGGACGTCCATTCGTTACTGAGATCCTCACGGGACAGTACGTTGTATTGGATTTTTGAGTAGAATTGTCCCAGCCAGAAGGCGACAGCGCTCATTGAGAACCCACCTACGTTTTTTTTTTGTAAATTGCACCCTCTGTAGAATTTTAATGTAACACTTACATATCAGCACGTTCCAGAAGATTAGTCCGGTAATTCCTACCAGGCACCTGTAGGAGTTGGTAGCCGTATTGATAACAGCCAAAATGGCGCTGATAATGGAGACTAATAGTCCGAGGCAAATGGTTCCAACGGTTCCTATCCAGAGCCAATAATTGAGAAACTCGGGTTCATTTTTTATTGTTTGGATCACTACAAGAAAATGTAAAGAGTGAAAAAATCAAGAAATGTCGTGAATTTATTAACATTATTACAAGAAATCATTTTTCTATTCTTCAAACGGTATAAAAATCTCTTGCTTAGGCATGTTTACTGGTTTCAATTAACCAGGTTTTCACAAAAAAATAAGCCCCAAAAAAATGTTTTCCTAACATCAACATCGTATATAACAGTTAAAAACACAAGTTAACGACCATTATCTGTACAGTTATAATTTAGTAAAGACACCCATTTTCGGGCAATCTAGAGCTGTTTGAACAATATAATGTGGTTTAGTTGCGCCACATGGGTGTTTAACGTTACCTCACCTCCGTGTGTAGATGTGAATAATAATTGTATAAGCATTGTGCAAGAGCTGTATCTGTGTACAGTTCATTACACAGGTGTAAATACGCAAATAGAATTAAATCAACCTTGTACCTACAAGCAATCACGGCCGATTGATTTGCGTATCACATGAACTGAATCGAACCAGTAAAAGTCGCATAACTGACATTCTTTAGTGGTTGATCATGTTTTGACCGAGAATTAAGCTTTTTAACGAAATTGCAATATTTGACTTTTCTGAAAACTAGAAGGAAACAGAAGGTTTCTCTTAAACAGTTTAAAGCTGAAAAACACTAATCTGTTTATCTAGACAACACTGAGAATTTGTTCAGCAAAATGTTCTCAAGAATTTAAAACCTGAAAAATCTTAAATAGTCCGAATGTGAGATCTTAAGATTCGGTACTTTTATATAGTTTGAAGCCTCAGCATGATACTTTACGGTTAAAGAACTTGTTAAAATTACTTTATTAGAAGACTTTGACCATTTAGGAAGTCATGAAACCAATCTATTTCTACAGATGAAAAGGTTATACAGGGTGGTCCAGTTTTAAATGTCAATAATTCACCATTCGATAGCCCATCAAATAATAAGTTAACATACATTATGTGATTTTCCTGAAAAATGCTTCTCAAAGAAAATACAGTCTATAAAAGTTCAGTTTAAAAAAATCGGTTTCTTATCATAACTATCAGGCCCGTTGGAGCAATTTTAATCAAATTTATAATAAATACATATGAAATTAATACTCATTATGTGATGTTAATGACGTTTGTCGAAACTGTCCAGTGGTGTAAATACAGGTTTTAATTTTTTTTCTCTGCATCACTGGATATTTTTAAAAAATTTCAGTTTTCTTTTACTTGTTCAATTTGACAAAATAAGTATCCCTTATAAAATTCTGATTTGAAACTTTGTTTACGAGATAATTCAGTTATTACGTTCAAAGACCCAAAACCAACCCAACCCAACTTTGTCTTGAAAACAGTGAAAATTGACTTAAGAAGCTTAAAAAATGTGTTTGTAACCAGTTTTCACAGTTTTCAGACAAATTGAAAGACTTTAGCATTGACAAATGACTTGGAAACTGTGAAAATTGACTTGAGGCTTAAAAACTGTCTTTGTAGTCAGTCGTTATAGTTTTCAGATAAGTTATAAAACTTTAGTACTGAAAATTGAATTGTACCCATGAAAAACTACTCTGAACCAATAAAAAGTGACATCAAAAGCTTAAAATTTGCATTTGAAGTAAGTTTTCATAATTTGAAAATACATCTCAACATTTTAGTCTTGAAAATAGTCTTAAATACAGGTTATTGACATTAGATTCATGAAAATTGAATTGAAGACTAACTTTTCAAGTTTTTTTTTGCTTTGCTTTTCATTTTCTTAGAACTCTGGACTATTTTTGGGGCTTTAACACTGCTTTCAGCTTGGAAAATCGAGTTTTAGGGTTGTCTTTACCAAGTTTTTACATTTTTCATAGGCTTAAACATGCCATTTCACGCTTTGTCAGTATTAAATTGACTTCTAGACGCTTCACTTTGCTTTAAGGCTGAAAAATCGAATTTTAAACTATTTTTTATAGTATAAGTTAAGTTTCTTACACTATTTTGGCATACAAATATTAGTCTTAAACACGATTTTTTTAAACTGAACTTTGGTGGTCTGTGTCTTCCTTAGGAAGCGTTCTTCAGGAAAATGACATAATGCATGTCAACTTATTTTTTTGATGGACTATCGATTGGTGAATTACTGACATTTAAAACTGGACCACCCTGTATAGCTATTACGTACATACCATCAATGTCATAAGTTCGCCATCCATAAGCCACATTAAGTTCCTTTCTGCCGTCAAAAAGTCCAAAATGGATTCGTCCATCGCTTTCCACCGGGTTCTTGGATCGTTTCGCCTTGGCCTCGGTCCAGTGTTTTGTTCCCAAACTGGCCAGCATCAATGCAGCCGCTGCGCATGAGACGAAGAACGTGCAGAACACTATACTTTTCCTCACAAAGTTCGACATTGTCATTTGCCAGACTGATGTTCATCGGATGTTGTTTTATGTTCACCTGTATTAATACGAATCTCAAATTATATGATACTTACTTGTAAAGGTTTGGCGATGTTCTTAATATAAGAATTTCTAATAAAATCGCCTGGTTCTCTTCAAAAATAAAAATCTTTCTATTTATCACGTTAAAACAAGCTTATTATCATTATGGTTTCATCATATGAAAAATGACAATTATTAATACTCTGTTTCAAAACAAAACAATCACAGAACTATAACACTGTGACCGCACTAAATAAGCTTTTTGTTGAGTAACATTCATAGACGGTGTCGTCGTGACTTAGGTTTAATTAGACCGAATTAGTTCTTCAAAATATACATACTTTTCCTTTTTTTCAACGGAACGAATTTCGGTTGAAAAATAAAAGTTTCTGGTAGGTATCGTTCAAAAAGCTATACTTTCACGCGCAATTTTGTCAGAGCGATTATTAACGGTTTTGGTGGCTAGTGAAAAAGTAAATGAGATTTGCAGGTTTTTTGTGCGATTTGTCATCGAAAATTGCATTACGACACACCACTAAATCGTTTATATGCCTATTAGAAAACTAGATTTAACGATGATGGTTACTAACCTTTATTATGAGTTCACGTAATCAGACTGGAGTGGTTGAACACCATCTTCGAGTTGGAGAGAATTTACATTAAACACTGTTCCTGCATAGTTAAATCCGCACAATACAAACACGAACCTTGGATGGTTATCGTTCGACGTTCCGGTTTTTATCCCCAACGGTCAAGCACAAAATCACTGAACCAGAAATCCTTGCTTGCCTATGCGTTCGTTTGAGTCTTTTCGACTCAAACAGTCTAAAAGAAGACACCTTCACACCAAAAAATTAATGTTCAGTAAATTGATGCATCCGCATACACTAAAACATTCACAGAACGACCTCGAATGCCGTTGAAAACAACTCGCGCAAAGACGTGTTCCTCGAGTTTTCGCCTCGTATTTAGGTTAAGATCAAACGACGAGATGAAAGCTGCTGGTACTGGTACCACCGACGGTTCTTCTAAAATCGAGCCCAGTTCGCGCAATAAAAATCCACTGACCTGGGTATACCTCTGGTCAACGACGCTCGTCGGCGTTCGTGCGCTTTCGTCACTCTTTGGAAAAGTTCATTTTAATGTCACTAGCAAAAAAAGTAAATTGAATAAAAGATGAAAGTTCCGATGGCGTGATGACCAGAGGTGCCGTGCCGGAAATGGGTCTTCCGTCATGTCACCGGATTAATTGTTTATTTGTTTCCGTTATGAAAGGGGAAAAAATGTCTTGTGCAGACCAAATTGTCAAACTATTTTAACATTACTCCCACACTCCCCACTGTAATTTTCCTGTTTTCTTAACAATTAAAGAACAAAATACACATTTTTTCAGAAATTTATTTTAGGTTGAACAACCCAGTTCAGTTGCAATATCATTTCTATGCTTTACAAACCTCAGTAGCCTGTAAACAGACGAAGGAGTTACTCCGGGAATTCTGCTGGCTGCGGCAATCTGCAAACAAAAACCATAACAGCAAAGACAAAAAACAAAATATAAACTAATAACCGTTTGCGGTTGTACAGCAATCAGTTTTTCTCTCTCTTCCATGCTCAAACTCAGCGTAGATGAATTGTAATTCAAATCTCTGGGCAGCATCAAAGCCTCGTTCTCCCTGACCTATTGAAATTTCAGTTAAACCCTTTTTTTTTAACAAATGCTAAAGAAGCATCTAACCTCTTTAACTTCCTCAAATTGTTCCACAATCGCATGTTCGTATAGAGCCTCAATATGAAGGCGGTTTACCAAAGGCTGGTCATAAGTCAAGTTGAGTAACCTCGGTTCAACTGTTGCCAATAAATTAATCGTTATCTGTTCCTGGTTTATATCTATAAACTCCCATGCACTTTACAAAGAAAAAACAAAAAAATAACTTTAAATTATGGTCATAAATGAGAATTTAAACCTTCTTTGTTCGTTGTTTCTACTCGGTGAGAGTCCAAGAAGCCTGCGCCATTTGCTAGCTGGAAAGCTGATGCTTTTTAAAAGTTCCACCCCATCTTTAAGTTTCTTTTGGACATCCACAGTTTTTTGGTAACGTTCTTTTGATACACAACCGGCGGCGTAACCTTTCGCTGTTAAGCGTTGATCTGCGTTGTCCGGTCTTAAAGTTAATCTTCAAAGGAGAAAACAAAAATAACATTTCTCGGAGCAATATTCGGATATACGCACCTAAATTCAGCCCGACTTGTAAACATTCTGTAAGGTTCTGTGGTGCCTCTTGTAGTTAAATCATCGACCATTACGCCTATATAAGCTTCGGTTCGACTGAGAATCAGCGGTGGAGAATGTAAAGCCTTCATAAACAAATTGCAGCAATATTCTTAACAGAATTTTTTCTTAATCACAAACCTTGGAAGCGGCATTAATTCCAGCTAAAATCCCTTGAGCTGCCGCCTCTTCATACCCGGTGGTACCGTTAATTTGCCCGGCTAAAAACAACCCCCTGACTCGTTTCACTTCCAAAGAAGGGTCCAACTCGGTGGGGTTTACAAAATCGTATTCGACGCCGTAACCAGGCCTAAGAATTTCTACATTCTCCAAAGCAGGAATAGCATGAACAAGTTGTTCCTGCAAGTCCTCAGGGAGAGTGCAGGACAAACCTGATTGGTTTTAAAATCAAATTTTGCCTTATTAGGGCTAAACTGACTTACCATTAGGGTAGATTACGTTGCTGTTTAAACCTTCAGGTTCCAGCCACAGTTGGTGTTCTCTACCGCCAAATTTGAGCACTTTAGACTCAATACTCGGACAATATCGCGGACCCGTCACTTCCTCAAACACGTGTCGGTTCAAGTGGATGTTATTTCTAACTATATCCTCAATTTTTGTTGTGGTAAAGGTCAAATAACAATTTAGTTGGTCTTTGGGCTGCAGAAAAGTTTCTTTCAGATATTTATGGTTTTCCGGGCTGTTAAAGCACCTACGTCAATCCAAACTGAATCGTTCATAAATGAGAAAGGAAGAGGCGGGTCGTCTCCTTTCTGCACTTGACACTTAGTATAGTTGATAGTGTCAGCTTTGAGTCTGGGCGGTGTACCAGTTTTCAGACGACCCATTTTTAAATTCAGAGATTTTAATGTTGTGGCCAATCCTAAGTGTTAAAAATCCATTATTTTGTTTCACACTGAAGAAGAAGAAAGAGTGATAAAACCATATGTTACTCTGTTTTTAATAGGTAATTTTTTAAATATTGTCATCCACTAAATTTTCCTGATTAAAGTTTTATTTCTCTGTCTTCCTCTTTCAAATAAGTTGTACCTATCGCAGGTTCATCTCCTATCCGCCCTGCTGGGAAAATTTTAAGCCCTATGTTGATCCGGCCATTTAAAAAAGTCCCGGTAGTTATCACCACACAATCAGACCTAATGTGCGTCCCATCATCTACAACCTATTTATGATCAAGCAGCCCTAATTCATTCACCACAACATACTTAATATTATCCCCTTGCACTCTACCACAGTTTGATTATTTACATTCCTATGGTTGTTTTCAATAATTAAATCTTCAACAGGTGCAAACAAAATATCCAGGTTTTTAGTGTTTTCAAACAGTTCAGTTTGCATGTGCTTTTTATACAATTCCCTATCAATTTGAGCCCTGTAGCCCCAAACTGCAGGACCTTTACTTCTGTTTAAAATCTAGAAAAACTGCTAGTATGAAAGTGACCACCTTATTTATTTCAAGAGAAATCATCTCAAGTTGTTTTTTAATCATTGTTCATAATTTTGCATTTTAACTTTTAACACACCTTATACTGTATACCTGACAAATCACAGATTCTACCACAAACTCCATCAAGGGCATCAATTTCGCGCATCAAATGGCCTTTTCCAATTCCTCCAAATGATGGATTGCAAGACATCTCACCTAGAGTTTTATTATATAAATAACAGTGAAAAAAAAACTAGACGACTTCAGTTAAAACCTTACATTCTACGCATGTACGAATACATAAAAAGTAGTAAAAAATAGCATTTTGAAACCGTAAAGTAACCAACTTACCAACAGTGTCCCGCTTGTGGGTTATTAGTAAAGTCTGGCACCCCATACGGGCTGCCGCTGCACAGGCTTCAGCCCCCGCATGTCCACCACCTACCACTACAACGTTGTACTGTTTGTCCTTTGAAAAGCCGGAAAAGTGCCTTTGAAACCACTTTTTCGGGGGTTGTTTACAAAATATCAGTGTTCGTACACGTAGCATATTGACAAATTAACGACTAAAATTATTTTTCCTATACAATAGTAGGCTTTACGGTGTGGTTTACCCAATTCTATGCAACAATTAAGTTAGAAACTAAATTTTTATAAAATTATAAAAATAACAACATACAATAACCTAACAATAACAGATTACATAACCTTATTTATTTCCAAGGTCACTCTCCATGGTTCAATTCTTATAATGATCACATGATATCTTATTTGCTGGGTATGTTAGTATCAGCTGACTATCTTCCTTACCGACTCATTTACAAAATTTTTGACATTTGACATTCAAATTGTTGTTTGTATTTGTTTTGGTCTTAGAAATTGTAGAATTTTAAATTTTAGTATTTTACTTTACTGTCCATTTTTTCATTGACTAGGACTACTAGAAGTAGTCAACATTAGCTATTCAAATCATTAACTGAAAAAAAAAACTGACTGAAGACTTAAATTAGGAAACAAAAAACTCATTACCAAGTTTCCCTTGAAGGAAAACGAACATGACTGAAACACCTGTGGGAAATGTGAGTGCTGATCAACTGGATGAAGAAACTAAAGAAAAACTTAAAGGTGACACAATTGGAGACACTCTGTACAGTCAATCTTTTGCGATCAAAACCCTAATGAATTTAAGTGATTTAAAGTATACAGAAGATGAAGAACAAGATTTGTGCTTTCTTTGGGACATGACTCTAGAAAAGGAGGTTTGCAAGCTGCTGTTTGATTTACGGTATCCTTCATTGGTTGCAGCCGCATTGGAAAATTGTACACATGCCAGGTTTGTAGAGATCCTGATTGGCATACTAGGAAATATTCTTTTGGCTGACTGTGATCAGGCTATAAGTGAAGAAGACATTAAAATTGTACTGAAGGAGTTTAGTACAGATGATTCTGCTGTGTTAATTCAGTTGATGAGATTTATTGAAGGTGTTGCTTACAAATTTCCTGAGCATATTGTGCTGCTTGGACCTGAGCTGATTGAACAAGTGCAGTTTATACTAAATTACTCTGAAAATTCTGAGTTGATTACACAGACCATGCAGGCTTTTATAAGGCTTACTCAGGATTTTAAATTGGATAAACAGTATGTTAGTGGAGCCTTATTTAAATCTGCTATTGAAGGGTTTGACACTATATTCTCACTTGATAGTAATAATTTTGAAGTGGAACTGGACACAGAAGAAACTAGTAGAGTAGTGAGGACATTCTTTAATCTGTTATCAAATATTTGTGCCTATGCTGATAAATACCATCATGATGACAGTATTGCAGATATTATAAACAAGTCAGGAAAACTTTCATTAATTATATGCAGAATTTTAAAACACATGTCAGTGGAGGAGAATTTATTTCCAGTGACTCCAACTTTTAATGAATGTGTGTCTGCTATTACAACAATTGTAACTACTAGAGATGTGGTTCTGCTGCAAGACTTGGAAAATCGTTTTTTTGAGTATTCATTCAAACCACTATGTGAAATATTGTACTTGTTGCATTGTTGTAAATCTGAGGTGCTTGATACCTTCAATCTAGTACTAGAATTGATAGCTAATATTGTTCAGTTACTTGATGAGGATGAAGTGTGCGTTTGTCTAGGTCATTTAAAGTACAAAAAAGGAATTGTGGTGTTGAATTCCTTAAAGGAAATCTCCCGCTCTTTGGATATTGATATTTCTGATAAATTGAAAGCTCTTTTTGAAGGATTTAAATAGATTGCAGTTTTTGTGGATTAATACCATTATGAAGTACATAATCCAGTAGAATTTGTGATTTATTATCTATCTAATGGAGTTTATTTAGTTTATAGTTTTTGAAAGTTTGTTTAGTATTAAAGTTTTTCAAGTATGAAGTAAAATTTACATCTTATTTAACCCTTTAGGATTGAAAAGGTGTAGGGAGCTTGAAGCGAAAAAAGCCTAAATCAACTAGTTCTTTCTACAGTTTATAGATGTCGGCACCATCTTTACATACTAAAACACTGTCAGCAATGTTTAATGTTTATGCGGCATCGGCGCAGGTTTTCTTTCTGTCCTCGTCTCTCTAATGGAGGTTAAAGGTCCCTTCAGAACATTCACATTTGTTTTTGTCGTCGGTTAGCCTGAACCTGAAAGCAGCTCTTACCGTAGCCCGGATACTGTCGTAGCGCTTTTTGATTCTTTGTCTCGGAAGTGTTGGCCAGCCCTAATCCAACATATTTTGACTGAAAAGTAGCAGCGAGAACGTTTATTTATGTCGCGAGTGTTCAGAATGTTGTTTTTGTTCGGGGGTTGGGGAGATTAATCGGATTGACCGAGAAAAAATAGAACCACCCTTCGGAGAAACTGTTTTGGGTTAGTGGTTAATTTGACTGGTTTTGTGCCTTGATTTGGCTGTTTGGCTTTTTGATTTGGATTTAACCGACTACAATGTAAAGAAACAGGTAAGCTTTCCCACAAACTTTTCTAGAAATTTTCATTCTACTTTGTTTCTATATCTGAAATATTTATAATCTTCAGTGAATTAATAATATAAGTAAGTACAGATTTGACCCCAGAAGGAGATAAATTTTTTTTGCAATTTCAATTTTATTTGTACTGTAAACAATGTAAAATATAAATGAAAATGACAACAGCTCAAACAAAATTAGGGCATTTGACACATGTCATATGGTGCATGTCAAAAACATACCAATGGAAATGCCATTATTAGTTGGAAAATGGTGGTTTCTATGCAACTGTCAAAATTTCACAATTTTTTTTAAATGTGTATGTAATAAGATTAATTATTCTTTTTTTGTTGATTTGTATCCCTTTATATGCCTGACCCTGATTATTACCATTTTCTTCCAAACTCCCTACCCTCTTCATGTTTAATAACTTACTGGTCTTAAGCTTCTTGTGGCTTTTGGCCAGCTCATCTTTACCACCCCAGTGCATCCTTTTAAACCTTTCAGGCAGTTCTAGTTAATTTCAAAACTAATTGATGGATTAAATCTGAGTTATTAAGAATCGTTTCCGTTACATTATCCACCCGTACCAATCCGATCCAGAAATAGCGCAGGGATCAATCCGAATTATTCCAGTTTGCCAGACCGCGGCGGTGCACACGTGCACACAGGAGACGGCCCGTTTCAAATATTCCAATGTGTATCTTCCCTTTTAAATCTAGTGGAAAATAGTCTTTCCAGGAACAAAAAATAACCTCTCCCGTTTTCCTTTTTCTATGTGTTTGAAACGGTAGGCAATTTGCACGCCATCGTTGACTGAAACATTGGAACCAATCCAAAAACGTTAAACTTGACACGATTTTCGTTGGTCAATTGCGAAACCGGCCACATTTCATTGTCATTTAGTTGGAGGCCTGTTTGAATAATCATAATGCTTGTAAACAGTGCGTTAGTCATCATTGTGTATTTGAACAATTTAGACTGGTATACCTAATTAAATACATATTTGATAAATGTATTTTTCTATACCAAATGACAGGCTGAACTGAATTTGGATGTAGTTTACACAATCACTATTAGAAAGATTAGATAGAGCCTTATTATTAAATATTTTAATAAATAGCCTTTTTGTTTGGAACTGCCATTAGTTTCAACGATTTACTAACAGCTTCTTTTGGAAATACTCAATCCAACTTCTTATCAGCCTGTTCTCATCCACTCCTGAATGAAGGCCTCTTCCATATTTTTCCATTTTCGCCTAATCCAGTTTTTTTCCATCAATCTTCTGGATGTCGTCACAGTTTGAGGTCTGTCGACACTTCTTTTGCACTCTTTCTGGCAAAGATGGACATACAAATTAACTAACACAGATGAATCAGAGAGAAGCAGGAGGATCAGAGGGATCTTTATGAAAACGAAATTGTGCTTCTATTAGTTATTTTATTTCTCACATAATAAGCTGAAAAGCTCTGCTTTATCCTTAAATTTATTGGAGGTTCACTTAGTTTTCACTGACCAGTTCAGGTCTATGCAATTTTGGGTGTGGGTGTTAATTGGTCCCTGAACTTCTTTGTTAATTGGTTTCGTTTTTAAATAATGTTCCTCATTATAGTCTTCTATCATCTCCACTTATTATTATAAGCTACCAGAGGTTTAATACAGTTTATACTACTTTGTTCTTTTAGGTTTGCTTAACACCTCTACATCACCTGTCAAATAGAAAGTTCATATTGGGCAATGTTTACAGATAAATCCAGACCGTCATAAATCACTGGAAGGTGTAACAATAGGGACGTTAATAATGGTTGATGTCGATCATCTGCTTATATGTCTCTGCGCTCTATATTATCGAGATGGATGCGTCTCCTAATAAGGCTTTAGAAATGATTATTCAGCTTTTGTGTAAGCCAATCGATTATCCCTGATGATGTCTGATAAACCTTTCTAATAAAATCTCCGTTGCCAAGATATTATGATCAGTGTTACATTCGATACCTTGCATAATTCACGTTGGCCTCGTATTTTAATGTCATCGGTATAGTGTGTATGTTGAACAGGAGGAGAACCATTAATCTAAGGTGAAGATTACTTAATATTCGTCTTGACAATATTCAGTCTCAAGGTGACTGAATAGCGTAAAAGTGACTTAATAGCCGTCGAATAGTTGTAAAGTTGAATTGTTCAGTTCAAGAACAATTTCATTCATTAAAATGGCGCTCAAATTGCCCACTGATAATTAACCTGCCGACGTAATTCGGACTTAATTAACGTCATCGGTTAAGTTCAATTATCGTTCGCGTAATGATCGCCTTAAAAAAATAAATACCGCTTTTTTTTCGTTGTGGATGCTTTTAAGATTCCATCGGCGTTTAACAGTAATTCAGTCGACTGTATATTTTTAGGACGTCGTGCGTCAAACCACCTATGGAACCTGTCTAGACCATTTGGCATCAATGTATTTTCAAATGTTCACTCATTAATTAAATCCCAAATTTATACTGGGAACTAAAACATTTTAGAGCACACGTTCCAGTTTAAGTTCCTGTTTGTAACTTTTATATTTTGAGGGTCATTGACCGTTTGGGTGTCATTGTCATAGCACTGACAGATGACAGATAACAGTCAGTCAAAGTGTGAAATCAATATGGCGACTGTTGAAATATACGCCTAGTCGATGACCCCGACTGTTTATATCTTATTCCAACATTGATGGATAATATCTTATATTTTCTTTTACAATTTGCTTGTAAATTAACTCCCATGAGCCAAAAGTTTCAAAAATATATTTAAAATTGGCAAACAAATACGATTGACAGTAATTTGGAGAGTTTACAACATTGCTTCAAGATGACACTCCTCATAGGAATAAATGTGTGTAAACTGACGGTTTGTTTGTCCTTCTCGAAGTTTGTTTAGATCGATGAGCCCCTCCTAGTGTCAATAGAGCACAGTGACCTTTATTAAGTCAATTAACAATTTTAATGGCTATTTTATTTATCTTTTATGAAGTTTTTTCACTCACACTTTAATGAAATATTATAGTAATGGTGAACGAAATGTCAAAAAGATCTGATGGACCATTTTTGGAAGGACATACACATTAAAACATTGATAAAGTTATACGAAAACTAATATTTTGATAACTACTATATAGGTACTCAAGAAACAGGTCAACTAACGTTTCTACTTTGATGTGATTTAGTTTGGAATTGCCTTACGGCTGTTATGGCCGCTAAGGCGTGCTTTACTGCACTTTTCCTGTATTTGTTGAATTACAAGACACAATAATTATTTTAATTTTTTAAACATGTTAAGCGGCATTTCATTTGACTAGAGACCGAAGTACTGTTTTTCCGGCTCTGAAGTTTCCGCTCGTCCATAAAGCACCTATCGTCAGCCAACCGTAATGAATAGCAATGGGTTAATTAAATCTCTTGTTTGGTAAAAAATCAAGTAACTAATCGTCGCCTGTTGAATGTTAAGCGACATTTAATGTGCGCTTCAGTTTGTAATCGATCTTTAAACGTACCATTAAGATCGAAAAAAAGTGGAAGTTGAACAAACCCGTTCCAAAATCTTCGCCATTTTGGTTTGGGGGTATTTCCTACCTGACCATGGCTCAACCCGCTTGTGATTCAACTAATTATTATGGTTTCTGTTTATTGGGAAACTTGCTTTACTGGCTGGTTGATTAAGTGAAACCTTAGGAAAACATTCACGCTAATTAATAAGCACTAGGAAGCGCTCAAAGTGATGTAGAGTTGTTCTACTTACGCAACAGAATCCTGGAAAAAATCAAGCGGGTTTAAGTCTGGTCATCGGGAAGTCCTACTCGTCTGTTTTACCGCTATCAACAAATAAAACTGCAGCTGGTATAGTTTGTGTGCTGTTTATACTTGATACAGACCATCAACTGTTTCCGTCTGAAATTTGTAAATTTTTCGCGGCCGACAAATGTACGATTCGTCCTTTATTTTGTACAGATATGCCTGACCTATTTTTCAAAGTGTAACTTTTGTCATTTGCATTCTCCTGACGATTACATGCACTGAATTAAAAACGGACACGTTAAGTGGGCGTACAAGGTGAAGCCTTAATTTGCTTTCGACGAGCATTTATACAAAGTTAAAACGGACACGTTCTTTTACCTTTTGATACGCCACACGTGTATGCAAATCTATTACACTTTGTGTAGATTAGTGGCCTGAAATGGTTCACGAATACACCACTTGGCGTTGCAATATCTCTAAGCCTAAAGATGAATGGTAAAACACATTAATGAGTGATATTTATAGCAGCCGATCCGTTTCGTAACCGTTTAAATCCTGATATGTCAAACAAACGGGGTTCAACCAACTAATAATAGGTTCCCACGCGAAAAACCAAAATCCAACTGTCATCTATCAATTTCAATCTGCAAGCTCAAAGTAGTGTGCCCTATCAGTGCAAGTTGAACAACCGATAACGTTGCACTACATAAATGTAAATCCAACAAACCTAATTAGTTTATATTTATATTTAATTTAACACCAACGAAACGAGTTTTTATGTTTACGTGCCGTTTTATATACTGGGCACGTTTATTTTCGTTCCTTTTAACTTTTTCTGGTATCACCGAATGACTTTTCTCAACCCAAGAGTTTTTAATCTTGAAAAAAGTTTAAGCAAAGCAAGTCTACATGTGCAGTATCAGCATCCCAACAGATTGACGCAAATACTGCACATGTAGACTTATTAAAGAATATTTCAGACAACGGTAAGTATCGTTATAGTAAGTAGACAGATGTTATTTAGCCGCTGCCTGATTGGTGTTAAGGCACTGATTATTTGTCGCACCTACTATGGACACAACCACTAAGAGTAAATTGTTTCTGGATGAGATTTTCTATTACACTCTTTAAGTAAATCAAATGAAATAATCTGCCAAATCCTTTTGGAACGTGCATTTTAAAAACAGAACTGATAATGGTTCCATGAAACTAAATGAAAACTCCCACTCTGACAAGGAAATCAATTAACGTCCCACCCGTTGATCCATTAAAAGTTATAAAAGTGCCATAATGGAGGTCAAACATTGCACATTCTTGAAAAATATGGTTTATTATTGCGCTTTTGCAAATTAGTTTCGTGTTTACGATGTTGCACGTTTATCGGGCAAAAATGTCGTAAAATGCCCACGGAAATAGATTTGAGACCGTACATTTTTTGAAGCACACTATACATTGTATTGTCTAGAATACAGACATTTAAATTTGGTAGTGGATAATATCATATACACCAGCAGTGTTGCCAAACGTATTTTCTTTTTCGGGGTAGAAAAAGACGATCAGGCTTCAGACCAGACCAGAATGAAGTTTCGGTTTGTTATCATTGACAATGTTGAGAAGTCAAAATATTTAATGACGGTAGAATAATCAGTCAAAAACGGTAAATCAAAATATTCATTAATTTTACATTATTATACAGGGTGTCTTAAAATAGTTATCAAAAATATTAATCATTGATTCTTGCTATAAATAATATAAAAATCGTACTTCAAAAATACAGATTTTTAATTTTTTTAAATAATTATTGTTAGTTCACGCGGTTTTAAAGGATAATTTAGCTAAACAGTCACGTGACCATTGTCAAAATCATAAATCTCAAAAACACTCTTTATATCGAATACTGAAAGAAAACGTTTGTAAACCCTGATTTTTGCAACTTTGGTTGGTAAACATAGTTTGACAGTTTTGACGTTAGTGACAGTTGTCACGTGATTGTAGAACACTATTTAGCTAGACAGTCATGTGACAATTGTCAAAATAACTGTCATAAATCTCAAAAATACGTTTTATTATCAAATTCTGCAAGAAAATGTTCCTAAACCCTGATTTTTGCAACTTTCATAGTTTGACAGTTTTGACATTAGTGACAGTTGTCACGTGATTTTATAACACTATTTAGCTAGACGGTCACGTGACAATTAGCAAAATAACTGTCATAAATCTCAGAAACACGTTTTATATCAAATACTGCAAGAAAACGTTTCTAAACCCTGATTTTTCCAACTTTAGAGCATAGTTTTACATTAATAACAGTTGTCACGTGATTGTAGAACACTATTTAGCTAGACGGTCACGTGACAATTGTCAAAATAACTGTCATAAATCTCAGAAACACGTTTTATATCAAATTCTGCAAGAAAACGTTTCTAAACCCTGAATTTTGCAACTTTAGAGCATGGTTTGACAGTTTTGACGTTAGTGACAGTTGTCACGTGGTTGTAGAACACCATTTAGCTAGACGGTCACGTGACCATTGTCAAAGTAACTGTCATAAATCTCAAAAATACGTTTTATAATCAAATACTGCCAGAAAACGTTCGTAGACCCTGATTTTTGGAACTTTAGAGCATAATTTGACAGTTTTGACGTTAATAACAGTTGTCACGTGATTGTAGAACACTATTTAGCTAGACGGTCATGTGACAATTGTCAAAATAACTGTCATAAATCTCAGAAACACGTTTTATATCAAATACTACAAGAAAATCTTCCTAAACCCTGATTTTTGCAACTTTAGAGCATGGTTTGACAGTTTTGACGTTAGTGACAGTTGTCACGTGATTGTAGAACACTATTTAGCTAGACGGTCACGTGACAATTGTCAAAATAACTATCATAAATCTCAAATACACGTTTTATATCAAATACTACAAGAAAACGTTTCTAAACCATGATTTTTGCAACTTTAGAGCATAGTTTGACAGTTTTGACGTTATTGACAGTTGTCACGTGATTTCAGAAGACTATTTAGCTAGACTAGGAAGACAATTGTCAAAATAACTGTTAAATCTCAGAAAATCGTCTTGTTCCGAAAACTGTTAAAATGTAATTCTTGGAAATTCTAGTAAAATGTTGACAATTCTGACAATAGTGACAAAGCGCATTTTTTAGAATCCTTATTAAATTTTCTATTCAGTAAATTGAAAAAGTATATGAAAAGTTTCACAACCAACATAATGGCAATAACATAATTAAAAACGGTAGATTATAGGTATACAAAAAACAGGAGAACGATAGAAGAACTACAAAAACGGTAGATATATCGTTTTGACGGTAGACCTGGCAACATTGGTTGTTGGTCGAATGGTCATCATATTATATTTATCAGCGTATTTTGAAAGAAGGCGAGAAGGTAATATTATTTGTTTTTTTTTTTTTTGTTTCTTGATTGTTCCATTTAATAACGGGGTAGATTTTGATATGAGGAGCGAGCTGGGTGAAGGTATTGGAAATGAAGTAGATCTACCCCAATCGGGGTAGCTTTGGCAACGCTGTACACCAGTGACCCAGGCAGGAAGTAACTAAATTTAAGTGACAAAATCAAATTAAATCACTTACAAATCGAGGCTATTACGGATCTGTGCAGTAAATAAATCACACATCTGTATTCCCTCTTTTAGACGACTGCGTAACGTAAACACAATTAACTGTCATTGTTGTCACAATTATGTTGTGTGTGAGTAACCTCTGACGATGACTACAGTAACGCAATTTGATTGATTACCCACGACGATAACGTTCACATCTAATAGGATTTGTTTTCCTCTGGTTCCACTTAAAAGCTTTTTTTTTGTTAATCAGTTTGAGTGACGTAAAGTCTTTGATATGAGGGGAGATTTTGCCAGACTGGAAGTGAATGCTCACTGAACCAGTCTCACCCTAACCTAGAGAAACTGGTTTTGAAGAAAAAAAACATGATACACAAAATATTTGGACGTTAAAAATAGATATCTCAGGAACGTTCCCGTGTTTATTTCAGTGTGAATCCATTTGGATTTCCACGATTTGGTTTAATGTGGCCAATGTCAATCGAAGGTTTATTATTAACTCACTATTTATTGTTATTATCTAGCCTGTATGTTGCTGGTTTATAAACATTTAATTTTCCTTTACTCACCGTGTTAAGTTAATAAGAAGGGAGCGGTGTGTCAAACGTTTTGCTTTATTAAACTTATCACAATCAGTGTAAATAGAGCAATGCTTGAGTCAACATTATGATTGATTATTATAGTGTAGGCTCAGTTTTATGACAAAAATTACAGATTACAATGATTTTTTCATGTAGGAGAACATAAAGTGATGATAAGTACTACTTAAACATGGGAGTACTTGCAAACAGTATAATCGAGTAACAACGCATGTTTTAGTTAGATCAAGTGTTCAAATCAATTGAACATTTAGTGACTTTATTTAATTGTTTCGAATTTGTTAATATCCATCATAAAATGATTCTAATAAATTTCAACGTATATTAAGTACACATTTATCTTCATATTTCAGCATTTTGGCTCTAGTTCAAATGTCTGTGTTGTGATTTATTTATTTAACTGAAAAATATCTTGTAAATTAATATTTTTTTTTAATTATGATTCTTAATATGATGTCCAATGATGAGTTACTAAACTTTTATTATATTCGACTGACGTAAAATTCCAATCAGGATTACATTGTCCTGATACCATCTAAACTGGACGTGGAAATGCAAATCACGCAATTTAACTCTCTAATTAAAATAATAATGAACCGTTATTAAAATAACGTTTATTTAAGTAGTGAAATAAAAATGACGCCATAAACACTTAATAACGAAGCCTCACAGATGGGTGATATATGTTTGCAAAACATTCATAACTTTTGCCAAATAGTTGCCATAATTTAACGCTTCAATTAAATTTCGACTGTTGTTTATAAACATTCGCCATGGCGATATCAGTTTGTTATATTTTATAATGCAGTTAACACTTTTTGAAGCGATAATAAATACTGTAAATTATGTTGGGAAAGGAAAATGCCTCTAGTGTTAAACTCATAAATTACTGATCGAGACGCCAACGCCCCCTGACTATCGGGGGATTTAGGGCTTGCAATGCTTACATCACTAGAAGGTGCGGCCAATTTTTTTCCTTAATGTTTCAGGAAATTTTACAGTAAATATTTGCACACAAACTAGCGTGGGATTGAGCAAAACTGAGTTATTTCGAGTGTTTAAAAGTTAAATTTAGCTTCTCCAAATTCGTGCGACACTGGAGTTTAAAAGGGCTCTTTCGTGACTGCAACAATGCAAATACCAGGTCGAACTGAGTTGCAAATCCCCTAAGGAAATCCGACTAGTTTCGATATTTTTAGATTTCAGAAAGAGTTGGTTGGCAGCAGTTGTGCAGTTCACCTTATGGGGTCAAAGTCATTATCTTTCTGAACTTGAACTCGGTGCAGAAAGCTTAAAGAGGAGGAAGGGCAATTTGAATCATCATCCAGTCCGTCAATATTATTTTAAAAATAGCCAGCTGATTTCATTTCAATTAAAAAAAACCTGTATGTGACTAAACCACCGTGAGTGAATCATTGGAAACCAACCAGATAGTGTTCAACCCAATGAAATTTTGTTAAATACTGTAGAATATGCAATAGGCGGGTTATTTGTAGCTGAAAAAGTATATAATGATAACTTGGATTGGATAATGAAGTAAACATGATAACAATGCTTTATGGAAAATGTTTCTTTGTAACTAAAACGAATTAGAAAAAATCGTGAAAGGTTGCCTGAAAAAGAACGAGAAAAATAAGAGAAACAGAAGCAAGAATGAATAAAGAGAACAAGAACCAGAAACAATCTAAAAAGGATTCCTAAATTGTTAGGAAAGAATAAAAAGTAAATAAATCAAAAGAAGATATAAAAGTACAGATAAAGTCAAATTTCGGAAGTTTTATTTAGCTGCCAAAATACCAACACATGTTCAGATAACGAGTAATAAATAACTGAAAAAAATAACAAGAAGAAGAATGAAGAAGAAAATGGCGTGAAAAAGCTTGCTGCTATTGAGCTAATGCAAACCCAAATCAATGTTGGTTCTTACCAAAAATAGTTAAATATTATTAAACTGAAACATTTCTTCTGATGTTTGATGATCTTTTTTTGTTTTCTTCCTTCCTATCAGTTGTTTTAAAATGTGTAGTCGTCTGTTTTGTCCTCGTTCCACTATAACCTTTCGCAAATGTTTTTTCTCCTATCAACGATATTTCCGGCCCCTGCGGGTGGTTTATCAGTTCGCTGGTTCGTATTAAAGCGGATAAGCGAGTATCGTATCTGGTCGACAGACATTTGGCCGTATTGTTTGACCATGGCCGTGGAAAATTTGCATAAAACACCCAGATTAGCACGGATCCAGTGCCGTTCCTAACCCTTGCCAACCCCCTGGGGGAATCGATAATCGTTATTTGAAACTAGATAGCAGTGCGAAATTATCAACCGGTTACAACCTGAAGAATCGAGGGGATTACTGAAGCTGAACGTGTTCTAGACAATTTACCGTCGTCCCAAGTTCAGGGTCGAAAAGTAACAATAACACCGTGAGAAACGTGGTTCTTGCATTGCCTTTTTCGATAAACTGCACCAGATAGAGTGGTATTAGGAGCGACAGGAAACAAAAAATGGATGTAATTACTATATTGGATTAAACTAATTAGTTCGGACTTGATTAATGACCGGCTTTGGACAGTTGATTGAGTTAACGAGTTTTAGAGGGTAAATCCGCCGTTTTTCCAGTCATAAAGTTCCACTTTGAGTGCATTTTATCTGGTTATAAAACCGACTTCCGGACGCCGGAAAATGGTTAAAAGGTTGCACCAAACTCCATTAAACGCCATACATGTGTAATAATCATGAGTTACAATTTAGCCTGCTGCTAATCTAAACTCGTCAAATTTACCACAAAATTAATAATAAACTCATTAAACCGAACCTAAATTGAACTTTAGAGCACTAATTCCACCACCTTTGGATTTAGACGAAGAAAACTCTTGCTAGTAATTGATTAGCAGGAAATTACCAGGTCTGAAAGAGCAAATAGGTAATTTCCCCGTACTGATTTAATAATAATGGTAATTTCCCCGTACTGATTTAATAATAATGGTAATTTCGATCAAAATTATCTTTGCTCAAGTTCTAGTGAAGTGAAACGTTAATATTTAGTAAGGCTTTAAGATCCAATATTGGCAAGTCTACTTAATGCGATTGTAAGCGCATAAAATCCAATATTACCATAGTTTTGAAGCTAAATTACACAACTAAGTGAAAATCTGTGTTATTTTAAGTGAAAACCTTGGATTAGGTTTACATTTAGATAGTATAGGTAGGGTTATTGGTGCTACCAGTTAGCACGAATGACGTTGAACAAATTTCTGGATTAAAACAACATTTTTCTAAATGTGTGTTTCACGTTTTAGGAATGGCAGGTTTTTGCTGTTGTCACCCTCATCCGACCGGTCCACGTCGTTCCAAAGTGTCTTGAACCAACTTAGGACTCGGTGGCAAGGTACCACCAAAACATGGATCACAGTGTGAAGGCGATGACGTCGCCGCGGGTTCTGGCACGTGCCCTGAACCCACACCGATTCGAAAACGACGAGCTGGAACATCTTTATCAGCGTTACATCTGCAAGTTGCAACATTCTAGTGTTGCTGCTGTGGTCGCCCTTTTCGTATTGCTGACCTTTTTGCTGGCCAATTTAGGACTGGTGAGTACCCAATAATATCATTTTTTTTAAAATAGCATTTCCCCAGTTTAGCGATCATTCAGACTGCGATACATTTCAAGTAGGTGTAGTTAATGATAGCTTATCTGAAGGCTGAAGCTAAACGTGCATAACCTAAAGAAACAAAGCTTTGATTCACTCCTATTTAGTGTTACACACTTTTTAAATGGGTGAATTCAAGTATGACGTCAGAGTGTGTGTTTTTGAGAGTGTGTGACGTTAAAATTGAGTTTGAATTGCTCTATCGACGCCATACTTGTTTACAACAGCGTCGGTATTTGTATAGCCTGGTTGCAGTTTTAGTGACTTTTGATTGGATTTTGTTGACGTTACAATTGGTTAGTGTTTTGTTCTAGATTTAACTGTTGTGAATAATAAAAGAAAAACCGCCTTGTCAGTTTTGGTTTAAGTCAAGCCTGTTGTTTTTAATACACAACATGTTCGAGGCAGGAGTCGTTTAACCAGAAGATGCATAATAAAACGATGTGTTTACATGCAACGCACGCAAAACGTTACAAGTATAGTTCTTTAAATAATCCTGACGACATGACAGTCAATTTCAAGCTTAATTTGTTAATTTCATGGTTAACAAGTCTATATTTACTGTTTTAATTATTTTAAGACTACTACCCTTTTAGACTAAGTTACGTAATGTTCGAAGATGACTCTTAAGAACAAAACAATATACTGTTTCTTATACTGTCAAACATGAATCTTGCAAGAACAGAGTCCGGCCTTGTTCGGATCATAGCAGGTATTACGTGTGATCTGTCCGTTACCATCAATCAGCAAGCAATTAGTTAGCAATTTCAGCCTACTATAGGTGGCAATTAGACCGCTATACAATTTATGTTAGATGTTGTTCCGCTATAAATTGAAACTGTTGTTTTTGCAGGTATACACCCAGACAGCCAATACTCAAAACGTTTTCCATGCCGCCCACTGTATCCTGTTCGCTTTGCTGCTGGGGTTCCTGCACACCCGATACATGCAGGACGCGTATTTGCTCTGGGTGTGTTACGTGGTGCTCTTCTTCTTGGCCACTTTTTGTGCGTTGGCGCTGCCTTTGTATCCCAGCAGTACCGCTGTCAAGGTAGCCGCTGAAGGAACATGGCAGGTAATTAGAAAACTGACAGCTGGAAAGAGGAATGGAATATTATACAGGGTGGTCCAGTTTTAAGTGTCAATAATTCATCATTCGATAGCCAATCAAAAAATAAGTTGACTTGCATTATGTCATTTTTCTAAAAAACGTTTCCTAAGGAACATACAGTCCTCCAAATTTCAATTTAAAAAATCGTTTTATAGTGTAAAACTGAACATTCAAGACTTGTGAGAGTCCAAATTTGTACCGAATAGTCTAAAAACTTGCTATTTACTACTAGGAATAGTCTTATAATTCGTTTTCTCAGACTGCCATCCTGGTCGAGTGTCTGAAACTGGATTTCAAGAAGTAAAAACAGTCCGGAAATCAAGACAAAGATTGTATTGTGCATGAAACCCATTTTTTACTTCTAAAGATAATCTAAAAGTTGACTTAAGCTAGAACTGACTTTACTAGGACTAAAGAGAGTCCAAAAGTCTATTTTCAGGACTTTAATTGGTGTAGAACTCAATTTTCTGGACCGGAACAAGTCTAGAAGTAAATACAATTTTGGACTATTTCATTTCTATAAATTAGTTCTTAAGACTAATATCGTAGCATTTGGTACCAAAATTTTTTACTTTTATTACTTTACTTTTTGACTTGAAACTTGACTTTTGGAAATAGTCTTAAACTCGATTTTTCAGTCTTAAAAAGCACTAAAAACAGTCTGAATTTCTTAAAGATGCTACAATTTATTGCCCCTATGAGTTTAGTTAATTTAAAAGTGAAGAAGCTTGAAATAACATTTTCAAGACTATGGACAGTTTACAAACTGGCTTTTAAGCCTGATAAGTCAAAAACTTCGTAAAGATAGGTTGTAACACAATCTAGATTTTTAAGAAATAGTTTTTAGCTCGAATTTTTAGCACTGAGGTGTCTAGAAGTCGATTTAATAGTGACAAAGCTTGGAATGCCATTTTAAGTCTATGAAGAATGTGAAAATTGTTTTTTAAATTTGCTGTGTCAATAACTTGGTGAAGATAGTCTTGAAACTCGATTTTCCAAGCTGAAAGCAGTTTTGAAGCACTAATAATTAATAGTCCAGAATCCTGAGAAAAGAAAAAGCAAAGTAAAAGTTAGTTTTCAAAATAATTTTCATGAATCTAATATCAATGTCCTCTATCTAAGACTATTTTGAAGACTAAAATATTGAAATTTGTCCCAAAATTATGAAAAAACTTACTTCAAATGCAAATTTTAAGCTTCTGATGTTTGTTCGTCTGTTTTTCATTGGTTCATGGTCACTTTTTGGTGTTCAAGTCAATTTTTAAGGTTTAAATGTATGAATTTGTAGTTAAAAATAGAGATTCTAGAGAAAGTAGTTTTTTATGTCTACAAATCAATTTTCAATATTAAAGTGTCTCGATTTGCATGAAAACTGGTTACAAACACAATTTTTAAGCTTCTGAAATCAATTTTTATTTTTTCTAAGTCAATTTTCAAAACTAAAGTCTTTCAGTTTGTCTGGAAACTATGAAAACTGGCTACAATGAATTTTTTTAAGCTACTTAAGTAAATTTTCCGTTTTCGGTCTTTGAACGTAATAACTGAATTATCTCGTAAACGAAGTTTTAAATCAGAATTTTATAAGAGGTAATTTCTTTTTCATCGTGAACAGTGAAATTTAAAAAAACTGTAATTTTTGAAAAATGAGAGACGTAGAAGATAAGGCAAAAACATTAAAACCATCTTCCTGTATCTACGGTACTGGAGAATTTTGGCAAACGTCATTCATAATGAGTACTAATTTCATAAGGGCTTGTTCCAAATTTGATCAAAATTGCTCCAACGGTTTGACAGTTATGACAAAAAAACGATTTTTTAAACAGAAATTTGAATGAATGTATTTTACTTAGAAAGCATTTTTCAGTAAAATGACATAATGCATGTCAACTTATTTTTTAATTGGCTATGGATTGGTGACTTATTGACATTTAAAACTGGACCACACTGTATAGGGTGTCCCTGAAAGGGGCAGCAAAGTTCAAATTCAAAATCAATTCAATCAATTTTTAATCGAGAAGTTTTGTGTAGGGCCTAGATGTCAAACATGTAACATGTAGTGTATGATACTACTTGTAAGAATACAAATAAGCTCTGCAATTATCAATTTTTGGATTAAGACAAATATGGCTAAATCGCTTTATTTTGACCCCAGCTAACTACACCAGAGCGTTGTAAAGACCTTTCTGGGAACACCCTGTATATCTTCTGAAGCAAGAAAGTCGAAACTAAAACTGCGTTTTACTGTCACCGGCTTAAAAAAAGTAATTTCCGCTCTAATAGCTCCGTTGGAACCTTTACTTACCGGTAAATTGATATCGTTTATGTAGATGTGGGTTTCGAATGTCACACATGAATATAGCAATACGATTTAAACGGATTCAGCCTTATCCTTCTGTGTTTATGTAGACGTCAGTGGGGTGGCGTTTTAACGTGGGAGTCGCTTCAATTACGCAAAATGACGTCGTTGGCGGGCAAAAAACCGTTCTTGAGGAGATGAAGAGTATTTTTTATTTTTTTATATGTCACAATACTACTTTACAATTAATAACTACTTTAAAAATGTTAAATACCGACTGATATACAGGCCCACAAATTTTTGCTTTTATCAAAGTATCTAGGCCACACTTGCTTATTTCATGCGTTTCAACGTGTAGATACTAATAATTTGATAATTTTCAGGTTGTTTTTGTGGTGTTTCTGGCTTACTCCATGATGCCCTTAAGATCCTGGGTGGCTGCCCTTTTCGGTTTCTTATTGTGTGCAGCTCACGTGGCCGTTACTGCAGTATTGGCGACTGATTTTCCCCATTTACGTTGGCAACAGGTGAGCCAAAAACTTTACTTATTTACGTCAGAAGTGCTGAATTTGCGGCAAAATAATTTTAGACACACGTGTAGTAAGGTGAATTTTCCTCAACTCTTGGTTGAAGATTGAAGTAGAAATTTAAATTATTAGGCAAAATTTGCTAACAGGTAAAAGGTATTACAAAAGGATAAAAATGAAACAAAAGGTCTTTTCCGGCTTTGAAGGTATCGCAACAACGTTGCTGTTCGCTCGAAACGAAATAAGGAAGACGTAGGTATAATTTATTTAAGGATCGCACTAAAACGTTGCACGGTTCACTGAAAGCAAAACGGAAAAATTTATATTCAGCTCAGTTACGGTAAAATTAAATTTTGCCGGAATTCATCCGTTTGCTCAAAAGTACAGCCTCAAGATGATTTATGCTTTTTTTGTTCCGGCATAAGAGCTAAAACGTGCCTTTACCCAGTAAAAATTGCCCAACCAATTCTTCTAGCATGTAGTATAATACCAATTATTTGCATTTTGCAAGAAATCAAGAAAAGTATTGTGAATTTATGAAAGTTAATTTTAAAAACCAGAGCTTTACTAAAATAGATTATCCCACTCTATTTAGCTTCAAAGCAATTTGATAGATTGACGAAAACTACCTTTTGTACACATTCTAAAACCGTGTAACGGGTACAAACAAAGCCGAAATAAATCAATAACTGATTTTTTTCCTTTTTGAACAACACAATAAGCCCCTTCGGGTTGTACCATAATAAAGCCCCGTTGCATTGAAAATTATTGTCCAATTTAGTTCACTTGAGGCAATCAGCTGGTTAAATAATGAGACAAATCACGTTTGCATCGTAAAATGCTTGTTACCCTGTGTACATTTTAATTTTTCAATTAAAAGTTTTAAAAAAAAATCACTGGAGTTAAATCAGGATAGCAGGAAAAAACCACAGAAAATTCTGAAACTGAATCAATTTTTCGCTTAAATTACCTCATCTATTCTCACGTTGAGACCACAGTTTTTAATTTCCCCTGCTAAGTGCGCCATGTTTTCTTTTATAATTAAACGTCAATATTTCAAAACTTTCAGGTCTGTTTCTCTAACCTTTTCGATTTAACTTAAACAAGAAGAGGCTCGTAAATTTAATTCGTAGCCGCTCCAATGTTTAGTTTGCCATTCCCAGGTTATTACGGATAAACATTTTGATATTAAAGCATTATCCGGACTAGTAAAGAAAAAAAAAATTGTTTCAGTTGGCGGCTAATGTGGTGGTTTTTATGTGTGTCAACATCGTAGGCGTTTTCATGCACAACCTGATGGAACATGCCCAACGGAAAGCGTTCATAGACACGCGAAACTGCATAGCCGCACGTCTGGAAATGGAGGACGAAAACGAAAAGCTTGTAAGTTTATCCTTCTTTACAAAATCTGGAATCGATTTCCTGTTCGGTAAGTCTGGAAATCATCTTACCGGAAACGGAATTGATATATTTTTCAGGAACGGCTGCTTTTGTCGGTGCTTCCACAACACGTGGCCATGGAAATGAAAAACGATATCATTTCACCGGTCGAGGGTCAATTTCACAAGATCTATATCCAGAAACATGAAAATGTTAGGTGAGGTCATCTTTTTATGTCTTTTTGCGTCTACGGTTATAACAACTTTCAATTGTTGATTGTTTAGTGTTCTAGTTTGAGGTCGTTACATCGACACTGCATGCATAAGTCACCATTGTGTAGGAGCAAATGGATTTGTAAACGTAATCGTTCTTTTTCCGTCTATAAAAGATAAAAGGATTTTATATAAGAGTTTCCACTCAAAGTGAATAGAACGTCGTTTGAGTATAAGATAAAGTTACCCGAACTCGAGCTGAGCGCACTGATTTAAGCTTTATAAGCGGACTATTACTCTTTCTATCCAGTTTTGATAGAATTTATACTTGTATAGTGTTCAATTAAAATCGTTCTGCAGTTTAACCGGGAAAAAACCCAATGATTACATTTATAGATGTTATTTACTAGCTGTGTTTAAAACACCGTAAAAACGCCACTAACGACCGCAATAGTAGTTGTACCGTGCGTTTAATTGCTCTGCTAAATGTCATCCATTATAGTTATTGTGACAAATTGTGCACTATTTTTTGCCTTAAAAGGCAGTCATCCTCGGAATAGTTTAGATAGTTATGTTAAATTACAATTTCATGTTATGTTTCAAATCGAACACTTTAAAAGGAGGAAGTAGTTAACTAGGAGTAATGTAATAATTTGAAGTTTCGCTTTAAAATTAAGTAAATTATCTTTTGCAGCATTCTGTTTGCGGACATTGTTGGTTTTACAGTGTTGGCCTCCCAGTGCACCGCCCAAGAATTAGTTCGTCTGCTTAATGAGCTTTTTGGCAGGTTTGATCAGCTGGCTAATGTGAGTATAGCTCCACTCCTATATTTTTCATGATTACGATAAAAAGTATTGTCGGCAATATTTATTTGCAAATTTTAGAAAATTATGGCTTAAATCGTTATGAAGTTTAGAATGTAATTTTCAAGGCCGTAACGCGAAACTCGCATGTAAATTTCCAATTAGGCCTCACGAACTTTCCAGTCTGATTGAATCACTTTTGGCAGAGTTTTGTTTGTACAACTTAAAAGTAATGCCACTGAATATAAAGTTGTTAATTCACGACCTTAACTGATGTGCAATTTGGCACGAAAAGTAAACTGGATTTATTTGTCCGCGTAAATTTTTTGTTAGACCTCATTCGATCGACAAAGATTTTATATAGGCGGGTTTCAGGATAATCATTGTTTACGTATCAAAATCCTTGGCGATTGTTACTACTGCGTGTCGGGGCTGCCGGAGCCGCGGTCAGATCATGCGCACTGCACCGTGGAAATGGGGCTGGACATGATCGACGCCATTGCCAGCGTCGTCGAAGCGACAGACGTCCAACTAAACATGCGCGTCGGCATCCATTCGGGTCGTGTGCTTTGCGGTGTCCTGGGGCTCCGCAAGTGGCAGTACGACGTCTGGTCGAATGACGTCACTTTGGCCAATAACATGGAAGCAGGAGGTGAACCGGGGTAAGTCTATAACTCGAACTTAGTCACATATAACTTGGCCAAAACTATCAGAATACAAACAATTTCCTTTATAGGAGAGTCCACATCACTCAAGCCACTTTGGACTATCTAGGAGGGGAGTACGAAGTGGAACCTGGTAATGGCGGTTCTAGGAACCAGTACCTACGAGATCACTGCGTGACTACTTATTTCATAGTACCACCAGCTCGCAGGAGAAAGGTGAATATACCATTTCGTACCCATCTACCACGTACCACAACACCAATACTTGTTTTCAAGCCTCTCAGCCCTAGTTTTGCATAAGGCAGATATTTTCAAAGTTTATTGTTTCTAATCATCACGAGTTGAAATGTTTGGTCTTTAAAGGAAATTTGTTGATTTTACGTCATTCAACATCCTCTAACTTGTTGGCTTATTATTTGAACAGCAAATCGGGTCGATTTGTTTATTCTGTTGGATGCAAACAAAATAGGTTTCTGTACTTGTGTGGCTCCTTTCCACTTTGCTTTAAAGCCGTTAACTTATTTAAAAAAACAAAACAAAAACCGAGCAACTTGCCAAATTTCGTTTTTGCTTGATTCATTAGTCCGGGAGTATAATTCACTTTCGTTAATTGACACCAGTAAGTTGACAAAGTAATACATTTTGTTAACATAAAATAAACAACTTTACACGTACTAATCCACATTGAAATTCCCTTGTGTGTGTGTGTGACTAACCAAAAACCATGCCCCGTTCGTCTCCCCGTTGTTGCTTTGGTGACCACGTCCATCATCAGCCCCTGTTGTTCAACACGCTCCAGGTGCGGTCCGCCCTTGGTGCTGCCCAGCGTCGCAAACTCAGCTTCAAGAACGTCAGCAACGTGGTGGTGCAGCTGCTCCATTCGATTAAGTACTCCATGGAGGTACCGTTCAGCAACATGGCGCTTCAGCCGGACATGAAGGCGACCAGTACCAGAAAAGTGAGTGTCTGTTTTGTTCCGCTCGGTTTAATCACTTTTGAGCACAGTTTTTTGTTTGTAGAGCGATATTGGTAAGTTTAAAAAAATGGTTTTTTGAATCCAAATCGCTCTACGTATTGCACAGAACAGTAAATTAGGAACTATCACGGCAGCACAAAATATAGAAATCAATGTCAGTTATTGACGATTTTAGAATCTTCTCAGCACAGGGGCGTATAAAACACACTCAAAAGCACTTATGCACCTCTAAAACTATTTTAGTGTATTAATAAAGAGTAGGTAGAAAATTGAAACGTGCATGAGTGTTGTAGTGTTTAGCTGTATTATCGATCATACAGATTTGCATGATATTTATTGGAAAAAGCGTTTAAAGGACACAAGAAAGCGTTCGGGATTCAGTTTAAAACGTTTTTACGCTCCTTTTGCCCTTTAAAAGGCTATACAGTGTGGAACAGCCAAATGGAATAAATTCGATAACGAATAAATGAGAGCGTGTTGGGAAAAACGCTTGGACACGTCGATTTGTATTTTTAGATGCGCATTTATTAAAAAAAATAAAAATTATATAGGGTGTGTCATGTGACAGTGGCCGATACCAACTTTCTTATTTTAAATACAACCCCCTGTATATTATTAGTTTTTTGGATTCTTCAGAAAATTCTAGACATAATTCATGTACAATGTCCCATACCTATCTTCAACTGTTTCGGAAATATTAAGTGTTTTCAGATGTATTACAACAATTAACATTAAAAAAAGAAAATTATTTTATTTCACAAATTCGCTACATTACACTCAATACTTATTTTCACGAACATTTTGAACATCTCTTACATTGAAATTAATGTTTTTTTGTTTTTTTTTACATTATTTGTGAAATAAAATAATTTTCTTTTTTTAATATTAATTTTAGTAATACATCTGAAAACACTTAATATTTCCGAAACAGTTGAAGATAGGTATGGGACATTGTACATGAATTATGTCTAGAATTTTCTGAAGAATCCAAAAAAATTATAATATACAGGGGGTTGTATTTAAAATAAGAAAGTTGGTATCGGCCACTGTCTCATGACACACCCTATATAATTTTAATTTTTTTTAATAAATGCGCATCTAAAAATACAAATCGACGTGTCCAAGCGTTTTTCCTAACACGCTCTCATTTATTCGTTATCGAATTTATTCCATTTTGCTGTTCCACACTGTATAACGAGTTAACGGTACTTATATCTAAACCTAAATGGCTTTAAATATTGCATGATGGTGTCGTTTACATTTTCTAGGACGCGGTAAGTGTACTGCTACCTAACCACTTAACAGAAATAGGAATAGGGCAAAAATAGTGAGTTAAAAGAAGTGTGGTAAGTTTTTCGTTCACCACTAGTCATTTTTTTTTTTAATCATCATCACCATCACATTCCCGAGTGCCATACATATTGGTATTCGAGCTCAAAACTGTGCAAGTCCTTTTTCCACTTTGCACAGAACAATTTAGAAGAAAGTAACAATTTAGTGGCACGTTTTTAACTCATTAGGAAAGGAGTTAATAATTACAATGCGTTAAAAACGTCCACCTGTACAACGTATGGCTTATAGGTAGCTGACCTGCAGAGGGTGCTGCACAGAGACCCTTCGGGGGAACCCCTACAAGATGCTCAGTCTAGTAGTAGGAATGTGAGTGAATTTCAAAATTTTTTTCAACGCTGTACAGTTATGTGTTTTGTCAGTTTCACTCTTATTTGGAGGCAACACAAACTTTTCTATAATAAGAGTGAAACGTGTGTTTTCTTATGTTCTCACGAATTTTTTCATTATTTCGCTTACACTCACTTGTTTGTAAATAACGCTACATTTCCATTCTTACTGGCTGTATTGGGTTTCTTAGGCACTACCCCATGCCTAAACTATACGCTTCTATTATCATTTCTATTAGAATGATATTTGTGAGCACACCGACCTGATATATGTAAAAAGAAAAAAATCAAAAAAAGCTTACTCACCCTATGCAGGATATTTTGTTGAGTTGCATGGGCGTAGTGTTAACTTATTGTTCATAGCGATATAGGAGGATTTAATTATTTTAACGCTTGGCTTTTGGTCACGCCTTTATTCGGAAATAGAAGAAATTTATAGGGTGGTCCAATTTAAAAGTTTAATTAGAACCAAGTACTGATTTATACATTTTAATTCTTTACCTTGACTGACTTGGTATAGATTTTTCTGGTTTAGAAAATGTTGATATTTGGACCACTCTATAAGTTACAACATTTTAGTGTTAAACATAATCATATCTGTTTCTAACCGAATTGGTTTAAACGTGTCAAAACATTATAGTTTACCAGGATTATTTGCTTTGCTGCACGTTTTTTTTTTTTACGTCAAAACCTCATTTACAAAACTTCATTCCTGTGAACATATAGTTTTTGGCTAACCATTTTGACCTCTTTATTGTCGTTACTTGAAGTTTTCTCAATTATCAAATAGCTATTTATGTAATCAGTTACGAAAAGATCGATTTTGTGTAACGAATGAATGTTTGTAGGGCGAGCGCAGCGAGGTCCTACAATTTGAATGAGTTACACAATAAGACATTTTCGAAACGTGTTGCATACATAATTTTTTCTAATTTTGACCAAAAAGCGGTAAAAACCATCTTTTAAAGTGATTTAACACAAATATTCACTTTCATAGCACCTTGTATAAACTGTGACAACGACATGTTATGATGGATGTCGCCCATATGTTTCTACGGAAATGCATAAAAACAGGGAGTGATGAAATGAACTTTTCATAACTAGTTACATAAAGTGATACTTTATGTAACTAGTTACATAAAGTAAAACGTTTTGTCACTCTAATCAGTTTTGAAAAGTGTCACTTTATATGCCAAAATTAGAAAAATATTTTTTTCTCTCTAAATTATGTATGCAACACGTTTCGAAAATGTCTTATTGTGTAACTCATTCAAATTATTCATTCGTTACACAAAATCGATCTTTTCGTAACTGGTTACATAAATAGCTATTACATCATTAATTTGATTTTCATAACTTTGGATTTTTGTCCGTAGATAATATGAATGTGTGTAGTATAGTTTGCAAGAAAACACTAAATTTGTCGTGTCTAACATTAGCTTGGTGTATGTGGCTTGTAGGTGCTAGAACTGCAAAAGGTGCTCCATGCCGAAATTTCATCCGATAAGGAGCAAACCCTAACCACCTCTAGGGCTACGGGCAGTCACGTGAGTGTCGCTCGTTGCGATTTGACCTCAATCCGATCTAATACAGTTAATACCGAGTGTGGAGTGTTCTTTTTCACGTCAGCGTTATTCTATTGAAAAGTGTTTTAACGCACCCTGTTTTACTGTGCGCATAACACAAAACGTTGTTGTAGTTAGTTCGCTTTTTTCACACTCTAAACCGCTTACTAAAAACCATTCAAAGGTTTCTTCCAGTCATTTACGGAAAAAAGTTATGGTGCTGTGATTTTTAGAACAAGGTGACGGAGAAGTTTAAGAGACCGTTCAAAAAGAGACATTCGAGTGTTTATCATCAGCCCTCGAATAGGGTGAACAAGTATTTGGCTCAGGCGATCGAGGCCCGTAGCGTTGACAGGGAAAAGTCCACTCATGTTAGTTTGTTCACCCTGTGTTTTAAGGACAAAATGAAGGAAAGCCAAGTAAGTATAGGTACTGATAGTAACATTAATCCTAGTTAAGCATCAAACTACAGATATGCAAAGTAAAACAACTACACTAAACCACACATTTTTTCTTGTTCTGTTACAGTATCATGACGATTTGGATGTGGGTTACAGTTCAACTCTAGCATGCGCCCTTGTACTTTTACTACTGTTGGGCACTCTTCAAGCTGTAGTCTTACCCAGGACTATAATTCTACTGCTACTCTTCCTGGTTGCTTTTATTTGGATTTCCGCCGTTTTAATTCTACTCTTAGCCGTTAGATTGCGTTGGATCATTTGGGATATCTCACACAGCTTCGTACTTAGACTAGCCATCACCGTATTTACCATCGTTCTGATTTACACGGTGGCCCAAGTGAATGTGGTGAGATTCAAGAGTTTTGTGGTTTAGTATTCAGATTAATTGTGGAATTTGTTAGTTTACTTGCCGTTCGGAGGAGCCTTGCATATCTCACAGTACTTTGAACATTACCCTAGACACTGGTTCTCCATTGGAGAGGGATCATAGGGCGTGTCCTTTACCACAATATATTGTGCTGTCGTGCTCTTTAGGGTATTTGGCAGTGGCGATATTTCTGCGACTCCCCATTCTCTTAAAAGCTTCGCTCCTATTGATTATGTCCACGGTGTATATTTTGTTGATTGAGCTGTCGCATATCGATTTATTTAATTGTTATGACAGTCGAGTAGGGTGAGTTTTACGCTAGTTAAGTGTAAATTGTTTTTAAGTGGTTTGAATGTACAGGTCAATTATTCCGGTGCACGTGATCAGTGTGGTGGAGGTGCTAATGTTTGTCTTGGCCGTGCTTTTGCATGGTAGACAAGTAGAGTGGACTGCACGTTTGGATTTTCTATGGCAAGTTCAAGCCAATGAAGAGAAGCGGGAAATGGACGCCTTGCAGCACTCCAACAAAAGGATTTTATTCAATTTATTACCTGCTCACGTAGCCACCCACTTCCTGGACAACCAGTTCCGGAACAACATGGTGAGAACTACTTTATTATAGAACATTTTAGTGCGTCGTTTTTTTTAAATTATTATTTAAGCTTTCGATTGTGTGCTGGCAACATTTATGATTTTGCTCTCTGTTATGTTTTTCTGTCCATTCTAGATGTTCATTTTTGTTGGATGTTGGCCGCACCCGAACAGTTTTAATACAAAAATTCCGCCCATTCTCTTACAGAATACTCTATCACAGGAACTGTACCATCAAAGCTACTCTCGAGTCGGAGTCGTTTTTGCTTCCATCACAAACTACCATGAGTTTTACACGGAATTAGACGGCAACAACCAGGGAGTGGAATGTTTGCGGTTGCTCAACGAGATCATAGCGGATTTCGATGATTTGCTGAGCGAGGATCGATTCAAGTCGATTGACAAGATCAAAACGGTGGGATCTACTTATATGGCCGCTGTTGGCTTGATGCCCGAGTATCGAATCCTTGATGATGACGATGTCACCGCCGGCATTTTCCTGGGGACGTTGGTCGAGTTTGTGTTTGCCATGCGCGAGCGACTTTTGAACATAAATGAGAATTCGTATAACAATTTTATGTTGCGTGTGGGTGAGTACAGTATTATAAAAGAAAATTTTTTACTTTAAGCTTCTTGTTTAATGTTGTACTTTTTTAGGAATTAACATAGGACCTGTGGTGGCTGGTGTTATTGGGGCCCGGAAACCACAATACGATATCTGGGGTAATACAGTGAACGTAGCTAGTCGTATGGACTCTACAGGATTACCCAATCACACCCAAGTGACTGAAGAAGTGTACCAAGTACTTCGTAACCATCCGTACGAATTCCAGTGCAGAGGCAAGGTCAAAGTCAAGGGCAAAGGCGATATGACTACGTACTTTTTGATTGATCGGAAACAGCCTGGCACATTGCGAGTGGAGGAATTAAACAGTTTTCGAGCCAACTCGAATAACAGCAACTCCAACAGTCAGTCTTCTGTGGACTCTGATTGGACGTTGTCTAATGCTATTTTTTTTAGATATAAACAATATGTACGGAGGCGTGGCCACACCTTTAGCTCTTCTGCACGGCGACAATGCTCGCACCAAACACATTCCGGTGCCGAATCGTCCTAATCCTAGAGAAGATAGTTTTAGGAACGTGATGCGATTGCCTCCTCTTAGGGAAACCAATCATCGGGATCATGGCTTAGGCAATTGCGAAAATGAGCCTCTTCTTCCTGGTGCAATTCCTAGATTCAACAATAGTAGAAACGGCGCCGGTAAATGCCAGGAAGATCATGCTCAACCACCCCCTCTTCCTCCTCATAAAGGAGTAGGCTTCCCTGTTAACAATAACAATAATATGGTTTCAACTATAAATGTCCCGTATGCGAGGTAAGAAAGTCGACACATTGATCAACAGTTTTATTTTGATTTGTCTAATACCAGCAAACAAACCGCATCACCTGCTGCTGAAATGATGAGATACAACCCACCCTGGCCTAGAGGGCAGCAACAACAGCAGCAGCAGTCTTTCGTGCCTCCAGACAACCTTAAACCATATTTGAAACCATTACCTAAACCTCCTGGAAACGAATCACCAAATCGGCCCCACAGAAAAATTTACCAAAACCCGAATCAAAGCAGCGTTCAAAGTCGAAACAGTCCACCAATGGTACTGAAACAACAAAACATCCTGCAACAAAAAGCCATGCCGGAAATATTCAGACCAAGGCCTGCGGCTCATAGTCCTTTACATGGAAGAAAAAGCCCTCGAAGGCATAGTCCCTTGCAGCGACACTATTCTGATGAAAGTTTGAGTGGTGGTTTTTACGGAAGCGGAGGAGTACCTCAACGGATTCATTCTTCGGCCGATGAAATCAGT
The DNA here is from genome assembly GCF_016097725.1 of Ips typographus. Classification (NCBI taxonomy): domain Eukaryota; kingdom Metazoa; phylum Arthropoda; class Insecta; order Coleoptera; family Curculionidae; genus Ips; species Ips typographus. The sequence goes on along the minus strand of NC_138425.1, from coordinate 12,246,603 downwards.
TCGCTGAATCATTCTCCTAGTATAAGCAGTTCAGACGAGAGCTACAGCAGGACAACGGACGCGGACGCATCTCCTTGCGTTAGCCCTCCATTACCTGCTGATACTCAACAATTTTTATTTCCTTCTGATATTCAAGTGAGTAGTAGTGATAGTTATCTACCAAATTTGGTTTTTGTCCTTATGCATAGAGATTTCACGATTTTCTCTCACATAGGTAAATCCCCTTTCATCACCGGAAGTGTCACCAAAAGCCTCTTTAGACTACATCCCACCTAACTGTTCGTTGCGTAACAACAACTCCATAGAACGTTCCAACCCTAAAAGAAACAATTTACCCCCAAGTGCAGTTTTAGCTATTGCAAACACAGCTGATTCTATCATAACTAGTCCTCCATGTTTGGATGGCGAGGACAGCTACAAAGGCGAGAGTTGTGCCAGCTTTGAATTCGTTGGCAAACCCAAAACAAGACCATCTAGAGCTATAAGCGTTAACGGTTCTCACAATTCCAATACTAAACAACATCTTTTGCTTAAACAAAGAAGTTTGGAAAACAAACGGATCAGAAACGACAGCGATTCAGCTCTTGAGTGCAATAAAGTGTCAAATTGTAAACGATCACCGAGCTTCAAGGAGGCGGAGGAAATCAGGGATCTGCTGAAAGAAGACCGAGGGAGTAGTTTTAATAAGAAGGATGGTTGTTGTCAAACTGACAAGAAAGATTTGAGGAAGTTGAGATCTTCACCTCTAGGTCAAGCCTTCATAAGGGACACCAGGATTTCACCTAGTTCGACAAAACTGACCAACTTGGAGGCGTGTGATAACATAGCCGGACCGTTTGAGCGCGAGATCCAGAAACTCCTGGACGAGCAAAACCTCTTGCAAAACATTCCTCCCAAGCTGGAGAACCAACCGATTAAGGACCTGGAACCGCTCGTAAGGTACGCTCCAAACAACAATAACCACCAGGTGGGATTGGCGGCGATCCAAGCGTTGGCGTTAGGGTTGCGCGTCAATCCCGCGCAGGGCAGCGTCACCCTGCAATGCATTTCCCCAACCGGCCGAGCAAGCAGCAAAGAGGGGTCGCTTAAGAGGGGTCCCTCCCCTCCCGGACCGCCCGAAACGCATAAACTGGCCAAAGTGTCGCCTCTTGACAGGTATTCATTGATTCCGCTCTGGCTTAGCGCTCATCATTTTTAGCAGGCCATACACTAACACCCATTTTTAATTTTTAATAATTATTATATTATTGTAGCAGTTACGTCATTATAAATTCTATTGTAAATTTTCTATCCAAAGGTTCTTTGAGGTGAGAACAAAGCTTACTGGTCATACAGTTAAACACTTGGTATAGTCTATACGGAGTCAGTTGAAACAACTGAAAACACCAAATTAGTCCCTGTCTTTTTGGAGTATGGGTGGCGTGAAAAGAAAAAAATATTGAGGGACTCAAAGGATTAAAGGCTTATTAATTCCTCACTCCAATGCTAACTATAAATACCCGACTACACTGCCTTTGCCACATGTACCCAAGATAGGATTGTCTTAAGAAAGCATATGAAGAAACTAAAAATAGATTTTAAGAGGCAGACCAATAAGAACTGTCTGGTAACCAATTAAAGGGTCTTAGGGGTGCTTAGGCCTAAAATTATTTGTGACACCTACTTCTCAAGTCCACATTGACTCCTCGTAAATTACTAGGGGAACAATCACATACAAATTTGCTCCTTTTTTCCTATGCTTTATGTGGTGTGTTGATCCAACCCCCTATTTTGACCTGTCCCAACTGACTTCATATAGACTATACATGTAAATGCAGTTTAATTGTTAGCTTTTAATAAATGTTTAAAGTAACTATAATGTGTACATATAAGCCTAGTATCAAGTAATGACGTAATTTGCTAAACATATTTTGAACAAAGCTCATTATAGGTGTGGGTGAAATGTTTTATCAAAAAACTGACAAAAATCGTTTGAAAAATGAGTTTTGGTTAGACTTTTCTTTTGACAACTCTGGTTTTTACGGCTGTTCGAAATATTAACATTCTACACAGACACACATCCACTAGACCATATGCTGCTTGCTCACTAACAATACGCTGCTAACATACCGCTATAGGTGATGGGAATATTAAATAAAAATACTAACCAAATATAAGTATCTTACCACTAAGAGAGACTAGACGGTCGGTAATTCAGATTTTACAGTTAGCAATTAACCAATCATCTAGACTTGTTTTTTAACAATGACTTTAACTTAAAACTGGATTATTATTGTAGGGTGTGTAGGACCAATGAGGAGACAGACGTAGACTGTGATATGCCCGAAGTGCAACCGAGAGATGACGATACCGACTTGGAGAGTTTTGAGCGCGAGGAGAAACGAATGGAGGAAGAGGCAGCTCAGGTATGGCTTTTCACATAAAATTGTTACATTATAGTTTGAAGTTTTTATTTCTTTTACACGCAGCGCCTTAGTCGAGAACTGGTAATAAAATCAATTAGATCAATAAAAAAAAATTTAAAAATGCGTTTTATTTCCAGGAGGCTGAAGTTAAAAGACTGCTTGAAAAGGAGATCCAAGAAAAATTAAAGAATCTTGACACGCCTACTATTGTGTTGGATAATCCAACGTCAGTCACCAATGCAGGTGGGGAAGGAAGGTATAAATATATGTTTTTAACTTGTGTTTCTGGAAATATTAATGGATTTTGGTTGTTTAGCGTGTCTGAATGGTCGGAAGATGAGGATGGGGGTGCTTCTGAACCTTTGTTGAATGATCGGGAGAGCACTGGATACACAACAGACGATCCAGCTTTGGAGAATATCAGCATGATCAACGAGGCCGGACTGACTGATGCTGAAGGTCTGTTGAAAACCTCGTTACACTGAAAATATTAATAGGACATTTGGGGTGATTTAGGAGCCTTGAGTGACGTTAACTCAGCATACAACGATCATAACCATGACGGGGGTGACATGGACGATAACACCAGCATGTCGTCCAGGGCATCTTCGCGGATCTTCGACTCGGACGCCATGATGTCTCTGGACTCCCTCAGCGCTCTCTACGATTCCGAATACGATAACTGTTACAGGACGGACGATGACTTAAACGCAATGCCAGACCTGGACAGACTAAATTATTTTTCGGTACCGGTCAGTGACGTACATTTGGCTAATATACGTTCGATGAGTGAGAGTATTACTAGGAATTTCGGACAGCCGCGAAATAGCGAAACGGATCCGGACAGTGATGTGTAGTGCAATTTTTTTCCGATAGATTACGCCTGAATTGAGTTTGAAGAACTGAAATACGACCAAAGGTAATCATTGAATGCGCTTGGCTCGTTAAATCAATATTCTTTTTTTCAGGATGTGACTTCCAAATTTCTCTATCAAAGATGGCACCACAGTACTTAGTAAAATTATCCACAAAATACTTAATGAAAAGACTGGATGTAAAAAGTCGTTACAAGAACCACGTGTTATTTTCGTGTGTAGAACCCTTCCAAACACTTAAATAAACACAAATTGTGCCTGTAAATTAATACTTTTTTGATTCTACGTGTTAATTCTAGTTTCATAGTTACCTCGTGATGTACATATTAGGCAACAAGTGTTTGGGGATTTTAACTGACTGTATATTATGACTTAATAACGTGGACTGAATTTTGTGATTCTAATCGTACCGTAATGTTTAGGTAGCTCTCTATTATACACTTATGAATCGGTATTGACAAAGACCGTTCAATACTGAAGCAACCAAAGAGAACGCCTTATTATTGTTATACATTATTTGGAAAATATTCTAGTATTGTGTATCTGTATGTTAAGTATATGTAACGACTCTAAATTCTTCTTTGACTTAACTATGAGAAATGATATTATTTATTATTGATTGTTGGAATTATTGTTAAAATTAGGAACAAATTTAGGTTTTGCAATCTGGGTACTCGGTATTTAAGTGCAATATCAGTTTTTTATTTGTATGATTTAAATTTTGCAGTAACGTGTTCAGTTTTCAGTTTTTTTAATGAAATTTTTATTGAGTTTTGTACTTAAGAACAATTATTGCTGTTGGTCTCTAAGAAAAAATCTCCTATGTATATTATTACGGTATAGTTAGTTATATTTACTGCGGTGTTTTATTCTTAACGTATATAATTATGTATAAAAAATATTAGTTCTTTTGATATTAAAGCTGCGTTCTTGAATGCGTAAGTTGTAAAATGTTAATTTACTGTGATTACCACTAGATTAGCGGATAATCGGTGATAAAACACATTGACTTGTGTAAATATAATTAATTTCCAATTTTAGTTTTTGTTTTATTTGATCTGATTGGTCCAGATTGTTGTTTTTATTTATTACTTTCATATAAGTGACGAATATGTTAAATATCATTCAAGAATTAAAATAAAACAGCATAAATCATGGAGTTTCTTGTAGAATGTCTAAATTGTATTTGGGTTCGGGCAGGGCAGGTTGGTGTCCTTTCGCCGAGGCCAAATAAGCTTTGGCCAGGTGGGTTTTGCCGGTCTTGTGATGCAAAACTGCCAAATTGTTAAAGGCCGAGGCATGTGTGGAATCCGCGCACAAGCATAAATTCAGACACTGTATGGCCAGGGCGACGTCTCCAGCGGCCTGAAGGAAAAAAAAAACGGAAAAAAAGCAATTCCCCCAGGTCACATACGCGGCGTCGTTCGGTTTCATTCACTCGGAAGAAGTACGAATAACCACCACAAAGTTGCACCAGCTTCCAAGTACTGGGTACTTGTATTGTTCCGCTTTAGTACCCAGATTGATTCGAATGAGCGAGGCTAATTTGAAATTTAAATCGCCTGATGTTTAATGTAAAGCGGTCTGCATCCCATCCATATATAAAGGCCTACCCGGACTACCTACTTGTTAGAAAAAGGCTCTGCATACCTATGGTAATACTTTGTCAGGCCCCGATTGACGTGTACAAATTTGCGAGCCAGTTTAAATGCATCAGATTAAAAGCCAGACGAGGGTAATTCCTAAAATTCCACTTTTTTTAAACCTTTTTCGAACCTATATTATTTAAATAGTTTTGTCACATTTACAAAGTGGAACAACATGAAGAAATGTGTTCTATTTTTAAATGGAACCTTTTTCGGCATAATTACACTTTTGAAAAAAAAAATGGTATTTTGTGTTTATGCTGAGAACGATCTTAGGTTCAGCTTTTTAGAAAATAATTGTAAATAGTACTTACTATAGCGACGTAGGACAGATTGTACCAAACATCCGCTTTGATTAAAGGATCAATAGCCAAATCTAAAGCCCTTTGAAAGCAAGCCAAAGTCAAATCGAGCTGTTGCGAATACAAACAGCACAAACCCAGGTTGTTGTACAATTCTGCTGAATGTGCACCCATAGCCAAGACTCGTCTGAAACCTGACTGGTATACAGGGTAACTCAAACAAACTTTCAAATATACCTATAATATCGGAGAGCCAATTCGGGTTGATTGTTGTAAAAATGATACATTCCGATACAAGCTATGGCTTCGGTATTAGTTGCGTCTTCAATTACGATACTCCTGTAATACTTTACCGAGGCCTGGGGCTCGTTCAGGGCTTCGGTGATGCGGGCCAGTTCGGTCATAATCGAGACGTCGTTGGGAAACTTTTCCAAACCTTGTTTGCAGATCTCGGTAGCGGTTAAAGGTTGATCTACAATACTTTTTAGCAATTGTACTAATGTTGTAATACGAACCAATTCGTAAGTAAATGCGTATCAGTCTTATGTAACTTTCTACATGGGGGTGTTGTTTCAGAGCGCTTTTGATTTGCTGTTCAGCATCCCTGATTAGGTTCAAAGCGGTGTAGCATTTAGCTAATTGGATTTTCCACCACCAGTCCTATGATTGACTATAACTGAATACTCTGTGAAGATTAAAAAGTTTCTTATACCTTAAATTCGCAAGCTTGAGTTGCCAAAACAGCCAGCTCCATTGCGTTCCTAATATCACCCTCATGATAGAACAAGTACTCAAACAAGGGCTTGTTCAGTGCTTTATTTTTTGCATACTTTGACAGATTTAATCGCGATATTTGTATGAAAGGACCTAAAATTCATCACTTTAACTTTGTAGAGAAACAAATTTTGGGAGGTTTACCGTCTTTTTGAGTTAACATAGCGGCTGTTCCTAACCTGATAGCTCTTGCAGATTGACCGGTGGCCCCCCTTGACGTTCTCAATCGTTCCAGAGCAGTCCCGGGTCTAGTTGAAAAAGTAGCAGGGCGCACCACTCCTGAAATAGGTCGACCTGTTGAAGTTCTCGGTCGAGCCCTACAGAAGAACAATAAATAGTTTTTGTGTTTCAAAAAAATTTAAAACTATACAAGCATTTACCCTAATGACTTGGTGGGTGCTGCGGTGTTTGTGGTTTTCAAGGAGGTACCAGGACGTGGAGCTGTGGCCACCACGTTACTGTCCATAAAATCATCTTGTGGTGATGCATCTTCGCTTTCCAAGTCATCCACATAGACCTAAGGGAGATTAAATAAAAACCCTTCTTGAAACAGGAATAACTCACTCGTTGAGTTAGAGCGCGCATTTTTAGGCACCAGGTTGCTTGGTCCAGTGGTTGTTTGTCCAGGATACTGCAGCATACTTCGATGCATTTATCATACCTTCTTCGACGGTATAAGCTAAGTGCTAAATACAGCGGGTCCATGTTTAGACTGATGGAGAAACTGAGTTTTATTTTGTTTGTATTATGTGCACTGGTTGTCAGGGTTTAGAGCAATTCAGTTAGATAGAAAATCAATAAGTTTGTTGTGGTTTTGCTCTTTTGGTAAACAACACTGTACCTGATTCAGATTAATTAATCAGTAAACTAACTAAAATAATTTACCCTAAACTTACAGATCTTCAGTCAAATTCCTCTCCCTTTGTATGAACTGGTCTGGTATAAATGACACATACTGTAACCAACTGTAACTGTCATAATAAACCAAACATGGATGTGTCCCAAGTGTCCCTTAATGTTCAAAGCACAAAAAAACAGCCACGCTTCCGTCTTCCGATTAAGGAGTTTACTAAGCCTTTGAAAGATTCCTCTAAAGAGTTGCACGAACTCCTAGATGAAACTGAATTGCTCTTAATAAATGATCTTTTCAACAAAGAGGATGGTAGACGAATGGACAGGCAAAAGCTGAAAGAAGTCCTGGCTAACATAGCCATGATCGAATACCCGGACGAGAAGTTTGAAAAAGAGTTTTTGAGGATGAATTCATCCTGGTGAGTTTTACTCAATCAGTTTAGTGTTGGATGGTGTGGAATAAGGTTTCAGTAATGGTTTTGTGACCTGGAATGAGCTTATTTCGTACTTGATTCTTGGATTCGAACAACAGGAAGTCAGCACAGAATATAGAACTTTAGCAGCTCCTATTCCTGCTCCACCTAATATGATCAAAAGCAATCACAGACATACAGTTAACAGGATTACGTTTTATCCTACAGGTTTACCTTATTCTGAAACTATGCTTCATGTTGCTACTAAGATTGTTGCAGTAAAGCCTGATAGGACTAGTACCTGGCATGATGGCAGTATAATGACTTGTAGCCAAGATGGCGTTATAAATTACTGGACTTTGGACATGACCCTGGAACGACAAGTACAGTCAACTTGCCCTGAGCTGAAAATCCAGACCACGTGGGTCACGGACTTGGCAGTTTTGCCTGATGTTAGTGTTCTGTGCACGTCATCAAGTGAGCGTGATCTGAGGTTCTACCAATTAGAAACTTTTGTTGAACAGCAAACTTAATAATAAACTGGAACGTAAAAGGTTCTACGACACATCAGCAAGAAAATTCGAATTGAGAGTGATGATAACCAGCTTGGATTATGCGGTGGCCACCATGTACTACAAATTCTACGAAGACCCTGAGATTGAGTCCAAGTTGATTCTAGGCGATCTAGGAGGTGGTGTGACTATTCTTTATATCAAAACCTTTGCTAGAGGACCGTTTAAATCACAACCTGGTATTCCTTTACTACATGTCAGATGGAGTAAGGTTGTTAAAGGGTTGGTAACCCATTTCCGGTTAGTATTTTGATTCAAAATATGCAGTTATTACGGTATATCTCACTTTAGAGCTGTTCAATATCCACATCTTCACACCGACTTTGTGAGACAAGTGTCCTTCTATTCCACACTTCACAGCGTGGTTTCGTGCTCTCAGTGTCCTAAAGCTGCTCTTTTAATGACTGATATTACAGATCCTAAGAACGTCCATGTATACAAAATTGCTGCTGGTGTCTGGTGTTTCGATTTTGATGAAGTTATCCACGTAGTGGCCACTGGTACATTCTCATTATCATAATTCAGACAACCATTTAAAACTTGTATACCACCAGGTAGTCCAGATTGCTTGATAAGACTGTGGAACTCTTTCGTACCCAATCGACCCACGTGCACTTTTTATGGACACCATGCCGGAATAGTTCAACTGTTGTTCCAGGACAACGGGAAACTGTTGTACAGCCTGTCCAGAGATAAGTGCGTTAAGGTGTGGGATATTTCGTTGCAGTCCTGTTTGCAAACCTACCTAGAACTGCCTCCCCAATTGGGGGAACGCAGTGATTTGACCACTCTGTACAATCCCGAATCCCGCCAATGGATAATCGGGAGCAATATGATTGCTGTTATTCCTTTGAGCCCTAAACAAAGTAGTGAACACACTGATGGCAACACACATTCCAGTGGCGTATCGGTAGTTTTGTATAATAAACTTTTTAAGGTATTAAATTTTATTTTCAATAAACGTGTGGTATAATTATTTTATATTGTTTAAGGTGGTGGTGACTTGCGGTTTGGATAGCTACATTATAGTGTGGAGCCCTTTTGATGGTAGGCGTTTATTGGTGATTAAAGAAGGGCACACTAGAATGTTGCATGGTGAAGTTATGAGCGTGGAAATCACTGCTGCCACTTTTGATCCAGGCTATCAACGTTTGTTAACTGGTAAATTTGTATTACATATGAACAACTAGTTGCAAACCATAATATAATTTAGGTGCCCATGACGGTACCTTAAAAATATGGAACTTCAATACGGGCATCTGTTTAAGAAACATGAACATCGAGACCTGGTGTGAAGTTCAGTGTGTCATCTGGGTGAAAAATCGCATCCTGGCCATGGGTTGGAATAAAAGAGTAACTGAGTTTGCTGATACTGGTGAAGCAGTGGGACCTGAAGGTGCTTTCAGGTACGAACTTTTGTTGCAAACTGACTGTCAACTCGAAATAAAGGTTGATTTAGTAAAAACTGGGACCTAAGACATTCAGAAGACGTCAGTGCCGGTGCAGTATGCGTACCTGAAACTCTCGCCACCAGGTTTGAACAGGGATTTTAAAATACTAAGTCTAATAGTAATATGAAGTTCTTATGTTGGGGAGCTGATTCTATGGCGTTTGGAAACAGGTCAACCATATAAAAAGTTTATAGTGTCTAATCCTACAGAGCGCATTAAAATCCACTTTACCATTGAAAGAACTAAAGACAAACAGGAAACTACAAATTTACGGTAGTTTAAAACTCTTTTTGAGTTGTTTAGGTATATTTTGGTTGACATTTTTTAGAAGGTTTTCCCGGACTTCCATGCTGTCACGCAAAAGCAGCAAAACTTCAGTTTTAGGAAAAGAACCAACCCATTCTCTCCACTCGAGCACAACGTCCCATAAACGGGCTGTCAAACAACCATCAGCACCAGAAAAAAGCATTACAGGTGTCTATAAATTCCAACACTGCTGAACACACCTTGATTAGACAATTTTAGGACAAAAAGTGATGGGCAGCAGAGGACGATTGTCCAATATTCAAATGCCGGACGAATGTTTCAGTTTGAGACGTTTGGCCGTGCATTGTTTGCTGTTTTTGTGCTCCAGGAAAAGCGATCCCAAAGTGGGAACTTTGCTGGTCGCCTTGGAAAATGGTGTGATTCAAGTGTGGAACCATCACGTTTTGGGCGGGTTTATTACGTCGTTTTCTGCCGTTCACAAAGCGGGAGATTATGTTATATCCATGACCACAGATGAAAAAAATGAGTTTCTTTTTATTGGTCAGTCAGAACGTGTAAAAGTCTTTTGATGTTTGTTATATTAGTCTCTCGTCAATAATTTCAGGTACAACTGCCGGATATATCAAAACATGGCTACTAGTCAACTACTGTATGTTGCCTGAAGACAAAGTGCACATTTGTATGCCCAAATACCGACTGATGTTCCCTTTTATGTGGGGCGATCGGTTTGTAGGTAAGTTTATTTTTCAGGGCTAACAACAATGCAATAAACCGTGCAGATTAAAAAAACACATTTTTATCCCCAAACATCATCTTAACTACAGACTTCTTCCAGGTCGTGCCAAAAGAATGATAGCTCATCAACCAGAACCAGTTCTGTTGAACAGCTATAAAGGGCATTTTATGCCTGTATCCAGTTTAACTTACATCGAGGAATGTCAAATATTGATTAGGTTTTTGTTTTACAATCTTTCTGAGTTGCCACAAAAAAAAATTATGTTGATTTTGCAGTTCTAGTGCAGATTTCAGTGCTAGAATGTGGACTTTAGGTGGTAGATACCTACAAACAGTTGGAACGTTCAAACCTTGGAAGAAAATTGAAGATGATGGTCTTCCTGAAGATTTTGACTATTCCATCCCTTCGGATATTAAAAGAATAGCTAGTTCCACTACTTTGAGGGTAAGTGACTTCACTGGTCTGCGTTTTGGTATTAAATCCCAACGTTAGGTGTTGTGTGGTGGGTCGTTTCCGAAACGGCTCACTATTAAGCAGCTGCAGAAACAAGCTCAAAAGGACCTTGTTCACATTGATCACAGTAAAATCTACGGTAACAGGCTTAAAGACCCAATATTGGGCGAATACTACCAGGTTCCGGAAAGGACTACACATTCCAAGGACATTAAATTCGATACCAGTTTCCCACACGTAAATCTCCCAAAACCTAACCTTTTAGGTTAAGCTAACCAGTTCCAATTTTAGATCCCAGTGTATCAACATCTTATTATGCCTCTTCCTAATCCGATTCAAGTACCCGACCCACCTGAAGGAGTTTCTGTCTATAATAAAGTGGACACTAAAGAAATTTAATTGGTCATAAATATATTTTTGTAATTTTATTATCGTGTTTTATTATAAGTAAGCTCCATCTGAACTGAAATAAAAAAATGCAAAGAAGTGGTACTAGTCAAATTATGTGTATTATTTTCTACAATATGTCGATTAGTAGTAGTTATTTTCTTAAGAACTGAGTGCTTAAGAAAATTTAAAAATATACTGACAAACTTGTTTTTTCCCTTTCTTCTCTGAATCAGATATCTAGAGATCTAATGCCCTACTACCCTATTCAGTATTGGTAGCCATGTCTGAACTAATCAAATTTCAATCTACATATAGGTTTCCGCGATGGTTCACATCACAAGTACCCGATACATGGTACTGCGGGTACTTATACCCAGTTGCGCAACCCGACCAACTTTGGCGCGCAGTGATTTCATTGGACCGGACTTTTCACTGTGGAATGCGGTTTGTTAGTTTTTTTAGAGTCGTAGTAATCTGCAAGCGTAGCATTATGCCAGGGATGTCCAGAAATGTGCTACCTGGTAGCTGAGAAATCCAATGACGTTCTAACTGGTACTGCCGCCGCATTAAAAATGGTGCACCCAACGATAATTTGTAACGACCGCCTCGTTACGAGACTAAGTCGATTTTCTCTTATAGGAATGCCGCGTTTCTTGAGGAATGTAGCCTCTACTCAGGTACCAAACACACCTGAGTTTGGTACAGTCCAAGCTAACAACGAGCGACTCGGTCTGGCATCACGTATGATTGTACGATCCGCAGTGGTGGAACTTTCCGTTCGGATTGTACCAGCTAGTCGGCCAGTCAATTGGTACTGGTACCGCCTCGACGTAGTACCACTGTTTCGGTTGGTCGACTGCATTCCGATGATATTTTGCCTCAGAATGTACCTGACCGCTTCAAAGTTAAAATAGGGAATTTAGTCGAAGAACACCTATGCCGGTTGACGGAAGGCCGTTTCGTCGCATTTCGGCACACGTGGATTATCCGGGACTTTTTGGTACCACTCGTACAATAAAATACGCGAGTTTAGTTCTGGTGACTTTATTGGTTATGTTTTAGTGATTCGATTTGGATTTTTAACTAGATATGGGCGCAATTGTGCGCTGCTCTTGGATTTAGAATTAGACACATGGTAAGGTCGTACCACCGATTCTAATTCACCTATATTATAGTCCTAAATTTCTATACGGTTTACCTGACATACTGTAAACTGCTGCCAATAGTAAATTAGCGTTAAACTCGGCCAGGTACTACCAAATTCCAAAGACGATTAAGATAATTAGCTAGTTTAACGCGTTAAAAGTCGGGTTTATCACACCTAGAGACACAAAACCAGTAACAGATTAGGCAAACGCCATGATTACCATACACTTTCCGATTCACCAATGCATTTTATAGAAAAAAAGACCTTGATATTGCGTGACGTCAACAGATTTGTTACACAGCGAAATCTAACAGGGTCAGGCATGGGTCGACGATCTTCGAGATTGCTAGATGCACACTCTAATAAAAATGATATCAAAAATGGTTTAGAAATTTTTGTGTAACAAATAATATAATAATCATTGATGTTCGAAGTTAAGAAAGTCAGTAAAAAGACAATTTTTAACACTTTCAGAACCGTTGACATATCATTTGGTTAGAGAAATGTATACAGAGGGTAACAGAGTTTATCTATCATCAACACTTCTCTTGTGAATTCCATTTCCTGTCTTTGAGACTTTTAGGGTAGAATTGGTGTTTAAATTACTTAAAGAGATTAAAAGATTATTGAGTGCTCTTGAATACTGACTTAACCAATATCTTCAAGTGTCAAGAGCTATAGTCTCTAGCAAAAATGTACCTGAAGGGCAAATTTTTCTGAAAGTGTGAACCTCATTATCCCTTCATAGTTTTGCATTTCCTTAAAGCTCTACACCCTCGGAGGATTAGGAATTAATTGATTTTGTAGTGTTCTGCTTTATCTAATTTAATATCTTTAACACCTCTTGGAATTGTTGTCTCTCTTTAAGATGAGGAGGTGTAATTCAAAAATACAACACTCTCTTAAAGTTGATAGACGACACAAAACTTAAATTTTATTGTGGTCTATGCAAACTTAACTTCCCCTCGCACTCTTCTTTCCCCGAATACCCCAAAATTAAACCGTCTAGAACCGAAAAAGATGATTAACCCAAGTCGAATTTACGTAATTAGGATAGATTCGCGGCGGCAATTAGAAAAGGACAAAAACGTCAAAATTCCAATGGGTTTAATAAGTGTAAAACCCACAATAATTCACCTTGAAATGTTTGTGCGTACAATAGCGGAGCCCATTGCAAAATAAACAGACTGTATAAATTAAACTGGGAACCGTTTAAAACTACACGGTTTATGAATTAAAAAATCAATTATTATTGTTTAATGTTGTCTTTTTTTAGAGAATGAAAATTTTTACACGTATCGATTGGACAAGACAATGTCTGTAATTAACTGAATAAGATAATCATAAGAATCACAAAAGAGTGGTCAACGAAGCTCTGGAGCAGATGATGGTCGTCCTGACCCAAAAGGGGGAAAAAAACCATCATTGGCCTGCGTTTGGTCCGACATTCTCGGAAGGATTACCGAGAGAATCGTATTAAAAGCTGATCAGACATATTATAATCGGAAGGTATCAATACACTTCGAAATTTAAAGAGCTTTCATCCATCACGAAACAATAATGCATTTTTCGTCTGACCTGGAACGAGGCGCGCATTCTGTACAGTTTCGATTTGTCACAGTCTAATGGCCACGGAATGCGGTCTCAAATAATTGTTTACCTTATCTACCCGATGCTGTTTGTTGTATTATTGTAATTTCATTAGTTAAGGTTGAGGATGTTCAGCATAGTTTTTACTCGCGATGACGCAATTCGGGATTCAATCAAAATAAAAACGCACAGTCACGGAATTGTCTCATCTTTCTGGGTATATTAAATCAAATTACTTTGTATGTACAATTTACAAAATATAAGAGCTTTATTGCAAAAGCGTTTAGAACCGCTCTAGATGGTTATGTGTGGTGTGTAAGCGAACCTAAGCTCGAAGTGGTTTCTTAGAGCTTTATTAGGCGAATGTAGGCTACTTTAAATTCTAAACGTGATTTAGAAGTGTTTTTATACGGGCACGATTCACTGTTGTGATTATACCATCTATACAAACCTAGGAAACATCATTTTCTTGCTGCTTTAAGCGGCGGCTCTTTTCATATCATTTTCAATTAAAATATAAAAAGAAATTTTCAATAAACAATCACCAAACTAGTAGGTAAGAAAAGGCAAAGGATATTTACATAAATGCGTAAATCTCATAACAGTTTGTTGGTAAAACAAACTTTATAGATTTATGAGAAGATTTTTGACAGTTGTGACGTATCAATCCAATTAAAAAGCGTCTCAAGGTCTGCAAACTGTCATTTGCACCATCAGTGGCATAGTTTGCGACCGTCAGAACGTGGAGCTCAAAAAGTGATGATTTTAACTGCCTGTGGTGGTCTAAGGCAAAATGCACTTTATAGTTCCATGGAATTATTTTTGCCAGAGAGTCACGTGACTGCTCATTGTAGGATTTTTGACAGTTGTGACATAACAATGTCACGTGACAACTATCAGCTACGTCATAAATTTGAAAATTTGCCTCAATTGAGACTTAGAGCTATAAAGATGAACATTTAAATATTTGTTGCTTAAACGAACTTCATGCACGGGTTTTTGACAGTTGTTGTATATTTTATGTGACGTGACAACTGTCATTTTTTGTCAGTTGTGACGTAATAGTTAGCATGAAAACTGTCTTAGAGTCACGTGACGACTGTTATAAATGTCAAAATTTATCTCAATCCAGAGTTGGAACTATAAAAGGGAAAGTTTTCATTTGTTTTGGTCAGTGTCAAGGAAAAAATTGAATTTATTATTTAGAGTATCAGTTGTGACATAACAATGTCACGTGACAACTGTCAACTACGTCATAAATTTTAAAATTTGCCTCAATTGAGACGTAGAGCTATAAAGATGAAAATTTTTGACAGGTGTGACGTAAGCATCAAATTTATGTGGCTAGTAAACTGTCATTTATTTGGGACCAATCGCTCACTTACCGGGCACATTTGCGGAAATCACAGGGTTTTTCTTGTGTAAACTACTACTGAGAATGTTTGGAGTTGGAACATCACGAATATGTTTGCATAGTATATTAACTTATTAGCATGAAATTGGTTCAGACCACAACACTGGATGGCGCTGCATATCAAAAAGGTCTGCACGTTAAACAGTATCTATTTGCAAATTTAATTTGTTTGCCATTCACACGTCGTTTACTATACTTGCGCTAAATAAGTCGCATTCCCACGTACGGGAGAAAATTTAAATAAAATATAATTTTACGTATATGAAATGGGACGTTGCGCAACCGCCCCACCCCTTCACATTCGATCGAGATGGGCTTCGTTCCGTATTCGATTCATTAATAAATTCCAGAAGAAAAAAAACCAACCCGACAGCAGCGAGATTGTCTAATTTCCAATTCAAAAAACCCCAACCAAGTCGTACCACACGGACCTCTTCTTCTTCTCTGGTACTGATGGCGGGCATGGTCGGTTCTCTCGTCTCGACTCGACCAGCCAACCATGAATGGAATGTTGAATAATTTCACGTTAGATGCGGTTTTCTGGTGAACCGGTCGTCAAAATGCGCATATTTTCGGGTATAGCGTGGCTGGGTGTCCGTACGTTCCCTCATCTTTCAGCATCCAACGTCAATTAGACGTGGAATTAATTACGTTAATGGTATTCCCGGCTATTTTTTTCCACCTTTACCTCGATATATTGAAACAAGAAGGATTGATCATCATGATGATTGTGTCTCCAGAAGTTCTTCTATCAATGTTTTATGGTAATAAATGAAGTTTTAAAGTCAAATATCAAAAATTCAACAATAAATTTAGTCTTCTTCTTGAAGTGCCTATCCTCTGTGGATGTTGGCTATCACATTGGTCCAAATCACTCTATTCACCGCCGCTCTGAATAGTGCTGTTGACGTCATTCCGGTCCATGTTCGCAGATTTCGCAGCCATGATATTCGTCTGCGTCCTGCTGACCTTCGGCCCTCTATTTTTCCCTGTAGTATGAGTTGAAGAAGGTGGTATTTTTCACCTCGCATGATATGCCCAAAGTATTCCAGTTTTCTGCGTTTGACGTTTGGTAGGAATTCTAGTTGTCCATAAATTTAGTAGTCCATGCAAATTTGTTGTCCCATTACCAAGAATATTTTAAGTTCTTGTTCGCTGTGTCATCAGTGATTAAGGCCAAAATAAGAAGATTATTCCTACACAGGAAAATTATTGAATTTAAACGAGTCGAAATATCAAGTCAGATTAGCATTCCAGGCTCTTAATCTTCATTCCAAATTCAAGGTTAAGAATGTCCACATTGAAGGCGAGATAAACAAGCGACCACATCCCCATCATTTATTACTATTAATTATTGCATAACTTGAGAAAAAAAAATTGAGATTGCTGCGTTTAGCGCCTATAAGGCGACGTTTACACGGCAAATCCCACTCCATTTAACAAACGCAATTTAATGGTATAGAATCACAAGAATGTTAATGAAAGACACAATAAGCAATAGCCAAAGCCTTCCAATAACTGAAGAGCGGCGATAACATTCCACAGCCGGCCATTACACTGACATGGCGCCCGTGTATTTACGAAATTATGGTTATTATGGGACAATTAAGCGTACCATGCAGCATCCTTCGGACAAAATCACGTCTGGGAAGTGTCTAATTCTAATAAATTAGTACGTAACCGCTATCCCAGAGGTAATAATGACGCTTTTTTCTTTGTTAACGTGTCTTTTTGTCGTTCGTTATATATGTGAGCGAAGGAAACTCCAGCTTTTGTCTTGCAATTATCTCCGAATGTCATTTCAATGGCACCACTTAGGTTAATTTCCAGATAAGCAACTTTTTCGCTCAAATAGAATATTTCTCTTCCAGTATAGCAAGAGATATAGTATACAGGATGACTCTAAATTATTTTGTCGTTTATGGAGGGATCAGACATCACTTGTTATTTGTCAAGAAAAAGCAGCATGCTGAAAGCTGCCTTTTCTGACCAACTACAAACATTATACAGGGTGCTCCAGTTTTAAATGTCAATAATTCACCACTCCATAGCCAATTAAAAAATAAGTTGACATTCGTTATGTCATTTTCCTGAAAAGTGCTTCCTAAGGAAAATACAGTCCTTCAAATTTCTGTTAAAAAAATCGTTTTTTTTTGTCATAACTGTCAGACCGTTGGAGCAATATTGATCAAATTTGGAACAAGCACTTTATTACACGTTATTACAGTCAAAGACCCAAAACTAATCCAACCCAACTTAAAAATTGTCTTGGAAACGGAAAATTCACTTAAGAAGTTTAAAAAATTTTATTGTAGCCAGTTTTCATAGTTTCCAGACAAACTAAAAGACTTTAGTTTTGAAAATTGAATTAGAAAAGATAAAAATTTCAGAAGCTTAAAAATTGTGTTTGTAACCAGTTTTCATGCAAATCGAGAGACTTTAATACTGAAAATTGACTTGTAGACATAAAAACTACTTTTTCAAGAATTTGTTACAACAAATTCATACATTTAAACCTTAAAAATTGACTTGAACCCCAAAATGTGACTGAACTACTGAAAAGTGACATCAGAAACTTAAAATTTGCATTTGAAGTAAGTTTTCATAATTTGAAGACAAATTTCAATATTTTAGTCTTGAAAAGTCTTAGATGCAGGACATTAACATTAGATTCATGACAATTGTCTTGAAAACGAACTGTTCGTGCTTTTTACTTTGCTTTTCATTTTCTTCGAATTCTGGACTATTTTTAGTGCTTCAAAACTGCTTTCAGCTTGGAAAATCGAGTTTCAAGACTATCTTCACCAAGTTATTGACATAGCAAACTTAAAAAACAATTTTTACATTCTTCATAGACTTAAAATAGCATTCCAAGCTTTGTCACTATTAAATCGACTTCTAGACACCTCAGTGCTAAAAATTCGGGTATTTCTTAATAAACTAGACTGTTTTTAGTGTTTTAAGGCTGTTTTCAGTGCCTCAAATCGAGTTTCAAGACTATCTTTACAAAGTTTTTGACTTATCAGGCCTAAAAGCTAGTTTGTCCACTGACCATAGTCTTGAAAATGTTATTTCAAGCTTCTTCACTATTAAACTGACTTCTACACTCATAGGTGCAATAAATTGTAGCATCTCTAAGAAATTCAGACTGTTTTTAGTGCTTTTTAAGACTGAAAAATCGAGTTTAAGACTATTTCCAAAAGTCAAGTTTCTTCAGTAATAAAAGTAAAAAATGTTGGTACCAAATGCTACAATAATAGTCTTGAGAACTAATTTTTAGAAATAAAGTCCGAAAATTTAATTTACTTCTAGACTTGTTGTCCAGTCCAGAAAATTGAGTTGTACACCAATTAAAGTCTTGAAAATATACTTTTGGACTCCCTTTAGTCCTAGTAAAGTCAGTTCTAGCGTTAAAAGTCAACTTTTATATTATTTTTAGTAGTAAAAAATGAGTTTCATGCACAATACAATCTTTGTCTTGATTTCCGGACTTTTTTTAGTTCTTGAATGCCAGTTTCAGACACTCAACCTGGATGGCAGTCTGAGAAAGCGAATCATAAGACCATTCCTAATAGTAAAAAGCTTTTTAGACTATTCAGTTCAAATTTGGACTTTCACAAGTCTTGGATGTTCAGTTTTAAACCATAAAACTATTTTTTAAATTGAAATTTGGAGGACTGTATCTTCCTTAGGAAACCTTTTTCAGAAAAATGACATAATGCAAGTCAACTTATTTTTTGATTAGCTATCAAATGGTTAATTATTGACACTTAAAACTGGACCACCCTGTATAATGTACATTCATGTGTTAGTGTTATAGTTGGATTTTTACCTTTTGAGAATGACGTCATCTTTTTACATCTTTGTTTCTCGCATATCAAACATGTGAAATAAACAATTTTAACAAAAAAGGCACGTTATTAATTTTGTCATCCTGTCAAATTAAAAACGTTGACATTTACTGTCACTTTGATATAAACAAATATCAAAGGAATACAAATGCTGCGCTATAATGAGCAAGCCCAAATGCTAATTTTAAATGTGCTGCTTTTTTTGGAATACGAAAAGAAACAGTTTCCAGATGTCATCCCAATTGATTATTCCAATGTGTATGATAGAGCATCACAGGCTTTAAAAGTGAGTACTGCTAATTTATGCCGAATGAAAAAGGCTGGAATTTAAGCTGATGACTCCTATTTTACCAACATTTCTAAGAAAATGTCGGTCAGTAAAACCAAAATAACCGCTTTTATGAAAAACAAAGAAGTTGGTAATGTTGGTATGCCAAATTACTATTTTCGCTTTATTGTGCACAGCACAAAATCAATGAACATTAATATTATGTTATTAGGAGTAGAAGAGATCTTTAAGTGAGTGCAAGCCCATCTAGAATCAGAAGACTGACTGAACTGGAATAAACTGAAACTCTCATAATCATGTGATTTTCAAGGCACTTGATCATCACTCACTTCTGAACGCACTAATTTTTCAAAGCATTTGTAGGTTAAAACTTGTGATCTAATTCCAGACATGCGTGTTTTTTCACCTGCTTGACGTCATTCTCAAAGGGTAAAAATTTGACTATAGGTTAGTTTGGATTACTTTACATTTAGAAAACTGCATACCTTTAATTAATAATTCTTCTAACTGGAGTTGTGATTTACTTCCTAAAGCAGCTTTAATAAACATGCCAATCCAAACGATTATCACTACAGTTTTCACTTTAGATAAATTTATAGACACAATATAACAGAAAAGCATTTAAATTGAGTTAATATAGTTATAAATTATCTATATTATTAGATGTTACTGTTAAATCAGACGCTGCTATTGGTCAATTCTGTCATTTCTATCCTAACAATAAATTTATCTGGAGGTGAAAATACCGGTCCTAAATTTAAAACATCACACTTTCAGATTTTTTAAGAATAATTTAGGAAATTCTCTATGGTCTACTCAAAAATCACAAAAAAAACTTCAATCTTTCTATAAGTACAAGACAAGAAATGTTGCCAATACAAATTTATCTATAAACTCTCTTCTTGCATTGAACATCTTACTCATGTTTGCAATTCATTACAAAATAAGACAAAGACAATGGCAAGAGTTTTATGAAACCCTAACTAAAGTTTTCAAAGCTTGAGAACTGAATCTTCTGAGGGTATGTGGTACTATAGTACCAATAAAAAGTTAATCATCTCACCAGGAACTGCATTGTTTCGTTCAAACTCCGGACGCACATAATTAAGATGGAATTTAGAGAAAAACTCTTGAATTTACGCAATTCTGTGGCGCATTTCCGCAATGACTGATAAATAACCTAATGAAACTAATAAAATTCCACTTATACTGGCTGTTCCGACGACAAACATTTTTAATGTCTGGTTACGTAAAAATATGTGGGCATGTCCTCAATTATTATCGCAAATACCAGATACAGAACGCTATAAAAAGTCTATGGTACGAGTAGTACGCTATGCCATGGTTAATTTATTACAGCCGATTGAAATAAGTTGGTTTCGAGGCGTGTGTAATGGGTCATACCCACTATTAAAACAATAAGCGCCGAACTTGGCTTAAAACCGAACTGGTCTGGCTAACATTCATAATATTATGTTCGAAAAGCCAACATTAATTTATTCCATTTAATTATATAATGACGGGAAAATTCTAAGAACTTAATTATTACAAGTTGCCATATTTGGTCGAATGGAATCTAATTAGGCGTTGCCTAGAAGATGTCTTGTTTGTTCGTTCATTTTATTATTTTCTCCTCAACACACGTTGTTATTAATGGACTAAAACATGTACAGTTGTCAAAAATCGATTCACTTTATTCTGATTTGGAATCCGAGAATGTTTTTGCACAACCTTGTATATGCCATTTCGAAAAAACTAGTTTTCATGGAGGATTTTCGAGACAATGATCGTATAAAGTTGATCAATGAATGCGGTGAAATGCACATGTGAATGCGATTCGGATGCGTCGATATTTTTAAGTCAGCGGCCATTGTTTGCAATATAAACACTTTCCATTTTTAGCTTTGGTCGCCATATACGGCTGGTTTCGGTTCGTTTTTTCACCACCAGTCGGATAACGGTTTCGTTTTAATGATGTTGGCCGTTTGGACACCAACCCAAGAATGTTGATAACCCTGGACGTCCGTCTTTGTATCAAACTACAAAATATCTAATGCACTCGGATGCTTTAGCTAATACCACCATTCTAGTATGGATGGATTTCCTTACCTGCATACTTCTGCATATAGTTGGTTGAGCATAATTCCATTAAAGTAGAGAAAATATTTTTTTAATAAGATCTATATGGTTGCACTTTAAATGTCGATAAACTCGAAATGTAGCTATGCTTTTAATGGGCAATTTCAAGTTGTTCACGGAAAATCATGATTTAATGGAAAACGAAATTGCAAAAATATATTACTATTACAGATATGTTATGTGTGCAGTAGTGAACGGCTATTCATCTTTGGTTATAATGGAATTAGCTTTCTCCGTCCATATTGAATTCCCGTGTGATATTAAATTAATAACTTTTATTACCGGCCATTTTCAGAAATGTCTCTATAAGTAATCACGTTCAATCGATTGGAAAACCTGTAATGGGTCAGCACGACAACCCATAACCTACATATACAGTGCAGTTAAAAGAAAAATGCTTTAAACGCAAGTTAATTGATATCTATTGTGAACGGGTTTGGATAATAAAGCACTAACTAAAGCCAAGCCTTTGACACCAGTACAAAGAAGAATTTTTCGACTTTAATTATTTCGACCCACACAGCCAAAGTTCACCTATCAGTATAACAAAAACCGTATAATCTAAGACCATTACCATGGGCGCGCCTCTTATGGCTCTAGTGTCAGTCATTCTAAAAATAATGTCGGTACCGCACTGGTACCAACCGAAAACAATACTCCTATGCAAGTAGTACCTACACTAAACAACCCACGCTCTAAAGCAGTTCGAAAAGTGAAATTGCGCGCATTTTAAAAATTTAAATAACCGGACGCTCACTATGTGTGTATGTACGGTAAATATCAACGTTTTAAAATGGTTCTGCAAGGAAAATGGATCTCTTTTGTTGTTTATTACCGACTATTAGGTCGATTTACATGCGAAGCAGTAAGCATTTATGGCACACAATCTCTTTTTGCTACCAGGCGGCTAAAATGCGCTTTTCCGCATCGCGTTTGATTTGCAATGTGTATGTAGTAGATATGACCACCTGGTTGGTCCTGATGGTTTCATGAGCAGAAATCAGTGCATTTGACTTAACTTTGATCTTTTTTTCTAGGTGAACCCATACGTTCGGCCTGTCGGTGGCACAGGCCCGGGCTGGCCCTAGGATGTGCGGGCAATGCGCCCCGGCCTGTGCAC
Source organism: Ips typographus (assembly GCF_016097725.1). Taxonomy (NCBI): domain Eukaryota; kingdom Metazoa; phylum Arthropoda; class Insecta; order Coleoptera; family Curculionidae; genus Ips; species Ips typographus. The sequence continues at coordinate 12,223,917 of NC_138425.1, read as the reverse complement.
GGTGAGCGCCCCCTTGGCCGCGTGCAACCCCGCCGCCCCCGCGTTACCCCCTTCGGCCCGTTTTTTGGCCCTCCACTTGCTCCACCAACAAACGTTATACTTTGTGGCCACTGGCAAGTCCCGAGTACGAGAACTCTACCTGCAAACATGCCGACATTTTGCCCAACAGGGCATGCTGGATACGGACCTGTTCGGGTTGGCTCTTATTTGTGGTAAGTTGCATTTTTTTTAGTGGGTTCTGGAAATGTGTGTAACCTTATTAAAACACACTCAAAAGACGAGACAAACGGTAATGAGGCGTAGCGTGGCAAATATTCGACACGAAAACCCCGCGGGCGGATTTATACACACCAACATAACTAATGATTCTACATTCCAAGCCCAATGTTGTACCCAAAGTCGGGGTCAAGGCATTCAATTACGTTCTTCATGTTTCGTTTTTTAAACGTTTATGATAACTGAGTATGACAGTTTTTGAAAAGGAAGCTGTTTAGCGCGCCTATTCTTGAAATGAGGGAAGAGAGTTACGAAGAGAAAAATATAGAAAATGTTATAGGAAAGTGCCATTGTCAACTTCTTCTGTCGCTTTCTTGTCACCAGATGTTGCACAACAACTATCATTTCTTCTGTTACATTCTGCATCGACACTTCGAGTGAGAGTCCTGCTTCCTATTTTAAAAAAAATAGTGTCCAGACACTTTTATCATTGGTTTAGTGTCAAAGTTGCAAACATCAAATATGGGAGAAGTTTGGAATTAACCCTGTCAACTGTAATAAAATAGTTATATTGACGTCAGAATTAGGGCGTATTTGGGTAGCAGTGTTAACTTGAGTTTTAAGCTGTACTTAACACACACTATCTCGTTTTGTTAGAATAGGTGAAAAGGAGATAGACTATGTAATGTAAACACTCTAGTAAACATTAACGCAAACATTTGTCTGTACCACCGCCCTCTGTACAAGAAAGCCTAGAATGTCACTTTTAATGGCGGCGTTAGCGGTTTTTGTTTTGTACACAAACCTATGCAGATGCAGTAGAAAATATGTTTATTTTTTATTTTTTCGTGTAGTTGATTAGAAGTTGTGAGTGAAAAATCAAAGAACGCTTCATTCCTGATCCAGATATGTATAATTATGGCTTTTTATACCCAATAAAGTCCAGCCAAAGCAAGTTTGGTTAGAACCCTTTGTCCTGGAAAGTACAACAAACTAATGTGAAAACTGCTCAATCAAAGAAAATTTAGAAATCCTTGAAGCTAGGTAAGCAAAACTGGTAAATGTGCCAATGGAAGTTCTAAAAGCTGTCCTGTTTATTCAGAGTAAACCTTTGTTGCTCTCAAAATGCAGGCGGCCTCAAAATGTAACTCACATACCTATGTATGTAAGAGGCAATAAGTTTACTGAATGAGAAAGCATATTGTACTTACCACTGAGTATTGTGATGGAGTAAAATCATTCCAGTTCAAAGCTTTCAACCACTTTTGGGTTCGAGCAGGGTCTTTTGGAAAGTAAAAGACTGACACTTTTGGGCCTTTCACCAAATTGCTTTTACAATTTGGCAAACAACAAGTGGACGGCATATTGTAGAGGCAATAGAATTTAAGTTAAAAAACCAACAACAAATTATAGAACAATGAAGGAACAATAACAATAGTAATAACGCAATAAAATTAACACAAACTACACTTTCACTAGAACAATAAACATATAAACAACAATATATAATAGCAAACAAAAATTACTTTGGCAAGTAATCCCAAGTCTTGACTTTAAACCTTAAAAATTAATTTAATCATCGAAAAACTCAATTTCCACTATACAAACAAATGCAAACTGTCAACCACTATTTCGGCCATATTGGAATTTTTGGCATGCACTTTCTTGGCTTTCTTGTACAGAGGGCGGTGGGTAATTAGAACTAAGGTTTAAGCTGTCAAATGAATAAACCTGACAGTGTTGTCAATTTTCAACATAATAAATATATTTCTTTTAATTTTTAATTTGAGGCTGATTAATTAATAAGTTGTGATGATTGCTCATCACTTCAAACTAGTGAGGGATATGACATGATATGTATTTTACGATTTTGGTTCCTTTTTTCCCCTCATGGTCAACGTCACTGGTAAAACGCGCGCCTCTGTCCAACACCAACATTCCACAATGCCCGGTCCTCGCCTTCTGGCGCGGATTGTACCGGCCCGAACAGCATTCCGCGCTTATACAAATGATCCTGATCGTACCCCGGTGTCCCCCCTCGTGTCCCCCGACGCCCCGCACCAAGCTGCTACCTGTCTTAACCGCGGCAACGATGCTGCATTGTTTTTTTGGCCGTCGCTAAGTTTTTGGCCTGCGGCGGCTGCCTCCATTTTTTTTTTCGTTTTTTTCTGCCTTCATCGTGGCTCGGTCTTGGTTCTCTTCCTTCGTCGTTAGTCCGGTCGAAATCCGGTCCTAATATTCATCCCAACTCTACTATTAAACTTCAATGTTTTTTTTTTAAATTGTATTTAAAAAATTTCAATTCGAATGTACGCATCATTGTGATTCAGCACAAACTAACCACTGTATTGAATTTTACTGCACATCTAGACTCATAAATACACTTGGCTAAAATGTCCTAATGACGTTCCATAAGTAATTCTTTACTTTCGTCTTTCTATACGTAAATAACTATTTAGTGCCCCCATTTGACACTCCAGGTAAAACCTTTTTAGCTAGGATTTTAGGAACCACTTTAAAAACACATTTTTGAACAGGAGGTACATTTGGGTCCACCGTTTCATCACATTCACTTGACATGATCTATGTAACACCTTTTGTTCAAAAATCATCTCATGCACAGTTGATGGACGGTGTAAAAGTAAATGCCAAAAAAAAAAAACATCCGGTCTGTTGTCGTTTCCAAACCGAGGTTGTAATTAATGTTGCAGCTTCTTCTAAGAATTACGAAGGATTTACAAATTACAAATTATCCCGATCGTTCGTTCTTCTCGGCCCGTGGCTACCTGTCTTAACCGTGGCGATGTTGCGTGGTTTTTTGGCTGTCATTAAGTTTTTAGCCTCGGGTGGTTGCCTTCATTTTTCTCGTCCCAACCAGCGAATATTATAGTCCAGTACCATTAGCAACTTAAAAGTTGGCTTCAGTGAAGTTGGCCTAGTTTACTGCTTACTTGCATTATCATACTTTAGGGTTTTAGAGCTTTTTAACCAGCCGAGTATATGGTAATGTTTTTTGCTTGTTGGATGCTCGAGGTGTAAAATCCATCATCACCGGACTATAAAACCTTTTCCAAGCATAACTTCGAGCAGCTGCCTGTATTTTTTTATGTTAACCCGACCACAACGGCTACGTGAACGTGCGTGTAAATGCCTTTGCAGGTCATTCTGTTCATCAGATTGAGATGAGAAATCACTTTTTTGCTCCGGTAACGTGTAATATTCCTGATTATGTTGCATAACTTCCAGCCATCAAGATTTCCTTAACGTACAACAGAAAAAAAAAACAGGACTAATTCCCGTTTGTTATTCCTTTTCACGTTCCACTACGTGGGCTTAGCAACCTCTAGACGGCCTTAGCAATAAAACCTCTCTTCAGCAGACTAACAGATGGCCTGCCCAGGCATACAATGAGTGTAACACCAGGAGAACAAGCCAATCCTTTTCTTCTTTTTTTTTCGACTATTTTTTATGGGAGACTCGATGGCCAGGTAGAATTTCACCCTTTGAATTATGAGCGTTTTTTTTTTTGTTTCTGCCACGTACACTCCAGTGTCTTTTGCTTTTGTGGTCCTTTTGGGTCATTATGTTAATTTACCGAATCGAACGGTCAATATTTACAATAGAACGTTAGATTTATAAAGTGAGAACAGTTTTTTGTCGTTTAGTCATAAATAGTAAATTCTTTGCTTGAATTTGTAAAGTTATGTGAAATAAAGTTTTAAACTCCAAAGATGATGAGATCTAATATTGATTATAACACAATTTAACTTAGGTTTGGTTATTTCTTTTGCCATTTAGGTGAAGTGTCATTTTCTAGTTAGGTAATTCTTAAGGAAGATAGAAATTTTTAATAAGAACAACTGTATACTTTGTGCAGTGTACGGTTGTTTCTGTTGGAAAGTTGGATTCTCAAGAGCACAATGCTCTAGTTATGAAAATTACATCATTTACTTCAAGTTCAAGAATATCAACCGTGGACTCTAATTATCCGTCACTTTTCTAGTGTGCTAAATTGTTTGAAATAAATTGATTAACAAATTTCAGATGGTGAATACTTATTCGCCGAACCGGACAGTAAGCTCTCTAAATACGCTCCGAAAAGTTGGCGGTCCTCGCACAGCCATGGACTCGACGCGAACGGACGTCCCGCTCTGGAATTCTACTTTCGTGTCCAGTTTTACGTGGACAGTCCACTCCTTTTGCGAGATGAGACCACCAGACACCATTACTATCTGCAGTTGCGGCTCAACGCGGCTTCAGGGGCGGCCGGAGACCAGGCGCCTCAATTGGCGGGTCTGGCCCTCCAAGCGGACTTGGGGGACTACAACGACAACACCACGTATCAGCCGGAAGATTACGTGCCACCGAACGTACGTGGTCCGGCCGCATTACGTGCCATTGAGACCGCTTATCGATCCCATCGATTACTATCTAAAGCGGAAGCTAGGTCCAAGTATATTGCTGAGGCTTGCCAGTTACAAGAACCTGTTAATGCTCATGTGTTCAGGTATGATCTGTCTACGATTTAATGTAACAAAACTACAGTGTTGTCAAATTGATGTAGGTTAAGAGCATCAAAATCGGAACCATCTCCTGGATCCTTGCTGTTGGCTGTATGCGCCAAAGGTCTGAGGGTGTGTCCCGAGAATAACCCCCCATCCATATTCTTATGGAGTAGTATTAGTAAATTGAGTTTCGAGAGGAAAAAGTTTGAAATCCGAACAAGTCACGAGAAATTGACTTTGTACACCACCAGCGATGAAAAGAGTCGACTTTTGCTGGCGCTGTGCAAAGCAACTCATCAATTTAGCATGGCTGTGGCTCCTAGGTTGAGTGAAGCCCGAAAAGAGGAGGAGGATCGACAACGGTGGGGTTGTGACCAGAGGGTGTCTGTTATAAGTTCGACATCGTCAAATACTACGTCGGGAATAGTTAGTGATCGGGTAAGCTCGACATTACAATTTTTTTTCACAATATTTATTTCTTGACTTCTATCTGCAGGTCCATTCAGAAGATGAATTGGAAATCATGATTACTAGTCCACCGGCACCGAGTACCGAAAGTCTGGCACTAGCTCACCTGCTGGACAGTGCACCAGCTAGTAGCAGGACATCGGCAGCATCTGCAGCGGCCGTCCTCGCCTCCCTCTCGATCAAAGAGGACGCCGAGGACGTCCCTAAACAGACTACAAGTGAGAGCTCCGGAAAGACCTCAAGCAGCGTCAAATGCGCCGGATCGCAATGCAGCTCCTCTTGTAGTACCGTTGTAGTCACGCCTGTTAGCCAAACAAGTACGTTTCTATTTTTGATAAATATGTTATGTCTTCAAATTAATGATCTTTCAGAACCAAAACGACGACGTCCTTCAACATGCAGCAGCCTGGAACTGGGTTATTCCCATACAGCACAGAATTCAGCGCTCAGCGACGCAACCTGTATAGAAATTGACACCAGAGAACCAGTTTATACCGCGGGCCCGGCACCCAGCAGCCATACAAGCGGGGTTTACACTCTAACCTCAAGCGAACATTGTACTTTGAGTTCTGCAGAAAATTACACCAACGCCTCCAGCGAGTACGCCACCACCACTGAGTCCTCTTTGTTTATGACGATGAGCAGTGATCAAATTGATGGCCCTTTTAGGGACAGAGCAGACTCGAATATTAGTAATTCATCTTTCCACGGCGACGGTAGCGACCCCACTAACAACAAACAGTCGTTGTTGTCTGCCGAAGAGTTGTCCGATTTGATCGTTGGTAAATACCCTTCGTGTAAAAGTGTGAGTAACACTTTAGACTCTGATTCGGATTACGTGACGTTACCTTCCGGGTATCAAAGTTACATTCCGGTGCCGCCTAAAAGGGTGGACAGCGTGAATCCGAGATTTCGGCCACCTCCTCCTCCGTACCCGCATTCTCAGAAACTAGAACCGGACGTGGAGTTTCCTCTGATGAAGGATCCACCCCCATATCCAAGTTCGACCCCGGTACCACCCCCAGTTTATCCGTATGACGAGGCCGCCGTCCGTTTTATGACGACGCGATCTCCAAGTTTACTTACGGGACATTCTAGTGCGGTCAGTGTCAGTTCCACCCCCAGCTACTCAACCTCAAACGGGGGATCTTTACCGCCCATTCCGCCTAAATTGCCCAGAGCTTTGACGGGGAGTTGCGTGGCCAATACTGCAAGCGTACTGGTACCGTGTGCTTTTCTGCCTCCACCACCACAACCTGCGCCACGTCAACCTCCTCCACCTCCCCCAGCCCCGGGTTTGGCTACAGTGTACACTAGTCAGTTGTCCCGTTCCCAAATTGAACAATACCAACAGCAAATGTATAGTGATGTGGACTTTGTGGTGTTTCCACTTAAAGAACCAGCCATTAGTAAGCAGGAGTACCTGGAGGCTAAGCAAGGTTCAATTTTGGCGGCGTTGGCTCACCAACCGGTATTCTATCAAAGCACACCCTACTTGGGAAGGTGAGTTTTATTTTTTATTAAACATAGTTTAAAAGTAAATAAATATATGGAAACAAAAGATTCTTGTTATGACACATATTTTTAATTTCTTTATAGATACGCATCAAGTCAAAATCTATCGGACACTTATGTGCAGTTGCCAGTTTACGGTGCACCTAGTATTTCGTCAACTGGTAGTTTGGATCCTCCTCCTCCTCCACTACCACCCAATCGGCCAAACCGGTTTCTCAGAACACAGTCGGATGATAACATCTTAAACTCCCTGGAAGCAGTTCCTCAACCGCCTAGATTCCGCCGTTTGCCACCCCCTCCGCCCCCCTTGCCCGAAAAGAACGCTGCTCTCTTGCGCAAACACAACTTGTTGGACCCGAAGAAGAGCGTGAGCACCACAACATTGGACAAGAATACCTCACTGGACATTCGGACTTTAAGGGAGAAGAGCAAAAAGTTGGATTTACCGTTGATCGCAGCTTTGTGCAATGATCGGTCGCTTATCAAGCAGACCAAGGCGTTTGTTATGCCTAAGCATCCTGGCGAAGCAGTACCAACAAGGTTGACGAGAAGTTCGGCGCGGGATAAGTACCCGGTATCTGGGTTGAGCAGTACTAAAATTCAGAAGAGCAGCAGAAAAACTCCTTCGGTTAGTCATCGACATCCGGGCGATAAATTGCCGGAAATCCCTAGGGCTTTGCCCAACAATTACGTCATGACTGACACGCGCCCCAAACAGAAAAACGTGCAATCTCAGTCTTGATATTTGTGCACCTGATACATTCCAGTTTTACGTATGTAGGTTTAGAAAACTATTTTTGTACACTCAGGGTGCCATCATTGCAATATTTAAACTTAACTGGAGGACTTTCTTCTTTGCCTGTTGATGGTTGCGATTGATGAGGATATAACTTTTGTTGAACAAAAAAATGTTCTTCGAAATAGTTGAGGAAATATATTAGGTATGTTTGAATTTTGATGTGGCCTGTGTTGATCGGCATACGGTGACCAGTCCTCTCTCCCTTCCCCTTCTATTTTTTTCTTGTAAATAAAGGTACATTTCTAACAAAATGAGCGTAAAGAATTAATTAAGAGAATCTAGACCTAGTAGCGATAAATTATACACTTGCTCAAGTTTCTATTAATGTTAGTGCCGAAGTGGATTCCGATTGTGAATTGATTTATTTTTTGTTTGTTTGTCTCATTTCGAAACTCTACCGCGCAATCATCAAGTGTATTATCGGCTTAGACTGTACTGACATCATGATTTTTTTTTAAATAAATGAATAAATAAAGATTTGCAAGATTTAGTGCTTTTTATTTACACACGAACTTAAAGGAAAAACCCTATACAGGGTGGTCCAGTTTTAAATGTCAATAATTCATAGCCTAAGGAAAATAAAATACAGTCCTTCAAATTTCTGTTAAAAAAATAGTTTTTTTTTGTCATAACTGTCAGACCATTGGAGCAATATTGATCAAATTTGGAACAAGCACTTTATTACACGTTATTACGGTCAAAGACCCAAAACTAACCCAACCCAACCTAAAAATTGTCTTGAAAGCGGAAAATTCACTTAAAAAGTTTAAAAAATATTATTGTAGCCAGTTTTCATAGTTTCCAGACAAACTAAAAGACTTTAGTTTTGAAAATTGAATTAGAAAGGATAAAAATTTCAGAAGCTTGAAAGTTGTGTTTGTAACCAGTTTTCATGCAAATCGAGAGACTTTAATACTGAAAATTGACTTGTAGACATAAAAACTACTTTTTCAAGAATTTGTTACAACAAATTCATACAAATATACCTTAAAAATTGACTTGAACCCCAAAATGTGACTGAACTAATGAAAAGTGACATCAGAAGCTTAAAATTTGCATTTGAAGTAAGTTTTCATAATTTGAAGACAAATTTCAATATTTTAGTCATGAAAATAGTCTTAGATGCAAGACATTAACATTAGATTCATGAAAATTGTCTTGAAAACGAACTTTTCGTGCTTTTTACTTTGCTTTTCATTTTCTTCAAATTCTGGACTAATTTTAGTGCTTCAAAACTGCTTTCAGCTTGGAAAATCGAGTTTCAAGACTATCTTCACCAAGTTATTGACATAGTAAACTTAAAAAACAATTTTTACATTCTTCATAGACTTAAAATGGTATTCCAAGCTTTGTCACTATTAAATCGACTTCTAGACACCTCAGTGCTAAAAATTCGGGTATTTCTTAATAAACTAGACTGTTTTTAGTGTTTTAAGGCTGTTTTCAGTGCCTCAAATCGAGTTTCAAGACTATCTTTACAAAGTTTTTGACTTATCAGGCCTAAAAGCCAGTGTGTCCACTGACCATAGTCTTGAAAATGTTATTTCAAGCTTCTTCACTATTAAATTGACTTCTACACTCATAGGTGCAATAAATTGTAGCATCTCTAAGAAATTCAGACTGTTTTTAATGCTTTTTAAGACTGAAAAATCGAGTTTAAGACTATTTCCAAAAGTCAAGTTTCTTCAGTAATAAAAGTAAAAAATTTTGGTACCAAATGCTACAATAATAGTCTTGAGAACTAATTTTTAGAAATAAAATAGTCCGAAAATTTAATTTACTTCTAGACTTGTTGTCCAGTCCAGAAAATTGAGTTGTACACCAATTAAAGTCTTGAAAATATACTTTTGGACTCTCTTTAGTCCTAGTAAAGTCAGTTCTAGCATTAAAAGTCAACTTTTATATTATTTTTAGTAGTAAAAAATGAGTTTCATGCACAATACAATCTTTGTCTTGATTTCCGGACTTTTTTTAGTTCTTGAATGCCAGTTTCAGACATTCAACCAGTCTGAGAAAGCGAATCATAAGACCATTCCTAGTAGTAAAAAAGTTTTTAGACTATTCAGTACAAATTTTTAAACTATAAAACGATTTTTTAAATTGAAATTTGGAGGAATGTATTTTCCTTAGGAAACGTTTTTCAGAAAAATGACACAATGCAAGTCAACTTATTTTTTGATTGGCTATCAAATGGTGAATTATTGACACTTAAAACTGGACCACCCTGTATAGTTAAGAGATGACGTAACAATCACAGTCAAAACGTTTTCCCATTTTACTTTGATTCTTCCCATACATCAACTCCCTCAACCAGATAAATTGAGAAGTAAATGCCGGGAAAAACAGGAAACTACAACAAGCATAGCTTTGAGATCAATATGTGAAAATCATCCGGGACGCCGGCGTCGAATATAAGCATCGTCGACGTCCCTAAATAGATTGTCATTATTATTTCTACAACATTCCAGTTATGCGAAACATAATATTTTGGGTTGAGTGCTTAGAATTTCTTGTTTAGTTTACCATATTAGTATGTCTCAGACTACTTTAATCGTCAAGTAATTGTGTGATCAAAGTCATGGAGAGTTTCCTACGTGTAGATTCAAGTGCCGGAAATTCGTCTCCCTGTAGTTCCTTTAACGTTGATAATGCAGACGCTAGTTCTATATGTCCGCTTATAACCCCCTCACCCCCCACGAATGCTTTGGTGGATTCTCTGCCTGAACCTACAGGTGGGGTCAGCAATTTTCAAATTGGTGAAGAATTAGTGGAGAAATTGCAAAAGGTTCACGGTAAATTTGAGTGTAGAGCATAAAGCATGTTATTTTTTTTTGCAAAATTGTAGACACTGAATCTGTATCTTCAGCATCATCTTCTGAACAGCCCGTTACCTCTCAGCTTTTAGATGGCGCTAATTTCCTTAATATGCCTTCTACGAATGGTGAAATGGAGGTGGAGGTGAGTTTAATCCAGGAGAATCATTTATGATGTGTTAAGTGGTTTTTACCCAAATAGGGAGGTAAAATCACTCCTTTGGAGCTGACCTTTCGAAATCCTACCGAAGAATACTTTTTTACTCCTTGGAATTGGGTGCTAATCCGGAAGGTGTCTCTCTACGTCTACTTGTCTTGTCTAATAGGAATGTTAGGCTTAGTTATAATGATGATTTATAATATTCCGAAAACCTGCAATCCTCCAACTCAATGGTATCAAGGACGATTATTTTATGAGATATTTCCAGCCAGCTTTTACAGTAGTAAAATGGAGATGGAGGGAAACTTGAAAGGAATCGCTTTAAAAGCTGACTACATTCAGAAATTGAACGTTACTGGAGTGAGATTGAACCCCATTTTTACGTCACCCCACTATCCTAAAGATTTTGAAAACGCCACCACCCTCACAGAAATTGATTCAGTTTTGGGTACCTTGGATGATTTTAAAAATTTGGTCAAAGCTTTGGGGTCCAGGAACATGTCTTTAATTCTGGATTTCCCAGTTACACCATTCATTCAAAAGTCGTTCCAGAAGAAATTACCGTACTTCGGTTTGGAACTGAAAAACAACACCGAAGGAGGACCGAACGACTTTTTGAGTCTCAGCTACGATTTTGACCCAATCGAGGGAGCTATGCAGTACTGGAAACTCCACGGAGTAAAAGGGTTCTACCTGAAAGGTTTGGAAAAATACGCAGACAACTTTGATACTGTCAGGCTACTTCAGAGATGGAAACGTCTTCTGGGACCGGACAGAATTCTAATCGTTTCAAAGGACGTTATATCGGGCACCCCAAAAGAAAACTTGAATGCAGTGTTGAAGAACGTAGATCTGGTGGACGTAAAGCTTAACCTGGAAAAAGGAGTGTCTGAAGTGATTTCCGAAATCGAGTCTGTGTTGAACAGTTCATTGTTTGCGGAACCTGGTTTACCTTGGGTGCATTGGTCGATTGGTAATGTTAACTCTAAACGTTTAGCCAATGTTCTACCTTTTGGAAATGCCACTTTGGGGGCCACCTTGCTGCAAATGATGTTACCAGGTAATTTCTTCATTGAATGTATGAAATTTGCTTTAGTGCAAAATATCATTATTCCAGGTACCCCTTCAATTTTCTATGGAGATGAGATTGGTCTGCATGAGATCGCTGATCCAGAGGACGAAAGACAGGACATCAAACACCTGCACCAGTTGACGATGATGCCATGGCCAAACGAACAGCCTAAAGTCCTGCCCTGGATCTATGGCGGGCCACCAACCGCCCAATTTGACCAGGTGAACGCCATCGCCAAAATGGTGGATCTACGTGAACGTTCCCCATCCATTTACATGAACGCCGTGTACAAACAGGGTGTGAACAAGGCCAACGCTGATATCAAGTACTCGCAGGACAACTTCCTGGTGATCCAGAGGTGGTACCCACGACGAAAATCATACGTGGTGGCCAGTAATTTAGGTGGAACCAAAATTTCGGCCGATCTAAGTTTGTTGCTGTATACAGGACAGGTGATTGTGGGACCCAGGGCTGACTCCATTTCAGAAAGTGTTTCTTTCAAGGAAGTGAATTTGTGGCCCGGAGAATCTGTTGTTATTGTATTAGATTAAATTTTTGTTATGTTTTTAGTTAACTATTAAATAAATTGTGATTTTTTTTTCCGCAGTGGCCAGTAAATTATTATCGAAACATTAATTTTCTTCCAGTCTACTCAACAATCGTAAAATACAATACAATTTCTTATATTTGAAATGAGTTTGCAAAACTTACTTTAAACATTAGTTGCGTTAAAAAGATAAGATTGATAAAATGAAAAATATGCACTAAGTTGAACTAATTCTTTTTATGTTGACAGTGTCGACTATGAGTGACTAGGTAGGTACCGATATTTAAATCCACTTCGGACACGTTATGGTATAATATCAAAACGTCTTGAACTTACAAACAAGTATCAATTGCAAAATAAAACATTATCGAAACGTCTAACTGACCTTTTGACGATGATAGCCTTATCGTTTATAATAATTCTACGCTGTATTGAACTTTTATTTGTATTTCCGACACTCTAACAATAGTAAGAAGAATCTGTGATCATTTTCTCCTTTATTTTCATTTTGTTTCCATGGGAGAACTGGTTGTTCGACCACACTACTAACAAATACACGGTAAGTACTAGTAAATAGTCAGTAACTATCTTAAAATAAACTTAAAAAAATCGGTTTTATTATACTGAAACAATTAAGAGGTTGTTTAGTCAATAGCGATAAACTATGATCCAACCTTAACAATGAACAAACAAAATTTTAAAATAAGCAGAAACCCGAAGTCAGTTATGTTGAAACCGTTTCCCAATACGTGTTTATTTCAGTTTATAAAAACGTGATGGCCCTACAACGTAAGTAATTAAGTTATAATTAGAAACCTAAAAATTTTCTCTAAAAATGTGGAAATTTATAGCCAGAATACCCAATAAAAAAACTAATAAAATAACAATAACTTAACGCTTTAATTTCTAGAACATAAAACTCTTCTGGAGTTACATGAGCGGCTAAGTAGTTTTACCAAAATAACCAATAACAATATGCATCTCTTGAAAATGTAACAAAACATTCAAATTGGGTTATATTGACAAGTTTTCATAAAAACAAGATTCAAACCTGTTTGACTTTTTGATCCTCAATAATTATTCGTACTAATCAATCACGATTTTGTCATTCAAAGCGCATTTATTTTATGCTGCAACCAGATAATTCTACTACGTATTATTTCACTATAGTCTGATTTGTTTTCCTTGACTTTTCAACACGACAATTTAAATAACTTTAGGGCGTTCCAAGATAGTACATGGAGCCATCATCAGCACCACCAAACTGCCCTAAGACTTGCCGATTACTGATCGACGTTTCGGATTCTGCCATTTTGAAAATCATCACTTTTTTGGACGTGTACCATATTGAAAGCCCAGGAAATGGCTCTTGATTTTGCCGCTGGCTTGCTGGGAGGTTGTTTCTCGCTCACCCTGTAACTTTATTTGGACGTGACTAGTTGAATGGTTTTAGGTTGCGCGGGAGTGCTGGTAGGCCACCCTTTGGATACTGTAAAAGTTTGTTTGCAAACGCAAGATTTTCGAAATCCCCGCTATAAGGGAACTGTGGACTGCTTGAAGTCTATTTTAACTCAGCAGGGGATTAAGGGCATGTACAGGGGTGTGAGCAGTCCCTTGGCAGGTTGGTAGTTTGTCAAACTATCTAGCTTTTGGTTTACTGATTTTTTTGTTTACAGGAGTTGCAGGTATTAACGCTATAGTCTTTGGTGTTTATGGTAACACACAAAGGTGTCTTCCAAACCCTGATTCTTTGATGAGCCACGCTTATGCAGGGACGATTTCTGGATTTATTCAAAGTTTTATTGCTAGTCCTACAGAATTGGCTAAATCAGTAATGCAGGTATATTGTTGCTCTTAGCAACCCTAACGTTTTGAAGAAGCAAAAAAAATCTGTATCACAGGTAGGAAATACAAGAAGCACGAACCCACTAGAATGCCTCAAAAACATATACAAGACTCGAGGAATAAAGGGGGTGTACAGAGGTATTACCCTCACCATTTTAAGAGACACTCCCGGATTTGCCAGTTACTTTTTTGCCTATGAACTAGTAACCAGGCGGGACGACGGACAACCTGTATCAACTTTAAGCATGCTAGCAGGGGGTGGATTAGCTGGTATATTTTTACCAAAACCCACCATTACCCGCCAAATTCATTACTAAATTTTAGGTGTGGTTTCCTGGTTGCTCCCCTACCCAGTAGACGTATTAAAAAGCCGTTTTCAAGTAGACGGAATTTCGACCACCCTTTACAAAAACCCTTACGATTGTCTGGTAAAAAGCGTTAAAAACGAAGGGCTGTCCTGTCTGTTTCGTGGTGTCTGGCCTACCGTGATTAGGGCTGTGCCAGTCAACGCCGTCATATTCACAGTGGTCACGTGGACCATCACACTACTGAATGATGTCCAGGTGTCACCTAAAGCTGTCAATAATTTCGAGTTGCTATTGGCCGCCTACGCTGACGTCATAGTTCTTAATGCGGCCGAACATGCTGTGATTGCAATGTTTTAATTAATCTATTTTATTAATTAATTATTTATTACCAGTATAATCCATGCTGATTTAAGCTCTAGTTGTTCTCTATTTTGCTCTTAAATGAGACGTATACAAAGGGTGTCCCACACCAAGGATTTAAAAACAAATTTGTATAGTGTAAAAATGAATATATTAATAAAAAATAAACACAAGAGTATCACAGACTATTCGTTGGGCTTTTGCTGGTCGTAAAATTTTAAACGGGTTCCCAAATTACCATTTAAAGCATTTGCTTTCATAACGACGTAACTTACACCCCGTAAGGACCGGACTAATTTTAAATTTAATAAAAAAAAACACTGACGATTCGAACTGGTAATACTTAAAAAAGGTCGTGGTTTTCGGGATTCTGGTCGTCAAAATCCATTGGTTGAGGGTTGGGAACGGGGGCGGGTGGGGCAGGTGGCAGGGCCGGATTTAGGTTGGCGTTCAATTGCTGAAGTATATTAAGCTGCTGCATATTAGCGTTAACAGCGGCAGCAACATTCTCCTACAAGGAAAGCCCCAAAAATCAGAATTCAATAACTTTGGAGTTGTCCTACCTGTGGATTGTTAGTATTGTTGTTAGCAATCCCAACCATGTTCCGTTGATTTTCCAGGGCAATCATTTTTTGACGTTTCTCCTCCATTAAACGGTCACGGTGCTTGTGGATATAGTCTTGGACGTTGGGCAGTCCGTCGATAACGCAAGCTGATAAGGCTGATCGATAAATATTCATATCGGTGGCTTCGTACCATTCGTTGGTTTTTTCATCGTAACATTCGACGTGATAGATTGTGGTAACACCTAGAAAATCAATCATTCCGTTACATTTTCGACATTTTTTAAAAAAAGAAGATTTACCATTAAAACCACCTATAGCAAAAATCATATCGTCGATCACCTCGATAGCAAAATTACTCCTTGGGTTGTACATATCAGGTATGGCGGACCAGGTGTTGTTCTGTGGATTGTATTTCTCGCCGCTGCACATCCTGACGGTAACCAGAGATCTTGAAGATTACACGCAATCGGCCAAAACATCGCCGAAGCAATAACCCACCTGGAGATTCCGTTGAAACCGCCTATGACATAAACCTGGTCGTGGTAGGAAATACAGGACACGCCTGATCTTCTGGACCGCATCGGAGCAATCAACGACCATTGGTTCAGTTCCGGGTCGTAGACTTCGGCAGAGTGCATGCATTCCTGGCCGTTGAAACCTCCAGTTACATAAATTTTACCTTAAACATTTAGTTAGGTTACTAGTTTACATTGATAAGAGGTTATGGTCACCGTTTAGAGTGCAAGCACTTGCGTCGGATCTCTGCATGTTCATGGGAGCGATTAAAGTCCATTGGTTGGTTTTGAAGTCGTATTTTTCGGCAGTGTTTTGTCTGTGATGCCCATCATACCCACCCATGGCGTAAATTTGGTCATCCAAGACAGCCGTGCTTACGTAGCATCGTCTGGCATGCATGGGCGCAATCTCCCTCCACGTTTTCTGCACTGCGTCGAAGCATCTGCACGAGTTGAAGTAGTCCATGCCTTGACAAAAAACCAACACAGTTCCTCCCTTTTCACTTAAACTAGATGTAGTACCATCAAATCCACCAATCACATAAATGTTAAATCCTACCACGGCGGTACCATGGTATGCTCTGGGTCCCGTAGGATCGACTTCTTCCACTTTAACCCATCTATCCGCCCTAGTGTCGTAAGTTTCGATGAAATTAGTAGGTGAACCTCCACTCCAACCTCCGATAGCAAACAGAATCTCGTGAGGCACTCGGGGTCTCGCGATTTCTGGGGTAATCACCTCTCCATCCCTGGTGGACCATATTAATAAGAATTGGGAACCTGTCGTTAAGCCTCGACTGGAAGTCGAATTCGTATCTTAAGGTTCTTTTCGACTGTACCATTTCTCGTACATGTTACAAGAAATGGAACAGTCAGGAAGTACCTGTGAGTGATCATCTCGAGATCGTAGAGGAATTTCAGGGTTTCAATGATCATGGGTCTGCTGGCCTCGCAGCCAGCCACGTAGGGGTGATCTTTGACCCGTTCCAAAAAAAACTGAGTGTCCAGAAGACCCAAACGAATACACTCCATCAGTTCTACAATGTAGATTTTTCTGGACTCGGTGGAGTAGTCGATCCATCTATTCAGTTTAATACAAAGTAACTGTATCATTTTTATTTTTTAGTTTTTAAAGCAGCAAACCTTAAAAAGCGTGACCAGACAATATAAAAATGTACGATTACAATTTTCCACAATCGAAACCTTTCAAAATCATATAAATAATGCACGTGTGATGTTTTACTGATTTGTGAATGACCAGAAAAAACATGCTGGCCGTTATCTTTCTTGCTTAAATTTTTTTTTAATTATGTGGTTATAATTTATTGATGTCATCTACCATACAATTTAACAGATAAACTGTGCTATATAAAAGGTTGCTTCACTTTCAAATCCGCCATTGTGTAAAGTTTTATTTCAAAATGAGGGTAAGTACCATACATTTAGCAACTGGTCCAAATTATATGATGATATAATTATTTCTCTTTTAGGCAATAGTAGTCTGTAGTGTACTGGTGCTCATGTTGAGTTTAGTCAACCAGTCTCAAAGCAGTTGGTTTACTGATTTTCGTAATAGCTGATGCAGATCATAAGTTAGCGACTTATTTTGGCAAAGTGTCCTCAAAAACAGACTCAAGTTCTATAGAAGACGCCACTACTGCTACAGCAGACAGCACTGACGAAAATGATGATTATCCTACTATTATAGAAATAGACTCAAGTTTTACAGAAGACGCCACTGACGAAAACGAAGATAATGATACAGAAATAGAAAGTGACTAGATCAGACTATAAAATGAAGCTAAAAACTTAATTACAAAAATATGCTTTGAATGTAATTGTACTCAAACTTCAATAAATTTGTAAAAATATTAGAAGAACCATCGTGTTGCTGTGTAAGATTTTCCTACATAAAAGATATTACAATAAATACAAACGTATTTTTGCCAAAAAAAGTTGATTACAAAAGCTTATAGTCTTTAGATAATCGGTTCCCAACACGGTCTCCAAAATTAGTCAAACAAATCAAATTACCAATTACTTTTTCTAATATATACCTTAGAATAGTTTCCCAAACTGTTTCTTCGCTCTTCACATTCAAATCATCAGCATTGATGATCTCTTGGAGTTCCTTCAAGGACAAAGTGAGAATCTCGTTGCTTTGAGCGGCCACTTGAGTAAAGTTTTTCATTATGTACTTCCAGCAACTGTTGGCCAAGTCGCGACAAAAGTGGGCTCTGGCAAACGCCAAAATCCCCACACAATTCGACGGTCTGAGAATTGATTCCAAATATTTGCAGCACAAATCCAGAGCCCCCAAAATGCTTAAATAGTCCGCAGCAATCAGGATTGAGTAAACGTTTTCGTCGTTCAGTTCGAGTTTTCTCAAGTAAACGTAGACGAGTAAGGTTTGTAGCATGTGAGAAGATACTCCTGGTAAATGAACTTGGTTTTTTTCTTTGTTGTGCAACGTGGTAGTGAATAATGCCCTGCGTTAAAGATGGTTTTGACAAAGTTTAATGTTGAATTAATTTGTTACCTGAAATAAGCACTGCAAGCACATAAAATGGCTCTGTGAACTGGAATCTCAGAACCATCGTCCAAAATGATAATGGCGTCGCACAATTGATTGTTCTCCTTCAGTTCGAATAGGGCTTGCATAGCCTGGATACTCATGCATCGTCCTGATCCTAAGTCCGTCGATGTTCCAACGATGGGGTTCGCCTCGCCCATTTCATTTTTACAGGCCAGGTTGTAGCAAATTTTGGCAATAGAAAAAAAAACACGAAAAATTTAGACTCGGGGATGATAATTATCAAAACCAAAAAATTTGATGGTGAAATGTCAGACGGTGATTGACTCGACCAAAAAAGGTGTGGTCTGGTTACCAACATCCAGGTAAGCCAATCGCCAGTTTCAAGAAATTTAACAGAGGAAATATGTTGAAGCAAGATACCTATATTATAGGTGAATCGGGTTCTCATCGATGATGATCTGGCTTGCAGTAATCTCCCAGATAAAATGTGTTCTTCCTGCAGCCCCGAGTCCTCCTCGGCCATTTCATGTTATACTAAGCCAGCGAGTGTACAATTACTCGCTACAACTTACTTAATATGAGACTATGAGAAGACTTAACACTAGTAATTTTGTACTGAATTATTTTGAAGGTTTTGGGGCAAACTCAAGTCAAAAAAATGACAGTGACTCGATATCTTTTTGAAGAGGTTAAATAGGTGAATTATGGCAAAAATACAGTTGGTTGTTCAAATAAAATATAATTATTGTTTTTAAAATTCTTATCTTAAAACACGTTAAGATTTAAAACAAGGGTCATTTAGTAAAAATTGTTGATATTCATGGTTCATTATTCTAATTTTAATTTGTACTGTTCAGTAGCAAACTAAAAGTCAAATATCGCTCAATCCACTCCACTCACTTAATTTAGTTAATAATAAACCTCAACTTAAATTTGATTAGTCTCATTTGTTTTTAAACATCTTCTTCATAGCCAATCAGCTTGGCGCGGTTGCCGGCGCATCTCCTGGGGCACACATCTCCGTCGAGGATGGGGGGGTACAAAACTGTGAATATCAACTTTTTCGTATAAAGAATTCCCTCACTTCCTATAAAACCTTCCGGCTACGACTAATTTTCAGTTTTACCTGCCATTCTGTTATCGTGTAAGTAGGGTAGAAAAACGTTCGGTTAATTAATTAACTCGGGTTTTCGTATTCTTTTAATGTGTGTTTAAGAAATAAAAGCACACTGTTACTTTTACACTCAATTTTGTATTTTTTAGTCTGACAAAAAAAATTCCAGCATGCTTGTCCAATTGCTTCTCGTTTTGCTCTACACTATTTCCATGGTGAACACTTTCGAAGTGATAGAGGCTGGTTCATTGGGTAATGTGGACGAAAGAACCACTTTGAGGTGCCATAAACGTGAGTACGAGTACAAAGTGTCCCAAGTGGACAAGAATGGAAAAGTATGCTGGGACACGGTTAGGGTTGTTGCCTGTTGGGGTAGATGCGTTTCCAGTGAGGTAAGTTTGCTTACAAGGAAAACGTTGTATCATTAAAAAGTTTTACCATTATGACTAAAACTTTTAACAGACTTTAACATGATTGTATTTGATTGGTTACAGATTTCCGATTTTCAATTTCCTTACAAAAAATCTACTCATCCAGTCTGCGTCCACTATGGACGAAACAAAGCTTTTGTTAATTTAAGATACTGCGACGAGGGGGCACTACCATCTACAGCCAGGTGACAGGTAAAAATTTTCTCTTTAAAAACATTAATATTTCCATGATTTAGGTACGAATACTATGAAGCTGCGGACTGCAAATGCCAACAATGCTCCTCCATGGACACTAGTTGTGAGGGTTTGAGGTTCAGGTCGCAACATTCCGAATCTGGAGGATTTAAACGAATAGTCAAGGGAGATGACAGTTTAATTAAGTTTTATTAAAATTTTACTAATTTAACTGAGAGTAATAAAAAACGAGTTTGAATCTTGAGTTTGTTTTTTTTTAAACCTATTTTTTCAGGTGGGAAAAAATAGGTAAACAGAACAGTTATTTAGCATGTTCGTGCATATTCCACTATCATGAATTTAATGAGCTTTTTTGCGATGGTGCACTTAAGGTAAATGGGGAAGAAAACGGATCAAGAGGCCGTAATAATTTAACCCTGTTGATCCTGAAAGATGACATTAAAAACCACCCACAGTGACAAAAATGTATAAGCATGACATACCTCTAATATCCATTAATAATGAAGCCTCTCAAACCTTTGGGGTTTTATTATTTTCAACTAATTGCTTTTTTATGCTTTTGCACGATCATTAAGCAGTTGTGTTATAAATATTTATGTCTATAAATAATTATTATTCGTTAAATAAATTAGTTTACCGTTAAAAGGTTTTTCTTTCTTTCTATTATTCTTACTAGACACTTGGTTTATATTTTAAGTTTTAAAGGTCATACGTTCTATACAGAGCGATGAAGGTTAGGAGTTTTAGGAGCATATTTTGAGTTAAGCTATGGAAAGGGTATTCTTTAATTTAACACACCTTTTATAATTGAATCTAGTAAATGATGTATTGTAATTTTTGCTTGATAGCGTTCTAGATCAGCAAAAAAAGCACGTAATTCTTACCTTTTTACTATGCTAAACATTTGCTTCTTTTGGCACCTATGTTTTTCAAATTCTAGGCCTATATCGCCCTACATGCATTGGATTAAACATATATCGGGTGATCGATTCGAAAATAGAATTTAATAATACTGAAATTGTCATAAAATACGTTTTTGAACACTGAATGAATCAGGATTGTAAAATAAAAATAGAACAAGTGTAACAGGAATTTTACGACAAAAGGAAAATTAAATACTTTATTTTCTAGTATGTTTTCACTTTTACTTCAGTTCAACCATTTATAAAGACTGGTACTAAGGGATGCGGGTTTGCATTTTTGCAAATTTGACGGGAAGGATCAGAATTTGTTTTCTAAAACACCTATTTATGCAAATCTCTTGAAAATGTTCCATCAATATGATGAAAATTATAAAATCAAATTTCAATAAAACCAAAATATTACAGATTATAATTTTTTGACTTCTTGCATCAGTTTAAATACAATCATCATTAACTTTAGGCAAATACAGTCAAAAAGCAGTTATAGCATGATAATTTACATTTTTGCAACATCAAAACAACTGACTTTAATAGGTGTTAAAGACACGACGATGAATTAAACTTCAATGGTTCGTGAACTGAGTCGAAACGTTAAGTATCACTTATGCCAACTAGAAAAAACAATACTTTTATACGGGCCACGTCCAATAAAATCCTAAGGGACGTCGTGGGTTCGGAAAAATGACACGGGGGCGGTGGAGTGGCTCTTTGAAAAGCGGATAGGAGGGAGGAAGGAAAACGGGAAAACTTGAGCGTAAATTCGCAACTTTCATTCGAGCTTGCGACGCTTCACATCTTCAACAGCCACGTAAGTTTTTCACCAAATAAAATTCAAACTAAACCAGTTTTTAATTTGTAGAATGGTGGCTGTGTACCTTTTGTTTCTGGTTATGTTATTAGTCAATGGAACTCTCTTACCTGCAGTGACAGATGATAACTCGAACAAACCCGGCTGTTATAAAGTTGGTAAGGTCAAAAAACAATTAAAACAACAACAAATTCCAACAGATTTTTTTGTGAAGGTCACACGAGAAGAGTCAGCATCAGGGATTGCGTCTCGTTTGAAATAGTGACAAACGCTTGTCGTGGGTTCTGCGAAAGTTGGGCAATACCATCGGACCCATCCAACTTCCAAATCACCCAACCGGTCACCTCTATAGGCACTTGCTGCAACATTATGGAAACCGAACCCATCGAAGTGAAGGTGCTCTGCAAAAATGGTATTCGTACTTTTGTCTTTAAAAGTGCGGTAAATTGTGCTTGTTATCATTGCAAAAAAAATTAGTTAGATAGATTAGAATTTGGATTATGAAGTTAATATATTGTAAATAAAATCCACTGACTGACAATTTAGAAATGTATTAATCAATGTATCCTTAATAAAAATGTATATTTATTAATCTGATTTAGCTTTTAATCAAGTTTATTTTGGAGATATTTATACTCACTTAAATAACTTCCTAATCTGTAGAGCTCAAAATTCAGTTTAAGTATACAAATCCTACACCAGTAAAAACACACTAGTATTGTTTAGATCGCTCTATTAATACTATAATAAACATTCAATAACATCAGATTGATAGTAGAGTGACAAAATATACAATTAACTATAAGTAAAAAACCGATTTAAACTTTAAAACATTTTAACAATATCTCAGAGAAACATTATAGTCAGAAATATAAAAAACTATATAATATACAAAATTTAATTTGATAGAGTATACATATAAAGGAGACATTTAGAAAATATAACTTTATACTGGAGAGTAGTAAATAGTGACCGTGTTTTTCGATTAACCTCCTCTAGAGGTCATGATTCGTTTTTTAAAATTGGCCATATAACTTAATAGTTTTCCTATTCTAACACTTTTCTTAACTAGTCCAGGTTTACACGTAAAACACCTATTAGGTTACTTTCATAAGACAGTAAGTAGATACATAGAGTGAGCCAATTGCTTTTAGTCCCAATCTGTATTATTATTCTTCCAACCAATTTCAATAAAGAGGTTTCCTTTCAAATCAATATAGCAGTATAAATATCTATTAACTTTGTCGCATAGAAAATACCAGAAAGCGAGGTAAGCGACTTAAAATATAGAAACATTGGCCGATAATACATAGATGAGTCACAAAGAAGTAAAAGTCATTACAGAACACGATATAGTATACTATATTAATACTTTTGTAAAGGTTTAAATGGAAATTATGTTTGATATGTTTTTTAGTCTTGCAATAGGTAAATTCGTGAATAAATTCCATGGATTAATTAATAACATATAAAAAGTTTGATTGCCTGGCACGACGTCTCGTATTCTGTAATCACACACATACAAAAATACAATATAAAATATCCAAATCTCGGAGCTGCCTCACCGATTTCGGGCTAAAGCTATGTTAAGCAGGACGTGTGTTATATATAATATATTTTAGTACACAAATACATACATATAAATATAGTAGGCATCTACCAGTTTATATACGATAATTGACCAAATAAATATCACATTGAACATTCGTCGGGGGAGGTAACAATGTAAGAGAGACGGTTCAGAAGCTGAATTTACCTCGAACCTTAAAAAAGCCGAGGTCGTGACGGTTATGTATAATGGCTCCGAATCCCACGTAGTTTTCTAACAAAATGTGAGAGTGCAGGATGCGTGATTCGTAGTTTTTACCAATTTCGATGATTGTCTTGCAAAATGCTTCGATGAAGCTGTCCAAATCGTAAGTTCTTCGTAAGTGCTCTTCAGTACAATCTAGAATTCACATTTTATTGCAAAAAGTAAGAAAAAAAATTATTACTCACCTTTATGAAAGTACAAGGGATGATAGGTAAACGTCCATATGGGCAGATCTTCAGTGAAAGGATTCCATTTTGAAGATAACTTAATCGGTTTACCTTTTCCGAATAAGATGCGGATACCTTTCATGTTACGATCCCTAAAGAAAAAATTCAAAATTAATTCTAGAGAACATACAATTTTATGCATGCATACATAATGAGATACCACGCTAATTTTAGAAGAAAACGTTTTGAAGTTACTTATAAAGATTCTGCTTGTCATGATATGAAGCACCTAGCAAACCTATACTATTTATTTCTTAAGTTTTATGTGGAACTACTAATGCATCATCTATTGCAAGCCCAATTTGATCGCAATCTCATGCTAGAAAACTTTCAAATGCTGCTACTACTTAAAAAAAAAGTGTAGAAACACTGCATTGTGTGGTATAATACCTAGTGGGTGATGAAAATGATTGAGATTGCTGATTGTCGTTGGCTGACGGCTTAAAAAAGCAATTATCCAGCATGCTCGATATCCCGTCTGCCAATCCGTTAATTTTTCTGCATATAAAAAAAATTGAAAAAATACACCAGATCAAACGGCTATAATACTGATTCTATGGATAATCTAAAGTACATAATGACGTGGAGCACTTACGGTATCAAGGAGCCACTGGGATATCTGAGATCACCTATGATGATGGCCTCGATGTCCTCCAGAGGCAGTTTCTTGTAGCTGAGCCGTTTCAGGGCGATAAAGTCGTATTTTACTACCAGAAGTACTCGGGGGGTTAGTAAAACTAAACGTTCCTTATCTGTGTCCCAGTGATTAATTCTAGAAAAATAAATTTAAGTTTAAGACAATGTCATTGAAACATAGGAAACTTACTGTGTGAGTAAAAACCACTGAATAACCGGACCTTCATTTTCAATGTCCAGAAACTCATTGGCGCATTCATTTGCAGCTTTTTCTGCCACTCCGTCTCTGTAAGTGAAGAAGCAATTGGCGTCCTGCTTGATAATCTCGATTCTGGGCTGCAAAGTTTGGTGGTGGTGCTGTAATTGCGGCGGTACCTCCTGCACTGGACTCGGTTCCTTTGGCTTTGTACTCCATAAAGTTTCCGAAACTATGTTAGAAACATAAAATTGTTTAGGGTAGCTACTTAAACAATTAGCTAACTTACTTAAGCTGAATATTGTAGGAAAATAAAATCCCGTTTGTACGGACATATTCTCTGGCTATGCTAGTCATACTGATTAAAAGCGAAAACTGATAAAATCGGTTTAACAAATACCTAGTTGGGACAAAAGCAATAAAAGCTCTTATCAATTAGTCAGTAATAAAGAATAGTGGCGTGTAGAGAACATAAACAAAGACGTGTTGCACGCCTCTCCCACTACCTTCCGCAATCAACAAGCGACCTACTTATTGATTTTTTTTTTACCAACTAAAAAGCAAATAACTTACTTTTAGTGGAAATTGACGATAAGGGCAAAGGAAGACTGCTCCAGTAACATCCGCTATTGCTGGCGGTACTATCAGTTTTGCTGATTGTGCCCTTGCTGTCCCTGAAATTCTCCCGGAGCCCTGATGATCCGGCCGACTGTTGCTCGTTGGCCTTGTTGATTCGCAAAGTTCCGCCCTTAAACTCTTCGTGCACTTCCTCCTCCAACGACATGGTTTTCATTTATGATTGTTCGGGCGTCGGTTAAGGGTTTAATAACTAAAGGTCCGAAAGAGCAATTTGCAACCTGTTTGTGTTAGAATTGTTTCGTTTTGTGCGATTTTAGTTCTTATCTCACTTGACAGAGGGTTAATTTAATAACAGAAATCAGCTGGCAGCGGGGTTGGTATTGATTTATCAAAATGTCGGTGTTGCCAGAACCTGAATGAAATATAGTTATATTAGTCAAATGCCATCATATCTACCCTTGTTTTGTTATGCATAACGAAACAGAAAAACCACAAAAATCCGATCAAATACTCGTTTACTTCGTACACGTACAGTATCCACATTATACTACTTAAAACACTAAATTAACTTATCTAATTCGACTAAAGCACAAAACAATATTGGCACATAACGCGTATTCCGAACAAAACTAAATAATATAAACTTTACAAAAAAATCACTATCTGTACAGGCGAAAAAACACAACCAACTAGGGTTTGTTGTTTTTCGAAATATTGTGCGACGTCCAGTTTAAGGACGTCTTCCACGAATTCGAGAGGGCCTCGTCGAATTTAGCTTTGAAATGCTCCAGAGCCTCGTCGTCAGTCTTGGACAGGACCTGCAGGATTTAATCCAATAACAATGATATTCAACATAAAAAAAATTAAACCCACCAAAGTTTCCCGTAAATACTGTAGGTCTTTTTCGGAACTGAGTTCCGGCAAACCGGTTGATATCATCATTGCAAACAGTGACAATATCAAGTTGCCGTGTTTGCGTAAAATCATAAAAGCCTTCTCGCAATACTCCTGGAAAATCATAAATTCCAGAGGATTGGAAGACTGGTCTTTCTGACCTTTATTGATCACGTAAACAAAATCGTGAGTCAGCACGAACGGCACTCGTTCACGTTTAATACCGAATTTCTCCTTGAAGTGTCCCAGAATGTGACCAAAGTCGATGTGGAACAACTAAAATACAAACAGTGACACCTATATTCAATTACAGAGAAATAACCTCACCTGACCGGTTCGTTTTATCATTATATTGTCCGGATGACGATCAGCTATACCCAAAACGTAAGTGGCCACGCAATAACCGGCACAGGACATTGTAAACTCCTCGATGGCCTTTGCCAAGGCTTTTTCAGTCGGATTGTAGTCTTTTAACCAAGCTACACATAAGAAATGTTGTAAAATTGTTGAAGTTCGTGTTGATCATAAAACTTACTGAGTATGGAGTCTTTTTTGAAGCATGATACCAGCGCTACGCCTTTCTCCTTTTGGATATTTGCGATAGTTTCGGCGTTCAACACCACTTGAATCATTCCCACTCGGTGTTCCAGAGATATGCAATTGTAGGGGTTCATCCTAAAAATGTCAAAACAGTTTATTTGATGTGTCTCAGAATACGTTTCTCCCGGAAGATTAGGTTAAGTTCAGTTCAGTCTGTACTTTTCTTGAAATGTATAGAAAAGTAATTAAAGATTTGAGAATTAAATTGGAAAAATACAATAACAAAAAGTATGATAACTCTTTGTATTTATTTAAGCTCAATCTTACCTGAGATCTAATCCTTCACTTTTCCATAACCTATCCATGATTTTCAACATTTGCAGTGTGAGCATGTCTTGCCGCAGATCATCTCCGTTCTTAAATATGACGTAAACGTCCTCACCGTACCTGTCCGAATTCTCGTAAACAATCCAAAGTGGTTTCATTTTACTGTCCATCACTCTACACTCCTCCACCCTACAATTATTGTTTAAAGACAATAAAGTTAACAAAAACTGAATGTAAACATCGTACTTGATCTGGCTGCATCGATAACTAGGATCCAAAGGGCTGCGCACCGAATCCTTGTCATCGTTATTACTTAGACATTCCTTCAAAACGCTTTTTGCCTTCTCCTTGTCTCTCCTGCTACGCACCATTTCGCTACACTTTTTCAACTTCTCTACCGATTTGAGCTGGTGTTGTAGTACAGGGATGTGCTCCTGACTGCCTCGACAGTATGCCTCTAGTATCAGTCCGAAACGAACCGAAACTGACCCCATTTGCATTTCAGATCTGTAAAATTACCACTTCAACTAACATTGTAACTTGTAATACTGGTTTACACACCTTAAGTGCCAGAACAAAAAATGTCCAATCCTCTGATTGGTCAAAGCTCGTTGTAACAAAAATATAACCAAATCACACTCGAGGTACAGCTCGTGTTTGATGGCCTGCACCAGCTGAAGTAAATACAGCAGAATGTCCTCGTCGCTGTAAAAATCAAAATGAAGGGACACGTCGCAAACTGGAATTAAATCAGTTGTACCTAACATCATTAAGACATTTGACAGCAAAACGGCGCACTTCTTGGTCAGCATAAGCGTAATCAAGCAACTCCAACGATTTTTCAACCGGAAGGGGCGGCCATTGAACGACCAAGTCCACGGCTTGGCTCACTTCCTCGCGTTTGTCCCAATCTATGCACTGAAGCAGTTTGGGAAAGATACCGGGCATTTGGCGCTTCCAAACCAGCCGATATCGCCACAGTTTTTTACGATCCTTCGATTGTATACAATCAAAACATTTGACAAATCCTCAAATAGTGGGCTACCAACCTGATCGTGCAGATCGTAAAAATTCTCCACGTCGTGGATCAGTCTTCTACAAATGTCGTCCGTTTCGGGGTCGATCGATTCTGGCGGTTTTGCTTCTTGTTCCACATCCCAAGCAAATTCCAACATCGAATTAATACTAGGATATACGATTGTTTCGTCACGACGAAAACTACGTAGAAACAAGAAAATGCATGAAAAAGTAGAAAACTGATTGTAATAAAAACACATGTTAATAGAAGTTTCTATGAGGTACTAATTTGAGGTTTATGGAACTTTGAAAATGGTTCTAGAGGCCTTTGGCAATTTAAAACAGTAATGGGAGGGTTTAAGACACTTGTAGAGGCTTCTGACACATTTTAAAAGGTTTCTAGAGCATTTAGAGCTTTATGAAGCTTTCAAAATGGTCCTAGAGGCCTCTGGCACTTTTTAGAAAGTTCTCAGTAGAATTTAGAGGGTCTGACATATTCTAAATGGTCTTAGCGGCCTTTGGAAATTTAAAACAATTCTAGAAAGGTTTAAAACACTTGCAGAACCCTGTGCCACTTTTAAGAAGGCCGTAGATGATTTCTTCTTTTTCACTATCATTCACCTGACCGGCATTTAGGACACAAAAGTGCTCTATTGAAGATTCACGCTGTTTATTTACAAAATCGTCAAAACAATCTCACATTTATTGAACCATCAAACTGCCAATAATCAGTATATATTATAATAGCTATTTATGTATCAAGGGCGTTAGAGAGAACATAATGTCCTGAAGGCTGAAACAGCCAATGGGCCTATGGCCCAAGGGATAGGTTTCGGCCTGATCGACTTTATATTCTCCCTAACGCCTGTAGTGCATACAATGTTTTATGTTTCACCTAATTCAGCAATTATTTACTGTTTCTGGCATTAAACAGTTAGGTATACCTATACCGTTATGTTGTTTAGTGTTTATTTTACCTGAATGATGTGACTTTCATAGTTCTGTCAATCAGTGAAAATGGCAAAAGCTGAATGAAGTTTTAGAAAATATAAAGGAAAATGCAGCAAAAGGTAATGAAAATTTGCCTAAAAGGCAAGAGCACCCTAAGATAGGAAATACATAGTTTTTCTGGCATGGAAGATGAAAAATTCCATTGCTAATATATTAAAAAAGTTTCAGGGCGTTATAAACGGGCGCCCATAATGCCCTCAGGTTGTTATGAACACTATAATCTACACCGTTTCCAAGGTATTATTTGTTCATAATGTATAGGTGAAACATAAAACATATTATTCGATCTTTGCCTAGTGAAATGAGATAAGCGATATGACGTAACAGTTAGAACTCACTGAACTAGTGAACTAGGCTCTCTTAAAAAAAAAACGAAATTTTCCCTTTCCCAACCAACCTTTTTGGTGTGATGAGTAAAAAAATCCCAACCACAGAAAATAATACGTGAT
This sequence comes from Ips typographus, assembly GCF_016097725.1. Classification (NCBI taxonomy): domain Eukaryota; kingdom Metazoa; phylum Arthropoda; class Insecta; order Coleoptera; family Curculionidae; genus Ips; species Ips typographus. The sequence goes on along the minus strand of NC_138425.1, from coordinate 12,194,532 downwards.
AAAGCAGTATAGCTAATGTCTTTAAAACATAGGAATATACAAATAAAAAGTAAAAAATTGAAAATACCTTAAAATACGTTTAAAATTCATCTAATGTTTTTATAAGTTGATTAGTATAGTTATGCAAATATGATATTTGACACAAAAAAAAAACAAAATTAAACTCACCTACTAAATACCACAGTCAAAGCAGTGGAACATTCAGTGTTGGGGTTGCTAACCACAGTCCCTAAGGGGTGCAACACTTCATCAGACAGTATATCTTCCGCGTAAGTCCACATGTAAAGTGTCATGGCACCTACGCGCAGCTGTCCTTTAAAATCGTATACTGACGTATTAGCCCAAGCAATTGGGTTAATTTGATTCTCCTAAAAAATTATACAATTTTAAAATACTACACTGATTTAAACACTGAACAAACCTTAGCCGCATCCTTTGGTCGTCTAGATTTAGTACCTTTACTCGGCTTGTTCACTTCATAGATTACAAAACACAATTTAGCATTCCTTGGGATGTTGCACACCTGTATGTCGAATTCGATAGGAACATTGAAATTTACTTCACACTTATCTGAAAGGGGTTTTTCTTCAGTCTTTAGAGGCTGACACAGTGGTTTTCCACCGTGAAACAATCCCACCTGAATACCGACCTACAATTTCAAACCGGACCAATCAAATTAATTCAATACTGTTAGTGACAACGTACTTCTGGAGCTCTTTTAGTATCACAGTTCACTTTACTCGCAGTGCTTAAAGTCACCACGTAATTATCCATAATATCCCATGAAGATTTGGTACTTTTCTTTTTTCTTAGTGTGTTGCTTGAGTTTGACGAATCCGTTCTCGTTTTTCTAACATCAAAACTGTCCAAATATTCGTAGTCAGTGTGTACGACTGTACAAATCATCAAAACGTTACACTCAATCAAATAAAATCAGAAGTTTGGGGTTACCTGGAACTTTATCAACGTGAACCATCAACAACGACGGTGTTACATGATCAGAAATACAGTCCTGTATATATTGATACTGATTCAAGGGGAAGTCCTTCAATAAATACTCATCACGGCCGCACACCTTTAGCACATAATTACAGGGCTGTTCATGAGTAAGTTTTAAAGTTTGTGCTTTTTTGAGCAAGCTTTTTTCAACCAGCTCTAATGGTTTTAACATAGGAGGCACGCTGAATTGAAATGAGCTCTGTAGAATCTACAAAACACTTTAGTTTTCTCACAAATTTTCAGCTTGACCGTCACATACTTCTTGGTTTTTAATACGATCATTATCCGTCGATCCATTCTCATAAACGCACTTGACCTCAACTCGAATATGAGAATTACTCTCATATTTAATTAATAAGGAGCTAGTAACTTCAGACATTCGAGGAGGAAATTGATACCACAATTTCTCCTGCCAAGTGCTTCTACTTCGGTCTTTGGCAATCCTTTCACCCATTTTTTTCATGTTGAATCGGAAATCGTTAATTTCCGAACTGTTATACGCGTCAAAGTCTTGCAGCCCTAAACCATTGAGAGACCACAAATAAAAGAAATTCTTCTAAGGACTACCAAGTGAAACCGACCTTTTCCGATTAAATGACCGATAGTGACGTTAAAAGAGTGGTCTACGGAGTTTAAAGTGCATTCTGACACAATCAGAACACCCCCAGTTGGTCTGATGTCACATAATTTCCTACACTCATCATTTAACTCTTCATGCTCTGCCATAGAATTGACGATTTTAAAGAGATATTGGGATGTGTCGGCCTGTAGTTTGCCAAATAGAGGGAATTTGGAGGCTTCCTCCCATAGATCCTGTTGAACACAGATTTAGGTAATGGAGTATCATATAGTAGAGTAGATCAAATGAGGACATATGTGGTTGACTGTAGGCAAAAATAGAAAAAAATAAGTAGAAATATAGAGTAGATATTTAATCTTTGACACCACTAATCACTATTCATAATAAAATTCTCCAAAATATAATAATTAGAAATCACTTTCTAATTTATAAAAAATCATTTTGCAACACTTTCATTGAACATTAGGTCAGCTGTGACCTGCATATAGAAAGATTAGTAAATTTATTTTAAGCAGTAGCACCCTACATATTTCTAACTCAGCTCCTCTTAATGAGTAAGGTTTGAGTAACAAAAAAAAACATTTAAAGTACTGAGATTCAGGTATAATATGACTATGATGCCACAATTGGTGTAGGTACAAAGTTGGGGACAATCTTTACAGTAATCTTAACAATTCAACCACTAATCAGCATAAAAAACACAGTACAACCACATAAATCACCTTTACTGATTAGGTTGTGGGGCAAGCTATCAATAAAGCAAATATTTGATAGATTTAATTTGCCACAGTTTGTATAATCTTTATTTTGTCTACTAGGAAATCAAGAAAGTTTCATTGAACCATATCCCTTCAATTGAGGTTATCCCTGTAGTTCAAGGTTGTATATTATATTGCTATTGCAAGTAAAAACTTGAAAAGCATTTGGTTGACACTAAAACATTACAATTTTGCTAAATTAAAGCTACTATATCTGTAATAAACTATTGGTTGGTAAAGTTGTAACTCTTATAAACTGAAACAAAGTCTTTAAAAAGTTTACCTCTTTAATGTCTCCCAATGTAGCATTGTGGTTGACTTTGAGCAATACCATAATACCATTTGGTAGAAAACAACTGAGCTCAACCATAGGATTCTCTGAGAGCTCATCCCAGAAATCTGGCATGTACTCAGCCGGTATGGGTACCATGGCGTTATTCTGACCACTCAACCCACTTATTTCAGAATCAGAACCATAACTCATTTGGGGGGTGTATGTTTGGCAACGGCTACATTATTGTTGATAAAAGTCTGCCCTTCTGGTCACTACACATTCACGCCTCGTTCACGACTACCAATCAATATTTGAGAATCGCATGCGTTTTCTTGAACAAATTAAAATGTATCCAACACCGCAAAATGCTAACTTTTAGTTTAAATATCAGTATGTAAACGAGTATTTTGGGAAAAACCTCCTTAAACCAAAAAACCTTCACATCAAAACAACATTCGTCATTAATGATGGTCCACAAAGAGCAATGTTGCCAGATTTAGCAAACACTCTCATTAAACGTTGAGTTGGTAAATCCAAATCTACTTAATTGGTAAAGGAAACCCTATTTAAATTGGTACTGGCTTTACTTAAGTACAAGTACAACATTATTTTTATCTGTAATAATAGCAAAAAATGTTTGAAACCAGAAAATATTTTTATAAGTTAGATAAACACAACAAAGTTGTGGCAATGCCGCGAGTTATGATTTTATGTATTGACGTTTAACGACGATTTTGGCAGAAGACAGAGGCAAGCCTCCATGTTGGGTTTACCAAAAAATTGACAAGTTGGTGAACGTAAATATCCTGTTTAATGTTTACCACTAAATAATTAGTAAAATAGTTACAAGTTTTCAATATTCGCAATTTAATAATTAGTCAATTATGAAGAAATATTGTACACTCCTTATAGCCGCTGAGTTTTCTGAGATCATTAAAAAAATATGGATTTTTTTTTAATTGGAACATATTTTGATTTGCACTATATTTTCGTACCATCAGTACTTCTTTTAACTTTGGATATTAAAAAAATGCTACTAAACCACGTTTATTCTTTTCTTCATCAATCTTTGACAATGATCACGTGATTTCTCCTCTCATAGAACGTCTATAAACATGTGGACAAATTTGACAGTACAGTAAGTTGCATAAATGTTTATTGTTATTTACTTTTTCCAGGTTTATTTATTTGGGCATGTATTCTTTCTTATGCTTATAGAATTCATTTAGCAACTGCCTTTACTAAAGGCGTATTTTGTCGAAAGTACTAACCTGAGTTTTAAGCTGTAGTAACATAGGCCATCTTGTTTTATCAGAATGAGTTAAAATGAGATAGACATTGTAAACACTCTAGTAAACACTGATGCCAAAATACGTTAGTTTTAACTTTTTTTGCATTTATGACGTATTAGCTGTCACTTGTCAAAATATCCAAAATGGCCGTCACTTTTAGTAGTACACTTTTTCAAAATACGGATGTGTAAATGGCGCTCATTCATCTGTTTGTATAACACAATTGTGTCTAAAAAACGTCATCATTATTAATCATCATTATAAGAGAATTTATTGCGTTAATAAGCCCGAAAATAATTATAACTAACTGTGATAATAACGAATATAAATCAACTTTTTACTTTTCCCATCTGTATTTTTCTTCCTCCTTGGTGCGTAACTTAATCGAAACTGTCTCGCAAAAGAGCTTCAATCCATACCCTCCCCCTGCAATTTAAGGGCCAAAATGGCACTTGAAAACTTGTTCGGCCACGTGAAAAGCATATTTTGATACCAGCTTAACGAAATTACGTCGAAAACGAACTTAGTGGAGCGTTAACGTGAAATTTAAGGGGATCTACATGGAGACTTCCTTTGACCTACATATCGAAAACGAACCTGTCCGATATAAAACAGTGACAATTTCTTATTTAATTTTCAGCTTAATTCGAGCTTCGATGCCGGGGGTGGTTAATTTCTAGCTCGTAATTAAAAGAGTAATCTAGCAGTTTATCCTGGAGCTTTACAGAAAAGTAAAAAAAACAGAGAACCTATCGGGGGGTGAACGAAATAACAGTTGGTTGCTGCTTGTTGAGCAGATTAATTCGATAGGATCATCTTAATTTCGATAGAAGTTTAAATTAAACTTGGATCCCTGGCTATAAACTCTGATGTTTATATGCGTCTCTCAATGAGTTTAAAAGTCAATTAAAAAATACACTCTGATCTATTTGAAAGTTGAATTTATTTACTCTTTTTTTTATTTACATTAGAAGATAAATAAAATTTATACATTCATCTGGCAAGGGTATAAAACATTGAGATTTATTTTACAGTGAAGTGCTACAGGTAGACGAAAATATAATTTTAAAACACTTTGGCTATTTATTTACAAAAGGATCGTCAAGATATGTCATTTTAATTGAAATGTACTTACAAATATGGAGGAACTCTTAGCAAAACAAAATACTGGGAGATATAGGCCGTTGTTTAAAGCACTACAACCTCTAAGAAACAAACTTATTTCATGGTAATCGTTGTTTTATAATGGGGAGAAACTAAAAATAAGAGTGAAACAGGCTTACAAAATATACATATCACATATTAGTTTAAAGCTAGAAGAGAAGAAGGAAACCAGCTTGAAGTTGATTAGTCTCTGGTATTGGCAGTTTGTAATTTGTCAAGAAAAACTGAAAGCTACTTTTTTTGACCAATCATTGTACTCGCTGTGTTTGATATCAATTAAAAATCTCAATCTCCATTCACTGCGATTTATGTCGTCTCGATGTGTTATGACGGATCACAAGAAAAGAAAAACGCGACAGAACAGTTTAGGATGCCCTGTAATCAATCACATTCTAATATAATACAGGTTTGCCAAAAAGGGCCTCTAATATTTTTTATTCACATTTCGGTCTAATATCAGATGAATGTGAATGATGAATGAATTTAAAATAGCCCCGATTCGAATTAAAACGGTCATTTACCTGATTGGATATTAATTCGTATGCGAGTTTTAATGAAGATAATTTCAAATTCAAGCTGGTGAGCACACAGAAAAAGCCAATTTAGGTAGTTTAGAGTTCATCTACTTTGAGAAGACAAATCATTTTTGGTCGTTTATTACATTATGTACATTTTAGTTCAGTCAATTCCAGCAGAACTGAATGGGACAGCTAATTTAACAAGTAAACCAAATTAAGTGTCCCATTATTCCAAACCACCAACTAAATTTTTCTAATTTACATGTAGTATTTACAGTTTCACACCAAATTAATCAGTCTCCTAAACCATGGTGTCCTGAAGATGGTCGTAATCCTGTCAAATGTCGCTGACCTCATCGCCCAAAACGTCGGCGGCTGAATTCACCCTCGTTTGCCTCACCGAGTCACAACTCATATGTTCGCTCGAAAACTCGCCGAAAGAACCGTTTCGTCTCGCGTTCACCACCAAAGTTTTGGTACCGTAATCGGTAACGTATTTTTCGTTATTTAGGGACACCGATTGGTACCCGCACTTGCACCAATCCGGGTATCGTGCGGTTAAGATCCGCTTGAACGCTTCGCGGAATTCCGTGTTGAAGATCGAGTAAATAATCGGATTGAAAGCGGAATTTGAGTAGCCCAACCAGGTCAAAATCTTGAAGGTAATGTCTGGAATGCAGGTTTTACAGAAAGCCGCCACTATGTTGATACAGAAGAACGGTACCTGAAGTCAAAAGTCAATTAACGCAAAGAAGAAAATTAGAACCACACTAAGGACTTACCCAACATATCAAAAAAACTCCCATTATTATACCAACAGTGACGGCAGCCTTATGGTCGCTAACGTGGTAGGGAGAGCTCTGATGGTTGTGCAGATGGATATGTAACGCTTTGTTCTTCTGGTGCTTAATACTTTTCTTCTTCGACGTGGAATTTGGAATGTCGATGGGCCTGGTGATTGCTCTGATGCTCTTCACGTGCTTTTGGGCGTAACAGTACAATCTACAGTAGATACCTAAAAAGGTATTTTTACTTTTATTCTCAAGTAGTTTCGTCTTTATTTTTGGTACATTTGGTGAGTATAAATAATAGAGTGATCCCCATTTCATGTTACTGTCATAGATATATCAAATTTGAAAATGTATTAAAAGCAGTAAGGGGAGCCATTGCTTTTTTCCCTGATAGATTAAAACCGTAAAACTGCACGAAACGGCTCTGCAGAGCGCAGTTTTCGTTTCCTATGAGATTTATTTTATCTGCTTTTGCCCATATGTTGTTATTCCGAAAGTTTTGATTTACTGTATGATTTCTTTCACAATGTGTGTTAATACGATACACCTTTTATTAAGCGTGTCTGTAAAGTTTACTATGTAATTAGAAGAGACACTCGCTGCTAAATTGCCTAATCGAAAAACTTATTACCCCAGGGGGAGTTCAAGCGTAAGTTTCCCACGAAATGTATTTGCCTATATAGTCAGATTAATGGCACTGTAACCTGGATAATCCGAAGTGGCAGATCGTATTTATCAACACAGTTTCTAGTTGCAAACATAAAACATCATTGGAAATTCCGCATCGTTCGTTAACCGGTTTCGACACGTAAAAGAAAAACTGCTTATGGCTTTCGTTTCAGCTGGAATTCCATCAATTTCCGGGACATGAATGTGCATGACCCGTTTGAATTCATGCTTCACGTCATTCGAGTTTGATGCTGGAATGCATGGATGTTCATGTTATATAGAACACGGTCTAGTAGTAATAATTAATTATTTATCGATTGACAATTATACTACTTACTCTATATCAATTGTTAACACCACTTCTGTATGGAAAATTATTTTGATGATATAATGGAGAATGAATTTTAGCGTCAGCAGATTATACTAGTTAACGATAATGTGATTGGTTTGATTTTGTTTGAATTTTAAAAAGAAGCTGCTTTTCAGTTTATTGCGTTACGTCCAGTGAAAAGATTAAAAAGTTTCTGCTAATTATTTGCTGGCGTTCGTTAAAAAGGGATTTTTAGGGTAAACGAGCCGTGACGCAAAAGTACAAATCGCTCCCGGAGGAAGTTCCTTTTGAATAGCGCTTAAATTTTGTTTCTTTTTATCCAGAGCAGCCGTTTGGAAAAATAACAAGATTACATAAAACATCACAATTAATTGAGTTGCTTAATCAATAATGAAAGATTGAATCAAATCAGAAATGAAGACGTTTACTTTGAGGCATTAGTGCTTTAAAGTAACATTAAACAATAGTTGAACTTATATCATGCAGAACTAATATTGACTTTTAGGTGTAATATTTCTTGACTTATACTCACCTAACATGACAATACATGGAAAATAAAAGGATATGCAACTAGAGACGACCGCATACGTTGGGGTAAGATCGAGGGCGCAGGTGGGGTAGTTTTGGCCGCCCGATTCAATGACGAAGGGTTGAGGGGGTCGGTGCAACCCCAACATAATGGGCACGAAGGAGATGAGCCCAGCCAGAAGCCATATCGTGGCGATTGTTGCCAAAGCCACTCGTCTGGTCACCCAACGTCCATATCTGAAAATAACAATCCTGGATTATGTTCTCTTTTCCTAAATTGTTTAGTCTCGGCCTTTTCTATTCATAATTTGTCGTCATATGATACACCCTTATTAAATTCTGTTGGAAAAGCAACATTTTTTCTACGTAGCTTTTAATTAGCCGAATCTAATTAACCAGCAACTGACGCGCAAAATAATTCGGTCGTTTATTTCATGCAAACAATGACACTGAATTCGGAATCAGCCGGAAATATATGGTTAGAATGTTCTCTTTCCGGTTTCGTCCGTTACATTCGCCCGTTAAATTCGTTAATGCCAATTTACTACCTTTTTCCATATGTTGGGGTAGTAAGAAGAATGGTATCAATAATTGTAGCTGTTGGCAATTTATGGTCGGGATTTATACAAAGAATTTTTTATTAAGAATCAAGTAGTTTGTTAAATAAAGACCCTATTTACAGTCATATTGAAAATTAAAGTTCAGACTGTAATTCACAGGCTAAATTTATGTTAAACGTAATCCTTGTTGTTGTCTGGTCAAATTAATTTTTCCTCCATATGACCTCATTTCGCAGTTTTTCAGCTTTGTTTCGCAAATCATTAATAATTTAACTGAATCTCCCTAAACTGAGATGGTTTAAACGAGCCTAATAAACAAAAGTGTAAATCGCCTAAGGAAATTCAAAGCATCGCTTTGAATAATGTTTTACCAGACCTTTTTCATTCTGAAGTATTGTGTGAGGGTAAAATTTACTTTTTAAAGTGGTCGTCTCTTTTTTGCCTCGCATAAAAGGGGTTTGAGATCATTGTTTACTCTCACTTTAGCTACTTTTGCAACCCCACTCGGTATTCAGCTTGCGTATTTTTCAATAAGAACCTCCAGTCTGCAAAACTTTTAAATGAAATCATAATTAGAGCATTAAGAATCAGGTCGAAAGAGAGGGTCCTGAAAACTTCTTAGTTCGCTAATTCGCGTTTAGCAGAGGGAGTCTTGCATTTAAAATTTTAATGGAAAACATTTCGCCTGAAAAGGTGTAGAATTGTCGTTTTATGTTTTCAAACAAAAAAAATACCTGGAACTGATCATCAATCAATTTTCTAAACAATACATTTTCGTGGGAATGGAGGGAAGAAGATTAATTGGGGTTTTTGCCATACATTTTAAACCATCGCATATTTTTTGACACACTTTGCTTTTTGACGCTAAATTACTCCCTTATTTGACAAGTTACGTCAAAATGTCCTAGAAAGCAAAGGATAGGGCAGATTTTAAGCTTTCCAAAAATCCCCACATTAGTTGATTGATCATACCGTTTGGCCGCTAGAGGACGTTAAATTTCCTTCACATATTTTTTGACAACTACTAAAACATACATAAATACCTGGAACTGATCATCAATCAATTTTCAATTTCTAAACAATAAATTTTCGTGGGAATGGAGGGAAGAAGATTAATTGGGGTTTTCGCAATAAATTTTAAACCGTTTGCCTTTCATTCGGATTAAGTTTTTCGACCAAATTGAATGGGATTAGGTGTTATCGAGGCCGATTCGCGAAACTCCTGTTGACAAACGCGCCCATAAATTAGACGGCCCTGGTCGCAATCAACTAACCGAATTAACAACAGCACGGTCTGTTTGTAAAGTTTATAGATCGTTATATCCGTAACTAGAACCGGAATTCGTTTGACTAGGAAATGGAAAGCAATATTGGTGTTTTAATTAAATGCTAAGAATTCAAATTAATCAGAAATTAGCAGGCAGCAGAGGTTGCTATAGTTATGGATCTAAGAAACTAATTAAATGTTGTATAATGGGTTGAGTTGATAAGGATAATTGTGAAATGTCTGCTACATGCAGTAGCGAATTTGCAATTATTAAGGCAAACTTGCAAATGCTAAAATCTAAAATACACTCATTTGCATGTTTCCTCTTTCGTACATTAATCTCAAACATCTTCTTTCTAAGAAATGTATGAACCGGAAATGTCAACATAGATTAAGTGCCCACACACACATATGCATAAACTAGTTAACATTTACCTTTAGAAGCATCTTTAGCACCTTTCCGGTTGTTTATTCAAGAGAATTTATTTTAACCTCGAAGGATTTGTCAAGGATTTCTTCCGTTTCCTTCTCGCATTTTGGTGGCATTAAATCGGAAAAGAGAATTTTCACGGGAAAAGCTTAAAGTGCGCTTTTGTTTCCTTAATAAATACTTACAGCTGCCTCGGTAATATTTAGTGCACCTTCTAAAATGTATATGACACGTAAACGAAATTTCAACGCGTTATTAAATTAAGAGGTTGACAACAATGAAAAAAAAAGAGCTAATGGGATTCAAGAAACGGGAAGACCTCTCGCATTGTTTTGTTTATGCCTTTAACGTGTCTGAAATAAATTGGAGACGCTTTCGGTGTTTGCTTAGGGGGCGCACGTGAGCCCCTTTTAGGTGACACTTTTTGTAAATCCCTCGTCTTATTGTGGGCGTGAGCGTGGGATCATATTTTTGGATAGGTCACATAAAGTACATTTTATAGGAATTTGTATCTAATTTAAGTTGATTGGTAATGCATCAGAGCACCGCCCTCTGTACAAGAAAGCCAAGAAGGTGCATGCCAAAAATTCCAATATGGCCGAAATATGGGATTGACAGTTTGCATTTGTTTGTATTGTGGAAATTGAGTTTTTCGATGATTAAATTAATTTTTAAGGTTTAAAGTCAAGACTTGGGATTACTTGCCAAAATAATTTTTGTTTGCTATTATATATTGTTGTTTATATGTTTATTGTTCTAGTGAAAGTGGAGTTTGTGTTCATTTTATTGTGTTATCACTATTGTTATTGTTCCTTCATTGTTCTATAATTTGTGGTTGGTTTTTTAACTTAAATTCTATTGCCTCTACAATATGCCGTCCACTGGTTGTTTGCCAAATTTCTAAAAGCAATTTGGTGAAAGGCCCAAAAGTGTCAGTCTTTTACTTTCCAAAAGACCCTGCTCGAACCCAACAGTGGTTGAAAGCTTTGAAGTGGAATGATTTTACTCCAACACAATACTCAGTGGTAAGTACAATATGCTTTCTCATTCAGTAAACTTATTGCCTCTTACATACATAGGTATGTGAGTTACATTTTGAGGCCGCCTGCATTTTGAGAGCAACAAAGGTTTACTCTGAAGAAACAGGACAGCTTTTAGAAGTTCTATTGGCACATTTACATTTTAAAAGAAAGGTCTTGGTAATAATATAAAACCCATTTACCAGTTTTGCTTACCTAGATTCAAGGATTTCCAAATTTTCTTTGATTGAGCAGTTTTTACATTAGTTTGTTGTACTTTCCAAGACAAAAGGTTCTAACCAAACTTGCTTTGGCTGGACTTTATTGGATATAAAAAGCCATATCTATACATATCTGGATCAGGAATGAAGCGTTCTTTGATTTTTCACTCACAACTTCTAATCAACTACACGAAAAAATAAAAAAAAACATATTTTCTACTGCATCTCCATAGGTTTGTGTACAAAAAAAAATCCGATAACGCCGCCATTAAAAGTGACATTCTAGGCTTTCTTGTAAAGAAGGCGGTGATCAGAGACTTACCTTAATGGGTCTTTGATATGTATGTATCTATCCAGGGATATGGCACACAAATTCAGGATGCTGGCAGTGGAACACATGACGTCAAAGGCAATCCAAGTATCGCAAAATTTGCTACCAAATATCCAATAACCGAGCAGATCGTTTACTCCAGCAAATGTCATTACCTAAAAAAAGAAAAAAACAATTTACAATCACTAGGTTCGGTTATTCCTCTGTTTGCCAATCAGAAGTAAATCTGACAATTATCACGCGACTGCACGAATCGTACATAATGGAGGGTCACATGACAATTGTCAAATTTAAGTCTGTTTGGTCTAGCGTGGAAAGTATTTTCTAAATTTGTAGTTGCTAAAGCGTATAATGTTTCATCTCGCTTAGCTCACAAGTAATAGAAAAGGAACGCCAATTATTACGTCACTGCCACTACTGGGACAGTAGTAGCAGTGAGTAGTAGAGTTTTAAAATCGATTTAATAGTAGTTATTTTTCACTAGACCCAGCAGACTTAAATTTGATAATTGTCATGTGACACTCGATTGGGTACGATTAGCGCAGTCACGTGATAACTGTCAGATTATCTTCTGATCGGTGAAAAGAGCAATAACCGAATTTAGTTAACTGAACACACAATGAATTGGACTGATATATGAAACTAAAGTTGAACTGAAACTAATTGATTGTTCAATAACTCAGTTTTGTAAAACAAAATTTCTTACATCATCAACAAACAAAAACTAATAGTTTCAGTAAAGTAATATTCAAATTGGAGTGGCTGTTTATTTACTTAATATTTGATTTGTGCAACCGATCATTAATATTACGTGGTTTGTTTGTAGTTCAGCCAGTGCAGTGTTTCCCGATACTTTGGGTAAAGTGCAACGTAAATATGACGGAAGTGGTTTAACTTGCAATGAACTCGTTTTAAAGGAAAATTAATTACCAGAGAGGCTACGAACAGGTCCGCAATGGCCAACGAAGCTAGAAAAAGGTTGCCGATCCTTCGCAGTCCTCGATCCGTGTAAATGGCGATGCATACCAAAATATTGCCAGCCACCGACAGGAAGATCAACAAAGACAAGAACACTCCTGAAAGAAAATTGAAACTATATTTACGTTCTAATTAGTGCCGAGGCGATTGTAACGGCATCGGGAGTTTCTTTTGAAGTCGTTTCCAATTAAAAGGGAACAATACCCTTGAAGACGATGAAATTTCCACTTTCAAAGCACATCCGTGTAAATTTGTATAAGGACTCGTTTTGAATCGTTACAGGACTTACCTACTAAAAGTATTGACATCATGGTAACGGTGTCCTTGTCCGATGCATCCGTTTCGATAAGGGTGTCATTATCGTTAATAATCTGAAAAGAGAAGGAGATAAACTATTCAAATACAGTTTCTATGAAATTCTGTAAATGGCTGTTGGCCTAATTAAAATTTTCATTTCAAGTCACAGAGGCTCTATTTCTTGAGCTTTGTAAGTTGTTTACAGAACATTAAGCTTTTTTTATTACTACTTTTTTTCATGATTAGATTAGCAACCATTCTTGATTTCACACATTAATTACAGACAGATCTTTCCTCTATCTGTCCTAACAAAAATGTATCGGGCAGAATGACTGATGGACTGTCCAGTTTTCCCGATAACCGGAACATGGCAAATCTATCTTTCTTTTTCCCTTTAACAGTTATAATCTTTTTTGCCTTCTATTTTTGTACTTGGACCTTGGGGTTTTGTCTACCCTCCCCAATCAATTTATTATTCATTTAGCTTTCTGGGTATAGCAAAAAACTTTGCTTCGAGATAACCAATAACCCTGAAACATGGATAGAATCCAATTACTTTTCCGGTCGTAAAACATCCATAGTGTAATTTCGTTAAATTTCAAGAGTTATCTTTCAACTCCCGAGTTTTCCGGATTTAGGGAGGTCGGAGGCACACCTTTTTCTTTACACTTTTAATTTGCAAATTGAGTTCGAATCGGTACGCGAATGCAAATCCGGCAACGTCTTTCGATCCCGCGAATGGAATTAGTAATTTGCCTATTCCGTGCTGGGAATTATCGGATATACGATCAATTCGGTTTGCGAGAGTAAAACGGAGTTTTCAACACAAGATTCTGATTCTGAGCAGCTTAGAATTGAAAATCACTCTGAAAACTTGCTGCTAAATGTTTTAGCTGTAAATAATGTCCTGACGTGAATAATAAACTAATGTTATCACTTAAAATACGAGCTACCTGTCCTAACACAAAACGTCTGGCTTTTATCTAACAACTGTAGCGAGAACCAACAGAAATGAAAAATTTATCCTTTATACCATTAATGATTCTTCTCATTGCTCATCGTAGGCGAGATTCCGTTGAAAATAAATTTATCTGCTTTTATAAATGGTCTTTTAGATAAATGGTTAGTTGTAACAAATCTTTTTATGATTTTTCTAGCGAATGGAAGCTGTGAGGGAGATGATTACCCAGATACTCTGGTTTTTCGTGGTTTGGTTCGATTTTTTTGGGTTTTTGAGGTAATTTTAACACATTTATCATTCGGGGTAATTTTTGTTCGGTCGTTGTGGACAAGTAAAGTTAGTTTATAGGTTAAATAATAGTTATCTAAACACTGTGGTGATGAATATTTGGTAAAATAGCCAAAATTCTTAACTATAAACTGTTTGTGCTATTCTTCCACAAACTATGGTACACACTGTGTTTGAATTTTAATGGGTAGTTTCAGATTGGTCAAAAAATCAGCTTGATCAATCAGAAACTACAGACTTCAAGCTTTTTCATATATAAAATAATCCGAAATACTAGTTTGATATGCTTATCGTAATTAATGACAAAGCTCATATAGCAAATCCATATCCTGTACACGATTTTATGCACGAAATGAAAGGAAATAATTTAATGGGCCTTTCTCGATTTGGTCCTCGCTAATGAAAAGTCAATACGATCATGAACGGCAACGTTGTGCAATAAAACTGCAAAAGCCGTAAACGATTCGAAAACCAAAGAGAACGCAGAAAAGCCAAATTAATTGGGATAACTCTGTTTAGTTTATCAATTTTGCGTGTTGTTTAAACATATTGAAATTATCGGATTAAATTATATTATTGATTGCGCCAGAGACACCGGGGAAAATTTGGAAAAACTCCTTAATTAATTTCATTAAAATTCAACCGATGGTACAAATTCATTAATTTGTTAAATTCCTTTGGTGGAGTGGGTGGATGAGAGGGTAGAATGGAAGCAACCCTCGACCTACTACAATATGCAGTGAAGCTGAAGTGTCGACGGCTCGGTGTTATTATTTAATGCAACTTAATGGATGTAATTAATGCAACAATGCAGTTTGATAATTAAAGTGTAAATATCAGCATCTGGCAATTAAGAGAGCAATTTAATCCTGAATACAGGCAGACGTTTGGGCTTAATTTATCATCATTATATCTAAGATTGGAGGGATGAATAGTATAAGAAAAATATGCTTTACTTTACTGTAATCTTATTCGCAAAAGGCTTTGCTGCTATTTTCTAAAGAAGAATTACAACCAACGGAAATCCCTGCAAAGTACAACGTTTACCTTGTCGAATGCATACTAAATCAAAGTTTACACCTCTATGCGTGTGAATGCGACACGTGAAACTTTTATAAGTTTGCGGTCGTACAAAGTAATCTGACTAGAACTGAATAATTGAAGGATTTCAGGCATGAGCAAACGAATGAAGCTCTGTTTTCTCGCAATTCTCCCACCTGTAGGTCACAACGTGTTGTTTAAAGTTATTTTCATCGAAAAAACAACAGTTTTCCAAGTCAATTTTCAGTGCGTAATTCGGCATGATATGATTGATTATTAGCTAATACAAGATGTGATTATATTGTAACGTCCTTAGTTTTTGTCCCAAGTAAGATGGATTACGGAATTTAGGACTTGGGATACACCAAACCCCAGTTTGGTAAGAAATATCATACGTTTCCGGCTTAATTAAGGTTAATCAATCATAAATAATGATTGACATTCATGACCAATCATTTTAAAAACATTCACTTGAGTAAGTTTTGCTTTAATTCAAATTTGATTTAAAATTTTTGTGGCCAGTGATGAGAATGACAGAAACAGTTTTAGTTTCTCTTCTGGAATATACAAACTGAGTATACTCTATTACGTACACATGACAAAGGCTTACTATAAAACTTGTTTTGTTGCAAACTTTTGGCCTTAAGCCTTTGAAGATGCGGCCTTTATGTTACTGACGGTAATTTCCATTACCTTAGGCAGAAATTTCTGACAGAGTGTACGAAGTGACTTTAAAAACTTTCACTTTGTCAGACTTTTTTAGAATTAAAATTGTAAACATTTCACTGCACAAAAACAGCAACAAAACTCTCTTATGAAAAGGTTGCCGTTGAAATATTAAAAATTTCCAGCTGACAGAGGAGTTTCACGAAACTGTCCCTATATTTTCTTTTAATATAAATGGTGCACAGCCTGTAATTTGATGGACATTTAATTACTTTTCTATTCACTTTAAAGACAGCCGCAACCATTGGAAGCAAACTATTAAAGCAAAATGAATTGCACCTCAATAAAACTTGAAAATTGAAAGGAATAGTCTGGAATTAAGTTTGAAACAATTCGTCGCTATTATATAACTGAAACCACGTGCCTTTAAGTGCCTTACCTTGGGAATTAACGTGAAATTGAAGTTTTAGTTTACTTTTAATTATCGTTCTTCATCGAGACACAGCATACTTTACTGGGGTATTATTTGTTTGCTAAAACAAAAATTGAAACAGATTTTTGCCGTTCTCACCTTTAATTCCAATTTGTTATGCAAAACAATGCATTTTGACAGAAAATATTTCAGATGGCTACAGCTTAGCAAACACTTTGTCTAGATCGTTTGCAACAAGAAACGCTATTTGTTAAGCAAAGTTTTACAAGGCTAAGACCTAAAAGAGTGCGAACAAAGTTCGAAAAGAACTCGACTTTATGGCAGGGATAATGCAAGCGAAACGTCGCTTTTAACATTGGCTCGACAAGAAATTTCTCATAAGACTTAATGAATTCTGACGTTCCCGAGTCTCTCCCAGTTTTATACTAGATATTCAGCCAATTTGAATGCGCATTCTTCCTCGCCAGCCAGTTAAAAAGATTTTCCTATCTTTTATAATGCTCAGAACATATACGAATACGTTTATGCAACGAAGGCGAATGCGTTTTTAAAATGTGCATTTCATAAAAAAAGATCTGAACAAAAAGGTATGCATATGGCGTAAATCAAAGTTAGTTAACCTATTAAAAAGGTGTTATACTTTAAAAGCTTGGATTTGATTTCTAAAACCAAACTTTAATTTAAAAATTTGTTGGTCCAATTTGGTTAATCAACCATTGACCCTTACTAGCACGTTGTCATAACTACAGCCATTTATTGGGTTTAACGGATTATAATTTCATTATAAGCTTTCCTCACAAAAAGACAATCTGTAACTTAAATTACGAACGTAATTTTCAATCAAAACAACCAACTTTAGTTATACACTGTTCATATTCAGAACTGTCCGGATTGGACTTTTGGGATATCACAAAGTGTACAATTTGAGTTGGAACTACCTACACGTCAAATTGCATAGAAAGTTGGGAGAAACTCGTCATGTTTGAGCTTATTAGGACTTATGTTATTAGAGAACTTGTCTAAAATTAAGCTTTTGAGGTAAATATATTCAGGCAAACATGAAAATTCCACATCTCGGGCTTGTAGTAGAGCAATTACCAGAGATGAGAGGGTTTTTAACTAAACTAGTAATGATTAACATTGTATAGTGTGATAATTGCAAAAGTATCGCACACATTTGCCGCGCGATTTAAAGGTTAAAGTCACAAGTAAAATATTTGTTAAAATAGATACCAGGCTATCACGTAATTCAGTGGCTTGATTGTACTAGTCAGTCGCTTTCTTTCAAGTTAATTAACGGAAACGCAAGAAAAACAACGTTTTATTGACCAACTTAATAGGATGAGTAGCTACACATAATTAATTTGCTCGATACACCCATAATATACACGTTTAGTTGGGTAGAGTGTAAACAAACCAAACTCAATAGCCTACAGGCTATTATATTATCGACAACTGCCCTTGTAGTTTAGTGTGCTTAACTGCTTAATGTCCTGTAATGGATGCCAATACAAGGAATGCCCATCAGGAAAAGGAGATTTTACTTAAATGTCGTCAAGTAAGTACTAAAGCAGCCTTGCTATATCTTGTGACATTTTTAACATAACTTGACAACATTGTTTTTGACTTTTCTAGATTTTCATCTGCATGGGACCGGTTCTAATCACTATAAGTTTGGGAATGGCTGAAGGTTATTCTGCTATTTTGTTGCCCCAACTCGAAAGTGATTACGATTGGGATATTAACACTGAACTCTCTTCATGGATTGGTGATAATAACCAACCAAAGTAACTTAATTTGATTGAATGATAATTTTACAGCTTCTATTGCAACGTTGCCGATGTCGTTGGGGTGTGTTTTGGGCGGGTGGCTTATGGAAGTGATAGGAAGGAAAACTTTACAATTAGCAACCTGCCTCCCTAATTTGATTGGATGGCTTATGATTGCCTTCACCGGTCATAATGTGAGTTTGTTGCTAACTGGTAGATTTTTAACAGGTTAGTATTGAAAATAAAGTATAATCTGTTGTTTATTAAAACAATAGGAAATTCTGGGTATTGACACAACAAGGGAAAACATTACAAAACCAGGGCAATAATTTAATTAAATTACAATGAAACTGTGTTGTTTTCGAATGTTTATCACATCTAAATAACGGTAACAAAAATAATAACCCCACACAGTACAGCCAAATTGAATTAAGTCCACTGATGGCAAAAACCTTCTGGAATTGATACACTAGTAAATTGAATTTTCCGCGCCGAAAAGCCCTTATCGCTTGTTGATCCAAGAGCGATATTGCCGCCCTTAACCCTTGTTTTGTTTTTTTCGTTTGCCCTCAACCAGTTCGTTAAAGGCAGTTTCTAAAAAGAGATGTTAATCAGCCCACACACACAGAGGTGAATGTAACAGCCATTTAATTAAAAACAAATGACAAATTACTTACTTTTAATTACAAAATTATAACATTTCAGGTATGTGTGTTGGAGTTCTCGGTCCTGTTCTTCAGGTATACGTGGCAGAGACTTCCGATCCTAAGTTTCGCGGTTTTTTGTTGCCCAGCGTCTCTCTGGCCCTTAATTTTGGCATCGCTTTGGCCCATTTGCTCGGAACATATTTCCATTGGACATTTGTCGCTATGCTCGCTTGCGTTTGTCCAGTTGCCTGTTTCGTTTTGATGCTTTTTGTGCCGGAATCCCCCACGTTCTTGATTAAGCGCGGTAAAATTGGTCAAGCTGTTGAAGGATTTTTATGGTAGTTTATTACTAAGTTTTTGTCAGAGATCTCAAAAAAGTGTAATTGTAGGTTCAGAGGAGACTCTACAGAAAGTGGAAGGGAGTTGGAAATACTGAAAACCAAACAGCTGGAAGAGGCAAGCCTTCCGAAGAAGACGTTTATGGATTATTTAAAAATATTTCTTCTGCCAGAATTTAACCGTCCTTTGTTGGTGTTAGGGGTGTTTTTTACTACCATGCAATTGTCAGGTAGCAACCCTATAGCGTTTTACACCATCAACATCCTTAGAGAAGTCTTGAAAGGCTCATTCAATCCGTACACTTCCATGTTGATAATGGACGCAGTTCGAGTGGTTTCAGCTATATTAGGATGTTTCGGATTGCGATACATGAAAAGACGTACTCTAATGGTGATTAGCTGTTCGGGAAGTATACTTTTCCTACTAACTTTGAGCCTATACTCTTGGTTTGACATCAATCAAGCTGGCATAGCAGTAGTGGCGCTTGTAGGGTACATTTTATTCTCCAACGCCGGTTTGCTCCCTCTTCCTTATTCAATGAGTGGAGAGTTATTTGCGCAATCCTGTAGAGGTTTAGGTAGTGGTTTAGTGGTCCTGTATAATATGGCACTTATGTTTATTCTGGTGAAAATCACTCCTTGGTTGTTCGATGTGTTTCAAGTTTGGGGAGCATTTGGTCTTTTTGGTGTATGCTGTGCTGTAGGTATGATGGTTTTGATACGAATTCTTCCCGAAACTAAAGATAAACCACTGCATGAAATTGAAGATTACTTTAAAAAATAAAAAAAACAGGGTCACGCATTATGTCAATTCTGATGAAACTGTGATAAGTAAAGAAATTATATACTTTAGTTACATTCAAAAGTCTATTAATCTTTACCAATAAAACTAACAACTTGCTTATGAATTTTGAGTGGCACCTTTAGCGGTAAATGTTTTGTTGGTTTACAACACACTCGTAAATATCGGTAATTCAAGTGAAAACGACGTTTTACCCCTTCTATAAAAGCAGAAAATCCCATTTAAATTGGATCGTATGTTAGATATTTGATAGGGTAAGATTCGAAAGTAAATCGTCCATATACTCTTGTAAGGTTTAATTTTCAAAGCCTATTTAGGTCTCCCATTACCTTAAACAAATCCGTCCTTTACAGGGTTGGAGATGGGGGTGAGCATTCTTTCTCCCTTGAGCTGCAAACTTTTTCAAGTTGGCTCGGTCCATTCTAACGAACTCTAATGAGTTAATCAACCTTGAACAGTCTGCCTAACGTATTTGCGGCGTTAATAATATTACTGTTCGAAAGTTTCCTAGTTAAAACTTCATTACGGTTCGGGCCGGTGTTTTAGCGTTTTATTTATGACATCAATTAGCTTTTATAAATTTAGCCGACCGGGAATTTTAATGGAAACCGGATTAAGTGATGCAGATGCAGCAGTCATCATCGATTCCAGTTTTAGTGGGCTGTTTTGTAAAGGGCGATACCGATCAAACTATGCTAACTAGTTAAGCTCTCGTACGTCAGGACATGACCAAACCCGAGAATCTGGTGGTTTCGAGTTAAATCAATTTCTAAAGGATTATTATGAATGGTCGAGCACACCTCTTCTTTGACGACGGGTCGTAATTTTGTTAACTAAACCACGCTCGTGTTATCCATCGATTTTTCAGACCCCCTTCAGGTTAAAATTTGCGGTTCGTTGTTATCCCCAACACACAAATTTAAATCAGGTATAAACACAAATATGAACGTTTAATTAACTTCCCTTCATCATTATTACCAAGCTTCAATCTCCATTCTAGGAATTGTGGGGGTGTGCAGTTAAATCTGAACGAGTCCTCTACTAGTCGGGGAGCAAATGATTTATGATTACGCCCGCGAGCCACACAAAAGAAGTTTTCCATTTGGCACTTAAATCGACGCTTATCCATAATGGAGGAGAAGAGATCGGGCTAAAACGCCTTAAGCTGGAGCAACAAACTCTCTTTCCTTTTTCGGTCCTCTCTGTTGTTGGCATTGTGCGAAATTTAAAAGGGGGTTCCCGCGAGGCTTCCAGTTTGTCACTGGGATAATGGCATCAGTTAGTTTCGGTGTCTACTTTGACGTTAACAGAGTTGGATTTTAACTACAAAGTCAAGATGTGAACAATTGGTTGGTTTATAACTACTGTTAAAACCTTTAGTAAGCTTTAAAGCAGAAAAACTCTTTACTAGTTGAATTTGAATGATTAATCTTAAGTTCTTTCTGCAACTTGGTGTTAGGTAACAATTAAGTTAGAAACCTCCTTAATTTAGTGCTTCTATTGGTGCATTTAAACTAATAATAAACAAATTTTGTGGTTAAAAGCGGATTTAAACCTAGAAACGTACATAAGTGTAAACTGATAGGCTATCAGGACAATTTTCCGGCCGGACGATCGTGACCCGTTTTAGGGCTCTCGATGCGGCTCAAACTGGGTGACATATCCATCCAGAGAGTTTATAGTTTATGCAAGAGATAACCCAGTTTCGCAAACAAGTGGGGTCGGCATCAACTAAATATGAAACGCCGTGTGTATAATATCGTATCGACAATAGAGGGACGTGCCTTAACCTTAACCCAATTTGCATTTGATTAAAGGCTCACTTATTGTTTATCTGCCCGGGAGTATGCGAGATTTATCCTGCCGCAGTTATTGTTTTTGGCCCCTTAAAGTCAGCCCTTGTATTAGGATAATGAATTAGTTACGAATTCCCTGTAGATACTCCCTATCCCCACTTATTCTCCATAGTCTGGGTACATGGAGTTGATACATAAAGGTTCATTATTCAAACTGTCGTAAAGACAACATTCCAGTTTCAGGTATTTAGTTTTTCCCTAATTTATAGCGGATTATATAGCAATTGAAACTGATTTTAATTAGGTATGTACAGGGTGCTGCATTTTCGATGGTTTTACGGGGTACAGAGAAAACGGTAATACATCGAAAAAAAGTAGCATACGTGTTCTGATCTCTTTTTCTGAGCTGAGATGACTGGCGAAAAGTGGACGCCGCAAACTTCTTTTGTTTCAAAGATACGGGGGGGGGGGCTTTTGAAAATTGGTCGTTTTGGAACCTCCCCTGTATTTCATTTGCTATTAAAGTTATTAAAAAAGGAAAAACGGTTTCCGGTAGAAGTTTTGACGTAGAATCCAATGGCGTAGTCAGTTTTTTTCTATTACGTTTAGTTTCTGACATATGACAGTAAGTTATATTTTTTTAAATGGAACACCCTATATATTTTTAGTTAATTTAATTCTGTTGATTTTTACTTTTTCAACGGTGCATTAAAACATATAAGTTTGTAAACGTTAATCTTGGTAATTAGAAAAAAAGCGTTTCCTTAACAAAAAAGTACTAAATAATATGTATAAAAATACCCAGTCGAAACAAAATTTGGCTATGTTCTTATTAACATGTTACATGTCGTTTATAAACAGTTTTTTCAACTTCTACCTTAAAAATAGTAGAAAATAGAAATGGCCACTTTTCTTATTAACGTGACGGTAGAACTGTTTGTAATTTAGATTTTTAATAAGATTTATTAAAAATATTTAATTTTCTGATGTGTTAGTTTATATGATTTCCGATTTTGTTTGGTATTTTAGATTTTGCCTTTTTTTAGCTTAGCAAAGGTTTTTTTTTAAAATAACAGGATTAACCTCTACAAACTTATATGTTGTAATACACCGTTGAAAAGGTAAAAATCAACAGAATTAAATGACGTAAAAAAATATAGGATGTTCCATTTAAAAAAATGTAACTTACTGTCATATGTCAGAAACTAAACGGAATAGAAAAAAACTGACTACGCCATTGGATTCTACATGAAAACTACTACCGGGAACCGTTCTTCCTTTTTTGATAACTTTAAGAGCAACTGAAATTCAGAAGAGGTTCAAAAATTACCAATTTTCGAAAACCCCCCGTATCTTTGAAAAAAAGAAGTTTGCGCCGCCCACTTTTCGCCAGTCATCTCAGCTCAGAAAAAGAGATCAGAACACGTATGCTACTTTTTTTCTATCTATTACCGTTTTCTCTGTACCCCGTAAAACCATCGAAAATGCAGCACCCAGTCCATTTATAGTCTAAAATATTGAGTCCTCGTATAAACTAAATCATCTTCCTGGGCAAGGGATTGTTCAACAAGACAGTCAGACCTAAAATTCGTTTTCTGTGTAGTGTTTCGGAAGTCTATGGGAAAGTTAAGTAAGAAAAGTGCAATTAAGGGCACTAACTCTCATTTCTGGTCTTTTTTAACTGACATACTAGCTCCTCGCTTAACAATGACTCAATATTATCCAGAAGATTTACTTAATGTTTTGATAGTTAACTATTATTAGGAATCATCACCTTAATCTACAAATAATCATATCAGGCTCAACCACTTATAATTAATAAATTCTGTATTATAATCATCATATTATGCAATTCATTGTAACTTTCCGATTACACAATCAGAGGTACAATAACTAAACTAATGGAAATGATTACTGCTAGCACCGTACTTCTAACTTTTCTCAGGATGATAAGGCTTAACGATGTAACATGCTGATTCATGATTTCTCAAACTTTAAGCTTCTGAATTGTTCTAGAACTGATTTGGACTACTTTTCTAACGTTGCTCACGCATTTGCACAACCTAATACAAACCGGGTTTTCGATTATTGTTAATGAATGGTTGTTCGCTTGTACAGTGTACGCCACTGGTAACCTTTATATACCAAATAACTGAGAGAGATAAAAATAGGCAAGTCACATCACGTGGGCAGTTAAAAACATTATAAACATCTCCGATGTTTATAACATTCGTTTCCGGGCGTTTTAAAACTGCTGCGTGTCGTGTATAAGTAGTCAGGATGGGTTGTTGCGTGTGTTTTCTGTTGTACGCGATTATACCGGTGATTTTGGGATTTTTGTTTTTGAGGAGACGTAAATCTTCTCCTGTGCCTACTATTGAAGAAAAATGGTGGGCTCTTGGGACACCCACTGAAGAAGACACTAGTGTGAAACCTTTTAAAATTGAGGCGTCAGACGAGGTGAGACTTTGTAGACAATTTCCTTAACTATTGCAAACGTGTTTTGATAGGTCATCAAGGATCTACACAGGCGGATTGATAATGCTATTCCCTTCCAACAACCCCTTGAAGGTGTTAATCACAACTACGGAATTAATACTAATCTGCTGAAAGCTATAGTGGATTACTGGAGGAATCAGTATGACTGGTCCAAGAGGCAGGAGTTCCTCAATCAATTTCCTCATTTCAAGACTAGCATTCAGGTAATTGTAACTATCAAAAATTAAATATTAAATGAATCAGTTTTTATAGGGATTGAACATCCATTTCATCCATGCAAAACCAAAAGATGTGCCTGAAGGGGTGCAAGTGGTTCCAATTTTGCTGGTTCACGGTTGGCCCGGTTCCGTTAGGGAATTTTACGAAATGATCCCCATTTTGACCACACCCCAAACTGGAAGAAACTTTGTGTTTGAGGTGGTGGCGCCCTCTTTACCAGGTTACGGATTTTCTGATGCCGCTTCCAAGCCTGGAATGAATCCGGCTCAGATTGCTCAAATTTTCAACAAGTTAATGGGCAGACTGGGATTTGATCGGTATTACATACAAGGAGGTAATTTATATTTTACTCAAATATTTCACTAGAAATTAATGATTTGTATTAGGTGATTGGGGTTCTGGAATTTGCCACGACCTAGCCGTCCTCTATCCCAACAGTATCATAGGCGTGCACAGAAACCTGCATTTTGGTAACGGGTTCACCCACTGGAAGGTTCTATTAGGGATTTACTTCCCTTCCTTGTTCTTCACCGAGAAGGAGATTCAGAAAATCTACCCCCTGAAGAAGAACTTTTTTGGTTTGCTGTTGGAGTCTGGGTACTTCCACATCCAAACCACCAAACCGGACACTGTTGGTACTTGAGTTAACTGTTGTAAATGTTTCACGGGTTTAATTATGTGGATGTTTTCAACAGGTGTGGGTCTTCGGGACAGTCCAGTGGGTTTGGCTGCTTACATCATCGAAAAGTTTATCACCTGGACTAATCCAGCTTGGAAAGACCTGCCAGATGGTGGCTTGACTCAACGATACACTTACGACAAGCTTTTGGACAATGTTATGATTTACTGGATCACCAGGTCGATCACCACTTCTATGAGATTGTATGCGGAGACTTATTCGCAACCCTATAGAGATCTGAATATAGGCAGGTACGTGTATTTAATTTTTTGAATTAATAACTTTGTCGTCTTTGTACAAATTGATAAACAACACCGTTTTCATAACATCCAATTTGTTGCATTCCATTTTATCGATGTTCCAGCAAGCCCATAACCGTTCCCTCGGGACTGAGCAGATTCGAACATGAAATATCATTCCCGCCGGAAACTATCCTGAAGGAAGACCATAAAAATTTCATTCATTTGACCGACCGGGATGGCGGACATTTTGCCGCATTTGAAGTTCCCGACGTGCTCGGTAAGGATATCTTGGATTTCGTTGAAAAAGTCCGGAGTACGGGACTGGATAGTCGTTGAATCTAGTATTTATGTTTGTTTGCATTTTGTTAGTTAGTTTTTTTTTGTATTATCTAATCTTAAAGTTTTCTTAGTTTGCTGTGTCAAATATAGTGTGTTGTATTCTTTTCCGCTTTTAACTGTCCGTACAAATAAGATTGTCTGGATTACAATTTTGGTGTAATCAAAGTGGCCACTTAAAAAGAAACTTATGGAAGTGATAAAAATCACGCAGTTTATCGATATACTAACTGGTTACAGTATTCACAGTAATCGAAATCGATAAAATTTTATTTGCAATAGAAATAGCTTCAATATTCTACGAATGTAAAGTATTTCAGTAAATAAGTTTTAATCGAAGGAGTTTTGATATCTACAATCCAGAACCGTATTTTTAATTCTGGCTGAATTGGAATATTTTATTAGCTGTTTAAAGTAGTTCTAGAAGTGAACATTTTCAGTCAAATATGTTCTGAATTCTCTACTCTTATTTTCGTTAAACTGAATAAATGGGCAGTGAATATCCTCAATACGGTCCTGCTTCACCTACCATCTGATAGATAAATATAGCCGAGTCATCCCACATGGGGATAGCATTACCAGCACACACAAAATATACAAGATTGAAGTCCTCGCCTTGAAAGGAAACTGGGAATGGGTTTTTTTTGTGTTTTACTATTTGTGACCTTAGCTCTGTTGATGTACTTTTAACCAAAATTCTGAACCAAAAATTGCAATTTGTATTTGACAATTGGAACAGAAAAAGTTTTCATACTAATACTACTCTCACTCTCACGACTCACTAACTTTCCTGCAATCAATTTGGTAAAAATTAGTTTTTTTTATATTTTTAACCGATAGGAAAGAAACCTTTTATTCCTGCCATGTACTACCTTGAGAATTTACTTCATCGCCAATTTTTCAATATCCTCCGGTCTTTTGCCATATTATTAAACGTCGACCTGGCAAAAAAGTTTGAAAACCACCTAAACGACACGTTTCTTCGAACTTCAAAAAAAAAAAAAAGATATAAAATGTAAATATATTTTGGCGTTGTCGAAAAAACTGTATTATTGAAATTCCTTTCTGGGTGAAATTGGCTTTAACCTTTATCGACGGGGAATTACTAGGAAAAATTGACTGTCAGACGAGTTGAAGGGGTTTCTTGAAATTCGGGGATTTGCAATACCACTGAAATAATAGCGAAAATTTGTTTAGGGTGGTTAAACCCGTTTAAAAGTTTTAATTAAACATGGAATCAGTCCAATAAAGAGCGGTATATAAGTGGCGTTGGCAAGGCTAGTCACTTTAGTTAAAAATCAATTAGAAGCTTGAACAAAAACTGTTTGAAAATAGCTAAGTGTATTTAACGTCGGAGGCGAAATTCAATCACTCTTCTCCGAAGCTTGAAACACTTTTCAGGTGCTCGTGTCGTAAATTTTAACGTTCTTTAGAAGGAAACTCACCAGGTTAGGCAAAATATTCAGTTAAAAAATTAACCTACCGCCGTGCCTCGACCTTATCTTGAAATGCTAATTTGATTGCATTTTATGGACGATAAATTTCCTGCAAAGATGATTAGATTGTGTTTGCTGCAAAGGCGGGTTTTCTCAGAATTTACCAATGAAAACCAAGTGGCAAAATTATTGTCAGAAATGTTAATGTAACCAGTATTTGTCCTGCAAATAATATCTGTTACAAATAGTCAGAAATTACAACTTATCTTAAGTTTTCTACGATTTACTAGTTAAATTCCTCCTTCCCTCTTCCTTTCGGTTCAAATCTATGGCAGAAAGTACAAGGTTTGGTTCTGTGATTACGAGCTGGTGCAGAAAGTTTATATCGCCACCGACTGTTGCTTCCTCCAAACTCCCAGCAAACTCGTAAATATCATTCCGCAAACTTTCGCTTTGATAACAAAGCACGTAACGACACTTTACTGCTGCAATTTTTTTTATTAACCAATTTATCGTCTCTTGTTGAGTTCAAATAAGGCAAATTTCAATTTGTAATGATCCGAAATGATTAAATTTGCCTTTGATCTGAAAAATAGGTTTCAAACTTGTTCTTGGAGTACATTATGCAATAAATCCGACGCAGTACAAAGACGACAGAAATTAGAGAGATAGAGAATGATATAAAAAGTTTCCTAAGATGCTTAAAAGCCAAGTTGGAAAGTAATTTCCAACTTATGCGGAGGATTTCCTAATAATAGTCACTGCGAGTAATAATTTCCTTGTCGGATCGTGTTTTCATTGTTTGAGTAGTTTGAAAGAAATTAAATTTTACCTTATTAGATTTGCTAAAACATTGATTTTTCGCCTACATTTGGAAAGTTATGCCTTGAGTTGCACTTTTGGTATGCATATAATCCTCTAGATTAGTTTTCTCCTCTAAAATTTGTCACGACCAAAGTAGAGACAAAATGATGGCTTAATGTAATTAATCAAAAAGCACTTAAAGCTCCACTTTCCACTTAAAAGCGTTTTAGCATTTCTCACCAAGTGCCTTTTACATCGTTTTAGCTTAAAATACTTTTTTTTACCTGAAATTATACAGCAATTACTTTATGCAAGCTCAAGAAGATTAGCTAATAGTCAGTAATTTTACAAAATTAAATAGGTTAAAAAGTTGGAAAATTACACTCTACTGATTTGACAATTATTGACAAATCTGACAATTTCTTTCTCAATTAAATGTAAGAAATTTAATAAAACTGACATTGACGCGACCTTAATGACTCGTTAATAAACCGACATTGTCGAAAACATTTTGGAGTGCCCACTAAACTTGGTCGTTTTACCCGAAAACTTTTATTAAAGTGTCAGAGCGATCGCGCAGCGGAAAACTAAAACACAGACAAAGTTTTAATAGAATTAGCGGGGGCTGGGGAAGAATAAGACGGTTAACGACGTTTTGGTGTAAGTTCGAATTAATTGAAGTGCGATTAGTTCTTTTATTGCAGAATTTGATAAAAATTTTCGACGGCAAAACGTTTTTCTTTTAACTCGTAATAAAGTTTTCTTTGTATTTTATTACAAATTTATACATGTTCACTAAATTACTCAGTTAATTAACACTGTCCATACATTTGTACTCTAATACCCGTAACCCAATAGTCTTGTAACTTGGTCCTCTATTAAATCCCACAAGTTTTGAGATAAGGTCGAGGGCACTAATAGGCCGCACAGTATAATTTTCACGTTGCCGGCTTAAACTTTAACTTCGTTTCCTGTTTCAATTAACGTTATAATTATGATGAGGAGCATAGGAATTAAATGTGGAAACAGTCGTTACTGGACCCCCAGTTATTATGACTAACATGCAATCTAATTAGTCTGGTATGTAGGCGAAGGTCCCTCTTTAATAATTTCACGATTTGTGAACTCCAATTTAGTTGGTATTAATTTCAACTTGATTTGGATTGGATCAGTTTCAATTACGCTAATCGTGTTAAATTCTGATTAGTGCATGTTCTCCTTTACTGTCCTGAACGTATAATCCAAGTTCTTAAATTTTACTACTTTCCTGTAACGACTTAACAGATGTTTTATTTTAGTGTAAAATTTTATGTATCGCAGTAAAACTCGGGATTCCAGGGATTTGGAGTGTATTTACCTAGGGAAAAATTATTAAATAAAACTACTATCTCCCTAAGGCTCGGTAGACGCCATAATTCCACGAGATAGTAAGTAATGCCGCAGGCAAAACGAGAATACGAGTTGCCGCCAAGTTCTGAGTATCATTTTCGGAGATTTACATCTTTTAGGGGTTTTCCACCACTTGACGTCACCCAGATCCAAATCGTTTGGAGGGCGAATAATTCCAACTATTGTTAAAAGATGAGCTTAAAGAGGAAAAACACCCGTTTTATCGGCTAATTTGTTTTTATATAACTTCATCCCGTCTAAACGGGCCACGAGTAAAAATGCGATAAAAAAAAGGGAAAAGAAAAGGAACTAGACATAAACCTTTAAGTGCTCGAGCAACACGAAAAGGTATTTTGAATTTATCGTCGGTGATAAGCGGTTTTAAGATACTTAAGCCGGATGGTGTTTTATGAAGTAACTCCCGGAAAAATTGCTACACAATAAGAATTGTAAACAGTTGTTTTTCTTTCTAGAAAGTGAACTATTAACTACAAAAGAAAAACTTTAATTTATGGTGATCCGCTTGTGATGATTTTAAAGTAAATTTGTTATCGACGTCATAATCCAAAAATTATTCAATGTTTATGGATTGACAACTACAAAATAACACAAAAAGCACCGGCAGTAAATTCCAGTTTCCAGGATTTTAATTAATTTTTTTTCATATTTATCATGTGAAGCATATGACGCTAAGTCGCTATAAGTTCAGGAATTTTTCCTTTCGTGAAGTTCCCAGAGTTGCATCAGCGTCCTCTGTCCTGGGAGAAGGATGCCCCCGCTGCCGGAGGGGCTCTTCTGGCGCTCTTCTTGTTCTCCATTTCTTCTTTCTTCGTCAGCTCGTCCATCTCGGGTGGTCCTGGCAAACTATAGCATGTCCAAACAGCCTGCTTTCGTCCGTCTGTTTTTACATCCTAAAGTTTTGGGGAGTTAGGGTCTGGTGAGTGGGGGATGGTTTTCCCCCTTTTACGTAGGCAAAGCGGGGGAAAATGCCAGGAGTGCAGCCAGGGCCCAGTTAGCACCTGGATAACAGCGGAAGGATTCTACCCAGATTTTTAGAATTAAATTCTCGCCACCCGGGGGAAAGGTCTGGGGAAAATTCATGCCAATTTCTTTTTTTTTTTTTTATAATGGCTATCACAATTTCTTATTTTGTTATGTTAGCTTATAGCTGAGATACTGTCGCTATATGTCAATTTGTTAACACCTTTTTCTATGAGAAATGAGAGACAGTAGCAAGAGAAAATAGATCAAAATAGATTTTTTTTTTAATAAATAAATTAGGAAGCCGTGAAAAAATCCGACCGGTTATGTCAAACCGGAGTAACTGATCTACGGTCAGTGAAAAAAGAAAACTTTCTTGGGACTTTTCATCTTTGGAAACTGTTCAACGTGACGGCTCAGTGGCAATTTGTGATAATGATTCCTGTATGTGGCTCTCATTTATGCTCTTTCTTGATTGATGAAGATAGGGTAAGTGGAAGTACTACTGTGTTTTTTTTCTACTACCTTACTTGAATGCATATATTACTTAGTAGTTTAAAGTATTTTTTCTACTCCTACAGGGATCTTGGTTTATTCCTTAACAGTTTAGAGAACGGATAAGTAGGCAATTGCCAACGGTTGAACGAGTACAGAATCCTAGACAATCTGCAGCATGTGTAAAGAAATAGACCAATTACAGCTAATCTTGAACGTAAACAAAATAATTCTTCTGATTGTCATCCTCACTGACAGTTGGCATCAAAACATTGCATTTTGGCTTATGTTTTGAGGCAATGAAAAAGCCGTTCAAGTTTTAGTTCAGTGTTCAATTAAAGAATAAAAACATCTACTTTATTATATGATAAAGCAAATGATACAAACTTACAATTTACAATGAATCAAATCCATTCAACATCTCAACCTAAAAGACGAAGTTAATCAGCTGTCACCCGGTGACAATCCGGAACACCGGTCAAACTTTGGCTGCGTCAAAAGTGATAATGTAAACACGGAAACGTTTCAAACATTGAAAGTTTATTTGTGTGAAATTTGGTAAGTAATTCCAATTAATCGTAGAAAAAATAGCCTGTAAAACTGGGGCGAATTGTCCATCTTTTTCACCCTTGTTGTACAATATACTATTTTTAAAGAAGAACTGTTTTTCAATCCTTGAGTGTTCTTGTTTTAAAATGTGTGTGAATTTCTTCTAATTTCTGCAGTAAAATAACATACTACCTCTTTCGATTTAAAATCGTAAATGAGCTGCAAAAACCCCAACTTCATTACACAACATTCAGTTTCTTCCTAAATTAATCCTTTAACGCGAACACGGTTTTATAGCTTTGCAGAAAGGAAAATCCTAATTTTCGCACGAAAAACTGACGTTCTTGAACGTTATCTCGCTCGTTACAGTCCATTTCCGAAGGGGTGAAAAACTTAATTGAACTCACTTTAAAGTGGAATGTTTCTTGCAAACTTAATGGTTGTCGATAAGGAAAGGCGGCGTTTATTGCACTAACCAAATATGCTTCTACTATTTTTGGTGTTTACTCGGTTTGCTTTAAACTCCGTGAAGTTGCTACTCTTTCACGCTCACTAATTGAATGTCCAGAACGGAAACTTTTTTAATTTGAATTTACTTTGTTAGGCTTGAATTTAAATTTAACCGTCGCCCTTCCATACCAAAATTGAATAAAAATAATAATGAAGTAAAGGCGGAAATTTTTCTATTATCCGAAAGCTTCTTGTGCGACAATTTCGTGAGCAAACTACTAACTCTGTTATGTTTTTGTGAAGAAGGAAGCTTCATTTAAATTCGAGCCGTGCAAGGAATTTGGGGTGGAAATGTCGTCGCATAAAAATGGAATACACCATACACTATAACAGATTCTCCGAGTAAAAGGGTGTAATGCAGCTGCAGGAAGTCTGAGAAAAGAGCTATTCTAGTATATGTGCTGCTGTCTTTCATATCACCGGGAATGCAAAAAGAAAAATAAGGCCGACTATGAAAAGGCTGATATCATGCTGAATTATCCTCGCCTATGCAGGATGAATGCATAACATGCTATTTGTCACTCCAATGGAGATAATACGATTAATGCTCTGATGGCTAAAAATCGAACTGACAGCAGACGAAAAAACGAAAAGTTTTTAAAATTGAAAATTGACAATGGTTCAGAACAAAAATTGTAATCTGGTTAATTTGCTGCAAGTTTTCTGGATGCACATTGCAATCAGAGATAAACCGTCCCAGTTGCGTTTAATTCGCAAAACTTTTTGAATATAGTTTCCTTCATTGTTCTCGACGCCGATAAAACCGAACAAAAAGACCGATTTCACAGCCAAACTGCCATGTCGAACTTGGCGAATCTCTTAATTTGTCTCTGTTTCCCATTTTCGACTCGGAAAATCTTTTGTTTAATTGAAATTTCGTACCGCGAATCGATTACTGAGCACGATCGCAGAACAATTCCGAATCGAAACTATCTCGATAAAACTATTAGAAATAGTTACAAACAAATAATTATTGTTAATTTTTTAGTTATTTTTAAAACAAGTAAAAATGTGAAACTGGTATTAAACAGTAACGGTCAGCAATTTTTTTCCTTGCAGAAATTCGGATTTGATTCAAATCAGCTTCTAAGGGACTTTACAATCTATGTTGTTTACAAATCTTGCAAATCTCACCACCTCACTCCACATTCAGGAACAGTTTTCTGAGAGGGCTTATGTGATGTTATCTGATAGTAGGTCACGTGACCGCTTTACAGAAGATCCCAAATGACATCCCGTGACCAACACTCAAATTACTACATGCAGCTAAAAATGTAACCAGTTCTTGATTAGCGTCGTAAAGAAAGCAATAAAGTTAAAATAAAACTCGATTTCACGCAGATTAAAACTATTCTGCGCATCCTCGAAAGTTTGAAAAAAAGCTAATTGTCCGTTGTATACGCGACAAAGCAAACCGAAATCACAGGCACCCTTGACAATGACAGTGACAGTTAGTCCGGTAATGGTGGATGTCAACTAAAAAATGTGCGTCTATTTCTTTCTGTTTAATGCAAATTAAAAAGATAGAACTATACTATAAGCGTATTTGGTTGCCTATGATAAAATCGTGAATTAAAGTAAAACAGTTGAAAAATCATGCAATAATGGGATTCATTAATGAACGATTTTGCGTTCGTTATTGTCCATTAAAAAAGGCTGTTAATACACGGTAGACGGAAAACAACTATTATAATGATAAACTACTATTAAATGAATTCAACTCGTCGATTTAATACTCGAATTTGCATTAAACTAACTAAATAATGTTCAGAGATACGTTTTCTTGATTAGCGTCGTATTTCCCTTGGAGCGTAACTACTGATTTCAGGATTTTTTTTTATTTTTAAAGATGGATGATTGCACCGCCCTCTGTACAAGAAAGCCAAGAAGGTGCATGCCAAAAATTCCAATATGGCCGAAATATGGGATTGACAGTTTGCATTTGTTTGTATTGTGGAAATTGAGTTTTTGGATGATTAAATTAATTTTTAAGGTTTAAAGTCAAGACTTGGGATTACTTGCCAAAGTAATTGTTGTTTATATGTTTATTGTTCTAGTGAAAGTGTAGTTTGTGTTCATTTTATTGTGTTATCACTATTGTTATTGTTCCTTCATTGTTCTCTAATTTGTGGTTGGTTTTTTAACTTAAATTCTATTGCCTCTACAATATGCCGTCCACTGGTTGTTTGCCAAATTTCTAAAAGCAATTTGGTGAAAGGCCCAAAAGTGTCAGTCTTTTACTTTCCAAAAGACCCTGCTCGAACCCAACAGTGGTTGAAAGCTTTGAAGTGGAATGATTTTACTCCAACACAATACTCAGTGGTAAGTACAATATGCTTTCTCATTCAGTAAACTTATTGCCTCTTACATACATTGGTATGTGACTTATGTGAGTTACATTTTGAGGCCGCCTGCATTTTGAGAGCAACAAAGGTTTACTCTGAAGAAACAGGACAGCTTTTAGAAGTTCTATTGGCACATTTACATTTTAAAAGAAAGGTCTTGGTAATAATATAAAACCCATTTACCAGTTTTGCTTACCTAGATTCAAGGATTTCCAAATTTTCTTTGATTGAGCAGTTTTTACATTAGTTTGTTGTACTTTCCAAGACAAAGGGTTCTAACCAAACTTGCTTTGGCTGGACTTTATTGGATATAAAAAGCCATATCTATACATATCTGGATCAGGAATGAAGCGTTCTTTGATTTTTCACTCACAACTTCTAATCAACTACACGAAAAAATAAAAAAAAAAACATATTTTCTACTGCATCTCCATAGGTTTGTGTACAAAAAAAAAATCCGATAATGCCGCCATTAAAAGTTACATTCTAGGCTTTCTTGTAAAGAAGGCGGTGATGATTGACGTCTTCCAGTGTTTACTGCTGCTTAAAAATGTGAAAGTTTTGCTAAAAGTGAGTTAAAGTGTAGAAATATTGTGTAGTGTTTTGCTCTAAAATGTTTCCTCCGGGTTAGTCCACCACGGAAACGCCACCGAGACGTAGGTAACCTTACGGTCAAAACTACACGAATTTGGACATTGGTTTCCCAAAGGTTAGTCTTAGTTATATCGTATATTTCTATCAAATCTATCACACTAAACACGTTAAAAGTTGTATTTTAAGATTTTCATATCTGACCTTCTGAACAAAATATAAGGGGAAATAAAGAAGGGCTAAATTTAATTCCGGTTTTGACAGTTGACAAATAGCGATGTTGCCAAACTTTTTCAACTAGTTGATCCAATGTTGTCAAACCAGTGGGCAATTTCTAATAAGTATCAACACAAAATGGTTTTATTTAAATTAAAAATCATAAATATTCGCAAATAGTCAAGTAATTAGGAAGTAGCTGATAACCTCACGTGTTCAGTACACGTGTTTCGTTTGATTCTGTTTGTTTAACAGCGCTTACTGAAGTAAAACCTTTACCTGGGGGTAAAGAAAAAGTATTAAAAAACCCGGATAAAAATGTTGGTAAAAAGCGAAATAAAAATATCCGTTGGCGCAACTTTTAAATGCGATTTCCGGGCTCGTCGTTCAGACTTTGGAACCTCAGATCAAAAGAGGGATTAAGTCTGTTTGCGAAATTGCCTCCATTTGAGTCGAAATATTCTATTTCACAGCTTAGAATGTTCTTAATGAAATCCTATTAACCGGGATTTGGGAGCGGAGCGAAATTTTATTGTGCTTTATGCATGAGACCCGGATTTTTGTATTATTTACTTTTGCTCCTCGAAATGTATACTCGATTTTTCTCTCTTTTGATTTTTAAGGGTGGAGGTAAACTTGCGAAAAAGTTTAAAACGCGAGATTATATTGAAGAAGGGAAAATGGGAACAACGTTCCAATTACGCTTTAAAAAGACCCTGAATCCGGGGATTGGTGTTTATTCTACTCTGGCCCAGTGTTATTTCGATCGGATTTAGACAAGTCGGGAAAAGAGAAGCAAAACATTCTGGGAGGAACATTTCCTGTTCAACCATTTTCTCTGATCTAACTAAAGCTATAATTAATTAAATTTCAGTAGGATTGATACAAATTATTCAGCTATATGCAACCTTTATTAATATTATTACTCATCATAATAATGCATAATTAATTATTTGATGTTTTTACTGAATTTTAAACTGTTCAATTTGTACCCAACTTTTTGCTAAACATTCCAATTTTTGACAATCAATATTGAATAAACCACTAATCGAGTTAATTTGGGAAGCACTATTATTGCTTTGTGGTAATTTAATAGGTTTGTGTGATGACTCTATTTAACATAGTACAAAATGCGCTTAATTATTTATCGTATTCGAAATCCCCAGATCGGCCACCCCGTAATTAATGCATTGTTGCTTAAAATTGGCATGTGACATGTATCGCGTGACCGGCCATACTGATTGACGTTGAATTTAGCATGCATGTGATTAATTGGGAATCGTATATTTTCCCTTTGTTGTTTAATTCAAATCGATTATTGCAGCAAATTTGCAGATTTACGGTGCTTGTAAACATCCATAATAGAAATTATATCCAAACTGTTTACTCAACATCTGAAATATATTCTAAAATGTGGTTTCTTAAATTAGGGAACTTTGATCCTTTCAAATGCTTTATCCCTCCATTTTTTGTAACTTGTTTGCTTCTTACTTGGTCTGCTACAAAAACCTATGCCAGAAAATTTCGTGGAAACTGTCTGGAAAAATATGCTTTTGATATGATTTTCGTCTTTAAAAACCGCAATTTCCCAGTTTTTTTACTCGTGTTGAGCGCTCATATGCGAAAATGTTGACGATGTAAAAATATGATGACAATTGCAAACATCGAGAAACTTTCTGTTTGCTATGCAGGATTGTTCTGTTTGTTTGCATGTTTTCCATGTTCAAGATAATTTGCATTTATACGGCCGTGGTTTGGCTCGAGAAATTGAATCGGCAAAACCCTTGATACATCCCAGATAATCTACATTTATTCAATTCCGATCAAATTAACTCTTGCTCAGTGTAAATTGCAGTTTGGAATTTTAGCAATTTCGAAACCGCCTCAAGACTTTTTTTTGCGATCAACCGTGTAATGAGCGTCGTTAATCATCAAAAAATGAATGGGGCGCCACTGTTTCGGATTGGAAACGGGTGCGGTGGAGTGGCGCGAAACCTCCTGCGGCACTTTATTAATACCCAAAGGGGAGCAATTATTTGCTCAGTGGCGTAGAACGCGGCATACCCCACCTGAGTGAAGAAGAGTGAGGGGGACGCCTCAAAAATAGATTGGACAACACGCTTATCGGTCACGATTCTTTGGAAAAATCAATATGTACGTGGGGAAACAATATATGAGTTTGCCTAAAATTCTTAAATATACAGTCATCGACTAATTAGTACAGGCAAAGACTAGAGATATTATACATACTGTAATAAGACCGGACAGCCGGCATAATTTCTTTGATGTTTTGGCGAACATTTCTATGACCTTGAACGCCTGGCTCTTTAAATCGGAGACCCAAACGCTGTTGTCAACATGTTAGTTAATTCAGTGAAACAGCGTTGTCGATTATTTATTTTTTATTTTACATCTAATGAAAGTTATTAAATATGAGAAAACATATAGGTATCGTTATTATTTATACATTATCATTATAGTTACAATACTTGTACAATTATTATTATAATACGACTATTACTTAAATTACCCTATAATTATAAATTCATTAAAATAACAAGTTTTCGGTTTTTTCGGGGCGCTGTTTTACAATCAATATTAGTATATTTTAAAAGATAATATATACGAAAACGAATATACAGTTTGACTAGGTAAACATAAGGAAAAAGTTTGCAAGGATGAACATAGTCTACCTCTTTTAGAAGTAAATCATATAATATTTTACCTGGATTTGTTGTAACGCAAGATTCAATGTTTGAAACAAATAATTTTTTTTTACCCCAAAAAACGATAATTTTGTATTGTAAGCTTTAAAATGAATAAATATATTTGTCTCATTCAAGTTGCCATCATCTCTTGCAAATGTATTACACACTGGACATTTATGGACTCTTAAACATTTTTCTATTAAATAACCACAAATATATTTAAATGCATTTTGTTCGGGTAAAGATAAATTTTGGTAATCATACGTTCCTACTTTAAGAGTATTTTCATTTTGCGAAACATTTGATATTGACTGTAAACTTGATTCCTTAAAAGAGAAGTCTGAAATTTTAGTCAAAATTTTATCAAAATCTTCTGTGCAGTTCATATTGTTCGTATGAATATAATCCAATACAAAAGTTTTTCTAAATGCTCGATCAAACTGAATTGGTGTTGGGTTAACACAATTTCCATGTTGTTGCCTAATAGTGCCAAAGTAATTTTCGAGACAATCTTGATTGAACCTTCGGGTAAGTAAAAAATTGTAACCCTTAGATTGAAGAACTGGCCATAAATTTATCAATGAATTAATTGTTATTCTAAAACAGTTTAAAAATTTTACAGAAACAAACTTTTTCGTAGTCAGATTATAAACTTTCAATTGTTCTATTAATTTTAAAGTACTTTCTAAAAATTCCATCTGATACTTTGATCCATTAAATGGTTTATGGTATTCTTTTTTTGCATTTAAATCTGATGAATTGAGTAGGTCGAAAAGTTTGTCAAAAGTACAAATAATGTCAGAAGTTGCTTGAGCAGAAGGCGGTAATGCTCCTACTTGAATATATGTATCTAAAGCAGCTCCAACTGTATTGCTAATGACTTGAGTCGCTAAATAGACCCTCATTTTTTCAAAATTTGTAGGTTCAATATGTGATTTTGTCAACTTTGGTGCCATCCTATTGTTAAGCATTTTGTCTTGTTCATAAAATGTCACGATGTGTGACCATGAGGCACTGCAATTATCCCACTGATATTGAAAATTCATAAAATTGTTTCTAAATGCTTTCAACATATGTGGTGGATCAAAATAATAGAAAATATTATTTCCACCTAAGTTAAAATGTGGCTTATCTGGTGTTACGCCTAATAATTTTGAAAGTTCTATGCAATTTGAACCCATGTCAGAAATGAAACAAATTACTTCTAGGCCAATTTCTCTAACTACTCCAAGGAGTTGTTCAAGGATTACTTTTATGTCATACGCTTTGTAATTTGTTGATGATAAAATGTATGCTATCGGTTGTTTCCAAGAAGTTTTAATTCCCCGTAACATGAAAACTGTAGCAGAAGAAGCAATCTTGTTACTACGAATAACTCCATCGTCCTCAAAACCAATGACAATATCACGTGAACAATTATAAAATAAATGCGCCTTAAGTGTCATTTCATCTACACACAATACACAAACTTTGTCTAAAGGTTGCATTTTTGCAACTTTCAGTTTTAAAAACTCAAATAAAGATGTATTAATGCCTGGAACAAATCTAGTTTTCTCAATATACCTGCACAAAGATCTATACATGGGCAAACAAAAAACTGTTCTTAAAAAGCTATAGCATTTAGGACTAAGGAAGTATAGAGACAATGCAAATTGTTTATATTCATTTGAATATCGCTTACCATGCATACCACGTTTTAACATTTCTAACTGAGTTTTAATAAAACTTGCTAGATAAGGTGGTAAAAAATATTCACACTGACGTTTGAAATATTCCTCATTTGGTGTTTCAAGTTGTCCCAATACATTATCTAGTTCTTTCTGCATTTGGACATTTTTTCTCTTCAGATCATGTATTTTTTTCTTTAGCTTTTTTTTCCGTGGTGATGTGGAACTAAGACTGGCACAAGTTTGTGTTTCAATAGGTGACAATTCAGGTACTGGTACTTTCTGAACAGCACCCTCAGATATGTTATATGTCCTCGATGGGGTAATAAGTAGATTCTGAAGAATGTTGATTTTATTATTAATTTTCCTATTCTCTAATGCTGAGGTATGTCCAGGCCTATCTTCCTACACACCCATATGATTTAGACTGCTTCCTTGATTCTGCTCTGGGTCAAGTCTATGTTCCAGGTTACTAAATAAATTAGTTGAGACTGAGGATGAAACGAAAGTCTTAGGCACAGCACTGCACAACAACTTTGTTGTTTCAAAGGGATTGTTATACATATCACTGTCGAAATGATCACTACAAATTCTAAGTGTTTCATAACTATGCCTGAAATCAAAATTTGGTTTTAAAAGGTCTCCACGACCTGAAGCTTCTAACCATTGGGTGCATCTGTAAATATAAAAAATATTACTTTTATTTAGTTTTAGTAGCCTAAGTAATAATGCACTTACCTAGTTTCATCTTTGGGCAATCGAAAAAATTTGACTTTTTGTGTTTTTTCTCCAATACAGCTAGATTTCTTATTGTTGTTCTTACAGCTATTAAATATGCATCGCATATTGTTACATTATAAACAAAATCCGAAAATTTAACCTTACTTTGTCTCTTTACATACTTTATTCTTTACTACAAATAAACAAATCAAGAAACAAAAACCTAGATTTACGCGATGTTGCCAACTCACAAATATCATTCAATCAATCATATGGATGTTTTATTGCCATGTCGTTGATTTAGGCATTTTAGGATTAGATATACCGTAATATTATTTAATTTTTCTAATGATAACTACTTATATAGTTCTATTTAAATATAGTATAATCTAACATATGTAATTTGCAAAGGATTTGTTAAGAGGAACATTGAAGTCACGAAATAAAGAGAGAATTGGCATTGCTGCTCATAGAGATGCTGGAATGCTGGGGTGGGAGTTGTCGAGTCCCTTTAAACGGGAGTCTTCAATCTTTCTCTCTCTAATTTTATTCACTCTGTCTTACTGTCTCTTCTTATTAGTCCTATATACATCTCTATTCTTTGGTACAGGATTACATATGAAAATTCTGAGAAGAAACATATCCGACTCTGTAAACGGTCTTTGGGAAGATCGGCTTGGTTTTATCCAGTTTTTTGCCTATTGGACCTTCGGTATTTCCGGAATTCCACCCCATTTTATTGCCGCTAAAGGCTTTTAGTCAATACGACCGATAGCGGCCGCATTACCGGAAGTGGATATTTTAAAAATTGAGTGGGAAAGCTTTGAATGCCTGACTTCATTTTTATTTTCCCCGAACCCGAAACTTTATTAAAATCGGGAAAAATTTGAAGTTCGTTTTAATGTCGGTTATTTTTTTGGGGATGCAGTATCAAAACAACATTTATGTGATGGAATTATTGGCTTTTTGCTAGTAATTTTTCAACTCAAATTATATAACTTAGGTGTTGAATTGCGTTTGAAACTGTACCAAATAGAACAGATGAAATTCGGTCGACCCGGGTGCAATAACGTATCAAACATTTAACATTTCCGGGGGTGACTGACGTCACTTCCGGAACGAGAGATAATGCACTGTTGTAGTCAGTTTGATTCGATTCTAAAATGGCTTTTCAATCTGAAACGATTTAAATTGTTCAAAAGGCAAAAGCTCTTCTGGTATTTTGATTATTGGATTATGAGCAAAGTTGTACATGAATGGAAATCAGTTTTAGACGTATTATTCTTAGAGCAGTTACAGACAATAATTTGAGGCTCTTTTTTTAGGTTGTTATTTTGGTTTCTAAATATTTTTTTACAAGTTTGTATCAAGACAGCTTTTAAGGTTCTTATCATATTACGCAATTTTAAAATAACAAGTGGGCGTCATATACTCACGGATTATGATTAAAGAAAACGAAGTTTAATTAATTTTACGCTCGTTCACGTATTTTCGCATAAACCGTCATTAATCAATACAGTGCGATTATTAAACATGGCAAAGAATTTGATATAGATCCCGTTCCAGGAAAATCTATCGGCGTTTCTTTTATCTTTCATTTAATTAAAACGCACCTAACTCTAAAAAGAAAGGCAACAAATGATTTAATTACCAGCTTGAATTAATAATAAAATCTCAGCGTAGCTTGTAGATTGTAAAATGAAATCATCCATTTACTTGCAGACGGTAAAAGTAAAGTGGCTCCTTAATAGGATTTACCTGGTTTTCCTGTTCAGTCCAGACCTGCAATTAAAACAAACACCTTTTGTAATTACAGTTTCCGTACTTTTTTCCTGTCAAGTTTACACCTGAGTGATTTGCTTTCATACAAACAAAATCGAAAATTATATTCTCGTTGGAAATTAAGCCAACAAAAAGATTGGATATGTAAAAGTGGCCTTAGCGAAGGCATTCGAGTCGAAATCGCCTAAATGGACAAGGGCGGAAAGGTGGAAAAATAAAGATAAGACAACTCTATTGTTGAGCACTACCCGGAGCTTTATGTGCTCGTATCTAATGGAAAAAAAACCCTTTTAAACAGACGGGGTATGTTATTTAAAACGTGACGGATGCACGTACAAACATGTATACAATACGAGTTTATTTGTGTAGTGTATCTTTTCGGATGCACAATAGCGGTGCAATTTTTTACTACAAAACTGGAAAAATCCAGATGTATTTTAAGAGATACAGAAAAGAAAATAAACCTGTGATTGATAACTGTTTGTATTTTTGATATAATGAAAAGAAATTCATTAATTTTGATTGGTTAGTAACAAAGCCAAAAAACAATTAATATTCCGCGCCTAATTGATTATTTAATCTGACTAAAATAAAAAAAAGGGAAGCGAAACAAAATTAATCCATTTATAACTTCAGGTTGTGATGGTATTAAAATCGTTTTTAAATAGGTTTATAAAACAGTTAGGACCCAAGCCCCAAATTCAAAGCACACACAAAATTTGATTACGTATTTTTTCTCTTCCATTATCAAGCTGCCTGAAAACTCATCAGATCGGCAATAGTTAACGCTAACAACTATCGCTAATTGGAATTTTTGCTTACAGGAAATTTGTTTGAAGTCTAATTTCCAAGTCGAAATGAAAATGCCGGTCGGTTCCAAAAATAAAATGTCGGTTTCACGGTTTTCGTGTTCTCATTTCTGAAACCGAACAGGGAAATTATTTCTTGCAGACCATTACCATGAGAAATAGCGGAAACGTGCCGAAAAATATTCATTCACTTACCTCCCACTTATTATGATTCAGTCCGCTCATTTGCTAAGGTTATTTTTTAGGACACTTTTAGTGTAATAAAACAACCATGACGATGAAGAAAATAAAAACAGAAAGGGAGTGGAAGATTATTAATTTCCTTTACAAGGAGAAAAACACTTTCATTCACTTTAAAGTTCAGAAAAAATAAGGCTAGAACTTTTCCGTTACTTGCATGAGGCAATAAAGTTTTCTGGAAAAACATCAGGCACGATCTTCACGTTTCCTTTATTTATTTGCTGTAAATCTAAAGTGACCATCCGGAAAAAAGTTTTTTGAACGTATCTAATCCGCAGGGAAAAGGGGAGAAGGTAGCTCTAGGGAAAATTGTAATATCCAAACATGTCAGAAAATGTTATACTCTTATTTGATAGGCTCAATGTTAGTGTTTGGAATTTGTTATGTAAATCTTGCAATTAAAACGTCGAATACATCACGTGGACAATTTAATTTGTGATGTATAGTTTATTAACAAGTAATATCGGTATCAGTGGCTCGGTAATAAATTATTAATTATTTTAATTAGTGACTTTTGATAATGAAATTTAAACCGTTACTTTGTTTGCGTAGGGATCGACCGTTATTGCACCGGTTAAATTTACGGCTTTGTTGTCCGCCTATTAATTTGTTTTATTTATGAGAATGTTGCAAAAAATATGTTCAAAAGTTTTCAATATTTATTTGAACTGTTTGAAA
Organism: Ips typographus; assembly: GCF_016097725.1. Taxonomy (NCBI): domain Eukaryota; kingdom Metazoa; phylum Arthropoda; class Insecta; order Coleoptera; family Curculionidae; genus Ips; species Ips typographus. Next base: position 12,150,889 of record NC_138425.1, on the reverse strand, counting down.
TTTGATATTGTTGAAGTTATTTCTCTCAGAGTCACTCATGGCGATTTTGCCAGGTTTTAATATACAAACAGTTTGATATTTAAGTCAGTTTTGAATCAAAAAATGATTCAAAGCTAGGATATTTAAGAAATAACCAAAAACATCTTGAAAAAATGTCCCTACCAATTTCATTTTAAGTAAGAATATTTCTGCTGGGTTTTACTTTAAGTGAGGTTGAATTGAATCTTATTGGTCGTTTCAGCAAATATTTAATTTGTCTGGCAACTTTTACAGAAAAAAATAGCACAGTAAAAACTGTCAATATCTATATCGAAACAGATTCACATATTATTTAAATGCTGGGTTAAGGCCTACGATAGCCCTTTTAAAAGCTTTGTATCGTATATTCCAAAATACCTCAAAAAACTGATAGGATGCTGTATTTACGGGCCGTTCGCAGAATAAAGGTTTACGGGGCAATTTTCTGTGGAAAACTTTTCAGGCAAAATAATAAAACAGGTAATTCGAGGAGTAAGGAATCTCCAGAGTTATTGTCAAAGAATTTATAAAGGCCTTGGTATATAATACACTGGCTTTTTCCAACAATGAAAATCGATGAACGCTTAATAAGAGAGTCTAATGATTTATTACCATAGGGAGAAACCAAAAATTTGATATGTTGGCACGGGTAACATAAAACTTTTAATCTACTTTAAAAACAGTACAAAAACCACTAAAACAATTTTATTACATACCTTAGTAAGTAGAATTTAAGTACCCCCTAGAAAAATTGGGTCATGTCAGTGAAACGCATTAAACAAAGCTTTTCCGATATGTATTACCTTAATAGTAATAACATGACAAACACTAATAAGCAAACAATATGAGTTCCAGCTGAATAAATGTAGAAAACGACCGTTTCTCTGACAATTTAGGCCGTTATCATGACAAAGTTCAGCTTAATGTCTGAACCGTCTGGTATGGATTGAATAATAAATATATGTGTTATATCTTATCTGGATTCGGCATTTGGTTGACGGAAATCCGGTTCGAAATCGGAAGCCGCTTATTGGTCAGTATTTCAGAGTAATAAATCTACGAAACTGTCATATTTAGGGCGCTTGAGGGTGGAATATTAGAACCTGAGAACGATCTATAAATTTAGGGTTACACTAAATAATGTATTAGTCTTAGATTATCAATAAGCTGATTGCAGGAAGTGGCGCTATATTTTCGATAATTAAAAATACATAAACAATGGCGTCATCAAAATATTGTCCATTAAATTTTACCGATCGTAACTTGATTAGAATTACGAGGACAATTCACGAAGGGACAAAATGCACAAATCAAAATGATTGCATTCAAAGGGCCATTTTTCTTCGTGCCCTAAAGTAATTTACCGCTGCGAAAAGCGAGTACTCCAGTTCTGTTTCGTGTAATTCTAGAGGGGCACACTTTTCGTGAAATATGAGAGCCGTCACCTAAAACGAGTACATTTCCTGGTCCAGTTGGGTTACTTCAGGCGAACATTTCGGTAAGGTAGATTAGGCAGACGGAACGGAAAATTCTATTTTTACACCCGCACGTGTTTCGATTTTCCGTCATGTCAACAGTGCTTGTAACATTACAATTATCAGTGCATGTAACAGTGAAATGGACGGAAAGGCTTTTGATTTGAGTGCATTTTCATTTTATTCAACCAAAACTACAGAGAGGATTTCCTCGATTTTGAACAAAGACCCTACTAAACTAGCCTTTGTTCAAAGTCAAATTACGTTTCACTGACAATCTCTTTTTCGTGGAATTTCTCTTGAGGTTTATTATTCTCTTGTGTAATCTATACTCCATCCGTTGCATTGTTTTCTAAAAGCGTCACGTGTCAGCAGTTCCTGTGTTGTAAACAGTTACCTCGAGGAAGGAAAAGACGTTCTCGGGAATTATTTCACTTCCTCTTTAAAACGGTTTTTCGGTACGTTAATCGAGCAATTTTTACGCTGCCAACGCAAATTCCAACAACGCTTAAAGTTCGGTTCGATGTAAGTTGCCAAAACTTCGTTAAAGTAATAGAACTTGTCGATATTGTGTACAAGTTTCGGGGAAGTTTTAGACGCGGCTCTGTCACGCCCCAGTAATTGCTTTTGCACTCGATATGTTAAGGAAATTTTGGTCAATTAGCGATCGATTTATGAAAAATTTCCTAGGGAGATAAAAAGGAAAGTCACGACCGCAAATTGAGTCAGCTTAAAGACGCAAAGTTTCCTTTCAGGCACGACTACGAGCTTGAATTTGGATGTTCTAATCAGGACGATACGGGAACGAAGACGCGGCTCAAATAAGCTAATAAACCCGTATTTGAATTTCAAATTTTTAGTATTTTGTGTAAAAGTTAGCAAATAGTGCGTCAAGCGTTACATTTCCCTTAGTAATATACAAGTAGATAGAAGATACCAGTATTAACCTAGCACCATCAGAATAGTGAAGTTAGTTTACAGTTTTACTGTGTATTTTAGTTACAGTACAAAGTATTTGTTTCAAAATAAAACGTACTTTTTGGCTACTCTAACTTTAAAAAAGGTTTTCCAAGACCTTTGGTTTTATTTACCCTTTTTCGTTGAGTCCACTGTTTACACCACAACAAACTTTTTCCTATTTCGTATGTACCTAGAAACTTTTTCTTTTAGTAAGGTAAAGCTGTTTCCGTTTATAGTTTCAAGCCCACTTTTAAACTTTTAGTGTGGACTTTGTGAAAAATTAAATACGTTGTCGCGACAACATAAAAAAGACCAGAAAGTTACCGTGTAATATGCAAATTGCGGATTTACTTGGAAGCTATGTTTATAAAACCGACCATTAGGAAGATTTTTTTTAATTGAAACATTTTTGTGAAGGCGAGATTGAATTACGAAAGAAAGTTTGAATTTAGATTATTCTCATAGTAAAAGTATTAAAGCATAAGGGTTTATACGAATAATTAAGTGGCACAACACCTTGGTTGAGGTGAAAACTCAAAAATTCAGCTACAGAACGTTTAATTCAAAATCGTGATATTTTAGTGGAATTCTTAAGGTTTTTTGCTTAAATATTTCAGCATTACCCTCAAACCACCTAACCCTCAAATTTTGACTCTCTTTCAAATACATCAAACTTTACACAAAATTTTACAAACACAGGAACTGTACCTACACAAGTTATTGTAGACTCGATTGTAGAACTAGAAGTGCGATAATTTATTTAAGATGTTTACGGGAAACCTAATATGCAGAACTAAGGCAAACAATCTGAAAAGTCGGCGACGAACCGGAAGTAGTCAGGAAGCAACTCCCACCTGGAACGGGAAAATCGAGATGAGAAACTTCGCCACAGTGTTTTATGGCTGGCAAAGTTTAACCGTCGACATTCGAATTTAGATGCGACCAAACAATTCTAGAATTCCCATTTCAATTCACTCCCGAACCGGAAAATGGCCGCATCCTATATGCTGCTATAAGGAAAACTTTGAAGTTTTTTTTCCATACGAGAACGATAGTTTGAACTTGCTAAGTTGTGCATAAACCCGTCGAGACAAAACAGTGCGCGTCGTAATCCAGTGAATTATGAAGAGTGTCTTTGATAGGGTCGTTGAGAGATATTGCATTGTCGAGCAGCTGCGGTTTGCCTTGTTTACATGTAATGGGAAATGTCATGAACCCAGCTGCTAAATAATCGATGTAGCTTTGCAGCCTGATATGTACAATGACTCTGAAGGAGTTTTTAAACATTGTGTCTGTAACGAGAGAAAAATGCATATGAATTACAAATTTCAGTTTAAAAAAAACGCAATTTCCATAATATGTCCAATGCTCATAACCAATGTTGTCTGTGTAAATAATGCATTGTTAACGGGGTGGTAATTTGATATCCAATTAGTAAAACTGGATTGTTGGGAGCTGCTACCAGTATGTTTTATGCATGTTAAAACATTAAAAAATGTCAATTTCCAGGAAGAATATTAATTAAGCTCATTACTAAATTAATATTGCAACCAACATATTCTCTAGAAGATCATACGTCTTTAAATTACACTTTTTTTATTTTTCTCCTTAACAACGTTTTTAACAAGCCTAAACCTTATCATCCTACCTTCAAAAACAATCTCCCGACCACTTTAAGAATATTACATCTTTATCCGATATTGCCAACAAACGACGTTGTAATCTTTCAGTAAAATGGGCTCATCAAACAGCACAAGAAGCAACTGAGAACGAATAAAGAAATATTGGCTCGTTCTCGTTTATCTCATTTAGGTTCACCACCAGGCTAAAACTTAGGAAGTTAAGAGTCCACTACGCTTTACGAAAGTATCAATTAAAGTCTTAACCCTCCGGGATATACGATCAGGATTTAGCTGATGTATCTAAATAGCGCCACCAGGTGGTTTTAAATTTGTCTAGAAGTTTTACTTCAAGAGTAAACTCGATAACGAACTTAAGTTATGGAAACTCGACTATTAGTTAATAGTTAAGGTAATTTCAGCTCGGCAAACTAACTTAACAAGCAAACATTCACTTCCTTAATTCTATTAAACGGTGTTGCGGAATTTTCTTAAGTTAAAACTGTTACGGCAGAATTCAGTGATTTGAATAAGAGGATATTTATAAACTTTGAATGTTAAGGGCCTGTCAACGTTCTGGAACTTTAAGGAGTGTCAGACCTATTTTTCGGCTCGAATTTATAATCAATTCTCACAGCGACCGTGACCGCGAAATCTTGCCAAAACGATTAACCTAAATTTTGATAATTTTCACTCCGGTAATAGAATCCAGAATTAGGATAATCCATTTGGTTGGCAGCAGATGTTGATTAAGAAAAATTACAAGAACTTTTGAACTGTTTTTTAAGATTTTATCTGAAACTAAAGCAGTTCAGACTATTACCAAATAGTCTCATCAAATTTAAATTTAAACTCTCCATTAAATTGTCCGTTTCCTTTTGTTTCTCTACGACTTCCGACCTGTTCCTGATAGTTGATTTAAATTGCTACAGGAACATTATTCCCGACTGGAAATCTCGGTTTATACGAAAATGGAAATGGAAAGCTTCATAACGCCTAAAACCGCCGGCGCACGTATTCCAATTTATTTAACCGCGTATTGGTTTTGCGGCTAACGTATTACCGCGTTTTGGCAATAGACAGCGTCACAGTCTGAACGGAAATAAAAACAAATTACAAAGCGATATTGGATTTTTTTTTAAATGTTAGATTTTCTTGAGTATCCTTTGTTGTAAAATCAGTTCCTTTAGAGTCAATTTTCTGCAAAAATCCTACCAAAAATTTGAATCGAATGACCGAAATACCCGACAAAGTTCAGACTGCTTTGTATCCACACAACAAAAAGCAATACACGATTTATCCAGGGATGAAGAGTAGAGCTTTAAGAATTTCAGTTTGTCGGTATATAAAACGCAATATAAGGAAAAAGAACGTAAAACGCCGGTAGGGCGTAATAAAACGTCAAAATCAAAGCAAAAGGAACGATCAAGGCAAAGGCTAATTTGATTGGGCCCTTTGTTATTTAGAAAGGCTATTTTCGATTTTTCCGCAGTTTTGATCCACAAGGATTGCAAAGCTGGATTAGAGTCAAGTTGTTTTGGATTAAAACTATCTCAAATCTGCTTAACGCGCCCAAAATTGAGGCTAATTCGACTATATCCGGTATAATCTCCCGGCCTGTCGGTAATGTGGGAATTTGGGATATCTGGAATTTCTAACCAGCTAGTACGGAATGATAATGTTAAGTCTAATTTGATTGGTAGGGGATCCGGAGATTGGAATGGGGAAAGATATCGTGAAATTTTGGATTAAATTAGGTTTAAAAGTGATTTCTTAAGGTTTTGATTGTTACTTGAGTTTCAAAATAACTAACTAAAATACTTTCAATAATGTTACTTTAAAAAAAAAATTAAAACTGGACTCTAAAAGTCACACCAATATTTAACTTTCATTTAGTCTTTAAAATATTAATTTAAAGAAAATGGCTTTAACGAGTGAACATGAATAATTTCCAAGCAGGAACTGCTCTGGTCCCTATCTGCAAATTATTATTTATTTAGTACACGCGCGAAAACTTTTCCCAAGTCAACAGCTTCAAAAGAATCCCACTTCAAGTCAGATTCAAATTCAATTCGTACGAAAACTGCTTTCAAAAGAAGTTTCAGGAAACTACACGCTGCTCTGTCTTTCAAACTTTCAATTATTAAAGCCCAAAGGAGCAATACTGCATTGTACAGACCTTACTCAACAAAATAATCAGATCGAGATTGTCTATCAACCTTTACGACGTATTTACCTAAGTAATTTAATTGTGGACTGTTTATCCCGGACCGTCTTTGCCTTTCGACCCTGCTTATTTGAGAAGTTTAGGTGTAACCACGAGTGGTGCCCAGAACGACAATACATCAATTAAACGGTCTTTGTTTCGATGTTGAAAGGGGCCACAAGATCTTGTACCTAATTAAGACAACAGTTAAAATTATAAAAGCTGCCAAAATAGTTGTTAATTGTTAAAAAATAAAAATTTATTTTTTCACTGAGCTTTTATAGCTCTTGTATTGACGAGATAGCAAGAACTGAAACTATTAAAAATATTGTTTTAAGGAAAGCGTACTCCAATACGCTCTTACCCTATTGAGCATTTGCATTGTCTCAACATTGTTTCGAATAAAATAGTGTAGACGAGTGCACCCGACATGTTCTCCCTACACTGCATTTTATTTAAATGGCGAACTGCCGGTTGCATTTCCATTGGCTTTTGTAATACTATTTTCGTTCGGTGTTAAGTGGTCAGTTTTGTTGGTGACGTGTATATACGCTAAAACTGGGGACGTGATAGATTGTTATTGTTTCCATGCCCGATTCAATTTGAATTTATGAATAATAGAATATTCGTTAGCTTTTTGCTTGCCCCTATATACAAAATAATCCTTTTTGTATAATAAAATGGAATATTTTATTCGAACGATGCTGGTTGAATTATTGAGCAATTAGGGTCAAAATGCTGGGTCGACTAGAAAATTTTTGTTTTAACCTCCGTCATGCTCGAAATTCTGTCGTAATAAGAAACTGCAATATCATGCTAATCCGCAACTTGTCCCTTTAAATCCCGTATCCATATTTAATCTCTGTCGTCCAAGTGAAAACGCCAGATGTGGCTAGACTTCGGATATGCCAGTCAAAAGGGACGGAAACAATAAAGCCAGTCATGTTGGTAGTAAAAAAAAACAAACAAAACCGACAATTCAAAAAGTTTGAAATGCAAAATATGTTTTTTCTGCAAATCGGTCTGTTCATCAGATTGGCAAACAACACGGTTGAAAGTGGATTACATAGGGAATTTATCCGCGTTCAGTTTTGTATACGTGTAGATCGTCGATGTTTAAAGGGCTATAATAATTAAATCCTCGTGTGCATTTAGTCTAAACCTACCGGTGTGAAAATCACCCATAAAAATATTACATTATACAGACACTGATTTTACTAAATTTGTGTAAAATAATTTGAGCAACTAATTTGTTGAAAAGTTATAGGGAACAAACTAAGTTTGACATATTATGACCTAAGATGAACGTTATACTGTTTATTTTTGCTTGTTAGTCTTATTGAATTCTGAATGTCACGTGATCATTTTGACTGATACTCCACAGTTTGAATTCACCTTATTGTCCGAGTCATGTGATTGCTTCTGCAGTGTTTAGCTTGGCAAATTTTAATTTGGGTAGCAGACAACTAGTTAAATTGAGTTGGTCAGATTTACTAGACTATTTTAACTGGTCTTTATATAGAAACCAATATGTTCTAAGATGAAAATTAAATGATTTCCAAGTTTGAAATTAGCTTGGACACCTGTCGTTTTCCACTTGAAATTATTTTAACTTTTGTGTCGATTTTCTTTAGTTGAATATGTAGAGTTACATCTCCTGATTGTTTTAGTAGATGTTTGTTTTTTTTTTATAAATGTACAGGGTGTTACAAATTCGATGCATTAGCATTGCTGTCTTAGAAACTATAGTTGATAAGGCTTTAGTTAAAGGTTTGGAGATAGCAATGCTAATGCGTCGAATTTGTAACACCCTGTACAAATACATTTTTTCAATTTTAGTTTTAGTTTTTCATATTTAGATGGTATAGTTTGATCAGTGGGTATAGTTTGGTCAAAAAAGCAGCTTGGTACTTTTTTTGACCAATCACAAACTACGAACAGTGATTTGTCACTAAATATTCCTATTTCCTTTCAGTTTTGCAAAAATCTTTGCAGCTTGTAAACGTATTCCCAGTCACGTGACTGTTTACAATTGAGTGGAAGTTTAAACTCAAATTCCAGAAATTTCTAAAAATATACAAACATTTATTCAATTTGAACTTGCACGATAATATCTGTACTGTGGTTAGTAACAAAATTTAAAGTGGTTTTAGTCGGTAATTAGCGTATTTCTAAAAGCTAATCTAAAAGTTTCCAACATGCCATACACAAGCTGAAAACATATGCTCGGAAAGTTTCGTCCACCTACATCCCTAAGAAACCTGAAAATTAATAATAAACCCTTCTTGTACAGTTTCTTTTCGTTGAATTTGAATAACAACCCAAAAAAGGGGATCAACCTGACTGATTTCGCTCGACTATGGAAAGTTAAAAGAATTTGTTGTTTAGTTGCTATTTCGATTGTCCTGTTCAACTAAAATGACATAAAAAATTTAAACCATCCAGATGCACTTTTCCTCGCTCGCAACATCCGTTACTTAAGAAAAGTAATTTAGAAATCCTCGGTTTATTTCCGAGAGGAAACTGACTTTTTTCGTTTTTATCGTACTACCATTCGTGTCTTAATTAAAAAAATAAAGGTAATGTTCTTGTCTTTTCTGCGAAATGCGGTTTATTATTTGGGTACGTGAGGCTTTTCGTGAATTGCACCTCGAGTTTTTTACTAAACTTTATTGGATTTAAACACGGACATAAAGCTATTTTAACAACCGCATCCTTGAACGATGTATTGGGGATAGTTTGTACCATCCCGTCGTGGGCAGATTGACCAAGGTCGGATTTGTAAAGGTTACAACAACCTTTAAGTTTTAACCTTAGGTACATTGAAAACATTTAATACATTTTAATAGTTTTAACATCTCTAGTCAGTTTTCATTAAAATTGAGGTGAATTTTTTGGATTCAAATTTCTTGTTGGCAGCTAAAAAAAATTAATATCAAAATCCATTCAAATGCGGAAATAAATCATCGATTTGGTCGCGACATACCGCCTCGGAGGAAAAAAGTCAATTTGCAACTCGACAAGCGGGGCCTCATCAGCAAAGTTGTTTTCCTCGCATTTTCATACCTGACGTGGTTTTATATCCTTAAATGTAACTAAAATATATTACTTTTTTCTGTATATTTGTACACGTCAAAATGCATTAAAATCTTAAAAAACCTGTGTTCATAACTGAAATGGTTATGACACCCCATTTATCTGAGTGCGGTGTCGTTAAATGATTAATGAAAGACACCACAAACAAGAATTTTAATTTCCGTTTACACTACGTTAACCTAGTCACTGACCCCAAAGAATGATAGTCCGGGAAAACACGCAACCCGCCAACAAACCCGTTATTAAAATTTGCACAAAACATATTACTTGTTTCCTGTACTGTTTATAATCCCTGCTTAATTACACTCCAACCAACTTTAAACCTAAATCAACATTCCCAACGTGTAATACTCGAAATCCCGGCTATTGGATAAGCGGCTTTTTATATCCCCGGGGCGACCTTATCCTAGTCGTGTCGACTAATTTGATATGGGTAAATTATTTAGTGGTTGTTTTAAGCCCCCCCATTCCATCGTAAGATTAATCAGAAAAAATGAGAATTTACACTGCGCGAAAATGAAATGTGGACCTGCCAATCAAACGCCGAAACGTCGGTTTACGTTGATATTTTATTTGGTTACTAACATTATTTCGTATTCATGGCTATTACATTTTGCATGCGGCAACCGAGCAATATTATACAGTGCGTTTTTTTTAACGCGCAACATAGGATTTCACGTGTTAAATTTTTAAGCCCATGTTAGACCATGTTATTTTGGAACTACAATTATAAAACTTGACGGGTGGCTGTTTCGTACCCTGAAGCTTAAGTAAGTTTACCAATTCGGCCTAAAAAGTGTTAAAAAGCTTGCAAAAAATCATCTTTTTTCGAAAAGGTTTTATCGTTTCATACTCCCTGTATGCATTGTTGTTCTTTGTTGTTTTTGATACTGGTACGGCAGGTAGCAGGTAAAATTTGGCGTAGAAAGTAAAACAGGGTGATCATTAACTTTATATCAAGAAAGTTAAGAACAAAAGAAGTATTTTTATAAGTGAATTGTTCAAAGTAACCTCCGTTTGAAGCCAAACAGTATTCCAAACAATCATAAAATACCCTTTTGACGTTCAAAAGATGTCGGGTCGTGATACAGTCAAAATATGTCACTTTTCCTGCTACCTGCCCTGCCAGTATAAAAACAACAAGGAACAACAATGCATACAGGGAGTATGGAACGATAAAATCTTTTCGAAAAAAAATGATTTTTTTCCAGTTTTTAATTACTTTTTAGACCAAATTGGTAGGTATAAGAATATAATGCGTAAACATATGGGAAAAATTTAATGTTCGTTTGAAATGTGGGAGTGGGATCCGAAAGAAATTCAAGACAAACATTGGAATTTGAAATGTTTTATCAGGCATCAAAGTTATCATTGTTAGCTTTCTAAGAGATGCGGCTATAATGGAACACGAAAACGGCATATTTGGAGAAAAATTAAAAAGTGACAATTTTGACAAAAAATTGCATTTTTCCACTTTTTGGAAGGTTTAAAGGGCTTTTTTGATCTAATTTAAAGATTATAAGTACAAATATACTCTTTGCTGTGCATTGGAACCCGTATGGAGCAAAATAAAAATTTGCCAAAAACGCATTTGACTAAAACTGTCATTTTTTCAGTTTTTGAAAGGTTGTAACTTTTTTATTTGTACTCTTATAGATTTCGCTAAATCGTCATTAGAAAGAGGATAAAAAATACTACAAAATGAGCTAAAACTCGTCTCTCTAGCTCCCCGAGATATTGAATCTAAAAAGGTACTTAAAAAAGACCCTTATTTTATGAATATATTAAATGAAAAATTTTAAAATGCTTTTTTTGTGTTTATTTTACCTAATTTAAGGTTTTTAGGTTTTAAAACCTGGGGTCACAATCACTTGACTAGGACAGGTCACATTTTGAGTGAATTTGACAGACCAATTTGATGATGCGAAAATATTGAAAACTATCGAATCTACCAAAATTCAAGTCAAATTATCACTCTAGATATTATCACTGCTATGTAACTTTCTTAATCTAGTTTCAAAGGTCCCGAAGAATTTTTGAAGACAAAGTCAGATAATAACATTAAAAAATTAATTTGAGATACCTACACTGTTCATGTATTATTTCCACATGCAAATCATTGACTAAAAATTCCATTTTTGAATTGAATCCAATTACATATTTTTCCCAAACATTTGAGCCACTGAGCGAAAAAACATTTATTACATTCGGTTTTTTTGAAATATGGTTAAATGTACTTTTTCGATCGGAAAAATAAACCTAACGAGCGCTTTCTAGGGGTGAGGAGAAGACGAAACTAAATGAGACCCAATTTGTTTGATTCGATTTGTTCGATGCAAGGGCTAATAAAGAAAATTGTCTTGAACGTCGTGATTATACCATATTTGGCGACCGGATTTAGAGCTTTGTTCAATCAAGACGATTTGATTTCCGTCCAGCTGAGTTTAATTTACCAGAAAGCACGGAAATTTATAATTTATATAGCAATATACGAAATTGGCGTGAAAACCGCAAAAGCCCTGATATTGTATGCAATTACGAGTATGTTGTTTTAAATCACCTTTCAAAAATTCATTTTATATCTGAGTTTTCAATTGGGTTATCGATTTTCTGTTTTACCTAATTGCCTCTAACCGGCTCCTAGAATTGGCTTCGATAATTCAAAGCAATTTGGTTCAATAATGTTGCTCTCGAATTCCCATAATCTTCTGTTAATCTCAATGTAATAACTTCAGACCATCTCGGGGATGTTGTAAGACAGCAAAACTGACAATTTCCTCTTTTTAACAGGTTTATTTTAATCGCTCTTTCCGTTTTGATTTGCAATTTCCAGCATGAAGAAATAAATTAAAATTTTGCAAACAGTTTTTGTTTATCCCCCAATGAAATTTATAATTAAATTACTAATCCGCTTTATATTCACGAAATGCTTTCAGTTCACTTAACTTTTGTTTGTACTACCAGCAAGTAAAATATTTTGGTCATAACTGGTTCTTAAGTAGAAGTATCTCAACTTGAAAGGATTATTAATTTCCCATCAGCAACCCGGAATAAACGAATCAATCAACTTTTTCCTTATTTTCATAAAATGATTACAAGATGGTTATCACAAAGAAAAAGATGAATGAATCCGTTTTACCTTACAATAAAATTATGTGAAATACGTGACTGGCTGCCCGAATATCTTTTATCAGTATCCATTATTTGATATCGCTTCACGGCTTTCCTTCCTTCATGATCATTTTCCAGTTACTGGCAATTTTTGTTCCGGCAAAATGGCTTTAACGACGAAAATACCGTCGGCTTATAAATAGCCTTTTATTGCTTTTATATACTAAACGTCTCTCTCGCACACTTTTTTTTTCTGTTTTTTTTCCATGGAAACTCTATTAAACAGTTGATTCACAAAATCGATAACATCAAAGCCACGCCAAAACCATGTCAAGTCGATGTTGTTGTTTTTTGTGGTCGTTTGTTGATAATATCCTGTGTAAAATTGGTTTTTAGTCATTTTTGCAAAGTGGAGCATCAATTTTGTCATTTATAATATACGGTGTTTGTTTTGTAGAAAAGTGAGATTATCAATATTTAATATTTTTTAACTTTTTTTTGTATACTTAAATTACAATTATTCTATCGAACAATGTCAGGTCAAATTAGTCTAAATTTATATTACCAGGAAATGTATATGTAAATTATTCAATAGAAGTCGAGGCTTCAAAAGCTTGTAAAGCTTTAGTTAACACGGCTACTTATAAGGTAAAAGCGACGACTCTAATGAATTATTGATGTAAGCTGCAAGTGGAACAAAGCTCCTTTGGATTAAGTTACTTCGTATTCCGACAGGTTAATAAACAATAAATATCTTTGAAGGCACTTAAGACAACACCAAATTAACAAATTTTTAAAGGGGTGACAAAGCTGGGCTGCAAAGATATTTCAATTACAAAATCGTACAGTAAAATTAACTCTCTCGACAGGTTTGATGCATTACGGTTTATTTACCACTATCTCATGTTTATTCAACTGTGCTTCACCAAATAAATCTTCAAACTATGAACCTGCTATGTAAATTAGCCTTTTACCTAAAGCGCGCTTTATTTGCTCACGTTTATTATCCGCTCAAACTTCGCTAGATAAATAATACCCGAGACATTCGGGACTATTTCATGTATAGTGAAATATGCTATATGGAATTAGAATATTTTTTTAATTTGCTCATTTTTGACCTGATAGATTCAATAAATTTGTCTACGTTTAAGCACAAAAGCACAATTGGAATTATCTCGCAAATTTGAAAAATCAGGGACCTGTTTGTAAAGTGAACGTTTACGTTCAATTATTTTAATAGCGCCAGTAATTGGTTCTAGCCTCGTTCTAACAAGCACAAAAGCAAGAAAGAGAGAGGTTTACGGAAAGCTGTTTCTGTAAGGATAATAGAGTTCTCCTACCTTATAAAATTTAAAAATACTCATTGCTCATTGCCTTGGTGAAGATGCTAAACTAACTTGGATATTCTCTTCTTCTAACATTTGAAATTCTGGAGATTGTAAGCCCACTGGGGCATTACTTGGGATTTGGCATCATTAATTAAAATTAAGAATAAGTAGGCATTATTGGGCATTAAATAAGTATTATTAATAAAATTGAAAAGGTCTAAATTATATTATAAAAAAAATTGTCATACAATATTTTTTTCTATACATCTACCATTGAAATATAAACTTTTTGAAAAACGGTTTTTGCAAATGACATTTTTCGTAAGGGTCCAATTTGCCTGAAACACCGCCACTGTCCTAATGGGTTTTGCGCGTTATGTTGGCCAGTTAGCGCAATCGAAAATGATCGTATTACTACAGTTTTGCTACTAGTCTAGATTTGGCAATCATTGTGCTAGGTTTGTGCCAAACATCAGGGCCGTATAAAAAAAATCCTTTAAAGATATTAGAGCGGTTACAGTCAAGGAAACATTTAGGTAGCTTTGGAGCCCCCTGGCGGCCAAACGAAGTTTTATTTCCTATCCATTGACATATAAAAGTCTATATAAAGGGTTGTGTGTGACAATACAGACAGTTTTGACTAAATTTGACAACTACTACTTTAACCTTCATTAATTCGGTTATTTTGACAGTTACAGGGTGGTTCAATGTATCAATTTAAAATGTGATTTTTTTAAATAAGTGGCGCAATACAAACTGTTTTAATTTTGAACAAAGAATCAGACAGAATTATAAAAATGTGTTCCGTTTGAAAAACTAGACTTTCTGTCTTTTTTTAGAACTGATTTTTTGACCACACTGTATTATAGTATATTTTGACGTTTTTCTGTACCTGTTCCTAGAACAAACCTTGTCTAACATGATAAAACACAAAAACCAAAAAAAAAACTTTTCAAATCAAATTTCACATAAAATGGTAAATATCTCAGAAACAGATACAGATAGGTATATGACATTAATATACGAAATATGTCTAGAATGTGACGTAGAATACAAAAATAAAAAAATATACAGGGTGTCCCAATTAAAATAAGCAGCAGTTGATATCTACTTGCACGCATATTTCCTTATTTTTACTTTTTTTAATTAAAAAAGGTTTTTTTAGACTCTCCAGTTGTGATAATTCAGGAAGTTAGTGGGTATTGTTAGGCTAGGTTAGGTTAATTATTAGGAATTACTGGGCATTACAAGTGGGCATTACTGGAATATACAGCGGTAAAATTGCCTACACAAGAAAATTTCCCTCGCACATACACGACAGTTAGGTTATTAACGAGCTGGAAACGACGTTTGCAAAATGCACAGGAATTTAATAAATCACTGTCGTACATTCAAGGACCACACTGCACAACTTGAATGTTTCGTTCAACTTTTACGTCAACAAAACGCGCTTTTTCCAACTTAAGTAATAATGTGTACGAGCTTTGTCTTATCGCAGCCATTTATGATCCTACTTACAGATATTTATAACTTTCGCGTAAATGTTTGAAGAACATGTGTTACAGGCGGTATAAAATACACAAAAGTCGTAAAAAAAGAAACTTACCCCATAGTCGTTCATTCCTTCCTGCACGCCCGTGTTATTCTCCATTATCGCGTAGAAATCCATTGGGGAAACTCATTTTAATCCATCTGGAAAAATAAACTCGAGTTATGTATGGTTGTAAGTGAAAAGGTTTATTACCCAGTTGCCACAGTATGCTAGTAATTAAATTAAATTTCTAGTCACACAAAAGAGTGTCACTTTTTTTTGAATTTAATTGCTTCCTAGTGGAAATCTCCAGGAAGTTCATTGGAGCTGATTTTCCGCCAGCCTTCTTCGGAGCTGTTCAATTCGCCTGCCTCGGGGTGAACTTTTAAAGGAACTGACATGGAAATCCTGCAGATCGCGAACAAAATTCTACTTTTATATTATTACAATTTGCTTGGAAAGATTTTTCTTTTATATTCAAGTGACATTCTGGAAAATTTTACTTAAATAGCTCGTGGCTTACATGCAAAATTGATCAAATTCTCACCTAATCGACTGGCCTAAACTATTCTCAAGGGAATGTTTGGCAACGTTTCGGGTCCCGGACCTTTTTTCTTCGACCCTAAAATTTAATAACGATTTTCGGTCCTTTATTCTGTCATCAGAGTGCCCATTAAATTCGATGTTAGGTTGGAGCTCTTCTTACAGCAGCCATTCAATTTATGTTTATTACGTAACCAGGAATTTCGATCGACGTAATAACATTTCGATATTGGTAACTTTATAGGAAAGTAATTTGTAAATAATTTCATACTTCAGGGAATTGCTTGGGGTGGAATTATCTCGCAAATTTTAAAAATTCGAGACGTTCAATTATTTTAATAGCGCCAATAATTGGTTCTAGCCTCGTTCTAACAATTATGCTGTTATGCAAAGAAAAACGTGATTAATTATTCATAAGCCGAAATTAAAAATGTGTGAGACGTCCACCGATTAATTAGATAGTTCCAAGCCAGCGAGCTTGGACGCTCTTCCGCAATATATTAATAATTTAAAAAGTCCCTAGCCGAATACCAATCAGGACGAAGCCATCTTGGATGGAATGTGGGCCGTCGCTCTTCATTAAATTGTTAATGAAAGTAAGTAATTGGGAGGCTGCAGCATTCTCTATATCTCTTAGATAAGTCGATTTTGGCATACAAATAACCTCTAAATCAATCCACTGGCAGTATTCCAGATATTCACTAGGAATCCAGAATTTAATTACCTATTACCTTCATTAAAGTAACTTTATAAAAACTTGTTCAAGAACATAAAAATGAATCAACAGCGAAATGGAATTGTTTTATTGCTCATGAGACTTTCTATACGCTCGGGATTAGGAAACATAAAGGGCAGAAAGCCGGGACTTATTACCTTTATTACTGCAGAATAAACTTTCGTAAGGTTTTTAGTGTAGGCAGGCAGTACATTTTCATTTTACCCAAAATTTTGTTCAGAGACACTTTCAAATATAGTAGAACATGAAGGCAACTCATTGGTTTAACTGCAACGATAAAAAACTCTTAGAACTAGGTTCAAACCGTAAACTTATATCCCGAGACAATAAATCTTGCAGTAAAGCCGGTCGTATTTTAATATGTTTTATGTTTTAAAATAAATGTGTGTCACATACTGCTGAGTTATAACGGTCGTAATTCTTTGTCGAAACTATTTTGTAAAGAGCTAAAGTATGTTACAGACTGTGCGAGTTTAAAGTTTTTAATACAGAGTTGTTAGCAGTTTTAAAGTATTAATTCTATGAACCATTAAACTGTGGACTTTTCCTTTAAGTACAAACTTTTATATAAATTAACAACTTAATTTACTGCTGTAATTTATGATGAGTAACGTAATGATCTGAACAAATGTGATAGCAACTAACTGATGAAAATATTTCATTTTAGAAGCCAAAAGGTATTCCTGTAGGATCTGTCCTATCTGATATACCAGAAGTCAAAAAATGAACAACTTAGTTACAATTCTTTATGCATTTTGTTAAATTTTAGAGTTTCTAGTCAATATTTTGCAATGATTTTGACTAAAAGAGGTAGCTTGTTACTGCTGTAAAAAATTGTTCTCCAAGTTTGTTAAACTGTAAATTTCTTGTCTAGTTGCAGTCAATTTCAAGTAAAACTGATCGTCGGCAATAAATCTTGACGTAAAGCCCCTCACATTTAATAAATTGCACCTTTTCAAAAAAAGTGCCTGTCAAATTCCATTGAGTTATGAAGACCGTATCTCATTCCGTAATGATCCAATGTGCGTTATAATAAAGTGGGAGGTATTTTTGAGAAAAAGTTTACCAGCTCTAACGTTCGGTAACTTTTGGTTTTGTTCGGAAATATTCGGAATACGGACGTTTATTTAAAACAGTTAAAATCGTTTTTAAATAAAACAAAATTGGCAGGTTAAAAGTCGTTCAGTGCCCCGATTTGCGAGAAATTACCTTGTCGAAGTTGAAAACTTTTTGAAACTTTTCTCGGCGTGAACGAGAAGCGCGAGCGCAATTGCGATTGGACCGATGCGGAAACTCCGTGGTTCAAATTTCCACCAGCACACGAAGTGCACGACGATCGTAATGGAACTGGTTTTCCAATTTCCACTTCTCCAGTTTCCGCGACGAAGAGGTCCGCCTCCACCTGATGCTCTTATTCGGCGCACCACCGTAATTTGTCCTATCTGAATTTCCAATCTGTCTGACCGATTGGCAGTCAACTATGTTGAATAATGTTTTCTTGGATATACAAGGTTATTTCGATCCTTTAATAACCAAGAAGAAAACAGAATAATCATCAGTTTTTGCTTTGCAAACAAAGAATTATGATTGTCATCTTCCACTTTGGGCTCAATTTATTCAAAAACTTTATACATATTAAAAAATAATACTTTTCTCGGTAAGCTAATTGGATTTTGCCTTAAAGTACAAACCATCAAGACCAAGTTGCTTTCGCAGTTTGAAAAACTTTTACTGCCCGCACTAAATTCTCGTCAAACCTTTATATGTATATTCATTTGGAGTTATATATTGTGAAACTTTCCGGCAATAACTTTTTCGTCGGAAACTTAAGAAAACTAATCTAAAACGAAAATTAAGAATCCAGAACAAAAACCACCGAGCCCATTATTTCTCGGCACAGGCCGGAACAAAAACGCATTACCCCAAACAAAGAAAAAGTGTATACAGGGTACTTGAACTCTTCTTTCGGTCTGGGTCGGCCATTTTCAAAGTTTAAACGTGCCCATAATTTTAAGAAATTGTGATTTATGGTTTGGTTTGTTATTTTAATTAAACTCGTCCAGTCTATAAAGTAATTTGGAAAGTGTGCAAGTTTTTTTTAGTTTATTATTGTAATTTTTTCGTTTTGTGTTATGTTTATTATTTTACCAAAAATTTTTGAAAGCAACATTAAAAAAATAACGAGAACAGGCATGGATTACTATTAGCAACTAATTAAGTCTACTTTTTGTTATCTTTATGGACAGACTCTGTCGGATTAGAATCCCACACAGTATTACTTACTTTAACATTTTTTGGGGGTTTAATCCAATTTAAACTGAATTAATTTGGTAGGAAATTAAAACCTTAACCGTGTAACGTCTAATAAAAATTAAAGCTCAAATAAAGCGTTTAATCATCAATTTAAGCGACGTCATCGTAAAGGAGAGGGGGTCATATTTCCATAAAAAAGCTATATTTTCGAGCATTAATAAACCGGAAATACAGAATCCTGGGGATTCGCGTGACGTCTACGCTTATTAATGAAAGTTATATTGGTTTTTAATGGAAAACTCGTACTGATAAAGCTAGAAAATTGTTTTCCAGAATGTGAGCAGGGCATGTAAAAACGAAATGAACTAGTCATCTGGAGGAATAAAGTTTTGGTCAAAGTTTGGGATTAAGTTAAGCAAAACACTTTCAGTCCTGATTTATTTACTGCGGTGCTATTTATTTTTCTTGTCGGTTCCTCATGGGGTCATTGAGTAAAGATTTCCCGCGAGATTTCTCTGGTCCAGACATCCCCGTAATTGGTTGTAAATATTGTTGCCGACAAATTGATTGATGAGTTTTAACATGATACTTCGTGTGTGTTTGATTGATTACTCAAATTATTCATTAGTCGACAAGTGTTACTCATCCAAATAGCTACTCAGTACAACCCTTGCAACTTACTCAAACTTAGACTGCATTATGTATTCCAATTTTGCCGTAATTGCCCGCCTTCGACCTATCAAATATTTCAGAAGCGAAACCGGCAATTTGTTCGGACATTAAACCCGAAGGGCGCAATTTATAATTATTAGACTTTCCGCGCGGGGCCAACCTAACAATTTCATTCCGATAATATAAGCTTACTGATTTATCGATGGTAGTCTTGGCGTAAAGCAATTACTTTTGAATCAAAATGGAAATTTACAACCATATCCGTTGCGTTTATTGTACTATTAGTAGTCAAAAATCCACTTTTTATTTCAGGTGATTAGGGTTAACTGTTTGACACTTAATCCACCTAAAACGAAAAGGATAAAACTGGCAGCCACTAACACGACACCAGTTAAACAGGACCAGTCTGAGTGCTCCTTTTTTATTTTATCTAGACAACTATCCTGGAATGCCAACAATTTAGTACAAGCCATGGGCTGTGGAGGGCAACACTCTGGAATTAGGTAAGTGGCATTTTGAGGCTTTTGGTTTTCGTTTCCTAAAATCCCATATACACTACACTGTTTTCAACATATTCACACTTTCACTCACCTTTTGATAGGTAAATAGGGTCTTTCAGCCAGACATCTGGATCTGCAATATTAAACCGTGTAAATCTTCACAAAAAACAAAAATCCTGCAGACAAAAATTACTATCAGGGCCGTAATAACCGCAACACTTGAAATACCCTTGAATTCTCGAAACATTTGCGCTCACTTCATCTTTACTTTTCGAAGAGTAAAGTTTCTTCAGGTAAGATTTGATAACAGCGCTCTCATCCATGGCCAGAGCTTTGATTCCCATAACGAGCTGCCCGCCCAAAAGGCAAATGAGTATTATCATAAACAATATACTAAGCCAAAATTGACGCAGACGCACGCTGGTAATGCCTAAACCGCCCAATAGAATCATGCTCGTACCAAATATTATAGAGGATTGAGTCCCATTGATGGTCGGTCCGGGGATAGTCGTGCAATTGACCCCCATTGATATTAACACCAAGGCAAACACAAAAACTACTCCATTAATTGAGTACAACAAGAATTTTAAGTCGACGCATAACATTGTCACATTTTGACTGAACGTCAAAGATTGATTATAATTTAGACTGCCTAAAATGTCGTTTTAAATTGGTATGTTTCGTGTATAGTCTGTTCTTGCTGTTACTCACAAGCACCAGCAAAAAAACTGGGAAAAATGGTTTTAAAGGCCTCTGGCAATTTAAAATAGTTATGGGACGGTTTAAGACACCTGTAGAGGGCTCTGACACTTTTTAGGAAGTTCTCAGTAGCATTTAGAGGTCTTTGACACTTTCAAAATGGCTCCAAAGGCCTGTGGCAATTTAAAACAATTCTGGAAAAGTTTAAAACACTTGTAGAGAGCTCTGGCACTTCTAAGAAGATTTTCAATAGCATTTAGAAGTAAGTATTGTGTTATAAAACACGTATTCTTATTCGATCTTTGTATTAATGAATTGAGATAAGAGATGTGATGCAACAGTCAGAAGCCACTCTCAGAGCTTACAACTTTTACACTACTACACTACTTTTACTTACAATTTTATTGCCATATTGACATTACATAGCGCTTAATAAGATACACACAGTTTTTCACTGTGTATTTGTCCGACTATGCGATGAAAAATAGGTTAATAAAACCCAAAATTGCAATATACCTTTTATAATACTTTACATAAAAAAGTAACTCATAATTGTATATAACAGTTAATAATAAAAAAAAATTTCATTTTACACAATTGAAGGTAACCCAAGATTGGCACAATTTGTACAGAAAGATTGCGTTAGGATTAATAAAGTGAATGATTTAACTAAATCAAAAATTAACAAACGAACATGATAATGAAAGTATTGAGGTAGATAAAATCTGAGAATGTGGAGGGATCCTTTCAATGCGTATAAATTACTTTCAACAATAACTACATACACATCACAAATTTTCCTTAAACATGCAAAAAAAAGATCATTCTAATAGTAAAATATAAAATGAGCGGTTAAAGAGAGCAAATAAAGATATGGGTTAAAAAAGATCAGTTTGAAAATAAATTTTCAAATTCCTTATTGCGAATTCCCAAATATGTACACGTAAATAAACTCAATCTAAAATCGCTTCATTTTGTACTTTGAACATTCAATAAAGAGCAATTAATATTAATAATATTTACAATCTTAATGAGAGGGCGGTGCGTCTTGAAATCACAAAAAAAACTAGATTTGCTAAAAATTTGTGCGAGAATACTGTTTCCGCACAAATTTTATAGTATAAAATTGGCAGTATTTACAAAATCAAGATATCACACATCAATCAGAGCGCCACAATATCACTAAACCTAAATCGTTATCACATAAAAATAGAACCTTAAAAATCGATAGGTTTCGTAAGCTTCATGAATAAAAAACGCAACTAAATGTCAAGCCTTACGCTTCTTCAATTGGTAGATGTGGTCCTTCAATAAGCGATCAAACGTCTCGTCAGCCTGTTGTTGGTACTGGTGGTGTTGGTACGGGTAGTAGTTGAGCCTGTTGAGGACTCTAACGTCATCTGCAACAAAAAATTAATGTTCTTGTTATAAATTATTGTAATTTTAGTTTAAGTATTGAATAAAATATAAAAGAGTGAAAATATAGAGCAAAAACTTATAGAGGCATAATACATTAAAACATTAAAGTAAAATTTTAAAGTTGAGAAGTTTAAAGGTTACATTAGAACATAATTATCTAAATAAATTTCAAACTAATAAAACTATGAACTCACCGAGATCAGAGTAGGCAGCTTTACAAAACTCCCTGCGCCCCCCAAAGCTGATTTTGTAGTAAGGAAAAGCGGGATCATCGTTTCCATGCTCATAGGCAGCGTGAGCGTCTTCTTTAAATTGGAAAGTGACAAAACCGTAGTTTTCCCTGCAAAGATATAATCAAGTTAGTACTAAAGTCAAACTAAAAGCGCCAAGTTTAAGTAATTTAACTACATCACTGATGACAAAAATTTAGTGAATACTGTTGCATATTTATTAACAATTGCCATCAATTTTAGTATGAATTAAATAAAAGAAGAAGGCATACCCTATATCCCGGAAATGCAGGCTAATTTTGTTGATCGGGCCGAATTTTCGGAATTTCCTTCGTAGATCATCTTTAGTAGTATTTCTGGATATTCGACCAACATAGATAATTCGACGTTCTTCGACCGCGTTCAAATGATCCTCGTCCGCATTGCTATTTCTTGATCTGCTAGAGTAGGCCGGAGATCTGGATCTTGATCTTCCAAAAGACAACCTAAAATTATAAATAGAGATATTACAATCGGAAATTGGACTCAAATTAAAACACTACAGTAAAGTTAAAAAATATTCTTACCTTGAAGATGATCTCGAAGAATAGTCAGAAGATCTGGAATAATACGGACTTGGTCTTGAACTGTACGAGTTGGTTGAACTCCTAGAGCTCAACGACGAAGTGGAATTGTTTCTAGATCTAAAACAAACGTTGTAATTAAAATACATGACTTCAAAAGCTTCAAGTAGTAAACTCACCTGGGACTATTTTTTCGAGAGCATCTGGAGGTTGATGTGGTGTGCTGTTCCTTGCTTTGTTCAATCAGAGACACGTTGGTTTGTGTAGCGACCTCTCGAGTTGGACATCTAACTCGATTTTTCTTCATATAGACAACACTCTTAAATTCTCCATGTTCTTCATCGGGTTCCGTTTGGGGCATAGCTTTGTTCGGTCGTTCGCTTTGTTCGATTAGTTTGGGTATTGTTTCCATTACCGAAGAAATCAATGAATTTTCAGTGTTTTTCACCACATGATCAATCAAAGGCTTGATTTCCTGCAACTTTACAACGGGAGCGAGCGGATCTTGCTGATCTTTCGATATCCGGAAATCGGTGTTTGTGCCGAAACTAACAAAGACTTTACACTCTAAGTCAGCTGGTAGTTTGGGGGGCTCAATATTTTCCGGTGGATCTTGTGGAGACTTGAACTCGAAACTCGAAACTGCAGGGACTTCAATTTCTGGCTTCTTCTGCTCAGATTTTGGTGTAGTTTTTAACAGTTCCTCTGCCATTTTGCGTAGCTTTTCCTGATGGCGTAACATTTTCTGGTGGGTGTCCTCTTCAGGGGGCGGCGAACTGCTTTTGGGCGAACATCCTTCGGAATTACTCCTGGATGTCACAAGACCGTTTCGGCGTTTTTTGTATTCCTCCAGATTTAGTTTTTTTCGGTTTGTTTGGGCCGATTCGACTTTATGTATTGTGTTGGTTTTAAGTAGAGAAACCATCAATGTGCCGTCGGCGTTTTTTACTGTAGGTTGCATACTTATCACCGTTTTGTCCTCGTTCTCTGATGAGGTTAAACCAGAATCTTTCACCGAATTAACAGGATTTTGGCTTGGTTGATTACAGATTGGTTGTATTTTTTTTACGGCTTTTTCGCACTTGCTATTTGAACTCGAGTTATCAGTCATGCAGTAAGAGTGATCCAAAATCACAGTATTCTGACTAGAAGCAGGTTTAGCTTTAACAGTTGCCTCCTGCTGCACTTTAGCACCACCTCTCTTCTTAATATTAGGTATAGGATCTATCACAGTTATCGGTTTGCGTTTTACGGATTCCTTCTTTATCCGGTTTATTAATTCTTGGGGTAAAGCATTCGCTATTTGCTTATTATTTTGTTTAGACATCACGTTTGCGACTTGGGGTTTCGGAAGTTTTTCTGAAAGAACCTTTTGATTGTTTATAGATTGTTCTTCCACTTTTTTCGGACGTTTAATATTATCACTGGAAGCTTGTGGAAGTTTTCTTTTTTGCATTTTAGGCTCCTCTTTCAATGGTTTAGCAATCACTGGTTTTTTCTCTTCAACTATCTCAGTCTTAATTTCCACTTTTGGTAGATTTTCATGATTCATGCGCGCCTCTGTAGCTTCAAATTGTAGTAAAAGATCTTCTATATTGCCGGCTTCTAATACTGGAGCGGAGCCTTCCTCTGATACAGTTTCTATATCCACTTCATCTTCATCTTCAGAAGGATTGCTGGTACCATCAACAATATATTTCTGAGCTTCACGATCTATCTTTTTTCTGCCAATCCCTACTGCTGTTACAATGGGTGGTACTGGCGGTGGATTAACATCTTCAGCTTTTCCAGAATCATTGTCTATAGGTAATGATTCACACTTAATATGATTTTCTTTACCATGTGGTTGTTCATCTTTGAACACATAGTCAGTGATATCAAAGGAGGATAAATCTGTGCTGCCAAAACTAGTGTTCAATAAATCAGATGAACATGATGCTGTTCGCCCCTTCTTCAAATCAGGACGATCTCCTGCCTTTAATCTTAATGCATTTTGAATTTCTGGGTCCAATTTATCAAAAGACAAGAAATCTTCTACAAGACTTCCATCCTGCTTGATAAACTGTGCAACTGAATGATCAGTTAATATCCCATTAGTCTGTAAATTAAATAGTACATTCACAAAACTGTTTGGTTGTGAGAGTATAATTATTACTTACATTAAGTACTGGCAGTTCACATGTTTGCACAATTTCCTGGGGTGGGATTGTTTCCTGGGGTGGGATTGTTTTTGACGGCTGGGGAGATTCTGCCTCTTCCCACTCAAATATCTGCTTTGGCATCTGTTTGGGCATTGAACATACTTCAGAAAACATGTCATCATATTTTGAGTCATATTTAGCATGTGAATACCCATTCTGTAAAATAAGTTGAAAAAAATTAGTTTTTGGTAGGTATAGTGTGAATTTTATAAAAAAAATTATGGGTTTAATGATAATTAATCTAACCTAATTTCAGTAATGTTTTAAAAAGGGTTAAATTTCAAAAATCAATTTACTTTCTTTACTTTATACAAATGTGACAAAATACCCAAACCAACATGAAAAGTCTATTACTCAAACAATCTGATTTATACTGATAATTGATCAATATTAATTAATTTCCTATAATTCTTTGAAAATTTTACATATGATTTTATGGTTAATATGAGACAGCTAATTTGATTTGTTTAATTTTGAATTTGATTGAATTTAATCCAGAAAGTTTCAGGTTTTAATAGGCAGACTTAAATTCTGTATTCTATGTCCAAAAATAACTATAATATGCTATATAAACTATATTTTACAAATGCTTTATTAAATAAATACAGGGTGTTAAAGTATTATTTTTTTTAGTTCTTACAGTGTTTGATCATGCTGTATATCATTGGGAACACTCTCTATATTGTTGGATATTTAGATTCTGCTCAAAAATCAAAAGATATTTTATAAAGCATATCCTATACCTATCTTTAATTGTTTCTGAGAAAATTGTGTCTATATAAGTTGTCATATTATGTAAACATTAAATAAATCAAAAGCAAAGTAAATTTAGGTGGTAGAGCAATTTTTTTGAAAATTTGTCAAAGTTTTTAAATTTGTTTAATACTACCTCATAAATGTACATTGCTTTTTATTTATTTTATGTTAATACATATGACCAACTTATACAGACACCATTTTCTCATAAATAGTTGAAGATAGGTATATAATATGCTTTATAAAACATGCTTGGATTTTTTAGTAGAATCCAAATATCAAATAATAATATGGTGTTCCATTAAAGAAATGTAATAAAGTAATAAAAAACACATCCTAGTCAACTATGTAATGTGGTTTTTCTTTTAGGTATTCTGATATCTTTACAAACAAAAAAGCTGATAAAAATGTTATAAAAGTTAATGAAACACACAAAAACTGATAGTGAAAAATAAAATATAGTAATTTTCCTAACAAGTGGGAAAGTGATACTTTAACCAGATTTTTTCAGAAAAATGTATAACAAAATTTCTGATTTTTTTAATGAGAAATGTAAAAATAACAAACACTTGCACTTAAGTATAAAAAAGTTTGTGGTTTTAGATTTAAAAATTATTTAGGGCCCTGTTAAAGATAAATAACTAAAACCCAATTTTAACAAAAAAGTTTCAGCTAATCAAAATGTTATAAAAGTTAATGAAGCACACAAAAACTGACAGTGAAAAATAAAATATAGTAGTTTTCCTAACAAGTGGGAAAGTGATACTTTAACCAGATTTTTTCAGAAAAATGTATAACAAAATTGTCTGATTTTTTAATGAGAAATGTAAAAAGAACAAACACTTGCAGGTATCAGAAAGTTTGTGGTTTTAGATTTAAAAATTGTTTAAGACCTTGTTAAAGATAAATAATAACTAAAACCCAGTTTTAACTAGAACTTAAAATTAGTACTCATTATTAGTTTTTGTTATTGCAATTGGTATAACATTGATTCACTATTGTTTAATAGAAGTACTAGTATAAAACTGAGTTTGAGTGAATCACAAGTACCATAAATATTAACTTGTATAAATACACTTTATGAATTAACATTTATCATTTATTTTGTAACCAAAGAAGCTCACCAAATACTTTATACTAAAACATTTTGCTAGTCAAAACAGTCATTTTCTAGTAAAATCTATTAGGACAAAACAAGCTAATATTTTGGTACTCAAGACTTGTTTAACATAATGATCTTTTAATTACACATTAAACATACCTGGTAAACATAGGAAGACTCATGATTCTTGAAGGTAAACTGTTCATCTTCTCTAAACAGTGTTACATCCATTCTTGAGGCTATGGAATTTTCTTCTCCTGTATTCACCTGTTCTGACTGAAGGACACTTTTGCACTGGCCGTACTGGCTTGCTTCTATATCAGCACAGTTCATAAAACCGGCAATCACTATTGTTTAGGGTAGAACACTTGAATTTCACCAAACTGTATGCCTAATGTTTAGACCGGACACGTTGTTATAGGTTAAGATGCGTTTCTGTGTTACAGATTTTCGGAGTAAATGCGGAACAACTTGCAATGATCAAGATTACACTTACACTGAACAACTTTAGGGGTGGGACTCGTGTATTTATAAGGTTGATCAGGTAGAATCATAAAAATGTAGGGTATTTCCAAGATGTTTATTTCACCCCTAAGATTCGTAGCGCACGTGAAATTTTCTCTACCTGACAACTCTGACAGAGGTCAGACCGCCGAGCGCCGGCGAGGCGGTCCAGTGTTGCCAAGTCAAAATATACAATAGCGGTAGAATAATCGGTGAAAAAACGGTACAAAAGGATAGATAAAATTTAATTTTACATTATTCTACTATTTTTTTAAATGATTAATTATCTAGCGAAACATTTTTATAATCAATTCTACATCGAAAAATAATGCCAGTTTGCTATATAAAGCATACTTCAAAAAAAAATTTTTATTTGTTTATCCATAGTTTGTACTTGGAATGAGATAATGACAGTTTTAAGCACATTTTTGGAATCTTCATTAAATTTCCTATCCAATGTACTGATTTTCCAGGTTAAAAAACAGGTGGATTTGACAATTCGAATTATGTAAAATATTTTACAACTGGTAATATTATTAAAAACGGTAGATTATAATTAAAAAAAAACGGAGAACGGTAGTAGAACCACAAAAACGGTAGACTTGGCAACATTTCTAGAGACGAATTGACAGAACGAGCGGCGTTGCGGCCACTTTTTTTAAGCTAAACTGCTAAATTCTAAATTGAATGCTTACTGCTTAGGCTAGATTGATAAATAAGAGTTAAGCAAAGATTTAAGTTTAAAATTTGACAACGTCGCTCCCTTTTAGGGGGCATTGTTCTTCTAGACTTCCCTTGCACTTCGATGGCACCAAGTGAATGGTTTTTTTTTATGATCAGGCTACATAGAGTACCTACTGGTGCCGCCAGTCTAAACTGCGATTGTAAAACCTTTTCACTATGTCCTTTAACTAAACATCATAAAAATTCATGGAAAATGTTTTATTCCAAAAATTTATATTGCAGGCACTCTAAATCTAAATAAGACAATTAAGCTACCACGTGGGATCCTATGGCAAGCTCGCGAAATACCATGTGACCTCATACTTTACGGAGTTTTTCCATCACAAAATGACATTTGACGGAGTAAAAAATCTTTATACTGCCCACATTATAACCCAATATTTTTTTAAAAAATCGATTTTGAAATGCTCTAAAATTTAAATATTTTCATTAAATTGCTTGCTTTAAAGTATATTAATTTGTTCTCGACGATATACGTGAATAAACTAGGTAATAATTTTCATCTATCTTATGATGACAGTTTAGCCGGTTTTCAATGTTTTTGATTATTATATAACCTTACAAGGGCAGTGCTAATTTCCAATAATAATTGTTTTCTTTTTTTAGTAACAATGGGCAACACAGTATCAGCGGCAGAGCTTGCTGCAGCCCAAATAATACACCCAAATGACCCTGAGATCCAGAAATCATCTGTACCCCATCATCATCATAACAGACACAACTTTGACATTAAGGGGGGCTATCCTGAAGAATGCCCAATGCATAAAAAACAACCAGCCGCTTCTGAATGTCCTGTAGGAGGCGGACAAGGCGATATTAATCCATTGAATATGGCAAGTTTCAAAAAGTTTGAAAGTTTTAAATTAACATAGAAGGGTTTTAGATGGGTCCAGCCAATCAAAATCCAGCCCCAGGACAACCTTTTTCTCTATCAAAAGATCGGCAAGTTTCAACTATACCAAAAGCTATAGTAAAAGAGGGTGAAGCCCCTTTCTGGGTTTATCCCAGTGCACAGGTTTAGTAAAGTAATGTTTTCCATGTAAAAATATTGTATTTTTTTATGGATTCTAGATGTTCTGGAACGCCATGTTGCGTAAAGGCTGGAGATGGAAAGATGATGATATATCACAAAAAGACATGAATGATATAATTAAAATCCACAATGCAAATAATGAACAAGCTTGGCAGGAAGTTTTAAAATGGGAAGCTTTACATTCTAATGAATGTATGGACCCTAGGTACAATTATTAAGTTCAAAACATTTTATTATGAAACTAAAATTGTTGTAATGTTTTGTAGGCTGAAAAGCTTTGGTGGCAAAGCCACAGACTATAGCCCAAGGGCTAGAATTAGACAGTTAATGGGCTATGAGTTACCCTTTGATAGGCATGACTGGATTGTAGACAGGTGTGGAAAGGATGTTAGATATGTTATTGACTATTATGATGGAGGAAAAGTGGATAATAAGTTTCAGTTTGCTTTACTGGATGTGAGGCCTGCTATGGACAGGTAAATTAGTTTTTCTTAGTTTTTCCAAATGTGGCAAAACAATGATAATTAGCAGAGGGTCATATAATAATGCAGTGTAGATGAAATTTAAATAATGACACCTTAAAGTTGATATTTTGAGGGAATGGTGACAAAGTCCTGAATTACAAAATTTCTAAAATCTTACATTGTATGAAAACTGATTTCTTAGAGTACTTTCATTTTTCTTGTTTTTTATCCATTTTTGGATATTGTTTAGTGATATTTCCAAAAATGTCAATTTTGCATGTTTTTTTTGCTCTTATTTCTTTCTACTCAATATGAGCACATAGCAGGAATTAGATTTGTTTACTGAAGATGAGAGGTAGTAAAACACCAGTTAAGTTTATTTAGTAACAGTTATCACTTTTACTAAACTTTCTAATCATTTCCATAGAACATGTTACATAAAATAAAATTATAAAATCAGAAAAACTTAACTTTAGTTCAAAGATTGTGACTGGAAATTAGCAGACATTTAGGGCTTAATTAATACTAATGCTACACCTGAACTATTATCTAATAAATTATTGAATTTCAGCATAGAAAACGTTTGGGACAGGATGAGAGTGGCATGGTACAGATGGTTTTACAGTAAGGAGTAATTATCTGCCTATATTGTAGTTTCTTGGAGGCTGTCTCCAATTTTTACAATCAAGTATTTATTATTATTTTAACGATTCATTTTTGTATTTGACTGAAATCTCAGAAGTGCCATCATATCTCTGAGTATTAATGTTTCTTTGAGGTGAAGCCGCTTTGAATGTTTCACTTAAAAGTACAGGAAATAAAATAAACATGAAAATGGATTTATGACCTATTTTATTATCACCCCAATACATACCAAAACTAGAATACCATTAACATACCTTTCTGCCAAACTATTATTGCCAAACATTCTGACCTCTTGGTTGTAAAACAAATTGTTTATCTTCTTTCTGGGTTTTGCATTGTTTTGTTTGTACCTGGCGTGACTCAGCTTATTTATTTGTTTGAGTTTATTGCCCAGGATATCCTGATAAGCCGGGCACCTGACTGTTTCCTAAAAGGGCGTCGACCATCTAATTTTTAAACAAATTTGACTTAATGACATCGTTTTCAATTATCAAATTATCATTTTGTAGGCGATTTAATGGCTAGTGGTTTATGGATAACTACACACACACACTATTTTTTCAACTTTGACACCCTGTTTCTCAAACAGGTCATACAGCTATATATTTTTGGATCCCTATATCTCCTTACAGTTTGTGACACAAATTCAGGGACTCTCTATGAGTATGATAATGTTCTTCCATGAAGCAAAATAAAACAGCACCACTATTTCAACTTTTTTTTATTGTAAAATGACCAAGAATAACTCTAAAACTTTCAGAATCAATATATAGTTGTTGATATATGTAGATATAATATGTATTCGATTACATGATATAGACAATCTTTAACTAAATAAATATATCATCATTTTTTTTTTACCTTACCCGATACAATAAATTAGTAATTGTTCTATAACTTACTGTTTAAAAAAACCAACTGAACTGGCCGTTCTGATTAATACTGATCTTGGCACCCGAGATTGATTTGATTGACTGACGATCGAATCAAATAGCCAATTTAGTTTTTTTCGGCGAATGCAAAGTATAGAAAGAGTAAACGTCTACATTATACTGTATGATTGCCTTTAGCTAGATTCTTGTAGAAAAATGGTTTTACACAATTTCTACAAAAACCTTTAATCATGAACGATTATCAAGACCGCAGCGTCTTCTTAACATCTACTATTATTTTAGCAAAAATTGTGAGCAGAGTAATAGTACTTATAAGTTACGAAAAACAAAACATAAAACACAACCTTGAGTTTGGATTAATTTGTCCGAGAGGTGTGTAAAACCCCCGATTAAAGGAAGATTAACTAGATTGAGTTTATAACTTTGTTGAAACGTTTAAAAGCATAAAAATCAGCGATGTGCTTTAATTCAAAAACTTGTTGGTTAATTTAAATTGTGCCCATAGTTTAAGCTAAGTTTTTCTACAATTATTAACCCTAAGATTACCTAACCTTTTAAGACTATTTAATTAGTTTAGAGTACATTTTTGGGAATATAGATAGTTATACGCGTGATTTACAGACAAACTCGTCCGATTTATGAGTTGTTATATTTTATTATTAATTTTTAAATATCTTCTTTTTAGTCAAAAAAGTGATTTGTTTCATGTTGATCCCACGGTCAGGCACGAAGGCCGTTACCACAAAACGCGTGCGCCAGTTCATTACACACACTCTATATTTTTAATTTTTAAACAATCACCAATCACAAATCCTTGATGCTTCTGAAAATAGAGTTTTGCAACGTGAAGTTTCAATCCCGTTTTTGGCAACCCCAAGTTTCTATTCGGGCAACTTTTTCTTTATAAAATATATCGCGTAAACAACAACAATTGACACTTTAGAGAGGCTTTATAGGCGAAAAACGAAAGTACGTACTTTATATACAGAGAGGGTGTTTTTTTTTGTCTTAGAAGCTTGTTTGGATGTTTAAAGTTGAAGAGTTCATTAACATATTTACAATTTAAATATTTTACCCTGTACAGCCTAACAGAGAGAGCTTATTTTATAATAATATACTCATCATTTTATTAACATTAAAACGTATAATAGTGGTAGAAACTCCGGGTTGCTAAATTTGGTTATATTGGTTAAAGGTGCGGATAGAATTTAGAATAGTATCGAAGTTTGTGTGGCCGAGATATATAAAAAAGTACCTGTTTGGGTGTACAGGTTCTCTCGTGTCAGGTATTCAATGTATATATTTCATTTTATCAAAAATATACATTTTAAAATTCGGTTTTGACTTGTCTCTTGGCTAATTTTCCACTTTCTTTTGTATTGACAGACGGGTCAAACCTGTACGATAACGCTGGTTAAATTCAATTTTCCTGAAAATTTACACTGAACCAGTGAGATTTCAATGCTAAAATGTTGAAAAACAGTTAAATATCATGAACATTTACTTACTAGACCATTTGTCGTCATTCTAGTTAATTTCCAAAGTCAAAACGTTTGAAAACCAATCAATTGTTATGAAAATTGACTTGCTGGACTATTTTCAATCATTTTAGTCAGTTTTCAAAGCCAAAACATTTGGAAAACAGTCAAATTTTAGGAAAACTTACTTACTGAACCATTTGCAGTCATTCTAGTCAATTTCCAAGATCAAAACGTTGAAAAACAGTAAATTTTTATGAAAACTGACTAACTTGGCCATTTTTTTGTTTTTTTGAAAAACAATCAAATTATTCTATTTTGGAGAAATGCTCACATATTTCAAACAAATCATTAGATTGCGTTATCATACAGTGTTGCCAGTTCGTGCTTACCCACTTACAAACCTAAGAAAAAATCGTCGTTCTTAAAAAATATATCTATTTTCAGAAGAACCAACCAAACGCGGAAGGAAACGTAAAACGAAAAAAAAAAAAAAAAAAACAACACAAAAAAAAATACTGTCGAAAGTAAAATTTAATGAAGAAAATACAAATCAAGTAACGTAAACTAGGAAGATTAAATGCAGTAGGTAATAATAATGATAATCATAATCGTAAAGATAAAGACTAAAGCGTAAATAAATACTTTCAAGAACACCTGAGAAGCGTTCCGCGCTCGAGGGCGGAGTTGAATCAAAAAACAAAACTTAAAAAAAAACTAATAATAACCATGAGAACAAAAAAAAAGGAGAAATAAAAAAATGATATTTTCAATAAGAACAATACAGTCATACAGTTATAATATTGTAGATATTGACTTCGAATTTGGCAAATGCATGCTCGCGTGATATGTCATTCGACAAATATAAAATTTTGATTATACAAAAAACGGGAGGAGGAAATTGCATGTAGTACTACAAGATATAAACTGCTTTAAAGACCGGACAGTATTAAACCTGAAAATGAAAGTACCTCCACGCAGTTTGTTTGTACAGGCTAAACTTTCGATCACGCTTTCATTTTTACAGTTTTAATTTACTAGAAGTTATATGAAATTTATGATTGTCTTAGTAAACAGTGTACAATACTCGCTACACTTTTTTTTTATTATTGAAAGAGTATATTACTATATTTATTTAAGTAGCGAAGATTCAGAAGCAGATTCAGGCAAGCGCGGAAAAAAAGGAATTACACACGACACAGCGAATTGAGATTCATCTCAGCATTTTTCGAGATTTTTCAGTTAATATTAGAATATAATATGTGATTTAAAACACGATTGCCTGTATCGAGAGAAATTATGAATTCGCCATCACGGAATTCATATCTCTAGGGTACGGCTACACCCTGTGATTATCCTAAACTAGATTCACTGGCTAAAATCTACCGAATACGCTAAAAAAAACTCCGCGACACGTTTAAATATATCTATATAACAATACTTACTAGGACCATATTTTAGGTACGATCACTAAACTTTAGGTTTCTTCATGGATCATTTTTTTTTTAGACCTTAATTTAGTTTTAGAGTCACATTTTTCATTGTCATTAACCAAAATACTGACCGAAATACAGGCGACGTTTAGTTTTCATGCATGTCACTGTTTTTATAAATTGCACATAAGCAATCAAATGGTAAGAACCAATTCTTGACAAAGATGGAGAAATAAATTTGTGACGTGTCAAAGTAGGTCACAACTCCTTCAATAAACTGACACATGTCATTTATGAAGTTTTTATCCATCTTGATTTACTGGTTTGTATTTGTTAATTTTTTACCATTGATTTGCTATACAGAGTCCTACAACGGTAAGAGATATAGAATTGGTTAAAATGGGGGCAAAGTTGCGCAATTTGGAGCTCAATCAGCTCAAAATCCGGAGATATATTCGAAACAATCCGAAATTAGGAAAAAAGGTTTTAATTTTATTGTGAGCTTATTTGATGAGATAATTCAAATTTGTTCACACTTTGTCATTGCAACTTTTTCACCTGTAAAACCTGACATCGTCACGTTTAAGCAAATTTTGAAAGTGCTTTGTTTTAAATGTAATACATAAAATATGTATTTCTGTAATGCTACTATTTTTATATTAATAGAGAAGAAAAAATAACAATCATCATCACCAGGTAGTTAGTAGGCCTGTTTGTAGAGAGAATCTCCAACTAGTAATCAGAGAAATAGATCCATCCATTGTCCACAAGTCAGAAGAAACAGAAATACAGTGTTCTCTGTCAAGTAACTATTATTTAGTATACCTGGATGTAAGAAAATTACTTTGTAGAACTTTCTAGATGTGCTTTCTCTTCTCTTCTATTAAAAAAATCTAAACTAGGTTTTTACACAATAGTTAGTAGGAAATAGGGAACTGTTTAGTACAAATGAACATTCTACTCGAATCTTAAAAACAGTTAGAGACTCAGGTTTAATCTGAGAAAAATTGTGTAATGGATTTAATAAAATGACATTTAGAAATCGTCTACATTTTTTTCAGTTGAGATATTTTCAAAAAAGGTAATTTTTTGATTTTACATTTTATTTTTTGTGTGACGTTATTATTGGACATAGATCAAAACTAATTCATCTTAACAAAAACTTTTAAAGCCTTTTAAAGTGATATAACCATCATCAACCTCATTTTTCTTAAATACAGTCCTTACTTTTTATTATCAGATTCTGAAAGCCTTTTTTATTCCGAATTCATCGATATGTCACTTTATGGTTTAAATGTGTTTTACTCTGTTTTTTAACTTAAGAATTGTCCTATTATGGATCTGAAAATTATGATTTATTCTTTTTTAAATTAAAAATTGCCTATGCCAATAAATAGTTTAGGTGGTTATTTTTAATTTAAACTAAAAATAAGTTGAAAAAATCAAATTTTGTTTCAATACCAAGAAAAAAGTTTATAAATAGGGTTTCAGAATTTAGTATCAAAAAATTAGAACCGTTTTTAAAAAATGAGTTGGATTATGGTTCTGCAAAGAAGAAACGTCGAATATAAAAATTATGCCTGTTAAAAGAGCCTTAAAAGTTCCTGTAGACGTCATAGTCACGTGAGCATTCAACCAATGAAACTTGACATTTACAGTTTCTGAGTTGGAAACCAGTCAGGAATTGCCTCTGCGAACAGATCTAGTAATTCAGCAAATTCTTCAACATTCAAGAAATGAGAGAAGTACGTCATTTAAATCAGAAAAAACAGCATTCTCAAAATCTGCAATACAGGATTGCATTTTTTAAATGTTAAAATTGTATAAGATTGAAATTGCGCAACTTTGCTTCCATTTAACCAACTCTGTATTATACTTGGACACCCTGTAAATAACTTGGAAATGACTAATGTGGTTTAAGTAGAAGTTTTGACCTTTTCCCTAATATACCTGGAATAACAATACTTTGATCTACTTCTTGTCTTAGGGTCGGTACTTTCACCTCCGGATAAATTTATTCTAAAGTGACCCTCAGACAAACATATAGAAACAAAAACGTCGCCTTTAACTCCTAAAAAAGGAGTAATTAAATCTCAGAAAAATCGAATGTGACTGTAAACAACTCGCCAACCAAAACACGAGCAACGTATTAATTATTAATAATAATATTTTATATTGCACATCATCATGAATTAACCTAGCAGCTTGCACGCTTTTAACAAGAGTTAAACTGTCTCTCTGTATAATAATTGCTTTAATAATATTATAAAATTCACAAAAAAAATAACATCGCGAAGACGTTTTGTTTCCAGATAGCTCCGGAAATAAATAGTCGTGAGTAATACTGTGCGAAAAGACATCGATCAAATTACTTAAATGCCGTTGTACAAAAAAAAACAGGAGTAAGAAAATATATTATTTTCACTAGTACGTAAAATAGCTACTAAACCGATATGATAAATAAATCTTTAGTTCTACTAGTAGTACGTAGAACAAACGTAACTCTATATGATATACTGTATCAGTTAAATGAAGAGCGAAAGTTCAACGAAAACGAGTCAGAATCTCTAAGAGCTATCTAAAATTTTTTATCTAAAAAAATGCACCAGTTTAGGTTGATCTTTCACTTCTTGTTCAAACGAAAAAATAAAAAAAACCTGCCAAATAACAGTCTAAAAAAGTTTAACAAAAAAAAAACCGTTTCGTTTGCAACGATTCAGTATACATACGAAAATAAATAGTAAGCGCGCGCCATTTTTCTTTTTGTTCTTGTTATTTTGGGACGTATCGAAAACGTCCGGATTATAGCTACCATGCGGACTGGGCTTAAAAATGGAATGAATACTGTTCATCGGACTCAATTTAGGCCTTATTATATACTCGATTTCGAAAACGAGACCCGCAAATGATTCGATTCGGACAGTTGGTAGTTGTGCATCTTGATTAGCGCCACCACCGCTTCTTCAACGCTCGGCAGTTGGATTAGGGCCATTTTTTTGTCTTTTCTGAAATTGTCCATCAAAAACAGTTTAATCCGAATTCAATTTGTTAGAAGGATTCTGCTTTGTTACTACTAAATTTGTGCAACTTTGAAATGCAAAATTACAGACATTACGAGAAAACTTACGGGAAAAATTTGAACGCTTTGACAGTAAATCCGTTGTCCGTAAACGCCTTTTTGATATCTTCTTCATTAACAGTAGCCGGGATGTTGCTCAAATGCAACGTGGCCGAAGGCGGATAGATGTTTTGATAATTTTTCGATCCCGGTTTTTTGAACCTGAAAACAAAAAGTTTCGACCTGACCTACATCTTCAGGTCAAATCACTTGACATACCTGTGTAAAGGACTTTGAGTGTAATCTTTTGTTAGGCCTGCGTCCGGTTGACCTTCTTTGGGCATTTGGACTGATTGGTGCTTGCTCAACATCACCCGGATGTTCTTCCCGAACACTTTTAATTTGTCCATGTGGGTGATGGCTGCCATTAAAAAGTTACACTTTTTTAAATTATCAATTTAATAAACTAGTAGCTTACCTAAATGAGCTTGGTGGGGTTCAGCTAACTGAACTAAGGCTGAATCCTTTTTGTTGTACAAAATTTTCACTCGTTGCACATCTCCGTATACGCCTAAAACATGTTCGGGTTAATTGACATGTTTAAACTTAGACAAAGAAAATCATTCGAAAATAATCGCGGAGCTGCTGCGTTTAAATCATAACCAAACTATACAGGCTACGTAAGTAATTAACTAAAAGTAAAAAATAGTTTCTTTTGGATAAGCAGACCCAATCAAGGCCATCACACAAATGTGTAACCAGTTATTAAAACATAATAGAATCATGCAAACTTAAGTAATTAAAAATTTTAAATTAAAACGCTACTATACGAAAGTAAAATTAAGAGAAAAGTACAGAGACACATACTAGAGAAATTAAAAACGGTCAATGATGAATCTAAGCAGTAAGCTTTTTTAATAGAAATAAAACGACACAAAACAAAATAAATACGAATAAATAGAAACAGTACAAAAATGATAATGCCCGAAGCGTGATTTACTTTTCGGTTAAGCGGTATAAAGTAAATTAAACTTCGGACAAAAAAACCAGCAGCATGATTGGCCTTATATCACAGTCTAAATAGAAAAAATGCACATGCTGATAATTTTTTAATTGTCAATCTATAAAAATGAATAACGATATAATTAAGTATGAAAACATACCAAATAGTGTAAAGAGAGCGTCAGGCGTGACCATCTACGATAGAGAAAGATGACAGGAGGATGTGACGTGGCACAGAGAGGTAGGCGGTATATTTTTGCCGCCGGAGAGGCAGCAAATGTAAAAAAAGAAAAACAGCTTATTAGATATCGTACATATTATAGGCATCAGTATTTGCTATATTAATTATTAAATTATTTTATACGGCTTTACTGAAATAATGGTAGACCAATTGACAATCCGTCTAAATGCACAGAATGTTGTCTAAAGGTCACTAATTATTTCATAAACATCGCGTTTCCACATTTGTGATTTCAGACAAGAAAACGCTTTGGTGAAAATAAACTGGCCTGTTGGAAAGTGTTTAACAATATTTACGTAAATCCTCCTAACGCAAGGCTAAGGAAAAGCCGATGACTGCAATGATTCAATACTATTTACACCTCCCACTAATCAGCTTAATGAGGTGTCGAATACTATGTTACATTCCGGTTATTGGTTTAGTAGTAAACTGAAGAAAACAGCTCGTTAAACGAGCACGGATTTAGTAGGGGTTTTTGGTTAAAACAGTTACGGAAAATGGGAGAAAAACTACAACAAATTGTGTTTTTGACATTTCTAGTTTAGTTATTTATATTCATAACCATATTTTCCCCTAAAAACGTTGACATTAAACAGGATTAAAGAAAGTCAAGCTGCAATAGAGCAACGTCTCAATATAATGATTTATCTATCTACTGCCAAAAACGTACACCACTGTTTATGACGAAACGTGAGCAGCATCATTCCTCTACTTAAAAAAATACTATTTGAAAAACACTTGAGTCAACCAGTCACATATTAAATTCTAATCTCAAAAAATCCTTATATCAGTGGATACTGACCTCCTCATTCAAGTTGCTAACTAGAAGCACAGTAGCCATATTTAAGCCAGGGGCGGTTAAACCACGAAGCCCAGAAGTCTGACTTAAAGCAGCAAAACCGCCTAGACCTGGCAGAGCTCCAGCTACTCCGCCTCCGTAAGGTGCCCCCAAAGGGGACCCCACTCCGTGAACGAACGGTCCATTTAATACCCCAGGGGCCCCAGCCAATATAGAATCTTAAGAATTCAAAATTAAACCTATTTTATTTTTGTATGTGTGGAAGTGCCTCAAAGACACTAATATGTGCTCGCGCATATGCTTCCAACTTTCTTTCTTTCAATGTTTTACAAGGTAAATAAGTAGGTATACGCCAGCAAAAATAGTGAGCGACATTTCTATAGAATAAATTCGTTTAAAACTCAAGGAATGTTTGTCAATTGAAAATATTTTGTCCAGTATAATACAGGGTGGTTCAGTTTCCATGGCGGAAAATTCAGAGAGCGATAGAGAATCGAAAAATAATATGAGTTTGCATTATAAACTATATTCGAGTAAAGCTTCGCTAAAGAAATACAGGGGGTTAAAGTTTTTTAGTTTTTGCTTTATAGTTCTTACAGTTTTAGGGATATTTAGCTCAAACTTAGAGTAAATAAAAAATTCAAATTTAAAAATTTTTATTAAGTTTATAATGCAAACTCATATTATTTTTCGATTCTCTATCGCTCTCTGAAGTTTCCGCCATGGAAACTGGACCACCCTGTATAACTGTCAAAATTTTGATGAATGGTTTGTGAGAGATATATGATCACATTGACAGTAGTATTTGCCTTTTTTTTTTAATTTTTAATGCGTTCCCGCATTATCTGTCTGTGATCGGTTCTGTTCTTTGCATATCTCATACTGTATTAAAGGTATTTTGAAGAGTTTTAGTAAATTTTTCGTCTCAACGCAGGACACTACATTTAAAAACAATACATCGTTGAATTGCACGTTCCCTATGGTATACTTTGATCAAGAAATTCTTTCTCTCTTACTTATTAACTAAAATTTAAAATACTTATTTAGGAAAGTAAGTAAAGTAGGCAAACAATAAGTAATTCAATTATACTTTACTTTTTAGCTGTTAAAGCTAAGTTATTTATTTGAATTACTTTGCAGTCACTGAGTGCAATGAATGACTTAGAGTAATGGCATATTCAAAGTTACTTAATTAATAGTACGTTTAACCAATTTCACTTCCTGAAAAAAAGTAGTATTTAAAACGAGTAATTTGATTACTTGTAGTCGAATTAAGTGACACACTAAAAAAATCCAGGATTGTATTAAGTTAAACTGTTTGCCATTGTTATCAATATAGTTTCTTGACGGAAATCGTTCTTTGTTTCAGTCAGAACGTGTAGTTATCAAGAAATATAATTTTAATTTCTGTTAAAGTGTCAAAGACTTTTTAGCTTAGTGGGCAGGTTTTTCAATGGTCACCTAAAACCGTCACTTGAAATCAACGCTGCCAAATTGACACTTTTTTCTAAATTTTAATAAAAACTTTGCAATGTTGCCAAACCAATATTTTTCACAAATTTGTGCAACGTTGCCAAATTGACAAAATTTTTTATTTTTAATCAAAACTTTGCAATGTTGCCAAACCAATATTTTTCACAAATTTGTGCAACGTTGCCAAATTGACAATTTTTTTAATTTTTAATCAAAACTTTGCAATGTTGCCAAAACAATATTTTTCTTAATTTTTCACAAATTTGTGCAACGTTGCCAAATTGACACTTTTTTCTAAATTTTAATCAAAACTTTGCAATGTTGCCAAAACAATATTTTTCTTAATTTTTCACAAATTTGTGCAACGTTGCCAAATTGACACTTTTTTCTAAATTTTAATCAAAACTTTACAATGTTGCCAAAACAATATTTTTTGACAAATTGGTGCAACGTTGCCAAATTGACAAATTTTTTAATTTTTAATCAAAACTTTGCAATGTTGCCAAAACAATATTTTTCACAAATTTGTGCAATGTTGCCAAATTGACAAATTTTTTTATTTTTAATCAAAACTTTGCAATGTTGCCAAAACAATATTTTTCCTAATTTTTCAAGAATTTGTGCAACGTTGCCAAATTGACACTTTTTTCTAAATTTTAATCAAAACTTTGCAATGTTGCCAAACCAATATTTTTCTTAATT
Organism: Ips typographus; assembly: GCF_016097725.1. NCBI lineage: Eukaryota > Metazoa > Arthropoda > Insecta > Coleoptera > Curculionidae > Ips > Ips typographus. The sequence continues at coordinate 12,109,402 of NC_138425.1, read as the reverse complement.
TTTAGAACTGTAATAACTGTCAAACTCTGCTTTAGTTAAAACGTGAAGTTTTCAAAGTGATTTTTTTAATTTCTGCTAAAGTATATCAAAGACGATTCAATTATTATATTATTTTTAGATACCATCGCATCGAAAAATCCTGTAGGAAAAAATATTTCGTGGTTTTTAAACGAATTTATTCCCTAGTATTGGCGCTCACTGTATACTAATGTCTTTGTAGTGCCTCACCGAGAAAAACCTCACCCGCCAAACGTTCTCTGGCTAATCTAGGTTGGGCGGCCAGCAATAAAATATCAGCGCCCAAACCACCCGCCAGCCCGCCAGTGAGGGCTAGCTGATTGTCGGTGCTGTCCCCGCTAGGCAAGCTGGGGTTCGTGTAATCCCTGGATTTGTCATTGTTGTACTTCACATTTAGGGAAGACATTTTTGAGTAGTCAATGCGCAGCGTGCAACAGCTGTTGTAGACGTTTTGACCATCTAAAGCTTGTTTGGCCGCTTGCGCAGATTCCTTGTCCGGATATTGGATCAGCGCTTGGAATGAGTCTAGATGGTTTTAGATAGTGGTTACAAAATGTTTAATGACTCAATCTAATACTCACTGTTTTTTGTGAATGTCACTATTTTCAGGACTCGTCCGTACCGGTGGAATATCTGCAGGCAACAATTGTAGAGTAGAGTATATTTTGGATGTAAGAAAAACCAGACATACCAAATATAAAATGTCCAAGCTAATAGGGTAGATCATGTGTTCGACAATAACCCTGAGCACCGTGTTTGGTCCACCCTGTATGTCTTGACCGTTGGTCAATGGGGTCGTGGGGGTGCCCGACGGGGTTACCGAGTTGGTCGTGAGAGCGTGCACTTGTGCCGCTTGCAAAGCCGCCTGCGCCGATGCGTTCTGCAAAAAAATACTTTGTCAAAAGAACCATTTTACTAAAATAAAAAGTGACTGCAAGTGTTTCGGCTAATTAGGCATCATCCTAATACTAAATTACCACGCAAAAAACACACACAGGACGATTAAGGTACATGTATACCATTTTTTTGCTAAAACAAAAGAACATTGTTTCTCCCCTTCTGAACGACGCTTAATATTCGAAAACGAGGGGGGTTGTTCTCGTGCACGCGACTCGTCAAAAATCTTGTTTTTTTTTTCATTAAAACGGAAGAAGAATGAAAAAACTTCGCTAATTGAATTCGCGGACCATCAAAGTTGAACGTTTATAGTCGACGAAGTCGTTTAGCGTTTTTGTAATATCATGTCGTGGGGGGGGGGGTGGCAAAAAAAAGTGAGCCAACAAAAGCACGAAACCTCATCAACCCGCGCTAATTGCGCGAGATTTTCATAAACGAGGGAACAAGTTTACCCCCCTTTTTTGACCGGATGAAGAATCATCTTTTTGTATAGTCGCCAGGGAGAGGGGTTTGTTAATCTTGACTGTTTTATTTCTGAAGCTTGAAACTTTAATGAAGGAGTATCAAAATTAAATGGTCAGGTGTTTTTTTGTTCTAAAATTCTAGAGTCATTAAAACCTTAAAAAAGTAGGTACAACTCGATTACAACTAGTTGAGATAAGTTGGTAAAGCGCGATAACAAGACATTTATGCACACCCTCAAACTTCTAATGGGATAATTTATGGGGAATCGAAATTGCCGAGAACAAGTTAGCACCGATGCTATCACCAATCTTACTGGAATATGTTTGCGGTAAACTTTGCCCGTATATCCCGAATGTGCCTGTTTAACGGTGTTGGCAAATCCAGTCGTAAACAAGCCCAAATATAAATATATGTTCTGAGTATACAAACCCAATTTCAATTTCCTAGTTTATGCAAATCGTCAACATTCCTACTTTATATAATCACTAAATAATAATTTAATTCAAGACTCAATAACAGTTTGCTAATAACAATCAGAAAGTTTCGGTTACAACTTTGAATGCACGCGGTCCGCCTCAAATTTACTAATTGTCGCTGAAGTTTCCTGTCAAAGTTCTTGGTTTAAGTGGCCGGGACTAATTGTGTTTCCTTCAATAAGCCATGTAACAAACAACCGTCTGGATGTTTAACTACTATTTTGAATAAATCAAAAATATAAGTCAATATGAAAACTTCCACAAACCTAAACCTTTTAACATTCATTAAATATTTAAAATCATAAAATTCATTCATAAAAGAAATGTCCTTTATTTAGTTTATTACTTTCTTTAGGCTGGTTCTAGACAATCGCCCAGAGAAGAAAAGTTTTCCTTTTCTCCGGGTTATTACCCTTCGAAACGCGTACAATCAAAACGCCGAAACATTGGGATGTCCCTTTGGGATAGTTACCGAGTGGGGCACTAGGCAATTTGGCGTAAACAAGTTATTTTTTTCTCGGTATGAAAATGGTAGTCAATATCAACCAAAAACTTTCTGAATAGAAATGACATCAAAAAGCAATTAAAACATAAGTAAGCATGAAAGCTTGTACTACATTAGGTCCTTCACACACACCTGACACCATTACGGAATATAAATGGGGTTAGGGAGGAAGGAGAAGAAACGAGCTTAAAAAAACTTTTATTACTCTATATCTCCTCATTATTCTTTCAAGGGACATAAAACTGGTCCGCGCTGCTTTGGGTAATATGTAGGTAACACGGATATAGAGCGACGAGATCGTAAACTAAAATTATTATTAACGTTGATGTTAGGATGCATTAGTAAACTGACGTACTAATAAGCGCAAGATTAGATATCAGTATGTAGAAGGTAGTAAACTGTTCCAGTAAACAGTCTTTAGTAGAAATTTTATTACCACAAGATGTCAAGACAATTTTACTTCCTAAATTTAAAAAAATAGTTGATTTGAAACTTATTCTTGATGATTAGTAATCACGTCAATGATATAATTGTGACGTTAATTTAAGAATTGTCGCTTCAATAACTTAATCACCCTTTGCACGTCATTAAGTGTAAATACTAATCGAACGTCACTGAACCCTATCAAAGGACTAAGGGCAAGGCAAAATGATCGCATTATCGAGGGTGTCGAAATATCGCCAATAAATAATTCCCTTTATTCGGTCGAATTAATTCATCGTCGGGAATAATAATTAAACGGGGAGGAAAGCCGGCTGCCAGTACGCCAGCTCCCTTAATACCGTAATGAGGATTAATAACGAAGCCGAATTAGTCCGATTTCGGGTCTTCCAAGTTAACAAACCACGCCATCAAATTTATTTACATAAAATCGACGAATCGATAACGCAAATATCAGTTTTGCAGGCCATAGAAATTACCGCAACCGTGGAAACAATACGGCCCCGGACTTCCATGTGGGATTTCCAACAGTGCTCATTAGGACCGCGCTACTGATAATGAGCGCCCCCCCACCCACTCTAAATCGAAACAATCGTAATAAAGTTGTACCGATAATTAATTGAACATTATGCGTGTTCTATTTCCAAAGGGAAAGTTCGTTAAAACTCGATTGGCCTTTGTGTCCCGGCCAGAGATTAATTCGATTTTGCATTAGCTTGCGCGTGCCTGGACATTGTTTAATTAAATATTATTGTAAATACCTATTTGATTGGCACGGTTATTTTTTTCGATTTATATCCTTTAGCATTAATTTTCACTTTAGAAAATTAGATCAAACAAGATTTTATCAATATAACTACATACTCTAAAAAATTAATAAACTTAATAATTCTTTATTGACACTTAGTGGATGCGTAAACAAAAAGCTCTACTGTAGACGTCGTGGACAAATTTGACTATTTACTGCAAATTGTTATCTAGTGTTGTTAAATTCACAATTTTAAAGTGTTTCTTTCACATTTGAGGCTAGCAGTCATTTGTCGACTAATTAGCAGTAAACCGGTCGTCAAAGCAAATCCCCTACCCGTAGTAGTTCCCCCCTAATCTGGTGCTGTTTCTGTGTCGCCGCCCCCGGTTGAGGGATTTGAAAGTGCTTTTAGGTGATTATAAAGAGCTGCCTAAACATGGAGGGTGGTTTCATAGTTTATTTATTAAGTTCCTGGATTATTTTCGATCGTGCGTTGTAGGACCAGTGTCACAGATCACTTTCGAGAGTAAACAGATCGGTTAAAAAAACACGAGTGTCTATTCGACCGTTCAAACCGAATTACCAATTTGCTTCGAGTCGGAAATTTATCATGGACCGGCTGAATATCAATCAGAGTTCTTGGGGCTGTTTAAGATTCCTGTCACGAGTTACGGAGTAGCTCGTAGCAAGACGCAAAACGACCTTGAATAAAATTTATGAATGAATTTTAAAGTACCCCCCCGCCAGTAGTTCAACCCCAAATATTTTATTAATGTTAAAAAGTCTTCAATCGATTTTCTTTGTTGTCGTTACCGGTGTAAAGTTGACAATAATTCGAACAATATCTACCTCCTTAAAATGTTTTATATTTTATTGAACCATTCCGACGTACGTATTTTTATGATTCCTCTACCTGAACAGAATATTTAGTTCTCGTAAAATGTAAATGTCTTTATAAGGGCGCCGCAATCATAAAAGTTGCTGCCTTTATCGGCTTTATACTGTACTTACACAGGTCGAAAACTTCTGAAAGGTAACACGACGAATTATGTACACGATCCGCATTTTTTTTATGAAAACGATAAATTAGGAACTGACTGAAATTACGTGGAACAAGACAGGCGAGCGAAATTAGCCTTCCTTTCAAATGAAAATTTAAATCTCTTAAAGAAGAGCCGTTAATGAAAAATTGTTTTTAATATTCTGTGTGTTTTACTCCCTAGAATTTTAATCATTTTAATCATCGTTCCTGTACACCTTGCACTGATCCTGGATTAAGCAAACGGGAGGAGATGATTAAGAGGGTGTCCTTTTTAGTGTACTGATTAACCCGAATGAATGAGTTATACACGTTTTTTACGCTTATTATACAGGGTGTCTAAACTACTGATTTCATTTTGCTCAAAGTTTGCGTAAGGTTAGCAATTATACAGAGTTCTGTCAACTTTTTCAATTCAAACCTAACATCCTGTATATTACTTTAGATTTTAAGAGACTCATAAAGATCAATTCAATGATATACGATTTTATAACTTTGTTTGAGGGTTCGATATTAAAATAGCTATTTATGTAACCAGTTACGAAAAGATCGATTTTGTGTAACGAATGAATGTTTGTAGGGCGAGCGCAGCGAGGTCCTACAATTTGAATGAGTTACACAATAAGACATTTTCGAAACGTGTTGCATACATAATTTTTTCTAATTTTGACCAAAAAGCGGTAAAAACCATCTTTTAAAGTGATTTAACACAAATATTCACTTTCATAGCACCTTGTATAAACAGTGACAACGACATGTTATGATGGATGTCGCCCATATGTTTCTACGGAAATGCATAAAAACAGGGAGTGATGAAATAAACTTTTCATAACTAGTTACATAAAGTGATACTTTATGTAACTAGTTACATAAAGGTAAATATAGTACATATTTACTAGTAAATGTTTTGTCACTCTAATCAGTTTTGAAGTGTCACTTTATATGCCAAAATTAGAAAAATATTCTTATAAGTACCTATGTACTTAATTACCTACTTCATTATTTAAAACTCTAAATGTTTTTTGAAAATTGTAGAGTTTAGAGTACTAACTATAGAGAAAAAAAAGTAGTAAAAGTAGTGAAAAATCGTAATACCTACTGCAAATCCTTGAATTGGTCATGAGTACTCCTAAAATCTACACCATTTACACATGTAGTTTAGAAAATATCACTTGGATTTTAAAAATATAAGTTGGATTTCAGAATCTATAACATGTATTTCATTATCGTAAATTTGGTTTTAGAAAACGTAAGTTGTATTTCAGATTCGTCACTTGTATTTCAGAAAAAGTCACTTGTATTTTAGAACGCGATATTTCAATTTCAGAATTTTTTGTGTTTCTATGTGGTTATTAGTTTTTTTTAATATTACTTGAAGCAAAAAAACCCGCCCATCGGGAGTATTAATTTATATAAAATATACAGGGTGTCCCGTAACTATATGACAATCTCTCGGAGGCATACAGGGGAGGTAAAATAATACGATTTGGTCATACAGTGCGTTTTTTTTAACGCGCAACATAGGATTTTACGTGTTAAATTTTTAAGCCCATGTTAGACCATTTTATTTTGGAACTACAAGTCTATAACTTGACTGGTGTGTCTTTAGTACCCTGAAGCTTAAGTAAGTCTACCAATTTGGTCTAAAAAGTGATTAAAAACTGGAAAAAAATCATTTTTTTTCGAAAAGATTTTATCGTTCCATACTCCCTGTATGCATTGTTGTTCCTTGTTGTTTTTATACTGGCAGGGCAGGTAGCAGGTAAAGTGACATATTTTGACTGCATCACGACCCGACATCTTTTGAACGTCAAAAGGGCATTTTATGATTGTTTGGAATACTGTTTGGCTTCAAACGGAGGTCACTTTGAACAATTCACTTATAAAAAGACTTCTTTTGTTCTTAAATTTCTTGATATAAAGTTAATGATCACCCTGTTTTACTTTCTACGCCAAATTTTACCTGCTACCTGCCGTGCCAGTATCAAAAACAACAAAGAACAACAATGCATACAGGGAGTATGAAACGATAAAACCTTTTCGAAAAAAGATGATTTTTTGCAAGCTTTTTAACACTTTTTAGGCCGAATTGGTAAACTTACTTAAGCTTCAGGGTACGAAACAGCCACCCGTCAAGTTTTATACTTGTAGTTCCAAAATAACATGGTCTAACATGGGCTTAAAAATTTAACACGTGAAATCCTATGTTGCGCGTTAAAAAAAACGCACTGTATAATTTTTTTTAAACTCGTTCCCAAGAGAAATATCGAGCCCCAAAGAACTGCCTTCCAATTAACGTTTTTGGCCGTAACTTTTGAAACACTTTGTATATTGTAAGGATTATTGGGTTTAATGGTTTATTGAAAGATTGTTTCTATTTGACATGAAAACCAGGTATCTCGTCTTCGAAAGGCAGGAACTAACTGGACCTAAGACACAATTTGCTTAAACTTTGACAGCTGCCATTATTTTCAGCTGCAAACGCCATTAATGTATATACTCTTGACATTTTTATCGAAAAATTGTACTCTTTCTTTATTTCGATAAAATAAACGGTTTTCGAGATAAATTGATTTTTCATTGAACTGCTTAAACCACAATGTTATTAAAAATATTCGTTAAACTATTTACTTTTTTTGCTCAACTTTAATTTTCCAAATTACAAATGACCATGTCTAAAATCCAACTGCTCTTTTCTATAATACAAGTGACTAATCTGAAATACAAATTGCAATTTCGAAAATCAAAGTTATTCTAAAATTGAAAGTACCTTTTCTGAAATACAAGTGATATTTTTTAAATCTATCTTATGGTTTCTAAAATTGAACTGACGCTTTCTAAACTACATGTGTAAATGGTGTAAAGTCATATACAGGGTGTTCGATATAAATTGAAAAAGCTATGTATACTTTGTAACTAACCCTGTATACCTCATTTTTCACCACGTCATGCGCTGTTATTTACTGTAACAATACTTTGAGAAAAACGTGATATTTGCAATATTTCAGACTTTTTAGACACCCTGTATGACAAGCCCTATTGAAAAGCCTTCATAGTTCGCATAATAAAACTTAGTTTTGTGGAGAAAAAAACATTAGCTACACACAAATATTAATTATCAGCGACGTACTGAAAGCTGGCAGTTTACGAAAAAATGGCAATTCATAAACCGTGACACGCGGTCATTTATCTTCCATTAGTGTGATTTTCCCACGCTTTACGTATTCGCATTATTTATCTTGTCAATATTCCTAGTCTGGTGGGATCTAAAAATTTCCCCCCTTTTAAAAAGTAAATTTTAGTTAATGGTTTGACGCGTTACACGTCACGAAAGGGGATCATCCATGTTTTACTCTCGCGAATAGATTTTTATTAGAGGCTAACGTTCTGAAAAACTGTCCATCATATACTTCGCAGGATTATGATGTATATTTTTTTGGACTTGATGCTCATCAAGATAAAATCGTGTTGTCGTTTTTGGATTCAAATCGGTCGGCCTCCAAAACGACGCATCATTACTTATCGCAGAAACGGTACAAACCGAACAAGGGAGGATTAAACTAATGAGCTTCAGACACCCCTAAAAAGCCTCAAATTGATTTGAGGTGGCGCGCTACTGCGATTTAACGAGGGTATTTAACTTTCAAGAATAAATATTCCATCCCCTGAGAAATCTACTTAATTGTTTAATAACTTGGACGAAATAAAACCGTTATAAAGAAATAAAAATATATCTCTCGAAAGGAGTGAGGGGGTTGGAAAAGGTGTAGGAGTGAGGGTGTTGGGGGGGGGCTATTATATAAGGCGAATCCGCTTTGTTCCCCGAACAATGCCTCGGGTTAATGGAAGATCGTTTTCTAGCGGCGCCACTAACAAAGATATTATTATGATCTTGTTCCCGTACGGACCCAAAGAGTGTTTTTAGTGTAAAGTAGTTAATAACGTCGTTTAACTAGGATTTTCTGGGACCACTTAAAAGCCGGATCACATGCTAATCTAAGAGACGGAGAAGAAAAACAATTGAAAGCTCAAAGCTTGGCGCGAACAATATGAAGATACACAACGACAAAAAACAAAGAGAAGGAGAACAATAAAAGTGGGCTTGAATATTTTAACGGGCAGCCTCCTTGGGCTCTTGCATTGTTTTCTTGTCCGGATGACGTATTCCTTCGATGACGGCAATCCGCAATACAATTCTCTCACCTTAAAACGTATTATTTATTAAATGGGCCCTCTGGCGGTTCGACGAGGCCCGCTCGATTGTGTTTCTCCCGATTTAATTGCCTGAAAATTGGAGAAAGGGGGAGAAACCGCCGTAAGTTATCGTCGCTTGTTTTTAGTGGGAGAGACGACGGGATTCGGTTTCAGTTCGCAAACAAAGCTATAAATTAAGAATTTATATTCCAGTTTATGAGCGCAATATTTCGGCAGTGTTTCTATATTAAACTATAATTTTTCAGGTTTTACTAGACGCTACTTTTCATCACAATCAAACGAATTTCCGACAGTGTTTTCAACTGATTACCGCCCAAAATTAATTTAATTCAAAAGTTTTAATGTTCCCCATAAACTCCAATAATCCTGACAAGATTTAAAAAGAAATTCAAGCGAACCACTTTGTTAAGATAATCTCACTACCCCGCCCACACCCCCGAGGGCTTCTAAACGGAAAAGACCTTGCTAAGGAAGGGTTATACTTTTAAAACGGCTTAAAACGGGAGGAGAATTAAACTTTATAGAGTATTGTTATTTAGGGTTTTTGGGAGTTACGAGCAAAAGTTTGTTCTGATTTTTTTGTACTTTTTTGCAATAAATTTTCACTAAAACTGGCGAGTTACGACAGAAAACTGGTAAAGTTGTAAATAGAGGTTTTGGGATGATTTCAGATTTATGAAAAATTATTTTAAAAGAAACTGGGGCAATGTTGGAAATTTTCAATAATAATTATTACACGTGAATAAAGTTAAAAAACAAATACGTGGTAAGAGTGCTAAATCCTAGGAATTAAATTACAGAAATATTCGTTAAATTTATGTTTTAAACCAGAAAGTAATCCAACAACTACATATTTCATATAAAGTAATGCAAATTCAGTTTTATACACCTTAAAATTAGCACTTTCGTGCAAAGCGTATTTTAAATCAATATTAAAAGAGCATATTTTTCGCAAGCAGGTAGTTTTATGGAGGGTAGATTTTATATACACCTCGTAAAATGACTAGACAAGGTGGAGACTTGTTATTCAAAATTCTAGGAAGACGCTCTATAGGGAGGTATTTTGAGCCTCAAAAGGTCTCTGGTGATTTGCGTAGTTTACAAAAACATCCAGAACTTCACTCTTGAGCTTGTTATACTTATCTGGACACTCTGTATAAACTTTCCAGATCTGCTCGACACTTTGAAAGCTTTTATGCGGTCCTAACTAACTACAACTACAGACGTCAGTCGCTTTTACGACTAGCTACAAATGCTGAAACGGATGTTTGTTCTATTTCAAAGGCCTATAAAGCGCAGTTTTCTCGGAAAATACATGAATTGTATTTCTGTCCCATTACTAGTTTCCAGTTTCAAAATTTCCGGAAAAGTCCCCCGCTTAAATTTGACGAGGAGATTTTTCTTTCCCACAGTCAAATTAGAATATATTAAGTCGGAAACTCCCACATTACACTTTCAGCAAAATTTTGCTCTGCCCGTAACGTTAACCTAATTATTTTTAAAAACGGATATTGCACGCCGCTTAACCAGAATACGAAATTTAATAACCATCCCCCCTATCTAAACCGTATAATTTTACGCTCGTAAAAAATTTAAATTAATTTATATAAATATGAGGACTTAGCGGGATGAGATTTTATTTGCCCGAGGGGGAGGGGGCTTATTTATTAGGGCCTCATTTCCTCGTTCCTCGCTAGTTTATTAATTTCGAAATTACCTCAATTAGGGACAGCCGCGGGTCCGGGACTGATTTAAATAACTGACTGGGAAATTTTAAACTCACCGAAACTGTTAAGCCAAGTCCCAAAGCTGAAGAGGCACTTACCTGAAAGCAAATAAAAGAAAAACAGATATTAAAGCTTTCTAACTCGGTTTTATCAAGCTCCCTAAATTATTACTTATGTGGGTAACTTGGACCACGCAATTTACAGAACTAGGCCTTTGCAGGTATATAAATTTTCGAGACAGACACTTATAAATAATTGAACAACCAGAGGGTAAATAATAAAAAGGGGGAATAAAAAAAAACAGTCAGTGTGTGTATATAATCCGGTTCGTCGCGTCACAGGAAAAATCATCAATGTAGTTTCCCGAAAAGCGCAATAAAGAGCGAACAGAACACTTTGAGCAGCCGAGAACGCATTAATAATTTAATAAAAGTGAATCAGGCTGAAAGGGCTCAAACCCAGAAAAACACACATTAGGGAGTAAAAAGAGGAACGAACCGGCTCGATCGGAGTAAATAGAGTCGTTAATAATTTCCCTGACGATGATTATCGATTTTCAAAACATTACGATTTTTCTCAAACCACCCAGTCATTTATTATTGAATGACAATTAATCGACAAAAAAGCATAGGGGCGTCGTTTTGCTTCGGATCGCAACAGTGGGGGACACGACTACGTCAATCACATTCAAAACTTGATGGATAAATCTCCAGTTGCTCGATTGGATCAAATCTGGATAATGTCTGTCAGTGCGGTATTTAGATGATAGAAAGAAATATGATGAATAATTGTTAAGTTATTAACTGATGACTAATATTGATCTTATATCATCATTATGATATGAGGTTAGTAAAGGCTATAATCAAAATTAATACTTTTTATGTAAATTTCTTGTTTCTTGTAGATAACTTTGATTGGGTTGAACGTGCCAGTTTTGCAGGGATAGAACAACTGAATTAACAATTGTATAAACAAGATGAATCATTAGAGCATCATATTCATTGCACTGGAGATCAAGTGATAACCTACTGAATGACGTGTTGTCTACGAAAATTCCGATTTCTTCAAGAGAAACTCGAAATTAATCTGATAAGACGAGAGTGAAACGTGAGTTGAATGTGTTCATCTCCAGAAACGTATAAGCGATTAATTCCCGAGGCCTACTGCTAACTGGAGTATTTTCGTTATTACCGGACGCCCATCGACGAAGGTAATTTATCGACAATGGCCCTTTAAAAAGTAGCCATGCACGTCTACTCCGCCAGCGATCGGAAGGGTGTTGAACATTTTTTCCCTTTTCCGTTTTCTTTTATTTTCGTCATTACCGGAACGTTACCCGTGGAGGATGTATGAGAGAATGAGATAATTTAACGGGGAACGGTGCGGCGGCAAGAGACGAAGAACGAGAAATAATAGAGGAGATTGCGTCGGGATGTGTGTGACGTGGAGACCCCCAAAAGGGGAACAAAAGACCCTAATGAAATTTTAAATCGCGGATCTAGGTATGCGTTTTATTCTCCCCCTTTTTATTGCAGTTGACTTAGTTTATTAACATTCGTAATTTTTGACAGAGTTTCGTGTATTTTTAAGTCAAAGTTAGCTAGACTGTAGGACTGAAATTAGGACTGTAAGGAAAAATTTATTATCCATATCCTAACCAAAAGACCATATCAAACCTGTTCACGGAACTCGTAAAATCACGCACTTATTTTTAGTGACTTAACGTTACATTTTATGCCCCCCCTGTAAACTGCATTTTTGAAAGCAATCTTTGGTGGGGTTTCCCGTTTAATGGAACGTTTAATAATAAGCGTAAAAATAATGGAATGACGATCAATTGCTATTATGCCGGCTAGACGTAATCGACTTTTAAATAGTATCGCAAAGCTGGACAAAATCGATGACATGAAAAAGCTTCAGAACCACATCTGGAAACAAAACGGGGAAAGTAACAAAACCTGATGTCGTCCTAATTGTCTTTGGCTAAAACGAACACAGAGCGAGGGAGACATACAACACGAAACAAAATTGAGGCGGCAAAAGCTTTTAGCGGCCGCATTACGGGCGACAAAAACTTTGTTCTCGGCACACTTCCTAAACATAACGATATATACAATTTTAGTTCCTAGTTTTATCGCGTGACGATATTTGCTCACATGAAAGCCGGTTTTTTCACTCCCGATACAAACCGACTGGTCAAAAGAAAAGTTTCACGCACAACTGCGACACAATGAAAAATGATAGAGAATTGATTGTATCTCGGTTCGGATTGTTTGCTTTATTCCACACTGTTGCTTTAAAGGGGTTCTTTCAATCCCTCAAATATACAAGGTGGTCCAGTTTTAAATGTCAATAATTCACCATTCGATAGCCCAAAAAAAATAAGTTGACATGTATTATGTCATTCTTGTAAAAACTCGTTTCTAAGAAAGAAACAGTCCCCCAAATTTCAGTTTAAAAAATCGTTGGAACTGTCAGACCATTGAAGCAATTTTGATCATATTTGAAACAATGTGAATATAATACTCATTATGTGATGTTGATGACGTTTCTCATAATTGTGTAGTGTCTTAAATTCCTTGTTCTATTTGGAACAGAAAGTATATCTGGCAAAATTCTTAACCGATACTTCGTTTACGAGATAATTGAGTTTTTACGTATCAAAACCCAAAAGACATTCATGCTGTCATTTTTTAGAAGAATTCGTTCCCAGGAAGATACTGCCCTCCAAAGTTCAGCTTCAAAAATCGTTATTTTTCGTTATAATTCTGAGACCGTTGAAGTAATTTTACGTTAGTAATTTATGTTAATTGGTACTTATAAAATTGATACTCATTACTTGACAAAGTAAGTTTCAAGCTATCCGTGTCGGTACAATAGAATTGGTTCACTTATTTTGAGCTACATTAAGTTTTATACCTCTGGACTTCGCTCAAAGGAATGATAATTGATTATTTAATTATTTATTTATTTAATCTTCTTTATTTTTAATTATGGTCCCAATAAGTTTGCTGTAACAAACTCGTAAAAGGAGTTATAGGAGATACATCTTTCTTTAAATTGAACAAAGAAATTCCAAGTCAAATATCCAGTCAGCGCAGAAAATCAGATAAGTAAGAGTGGAAAAACGAACACCACTCCCATGTGCATCTATGCTACTTAACAAGTTTGACAACGTCATTCACATCACATAATGTGCATTCATTTCATAAGGACTTATTCAAAATTTGATTAAAATCAACACAGTTATAGCAAAAAAATAATTTTTTTAACTAAATTTTGGAAAACTGTATTTTCCTTAGGAAGCGTTTTCCAGCAAAATGACACAATGCATGTCAACTTATTTTTTGATAAATTATCGGATAGTGGACTATTGACATTTAAAACTGGACCACCCTGTATAAAGTTTTCAGTTTTCTGATATACAGTTTTCCTAAAAAGAAGTACAATTCCTTGTAACTCATCACTAAATTTTTGACCGAAACAAACAAAAACATACACAATAATTATCAATGAGTTAGACAAAAAAACAATTCAAATTCTCTTCAGCACATAGTAAAACAGTGAATATTTGTTATAAAGTTTAGCTAATTGGAAGTTCTCTCGGTTTAACGTTTAGTAATGAGTTGCAAAGTATTGCATTTTTTTAGGAAAACCTAAATGCCTGGCAATAATTTGGCAAGAGGTAAAAAAATTAAGTTAGTAGCAAATGAATTATTAAAGTAATTGATACAGGGGTAACAAAAATACAAACTTTTATTTACGAGCCACAAGTAATTTTTATTATTTCCCCTCACAGTACTGTCATTGTACAGTCATTTCAGGGACACCCTGTTTATTTAAACTTCTCCAACTATGGACTTTATATATTTGAGGGTATGAACGAACCCCTTTAGAGCAACAGTGTAAAATAAAACAAACAATCCAACCTGTACTATCAAATAGGCTTATTTTTGAGATGTCAAATATCAAGCTAGCTCAATTTTCTTAGTCAATTGTCAACTCTTTTATATCAAAAATTATTTAGCAATATTCGGTTTAATTCCGACCTTATGCTCAATTTCAAAATTTTTGTTTGCTATTATTCGTTCAAGACATTATCTTGTCACTGAAATATTTGAAATATCTTTCGCATGTCAGTTACATATCCTTCGTTCCCTTTAAACGTACGAAAACAAACCCCCCTCTCAACGCGTATTCAAAGCTATGTCGAAAATTGTTATAATGAAATAACTTTATTAAGGGTGAGGGTGAAACCGACCGGCACATGTATATAATACAGGGAGTTTAGCGTATTGTTTTCACATGTTGCAAACTTCTTGTTCTCCCCCCTTTTGTTGTTATATCAAAGTGAATAAATTATACATTATAACGGGTAAACTTACCGCATTCGAATGTGTTTGGTCAGTCTTCAGCTCTTTGTGATTGGAGTACTGGACGTATACAGATCTGCCCCGAAGCTGCGCCACTGAACCACCAAAATATGACACCTACAGGAAACCGTAATTTATTTTATTGTTAAATTATAAAAGTAGTGGGAATTACCATGCTGGTAGCGGAAGCTTCATCTCCCATCTCCAAAAACGCTTGATTTTTGCCTTTAAGGACAAGAACATTGGTTACACGACCAAAAGGTAGACCCAAGTGGATGATTTCAGCTTCGCTGACATCAGATGGGATGTTCCTGATATGGATCACCCTGGAGGGTTTCCCTACGTTCTGCTCCAGCTTTACCTGTTGCGAGAAAACATTGTTAAAACCCAATCTAATTCTTAAAACGACTAGCCAAAGAGCTGGAGATAAAATATTCACCTCCAACTCGTTGCGCTCGCATATTTCCATTAAAACCCCCCGGGAGTCGGGTTTATATAGGGCTATACAACCGTTTAGTTTCCGGATAAAGCGGATTTGGTTGCCGTTATCTAAACTCGTCGCGGTTTCCCAAAAGCCAAGATGTTACGTACTAACTCCCTCGTAATACGAGTGGTCGTTATAAGAGGTAGTAATCATTAAAAAGTTCTGCGACCGCGAAGAACTGAATTGATAAAGTTCTATTGTGTATTGGTTGTTCGTTTGGATTACTACTGAAAAATAGGGCCCCTCCGATTGCAACGACGCAAACGACAATAGTCCGTGACTGAAGCTATTACTTGGTTGCCTCTAATCACCGCTCAGGTGTTGGCTAGACAAAAGTTGGTATAGATTTTCTTTATATCCGTTAATTATATTTGAAAAAAAAAAATGAAATTACACGGTAGGAGTATACTTTACAGAAACAGTTAACTTTTGCCAAGTTGCCACATCAACTTTGAGTAGCAGTGAATAATTAGCACTACACCTGCCCTTCGAGAACTATTTGGAAACCGCACTTAGTAATACAAAACTAACATAACCTCAATGAACTAAACCCTGCACTAGGTTAACCCTCGAGGTCTGGTAATAGGAAACCATGGCCGAAAAGTAAACCGAAGCCTACGGCCTAATACAACATTGCAACCAGCTAATGTTTATATAGTTGCATAAATACGTGGCCTTAATTGTTTCCTTCGGCTGCATAATGATGAGGCAATACCCCGGAGGAACGTCCGTTCGTGTTCACGCAATAAAATAGGTTATGAATATGTCAACGCAGGCCCATTGTTTATAGTCGGGAACGTTCTATATAGGATGGGTCCCGATTACTCCCGGGTACGGCCTGAATATGCGTCAAATGAGGGTCAAAACGATCTTAATGCTGGGGAATTATGCGGTGGTCAACCGGAATATGTCATTGTTTTGGAGATATATTGTTAATTGATGTTGTAATTGTGTTTAGCGTACATTATTGTATTACATGTTGTGGTTTTTTGAGCTAACTGTAACTGATAATGTTGATGATATCACTCAACAAAGACACAATACCAGACAATTCTTGACTAATGGTGGATACACCGTAGATACTTTTATTTTAAAATCATCATCACTTTGTGACTATGACCATCACATGATTCTATACAACAAAATACTTACTTTTTTAGCGTTTTCTTGATTGTTGTTATCGGCGTGGGTCGCTGAGGGAGCCATCACTGAGACACTAGATTGCGAAAGCAGTTCGTCACTACCTCTCTGAAACACAATAAAAAAAACACTAGATAAGATGTATTGGCGAGATAGATCAAATCGAAAGGAGTATTTTTCGAAGCGGGGAAAATATAAAAATCTGATGGATTTAGTAAAGGATTTACGAGACGGAAGGTCTTATAAATATAGAGGACGACTACAAATACGTCGACGGTTCACAAAAGAGCCAGATATTTCATATTTGGCTTGCAGGACTAAAAAGGATTCCTTTAGGTTGTATGTACTAGCTCGGCTCGATGAAAAACTGATCCCTCGTTCGATTTAAACGGTCCATTCAAGGGAAATCTTTCAGATGCAGATGTAAGCACTTGTTAAGACCCGGATTATAAATGGCTTTGGATTTTCTCTGTAAGGACTTGTAGAATATAAAATATTGGAATTTAGGCTGTATGGATTTCGGTTCTGGTTAAAAAACAATGCATAGGCAAAGTGCAAAGAAATATGAAAAGAAGAAATTTTAGCGGCTGTAAATTTAGGACGTCAGGCGTACATCCTCTGAAGGTTTAGAATATATACGTTCACTTTGAAACCGATCTCTTTTCGCTATTTTTGCATCCGGAGCACACTTTTATTTACTTAAATATAGTCAAAAGGCTTTTACCCTTGCTAGAGGCGCATATTGAGAACGATCTCGGAAGAGAAACGCGCTCCGTGCTTTGCCGGCAACTTCGTGTAAATTTATCATCCCCCTTTTTGAGGTCAACCCCTTTGCGACACGAAGTTTTCCCTAGTTGCATACATTTGCCAACAAATAGGTGATTATTGCATTGACAAACACTTTTTTACATACACACCCAAGACAAAACTTTCAGGTTTCAGAAAGAAAAACACAGAAACAAAGAATGCGAATAAGCTTTTAACAAAAATATACATATCGGTGGCTTTATCGGCGGAAAGTTCGCCGAGGAGTCAACAGTTTGAAAGCAAAATTTCGTTTTCCTTTTTCCAGGGGACGCGGCAAACTTCCGAACTGAACTAGAAAGGTGAGCGTGTTGACTTAAAACTCCTTTTCGTGACTGGGAAACGCTGTTGCTTCCATCGTGCTGGAGGTATTTTGAATAATAACGCGGCAAATGGGCCTATTCAAACGCTAATGTAACGTCTGTTACGCCTGAAAGGGCTAGCGGGAGTTTTGGGAGTTTGAAATTCGATTGTTAAACTCGTCTAGCTAAACTCGAAAAATTTTTAAGTTACAGTTAAACAAAATTAATTTTTATTATACCAACCAACTGACAATTTCTATAAAACTCTAAAATTCACAAGCCTCCTCGCTACACTTATCTTCATGAATCACCAAGTAGTCTCCTAGAAAGTACCGTCCGCAATGACGACATTCCCCAAGAACATCGCTGGTATCCTCCCTCAACGAACAATACCTGGACGTACTCCCCATCGAGCTGGAGGTAACCGGCTGTGGAGACATTGGCCTAGAACCAGCTGGACTTCTTGGAAAAAACCTGGGCGACATAGGCCTAGAATTGATCACTCTGGGCGACTTTGGTCTGAAAACAGCCCTAGCTTTCACGGTGCAAGTGCTTCGGCAATCATAGGGGGTGTGAAAAGTGAACCTTTTGGGTACGCGCCCCTGCACTTCCGCGTCTTCAATAGAACCACCTGAATTCACCTGCGAGGGGGTGACAATTTTGAAGAAGGTTCTTTTCACCCTAGGCTGGCTGGTTGGTTTCAGTTTGGTGAAAATTTCGAAATTTTCTCGGTCTTGTAGAGCGCCGAATACTTCATCAAAGTGATGTTGCAGCACTTCGTCGTTCATTGCAAATTTTAAATTATACAGTCAAATGATTAGTTTTAGCTTGATGTCAAGCCAATATTTTTGACAATAATCAACCACATTGTCAAATGTCTTCACATTTCCTCTGTTATGATAAATTAACCGTCTTTATTTGGACCCTCAATAACAGAAAACCATACAAATTTGTCTCGGAAGAGAAAGTCCATTTAAGTATAAATGATTAGCGAGATTCTATCCCCTTTCCTTTCTTCGACGAAACCTGTATTAAATGGCCATAATCCAGGATTTGGGGGCTCGATAATAACGAAACGGGCAAACACAAAAACCCGACTATTAAGGGCGACGTTCCTAAATCAGCAATCCGCGAATATCCACGCCGGAACGAGACAAAAGTGGAACAAATGTAAATGATGTCCCGGAACGACGGGAGACGCACGAAGAAGGAGCCGCTGGTGCGGAAAAGGCGAAGGATTTATGTTCTGGATTCAAGGAAAATCCGATTGGAGACGAAGGGCTCCCCCGAGGAGTTAAATGCCTCGCGGTCCCGTTTTATGCGAGCTCTATTTTTGATTCGCCCGAACGGTATCGAGATAAATTTGCATATGTCGACCGAGCTGGCATCTTTTTTCGACCTGGTTCTCATGGTCACGTCATAACCAGACAGAGATAAAAACGTAAACTTAACAAAGTCGTTTTGTTTGTAAACGAGTGAAACTGAATCGTGACGTTGATCGTTTACCAGATACCGTCAGGACCCTTTTAAAGGCCCTTTAAAAAAAAAAAAACCACACAAAAAGATAGGTAATAATCGCCAGAAAGAGTGCTGAAAAAACCCACATCCCTTTATATTAATTAGCATTCAGGGCCTGACTTTAAGCACATTTTCTCGTAATTTTCCGTAATCCCGCACCTCTCAAAAACCGAGATTAAACGTCGGGGTCGTTAAAAGGACGAACTTTAAAAAACCCAGAGTTGTTAACGATGACGATTAAACTTAATTATATTTGCATCGAGCGTTTAGAAGAGCCCTAAAAAGGCGTTTGTACATGGAGGGACAGTACACGTTTAGTATTTTCTCTTTTCTGATTTTTTCCAGGTGATGAAACTAAAGACTGTAAATAATGAAATTAGGCTAATGTACAATTGTACAATAAACCGCAAATCGCCCTTTACTCTCGGAAAGTCGAAAACGTAACTTTGCGCCGTCTCGTTTATTTAAACTTTTATAGGTACATATGCTTGTTTGTAAACTTGCAAGCCCCAAACAAAAAGTACTTTCCGAACCTTTTTATTCCCAAACAAATGCCTTCTAAAAGTTTCGTTGTCATGGCTTTTTTCCACTATTCAACGGTTTTTCTACCTTTGCAACTCATTAGAATAACTTCAATGCTCACTTCACTGCCTTGGATTCAACTTTATTGAAATTACAACAGGTGGAATTTAAATAAAGCTGAAACTTCAGAGTTTTTCTATAGTGGAAATGTTATTCAAAATATCTTACTATGCGAATATAGGCAAATAGGTTTCAGGCTAAAGCTTAAAGCCGTATTCGTTTTTTCTCTCCATGGAGCGAGCAGAGGAGATGTGACATCACGATAACGTAATTTGACAAAACCATAATTTGACCAACTGTCAAGTTACGTCACTGTGACGTCAGTGGATGCGTATTCTTGAAATGAGAGAAAGGAGTTACCAAGAGAGAAGTATTCAGAATGTGACACAAACCTGCTCTTGTCAGTTTCTTCTGACACATTCTATCAAAACTCCCCTTGAGAGTACTCTGCTTCCTGTAAAAATTAATTGTAGTAATTGAAAATCATACTTGACACTTGACAATTTGCACATTTACTCTGGAGTAAATCTGACCAGTTAAGTTGATGAAATGTTTCAATTAATTAGCAACTTTAGTGCAAAACTAGTATAATTGTATATCCTGCTCTATCAAATGGTATTGAAGCAAGATCGTTCAGAGATTTGCACTAAATTTGTAAATAGAAAACAGAATAACGTAATTTTTGACATTATGTGTCCGACAACAAACATGACGGATGTTCGTCAGTCACGTGATCTAGTTAGAGAAATAGTGTCACATCCCGTGCATAAATCTACTATTTTACTTGACCTCAACATATTTTTCCTGTCTAATCCCATCAGTACTTTAAGGAGAACTTAGTTGAGATAGTTCTTTACCAATTTTACGGCCAAATATAGCATGACAAAACATAAACATATCGGAAACCTGATGATGCGCAAAGCCCCTTCCAATATTTAACGATAAACGGAGAAGTTAAGTTAAGCAAAGTGAACTCACCCATCGGGCACGTTTTGTCGCCGGTCTGACTAACATAACAGCACGAAAATACAGCAAAAATCTTGAAATTTTAAAAAATTTACATGGATTGCAATAACAGCCGACACTAAGAGTTTTCAAAAATAAATGTCAATTGTTGAAAATCAATTTTGACGTAAGACAGGTTGCAATCAAGCACTCTGCAAACTGTGTCTATTTCACTCGCACATTAATAAAAGACAAAGAGCCAACTTGATCTAGTTTGAAGTCGTAGAGATCGCTGCGTGTGAAATAAAAACCATAGAGCATGTTAGTTACTAGACCATACACAACTAGTTATATAGCCCTAAACCATTTAGCGTTTAGAGTTTTAGACTAACCTCCTTACTGGTTAATTACTATACAATAAAACATGAATTGTTACTCCTGAAGATATTAATTTGACATACCTATATTTTTTACTTTTAAAATTTCCTTTCCCCTTTTTTTTAAATATAGAAGTGTTCATGGTAGAGAATTCCCGTAGGATTTTTTGGGTTGACGTTTGATTGACGCGCGGTGGATTACCTGGCACGTGTTTATAAAAGGCCACCGAAAGAAACAACCGACGATCGAAAAAACAAACGCGCATCGCGTATAAAACGTGCATGTGCCCGCCATCTGCGAACGTCTAATGGCATCAGGCTGTTGTTTCAGGAAGTCGAACCAATCAAAAATAGATTTGATGCTAATTTGTTTATTATTTAGACCGGTTTGTTCCTAGACAATTTTAATAGCAAGAAAAAACTAGATTTTAGCCAATAATAGTGGACTGAAAAAAACAAATTTTATTGTGACTAATTTTAAGATGCAAAAAGTTTCTTGCAATTAGTGACTGTAATCGAGTTTAGTGAAAAACAAAAATTCCGTGAGGAGACTATCTAAGAAACTTCTATTTTCCTTATTTTCGGTTTCATTAATTTCATTGTATAATGGGGGGTTTCAAAGAAATCCAATTATTATTTTCCGTAATAACGATGATACCGCTTTGAACTAAAACTCTGGACTAACTGGAAGGGGATAAATTTGAATCGATAATATAAATTCGCGGGTCTTACCGGAAAGGTAACTTTTTATCAGAAAATGAAAACATTTCCTTAACGTTTTTAGCAAAAACCACTCTCGTTCAACACGTTGCACTTCCATACAAAATGTATCCTTTTTTTATTGGGGCATATTCGATAGCATTATCGGTAATTGTCGAGGACGTGTGCTTGCGCTTTTTGGATTATTAAATCGCTTTCATTTGGATGCTCTCATTCGAAAATCGAATAAATGCAATCGGATTTTTCTGTGTAAACAGCAGCATCTGTCAGTTAAGTACTGGCAACCAAATAAAACTCTCTGCCTTGATAAAATTAAACGAAATTAGTGACTTTTGGAAACCACTTTGTCAATCTTCATTAAGATTTGATTGAAGCAATCACCTTTCAGGAATGATTTTTTCCTCTCTCGAACTAGGGAGGGTGGTTTGATTGGCGTAACTGTATTACCACCAAAGTTACAAACAAGATTCTGATTCAAAGTTAGTAACAGAAAGATAATTTTAACTGTGATTTGTAGGATATAATAAATAACAGCTTTTAGTATGGGAGAAGTACTTAAAACCGAGTTTAGACTGCATAAAACAATAGCAACAGACCGTCCTTGTCGACTTTAAACTTGGACGGTCGTCAAAACATTTTGAATCGTAAACTTTATTATGAAACTCCACTTTTGATGGCTTTTGGCAAATCGATAAGCTGCGAAACAACGAAAACAGCCAAACGCAATCTCGACACTCGAATTTTATTATTATTTCCCAAACAAATAATAATAATTCCAGAGTGCAAAAGTTTCAATTAATCCCGACGAATCGGTTTTGCCAGATTACGCCCGACATGAAATGAAACTTCATCACCCAAAACAGAAAAAGAATAAAAGTTGAATTTTCTCCGGACAGACGTTGCCGTTGCGTTATCAAAAATAAACTCTGGAAACAATCCGGCTATTCCAGAAATATCGTCTACCTGTCCGGAAACCGGTGGTAGCTTCTGTTATCGGGGATTTTCAGACGTCTTTCTACTCCCCGCCAACCCCCCGAACTTTATATTATTTACGTTTTTGAAATGTCGGATTTATTTTGTTCGGAAGTTGGGATGTACGTAAGACGATTCGAAAATTAATAACGAATCGGAGCCCAGGCGAAGTTTTGAGAAGGATTGGAGAAACTTTTTAATGAATCCACAAAATTAACAAACTTAGCAGTTTTACAAACCCTTATCATTACGTTAATATTGCTGTTTTAATTTAAGTTGGGTGAATTAAGTTAGTGTACTAAAAATTGTTAAGAAGTGTCAAATTTTATAGAGAAAATCAAACAAACGTCACAACAAAACCAATGTTGCCAAAGTGGGAATTGATGGAGAGAAATTGTTGGAGAAAATTTTTGCATATGAATATTGACATATTGGTCACGTGACATTAGAGCCACAAAATCCAGTTTAAACTGTCAAGAAAATGCAATTTTGCAATATCAGAAAGATGTTAAAATGATCACGTGAAGGGGATAGAGATGTGAAGTGAAAAAACAGTTTTATTACATTAATTAACAGTCTCAAAAATGTGCTAAAACCTTATAACGAAACCAATATCTCAAAATTCATTATTTCCACGATATTAGATTTAAAACGTCAAAACGTCGATAAGCTGGACACCTGTTTGATTAAACTGAATAACATGTATCACACATTATACCCAAAAATCATTCGTATATAATTGGCAATGGTCATTGCTACCAACGCAACCAACGTCAAATCAACTTGATTTTTGTGAAAATAGTCTTTCAAAATGTGTGACATCATCCTAATTTTGATAAACACTTTCTGAAAAACTCCGTATATCAATTGTGTTTTGTAACTTTAAAATTTTCATATTTAAAAGTGAGTTACTTTTCATCTCAATTTAACTGGGGAGTTTTGAAAAATGAAAGAAAAAACCAAATAAACTTAAACTGGAGCCTTATTCAGCTCGTCATGGGCAACTAATTTCTCTAATTATTGTTCCTCTCGCTTAAAACAGCCTTTCCAAACAGGGCAGGTAGCGGAATTTTTCTATTCCCCCGCAATTAGTTCTTTTTTAAACATCAAACCCGTTTCGGCTCGGTGGAAACAGACGGAATTAAGCTACTTTATAGCAAACTAACTACATGTACAATTTAATTAGCACGCTCGCTGAAGCTTAATTGGCTCCACGTTCGACTTATCGAATTATAAAATTAGTTTTAGAGGCGAGCTCAGCCGAGTCGAGATTGAATATTGCTGTTTTATCAGCTCGTGTAATAATGCGTTAGAGCTACACGTTGCCGCAAACGCAAACTTGGCAAACACACCGAAATCTAAACAAAATTTAACACAATATCCAACGAAAACGTTGTGGATGCAATTTCAGGAAATTAAATCGGGAGAACAATGGCGCGCTCCTCTCCTGCTAAAGCTAGACAAGGCATGTTTTCCTTATTATAGGAGAGCGAGAGAGCAATCGATACGGCAACTAGTTGATTTCGAAGCGATCCATCTGGATAAGAGCCTCTTATGCAAACCGGAAACCTGGAATTATCTTCCGAAGCTCGGGGAGACTAAAATTTTAATTGGATCCGAAAAGAAAGTGCTCGACTGGAAGATTGCCTGGTTATGTTTATACCCTTTTTATTAGGTGATTTGTTCCAGACGGTTTTCCATAAACAACCTCGATTAAATTTTAATTTTTCCCCGTTTTATTTCAAATCGGAAATTAATACTCCGCATCAAAAACTATAGTGTGGTCTAGTGTAACGCGACTATATCGAATCAAAAAAAGCAATTTCATAACCTTTATTAAAATGAACAGCGAAAACATATTGGCTTATAATATTAATAAAGCGCAATTTATTGTATTTGCTTGGGTTTAATTAACACAGTTTTAATTAAAAAAAATACCAAAACATCATATGAACAGTCGTCCCAAGTCCATTCAAATATTGAATATTAATAAACTATGATCGGGAATGATATATGGGGTCAATTTAACCACTGTTAATAACTAGAGCTCGAATCAGCTAAGAAAAGGCCACAGGCGTCATCAAACGATGATGTCACGATCTCTGTACGTCTCGCTTTAAATATTGCTGCTCTCGTTACTTTCCAAGTTGTTGCAGCCAGTCAGTGGCGTGCTATTATTTTATCAGTAAAATGAAACATTTTCGTCGTTTTTAATAAAGAAAATAAAAGACAACAAGTTTTTCAAAGGAATGGAAACTCCTTCTGCTTCTTTCTTCATAAATTGTAAGACGTTACTGACGATTTCACGGCCTTGGCTGTATATGATAACACCTTTCTTTCCAACCTTTTTGAAAGACATTTTGACAAAATAACGTTTTTTATTCATAACACTATGTGAACTTCAACTGCGACCATCAACAATACAACCAAAACACCAGACTAAAACGGAACCTAACCTAACCCCCTAAGTCTCCCTGTCCGCCACTACATTTTTTTAAACTTGGCAACACCGTTTAGAGTGCCGGCTAGTAAAAGCATATAAAAAGGTCCAAATGTCCCTGGCCGCTGCCGCATCTGTTTTAATTGTGTCCAAGTAAAAACCGTACTACGTTGCCAAGTGGCTTTTTGACCGCTTAACAATATATTTTCGGGAATATTTTAATAGGACGCCTCTGATTATATCTAATGCGACGGCAACTGTAGAAGGAGAAAGAAATAGTTTTAAAAACTGCGTCATTGATGATGCGGTGGCCTTTTCTCATCTGATTCGAGCTCTACACAAATAGACAAAAATTGTTTTTTAATATCTGATGGTTAAATTGATTCTGTTTTAATCCACTATTAGAGCTTTTTAAAAAAATTTCCAATTACACTTTTGACAAAAACTGCATTTTTCGAATTTTTAACAAGTTCTCTTAAAAATGTTACAAAATTAATTAAACTGGCTAATTAAACTGTTAAACTGGCCTCTGTAGCTTTTTCATGTTCAAAAAAGTGCTTTTTTATGCTTATTCCAACTGATAAATGACCATATCGCCCCTCTAGCAGCTCTTCAAGTTTCCAAGATAATGTAATTGACTTAAATCATACTCTAATATACTTAACATTTAAGTAATAAGTGTCAAGGTACTACTTTTCGTAAAAGTCACTATCAAAACAGTCAGTCCTACAGAAAAAAAGCATTAAACTAAATGTACGATTGTTCTTTTTTTGTTACGTCATTTCTTTTAGGCAGATGAAATTAGCACATTTTTCAATACAGTTTACACTTCTCAAAAATTTAATAAAATTAACAAATTTTGTTAATTTGGGAGAAGAAATTACTTCATAATAGTTATAAAACAATACAATTTTATACTAACATTACCATTTTGATATTATTAGAGTTTGAAAAAAATCGAGCAGCTGGTTGTCTGTAAAACTTCCAGGAAGAAATCGTCGTAGGTAAGGACTTTTCCGCCGGAACGTAATTGGTCCGCGTATAATGTTTTATATAGAGAAGAAGTTAAACTCCCGTTTTATTTCCTCTTTTTAAGCTCAAATAGATAATGCTTGTCGACGATCCCCGAGCTTACTTAATGCCCTCCACTGTCGAGGAAATTGCATTTTATTTGGAAAATACGAACAGCTTTGATGCTAAAAGTCAGTTTTCGCGTTTGCTAATCTAAGTTTTCTTTTTCGAATTGTCGGTATGAAAGTTTAGCTTATTATATAAAAGTGTAAATTTGCAACGACCGTAGAGTCGAGTGAGTGCTCAAAATGCAATTAAAACTGCGAAATTGTAGGAAACAAAATTGTTTAAACAACACCGAGGTCCCCGCGCTGTTAATCTCATAAAACAACAGATGAAATATTAGTATTTGCGCAAATGCGTTTTGTGCAAAACGGCGTCGATCCGTAAACAAAATCGTCCAATTAAATATTTATGAATACCTCCTAATTTGTTAAATTTGCAGTTAGGAAAAGGTAAAACTGCAAACTCCTATGAATGAATCTAATTAACGACCCAAAGGAGAGGCATATTTTAATTAGTTCAATTAGCGTTAAAAAACCGTTTGCTAATGACACACTTTTTTTCGCTTTGAACGCGTTAGTTTCACTTTTTCGAGGGGGTCCTTTTCACCGAAGAGGCTTTTAATTAATCCAAATTTAATTATCAAAAATTATTTGAAATAAATTATGATGTATTAGAAATTTGCTAGTTTCAATGAACTGAAAGGTTGAAAGTTCTTGTTCAGCTTGTTTTATTGTTTATACATCTTTAAGAAATGCTTCTCAACTTACTACTTTTTTGGAAAAATAATAAAAATTGTTCTGGTTTTTGTTTTGTAAAAGAAATAGGCCTCTCTGAAACAGGTTAGGCCTGCAATACTATTATCACTTCTGTTCGACAAAAAGCCCATTTTGGATTTTTCTTCAATAAAAGTGCAATATCCGGCTTTCTGTATTGTAGAAGTTAACGTCAGTATAACATGTGTGTGTGTGTGCAGGCCATAATCGGATTGTTACTGCGGTCATTACCGAGCCTCGCAAGCCTTTATCTTTGATAGAGCCCATTTTAATGCAGTGCAGGTCTAATTTCAACCATGTTTGTTCGCAATTACGGGTTGAAACTGAGACCCCCGAATCGATCGAAAAACCAGATAAAAGGCAAATTAAGTTTTTAAAGGACATCGACGTACGGAGAATAAACGAGAAACACGTAGGGGACGAAACGCAAACCTTTCCGAAACAAATTGTCCGGCCCTTTTTCGTCCTCTCTCCCTATATCGTCGAAAACGAATTGGAAACGGCGGAGAATTGCTTGTTTCCGAACTAGGACGCAATGTTTCTGGTCTTCTCTCCTTTGAAAAATTGAATACATAAAGGGAACAGACGTGCTAAAAAGGTAAAAACCGTTCGGAACTTTAAAAGTTTCATTCCCCTTGGAATACGGGTCTGTTTTCGATCGGTCGTCGACTCTAACCGAAACAATACATTTCCGAACCTGTACGTTGTAGGCAGACACAATTTTACTAACAAAATTACATTGTTTTAAGTTGACAAAGAAATTCCATTTATACTCGCTGTAGTGTTTTAGCTGACGTAGTTTACTCCAAAAAGACAAGATTCTTATTCTTTTCATTACAAATAGCTGAATGAAAACTGTGTTAGCATTGTAATATTGACACTACTATTAACAGTTTGACATCCATAAGAATATTATTTACCGGTAAGGTAAAGTAAAATTGGAAAAAAAGTTCAGTGTAACAGGAATCTTGCCTGTGGTTTGAAATTTAAGCACCCTGTAACTCAGTTATTTTTGGGAGTTCAGGGAGGTTGAAGCACTCAAATTAAGCATTTTGAGCTCGTCTTTCCAGTGGTGTTGAGCAAAAATTTCTATCTGAAAAGTTGCGTACAGGGTGATCAAAAACACTCAATCACCATATTTTCATGTACACCCTGTACAGTGGAAGCAAACTTACGATGCTGAGCTAAGAAATTGAATAGAAACATTTTTGGTGTCTTGCAAATTTTTGTAATTTTTAAGCTTTTCGAGTTATTTAGAAAAAACTGGTTTGGTGCAACAAATTTTCAAATCAGTTGAAGTTATGGTTTGAAATTTGAACAACCTATAACTTGGTTATTTTGGCGAGTTCAGGGTGGTTGAACCACTCTAGAGGGGTAGAATAATAAATTCTATTTAAAAAATTGCGTACAGGGTGACAAAAAATTTCCTGGTAAAGTAGTACAGTATTTACCTATCACTAAGAAAAATACAGAGAGTCTTTTCCAATCCAATATAGCAATAATTAACTTAAAAAATTAGTTGAAATTTAATCGTTGTAAATGCAATTTAAAATTTTTCACTTTGTATCAAAAAATATGAAATCACAAAGTCCTTTCCCCGCATTTTGCCGTCGGGCAATAAAGCATTTTATAAAGTTTTATTAAGCGGTAATTGGAAAAGTAGGTAATTCGTTATTGTCCCGACGTCGCATCAAATAAAAACTGAAAACATACAAAAGAGGGGGAGAGAGCTTTTTGCATTTCGTTTTGTTTCAGAGTTAATTCAGTTGCCGCATTGTTTTCAGCTTAATAATATTATATAGAAAAATTACCATTTCCACAAAATCACTTTCATGATTCTTGTTCGGTCTGCGCATAAATATCGCCCCTAATCTGTCCAACTCGTATGAACACAAAGAATAAATTTTCATTTCCATCGCATGGCGGCAACAATTTGTCCACAATTAGTGCATTTTAAATGCACCCTCGCATGCAGTTCCGAGGACACAGGTCTTTTTCTGCTTCTCCGTAATTACACGTTTTTTTTTTCTGATTTGTTTAATCTGTGCCAGCTTACATGGAACCTATTAGATTAACCTGAAATCCGAAAACAAAGTGGCCCTAATCCATTACCAGTTTTCTGGGCAGCACTAATTTAGTTGAGTGGCATAGAACATACTTTTGTGTACATTGTTTACTCACTACCAATTTATTTATATGCCTCTAACCCTTTAGTTCATAAATCAAAAAGTGATTCTGACCTTTGTGTCAGTTTAAAAATAAGTATTTACTTAACAAGTGTGGAAAGTGGTATTTTTGGTAAAGCAGTTAAAGTTAAAACTTTACCGCACTCTTTCCCACCTGTGTTAGGTACAAAATTTGTCCTAGTAGTATCAATTTTCGATAAATTGAACGAAAATGTGTAGTTTCTGTTTGAAAAAATCGATCAAAACACGTCAGT
This sequence comes from Ips typographus, assembly GCF_016097725.1. Classification (NCBI taxonomy): domain Eukaryota; kingdom Metazoa; phylum Arthropoda; class Insecta; order Coleoptera; family Curculionidae; genus Ips; species Ips typographus. Next base: position 12,079,924 of record NC_138425.1, on the reverse strand, counting down.
TACAGCAAGTCCCTGAAATTATTATTTGAGCAAAAACTTGGGCCACCGTGTTGGGTCATACAGGGTGTCAAAATGTCAGTTGCATTTTGGCTTACTTCAAAAGATTTAACTTCTTAACTAGTGCCATTATTAGTGTGGTAGATGTTTTTCATCAGAAAATTAAATTAATTAGAAAATTTGTATTTCTTCAAATAATTTTTTTACCTCCCTGTGTAGTTATGTAGTGTATAATTCTTCTCCAGAGTTTCCATTTTAACAGCTCAAAAGACGGTTATTTTGTTATAGTTACAGTGTGTATAAGTACATCAGCTTGCAGCCTTTCAAATCCTCATTTTTGCACCCTGTAGAGCAACACAAACATTTCAATTTAGACTTATTTTTACGGGAAAAACATATTAAACTAAAACTAAAAAATAAAAATGCGAATTTCGAAAAGGTGCACCGAAGTAGGAAAAATAACACTAACCTACCTTCTTGTTTGGTTTTATACACTCTGTACAATTTTTAACTGAGTTAAACCAACTTAATTAACCCACCCAAGTTGAAAAAAAGTGCTCTGGCGGTAATAATCATTGTAGGTTTTAAAGGGGGGCCAATAAACAGCGTATGTTTGCAATATTCCCCAACGTTAAATTTGCACATTATGAGCGCGGTTCGCAGTGTAAACAACGCTGTTTGCGCGTTCATATTTTAACTAGCTTTGGAAAAAAACAAATAAAAACCGTTATTGGTGTGCCGTGTTGAAAAAAAAAACGGGATAAAGCAAATTTACTTAATTGACGATCGGTAAACGGTACGCCAATGTGTTTGTTTATGACGGGGTTACCTGTGTATTTGTTTTGTTGCGCACGTCAGCTGAATTTTGGTTGTTGGCAGAGTGAGACATGAAGCAAAATGGGTTAGACTAACAGAGAAAGAAAAAACAGTTACAGTGAAACGTAAATGCTAATAATAATAAAGTACAAAACGAAAATCTCAGGTTCAAAATAACAAATCCATCATTTTCATAACAATGATATCGACAGATATCTTTAAACTACTAAATCAAATACAGTGTAATGGATCTACCGGGTGTTTAAAATCAGAATAGGTAAGTAACTTTCAGTGACTTTTTTCTGTCGGATTTAGAACTAAACTCACTTTAAACTCGGTTTTAAAAAAGCAAGGTGATGTTCATCTTCAAAATGTTGTGTTTTTTCCGAAAAATTGTCCAATAATTTTCATTCTTTGTAATCCATGTTTAGTACCAATTTGCCTCAAACAAAATTAGGACGTTTAATCACCTGTACAAGATTTGATCTTCGCCCTTTCTGTCCTAATCTGGCAGACAAAGGGGGGGTTTATAGACGGTTTTCCAAGGGGGGGTGTGAGCAAACAAGCAAAAAATGTCAGCCTAAGCGGCGTAAATACCGATACAGCGGTTTTTTTCTTTGTCTCTTTGCTGAGTTGAAAGCAAACAGAAAGCGTACCCGTAATAATGTACGGCATGAATTATTAAATTTCAGCAGGAGGGGAAAAAATGGCGTCACCTGGAAATGAACGCTTTACGGGTTATTTTTCCGCCCCTTGTCAAATATACAATCTTAATCGATAATTATTCCGCAACATAAGAATAAGCGGAGTAAGAATTTGCAAATATTTATTGGTTATATCTCAACGCCGCACCCGACTTATTTTGAGGCCCCTTTCCGAACGCGTAATCGGCTTAGAACACTCTAAATCATTAGCAATGCAAACAAAGGCCTTAAGAGCTGCAAGAGACCAAGCCGGAGACGACTTGAGGTGTACCTTTTGCGGAAAAGATAACCGAGAAACCTTGTCTATAAGACTGTGATGAAATGCTGATGCTCTCCTAAGTGTTTACGTTTACTTAGGATCGTAGACGAGGTCAGATTTTGTCGCTCTATATTGGCAGAGGTATTGCTCCATCGTGTTGTTGAGAATATTGTCTAATAACCAGAAGATTCTTAAGTTAAATATTGAGAGAGTTGATGAAAATATAAAAACGTCCGTTTTTTCACCAGGAACTATTTTATGGTGTAGTCTTCAATTGTACTAAACAGTCACTTAAGGGAATCACACATTTGTTATCAAAAAATTGAATAACAAGGTGGTCCAAAACAGATTTTGGTTGAAAAACCAAGAAACATGAGGTTTTATAAATACGAGGACGTCGGATATATACAAGGGGATACGGAGAAAAATAAATATCGTAGTTCAAATTGAATTTCCAGGAGTGTGTCGGCTTCAAATACATTATATACATGGATTCCGCATTCTGGAAATAAATACCGTTTCCGGCCAGACAGGATGCATTGTTCGTTTGGCGAACGCCGTTGGAAATTAAACGGTGAAAAATATGTATTTCCGACTGCATTTTCAGGCATTAAATAGAAAATAAGAGAATTTTCTCCAATAAAACGAGTTTGTTATTATGCAAGGGCTAATTGCCAAGGCGCTGCCTTAATGTTATGTAGTGAGTATAACCTGGAATATTGCCATATTTTGTTCTAAATGCTTTTGTAAAAAGGGAAACGTAATATACACGTTTATGCTTTTAATGTAGCATTAGGAAACAAATCAAAGGTGTACTAGTTAGTGCTGAAAATAATGACAAAATGTTTTAAAGACAATTAACTGCATAAGAAATAATTCCAACATAATGACATCCATACCGATAACAAGAGTGGAAGAATGCAGCTCACTGTATCTGTAATTACTTACCAACAAGTAGCAATTACGGTTTACGCCAGCCCATTTATATTTCACTGGATCATGTGACTCACCTGAAATGAAACACACAACTTATTAATAACAGAGAAAATAATTACAATAACTTTGCTGAATTAATAATTCTTCTAGCCTACATAGTTATGGAAGAAGAATTGAAAACAAATTGCCTTATAAACTGTTTTCCACCATGCAGTTTATGCATAATCCAGTAGTTTACGTCATTTTCTTATCATAATTTCGATCCAGGTTCACTGAGTCGAAGACCTATTTGCATTGAGACGATTACATAAAGAAACTATTTATATAAAAGTGACATAACTAGGCCACCAAATGTTGGAGTACACTCACAACAACCAGAAAGGTGGTGGTAAACGGGTTATGAATATTCAAGCACCTTCATTAAGTGATTTTTACGGGGACAAAATAATGAAGTTTGTAATAAAGTGGAAAAGGTTTACCACAAGCCTAAAAGGTTATTAGTTTTTATACGTCCTTTTTGAAAGCCTATTAATATAAGTAAGCATTTTCCTTAGCTTTGACGTCTCTATATTTAAATATTTCTTTTCAGAGACAGAAAGCCAATAATGTTTTATGAAAATCTGTTTTGTGGAATTAAGTTTTTGAGTTCAAATCGTGTTTTAGAAAAGTTCTTACTGCACGGTTTGCAAAGAACCAAATATGTTAGAAATAGACTTGTTCTGCGTTATTCAATTTAGTACAAAAATGGAAATATATAAAATCTGATAGAAAGGAAAGAGTGAACAGCAAAACATTAAGACAGAAGCAGTGAAAAACTGATTTTAGAGATACTATGTTTGTTTACAGGAAGAGGAAATTATCGTTCTTACATATTTCTATTAGAAACTGAACAACAGTTTTTAGCTGGAAGGTTCACTAGCGGCGAAACCGTCTAACCTATCAATCCATGTTAAGAACTTTTTAGAAAGCTCATTCCATTGACTCTCCATTGATGTATAAAACTCTAGCAAAAATAATGCAATTAAGAGGGTTTTTGAATATTAAACAAAAGGATACACCAAAAAAATTGAACAAAGTTGACGCCCTCTAGTGGCCAAACGGTACCACTAACCAACCGACTTTTCTACGTAAAGGGAAAGCTCATTTCATTGGCTGTCCATCGACATATAAAAGTAAATACAAAGTGTTACAAATACGCGTGTTATTTACGGTTTACAGACAGGGTGCCCCAGAAACACTTTTTGACTGGTTAGGTCTAATTTGACCCTGGAAAATTAAGAGAACACGGTTACATGAGCCACTACTACTACCCTTTACAACCTACTACGATGTAATGCACAGAAATTTCTTGAAAAACCGATTTTGCAAATGACAATTTTCGTAAGGGTCAAATTTGCCTGAAACACCACCACTATTCCAATGGGTTTTGCGTTATGTTGGCCACTTAGTGCAAGCGAAAATCGATTTTAATGATTTTTTTCTACAGTTTTGCTGCGGATGTAAATTTGACACTCACTGTGTTTGTGTCAAATATCAGGGCCGTACCTGAACGATTTAAAAAAAAATCCCTCAAAGAAGTTAGAGTGGTTACAGTCAAGAAAAACGTTTAGTTAGCTTTGGAGCCCTCTGGCGGCCAAACGAAGCACCCTATTAATACAAACGGCCTTATTTTTGGAAAGCCCGTTATATTTTCTATCTATCGACATAAAATGTCTATACAAAGTGTTGCAAATAAACGAGTTGTTTGATAATAAAGACAGTTTTGACTGAATTTGACAGCTACTACTTTAACCTTCAATAACTCGAAGGGATCAATTTAAAGAATACATTTTTCAAATAAGTAACCTAATACAAACTGACCTTAATTTTGAACGGAGAATCAGACAAAGTTATAAGAATATGGTGTTTTTTGACCATCCTGTATAATATATTTTATCGTTTCTCTTCACCCACTCTTAGAACAAACCTTGTATAACACGACAAAACACAAAAACCAAGAAAAACACGTTTCCTGATATGCACAAATTAAAATTATTGTTTTGGAGACTGAAAATATTAAATTTCACAAAAAACGGTAAATATCTCAGAAACGGATACAGAAAAGTGTATGACCTTAATACACGAAATATGTCTAGAATTTGAGGTAGAATCCAAAAATGCTATAATATACAAGGTGTCCCATTTAAACTAAGCAACAGTTGATATCTACTTCGGGTTAAATCGTTGCACATATATTTTCTTATTAAAAAATGTTTTTTAGACTCTCCAGTCGTGGTAATTTAGAAAATTAGTGGGTAGGTTAGGTTAGTTATTGGGAATTACTGGGCATTACAAGGAATTAGTGGACATTATTGGCATATTAGGAATTAGTGTACAAAATTGTACTCAGCGGTTTACCCCTCGGTAGCATCCCACTTTTTGCTTTATTTTAGTAATTGCATTATATTTCAATTCAAATATACTGTAAAAATATCCTAAGGTTGGCATGTTTTTCTTTAAAAAATTACTTAAAAACGATGGCAGATACAAAAGTTTCTGAATTGGAAACAAATATAAAACAATTACTGATTTAAATTTTCCATACTTTTAAAAGCAATATTGATTTGTACGACTTATTAATTATGAATAAGAAAGTGCATCAAGATGACATATTACAGTGTTGTTATTACAATTTTAAAGTTCAAAATAGCACCTTGAACAGTTTTTCCCTCGTTTGCTATCACTAACAAATCAAATTAAAACATACCTAGTGGTTAAAATTGGTAATCCTTTATTTGAGACACCCCGGACAAATCGATTGTACGCAATTTTTAACAACAACCAAAACCGGCGTAACAACAAAATGGCGGCCTTGACCCTGTACAACAACTTATTCACCTGCAAAGTGGAATTTCAAGTTTGCTCGACGAAGCATGGCACAAAACTGCGCGTTTCCTCTTGCTAATGTTTCTTGCTAGATTTAACAAACTGGATTACTTCAATGTGGCCACGTAACGTCGTGGATTTATTTTTATTTCGCTTTATACCCCGGCCGTAACAGCTTTTTATTTATTTTTTTTTATTCCCTCATTCTTTTTGACTTGCCGGCCTTATTGTGACATTGGCACGAACGCTATTACCGTCCGTTTTTTTCTTATTGGTCAAAGTTACGGCCGCGTTATTGCCACAGAACAGGAAAGGTCAGGACCGCGTCCCTGATGATGTCTTACCACATTTTAGCACATTTATAAACATTAAAAAGTCAAGAGATTACTGTAGTTTAATTTATTCTTCTATTATAAGTGGTATTATGTAATATCCAGCGTAAACAATTGAATTAAATATTCAATCTCCGTCGTTATTCAAATCAAAGGTTTGGCATTAGTCAGTGAATTTCCTAAACACCTGGTTGCCACGTGTATTAGTCACTCCTGTCAAACAATAAATTTCAAATTAATTCAGGAATGTAACGTATTGATCGGCGCGATCGTATATTTCCGTATTTTCGGCAATGAAATTTTTAAAAAGGTTAAAAATGTCCGATCTGGCTGCCCGGAGAACGTTTTTCCCGTTCGAGTCCAGAAAGAAATATGGACGATTCCCGGCAATAAATGTCGTCCCGGAAATATCCAGTAGTAAATAGAAAATATACACTATCTTTTAGTCCGCGTAGGGTAATTCATATCCATTTGAAAACCATCAGATTTGACTGAGCACGCCTTTGGGAAAAGCCCCAGACCAACGGCTGGCTTGTTTCAAATAAAAATATACTGTGTCGGGAATAAATCGTTATTATTTAATAATTCCCACAGGCCGGGTCTGGATTTTGTATAGTAAAAGTCAAAGAATTTTTTTTATTAATCATATTTTTCTACCAAAGAACAAATTGAAGAATAATTTAATTGAAAAGTTGCCAAAATTGCAATTTTATACAATTATATTAGTCATCTAAACAAGCAATAGCACTCAATAGTCATGTTTGTATATTGATCTAGTCTATACGTATTATTTCCACTTTTGTACTATAATAATAAATTGAATGATCAACTCAATTTGTCCTATAAATCCACTGGCTCGTCCGTCATATAGGACATTTATTATTAAAACCCATTGACATTAATAAAACGATAACAAAAAAACAATCCTGACACTTTACAATTGTTTTTTTTTTAAATATTATAACTCGACCGTAGAAAATTGCGGCAGCACTTAGTCATTTATTAATTTTATATCGAGAGCCATCTGTCATTAATGCTGATGCGATTCCTGCATTGAATAATTGTTTTATTTAACTGCAGTGATGTCACATTTTTTTTAGTTCCTTGAAGTGTCATAATTCTTGTCGAAGCAGGAGGTTCCCAGGCCAATCAAAGACCGTCTGTCAGTCCATTGCCCCTTACCAAGTAGTAAACCAGTACAGAATGTAACACCTGGCAATGGCCTTCGTGAGACTGACGTAATTTTCATTATTCTAATGGAATGGTAGTCGTCTCGCAGGTAAATACACTTTATTACTTCACCGTATGTCCCTGTGTGTAATGTGCTCGCTTGAGCGATAGCAAATAGTGCTGGCGAAGCAATGTCAAGTGTTGTTTTCCGCTATCCGCTAGACCGCTGACCATCTGACATTCGTCACGCCGGAATTCCAAACAATAAATTTCCGTTTACCACTTAATATTTTACAGGCGGCCTCTTCAGGAATACTGACCCTCCGGCTTGAGGAGGGAGCGTTATGTGCGTGTTAAACTTCCTAAACTTTTTTATGAGGTTCTTAGCGAATTCACCGACTTTATGGACAAAGTTTCTCCTTTTAAAAGATGTGTTTTTAAACTTTTCAGACGGATCCGACCTCTAATATTTAAGAGATTCGTGGCCGGACCACGTTTAGGTGATGGTTTGAGTCCCTGGTCTGCTAGACGTTTGCTTTATATTCTAGAGTTTATTTAGAACAGTTTTCCTTAATGTGTTTGGTTGTCGGAGTGGGAAGAGTTTATGTTCAGGTCAGAACTTTTAAATATTTCAGTATTTCTCAAACTGGTACGTGAGAGCAATGTTTTATATCAATATCTTATTCATCTACTAGACTGATATTGTTTATGATTACACATAGGTACATTATTTAAAACTTAGGTAAATGTATTATGTAATGTGAAAACTATACAACACATTTGGCCACGAAAAAATTCTGGAAAATATTTTCCGGGAATGAAATAGTATAACAAAAATACGATGAACTTAATATTGGTCTATGCAAATTCATGCACTTTCTGTCCTGTAAAGTGTTACAATGTTCCTCTTGAACCCTAATCGGTATTATCTTCACATTTTCCAAATCATGTAACTAAACCGATAAAAACTGAAATTTCTATATTCCCAAGATCGGTCAAGCTTAACGATACTCTTAATGATATAGATAACAAAGCAGTACTTGGCAGTACTGGCCGTACACAGGAATGGCTAAATTATACCAAATAAGACGAACGTAGCCCCTGGGCTGCTGGTCGAAGAGCGGAAAAAAAAAACACGTTCCTGCCTTGGTCTAACAAAGTCTATCATTGAACTTACACGATTTAGCCTTGAAGTACCAACGTACTAAAGCCTGATCTACGCAAAGGTACAAAGACCTTTAGGTAGTGCATGGAATCGTAGAACCAGGGACGTACCGCTTGACTGATTTTGATCGTGTTGTCTTTTCCTGGGCTCTCGTAGTGCTTTGTGAATAGCTGCAAACTCTACTTTAACGAGTTAAAGTAAACTTTTCAAGCTCAGCGTTAACAAGAGGAAATAGAGTGATTGAACCGCATCTCAGCTCCGCCACTGACTGGAATGCGGGTATTATTTAAAACGTAACAGGAACAAAAAGACCAAACAGTTCGTGATCATGAAACTCGAATAAAGAGCCAAAGACAAGTTTATTTACATGTTACATTACGAGAGCAAGAGAGAGAAAGCTTCATGAAATCCGCTTCTATCTGCATATACAACGTATAAACAACCATCATTTTGGAATTGAAACAGAGAGGAACAATTTTACACAACGGCATGGCAACGAATCAAACACAGTTAAATCCGCTCTGTGACAATCTTTGACAAGTTCTCGCCGGAATTGGAATGCTTCCAAGAGATTAAAGCCCTCCTCAAACAAGGGGCGGTGGACGATCAGATATGCCGGCATTATGTTGCGCCTTATTTAAAATGGAAAAGAATGGAAAAGGTTTTTCTTGAGGGACTCTCTCGCGAAACCGGGCTGAAGGGAAAAATAAACTCCACGGTCTTTGAGACCGGCCCGGATTTTATATTCAATTTTCATTCCTCCTACCCCAGCCCACACCGACAAACTAAGATTGAATAATTGAATTTTTTACTTATTTTATTATTGAACAGGCAATTTGTCACCTTTGTTCGACTACGCACACAATAAGATGAAAATCGATAAAAAGGAAAAATGTGTGTCACACACGCTTTTATTGTAACATAACCTGGGGTTAAACTTGCACACAAGAGACGGGTGTTAACGTACTTTTTTATGGGCCTTAAAACCTAACCGTAGGGGAAAATTTTACATGCGTGAAAAAAACATTTTATATCGCCTACAAAATTCTCCAAGACAAATAAAATCGTTTTATTAGTTGGTTCAATGCATTTTATCAGCCAGTAATTTTATGTTTCAATTTAGGTGCAAAGAAACCTAAATGAACTAAACATTTTTTTCTGGGGTTGAAACGATTTTTTTGCAGTCAATTTGGCAACGTTGAACATCAGAGTTACCCAATTTATCTCTGAAAAAAAAGGTAAAACACTAAAACTAAAAATAATGCATTGTTAAGACTTCATAGCTTAATATTATGTCAAATAGACACTAATGACTGCTATACTGTGTTTTTGTCAAATTTCAATTTTTTTTGTATTTATTCAGGTTAGCATTACTCCCCACATTGAAAAGTAAGTGAAAAGTGCACAAACTTTTCCTACTTTTGTGTAGGTTAAGATTAACTATCATAGACAGTTCTCAGTCCAGTTCACTCCATATCACACTTTGACAAGTGGTTATAGGCTATTGCGTTCTGTATTAATAACAGGGTAACGTGATTAAACTGACTCATTTCCCTTCATAGTAGACTTAATCAAGCCGCTTCACCAAGTCGGCTCAGTTAAGCCTCGTAGTTATCGCAGCTTTTCTTGAAGATTGGAAAAATATAAAGTCAATCCTATTTTAAGCCTTTACTATTGAAAAAAAAATGGAATCAAATAAGATTAAAGATTTAAGCTTTGTTTATAATAAAAATCGACAGAGAAAGAAGCTAAATGTCATTTAAAAACTTCACAATCCGTATACATTGCATTGCCTTCTTGTTCTAAGCCGCTTCAAATAGACTTGGTAAGTTCAAGCCTGATAAAAAAGAGACTTGACTTGACTTGAATAAGCCGCTTGAGATAACGGCTTGTAGAGTATATATCGCAGTTTTTCAAGCCGCTTACCTTCAAGCGCCTTGACTAAGCCTACGATGTATAGGGGGTCAATCAATGTTTAAGAAATCTCGTTTATGTGCTCTAAAAGCCAACAGATCGCTAAATTTTTCACAAAATGTCTAATTGATTACAAAATTAAATTATAATTTTCATAACAAATAAGAGCAATTAATTAATAAGTTTCTGAAATAGCTAAATTTTAATTTTTTTCAATTAACAGACTTTTCAGTTAAATTCTGATTGAAACTAAATGGCGTGACGAATTTACGAACCTGTCAAAGTGTTTTTCCTTAGTGACACATCACTAATTACCACAACACTAAAAAAACACTATAGAGAACCAAAATACGAATTCGATCGAAATGCACCTGAAACGCGACCTATTCCATACATGCACCAGCGTAACTGATAGCGGCAACAACGAACGGGTTGCGGCACCACCAGTACCACAATTACAGCGTTGCCGTATGTCTGAATAAAAAATTAAAGGTAACAATTTTTTTTTATAGATGATTATATGATAATGGTTGTACTCTAAGTCATTTCTGGCAATTTGCAACTTATGAATGAAATTTATAGATTTTAGCCTAAAATTCCAATACTAAAAAAAAAACAATTTTTTTGTTTCAACTGTCAATGTTTCCAACATTTGTCATAGTATATTATGAACATTAACTAGATGAAAATTTTGGATTAGGTTTGGCAACATAGCAACCATACGTGTCGCATAGGCCGTGACGATTAGAAAAAAAAAACTCGATGCGTCCTATTAGTAAGCGGCGTTGCCGCGTATTTATTTAAAATCCAAATGATGATACTCATCATATTTGTGTTTTTTTTTTGTGTTATTGAATCCTTATTTACTTTAGAAAGATATTATTCAATTTCAAAAGTATACACAAAACGATTGTTTGTCAAAACGGTAAACGGTATTTTTGTTGGCTCCTACATTCAAACTTTAAAATAACATCCGTTAATATAAACTTTTTCAAGCTCAACGACCATTCCCACAGCGGCTAAGTTAATTAAACATTAATTTTCATATCTTGAAGCCAACTTAGACAATGGCGTGTAGGTTATGCACTGTTACCATCTTCATTAATTCCACGAGTTCAGTTTCTCTAGAGTGACTGTGTCAATAAACTTCATACACACACGCTATACAGAGTGTGTGCGTATATTTAGCAATAATTAGTTAATTAACTCCATAAAGCCAATAGCAGAAAATAAAACGAGAAATCAGTTAAAATCAGTGGCGTAGAAACAACAATTTTTTGATTTAGAATGAGTACGAGCTTACTTTTGCAATAACCTGAATCATTTCAAATTGATCTTCTTGTATCATTAACGCAAGTTTCGTTTTGGAACAGGATAAATACAGGTAAGCTTTAACTGGAAATTTTACATTAAATCATCTCATGATTATCTTGCTCGTCAACTTGGAAAAAACGTTTGACAAAAAACGATCAAAGTCCTTAAATCAAGATGTAAAAAGTAGATTGAAAACTAGATATGGTTTAATCACTTTTCTTGGTGAATTTTGGGAAACTGGAAATAAAACTGCTATTGAGTTACCAACAGGCGAGGATATTACATTGAACACATATCATTTGCATCACTGAAGATCAACCAGTTGCAAAAGTTATGAAATATATGGGAATGACAATTTTTAGGATTTATCAGAAAGGAACATCCAAAAAAAGAAAGCAATTATGACACTTATCAGCACTTTTTACAATAAATAAAAAAAGAATTTACAATTCTCTTATAAAAAGTATAATATAACATACACCTTGCACGTGTATAGCTATTGAAAGAAATAAGAGAAGAATTACTCAAAGTTGTAGAAGTAGATTTTTGAAGACATGATAAGACATCCACTAGTAATATTAGAATCCAACACCGGCTCCCTAAGAAGAACTAAAATCACCATGGAAGCAAAAAAGAAGGAATATCACTGCAAAATTGGTAAAGAACGATTGGAAAAACATCTGGAAAAGAGATCAAGAGGAATGGAGATTCGAAATATTAGGTGACATACAGAATATTGTTTATGAGATTTATTAGGCAAGTTGAAAGATTTTGATATGAGATTGGTTTTAACAGTCTTAAGAGAAGTCGTTCTTAAGGCAAAATAGAAAAAATTCTGTTTGAAAACGCTAAGTAAAGATTAAATAACAAGATTCGATACCGTTAACTTATTTCCTATCGACTACCAATAAATGTTCACAGTGATCATTTTTCTATTAAGAAGCACCTTCCAATATTAAGTTGGTGAACAACAGTAACATGATTTTGAATATGTTTTGACATAAAAAAGCAAAAGCTTTTCAGGTTTAGAAGTTTGGATAACTTTCAAATTTTGCAATATGAAGTTTGGTTGGGTTAAGCTAGTTTTCTTCAAACAAAAAGAATAGAATTTCAATTGCTTGCACAAGCAGATTGAATTGATAGTATCAATTATAGTTTCGGTGTTTTGACTTTTTTTCTGTTTTGATGAGACTTGACTTATTAATTACTACTGCCTTGTTCTTTAACGAAATTTAAACTCAAACTTCTTCCTAAACATCCAGAGAAATATAATCGGACTAGCTAAAATAATAATTGCACCTAATTTCGCTATTTATATTTATGAGGTTGAAATTACAACGCGGAAACCGGTGAATTATTTAATAGAGCAGGGACGATGATATCAAGCCTTCAACTCCGACTAAGATTGGTTCTGATTATTTCAAGACCGTCGAGGCTTAAGTAATAAATATTTAGTTCGCATTTAACCTCAAAGATCCGCCCTCTCAGTTTCCACGAGTTGATGGGGAAAGTTCGGATTTTTGCCTACTAACAGTGGCGCAGTCAAGCAGGATAATATGCAATTCAATAAAATCGTTTAAAAAGAGCGTTTCCATTTGGAGAACGAGTTGAATGTAAGAAATAGCGTGTCTGAGGTCAACAAAGCGAATCGTTACATTCCTAAGCGAACGCAACAGGCCGGCTCGACGCAAAGGCAAATGCACTTAGCGTGAAACCAGAAAATCCCCCCTTTAGATCTACTACTAGATACGAAAAGCGAGAGAAGAAACGAGGAAAATGAACCGTCATGGCCTACCTAACCTGTATTCTTATTGTACCAGAGTCTAGTAGATTCCCGCGTTCTCTTCCTCTTCTGCGCCGTAATTTTTTTCTTCCGTTTCTTAGCGCCAACGTTGCCAGCTCAAACTCGGTCCGATTACATTTTATGTGGATGTAATCCCGAAGCGTGATTATGAATGGGCCCGGACCGAAAAATGGAAAAGAATGGCCGATTAAAAGCGAAAACGAACCGCGAGTTTAGTGACCGGAGCGCGGTGTACTTCCGAATCGGTCGAGGCCGAAACCGGATGTGAACGCAACGCTGGATTCCGTCCGAATACTAATTCCGGATTTTGTATTCATGAGGTTAAGATTAACCTGGGTCGAAACACTTGATTCGATTGAATAATTTAATGGCGGCCGTGCCCGAAAGGATTGTTGCGGATTGCCTTTCCTCCTGTCTTGATGCTCTTCCTGGTCGAGTGAAGAATGGACGCGGTCGGATTAGGATCTTCATATTTAATATTTCAATGTGATGAAGGGAAAACAGTCTAAAGTATAGATGCAAAGAGACCCACATCAAAGATGTTTCATGGAAGGAATGAGCTTGTTTTTGGAGATCTGCCCAGGCTCGAGAAGCTTATTCATTTTGGCTCTGTCAAATCGTCAAAATCTCAAGAATCTTTGTGTAGGTCAAATGACACTAGTCCACGTGATATTACTACCATTTGCAAAAGAATGATCATGTGACAATCTGTCAAATGGTGGCACGAAAACCACTCTAACCTAATCTAAAAAAGTGAAAATCTAATACCTATGGAGTCCTCAAAACCCAAACCTAAAAGCTGATGATGGTTGCAAAAAACTGAAACTTAATTTTATCTCATTTACAATAATGCATCGTTGTAGAGGAGAAAAGTAAAATGTCGGTTATTTTCAGTTATTTCATCGAATTAATCAGGAAAAAGTCAAAAGAGTGCCATAAAATAACATCAATAAACAATCGATTAATTACAATCGATAATCGATTAGAAAGACATTTGACAGTGTGTTACATGCTCTTCGGTTTGAAAATAGCAATAATGTCACGTGAATAAGTGTCAAACAGACTGTTACTTTCAGGTCACCATCTATTGAAACAGAATTTTCGTTATTACATATACAAACTATTCATATACACTTTGTTATCTATTCGTCTTCTCTTGACTTAATTAAGTTCTTATCAATGAGTAAAAAGAACAAGTATCAGGAGGTAACAATAATACAAATTATAACCCGTTTGTGCATTAAGCGAGGGGGACGGAAGTCCACCATCTTTGATAGCGCATTCGCCTACTGCGCAGTTGAATTGACGCAGTCATTGAAAGTTTGGAGTTTCAAACCCGCAAAAATTTGTTGTTTGTATTTGTTGTAGTATAGTGTTAGTTTGTTTTGTTTGTTTGTGGTTCTTTAACAGTTGAGTTTTGCAAATTTAAATTAAGTTGTACAGTGGACAAGATTAAATTTAGATCTGATAGTGCCAACCGGAAGTTGACGGCCGCCATATTACTCCCCCCCCTCCCCCTTGTTTCTGTCACCCACTTTGTTTGCTATTGCTCCTTCCTGCTATGTTTACATTTTTTTTATTCATTGGTTCTTATACTATTCGATCATATACAAACTATTCAAAACATTTTTAAAATTTTACAGATATCACACTGCTCTGAGGGTCTATTAAACGAAACCCCCTTATATTCAATGTCCTGGTATTTCGAAAATTTCCGTATTAATTACCAGTCACGCGGGCGTTATTGAAATAGCCAAATTGCGAATTTCTGCTTTGAATCAGCGATTCACTATAACGGAAATAAAAACCAATGAGTTTTCGATCTGTTGAAAACTGGTCCGTGCCTATACATTTCCGTCCCGTTAACAAAGCTGTGTTACTCTCCTATTTTTTTGGAGTGAACAGTGAAAAACAACCAGATTTGAACTAAAATTTATCATTGACAAGTGCAAAGCTCCGGTCTGTTTTTGCCTTCTTCGAGAATACCAACTCCTCTAAATCGAAAACGCCCGAGTAAATAATCGCAAAGGCAGTTCCCATTAAATTAGACCGTTTAAACGTTTAATTGAAGGTGATAAATCACGCGGATCCTACGGAATAATTAGCAGATATAGATGGGATCTGGATTTTTGCTCTGGAACGCGGCCAAGAAACTGTTGTTCCCCAATTTCTGGCTCCGTTTCGTTTAAACGTCAACAGTCATAGGCTAGGAAACCAGTTAAATTACCTCCCCTCAATTAAAAGAACCAGCGCAAATTCCAACGGGCTTTCACTTTTCAAATAAATCTCTTCCTGGACTTTACGATCCATTAAAATAATTAAAACGGTAATAAAAATATTCCCGTCGCAATCAACATTGGTTGGAAGAAATGCAGTTAATAACTTGAAATATGAAGCGAATTCCAATGCGGACAGTCAAGTGGAAAGGACGATGGTTCACTCAGCAATAATTACAAAAAATGCAATTATTAACTGATGGAATAGTTGCCAAATAGACGCAATTAAGAAGTTATAGAAATAGGGTAGTTAAATTTTTATAATTATTGTTTAATGCACAATAATTGTTAAAGTTGTGAAATATAGTTTCGTTTTTGAAAACATTCTTCTCTGTAATAATTCCACTTGAAGATCTGGTTTCAAACTTGAAATTTTTTGTTTGTGGGCTTCAATTTGGCTTCTGCAGGACTTTTATAGCTATGGAGAGCCAATGAAAAAAGCTATCGAATAGTAACTTTGGTTTGTTGGCAATATTGATTGGCTTCTACAGGGCTTGAATAATGAGAAACTAACCATTTATTCATTTGATCCTAAATAACTTTCTTATAAATTGTTAGCACAGCATTTTTTGGATGATTTGGACAAAAAGAATGAGTGTAAAAATATAATATTTTTCAACCAACCAAAAATCAAACTTGCTGACGTTTTTACTACTGATTAGATTTAAACTGATTATTTCGCGGGCAGTATGTGTATGACGTAGCTAACTTTGAGCGTTGCTATTGGATATAATAATATCATTATTTTATTTTGACGTTTGACATGGTCTACGACGTTGACGTCCCGATTGCGGTTAGGTTAACTTTTGTATTTGTAGGGTTAGGTTCAAAACTAGACACAAAAACAAAAAAAAACAAAAATCTAACTAATGACATTTTGATGTAACGAGAGAACTTAATTTCTGATAGGGTCCGGAATAACACTCTTAGGGGAAATGGACCAATTAAATCGGGACACTAACCCAATTTAGCGGGCATCCCCTGTAGTTCTCTCGGTCTTCGTTGTTTCTGTTTTTTTCTTCCATTCTCCTTTTCCGTTAAATTGAAACTTAACTTATTGAAGAATCCCTTTTAGACGGTTTAAAAATATCAGACCGAATAGAGTTTTCAGGTCTAATTAGGTAATAACCGTGCACCTGAGAACTCTTTTACCGATCCGGACATTCTGTGTAAACCCGCCCTTATACGAATTAGATCAGATTAGTATGTCTGGCACGTAAGTGTATACCCCTTTTCCCTCGGCAGATCTCTGACCCGAAGCAAATAATCTTTTAAGCATTTAAGGCTTAAATGGAAAATTGCTTTTGTTGCAATATGCCTCAAGAACAGGAAAGTTTCAATTAATCAAATTTCTGTTAGACACTTGATAGAAAAAAAATATCAATTTTCTAGAATCAACTTGTATCAATGTAATTTTCTTAATTACTGCCAAAAGGGAAAGGAAAATCAAATACCAAGAGATACACTACAGTAACAGCATTAAAGTAATATGGTAATGTCGTACATATACACAACACTAATCATAACGTAAGAGCATCTTAATTAAACCTTAAGGCTGGTGCATTTCAGTTTCCTATAGCAGCTACCACTAGGTAAATGTATCTTTCAGAATTGCGTCGAACTTAAATTGCTCTTTGATATTACGGACCGCATTCTTAGGGCTTAGGGCTGTTTTAAATCTGTTTGATACTTGGCCGTGGTTTTGCACTTTGTGAATGCTTTAATATGTAGTTGTAGGTTGTAGAGAGTGGTTGGATGTTGCCTTAAGCCTTCGCTTCTCGAACAAGACAGGTTGGGAAGTAATAATTAGACGTTACGTAACGGTTTTAGTAATTTTACCCTTGTTGATATTTTCCTTCCCTGTGATATAAATTTGTTAATAAACAGTTAGGTAAAATTGTTTTTAAATGTCACGTGTTGTATCAATTTTACAGGAATTCAATTGGACAGTGTTGCCACGTAAACGAAAAGGAAACCGAGTCTGCAAATTAGCCGATCCTAATCAGGCACGGGCGACGGCCTCAAATAGAACAACACTAAACAAACAAGAGAATAGAGCGGACTCATCGTTCGCTCGCGTAGGCTGCAAGTATTAATCAAAAGGGCATTTTTCCGAATAATTAACCCTAAACAATTGGGCACAATGGACGGGTAAGCGAAATTAATGATGTAAACAGAGCTCATAAAGGGCGCGGGCCAGGTTGCCAGCCAACTTCCGGCCATAATGGACCAGGATATAATGCAGCAGCGAATAATAATGACCTCTCTCTCCATGATGATGATCGTTTGGTTTTCACCATCGCATTATTTGTTTGATTGTGGAATATCCAAATTAAAGGTAATGTAACATGTCAGCAATACACACTAAACTGCTGACTAAAGTTTTACATGATCCTAGATGGAAGTGATTGTAATTCACTCAATTCATGTCGATATCATTGGCAAACTCGATAACACTTGAAATAGGAATTTCCGATGCAGAAAGCATAACAATAATTACTCTATTTTACATTTAATCCGACAGACAATATCGAATGTTTAGCCGGTAGGCAAGCAAACTAAAACGGAAGATAACATGCTCTCTCCATTAAATTCGAAATGGAGCTCGATTTTTAATTATTTGCCGTTGCGCGATTTCCATAGAAACCACCTGCAAGGTACGTTTAGACAGAATAATAACTGAAATATTGGAGATTCCATGGTAAATGCGAAATCGGGGGCTACACCCGGATGCGTAATTGTTTTGTAATGAAACTGCCCTCGGGCTAACGATATGAACTCTGGAAATGTCGACGATTTTATCAAATTTTTATTACCAATTCATGCCATATTTTTTTAGTTTTTTTTTTCTTATTTCCAAGTACGTTAACATTAGAGTTTGTTAATTCTGTACCAAACAAAAATGCTAACCCAACCTAAAAAAAAAGCGACTAAAATATAGGCCATCAGTGTTTTGAAACCATTTTGTTTTCTTCCTTCCCATTCAAAACACAATTTAACCAAAACAAAAATTTCTAACCCAACCTAAAATGAAAAAAATGGCGCCAAAAATATAAACTAGAGTTTTGGCGCCATTTTTCTTCTTCTTTTTAATTACTAAGAAAATGGAACCAAACCCACAACCTAACCAAACAAAAAACATTCCAAATTTAAGATACTTAAAAGCTCTGTTAGGTTTATGCTCACTTAAAACCAAACCAATACCCATTTATGGCCATTTAATATTGAAGATTGAAGTTAACTTTTAACTTAAGATTTAAGATTTTTCTTAAATGAAAACAGTTCTGCACATGTTCCAAGCTGTTAAAATGATATGGGAAGTTTTTGATTTAGGAATAAGAATTCAAATTACAAATAGTTACTAAAATAAATGGGACCAGGACTGACCGGTTTAGTATACACCTTTTATTCAAAATTTAAACCCAACTGAAAACTGTCATCTGTCACAATAAACTATCAATCTTAATGACACTTGTCAAAACGGGCTAATTACTGAAAAATCTTAAATGTTAAGTGAGCATAAACCCACCATATCTCTCATCTTTTGTTAATTCTGCAATATCTCAGATTCATAACAAGTTGCCCTAGTCTGATCTTTACATTGATCTTGATCCGAATTTAGTACTGGTTTCGTAGTTTTACTGAGATTGTAAGCTAATTTTGTACCATAAACTATAGTTTCTAGTTATTGTAAACTAAAGAAACCAGAAAAATACTTCTGGCAGTCTTGACAATTATCAGAACAGAACAAATCTTAGGTTAAAAATGCTGTAGCAGAAATTAATGGTAGAGGGCGCTGCGATCTGAATTTGAAATAACGGACAACTATAATCATCATCTTGATTATTGTCATGTATATTACAACATTTTTGTAATATTGTTTTGCTGAAAACAATAATTCAACACTAATTTGACATTGTCGCGCGTATATTGGAATTAATCCGCACTTGAGCGACTGGAAATACAAATTTTGCTGCTTAACTGTCCTTGTTAAGCTGGCAGCGACAAACTGCAATTTAATAATTATCCAGTCGACATACGGAATACAGTCTGGAAAGGCTGGAAGTGTGAATGGAATTCGTGTTAAATTGCACGAGAATTTCTTTCAAAGAGAGGCAACCGTGCCAGAAACGTTATCTTTCCAGGACGTTATCCAGATGGAGCGTGTCGCTGATTTTCCGCCTGCTTAAAGACCTTCATTTTTTATTTCCTTGTCCTTTCCCGAGTCGTACTCAATTAGAGTTGTTTTCGTGTTTATTTATTTTAATTAGCTAAATGGGTCCTTGCCAAAAGGTTTCCGTGTCACGGTCCGGTTAATAAACATAATTAAATGCGAAACTTGGAAAAGTTAAAAAATTGAAAAGTTCTCGGGGAAAAAAAAAGAAACTGGACCGGGAAATATTAAAAAAAGGGGGACGCGGTCTCGCGGGGGATTTGGTGGAAAATTATACCGATATTAAAAATACATTTGGAAGTCTTCCCGGCCCGGGGACATTTTTTTTTTCCCGACAGTAACCGCCAGTTCGGAACTGGTTTAATGGGAGTTTTAATATTTATGCCACGGCCTGTTTCTAGAAAAAGCCCGACAGCAATCAGATGCAAAATGTATGCGATATTTCCAACCTCATGAAAAAAAAAACTGGAACAATTCAGTTGCCAATACAACAACTTAATAACTGGTTAAGGCGTTAATAAAATGGGGACTTTGCCAATGCCACGTTGGTCTCGATGGGATTTAGAAAAGAACGGTTTTTCGATTAGTTGTTAGTAGGAAATTGCAAACAGGAACTTATAAGCAATATGAAAAAGTTTATACTTGGAAAGTTAGTAAGTAATTCAATAATTCGTATGGGTGTGCTTTAGTAATTTTCTGGAAGTTAGCAACCATTTCTTCTGGACCTGCTGAAGAAAACGTGTTAAATCTTAACCAAATCAAGACAAACCTAGTGACCATTGTGGGAAAGGTTGGAAGCAATAATAACTGAATTTTTTTGGTAAATAGAGCTTGAGCATTGAATAACATCACATAGGCACAGCTCCACTAATTTGTACTTGAATCTTAAATGGCTAGTTGCTACTTATTAAGTTCAGAAATATTACCTAAAGCCGTACAATGTATGCATGGACATTGTTGAGTAGGTAAAAAAAGGTTCTTACCTGAAAAAAACCTAAATGATTAAAACACCAAAATTTTCCTAAAATAAATAAAAGTACAATTAGTCAGGGACTCAGAGACAAAAAGACGAAAGTGAATACAAACAAACGCAAATTGCCATCATATTTTCTTATGGTGTTTTCCCACCATCTCTCGAATAAATTCGTATTCCTTGCTTTAAAAATCTCGCACGTTTTAAATTCCGCAAAGTTTATTTTCCTTGCTCCGTTTTCAATTTAATAACACCCGACGAAATTGTACATTGATCCCCCAAGGCCTTTTGTATTTTCTCTACTCATCGAGCTTTTTTTGTCTCTAGATGGGCTGCCGACCCTGTACAGTCTATACAGCCTTCCAGTGAATTTTTTCCTGTATGAGCGCGGCCGTTTCATTTTTGTTTATGGCCGCGTTCTCTTTCTTTTCGTCCCAGGTTTTTGATAGTTTTATATTGGGCGAACCGGTCTCGCGACACAATTTAGGATTTATGGCATTTTTCTCTCCTTGTAAATCGAACGAAAGAACGGAATTTCAATTTTTATACAACACAACGACTGGAAGCGGACTTTGTCGATAATAAAAGTAGTTCAAGATTATTAAAATACCGAAACGGCAATAAATGGTATAGCTCTACAAGCTCAATATTTGTGATGGTACAAGATTTTGAATTTGCATATACAAGGGATTTATGACATCTTCAGGAAGTGAAGTGAACTACATGGTTTGAGTTATTGAGGGTAAAAACTAATAAGCTAAAACAGGTTTTACACTGCAGTTTGATGTAAAAAAATGGCAGAGGTTGTATTTTCATCCAACTTGCTGTTTTCTCTGTTGCCAACACTTAAAAAAAATTGTGAAGTTTACTTTTTGGAGTTTTTTGTTGTAGATACTGGATGAGTGGTTACATTTGCTCTTATCCTTATTATGACAGTTGTCACGTGACTGTCTAATTAAATAGTGTTCCAGTATAACGTGATTGCTGTCACAGACGTCAAATATGAAGCTGCAATAATCAAAGTTCAGGACCTTTTTCTATACTGGTCGAAACAAAACGTGTAATATAGCTTCTTGATAATAATTTGACAGTTAACTGGTCATTGTCTAGGTAAATTATGTTTTGGTATCACGTGACAACTGCCAGAAACGTCAAAACTGTTAAACTTTGCTTAGTTTGGGCATAAAGCTCCAAAAATTACAGTATAAATCAGTTTTCTTGAAGTATGCGAGACAGGTCATGGATTTTAGCTTCACAGACATTATTTTGACAGTTTTCACGTGATTGTCTAATTAAATAGTGTATCAGTAACACGTGATTGATGTCACAGACGTCAATGTTTGCTCAACCAAAAACATGAAGCTGCAAAAATCTAAATTCAGGACTTTTTTTATACTGTTCGAAACAAAACGTGATTTATAGCTTCTTGATCCATAATTTGTCAGTTAACAGGTCCCTGTCTAGGTAAATTATGTTTTGGTATCACGTGACAACTGCCAGAAGCGTCATAACTGTTAAAAATCATAGTAAGGCTATAATTTTTGCTACATCCAAAAGGGGTTTAAGTAGTTCATATTCTGAACGTATTGAAAAGTTTTAATTACAGCATAAATTTGCTTGAAAGAAGCCACCTTCTTAATGGGTTTTGCCATAAGAACTGAGAAAAGCTTGAAGCAAAATAGACTAAAATGACATCTTATTCGTTACTAATCAAGTTAAGAAACTATGCTCTTTTTCAGGTTTTTGACACATCTGCAGATTGTTGTAAAAGTCATATTTAGAAGATTTAATTAAATATTGAATTTCCTCAAAGTACCAAAATGCTTTAATTACAGACAAAAACAAAAAAACCATTATGGTTCCAGTTTGCCTTTTTATTGGGTTTTGCTATAAGAGCTGAGAATAGGATGAAACAAAAATGGACCAAAATGACATTTTATTTGTTACTAGACAAATTAAGAATCTATGCAGTTTATGTACAAAAGGTTATTAGGACCTAAACACTTTTTCGGTTTGGTAAACCTGGTTTCATTGACAGTTGACTTAAAAGCTTGATCAAAATCATTTTAAATGGATTTTAGTAGTATTAAAACATACGAAGTTAAACATTTGTGGATGGGGGTTGGAGAGGGAGCATGGAAGGAAACGTCAAGGGGGGCTCAGATACGTCCCAAACAGGCCGCAAACTAATCCCTGCAACATCCATTTGCGGTTTTGCGGTCCTACAGTTCGAAACTATTTCAAGTGCAATTCGGGGAACAAGAAATCACATCGGTAATAAACCGGCCGCAGGTGTACCAACCGTAAGGGGCATAAAATGAAATAATAGGATTCCAGGCTGTTTAGCTTACTCTTTGTAAGGTTTTTGCTATGATTTCAATTTTTGAAGAGCAACAAAAAATCACTTGAGTGAAACTAAAAATTTCACTGCTTGATTACACTGCCAACGTGCTCCACCAATTTTAAAAAATCTCGGTAGACAAAAAAAGGACCACAAACGCCATAATAATTGCAACCCCCGCGAGTTTTTCTCCGCATTTTCCGGTCCGGGGCGAGACTGGCGAACATGCCAAGAACTTAATTCCGTCTCTTAATACATGAAACTAGAAAATTACTTTTTCCTGCCAGCCCTCGGCCCTTCAACCCTCTCGCCCACCGTTCGCCATGTTGCTATTTCCGGCACGAAACAAGGCGCATTAATCAAAAGGTATAAAGTTATCATCGGGGCCCCGAACAGTGATAGCGACACGTCCCTGTCTCGGAAAACTTTTAATTTTCCGACGCTACACCATTGGTGGGGGTGTTGGTCCGACGATTTAATTTAATTTTTTCTGACACGCTGCTGTGTAACTGCAATTTTTGATAAAATGTCCTTTTTTTGTATACAAAATTGAAGCATCATTACTTCTTTGAAAATGTCTGGACAATTAGCCAGCTCAATCATTCCAACACATTCCTCCATTTTTCATTCAGAGACAACTTCTTAAAAATTCAACGCAATGAATTTATGCATGTTTTATGAAATTTAGTTCAAACTTCAAATTTCAGTTAAATATCTCATAAATTTAATCCTTTTGTGACAAACTATAGATATTTATCAACCTCTATACAGGGTGGTCCAGTTTTAAGTGTCAATAATTCACCATTCGATAACCAATCAAAAAATAAGTTGACTTGCATTATGTAATTTTTCTGAAAAACGTTTCCTAAGATACAGCCCACCAAATTTCAATTTAAAAAATCGTTTTATAGTGTAAAACTGAATATTCAAGACTTGTGAGGGTCCAAATTTGTACTGAATAGTCTAAAAATGTGTTATTAACTACTAGGAATAGTCTCATAATTCGTTTTCTCAGACTGCCTTCCTGGTAAAAACTAAAAACAGTCCGGAAACTAAAGATTGTATTGTACATGAAACTCATTTTTTGCTACTAAAAATAATCTAAAAGTTGATTTTTAAGGCTAGAGCTAACTTTACTAGGACTAAAGAGAGTCCAAAAGTCTATTTTCAGGACTTTAATTGGTGTACAAATCAATTTTCTGAAACAAGACTAGAAGTAAATTAAATTTTCGGACTATGTTACTTCTCAAGACTAATATCATTTGGTACCAAAATTTTTTACTTTTATTACGGAAGAAACTTCTTTGTGGAAATAGTCTTAAACTCGATTTTTCAGTCTTAAAAAGCACTAAAAACAGTCTGAATTTCTTAGAGATACTACAATTTATTGCACCTATGAGTGTAGAAGTCAATTTAATAGTGAAGAAGCTTGAAATGACATTTTCAAGACTATGGACAGTGTCCAAACTGGCTTTTAGGCCTGATAAGTCAAAAGATAGTCTTGAAGCTTCTTAAAGCAGTAAAAACAGTCTAAATTTTTAAGAAATACTTGAATTTTTAGCACTGAGGTGTCTAGAAGTCGATTTAATAGTAAAAAAGCTTAGAATGACATTTTAAGTCAATGGAGAATGTAAAAATTGCTTTTTTAAGTTTGCTATGTCAATAACTTCGCTTTTCCAAGCTGAAAGCAGTTTTGAAACACTAAAAATAGTCCAGAATTCTAAGAAAATGAAAATCAAAGTAAAAGGTACGAAAAGTTAGTTTTCAAAACAATTTTTATGAATCTAATGTCAATGTCCTGTATCTAAGACTAAAATATTGAAATTTGTCAATTTTTAAGGTTTAAATGTATGAATTTGTAATAAAAAATTCTAGAAAAAGTGTTTTTTTATGTAAACAAGTCAATTTTGAATATTAAAGTCTCTGGATGTGTATGAAAACTGGTTAGAAACACAATTTTTAATCTTCTGAAATCAATTTTTATCTTTTCTAAATCAATTTTCACAACTAAAGAATTTAAGTGTATTTGAAATCTATGAAAACTGGCTACAATGAAATTTTTTAGGCTTCTTAAGTTAATTTTTCGTTTCCAAGACAATTTTTAAGTTGGGTTGGGTTAGTTTTGGATCTCTGAACGTAATAACTGAATTATCTCGGAAACAAAGTTTTAAATTAGAATTTTATAAGAAACAATTTCTTTTTCATCGTGAACAATAAAATTAAAAGAAATTTTATTTTTGAAAAATATCCAAACACCTAGAAAATAAGACAAAAACATGAAAACCATCTTCCTGTATCTACGCTTCTGGAGAATTTTGGCAAACGTCATTCATAATGAGTATTAATTTCATGAGTGCTTGTTCCAAATTTGATCCAATGGTCTGACAGTTATGACAAAAAAAAAACGATTTTTTTAAAGTGAAATTTGAAGAACTGTATTTTCCTTAGGAAGCCTTTTTCAGAAAAATGACATAATGTATGTTAACTTATTTTTTGATGGGCTATCGAATGGTGAATTATTGACATTTAAAACTGGACCACCCTGTATAGAAAAACACTATTTCCTTCTTGATGTAATTAAAATCAGAAAACATGGCTATGATGTCTTAACTGCAAAATCCGCAAAGACAGAATATATCCAATAACCCTCCATCATCCCCTGGAGGAGCGATTTTTTTCTTCTGTTTTTTACGATCGAACCTAACTTGTTGATCCCAGCAGACGTAAATATAATTCCGACATAAATCCGCCGTAATGTCTTGACCTGAAATCGAAATGGGGTCCGAGAGAACCTGAAAAAGGCCGCTTTTTGCGGATAAAGCATTCCCTCCCTTGCGTGTTTATTGTATTGTCAAAGGGATGTTGTAAGTTCCACCGGGGTCAAATCGGTTATTTTTTTCTTTCGAGTCAGAATTTTCAGTATACGGGAGCCAACCTAAGCAGATGCAGAAACTTTGGAATGAATTATGGACATGCAGAAACCCCTTTTGATCTTCTAAAAAGCAAGCCAGCTTTTGTATACGCACGCGGCCAGAGTTCTTTTCAGCAAACGTAACCTTTTTTCTTTAATTTATAAGGCCCCCCTGATTAAATGGACACACAAACACACTAACGCAAAAGGGGGGAAAAAGCAGTCTCTCTTTTCAAAAAAAAGCTGAAATCACCGCCTCTCGACGCATATGATAAACCCATTTACCTACAAACCCTTTTTATCCCTTCGAAATTTGTTTATGGCACTTTGCATACCCGCCTCCGCTTTGATTCCCAACCCTTTTTCTGTATTTTTTTACGAAATTGTAGGGGAAGTATCTGACGCTCTATCTATTTCCCCTCACCCAGTTTCGGTCGGTCTAAAATTGACAGTATCGCTTTCGGCCCGCACACGTTTCCTTTTGTAAAAATAGGGATGGGGCGGGAGGGAAATCGGTCCCGAGGGATCGTTTGTTGGTGCCTTTCCGAACGTCTGATGATGGATGATGCGTTTCGGTGGCTTTTAGCGCAAAACGTGAAAACGTTTTTCTTTCAATTCAAGAACACGATCTGTAGACACGCATCAACAAGTTAATCCAATTGTTTTAAAACCACACCTTTTTCAATATTAACTTTGTTTTTCATGATGGTTTCTTACATTAATATTTATTATACACTGTTGATCCATTTTTTGTGGATTTTTTTACTGGTGTATTCCAAAACATAGATTTACGTAAATGGTTAAGTGTTGTTTTGACTGTGCTATTTTGCACATATGCTGTTACAGTAAAACTTTACTTAGTTCCTTAAGGTTATCAAAAAACATTTCGTAAAATTCAAAAATAACTAAACTTCACAACCATCCGTTAATATTTCCAATTTAAACTATCGTCGATTTATGGTTATTGAACTATATTTTATTGCTGTCACTATCGTCCATCTCCAACAATTCCCATCAGTTTTTTAATGGCACGTCATATCAAAAACGTTGACACAACACAATGATGGCATTAAAACGCCAAAAGGTTTAACCGGAACGCGCCCCAATTGATATTCCCAGTCCGGATATTATTCAGACTGGAAATTGAAAGCTAAGGTTCGGTTTTTTTGCACCCGTCGACAGTTTTAGGACAAAAATTACGGTGGTTTTGTAAATGTTTGCGAAACGCCACTGTGTACTTTTACGGTGTGTAGATGATCGGAAAAGTCAATAGCAATCATAAAGCGGGAACGAGCGATTCCCGACTCGATCACTCCTCTCTAATCTTGACTCAAATATTGGAGCCGGGAGAAACTTAAACAAATGCCGGCGGGAAGACGATAAATATGCCCAAATCGAAATATAAACTTAGCCGAGATTTTGATGGAATAGCGCCTGCGATGTTTATTTGCCATTAACAGTGATAAGTGGCTTTGTGGATAACTGTCAGGAAGATAATTTGATTCCCTGTCGATGTAAAAAAAAGGAGAAATGAATACGTTAAATCACAGAAATTGCCATTATACAACCCTGAACCTGAATGTTGACTTTACCACACACCCATTCCATCAGGACTCTATCGGTGGGAGTAAAGTCTTCTGTTATGTAAATATTTACCTCGAACTAGTGATGTTTAAACTACGGGCTTGTTCTCACCTTTTTTGGATCGATACAATGTTGTTGTAATGAAAGTTGAATGAGTTTGGGGGGTCGTATTATTGACACTGTCCAAGCACTCTTTAATAGAAATACACTGTTTGTTTCTTGGTCAAAGAATGATATTCGGAAAGTTTTATGTGTTCTAGCTCAGTTTGGTTTTTGGTATTTTTTCATTTATAAACTTTATTTCCTATAAAACAAAACAAGGTGAATTATTTCAGTCACAATTTTCTCAGATTAGGTACGTCACTGATTTTGCAGAAAATATTTCAGGCAATATATTCAGAATCACTTTAAAGTGCATAAGCTAAATGTATTTATCATCATCTTCTATGACAGAAACAGTGGATGTTAAGCAATTCGTACATGAAAAAGTGAAATATGTATTGCAAGATGTATGTATCTACTAGACAAGCTGATGAAACTGTTGAAAATTATAAGTATATAAAATTCCAATGATAAGAAGAGGGAACTATTTAAAATCATTGCTCTTGACAATTATTTATCATTTACCAAATGATCACAAGATTTTAATTAGTGTTTCTGATAAAAGGCGAATTTCCTCGACTAAACCACTCAAACCAGGTTAAAATTTAACTTAACCACTAAATTTTCCTTGACTTATGGTCTAAACCATGACGTCAAACTTAACCAGACGACCTAACCTGCCTTGGAGGATGGATTGCCCGCATAGTTAGGATTGTTAGGTTAAATTCGTGTCAACAGGAGCTGTTAAAAGTGTAGTAAAGTTGTTTGTTTTGATTAGTATTAGTATTATTAATAATTTAAATTCATAATTGAGTGTTCAGTTTTCGTAAATGGCGAAGATTTTACAATACATATGAAGCAGCTGAAATAGCTTAACAGTTAAAAACATGTATGAACCCTTCACCTAATTAAAATTAAGATTTTAATGATTACCTATTTGTGTAATCTTTTTCTTTTGTAGATGAGTTTAATTTTTGAGAATTACCTTAGCCTAGAGTTTTATTTTTTTGTTATTTTGTGACCTGCTGAATTATTTTGTAAAATTGTAATTTGTTACAAAGTATAAAAACTTTTCTGTTAGTAGATGTTGCTGTTCTGTTAGTAAAAAAATCAAATTTCAAATAATTCAAGCCACTTTTTATTGATGTTTCACATTAACAGATGACAGAGTTAATTATGACGTCACAAAAGTTAACTACTGTGAATGTGTGTCGTTACGACTTAAACTTAACCACTCCAAAAAGGTTGATCGAGGAAATTGGCCTAAAGTGGTCATTTGACACACATCACTTAGAAAGTTTATCTTCATCTTTGTCTAGAGCACTATAGTTCTCTTCTTATTATGTGTAATTTTGAAACTGTCATATAGGACAAGTTTTTGAAAATTGATCATATTTGACAGTTTATCACTGTCTTTTTTGTATTCTCGAGGAGGTTAAGTAATATTCAGATACTTGAATTACAAATTTTAATTTTAATTTCCAAATATTTATTAAACATAGTCTGTCGTTTATAAAAAGTAGTACGTACAATTTATAAAAATAAAAATACAACGATGCCAATTCATCAATTCTGTAGTAACTTTGGTACCTTTGACAACTATTTCAGCAAACTAATAGAAACTATATCATTGATTTTTTTATTTTAAAATAGTCCACATAGCTGAAGTTAATTCATTTGAAGGTAGGCGTGAGTTCGAACAGCACACGCCCATATTTATTTTTAAGGAGGAGCTTAATTTTTTGGATGGGGCATTATATTGAAAAAAACTGAATTGTGGGGGAGAAGCCTGTAATGTCAACACAATGGGCGTGGTTTTGTACATGTGGAAGTGGTTTAGGTTTAAGACTTGATTGCCAAAAAGTGTGGTAAAAATGGTAAGTTTGGTTTACCTTTATTGTGCAGAATGAAAAAAAAGTAGAAAAAGGTGTTAAAGAAAGTAAAGAGAAAGATAGGGAAGACAATAAAAGAAAAAACTCAAGAAAACGGTAGAATAAAAAGAGTGACAATCATTTACATTTTGGATCACTTTCTATGACTAACTTTTCTGTATAATTTTACAGGGTGTTTTATCAAAATTTGCACTTATTTCGGACAAACAAAAATCTTACCATATCGAAAGCAGCGGCCGCAGTAAACTTGTCGGGCACCACCTGGTGGATCTGATGGTGGATCTGGTGCTGGTGGTGCTGCTGTAGCTGTTGGTTCTCGAAATAGTTGATCTCGGTGTACCGGTTCACTATCAACGTGGATGGCGCCAATTGCGGTAAATTAAAGGCGCCGGGGGCGCATTGGCCGCAGGTGCAAGGAGGTGCGGGTGCAGCGGGGGCAACGGGGGGATAACAGTCGGTGGGGGGGACGACGGGGCAGTAGGGTACTAGATAGGGATATTGACTAGGGGCGTTGAAATAATACGTCGTGGTGCCGAATTCGGGGCAAATTACGGCCGAAATGTTTCCTTTTTTTTGTTTTTAGTTGATTGTCTTTTTTATGATGATTGCGCGATTGTCTTTTATGATTTGTTTTTACGAATATATGTACAGCTTATTGACTATTAAGAAGAGATATGTCTTTGTTATAATTTACAAGTTAACTTACCGATTTAATTTAGTTGTAGTAATAGACTTGGGGCACAACCTTGGATTTTTTTTTTGTAGATTGTCCGGATATCAACAGTTTAAAAGGGCGATTGTCTGCTATGCAAATATTATTATATTGACTGGTATGATCGCGACTATGAGTTATCCGACATCTAAAGTGCTAATTCAACCGAGCTTGTTGGTACGTACGGACGGAGGTCAAGAAACTGAACAAGAGTTACCAGACCTTAACGCTCGGGAGCTTCTCTAATAGTAAAACGTGTTTATTTTATAATAAACCACGCCTGCGTGTTTAAATTTAGCTTAAAGTTTGCTTTAATAATGCCTTCCTTACTTACAGAAAAAAACTTATTACACAAGTATTTATAGATTTAATTACACACCTATATGTATAATATGCTAAAGTATAAGAATCCTAAGTATGAACTTACGTTTCTTATTTTCCCTAAAACGTTACAACTACTACGATTGATTGTCGTGATATTCAATTCTTGGACTAGACTGCCTGTTGCCGTCTTCGTCTTCAAAACGCCAAAACAAATCAACAGTTACCGGAAACAAACTGAATGCTGGGAAAAACTTTTTTCGCGCGTGTTTTTCTTTTTTTTTTTTGTTGTTGTACTTTGACCGTCGAAGAAGTTACTAACGAGGAAATCGCGGCAAAGAAGAGCAAGAAGGAACAAGTGGCTCCGGCCGGTGAAGGGGAGCGTGATGGCGAATTGAAAGACAGAGAGGACAGAGACTGTCGCGGACTCTCGGTGACGCGAACCGTATTTTGAGTGAACCAGGTCTAAAACCGAAACGAAAAAAAAAAGAAGTACGAATCGGTGATGTGGTGGTGATTGAAGAGCAGTGGAGTTCGTCAAAAAAGGAGTAGAAAGATGTGGGACCGCCGCACTTGGTAGCGTTCGAGCCCGGACTGGCGGCCGCCGCACGCCGAGAACCGCGACGACGACGACGTCCTCGACGGCGGACGTCGCGCATCGCCGGATTCGCCATCCACAGCGACGGCGTGCGACGCCCCCCAGGTACCGCGGAAGGGGGGAAAACACGCGCACCTGGAGAGGTAAGTGAGGCACGGGGGCATACTTTATGCTCTTCCCTTTTCTTATAACCATATTTTTTTTGGTTTTTGTCATTTTGTTGTTTTTTGATAATTTTAAATTTTTGAAGACACTTTCAAAAATCTGAACCTAACAACTTATAGCTTTTATGTGGATGAAAGTATGACATTTTTAACATTATCCATAACAAATCAATGTCAGTCAGTATATCAAAGTGAAGGTAATGTCATTCGACAGTTGATCACATGACCACTTTATCGAAAGTCTGATTGTTAACTTGAGGACAAACAAAAAATGTTATTTAACAACGTTGCCAAATGACGCAAGCGACGTCATAGTAATTTTAAAATTATGTGTAAGTCAGTAATAGCTCTTCA
The DNA here is from genome assembly GCF_016097725.1 of Ips typographus. Taxonomy (NCBI): domain Eukaryota; kingdom Metazoa; phylum Arthropoda; class Insecta; order Coleoptera; family Curculionidae; genus Ips; species Ips typographus. Next base: position 12,048,246 of record NC_138425.1, on the reverse strand, counting down.
AAACTAAAAAGGTGTTTTCTTCATTAGTGAGTACTATGTTCATAGTCCGATGATCCTCTTCATAAAGTGGTTTAGTGGTTTTGTACATGTGGAAATTGCCAAAAGGTGTTGTAAAAAAAGTAAAAAAATAGTAAGTTTGGTTTACCTTTATTGTGCAGAATGGAAAAAAAAAGTCGAAAAAGGTGTTAGAGAAAGTAAAGGGAAAAACAGGGCAGACATTAAATTACAGGTTGTTGCTTTATATTGCTTGTGTGATTGTTTGGATGAAACGAAATTTTGAATTTAAATGGGATTCTTCATTTACAAAAAACCTAATTTCTTGCATATACGTGATGCAGAAAAATCTTTGGAATCTTATAGTGATGGTAAATTAAGATTAAGAGTTACAGCATTTTCAAAATTGTCAAAATTGTCATTATACTGACGAAATCTGAAACTTTCATTTTTGTTTAATTGCCCTATTTTATACTTTTATCTACAACAGTTTATAATAGATCTTTTCTTGTCTAACTTTACCTAGGTATGTGGTACAGAAAGAAAGAGCAATATACTCCGCTGGTTGACACTTCAGGCTTAATGATGCCTTGCGATTATAAATTCGGGCATTAGACCATGTACTAGAATGCTATAAATCAATTTAAGACAGTTACAGTTTTCTACACAATCATTCTAAAATAGTCCAGATTTTTTAGTCAAGACAGTTGGAGTGATATAGTCAACTATACAGGAACCATTTGAATGTTTTTATATTATGTGAAAAACCCTTTTTCTACGATCTCTGTAGAAAATAGAACTTTCCTCCCTCATTCGAGCGATAAAAACGTCAAGTTGCACTTTCCTCCCTAGTTGCGTAAATAAATGGTGCAGGTTACTACCATATACTAACTAACCCTCCCTGTCTCCTCGCAGTGAAAATATCAAATTCCATATTTTTTACTGACAACGACCGTTTCTCTTTGGTTATTATACCAAAAGGATATCACTATCAATTTTATTGAATTATGCTCTTTAGCATTTCCTTCAGCCTTTGAGTAATCAGATAAAGGAAAAGCCCTATTTCCTTGTACTTTGCCGGGGTATTTCCGTAGATGACGGGAAAAAAAGAAAACCACCAGGTAACGCCGGAAACCTATTAATATTTATTTTGTTGGGCAGTCAACGAGGAAGATTAAGGACGCCATTAAATCATAAAAGCCAGTGGCGTACTAATGCTGATTTTTTGCTTTTCATATTTATCGTAACGAAACAGGGACTAAGCAAATGCGAGGGATGAACGTCATCAAGTATATCCATTAAACCGAATGTAAAACGTAAAACGGTGTGACGATGGCTTTTCAGCAAATTTACTTAGGACCTTAACTTATTATATCAAAACTAAGCCTTGAGCACACATTTACCCGGAAGGATTTTAATCCTAAGCAAAGGAATTTAAAATAATTTTACTGTGTTTAATTGTAAATGAGGTGGAGCGTAAACTTTTCCTGAGTTTATTTTAGAGAGGGTGCCATTTATGTTGTACATATTTTCTCAACTTTAAATATTACCTAATATTTAGTTACACTACCCTGTATAAGTGTGAAGGGTGTATTTCATTTTTGCCCTAAAAAAAGCCTTAAGGGTCACCCATACAATATGTATGAGTCTCGATCTCCGAGGGTCGTAAAAGTGCAAAAGGTCCCGGACGAAGGTTATTTATCGTTTCTAGAGACAGGTTCTGTCAATTGGTCTCGAGCAGTTAATATTTAAACTCGGTGTCGATTCTAAAGTAATTTATATTTAAAATTTTTAAGATTGCCACTAAAACATCTGCAGGATTGATCACCGAGTCGGAAAGTGTTTAGTTTCACCAGGTTGCGGCTAGAACCGCGATCAGCAAAGTGGAACTCTCCCCGTTCGCGTTAATGACCGATTTAGATTCTTCTTTTCCTCCTTTTAAGAAAGTCGAATTAAATCTCGAGTTTCGTTTCATACTTTATTCCACCGAATCCATTAGGCCGACAGATTATTAGAAACAAAACGGTTTAGGATTAAGTCCCTTAGGGTGCACGTGTGCCTAATGGCGAGGGCCGTTTTACTCAGCTCAATCGTTGTTTTATACGGGATTTTGTCATATTTCGTCTCTGACTAGCTCCGGGGTTTTTCCCTTTCTTTTGCCGTTCATTAAGTGAAGTATTCCAATAAGAAACTTAAATCATTTCAAAGTTGTACAAAGTAAAATTTAATTTTTATTAACGGTTACCTTTGAATGATGAAAAAATACAAATCCTATCTTATCATACTTACTCGTTCTCGATCCATTAATCCGTCATTCTTATTGAAAAACGACAAAGCATAATCCAGGATTCATCTGCTTTTTGTTGAAAAAAGATCTTTTTGTTCGGTTAACAAAAGAAATGGGATGACTGGTTTTCAGTTTGAAAAACCTCAGATTCGTAGAGGCTACTTTAAAGCAACTAGTTTTTTTGCAATTGTTTGAGGTGAGGTCGAAAATGAATAATGGACTCTGTCAAAAAAGAGAGGTGACGACAAAAGCCCCTCCAATAATTTTCCTAAAAACCTTTTATTACCCTAAATTGACCCCCTAATTAAAAATTAAAACGCGTAAGGGCGAGATCAATGAAGATTACCGCAGCCTCGAATATAATCGATGTTCATTAGCATTTTTGTGGCGCAGTTCTGGACGAGAAATTCCTGATGATGTAACAATGTGTGTACGTGTCAAAAACAATAAATATCAGGCTCCCCTATTTCGGGTTTTGCTTTCTTTCGGGCTGTTTTTTCAAGTCTTCCGTTTTCCACCGGTAATCCGCCCTTCGGTTGCGAGCGTCCACTAAAGGGATCAGCCCCGTCTTTTAATGCTTGTTTTCCTTCTTCCATCGAAATCCCAAGATCTATGGTGCCGTGTTTATTTTCCTCCCTTTGCGTTGACGGTTTAGGCGCGACAAACTTTTTTTTTTGCCTTGTTTCAGTCTAAAGGATAACAGTTTGAAGTCGTGTATTTTCCTAGCAAGTGGGTTAACTTTGAATAGTAAAAAACAGAAAATATTACACAGAGAACAATAAGAAAAGCAGTTAATTAATTAAAAGTCAGAAAAAACAAGTTTTCTCAGTGATTTTCAGGATGTGGTCGTCCAAAAATATACAAAAGTTAGCTTACCCGCTAGAATGGTGCAGTTTAGGGAAACAGGGTACTGTCACTTGTTTCAAAGTTTTTTAAAATAAAATCAAATATCAATAATAGCAATAATAAAATTAGTAAATAAATATGTGGCAATGGGTCAAGTCATGACGAAGGCAACAACATTGAATAATGAATTGAATGACAATATTGACAGTTTGACACGGACACCAAATGTCAATATTGTCAATGCCAAATACGTCATATAACCGCAAACGAAAATTGTTCATTACCTTACAACTAATTACATCATAATTTATGACAATAATTAGGGTAAATTTTGATACTTTGACATCCAGAGAACATGGATAAAATTGGAATGACTCTTATATTAACGGACAAATAAAAAGGCATCAAGTTATTCGACCCTTGTCAAAGGAAGGCCGCGTTCACGTTGAGTTACAAATAGGCCGAACAATAAACGGAATTGAGTGGGGGCGAAGCGTTAAAATAAACATCTTTCCCTTTTTTTCCTGTGGTGGGAAACGCAAAAGGCCAAAGCGGAAATTAAAATAACGCCAATCGAAAGATAACGTCACCGTAAAGGTCCCAAAGGGCGTGAGATATGCCCATAATCAATTTCAAACTTGTTTCGTTCTTAGGTCGGTTAATCAAGACTGTACAGGGTGGAAGTTAAAGCATTCACGATTAGTTGACGTGACGACGGTAGTATAAATTTATAAATGGGTTAACTCTAGCGTTTTGAATCAAAGACTCGGGGTCTCTGGCTCTAATGGAATATTTAAATTAACGCTGGAGCCGTAAGGGCCTTATGCTCTTTCGGTATTCAAACGGGGCACTTTATTGCCCTACGTAAAACTGGAAACTCTCCAGGATTGGTTTGGAGTTTATATAGTGCCATTTTTACGGACATTGTCGTCGTCGTGAAGCACCAGCTGCACATCATTTCGTTACCACCATCTTGGGAAAACACCCCCCAGGAAGCTGTGAAGGTAATCCAGGCCTGCATGTATATTTTATTGAGTTAATAAATAAAGTTAATTTAACTTTTACGCGGTGGAAAAAAAAATGATTGATTGATTATCTGTTTGCTTAATAACGTCGCTCTTGGGAAGTTTATGATTGACGTCGTTAATTTATTTTATTCAGGAAGTTTATTACAATTTTTTTTCCACAAAACCGATTTTGTTGAGTGAGTTTTTCAGTTCGACTAGATTAATCAGTTAAGTGGCCAAATTGTGGTTTTCCTGTTTTGTTTAGCCTAAAGTAGTAGTTTTTGCTTTATAAATTATTAACAGTACGTTTAGTATGAAAGTTCTATAAGGACGACAAAAAAGTATATGCACACAGGTCTTAACTAGATGCTACACGGCTTTTAAAGTAAATTTGTAAATTTTGAATAATTTAGCCAGAATCTGATGCCAAAATTGACATATGCCATCACTTGACAATTGTTTGACCAATGTTTTGATTATTTTAAATGGAACACCCTATATTTAGCCATGCATTTTTCAAAAAGTAACCCTAATAGCCTCAAATGTGTTAAAACTTTTGAGGACAAGTGATTGACATGTGTCAATTTTGACAACAGATTCTGGCTATTCAGAAAAAATACTGCAACTTGCTATTGAGTAAAATAGAAACAACCTCCTTGTATCACAGTTTAAATTATTTGCAATTTTTTTCCTGTGCTTTTATTGAAATGAGAGAAACTATAACGTTCTAAAGTATGCTTATAAAAGAAAATTACAAGTCAATTGGGTGGATCAAAATGACATTTCAAAGAATATTCAGGCCACATTCGTTTTCAAGCTCCATGGAGCGAGTAGAGCGTTTTTGACGTCACGATGGCGTAATTTAGAAAAACTATAATTTAAGCAACTGTCAAATTACGTCATTGTGACGTCAAAAAAGCTCTGCTCGCTCCATGGAGCGTGAAAACGAATGCGGCCTCAGTACATAAGTGGATTTTACACCTTCATGAATCAAATGTTGACAGTTCTGACAGCTGTTCGGATACAGACCACATCCAAAATAAATACCAAAACGTTTAAATGGCCAAAACTGGCTTCATGGAAGTATAAAATGCATGTTTCTCAGTTTAGTGACACTTCTGTGTCCAATCCAAAAATGTTCTTAGTTTTGACTGTGTGTGTAGCTGCTTAACATCAAACCAAGCCCCAAATTGACTGTCTAACGGCAAAACTTTTAAAATTAGCTCTATGAAGTTATAAAATGAATGTGTGAATGGACATACTTGGTGAAATCATATTGTAGCCTCTGCCTAAAACATTAGGACTTTTCCTGAATAGTCAAATCACTAAGCTTCCATAAACTACGGTCCTGATTATTAAAATTTTTACTCTATATGGGCAGTATTTAAGACCGTTATGGCGGTTTATTAGAAAGTTTATTAAAAATAAATTCTTAAAACTTCTAAATATGTAGATATACCTCGGTTAGGAGTTTTTTTAATATCCCCTCAAATAAACCGTATAGCAAGTAGAAGCTTTGCATAAATCCGGTTCCTTCTTTACTCTTGAGAATATCCACGTCAGTGCTGTTATCGTGACATCCGCATTGCTGCCAACTGTAAAATTAAATTATTCAAGGGAATTCCACTAATATCATTCGTTTTGAAATTAACGCCTCGATGACAGCTATTTTAGCATTTTTTGATCCGTTTTTTGGTTCTAAGTGGATAATACCAAGTGGTGGCAAATTGATGAACATCAAAGGCGCATTGCTGGCTCTTAATGAAACGGTCTAGTTGGATCAAAGCCTTGCACCAGAACAGTAACGTTCCGATCTGAAGTAGTTTGATCGAACAATATCAATGGCAATTGATATTCCATTGCTTTATTGCTGAATTTGGCCCTCGAAATATTAGGCCTTGCATTCTAATTATTGTAAAGCGCATTTCAAATATGTTTAATCAACTATGTTCGACTCTTAATTCGAGTTATTAATTAAAAGTCGAAAGGTCAGGAGCTGTTTAAATTCATAATTAGGAAATATTTCCGAAGCTAAAAGGGTTAGAATCCTCCCCATTACACAAACCGCCACAAATCTTAATCAAGCCACTATAGATCTTATCCATTTTTAATTCAAAGTTAGTTGATATAAACGACTTCGATTACGATCCGTTGGCCGGTATAAATCAAGCCACCTTGTTGTTGTCTCCAAACCGTAACCAATTTTTCCCGAGGGATCGGGACAAAATCACGCCGATCCGCCTCCCTTTTAAACTTTAAATCACAAGAATCGTCGATTGTTTGTTTCTATTATTCTATGAGTTGGGGGAGGAAGGGGAGGAGGTGACGAAAACATTTTCGAAATGTTTCGGACCTTTAATTACCGCGACCGCACACATGTTGCGGCACCAAAATAGAGTTCCGGCTCCGAAAACAGGACTCGCAATTTTGTTTTCCGGCTTGTCGGATTGTTGTAGATTATTAGTTGTGGTCGGCCGCTATTGATTCGGATTCGCCGTAGTTTGGATTTCTGGCGCTACCAAAATTTGTTTAAGCGAAAAGCTGCTTGTCAATATTTGAGGAAGGGTCAAAGGGAAACATCCATTCATTATCGATGCTAATCGGGCGCGCTTTAAATTTCTCATGCATTCTTGCCCATTCGATTTGATTTACGGTTTTCACTTGCATTTTGTTTATTTATGGTAAGCAAGTCACATTTAGGTGTGTTGCACGTACAGGCAGTAGATTATTGATTTTAGGTGAAAAATGCAGAAAACCAAATGGTAATAGTATTTAAAGTGAGTTAAAACTATCAGAGTGTGTTATTGCAATATTGCTTTCTGATAATAGAGAGTGTTTCTCTGAATTGGTGTCACAAACTGTAAGAAGAGAATACATCCAAAAAATAAAATAGATAATGTTTTTTTTTGCCTTTAACTTCTACGTCAAAAAGGACAAAAAAACATTGCCAACCTAAAAACTCAAAAGAGAGTTTTCTAGATATTTACAAAAAACATTTTAACTTTGACACCCTGTATCTCAAATATACATCAAATATAAATATACATATATATAGTATAAACATACTCGTTTAAATGTCCCTTTTAAACGAGTATGTTTATAGGAACATTTACTAATATTTTTGGATGTACTCTTTACAATTTGTGGCAGCAATTCAGGGGCACCCTGTATTTTTTATCACAAAATTATTTCGAAAAACTTTCGGACACGTCAACTTTATTGTTGTGAGAGACACTTATTTTATAAAGGTTTATTATACAGGGTGTTCCCAAAAAAATTTTATTACATTAAGATCAAGCTTTTCAAACGGAATTTTATATTTTTATATTTCTTTAGAGTTGTTCTTGAAATTTGATTTACTTTACATGTAACATTAATATTTCTAACCGTTCTCAAGAAAATGGTCTTAAAAAATTGAATATATTACTATGTATACATGGAAAATTATTAAAATTTCAAGGGCCAACCATAAAAAATATACATTTTTGTTTGAAAATTTTAACCTTGATGTGATATTTTTTTTTATGAAACACCCTGTATATTAGACTTTTGTAAGAAAACTAACCCCAAAAAAATAATCTACAGGGTTTCTAAAAACATATCTGGTTCGTTTTCGATGGGTCACCCTGTGTAGTCAAAAAAACATTTTTTTGTTGTTTTAACGAGACAAAATCGCAACAGCATTAATTTCCAAGCCAAAACGTAAAGTTCAGAGATTAATATTAACGATATCCTCGCCCATCTTACGGCATACATTAAAGCAGTGACTAAATAGAGCCGCAGGTGTAGAAGTGGATGAAAATCAAAACGCCGTTTGATATGCTGATATTAAGTGCATAAAATTAATGTCTCTCTGCGTTGCTCCAGAGCAAACCCAGAATGTTTGAGATATTAAACCAACGGGAGCATTAGATCAGACGAGATCATTGGGCCCGATTACATCTTGAGCTCGTTAGTTACCTTCAGGCTGACATGTTTTGTTCCTTTGGAAAAATTAATTCCAAAACAAGTCCGATTCTTTTATTTCATATTTTTCTTTGAGAAGGTATAATTACGAAAAAGTCTAGTTTACTTTTTGCCTTCGATTGACTAAGTCGAAGCAATTTTATTTGTACCCAAAGTTGAAAAAACCCCGTCCAAGTATGTTTCTGACATGGACACAATTAGTTTATCGGGGAAACATGGAAAAATGGGGAAATAACGTCACTGGGAATGATGAATGCCCTTGAGGTCGGTTAGGGGACAAAACATCTATCTGTATACTTTTTACTCTCCTACTTGAAATTGAAATAAACAGTGTTTTTGTGTTCAAGTCAACTGACGTGTTGTGTACAATCTCTATACGTCATTCAAAAATTCTTCGCCTCAATCACTCTAGAGCATACAGTAATTGCTGCACTTACCCAGTATCTTAATACTTCAAATTCGTTAATTTACCTGAAACAAAAAGAAATATTAACTATTTAGGTTAGGTATCGACTTAACAAACCGACAGACAAGTATTAAAACTTATCTAGTTCTTGGTGTTTTATCATAAACTATGTTCGGGGCGACGTCTGAAACATCAAACCGAGTACTTTGTTGCGAGCTCAAAAACTTAGAAAAGCTTTTAGAAATAACTAGATCGCTCCGAGGAATTCAGCTGAGCTTGACGTAAACCGCGCAGATAAAAGCCTGGTAATATATTCATTTTCCTCGTAATTAAGTTTTATAATAACGTTTTAAACGTAAACAACAGAAACTTCCTAACGTTCCTTATTAAGTCAATGGAGCGGTGGCATCGTTTTTCGTTCTCTCTCGCGTTCATTCAGTTTAAGCGTTTTACGTAAAACCAAATAAGGATCTCAAGATCAACTACAGTAGATCACAAGGTTGTTTGTTTAGTTCAGTCTGTTTGAAAATTCCTCAAAACTTTCAAATAAGAAGCGAGCGTGCCGTAACTGCATCCTTCTCGACCGATTCGGCGAAAACGCAACTAATCCCAAAAGTTCGTAAAACAATTAGCAAAACCGATAAAGTATGGCTGAAAACCGCAACTTTGTTCATAGGAAAACTTTTTAATTAGTTCTATTGGACTGGTATCCAGGGACGGACTGATTGACCAAACTAATCGGTTATGTGGCGCGAAAAGTAAGAGAGCGCCACTGGATCAAAGTTTTCGGTGTCACACTATTGCATTGCATAGTATTAATTAACGTTAGACTCGATTTAATTAAAAGTAAATGTTACAAAGTTTCGTGTCTTGCGGAACTAGGAGGGTCGTAAAACTTTCAGCTGGCTATTGTTTGCTTTTGAAAGGCTGACGCTCTGACTCTTTTTGACCTTATTTTAGAGTGGAGATAAAGCTATTGTCACTTTAAATGTGTATCATATCACTTTAAATGTTGAATGGCAAGATGAGTTGCCAAATGAGACAGTGAAAACAAAGAGGAACATACCAAGTAGAAGTAGTCAAATAACACATTGATTTTTCAAGTTTTTCTTATTTCTGTAATAATATATAAGGTATCTTGGATTTTTATAAGGATAATATTTTGTGGTTATGTCCTTTTTTCAGCCTCTAAGCATGTTTGTCCTTACAAAAAAAAAATGTAAATAGTCTGTTGACTGTAGAAGCCGTTTTCAGTTTTGTGTTTTTAGAAAAGTGTAAATTAATGTTATGTATTGTATTTGTATGTATTTTTTTAAACTTTTAAACTTTACCGAGATACTGAATTAAAATTGTAATAAACACTAATATTGAGAAATAATTTGTAAATTTTTACATCACCTTGCATTGTTTTAATAAAGTGATTAGTAAAAGTTTTTATCGTGCAAAATTAGACATATTTTTGGACGTAAAAACGTGCTACAAAATTTCATTACACATTACTACTTAAAAATAAGTGTGTATGATATCACACTAAATTATGTTTTTAATAACTTATTGCTGGTTGTTAATCAGATGACAGTCTCGCACAGGCACCAAATTACGCTAATTTTCCCTGTTTAGTAGTTATTTTACAGAGAAACCCACTGATTGCACGCAATAATCAAATTAAGGGTGGCACTGGTCATTTTGGAATATCGTAGGGCATAAATCAGTTGGTAATGGCTTTTGTTGCCCGACCGGAAAAATATTGTGTGAAATCCTTCGTTAATGGAATTAGTTACGTTTATTCGAACTGGTTATGCGAGTGATTTCCAAAAACCTATTCAATAGCTCGCTGGGTTTTTTCCGGGTTGAACTACCCTGGGAAACAACAGCGATTGTAATTAACGTTGCTATATTGCGTTAATCCAACGCAACTGGTTTGTATATTGATTTGTGTACTACACGTGTAGATCTGTTATCTCGAAAACAATGAGGGTTCATTTTCAATAACATTGATCTTGGTTAGGTGTACAAACATTGATTTAGTCCTAAACCATTAAAAGCCTCAGGGGCATAGGATGTCAGTCACTTGTGTGAAAATTTAAAAATGGTGTGTCATACACTTTCAAGTTATGTCAGTAATAAACGTAACGTCCATCGAGGATATTGCAATCCTGAATAATTACGTCACAAGGAAACAATGAGTTGGCACATAACGGATCGGGTCATAGAGGGGTTCAGATAATGACGACAGGTCGGCTTCAATAGTAATTTAGATGAATACGTCCCGATTAGGCGATTACTTATAGGTTAGGGATACGTTGACCGAAATGGCATTGTTGCTCGTTTAATTAAACCTATTCTGGTGGGGATGTACCTACGGTTATTTTATTACGTAATAACTAAACTCAAATGAATAAATAAGTTCCATCAACCATTAACGAAAGTTTTAAACTGTGCATGAAAAAAATATAATTTCAATGGGAAATTCAACATAAATATTATCTAATACATAATTAAGCGTTTTCAGTGTAATGGATTTAATGGATATTTCCGGTCGATTTAATACATTTTTGACATCATCGATTTGAAATGAAAATTTAAAGCAAACAGAGCGTGGTTTTGGGATATGTTATTCCCGAATTTATTACAAAACTAACCGCCGAATAAACCAGCTCACCGTTGTCTATTCATTCAATACATTATTTCATTATAAACCATTTCAAAAATTACTCTTTGTCTAACAATTATTAATGCTGAAACGGTCAGGAGATGCAATTGAATAAACTGTTGTAGATAGTCAATAGTGTAATAACTGTTAAATCACATTTTACAGTAACGAAAGTGTTGAAAACTGAAACGACCGGATGATCGATTGACGTCACGTGTCCAGTATGTAAAGGACGTCGTTATTATTTGGGACACGATCGTACGACAGCTTGAACTAGTCAGCAACGACCAAACAATGGATAATTTCATATCTATGCTAGTTAAATTTAATTTGCGTGAAATATTGGGAATTTTCAATCTTGCCAAGAAAAAATACAGAATTGGTAGTAAATCAAAGATGTCAAGCAAAACACACGAGACGTTCACTTTAGAGAGTTTAGGAACAAAACGAAAATCCATGTCAACCACTTTAAAAACACACCCTTCATTGAAAACGTTTCAGCGTTTTATCATTCGGGGGCTGTTTCAAAGCTGAAACAACCAGACCCTACAAAACGCATATTAAAAAAAAAACAATATTATGCTGAAACATTAAAATAATAATGTAAGCAATTTTCATCCTCGGATTAAGCCACAAAACTGTATAAAACATGCAATTTCCAGGTTAATTAGCCATTCTCCGGGCGACTACGCAAAAAAACGAGAAAGGGACGTGTATTAAAATTAACCAACCTCCAGTTTTGTCAAAAGTCCCATAATTTTCGGTAATCAAGTTGTTTAATGCAATTTTTAACGATGCATGCACCCCCTCATAATTCAATTCCGTTTTTTTTCGCAATTTTAATCGCTTAAAAGTCTTTGGTTTGTAGAGAAATGTCAGAAGCCACCGTTGTGCTTTGGCAATTTGTTAAATGGTTATCCCTATACGACTGCCTTTTCCCTATCCCCAGGTTGGGGAATTAAAAAATACTTTTCCCTTGTTACTGCTTGAATTATGAGCATCAGGAAAATTCAACGTAAAAATTATGAGCGTTTTCCGGATGGGGAGTTAAAATTTACCACAACAACGGTGAACTACTAAAAAGTTAAGTTGGATTGTTGCCATGTAAGCAGAATGACTACAGACGTATAAAAGAGAAATTATTTTGTTAGAAAAAATTGAGTTTTAACTACTTTTTGACTAATTTTGAGATCAATCACTGGTGAATTACTGACAGTATTTCAAAATACTGTCAATAGCACTGATCGTGTTCAATAGTGTTCTAGTATCGCAAAATTATGAAAGTTGCTTCTGAACAGCTCAGAGAGTCAAAGTACACTTGCTTTACTCGAATTTGTAGTCGTGATGAGTTTTAACGCTTCACAGTAAGTTTTTTGACAGTTGTCACGTGACCCCCTAAGTAAATGTTGTTCTGATATCACGTGACAGCTGCCACATACGTTGAAATTGTCAAAGTTTGCTCTTCAGAGCTCAAAGAGTTGGAATACAGTCGATTTACTTGTTAAGGTTGTAAAGACATGACGTCTTTGGTCGCTTAATAGTAATTATTTTGACAATGGTCACGTGACCGTCTAAATAAGTTGGGTTGAAGTATCACGTGACAACTGCCACATTTGTTATAACTGTCAAAGAAAAGCTCAAAGAGTCAAAGTATATCTGATTTACTCGCTTTTGTAGAGTTGTGTTTAGTCCACCATAGTAATTATTTTGACAACAGTCACGTGACCTTCTACGTAAATCATGTTCTAGTATCTCGTGATACATACGTCAAAATTGTCAAAGCTTGCTTTAATATTGACAGTTTCAGGACAATTTCGATTCGATCTGCCTTATTTAACTGACATGGTATGGTTTTATATGTCCATGGATAACCAATGAAACAATTTTTTTTAATAATTGAGTTTACCCTTATTTTAGCTAACAAACTACAACATGCAACTTTCTTGACTATGATTGCAAAAAGGTTGAATTTATGCACAAAGATCTTTTAGCATAAAATTCAGTTTTAGAATAGAATCAAAACCCATACGGTAATCGATTTTCATGGCGAAAAGATGGAATTGTTGTAGAATAAACAAAACTCGTCGAACCGTATAATATCAAGTCGAAATCTATAAGGTGTGGAAAATTGACGAGAAATTCTATATATCGCTTTTATTCGGATCAGTGCTCGTATATGTGTACTTCTTCCTCGATGCTTATCGGGGCTATCGGTCGTGTACGAATGGCATTTGCTTTGTTACCGGGAAAATGGTTTAGAAAAGATAAGAAAGTCGAAGTACGCCGGGCTGGATAAACGTGAATAAATCGAGTTTAGTGAGTATCCGGGCTTTAATTTCCCCATCCAAGTTTAAAGTGGTGTAAACAAATTGTCGAGACGTGCTCGAGGTCGTAAATTAACGCAAACAAGAAATGCGTTCGAGTTTCTTGTAACTGGAGAAATTTGGCTTAGTTGATTTCGTGCTCATGATGATAATGATATCGTTTATCTAACTTTAACCTGAAAAAAATAGTTTATATGATCAACCAAAAGATAAAAATATGAACAGTCTTGCTGAGTCAACATGAGCATTTACGTAAATCACAGCACTGTTTCTAGTTTGTGATTGGTCAAAACAAAACAGCTTTCAGATTGCTGATTATTTTTGACCAAACACAAATTACGAACAAAGCTGTAATCTGAAATAGAACCTTCCCGGGATTCTGGGTGATTTTGGAATCAAGAGACCAGAGTAGAGGTTCCGGGACCAGATTTGGCCCTGAAATTTAACAAAATGACTGAAATTGAGGGCATTTTTCACAGTTGGTCTATGAATAATTGTTGTCGACAATTCCTCATACTAATGTGGAGTCCGAACGAGCTTTCTCAGTGGCTCAGATCGTCCCTAGAGAACAACTCTAAACACTCTAGGAGCCTTATAATCTTAATTTACTCGAAAAAAATAGGTAATAAAGTTTGAGTCTTCCGAGAGGTTTTCAAAAAAAAAGTTGATATCCTTTAATTGAGTATTAATTATTGATTTATTTTTTATATATATTGAGTTGATAACATTATTTTTTTGGTTAGTTTTCATATTTTTCGGGACCATCGGACCAGTCCCTGGACTTGGAAGCCCTAATCTCAAATACTGCCCAAGTACAGACTTACCATTACCGTAAATCCCACTAATACAGCCATTTATTTCAACCTTTAAACTTCCTTTTTTTTTTGTCTGTCTCAATTTAATAATTATTAATATTATAATAATTTGTTTCAAATTTAAAGCTTTCTACAATATTTTTTCATATCATACAAAAGCGAATTAAATTATTACATATTTGTTTGTCGTTAACATTTCTAATAATTACAGTGATAATAACCAGCAAAACGGAAAATAACGCGTATTATTTTCGGAATTCACGGTAACGTTAATTAATGCCACCAAAAACACCTACATATTGTTAGCAAAACCGTACGGTAATTATTTAGGTGATTACTGAAAAAACGCAGCAAAATTCATTAAAACAATAATAATCAAACTGGAAATGCACAAACTGTATAAATACACAATCACGGCATAGAAAAGCGTTCGCTAATTTTCCTTAACGCTAAACTGGCAACTAAATTAGACTCCATTGTAACGTATTCTGCAAACAGTTAGCGAGTACATGAAGTGGAAAGGTACACGCAATGTCGCTCTCTCAAACTTTATAAATTCCCTAATTAAATAATCGTTGAAAAGTTGCCGCCCGTAAAACCAAAACCGTATCGTATATGTCGTTTTTGGGAACTTTGGCCCGATAAAATAGGGTCTGTACCTGAAAATTAGACCCCTGATTGGTAGAAAATACGCCTAAAAAGCTTCATAAACCAAGCAAAATTAATCTAGACATTGTTCGGAATGTTCAAATAGCTGTTTTCCGTCTTACCAGTTTTGCGGTTTCTGTTTTCCTTGCTTTCTAAGAAGCTAATCTCAACGAATAATGTAATTTGAGGGGCGTCCTTTATTATCTTTTGTTTTCCGAATTTTCGGCCCCGATTTGAGGTTTTCGAACCGTTTCGGCCCTGTGTTTACCAACACGAATTTTACCATCTCAAATAAAAGGGCAAAATGCTGGTGATTCACTCAAAAATAAGTTGAATTTGATTAATGAAATCTGATACCAAACCGAGAAGAGAAATTATTCAGTAAACCAAACTTGGAATATTAGTTACCTACGTAAACACTTAAATACGCACGGCTCGGGGGACCGAATCCTTCGTCGACCTTCTCCAAAAGGGCCAAACTTGGGGGCCCTCTCCAACTTGTGTACCGCGAACTTTGCTCTCTCGACTTGTTCCCGAACCCGCAATAATTATCGCTAAGTGTCGGTTGATATTAACTAGTTATATCGAATTTCCTTATGTCGATATTATTCAATCCCCGGTATTAGTTTAGAACGTCTTCGTTAGGAGTTTGGTTACGTTTTCGCTTCGGGTAATCGTTAGATTAGTTTTAGGGGGTTTGTGTTTTAATTAGAAGATCCGAGTTTTTTTTGAAACGATTTAAACTAGGTCAAAGTGTTAGTTTACAGTGTTTACAGCGTAATTTATCTTTTTGACTTAACATTTGATTGACAAATGTGTGCCAAACACTTTTTTGTAAGAGGATCATCATTCAAAATAAAAGAGCTTGCAGAATCTGATATTAAAAAATAATGACCGCATTTAAAAAAAGAGGTTGATAATGGTTTCGCAAAGACAAAACGTTGGAATGAAAAACTGTGGAAAAGTGTCATGTCCAATATCCCTTAGGTCCAATTTCAAAAACACCATGAAAGTTTTTAACTATAATGGCCTGCTAGGGGGCGCTAACAACGGTCGTTATTTTGAAATTAGTCGTATAATTGCCCACTTTTCTTCAACGGTCAATTATTCCATTATTTTAGAGAAAGAAATAGTTACAGATAAAACGTATATGAGTGTATAGATAAAGTAAACTGTAAACTTTCT
The DNA here is from genome assembly GCF_016097725.1 of Ips typographus. Lineage (NCBI taxonomy): Eukaryota > Metazoa > Arthropoda > Insecta > Coleoptera > Curculionidae > Ips > Ips typographus. The sequence goes on along the minus strand of NC_138425.1, from coordinate 12,032,115 downwards.
GACAGTGTAATTTCTCACCGTTAGGGGGCGCTAGAAATAGTCGTTATTTTGAAATTTGTCCTACATTTACCCACTTCTCGTTAACGACCAATAACACCATTATTTGAAGAGTTACAGGGAAAACGTATATGAGTGTATAGATAGAGTCAACTAACTGTAAGTTTTCTGACAGTGTAATTACTTTCACCTTTCCACCGTTAAGTGGCGCTAGAAACGGCCGTTATTATGAAATAAAAATCTAATAATTATACACTTTTATTGGAAAACATTGATTTCCTACGTTTTACTTTTTTCACATCTCTTACATAGAAACTGAATATACCAGACGTGTGTCGTAAATATTCTGTTACGACTTTTGTATATCCCCATCTGTGAAGGTAACTATTACACGCATTCCGGCCGATTTAAAAAGCTCCTCCCCGACATATCTCCCCCTAAATTATTCAGGAGACATCTCTTAAATTTCTCGGAGCGTCTTTTCCCGACGATAGATTTACGCCGACAGACGACCGTGTGTATGCTTTTAATATAACATTGTTGTCGTTTTGCTAGCTGTCCGGATTAAAGAGCCTTAGTTGGCCGGATCTTATCCTATAACGGCTCCGTTGTCACCTAAACTGCAAATCTCCTCCGGGTCCCGGATTAAGCCGCTTTATTGAATCTTGGAGGGTCAAACGAACTACGACACGCGGTTATAAATCTCCACAGACCGCCTTAAATTGTTAGCAGATTATTTTACGGACATTGTCTTTAGAATTACTCAATGAAACGGTTAGGAAGATTTCCCAGACCAACGATTCCAGTTGGAGGTTTAGTTTGAGACTCAGTAGGGCAGATAAGAATGATCATATTTTTTGCTTGTTAAGTAAAAAATCCTAATACAATAACGGATTAAGGTGTTCCATCCATTATTCCGTTAAAACCGCGAACAATTTATCCCAATTCATCAAGGCTGTCTCATATATTTCGAACGACAAAAAAAGGTAAAAACCTCCTAGAGGATAAGACCGCATTTGATAGTCGACATACACAAAGCTATACAACGTCGTTTATCATTTTTGCCATTACTACTTAGTGTATTCCCAACGATATTGGTCCAAAAGTGTGCCAAAAATTACAGGATAAGTACTGAAGGTTTTGTGCATCACGGTTTTGGTGAGATGGGTCCCAAATCACTCCCGCGTATATATGGAGACGCAAATTTCCTCCCGATGGAGAGACATAAGCTGCGCCCCTCCCCCGGGGAGCCATCCATCAATTAGGGATGTCGCGTACCCCTTTTCCGACTATCTGTCACCGGCAGGGCCCCAAAACCCGACCAGCGGATATCACGATTTAGTCTCTCGCTAATAATTACGGATTTTGAATTTTCCAAGAAACGACACAGTTTACATAGGCAAGCACAACATTGACATTGACAGTTTGTGAGTCACACAGATTTGACAGTAAGTTTTTGATTGGTCAAAAAACACCAATCACAAACCAGACCTCTGTTCAAAATTTAACGTTCACACTTCTGTATATACATGGTTGCCTATTGCCACATCATCTGTCAATTATTGGTAAACTTTTATCTTTTGTATGTCATTATCACTTGATTGTAATTCCATACAATTTACCTTAACATAGATTACGGGTACCGATAAAAACAATTATTGATAAAACGTATTTTTACGGAAATAAGCGGTAAAAAATATAAACAACTTTGGAATTACCATCACCACCACAAATCGATCGATTGTTATTTTATGGTGAATTTCCATTAAAACTGCTTTGGCCCACGATTATTTTTTTCTATGCCTGTCGGCACCGAGGGCCATTTATAAAATGGAACACAAATATTACCCTTGGCAATATTTCGCAGGATTAATTGATTATTAAGCGCGTAGATATATAAAAGCGATCAACAATAAAATTATTTTTGATGCCTGAAAAAATATTTTCAAATAATAATCGCGGCCCTGCTCGATTAAAATTTATTAATTTGTGCAACTCTGAATGCTACTAATAATAATATTAATAATGCGGTTTCGCTTCTTTGTTCTTTGATATTTGATGCAATACATTTTATAATATTTGTATGTGAATTTATTCTCTGATAATGGAACACGATTAAATAACAGTAAAATAAACTCTGAATTTTCGATGGAACTAAGGAAAAAGGAGGAAAACACGTTTTTGTTCGACAACGAAAATAAGCCACGGGAACGTGGATAATTTCTCAGAGGACACTTTCTTGGCCAATATTCAAATTCTGCGGATTCACTTCTCCACACAAAGTCCTCAGAGCTTTCCTGCAGATGTTTCTGCATCCGTACGAGCATGGGAAGGGCCCCAGGAGTCGTCGAATTACACACAATTTAGTGGTCGCTACTGCTTTTGTAAGCTTTCGGTTCTCGGGAGAACCATGACTCAATGGAAATGGACCGGCTAACTTTCTCCTTCAACTGCCAGAAAATCCCACATGCAATTGTCGTATTACTAAATGAAATAGACACTAAACATTTAATTTCTATTCTGTTCATTTAAAAGCTCTTGATAAATGAGATTTACGTCAAATAACGAAATAAATTCGTGGTCTCTGTCCTTCATTTTCCAAATTACTATTTGTTCTAATTTATCATATTGCTGTCGCTCGTGTTTATCGAAAGAAAACGGGGTCACATTTAAATATTGACTCGTATAAAATACACTCACTGGCCCTACGTATTCGAGTGTCCATAACAATAATTTGCATTTTAGGTCAGTTATGATAATTAACAATTTAGTGTTTTAAACCATTTTGTTTCAGTAAATGTTTAGCAATTTTGGTGAAGACTGAAAATGAATGTTAAACACAGGAAAAACAGGTAATTTCTTTCTCCTTTTAGTACTGTACTTTTTAACATTTCCAAGTGTTTTTTGAAAAGCAATGAAGGGCATGAAAAATACTACAATATGAGACAAACTCATCAAAATTACCTTTTTAATTATCTAATTTAACTAATTCCGGTAAAATAACAACAAACATTGTCCATCTAATCATAAAAGCCTTGTTAATTTATCATTTGCAACCCTTTTGTCGCACATTTTTAGGATGAATGAACTTAGTGACTACACTCATATGTTTTGGACGTTCCATGAGTAATTACTTTGATTGCAAGTTTCAGTAAAGGGACAAAAGTCCCACCGGGAATATGGAATAAAAGTCAGACTAATTCGCTTTTAATGACCTTAAAAGGCTTGCTTTGTTTAACCAATCAACTAATTGATATTCAAAATAAAACTTACCTTAATGCCGATATGTATAGGAAAGTCCTGGGACGTTGACAGCTGAGGCAACGACGATAATACTGGAACGACTGGAAGGGAACAGGACATCATCGTGTCAACCTGGAACGAAAAATGAAAACTGTTAGCTATAGTAGGCCTAAAAACAAAAGTGAAAACCGTTTGATTGGTTGTAGCACATTATGTCTGGTGGGGGCCCTACTATGCGAGTTAGGCCGTAGCGTTTGTGTAAATCAGCCTCAAATGTAAATAAACGCTAGCTTGTTGCTTTTAAGATAACAGAACTTTTCCGCTTTCTGACTAATCACAATGGAGAGGCATAATATCCGGTGCAATTTTGGTTAAACGAAACGCGACCATAAATAAACGCTGGTGTCGGCCGTTCCATCTGTTGCGCGGCTCGCGAAACACATTCGTACAGACTTTTACTAAGTTGGGTTATAAAACACCTGTTGCGGGACCGAAAAACGTCGAGCTTTTCCGCTCTGAGCGAAAATTTATGGTAATCCAAGTGTTTTTTTTTGCCAACTTTAGCCAGCTTCTTGTACAACCCATGAACGAATGCAGTTAGATTTAAAATAAGAAATAAGTTACTAAGATTCGTGAGACAAATATTTATAACCACCAGTCATTTTCAGCCAACTAAAAGAAAAATACGCCATTTGGATTATCTCTATCATTTGAAGTGATTTTATTAAACCGCCATTAAAAAGAAAGTACCCACAGCTGATTTCAGTGTGTTGTTAAATGGTTCTTCCACCAAATCACTGTAAATTTTAAGATTTTCAGAAAAAAACAATAAATAACGTAAAATTCGTAGATACTGTCTTGAAAATAAGGATTTTTAGTTTTAGAAAATAAAGAAAATGTATTTATTTAATTTATAGAAAACGTACATTTTTGTAGGGATGTCAAGTGTTTACCATTATAGTTAGTTTTAGTAGGATTGTATGTAGTTATTAAGAAAATTAACAGTATTACTTGATGAACTTCAAAGGAGGTGACAAAGGTGGTACGTGGAGGTAGAAGGTGGGAAAAAAGGTTTTTTTTGTTTTTTGGTTGTTGATTGTCAAGAGAGACTTTTAATGAGAACTGGAAAGTCAGTTTTCTAAAAAATTCGAGCAAAAATCAGACTATTGAAGATCAGGGGATCTTAGAAAGCTGTTTCCTTCCGGAACGGAAGTTACTGAGTGTAATACCGAGTGCTACCAGCAATTGTACCGTCTAGTCCACGTTATGACATGGAGCAGATTGTGATAGAGGACCTATTCCAGAAGTGGTTAAATCGATAACCGAGGAGGTCTCCCGGCTGTTACCGAGATACAGCCTTTGCAGTTAAAAATCCACCTCAACGGAAAAGATGAAGATTGGTCAACTGACGGTTTATTTTGGACAATTTGGACTCTGACGAAGAGTATTAGTTGTAAGTAGTTTGTAATTTTTTTGTATTAAAGACATTTGTAGTTTCAATGATATATTTAGAAGCAGGATTTTTAGGTAGAAAGTAAGTTAGATAGGTTTAGTTATTTACCTTAAAAATAACTTGGCATCCCTATTATAGAATTTTTATTCAAGCTTATTTATTTAAATTTTCTTTATTTACTAGATTATTAGAATGAATGGTCAGGGTGAATCTGATGCCAGTTATGATGATATTATCATGCAACTAGGAGGTGAGGGAGATTTGAGTAAATCTCATCTTCAGGATGGTAATAATAATTAATGTTCACATTACCCCTAAATATTACATATTATACGAAAAATCAAATTAAATTAGAATGACGTCAACATAATTGGCAGCCAAACTTTGATTTGACGTACGACGTTGTTGCCAGGTTCCTATAGCTGAATCCATTCAAGACATCATCTGTCAGTATCAAAAAATTCTTGGATAGTTGAAAAGTTTTAAATTGTTCTGACACTTTTGAAGTCTAGATGTATCTGGTATTTGTAACGGATTCGTGGGAGGCTTACAAATTCTCTTTAACATTTGATTTTTGGTATAAAATCTTTTGGATAACTTGTAAGTTTTAATTCAAGTAAATCCTTTGATTTTTCTGACCTTTAAACAATAAGACCAACAATGCGAGTAATTGTATCCTCAAAAGGTATAATCGAAAAAAAGTTAAGGGTTCAAAGGGTGGCGTACGTAGCCGTTTAGGGCCACTAGACGTCAAGGTAAAGGGCCGACCCCGTACTGAATAAGGGCATCCTTGTCACGACCAGCGACGACGCCACTCGACGTCGACGAAATGCCCTTGATTTTTTTCCTTCACTTTTAGGAAAGTTTTATTGCTCTCCTGTTTGACTTATCGTTATTAAAAACAACGAGGACACTCTTTTAATTTATTTCTGGTTTGTTTTGTTAAACTTTGTTATATTTTAATAATTATAATACATTCAGACCTGTAATAACCAGTATTAAGTAGTTTGAGGTAATACATAGTCGTAAAGGTCTAATGTCTATCGTATTACGATCCTTTGTTAAAATAACGGATTTAAATCGTCGACGACCATTAGAGTTAGAGAAATAATGATTAAAAATTTAATAATGATTCCCTGTTCGTTCATTAAATTTAATGCCCGGGAAAATGTATACATATTACGTTTGTTATGACTGTTGGGAAGCTAATTTTATTCGAAAATATCCGTGTAAATTAATTATTATTTGGGGGAAAACCACCCTCCTGATGCTCATTATTGTTGAGTAATAACCATTTTTTGCGCAATATTTTAAGGGAGCAAATTCCAGACGTATACCTGAATATCTCGACAAACTGTTGATGAAAATATACATCTTAAAGAGGAAAGTTTGCTCCTCCGACCCACTCAAAGGCACTTTATCAAAGACTATTTAGTTTTGCGAAAGGTTTAAGTCCACTAGAGCGTTGTATTTGCTGCATTTCCTGAAATTTAATATCGCAGAACTTGGAATAATCTTTGCAAGCAGCAATTTTAGGGCCCTTAAAATACCGTTTTCGTTACATTTATATTATTTAACTCTCTAAGTTACTATCTTTTTTTCTAAAATTGTTAGAAAAGTTTATATCATTAATTACAGACAACATTGTGGTATATTGTAACTTAACTTTCGATTATCTTTCTGACAATTTAAGTCTTGTCATCGTTTCCTTATCCCATTCAGTACGTGCCCAGATAGGTGATCGAACGGGGAACGAGATTAATGGGGCGCTTTACAACAATTAGAACGTCAAGGAAAACTATCCCATCAAATCGGAATTTTAAGCCCAATTTCACCTGAGCCCCGATCGGCAAATCTCCTCAGCCGCCTAATATACATGTCACGTCAAAGTTTTGGGCAATAAGACTAAAGGGGAAGGAAAAGATTAGGACGTTGGAAGTGACGTGACTGCGGTAGGAGAGGGGGACGAAAACACCACCTTTCGCTATAGCTTTCTCGTTAAGAGGGATGCTGGGTGTTTTACGTCCCTCCTCCCGTCACTTTATCTCTTTCTTGTCCTGGTATAGAGCCGAAAAATGTGCATTCTATCCTTCAGTATTATTGTCTTCCAGTGAAATGCAAAGTTTCACGCGAAACACCGTTCGCAAACCAGACAATAGCAATTTTTTTTTTGTATTGTGTAACGAGACCGTTGTTGAACGCCCATCGGCCCAGCTGGGGCCATCAGGATCGTGTCCGCAACAAATGGAAATCACTTTTCCGCAAAACAACAAAAGACAATCGTCGTGTTCGTGGCAGTTATTTTACGTGTTCACGCTCAGCGGGGGCTGTTTTCCTCGTTAGGGGCTCGTTTCGATAATTGCCACTTCTACCAAACCCCCCCTAGCCCTGTAAACGTACCGATTATTTTGTGCTTCTGACAGTAGCTGTTACTCCTAGTTACCGTTCTAGTTGCCGCCAATCAATTTTGAAAATCACCCTTTTTATCTTTTCAAAATAGAAATTTGTTTTTGTTAGGAATTTATAAACATAAAACTCTATTATATTCCATAGTTCCATCCCAAACCTGTACTGTTTTCGCGGTCTGAGTTTACCCGTGCGTCATCCCCCTGTGATTTAGAAGTAGACATGCATTATTGACTTCATCCTTGTCTATTGTTCACTTTCAGAAAGGGTAAATATCTAAGTGAATGTCTTCCAAAAAAAACATTTACTGATTAGCGCTTCTATTTCAGTCATTGTCCACCACCACAGTTCTTTTAAGAGCTATTGTTTCTACGCTTTTAACATTCTGTAAGTACTTTCATAATAGTATTATTAATATTTTTATTTTTTTATGTCGGCTGTCACGATCTAACCAAAATTGGCACAATTAATAACCTGTTTTGAAAAAAAAGTGGGAGTGTCTATTATGATTTTTATTTAGCCATTTGGTTTTTCCTAAATTCGGAATTACTTACTATTATAGTATTTTTTTAGAAAATGCCTGGAAAAAATCGCCACAGACAAGCCCAGCAGTTAATTCTTAACCTTTGTGAATATTTTGAATTGGAAAAAACTAATGGAGGACCTTTAGAAGCTTTATCATCTGTTCAGGAAGAAAATAAGAAATTTTAAGACCTTACATATTCTTACTGATGTATTTTTGATACTAGAAGGTTGCAGCTGCTTTGAAAATTTCCCGCAAAACTATTTATTCGATTCGGGAAAAGCAAGCAAGTAATCTTATGATTTCCTCACCTAGAAAACCTAAATCGAGATGTTATCGACGGGTCAAGACCACTGATTTATCTGAAAGCATTAAAATGGATGTTATGATATGTACAACGATAGTATGTTAATAATAGTAAAATATATCTACTTTTGTAAGAAACATCTATTAACATTTCATTGTTTCCAAAGACTGAGATTTTTGGGTTGCATTATAGATTTTTCATACAAATTTCTTCAAACATATTAATAATAAAGTCATAGAAAAAATAAAATAAGCGTCTAAAATGTTTTCCAGCGGGTTTAAAATAAAATTAGTGGATTGCAACCTGAAAATGAGATATGAGATACTACAGCATCACTCAGAATGTCTTATTAAATTTTTAATTTGTTGTATTTATTTTAGAGAAACATGTAACCATCCAGAACCTAAATCAAGAGCTTAAAGTTAAAGAAATACTACATATTGGTGATACATCTCTGCGAATTTTGGTAAATAAATTAGGTTTCAAATTTAGATGGAATTCTATGATCCAAACGGAGACTTCTCATAAAAAAAAATGTTATTTCGGTCAAGATATTTTTGATTTGCTTTGATATAAGGTTGTTTTAGTGCAAATTTGCAGCCAAAGATCTCTACTTTCTGACTAACAATACACGCAAAATTTTAAACATGACGAAGCTTTAGACACGCCCTTTTCTATAATATGAACACAACAGGTTTGTTGACGAAAACTTGATTTGATTCATATGATTATAAATGACGTAGCCTTCGTGACGCACGGGTAAACTCACTCCGCGAGAACAGTATGTACGTGTGATATCACATAAACCAATGTTGCCAACCCTTAAATGATATTATAACTTTCCCAAAAGCATTTTAAAAAAGTTTTGCTTTAAGTCTATTTTGCAAATCCACTTAAAATGCTATTATTACGTCCACTCGACATGCATTTGCTGTTGTCAAAACAAACTTGAATTTTTAAAACATTTTTAGAATAACTCACCAATTTACTTAAAATTATTTAGAACTGTATTATTTTTGAGTTCCTAACCTAAAATTATGAAACATACACAGTGTCAGTGCTAAATTTTTTACCAAAATCAACGTCAGCAAATGGAGAAAGGACAGCCAGCAACTTTGTTCTAAAACTGCCCATCAGAGATATCTTATCTTGAAACGCCAATAAACAGTTACACACTTAAAAGTCCCATCTGAATAATAAAACAAATACAAGTCTAGTAGTTTTAAAGATGTATTAGACTATTTAAAAGTCTGAATTTTCTCATATTTTAACTAGATGATTAAAGGAAGCAATTGATTCTTTCTTGCTATAAAATATAAAATTACCTATTGCATTAATAAAGCTCAAAAGATCTAAGGAACAATTTAGCATAATACATTTTTAATAAGTATTTGTTGTTAGACTCACCCTATCACCCCTTAATTGACCCACTTTTTCCTAAAAACAACTCTTACAACAGCCAAGTGCCAATTAATCTTTTGGCAAATATTTTTTTTTTTTGATATAAGGGCAATGCTTCCTCCTTGTAGTCAAGAGGGGTAGGATCTGCATTGTGTCTATGGAGCGCACCCTCGTCAATCTCTTCTTTCGTTCTCTCGTATTTAAATAACTTTTCTTCTTCCCCTAAATTCGCATTGTGTTGTTTTTAAAGAGGTTTTCCTTGGTCCCGAACGTATTTGCGACCGGGAGATTTTATCGACGCGTCCAAATTCAATTTAACATCGCGAAACTCGGAATTACGTTACCGACTTCTTGAATGCAATTAAGTTGTCGTTATTGCCAGCGCAAAAAAATTGGGTTTGCCACTGTAAACTCCCGGTATTAATTAAGTTTAACTTATGTGAAGGCCGGGGTCAAAGCGAAAATCAATTATCGGGATGTCTTTGAGTCACAAAATGCTCTCGCCTTTCCCGTCCTATCCGATCTCGAATGTAACGTGCATTCGGGATTTCAAGCTCTTTTGATCCGGGATCTAGTTTTTAAATCGGAGCCTTTGGCGTTTTAGGGAAAAAATAATTAGCGCAATGGTACATTTGAGTTTTTTTGAGGGAAAAAGTGTCCTTTGTATATCAAAGTTAAATAAGTGCCTGGAAAAATTGCTTGCGACCGGATATATGCAATTGACGTTTTAGGAAAATTGAACCTAAAGTCGAAAGATAAACAATTTAAAATTTAATTAACGTTGTAAAGAGTCTTTCAAAATGCTGAATAAAATATTGAAAGAGGCAATAATTTAATCAAAAAAGTCTCCTACTAGAATGACGTAGTTTAATGTCACATTTTAATTTAAATTTAACCTTTACATTTCAAGAGCTACAAACAAAAATACTGGAGAAGGCAATTTTTCCTTTAAATTTACAAGAAAATGTCATTTTTAGCTCATTATAGTGGGACTATCAGTGGTTTTGATCCCACTTTTGTGAAATTCGAACTCTATTTGAATAATGGAAGAAAACTTTTTTTTAAAGCCTTCTAAATAGTCTAATACATCTTTAAAACTACCAGACTTGTATATACAGTGTGGAACAGCCAAATGGAATAAATTCGATAACGAATAAATGAGAGCGTGTTGGGAAAAACGCTTGGACACGTCGATTTGTATTTTTAGATGCGCATTTATTAAAAAAAATAAAAATTATATAGGGTGTGTCATGTGACAGTGGCCGATACCAACTTTCTTATTTTAAATACAACCCCCTGTATATTATTAGTTTTTTGGATTCTTCAGAAAATTTTAGACATAATTCATGTACAATGTCCCATACCTATCTTCAACTGTTTCGGAAATATTAAGTGTTTTCAGATGTATTACAACAATTAACATTAAAAAAAGAAAATTATTTTATTTCACAAATTCGCAACATTACACTCAATACTTATTTTCACGAACATTTTCTCTCTCTTACATTGAAATTAATGTTTTTTTGTTTTTTTTTACATTATTTGTGAAATAAAATAATTTTCTTTGTTTAATATTAATTTTAGTAATACATCTGAAAACACTTAATATTTCCGAAACAGTTGAAGATAGGTATGGGACATTGTACATAAATTATGTCTAGAATTTTCTGAAGAATCCAAAAAAATTATAATATACAGGGGGATGTATTTAAAATAAGAAAGTTGGTATCGGCCACTGTCACATGACACACCCTATATAATTTTTATTTTTTTTAATAAATGCGCATCTGAAAATACAAATCGACGTGTCCAAGCGTTTTTCCCAACACGCTCTCATTTATTCGTTATCGAATTTATTCCATTTGGCTGTTCCACACTGTATATAAATAATCTTTATTTTCAACAGAAAAAAGGCTATCGACCACTTGGTCTTTCTGCCTATGTTTACAGTGGGATTTTTTTTATTGTTTTATCATACATGTTAACTTATTCTAATTATTTACAATTTATTTACAAAAAAAAAAGTAGTCTTAGTTAAAGTGCTCTAGTAGGGTGGCAGTGGGAAAGAGGTAACGGGATTGTCTGGTTGGTCTTGTTATGCACAGTGGGTTTATTATTGTCCAGTTGTTTGGATTATTCTTCCATTTGTTCTGTAGTTGTATAAGTCTGTCTGTTATTTTGGTCATGTTTGTACGTTCGTAGAGAAGTTGGTTGGATGGGTTGTGTAGTGGGTTTTCTGGGTGTCTTATTTTGGTTATTAGTCTTAGAGCAATCTGTTCCGTAGTCTGAGTATATCTTTTAGTTTTGTCAGTAGCGTTTGCTCTAAGTAAGTGTCCGTAGTCTAGAACTGGTCTACAGATGGATTTGTATATTTGTGTGGCGGTTTTCGTGCTAATACCTTTGTTTTTGTATGTCAGTGATCTAAAGTGTTTTGTCCGTTTAATAGTTTCAGTTCTTGCATTTTTTAAGTGTTTTGTAAATTTTAGTTTTTGGTCCAGTATTACGCCTAAGTATTTTACGTCATGTTTGGGTTCAGTTATGTGGCCGTCCGCGGTTATGTTTGGGGAGTCGTCTTTGATCCTATGGTTTGGTAGTAAAAGTTGGTTTTTAGTTGCGTTGGGGGTCAGTCTCCATCTGTAGAACCATGTCATAGTATCGTCAGTAAGTGATTGTAGTTTTGACGCTGCTTTTGAAGTAGTTTTGTCGTGTACTATAAGTGCAGTGTCGTCTGCGTATTGTAATATGTATGCGGTTTTGTCAAATTGATTTTTGTCCTGCTTGTTGTGATTGTATATGTCATGGCAGTATAGGTTGTAAAGTAAAGGTGAGAGGGGTGATCCTTGGGGTAGTCCTTGTTCAGGACTGAAAGGAAAGGAAAGTGTGTTGTCTATTCGAACGTGCAGTTGTCTATTTTCTAGTAAATTTCTGATTGTGTAAAGTAAGTATTTTGGTGTATCAAGTTTATGTAGTTTGTAAAGTAGTCCTTTGTGCCAGACACTGTCAAAAGCTTTGTTAATGTCCATGAACAAACAAGCTGTTTTGTTGCCGTTGAGGTGCGTTGTTTGTACCAGACTTGTATTTGTTTCCAATTCGAAGTTAACACTGTTGGTACTCAAATCAAGTCTGTATAAATAATCATTTTACTAAAGTGACATTAAAATGTAATGAAACTTTCTGTTTCTAGTAAATTTACTGGTCACGTCTACAAATTATTGAAACCTTGAAAACTTTAAACCCCAAAGCACATTTTACTGCTACGTTTACAAAACCAACCTATTTTTAGATTAATTCAATATACTGAAGTGCACGTCACTGACCTCGAAAATACCGATGCAGTTTACAGAGCAAAATATAAGAAAAAACAGCGATTTTCCTAGATAGAAAGGATACGTCGAATTTTTAACAAACAACCTCATCCCTTATCCTACCCTTATAAACCGAGGAATTTAGGCGGTTAGGTTTACCTGGAAATTCCCTTCGATGCGACGATTTGCATTTTTATTTCATAATCCTTATAGTGTTTCGGCATTATCCGGGGAAAATAGCCGCGTCAAAAACGGATTTGGGAGACGGCTACAGTCCAGGATTGACTTTCGAGCGAGGTATATTGGGGTTTTGACGGAATTTATTAGGTTATGTTGGGATGGCGAATCGCAGAAGGGTAGAAGAACAGGGTTGTACCAAGTGTCGTAACTAAAACACTTACTTGAGACTTTGACAGAGTTTTAGACCAGCACCAACATGCCACAACACAATCCGGCCAGTACTAACCCAGTCCCTTAATTTAAGGTTTTTCCCCTAGTTGTGCCTGTGTGTTGCGAGACTATTATCGCCCCCATGTGGTACAATTAAACGATGCCAGGGGACTTTGATATAAATAAATAAATAAATGCGGAAGTTAATGTTGCGTGTCTGGGGCCGACAAGAACAGAAATCTCGTTTTAAATGAAATATGAGGAATTCGTTTTTATTATATTATTGTAAGTGGTAACAATGCTGAACTAAATTCTGACGACTAGTTGCATTAAAATTTTTGATCCAAGAGTTTTTATCAGTATCACAAAACTGGCATTCTATCAAGTTTTTGTAGTGCATGTACTCTGTTTTGTTGCCATCAATTTTCTAAACCAATTTATAGGTTAAGCTGATTAAAACTACTCTTACAGTCATGAACTCATATCACCGTTATTTTCTCCTATTTAAATTGGTAATATAGGTTCGACTGCTGTGATAATAAGTTAACACATTACGTCATAACTAAACTTACGACTTTGGCTGATATTTAACGACATATTAATATTCTCCTACGTTTGCTTGGCGTACTTAGCAATTCCCGTTGACTGCAAATCAAGCAAATGCTATTGACCTTAAAAACGGTGAAGCTGACTGGTTAATTTCTTTACGATCCTGTTTATACGGATTGTACATTATAATTTCAACGAGGGTGGCTTAAAAAGTGCCGTCAAAACGTATTTAAATTTTCAATTAAGCCTGTCCTCCTCCCGATCCCCCTTGCATCCGCTGTGACTGAGCAGAAAACCTAATTAAGGTCAGAAGTGAGATTCCCGCAACCCGGGAAGTTGTAACTGTTTTCGAAACAACTTTATAACAGAACTTTCCAATCTACATTTCAAATCTTCTAATTAGCGTCTTAATAGTCTTTGTTTTTGTTTGCGACGATAGAAAATTCAAAACTGTGGCGATGGGAAATGTTATGGTTGTTATGATTCATGTTTCTACGTGGACTATCCAGTCCCAGTCATTGAAGTAATTCGAGAATGTGCTTAAACTGCCTCTGTAAAGTATAAAGGGAGTGTAATCGGCTTAACCAAACAACAATTTTTTTTAGCCAATTAAGCCGGCTACAATTACCAAGAACGTAGGCATTAATAACAGTTTATCGTGGTTTTTGATGACGTCATGAGTATGATACAAACAAAATTTAATGAAACAGCATTTCTAATTCAGTGGGTTAATATGATGTTCTTTAATTTGTAGTCAAATAAGTAATTCACTGAATTACATTTTAGTTCAATTTGGGAGTGGAAGTTTGTATGCTAAAGGTATCGGTATTACAAGGCTTTTTTGTATTGATTGATGTATTGATTTTGTATTGATTGATGTATTTTTTTGTATTTGATGTATTGATTAATGGTTCATTCATCAGATGGACTTAAAGAGGTTAGAAGATAACTTCTTCAACCTGAACTAGCTCATTTCCAGATAACACATTTAATTGCCAAAATTACACTGTTTTACAAAAAATGGCATCTTTCTAATTTTGAAAGGATTAAAGTGCTATTCTGTGCTTATTAACTCTATTATGAGATTGTTTAGTATAAATATGCCCTTTGCTGTGAATTGGAACCCTTATGGAGCAAAATAAAAATGCACTTTTTACCAAAACTCTCATTTTTTGTATTTTTGAAAGGTTGTAACTTTTTTATTTGAACTCATATAGATTTCACTCAAACGCTCAGAAAGCTCAGTTCTTCAAAAGCTATTAGAAAAAGGTTAAAAAATACTACAAAATGAGCCAAAACTGACATCTCTAGCTCCTCACGTTACCGAGATATTGAATCTTAAAAAGTACTTAAAAAAGACGCCTAATACCCCCCCACTCTTTCAACTTTTTTGAAAAATGGAAAATTTTTAAAATTTGCCAAAAATGCACTTTTTACCAAAACTCTCATTTTTTGTATTTTTGAAAGGTTGTAACTTTTTTATTTGAACTCTTATAGATTTCACTCAAACGCTCAGAAAGCTCAGTTCTTCAAAAGCTTTTAGAAAAAGGATAAAAAATACTACAAAATGAGCCAAAACTGACATATCTAGCTCCTCAAGTTACCGAGATATTGAATCTTAAAAAGTACTTAAAAAAGACGCCTAATACCCCTCCACTCTTTCAACTTTTTTGAAAATTGGAAAATTTTAAAATGCCCTTTTTGTGCTTATTTCATCAAATTTAAGGTTTTTAGTTATAAATATGCCCTTTGCTGTGCATTGGAATCCTTGTGAAGTAAAATAAAAATTTGCCAAAAATGCACTTTTTACCAAAACTGTCATTTTTTGTATTTTTGAAAGGTTGTAACTTTTTTATTTGAATTCCTATCAATTTCGCTAAACCGCCATTAGAAATAGTATAAAAAATACTACAAAATGAGCCAAAACTGGCCTCTCTAACTCCTAACTCCTTAAATGGCATTTTTCGAATTTTCAAAAGGTTCAAAGTGGTTATTTTACCTAATTTAAGGTCCTTTGGTAAAAATATACCCTGTGATTTACATTTGCACTTGACCTTAACAAAAATTCTCTCAATTATAATATCTTAAGCTTGTTCACATTTTTGCTTGGATTGATTCACTAAAGTAAAAACTTTTAAGAAGCATCAACTTTTTAAGCGTCAACTGCGAAAATTGCGTTACGTTTTTGCATTTATTGTTTATTATTCTACGTGCCTGCTTCCTCAGTAAACAAACGAGGGCAAAAAAAACTTTGGAAAATTTTCGCGTCGTTCCGGACTACTCCCCGGAACTTTTTAAGGATGTTGTTAGAAAAACAATTTAAAGTTTTTTACTTTCGGATGGATGAGTGCTCTTTAAATTCTATCGGTCGCTTTTCACCTTTTATGCATTTTGTAGCCGGTGAGACATCTCAAAGCATTATTCACAGGTGTTTGCTTCTTTGATCCGGCTCCTAAATTAATTCAATGAGCGCCGTTTCGTCTAAGGGAAGGTAATTTCGCAGTAAAAAGGAGCGCATAAAAAGGGAATAATTTATAATAGTGACTTAAATTTGAATTTTAACAGATACCCATAAAGCTACGACGCGAGGGTACAGAGCGCTGGTATTAAAATATTAACAAAAAGGAGTGAAGACAATAGAGATGACAGAATAAAAAATTGATAATAAAGGTGCGGGGAAGCTTAAGCGCCATATTTCCCTTCTTTTCTGCTCTAAAAGTCTTCTGCACATTTTATGAATTTATGCTTGCGGAACGTAGGAAAAGGACCCCGGATAATCCACGTGCCAGTAAATCAATCATATCATCATCGTCAATGGCGAAAACTAGTCGATTTCCAGTGTCACATCGCAAAATATGAATACCCACATCATCGTCATAAACGAAAACCGATTTATTTCTCGACAATATGACTCCCCACATCGCCCAAAATATTATACCGTCTGGCATATACGTGCGGAATCAATCACTCCTAAAGAAATATATACGGCGCTTTGAATCCTCCCAAGGATTAAATTACCGGAGACCTCGGAGCTTCTTTGAAAAACGGGGCCCTATTCACGCGAACTTGAATGGGGGCCCAATAAACTACTTTCAGTAGATAAAAATTCGGATTTTGTATGTTAGCGGATTT
The DNA here is from genome assembly GCF_016097725.1 of Ips typographus. Classification (NCBI taxonomy): domain Eukaryota; kingdom Metazoa; phylum Arthropoda; class Insecta; order Coleoptera; family Curculionidae; genus Ips; species Ips typographus. The sequence continues at coordinate 12,015,409 of NC_138425.1, read as the reverse complement.
CTATAATATTTTACATGGGACCTTTGTAACCTCAGGGGGTTCGACATGATATACTAAAAGAGGAAGAATCATTGTTGTGATGTCAAATGGGAGAGTCTCCCATGTTTTTCATATTTATTAAGAACAACCAAAAAAATAATACACGTTTTTTTTAGTTGTAAAAATACTTTAAGTACGAAAAAAATAGTATTTTTGACAAGTTATTGACCAATGAAGAGATTGCCTTGTATTTGCGTACAGACACATCAGTAAGTCCTGTGCCGTTTTCCAACTAGTGTATGTGTGTCCTTCTCTATTAAACGTCATTTAAACAGTACAGCAATGCTTTAGTTTTTAACCTAACCCTAGAAATACAAAAATCAACCTAACCGCAATTGAGACGTCAACGTAAAAATGTCAAAAGTCAAAATAAAAGATATAGATAATTACATCCAATAGCAACACTCAAAGTTAACTACGTCATAATGCTAGTCTCATTAAGCAATTATTGTTTTTTGTTTGAATATAATAAGTAAGATCAATTTGGCATTTAGTTTCAAACTCATCCATTAAATTTTGCATTAACACAGTTAAACTATGTTGCTACTATCTACAATGTCGTTTTCTTTTTTGTTATTAAGGTACAACCCGCTAATTTATCAGCTCTTCTCTAATTTTAGCAACGGGTCAGCGTGAAACTGTCACGATTAATTAGAATGTACAATGAATGCTTTGTCTATAATAAATGCGGACCGGTCTAAGCGACGATCCAAAAACCTATTTAAAGCATCGTTGAGGAACATAAAGTTGGAATTATGAACGCAATTTAGAACTGTTTCCGAAAATTAGAAAGATTTACACGACAATGTAATTGATTGCTCTAAAAACACTAATTATTATTGTTATATGATCCTATTATTCCTCCCCCTGGTCAATGGGGAATGACGTCAGTCTTGTAAACTAATTTGCGTTTGAGGTAGCCCGTTGTTTTGGTTTAATTAAGATCGAGCCTCAGGCCAGGAAACCAGTTTTCCACTTCCCATCCAGTTTCCCACGGCCAGTTTAGGCCAAGTTTGTCTTGTTATTGTTATTCCAAACCAAAATATATACTAGTCTTAAGTTGGACGTGGACAAAAGCTTTGATTAGCATCCATCATCCTGTCAGACACGAACTAGATAGGTGTCATTTTTAGTCTGCCAAATAATTAGTTGGGTCAAACCGAAAAAGTTGATCTAAAAACATAAATTTTCTGCGAAATATGATTCAAAGTAGTCACCAATAGAAAAAACAATAATATTTAAATAGAGTTGAAATAAGTTGAAATTGAGTTAGGCAAATATTAAGCTGGATTTATACATTAACACAACTACAAGCATAAAAATAGCGTAGAAACTTAAATAAGACAAGTCAATCTATAAATGCTTAAGCATAGCACACAAGTGCATAACATAACACAAGAATTGGCCAAAGTTTCAACTTTTGTGTTGTCCTTATGCATAATGTACATGGTTGTTAAATTAGGAGATTTATTTACCATGGGACTAACTGGGAAACCATCCCTTTTGGGATAGTTTGAGTTTGTGCGCAACGCACCAAACCTTCAAAATCTGTAAAAAACAGTATACTAAAATTTTATATTTAACTTTAGTGTACACAACAGTGTTCTATGCCAATTTTCTCAGTTATTAGTGCTTTTTCCATAAAATCTCTGTTATCATATTTTAAGCCAATTATCTCGGTTATTTCTAATTTTTAAACTGTCAACCTTGTCATTGTTATTGTCAAACTTATCATGCATTCTAATGAGATAATTTAAGACATCTAAGCGCCATTTGTACCGTCGTACTTTAAGCATAGCTTAAGTTAAGTGTAGTTTAAAGTGTGACTTCTCTCACCTGTACTGTCACTGTCTGACCCACACTTAAATTAAGCTCGGCTTACAAAACGCAAAAGTACATTAAATTTTATTTGAAATGATATTGGATTGTTGTACAATTAATTAAAAAAACGAATTATTTTTGAATTTTAAGATTTTCCAATTTTTTCAGAAAAATTACCGGAAACTTTCTGAAAAATGTTGTATACCTAACCTCAACATTTTTCAAAATAATATGAATTTTTAAAAAAATATTGTTTATAAATTTATCCCTTCTGGACAACACATTTCCGGTATAAAAGCTTTAATCTTTCGGTAGCGTGACATTTTTACTATATATGGTATACAGGGTGATCAAAAGACAATTTCAAGGGCTACAAATTGGTATATTGAACTATAATTGTCAAAATAACCGAGTTATTGACAATACAATAGAGAAGTTTACACGGTAATTCAATGAATTTTTAACATCCTTGTAACTTGTTTAATTTTCATTTTATAAAAAAAATACCGAATATGAATCTTGTAAATCTTTGCATACTTTATTCTTAGATAATCCATCAGTATACAGGGTGTCCCAAATTTGAGCAACAAACCAAACTTATAATTTTTTATTCGATTTTTGGAATCTACGTCAAATTCTAGGCCTACTTGATGTAAAATGTTTGTATCGATATTCAATTGTTTTTGCTCTAGCAGCCTTACTTTGACCACCCTCATCGAAAACACAATCCCCAATTTGAAAGAAATTTTAGTGCACTTTTCCAGAAAATTGTTATTTGAAACACCCTGTATAAACACATCGTATAACAAAAGAAAGCTAATGAACGGGGTTATCACGTGACGTTGAGCGGGCAGGGCAAAGTTTCCCCGTTTAGCCGCTAGAGGACGTCAAAGTTGACTGTCGTTTTCTGCAGTTTTTGCTCAATATCTCAGGAACGTTTCATGTTAGAGGTTTAGAGTTTTTACCACAAATGCGATGGGATGCAACTTTTACCTTCTACACACTTTTTTGGTACCATGCACCGTTTGACATTGAAAAATTAAAAACTAGAATTGTCAAGAATTTTCAAGAGTGGTGATTTTTTTCAGAATTGACATATTTTTCAGGTCACCTCCAAAACGGTGCCAGTTAGAGCAAAATGGACGTCAGATTTGTGTTCCCCAAGTTCAAATTAGTTAAAAAAATCACTTTGATTAAAGAAAATCCAAAATGGTCTGGTTTGAATTTTTACCTTCTGATTTCTTTCACAACATTAATCTCAACTGAGTAAATACATTCAAGTTAATAGTAAAAAAATGTAAAACACGAATAATTTTTGATTTTTCAGGTTTTCCAATTTTTCCGGAAAATTATCGAAAATTTTAATTTAATTTTCCGGTTGTGTCGATCTATATAGTATAAAACTCATGATTGTCTGAATAAGTACGTGTATTAAAATAAAACTACAAGACTAAATTTAGTGTCAGAGTAAAATGCACTCAAAGCAATTGCACTTTTCATTAAATTTGTTGTTATAACATTAACCCTAGTTATGAATTTTTACTCTATTTCTTTATATTCAGTTAATTATGTCAGTTTAATTGCAACAGAGACCCCTGAAGAGCATTTTCTTAACATCTCTTAAAATTAAGCGAGGGTCTGTGAATATTTTTGCTATATTTTTTCGTAATTTTACAATATTTAATTTTCATGCGGATAGCGCATAATACGAAAACTCGGTCCGAGACACCGAAATAATTACCTTTTTATTTCAGCTAACCAAAGTAATATTAAACGGGAAAGGAAAAACCACACGCTCATTTTCATAATTATAAAATACATTATTTAGGCATGCGAATGTGGTTTGTTACCCCCCACGTCCCTTGGAAACGGTCCATATTAATTAACAACAATGTAGAGGGCGTTCGCGTTTCATTGGACGCGAAATATCAATCGATTTGATAAATTATTGGACGCGGTTCGTCCGGGTAATTGAATGTGTTTTAATTGGGGTTCCTAATGGTCGATTGACACTCTGAATTTGTGTACCGTTCATTTGAAGTTAATTCATCATTTACAAAATAGTTTACTAATTTAGCTTAAACGTTGGTTTTGTTTCTTGTATTATATCCTGAAAGACTACAGACTTTAAATTAATACTACGGTACCATTACGAGTTTAAATTATGGCTCTTTTTGCTCAGCTAACAAGCCAAATACTGAAACTTCCACAGCAATACCCTAAATGGCCGTTAATTTGTTTCCGACAAATTGAATCTAACAGGTTTAAATTAAAACAGGGGCAAATTAGAAATTAACAAACAAATTGTGTTCATTAATACGCGGAAATTAGGTCCGGAAATAAAATTACCTTTTGCCCCGGACGACGGCAAACGGAATTTCGTTAACAGTAGTTGGTTCCAGCATACAGGTAGGATTATGTTATGTCATAATTAATTAAAACATTTTGGAGGTACGCAGGGTTTTTTCCAAGCTTAACCTAATCCGAACTTGGCAAATTATAATGGAGTTTCCGGAAGAGTAGAAAATTGAATTTTTTACAACTGCATTGACAGTCTGAATCTACGTGTATACGTGCACATATTTAAAGAGTAAACGAAATATTCTTTCAATACGTGTCGAGTAAAGCACTTAAGCAAATATGTTTTTGCAGGATTCGAGCGAGATTATTACATTGAACAGAATTTTCCATTTCAATTTCACTGAAAGTATATGCGTCTTAGTTTTGTGAAAAGCTTTTTTTCAAGTAAATTGCCTATTACCAGCGCTACTTATGTGATTTAAAATTTGCAAAGAGATTTTTTTATACAGTAGTGTGCAGATAATTTGACAGTAAGTGGAAACAGTCACAGAAATACAAATTTTTAACTGTATTAATAATTTTTCAAATCAACAATAAGAAGTTAGTGACATTTTTAGATTCGTTTGAAAATGTTTGAATATTGACTACTTTTGCTTTAATATTTAATTTCATTACAGTACTATGTATACATAAAAAATACATGTAGGATGGACACAAGGACATAAATCCAGTTTTGCATAATTGCTGTAAACAGAAAATTGTATAGCGTCAATTATTAAATTTGACGTCACTGCAAGTTTGACAGGCTTTAATTACACGTTTTAACTGTCATTTGAGTTTGAAATGTAACACTTTTTTTGCCCTACAATGTGTTTGTGTATTGTAAAAAAGGCTGGTGATAAAGTTACCCAAATATGAGTGTGTGTATAGTCCACATGTACAACATTTGCGTCACAGCACAGTGAGTAGTTTGTGATTCGTCAAAAAAAAGCAGCTTTCAGCTTCCTGCTTTTTTTGACCAATCACAAACTACGAACAGGTGCTGTGATTGACGCAAAAACTGCACACATGTGTACTTACCAACCTACTGCTACACTATTTTCAGAAAAGTTATTCCTTTTTAATACCAAGATTTAAAAAAAAAATAATAAAAGTCAAGATTATCAAAGTAAAATAATTAGTTTTGTAACTTTCAATACTTGAGCAGATACTCTCTCAGATGAGGTAATTATGGTCGGTCTTTATAGAGCCAACCTCTCCTTTTCTCCCTGTCTCTATCCCTCCATCTTTGATCTGATAATTTAAAAGCAAGATAAATAGAAAGCGAGCGGATCTTGCCAAGGCCTTCACGAACATAAACTTGATCGTTCTGAAGCAAATAACTAGCAAACGGCTGCGGGGCAACATCTTTTATATTCAATTATATCGGGTTACCTGAAAAGTTGCTTCAAAAAAAGTTTTGCGGCGAAAAAAGCGACTAGGAAACCAGAATCTCGAGGTAATTTGATTAAATAGTTTCGGGTAAGCAGTTGTTGCTCAGTTATAGTTTCCGCAACTTACATGTATAAACGGATGTACGAAGTACGAGTTGCAAGTTTTGTTCGTTGAAAACAACTTTGGAAGTTCGAAAACGTTGTTCCGTGGCAAGGTAGCGATATTTTGCCGTATGGATTACGGTTGGTTAAGGTGATTTAAGGACTTACCGGGGAAATTGGTTTTGCCTCGGGTTTAAACTTGCCGGACTGCCAGTTTTCCTGCTTTTACCTAAATTTCTTTGGTAAGGATTGTTTTCGGTCTAGATAATCAAGTAACATAGTATACTTAAGATACAGCACTTTTTGCTTTTTAAATAACTAGAATAAATCCGTTGATAAGTGGATCGTTACGTGTGGCAGCCATTCATTCCTTTTTCTGACTGTAGGTGGCTATCCGAAACTATCTGAAAACGGGGTTAGATAGGCCACCGCCTACTATGACTAGAAAGCCTAGACCTAGAAGGTGCCTGTCAAAAATTCCAATATGGCAGAAATAAATAGTAGTGTGACAGTTTGCTTTGGTTTGTATTGTGGAAATTGAGTTTTTTGAGGATTAGATGAATTTTTACGGTTTAAAATCAAGACTTGGGGTTATTTGCGTAAGTTATCTTTGTTTCCTGTCGTTCATAAGTTTTTCAAGCCACATTGTAACAGCAAACTCAACAGTGGTTGAACACTTTGGAGTGAGATGATTTTACTCCAACACTATACCTACTCAATGGTAAGTACAACTGCTTTCTAGTACAGTAAACTTATTAGGTACTTGTTACATGCACAGGTATGTGAGTTACATTTTAAAGTATCCTTCATTGTGAGAGCAACAAAAATAATTTTGAATGAATGTTCTTGGTAATAACATAAGAACCATTTACCAGTTTTGCTTACTTAGTTTCAAGGATTTACAGATTTTCTTGTATTGAACAGTGTTTAAACTAGTTTGCTGCGTGTTGTACTTTGCAGGACAAATGTTGTAACCAATTTGTTTAGGCTGGACTTTGTGTATAAAAAGCTCTATCTATACATATCTGGATCAGGAATGGACTTTTCTAGGGATTTTCACTCACAACTTGCAATCAACTACACAAAATAATTAAAAAAAAAAACATATTTCTTACTACATCTGCATACGTTTGCGTATAAAACGAAAACCGCTAATGCCTGCTTTATACCTCCCATTTAAGAATTAAATTAAATTTAAATTTCCACTAAAATTAATATTTAAACTAAGACATCTTGTTTAGGTTTATACTACAAATTAATAATTAGAAAAATAAATGACTGTTTTGACTTACTGAACGTTCGACGTTGATGTTTGACGTTGACGTTTCTATTGTCATCGTCATTACGCGTGTTTTGTGGATAAAGAAAATTTTTATTAAAATAATTTAAAAAATTTGTTTTTAAACCACTTTTTCGGTAAAAAATCCAATTATGGAAATAGACGATTCAAGTCTAATAGACTACGTATCGCAATAGAAGAGAGCAATTTACATCATGAGTGATGACAAGTATGACAGTGATAGTTCCGAAAGTCAACGAATTTAAACGAATTAAGCCGAACTTTAATAAAGTTGGTTTAACTTTAATTTAAAATTAATTTTAGTTTAGTGTAAATTGAAAGTATAAATGGGCTCGCTTGTAAGTTCACTTTCAGCTTTGATAAATTAATTTTAGTTTAAATGAAAGTTTAATTTAATTCTTAAATGGGAGGTATAAAGCAGGCATAACGCCGCCATTAAAAGTGACATTTTAGGCTTTCTAGTATAGAAGAGAGTTGTCAAAATTGTGGTGTGGAAAATGTATAGAAACAGAAGCATAAAAGCACCAAAATCATTAAAATCAACAGTAAATGTGTCTTATTATGCTTAATTTTAAGCTCTGTCACTTTTCATATCCCTTGCTTTTTAAGGTTCTTGAGTGTCAAGTGATAAATATAATTGCTTCATAACAGATAAAAATCGTATTATAAAGTGGATAAACATGTTAACCTTATAAAAAATCACCATCATTCCACTACAATCTACATCATTTTAAAAATGAATAAACGAAAGTGTTGCGCTTTGACTTCGTAATTAGTAACGGGGGCGTAGCTCAGATGGTAGAGCGCTCGCTTAGCATGCGAGAGGTACCGGGATCGATACCCGGCGCCTCCATTCATTTTTTTTTTATTTTGAAACATAATTCCAACCAATTTAATTTTTTATCTTGTGCTTGTATGAAACACTGTTTTTTTTTTCAGTTTCTATTTATCAAAAGCTGCAGCATTGCGTTTCCCTCTAGTTTATTTCTACAATTTCTAAATGGTGCACGGATCGTATTTCGTTCAGTTTTCAGTTTTATTTCGAGCCGGAAACAAAAAAACAACCATTCAATTTTTTTGGGCCGAAGAGAAGCCGTGTGATTATTCCAATTTATTTCGTAGCTAGCCGTTTTGAAATTTAACACTTTTGGGCGAATGCATAAAAATCACGGGGGGAAAAGGATTTTAATTAAATGCTCCGAATTCAACGTTAAACATTGATATCCATTCGATCCAATCGCAAATTAAAAGTGGTTTAGAGTTACGTGATAATAATCTCCAATGGTGGAAGCAAAATAACGATTATCCTGCACACCTGAGCAAGATTATAACCCATCAACGCCTATATGCATCCTGAATACATAAGATACGGTTTAGTGAAGGATTACAACCCTCTTTAACACTAACCTGATGCGATGATCCGTAACAAGATTTTCATTCTCATTCAGATTTGCCAGCTTGAGCGAAGCCGGTGTTATTGGCTGTTGGCTGTATCAGCAACAGATAGAGCAAGTCTTGATGTTTATTGAAAACTTAATTAGCATTTCTATGAGGTTATGTTGTTTAAACTTTATACAGGCTATTCCAAATGTTTCGGAATAGTCTACTTTTTTCCACAATATGAAAGATAATATAGATGTATAATTAGGTTTGACGAGCCAGTTTTCAGAAATCAAATAAGTTTAAACTTTGAAGAAAGAAGAACAGGTTTCTTTGTCTACAAGTTTATTTGAGTAAAAAACCTGTGAGAAGGTAACCTAGAAGGTTGTAGCTTTTTTATTTGAAACACCTACCGATTTCAGTTCAAAATGAACAATTTTAATAAAAAGAGATTTTGGTATTATTCCAATTTTTGAAAGAAGGTTGTTGTGATAATTTCTCACCTGAAAACAAAACTCAAATTAAACAAAATGAACGTCAAAGATTATGTCGATTTTCATCCAAATTGTAAGTTCGGAAATATCCAGTTTCGGAAATGGTTCGAAGCCGAGTTGAATAGAGAAACGAGTTCCGGTTTCACTCTCTTATTTATCCGGGTGAGAAATTGCGGACATTTGACGCCCGGAAGTCCCGTTTTTCCGATATTTCCGGGAACCCCGGGTGCCGCCCTATCAACTCGATGCCATTTTTCTAGTCCGTTTCTTCATTCCGCCCCTCTGAAATATTAAATCGCGTTTCTGTCGTTGATTCCGCTTTTGACGGTGCGTGTGCCTTTAAATCCTGGTAAATACTTTGTCGTAAAGAAATTAATAAACCGACCGAAATTTAATGGCTCTTGTAATACAGGCAATATGATGGTCCCGGGGACCTCTGAGTCGGAGAATCCGAAGCCGAAAGCAAATTTTAAAACACCACACTCCGCTTTGAAGTTTCTAATCGCCTTTACGAAATTTAATATGTTGGTCATGAAATTATAAGGCTGACTTAATAACGTTATTAAATATTTGCAGTCGTGCCGGAGTTTAAAGAGCTTCAAAGAAGATACGAAAAAGTGATTTTTCCAACCTGCCAGCTTATACAGTTTTTATGAGCTACTACTGTAGTTAAAGACGACATTTAATATTAACTTATTGAAAGACGAATTTCAGACAAGTTCATACAACCTTTTCTGCAAAACGTTATTTATCGTCGACGGCCAATTCCCTATAGGCCACAACCGAATACGACGGATGGATGGATCTATCTGTTGCATTTTTCATAGTTCAAAAAGCAGCTCAAAACTAAAACCATCTTTGCGACGCGTGCTATACGTATACCCAGGGAAAAGGAAACAATTTCATAAAGTCGACTTGATCCCTTCACGTTTCGCTCTTTTGTTTCAGCCCCGATGGGTCGACTTGCTGTCATCATTTTTCAATTCTACTCTATCTTGTTTCATCATTAATCTAAATTGATTAATTTCAATTTTAAACCGAAAAAAGTTGTAAATTGTAAACACTTTCTGAGCCTGCCTCTGATACTCATTAGCTTTACTGTTCTTCCAGTTCCTATGATACTTAACCCATTCAAGTTGAATCTTCTTTTTCTAGTTATTTGGACCAACCACAAATAGGCATTTTCAGTAGCAATTTTGCACTTTATTCCACTTTTGGACTTATTACAGTTAACGTAAAATCTTAAAACCACATACTTAATATCAAACTTAGTGTTTATTAATTTTCTAAAGTTAAAGTGCAGTAGTCGAAGACACTCGGAAGTAGCTAACCAGATTAATATTTCCCTCTTAAACCGCGTCAAAAGTTCCGGTTTATGGCGAAAAAGCAAACGTGAAAAGTTTCCGTTTCCGGTTAAAGTTTCCCTCATCGAAACGCCAATATTATCCAATCGGTATTACGTGACGGGAGTTGATTGCGGGGTCGTCGCGACGACTGTTGCGCCCCGACGCCGACGTCACGTGATCAAAGGTCGTCCCGATAAATAGGGCCGAAGATCTACAGGTCGTCCAGGACGCTGCGAATTCGATAAAAGGAGGTTATCAGGTTAAATCTCATTCTGGTACGATCAACAAATAATATTCTCATTTCAGGTGATTTTTATATTACATAACTAGTGTTGTAGGAAGCATTTTACGCATGAAATGAAAGAAAAGTAGACGCGTATGTAAAGTCTTTTTTCATAATTGTTAGTGTTGTTCTTATAATTATTAACAAATGGCGTATATGTTTTCTTGCTTGTTGAGTCTTAGGCAAGTGTTACATTTCTCCCATTAGGTTAGGTTAGGTTAGTATTAGAAGTAGTACTTTCAGAAATATTATTTGACGCGTTTTCTATTGCAGATGATGCCCTAGTACGCAATAATCTCCTTCTAATAGTTTTTATACTCATATGCATGATATGCAGAATTAGTCTGTTAGTTTATGGCCAGTCCTTAAAACTGCAATTTTTTCAACTGTGCGTTTTTTTACAACTCTGCGTAAAGAGGGTCATTACGGAAAACTATGCGTAATTGGCTATTTACACTGTAGAGTGTAAATAATGTATCAATTTTATACCTCCCAGTAAATTCCAAATTAGAAATCATTGTTCATTATGCACTTCTGGAAATAGTTCATGAAGAGTCATGTCATGAAATGTTTTCAGTCAGGTTTTCATCATTATACACGCTCAATATACTTTATTAAACAATAATAATCATCATTACGTTAAAGAATATACTATTTCACATCTTTTTAAAGGAAAAGGTTCAATTAGTAATTATATTCGAGTATTGACAATGACCCATCCAGTGTCCCACTGACCTTTTGCATACGTAAAAAGAAAAACAATATTGGTTTCAAGCAAGTAGAAGCTACTTACTCGTATACGAGCAAATAAACGGCGAATGTCTGTCTAAAGCCAATATTTACCAGTTGTGAAGTTTTCAGACCGCATTTATTATAATTAATTAACCACTTGGGAGATTTTTGAACGGTTTTCCAACAAGGTTTTTCCGGTTTACATGGACTGCATTATTACTGACATAGAATTAATTAAATGACAGAAATTTCAACAAAAATTCAGTTAACTAGGAAACACTTCCACCATTAAAACCATATGTTATGTCTCTGTTTAACTTGCGAAAGTTTAAATTGTGCAGCTTTTCGTTTTGTCTTATCAAAATTATTGAACTTGCCTCCGATTTACCAACTTCTTCTGGCTATTTTGGCAATCTGTAAGCTTTGACATTTACATTAATCTTTAACCCAACCGCAAAAGGTAAAACTTTCGAATTAAGAGTTCCGTTTCCCTAAGGACCAGCCTGAAGATTAACTACTTTGGCAAAGATTAAAACTATCGGGCAGGGGAAAATTTCCGTCCTTTTCCCGATAACTTTTTACCATAATTTATTGGCAGCAGATTAGGAATTTCAAAACGCGATACATACCGCGGCAAAAAGTTTTGATAAAGTTTCCCTCATAAAAAATTAACTGGAGACACACGTTGTCACGAAACTTTCGTCTATTTAGTGCAAAAGTTTAAATTGTTCTGTCAGCGAGTTTTATTAACATCTCCGACGGTATCGTGGGTAATATTTAACATACAAACGTCCCCCTCGTCCCTCCCGTTGTTTTTACGACAGTTTCCTATTTTTATAAATTCCGTAAAAATAGATTTACCGGGCGCTGTTTCCGCTCTTGTATGCCAGAAGCCTGTTAATGTTAATTTGATAATCAATTCCACCCATAAAATCCGACTGAGCTAATGTGTCGATGAGCTATATTTAAATCTCAAGCTAAATTTTAACTTTTTATGTCTGTTACATTAATTTCAGTGGAAAGTGAAGAAAAGCAGAAATAAATTACTCGACACTAGTTGCATTTTTTTTTTCGTCCCAAAGGATAATTCTAGTTTCCCGCGAGGACTTGTTGATTTTTACAATAGCGCATCGAATGTTTGACGACGTCGAAATGGAATTATGGAGGCGCCTTCGACTCCCTCGCTTCACCTCCTTTCTTGAGGTTTTTATTGGATTTCCGGCCGATTGGGTTTTAAAAGAGATTTGAGGCCGGGAATGGCGCCACGACGCCTTCTATTTCTAGAAAAACTCCAGTTTAACATGTTAAAATTTTACTCCAAAATAGTTATTGACGTCGACTCAATTTCCAGTCGTGACAACCGATTTTAAATATTGTTGCAAAACATTTGTCTATTATTAAAACGGATTTCGTCAACAGATTTTAACGGATTTTCCGCACTTTTTATTTCAAACAGTGATGGATCGTTTGTTTATATTTTCCTGTGGCGTTTATTAGAGCGCTATAAATTTTATTTTAATCCGCGATTCCGCCCACCTGCGATTTCACCTCAAACACTAATCAATTTTAGCAAGTAAATTAGTGATCGACGCGCTTAATATCAATTCAGCTGAAACGGTTTATTAACGACAAAATTAAAAAGCGACAAAAACCCTTCTATGTAGGGAAAAAAGGACGGCAGGGGTTGCTTTCATCCATTCGAGCCGTTTCGATTTGATTTTAATTAATCAACAGGCAAAGAGAGAAGGAAAGCCATTTCGTTTAAACCTAAATAATGAAAATTTTAATTTCTTTATTTGAATACCCTCCGTTGGAAAAGGGTTCTTTTGACTTCCTTTAAAACCTTTTTTATTAGATGACTTTTATTGTTTTACTTTTAATGAACGGTTTTCTTAATTTCTTTTTTGTTTTCTTTTCCCACTTTATCATGTTGGTATTATTTGTAATTTTATGTAGATGACAGTCTTAACTTAATGTTTAATAATTACGACTTATCACTGTGGTATTGTGCCACGGTGCGGGCTCTTTTAATATAAATATTAAAAAAATGTAGGACCACATGGGCCGAGTGAATAAAAGCTAAGCTTTTCCTTTTAGTATGAAGTATAAGCTTTAGCTTTTACTAGGTAGATTTAGCTTTTGCTAATAGCATTTGCTGAAATTGAAGTGAATAACCTTTTGCTTTTACTTACTAGGAAAATCTAGATATTTTAAGTAGTTACTTAAAGTTCTTATTTGGTAAATCTTCCAAAAAAACATGTTTTTACTGATAAGGCCTATATTTATATTAAGAGAGAGAGATACCTGTCGATAGACTGTATCGAGCACATGAAAACTTTTTAAACCAGTATCATTAACGAGTGCTATCGGTTTACGTTCAAAATGAGTAGTGATTCAGAAAATTCTAGAAGTGATTTTTTGGCGGAGGAAGTTCCTGCAAAAATTTCGTCCAACTTGAAATTGATGGAAATTTTGGGAAGCTATAATATTATATTTAATAAATCGGAAGTTCCTAAAATAAAAGAGAAAAAAGAACAAGCATACAAAGAAATCCACCAAAAATATATTTTCCAAATTGGAAGGGATTTAACTGAAAAACAACTAAAAAAGAAAATCCAAAATATGAAGACCGAGTTGAAGAAAAATACGGACAAAGCTGCAACGGGAAATAAGAAAATTATTTTAAACAGGACAAGAAAATCCTGTTTTTCAAAAAGTACCAAGTAGGTAATAAAGTATGGCTAGAAAAACAAATAAATGGTATGAAGATGTAAAAGCAAAATTAAGTATTTTTTCGCCGAATAATGTATGTAATGTGTGTAAAAAATTATTTCAGGTGCAATGTCGACAGGATCTGTGCTGTGATGGAACAACCTCAGCCATCAACGTCCAAAACTGAAGATTTTATTCCACCTCCACCTCATGTTCGGCCTTCACCTGCTAATAAGTCTCCAGTTACCAGAAGAACCAAATTTAAGGAAACAGACGAAACCTCAAATTTGTCCAATACAGAGCTCCAACGACTGGTATTGTTGGAACAGCTGGAACTAATAAGGGTTCAAAAGGAAAAGGAAAAATTATTGCTGGAAAAAATACAAAAAGAAAATGGAAACCAAATTGAAGAAAGAAATAATTTGTTGTTCAGAAATTTATAAATAAATGAATAAATTGTTTTCGTGATGTGTTTCATATTCTATTTCATGACTACAATATACAAATATAAACCAAAATCCTCCTTCAAGTATCTTGTTTGTTTTTCTTATTACTTATTAATATTCATGTTGTCTTTTGATATTATATGGTATCGTACTTAGTAGTATATTTACAACTGCAATTGAAAAACTATATTTTTTATTTCTTCTCGTCTCTGTTGACCACGCTGACGGTCGTTGTTCAGCTCATCATTATCTTCCACAACTTCTTCACCATCGTGATCCTCGGCGGCTACTTCTTCTTCGTCATTTGGTAATTGGTCATTTAAATACTTAGCAACATTATGCAGAACCACAGCGCTGACGATTACTGACGGAATTTTGTCAATGTTCAATCGTATCTGATGTTGCAAAACAGGGAATCGACGTTTTAGTTGTCCGAAACAGCGTTCTATAATAACGCGCTCTCTTTTATGTAAATTATTATACGCTATTTCTTGAGGTGTGGCGGTGTTTCTATACGGTGTTAATAGCCATGGCGTTATGCCGTACCCTTCATCGCCTAACAAAAGTCCATAGTTCTGTTGACGTCTTCTCATCATACCAAAAATGTTTGATCTTCTTAAAATACGACTGTCGTGCACCGAGCCAGGCCATTGAGCATCTACGGATGTAAAACATTCTTTTCCGTCACAAGTTGCTTGCACATTTATACCACCAGCCTTTCCTATTGATATACTCGTCACCATGTGGCGATGGCTTTATTATTGGTACATGAGTGCAATCAATTGCACCAAAAGCACAGGGAAATCTATACAACTCTGCCCATTTGTTGATTGCCTGGTCAGTCGAGTTTTCTGTAGGAAATTTAATCCAAATTCCTGCCTTTTCAACTATTTTTGGTAAAACGTTAGATATCGTTTTACATATTGTTGTTCTATGAACTCCTTCTTCTTTTCCGATCCCTATTTGAAATCCAGGATCACTTAAAAATCGCAAAAATATTTGCATTTGTTTTTTTGGACTCAATGCACCCCCTCTAGTCTCCACTTTTGGCTCCAAAAAATGGTTAGCTATTCACTCAACATTTTCTTCACTAAATCTATACAGACCGTGGTATTCTTCGGGCCGACTTTCTTTTCTTTCGGGATAAAATTTTACAGATCTTATATTCATAAATGCAGTTATTTCTGCCAAACTGTTTAACAATACTAAATTTTTAAGACAGGGTTTAACAAGCTTGCAATAATGTAAGCTTTTCCTTAATATTCTTAGTAATTGCTTACTTTTTTTCACACCATGTTTAGACAATGCTAAAAACTTTAGCTTTTGCTAATTGCATTTTTAGTAAAACCTAATACTTATTTTTATTCACTGCATACTAAGCATTTGCTAGGAAAATGTAAGTTTTAGCTTTTACTGAATTTTTATTCACTGCCCGCCCAATGCCCTTCTTGCCCTAACCTAAAATTTTCAAGACGAGAGTAGAAAAATGCTTTGGCATGTTTGAACTGGCTAAGAGTCTAAAATTTCCAAGAAACGAGTAGAAAAGTATGTTGAAATGATTCAGCTTGCTAAGTGCCTAAAATTTTCAAGAGAAGAGCCTTACACCTTTCACCACTTATTACACAAAATAATTATTTGAAATATTACATATTTCACGTAAACCTTGTTTTATAAACTATCAGCAAAGCAATTTGATCTTGACTGAAATTTCTTCTGACATTCTGAGACAAGAATTTTGATTCATTCCTTGACCATCATTTTCTGCCTGTTTTATAATTCACCATTGCGTCACGTGTGCCGAAACGAAATGTTATGAATAAATTACGTCAATTCAGGCAAAACTCTCCGCGTTTTGTTACCAGGCCATCTTCTCTCGCCTGACTCGTCGACAATGATATGCCTAATTTAATTCAACAAAACTGGTCCCCTGACCCTGACGGTCCTGATGACATAATGTCGGTTGTGATGTTAATTTATTTAAATTAATGTCTGCCGTTCGCAGAACCTCACTTTACAAACGCTAGTTTACGTCCCAAAATAGATATTAGCCAAATTTGAAAATGTGCAATTTGACCGAATTTATGGGCGAAATCCTTCAGGTCAGAATTAGTGTCGAAAAATTCCTTCAAATCAATTATTTATAGTATAATATACCTAGTTGTCAGTTGCCTAACACACACAACACAGTTCGTTTACCTTATAGACGTAATAACACTGTCAGCATTAATACTGTCACTCTTGGAATCAGTAATTGTAAAACTTTTCTCTCGTCCATTAATTTCAATTCAAACGTAAACATTAAGCCGCCTCAAATGTAAACGAACAAAAAATATGCATTATCTTTTGCCCATTTCATTTCCATGTTGAACCAGTGCCAGAACATTAGCGCTTTACTTTAATTCCGCTAATTTATTTGCCACATGTTTTTTCCAACCAGTCAGATAAGCTCAAAGTTACTTTTTATTTATACTAAACGGTACTTGTAACAAATCACCCAAAAAAAAATTAATTAACTTTAGCTCAGATTGAGTTATAATAGAGCTCTAAACAGAGACACATGTTCTGGCTCTAAAATATTACACATACACCTATACATAAACGATCCAGGTGCACCGTCAATATTTTACGGGTATTTTAATTTGGCGGCTTCGGGATCTCGTTCAGCCGATTTATTTTGGCAATAAAGCCGCAGAAATTCCTATTAAAAGTAAATAAATGGACCCCCGGCGACGTAAATAACTCACTCCTTATTACCGGGGACCCCGGGGTCCTGGAGGATCGATTATGTACCGAGTTATAAAGGCTTACCCAAACCCATCTAACTTATGTGTATCTGTTACAAACTTCAAATCAGTTTTGATAAAAATACAAAAAATGATACAGATAAAGGGTGCCACCAGTTACCCCAGAAGCAACAAGCATTGGCGGGGGAGTTCGGAAGCAACAAGCCCGACCAGCAACAGAGCGTGACCCATTTAAAGCAAGCAACAGTTTCCGGCACGTTTTGCATGTTTTGGAAACGCGATCGGTTTCTGTATCAGAGTTTTAGATTACATAGCTGGATAAAAGCAAAAAGCATTCCTAAATGTGCCAGTCTAGAACAGGAAGTTCATTAATGGGTTATTGGTGAGTGAAATTTGAGCTGGAGAGATGAAAACCAAATTTTTCACTTTCGATTTTATTCTACTCCAACAGGGATATTGGTTAATTACTTATTAGCATAAATATGTCATTTGTACACTTTCTTATTTTGTTAAATTGATTAATTACATTATGAAAAACGGTTCTGCATTTTCTGACAAGTCATAACGAATTTATCAGCAATTTAAGTTTGCAAGAAAACCAAAACGAATTAATGTCGTGTGACGTCACGAGGCACGTTTCAGTTCGGCCCCGTTAATGTGTAATGTCTGTTTTAGTGTGATTATTAATTCTCCTTTGGCTTGTTTCTCAATTATTATTAAAGGGAAAATGGTTTGTCATTATTAAATAGTGTCAGAGTGTATAAGTTCCACTAAGTCCATAACAGGAAACGTTAATTAAAGTGTCATTAAACGAAGAAAAGTTTTTCAAATGGAATTACGTTAGTAGGTCAAATTTTTAACCTGAGGAGGACTTTTTAGGATCTTCGTAAGTGTAAGAAGCGTTTGGTCATTATAAACGATTTTTCTGAGGTTTGGGACATTTGTAGAGCCCTCTGATAATTTTTGGGACGTTTTGAATAGTATTTAGAGGCTTTGGAACAATTTTTCATAGGACAGTTTTTATAGGAGGTTTTGGATAATATTTAGAAACCTCTGTCCCTTATAAACGATATATCTAAGGGTTAGAACACTTGAAAAGGCTTTTGGCTATTCTGAACTATTTTTCGAAGCTTTAGGACAGTTGAGTCCTCTGACAATTTTTAGGAGATATTTGATAGTATTTAGAAACTTCTGTCCATTATAAACGATTTTTCTAAGGGTTAGAACACTTGTTGAAACTTCTGGCCATCAATAAAATTTCAAAAATTACTGTGTATTATGCATGATTGTTATCAAATTCCAGGAAGTTATACTCACATAGTACGTAAATGATTCAAACAGCAATGTGCTTTTACAGGTTCTCCACACCCGTTCATAACCAATGCGTAATAATTTGTAAAACAAATATTGAATGATGTTTCTGAAATCGTTAACAGTGATGACGTGACTCCTTCGAGAGATTGTCGACAATATAAAAGGTTTACTTTGTTATTTCGGAAATTACCATAACATCAAGGTGAGTTGGTGTGGAATTAACAACTTTTCCACGCAATAATAAATCCTCTTTCGGTTTTATAAAAATAATAATAAAAGTAAAAATAACCAACCGCGTAATCGATGATTATGCACAACTTGACCTAGACTCAAGGCTGGCTTATACATCGTTCTGTGGCAATAATTCTTAAAAACGCGCCTCAGACTCTTCTTTGCGCAGATTAATTACTTTAATAAATCTGCATCGGCCGATTCTTCGAGCAATGAATATGCCTAGATAACTGTTCATGAGCGACGACACTTTATTACTTTGTTTACTAAACGCACGGAACATCTGTACAGTTATTTAGCGCCCGAAGCGCAATATATCCCCGGGGTCGTTCCTATAAAACTTGAAAGAACCATCGTAAAACCGCCAATTTTACATGTCTATAAGCGAATTCTGGTTGCATCAGTCTATTAAAAACCTAAATATAAACGTCTCAAACAATAAATTAATAAACGACAAGCCAGCTGCCGCTAAAATGTTTTCAAGCTAATGTTTCATGGTTGATTTTAATGTTCATTGTGTAAACTAATACTAATTCCGCCTCTGTTGTCCTTTATTGCAAACAGGAAGTCAAATTGTGAAGAAGAGAATATCTATTTTTAGTAGATGAATGTTAACCTAACCTAAAAAGTGTTCAAACTGTCAAACTACCCTATATATATTCCCATTTAGCCAGCTCAATCTTCCGCTCTTCTTTTCTGATGCGGACAATATTTAATTCTTCTTTAAAATATGCTGCTTTCCAATACCGATCACTCAGACTTCTTTTAAAATTTCTGAGCTATCACCCAGCTCAAGCAATTCAACATACTCTTCCCCTCTACTTTTCTGTGGGTGATAATTAATTTTTTTTTAATATATTGGTTTTTTGACATTGATCAATATCAGTCTTCTTTTTAGATTTCTGGGAATTTAGCCTGCTCAAGCAGTTCAACACTGACTAAACGAGACTAATTTTTTCAAATGTCTTTAATATCAACCAGTCAGTCTTTCTTTAAAATTATTAAGCAATTAGCCAGTTCAGTCATTCCAACAGGTTCCTTCGATCTTCCTTCTGACCCTGATAAAACTGAATTTTTCTTTAAAATATATGTTGGCTTTTGACATCAATCAATCAATCTTCTTTCAAAATTTCTAGGCAATTGCCAGCTCAATCATGTCGACAAGTTCTTCTCATCTTGCTTTCTACTCCTGATAAAACTTAGTTCCTCTTTAAATAGGCTGGCTTTTGACATCAGCATTTCGGAGCAATTGACCAGCTTAACCAAGTTTATTCTAACCAAATTTTAACTTTATTCTAGTTTGTAGATCTTAATGACTTTCTTCTCACTAGTATCTGATAACAAAGACAAATATAAAATATGTGTTAATAAATACTACATTTCAATGACAGTTTCAAAGTTCTGTTATGTCAAATTTTTAAAATTAATGTTTTTTGCAAAAATGCTGACCAACTTGTATTACGTTTATCAGCGAATATATCAGCAGAAAGCCTGCCATTATAATTTGCCTAGTTCGAAAACAATGGTACAGATTTATCGTCTTAGCAGGGGCAATAAAACAATCGTAAAAGCTTAGTAAACTAAATGGCATTTTATTTTCCGGACCGTTCGAATAAACTGTGTGTGTGTGTAGCAATTGAACTGACGTTCCAGGGAAATTATACGCGATGTTTTGATCTGTCGATTTATCGGTCTCCCCTCGAAATCGCTAGTCAAATAAATGATGATCTTTATTGCTAACTTTTATTTTTATGAAGCGGTTTAATTCCGTAACGCCCGGGGGCTGTAAAAACTGGAAATAACATTTAATTTCCAACACGAAAACGAACCGTTATCGTTAACGCTGCCTTAATTTGCGTAAATGAGGTTTTTCACACCGTTCTCGATATGTTGTGTTGATTGCCAAGAGATAATCTACAAACAGGTGTAACTAACTTTTTCTATATCCCAAAACTGGCTCAATTCACTCATAATGAAGCCGAAAATAAAGCTTCAATTTCGGCTCTTCGACCCTTTAGTTTTTGTTGACTTACCTGAAATACTTTATGCCGGGGTGTAGTTAGTAAAACAAACAAATCTGCTTTAGATAAACCCATGCTCCGATACCGGCGTATAATATACATATCTGGTTGGTTTTAATGGGGGTTTTGTGTCTTTGTTGTTTGAGGACCCTCTAATTATGGAACTTAACCCCTGAAGCCCTGAAGGCTTCGGGAGAAAGGCTAAATTAATAATTTAATTGACTTGTTATGTTGTGCGTAAATCTAGCTAGAAGATAAATTTTAGTTTTGGTTATCACAGATTACCTAGTGTTTAGTATTTTTAAATTTCTAAATTTAGTGCAAACCATTTGTTGGCAAATTCCGAGTTAAATTACTAAATAACATTAAATTTTAGTCTGGATCGTAACAAGAGGCTTTAAAAGCATTTTTTGTGATCCTGAAGTTTTGGTTGCAGTACCATTCTGAATTAAATTTACTACATTTCATACTTATACAGCATCTCAACTGATGAGAAAGAAAAGACGGTTAACAGAACCTTTCCATTTTTGAAGACTGGACGAAATTATAGCGCATTTAAAATTGATTAAACATTATTACGTTTACCCGTGTAAACGCTCTGGCGAATTTTCATTACACCCGTTTTAAATAATTTAGTGAGAAAACGTATTACAAAAAGCTTTCATTACCTTAAAACGCCGCCGGTTAATGCATAAATTGTTTTGCATATGTAATTTTTCCAGTTTAGCGTGTACATTTCTGGAAAGCAGCACGTGTGTGTGTCCGGAAATTTTAGGTTTACGGTCTGAAATGGCTTTTGCGGTTCCCGGCCGTAAAGCATTCAGCTACAATATAAAGCACGTATCTTCCCCATCAAGCCATCATACCGTTTAATAGGTTATGCGCTGCACGGCATTAAATCTGATATTATGGTCAACTGGATTACGGCTAAAGGCCAAATAGTCTTTGATTTATCCAGTTACGTATGGAAATTTACGGAATTTAACGCTATAAACTCACCATTAAGTTCACCACTATATTACACCATTTCAGCTTAACATTCTGGCCTAAAAGAATAGGACCTGAAATTTGTAATAGGCCCAGAAAGCATAAAACGTTCGATATTTTCTAGTTTTCTAAGTTGTTCAGAAAAAAGCTTTTTTGGTAAAGTACCATCTTCTCCTGGAAAAGTTCGTTTAACAATACTTTTCCAAATCATGCAAGAAGGTTTTTTGTTTTGTTTGCAGATAGTCTTTTCTTGTCAAAACTTAAGTAAGGAATGAAAGCTTGGTGTAGTTTCTATATACCATCATACCTGTATCTTGACACTAATGTATGCAGAGAACTGCTCTGAGCTCGATTTACCAGAAAATGACTGAAAGTTAGCATTTTTCAGTCTTTATTTTCTTCAATACACCACAATAATAGCTCCTATTTGAGCAATTACTGAACTCTTCAAAGAGTCACTCCAAGTTTTCAACCTTTTGCCGGACTTTCTACAAGTAGGAAAAGTCTGTTGTAGACAATTGGAACTTTTGCAAGGAATTTCTGTAGTATTTGGATTTTTAAATTGCTTCTCTGGTAAATTCTCCAAAGTTATGCTGGTTGCCTAACGATATCAAAGGCGTATTTTGGTTAAAATGTTATATTCTTACGGAATTTCATAAGTAATTTTACACTGTAAAGGTGTGTGATTTACTTATGGAGCAAAATAAAAATTTGCCAAATTTGCACTTTTGACCAAAAATGTGATTTTTTCAATTTTTGAAATGTTGTAACTTTTTTATTTGAACTTTGATCGATTTTGCTAAATCGCTATTAGAAAAGGAACAAAAAATACTACAAAATGAGCCAAGACACGCAACTCTAACTTGTCATTTTACCGAGATACTGAATCTCTAAAAGTAGTTAAAAAAGACCCCTATACCCCCCATTCTTTCAATTTTTATGAAAAATGAAAAAATTTAAAGTACTTTTTTTGCACGTATTTCACCAAATTTAAGGTTCTTTGGTTTGAATATACCCTTTACTGTGCATTGGAACCAAAAAATAAAATTGAAAATGTTGACAAAAAATGCCATTTTTGGTTGGTCACGTGACCAACTGTTGAATGACGTTACATTCGTTTTGGCATACTGACACATGTCACTTACAAAGTTCATCTTTGTCTACATCATTGATTTGCTTTGGTTGTCTCTTCCTACTTCCTATCATGGGATTTCTGTCTATTTTTTGATATTTTCGTATTTGTATGTCTAGGCAAATAAACTTTAAATTTTGCAAAGTAGTTTGCCAATGCTAAAACACTTTTTGTGAATCTAAAAAATCTAGAGTAGTACCTGAGAAAAACAAATTTTATGAATTTGTATACGCCAAGATACTTTCCAATATATCTTAGACAATCAACAATGTTGCAAAAATGCAACTACCGCATATAATAGAAAAATTATGTATGATGTAATTGAGAGATGTGATGCGCATCAGGCAGCACACCAGTTGCGCAACAATGCATAAAACAGTAATTAACACGGAAAAAATTGAATTTTTCCTATTTTCTAATAATAATAATAACAATTCCCAAAACGCAATCACCTACATCTTCTTGTGTAGGATCGTATGCGATGCTAATTAAGTTTTATTTGGTATTGTGGTTAGAGTACTACTGCAAAGTACTAGAAGAGTTTAAGAAATCAAAACCATGCTTAAAAACCATTTGCTTTTTAAAAGGAAGTTAGAAAAAATCTAGTAAGTGGGTTTAAGGTGAATAAAACAATAGCTGTGAATAATCCATTGGACACGCTTAACTAGTACTCTGTTAGCAGTGATGATGAACGTTAATTAAGGAATCAACCAATCAAGTTTCTCAGTCATTAATAAAATACTGCAAGGTTCCCACATTATTAATGTTATAAAATTTCAAAAAATATACCAAGAAAAAACTACCTGAGCTGGAGATTCACCACACCGGAAATCCGTGCTGGGCGTCCCAATCAGAAAGGCTTATTTAATCCAAACAAAACAAAAACGGGCACTGTCACACTATACAAACTTTGAAACTTGGCGGTACTGCAAACACCGGCAATCGTTTAATTAACCAGTAATAACGATAGCAAAAAAAAAACCGTTGCGCGGCTTTAAAACAACCAAAATCAACGAAACGGTACGGAATAGTACCACCGAAACACTGATGATGATGATGCCAGTCCAAACTAAACAAAATTCCGGCGTTAAGACGAACATACACCGACGCGACGCGCCATACGGGCTGAGTCCATGTGTGTGCGAGACCTCTCGAAATCCGTCGAAACAGGACGAAGCACGATAAAAAAAAAGCACAGACAGACCATCATCGGGAATTCGACTGTTTTACCTGTTCCATGTGTGTGTATGTGTGAACCGGGCTTGCGGTGGTACCTCCACAGTACCCGCCGATTAAACCAACGGTACGACTCGACCGAAGAACGGAAAGTGCAACAGGTTGCATGGTCGCGGCGTAATTTTTTTTGATGATTCAGCCTTTTAACCATTCGCGGAATCCGATGAATGGTAGTACCCGCAGTAATAGCGAACCTCGATAGGTTCGAGTACGATATTATGATTTTAAACAGTAATGTATACAGGGTGGTCCAGTTTTAAATGTCAATAATTCACCAATCCATAGCCAATTAAAAAATAAGTTGACATTCATTATGTCATTTTCCTGAAAAGTGCTTCCTAAGGAAAATACAGTCCTTCAAATTTCTGTTTAAAAAATCGTTTTTTTTTGTCATAACTGTCAGACCGTTGGAGCAATATTGATCAAATTTGGAACAAGCACTTTATTACATGTTATTACGGTCAAAGTCCCAAAACTAACCCAACCCAACTTAAAAATTGTCTTGGAAACGGAAAATTCACTTAAGAAGTTTAAAAAATATTATTGTAGCCAGTTTTCATAGTTTCCAGACAAACTGAAAGACTTTAGTTTTGAAAATTGTCTTTTCATGCAAATCGAGAGACTTTAATACTGAAAATTGACTTGTAGACATAAAAACTAAGTACTTTTTCAAGAATTTGTTACTACAAATTCATACATTTAAACCTTAAAAATTGACTTAAACCCCAAAATGTGACTGAACTAATGAAAAGTGACATCAGAAGCTTAAAATTTGCATTTGAAGTAAGTTTTCATAATTTAAAGACAAATTTCAATATTTTAGTCTTGAAAATAGTCTTATATGCAGGACATTAACATTAGATTCATGAAAATTGTCTTGAAAACAAACTTTTCGTGCTTTTCATTTTCTTCGAATTCTGGACTATTTTTAGCGCTTCAAAACTGCTTTCAGCTTGGAAAATCGAGTTTCAAGACTATCTTCACCAAGTTATTGACCTAGCACACTTAAAAAACAATTTTTACATTCTTCATAGATTTAAAATGGCATTCCAAGCTTCGTCACTGTTAAATCGACTTCTAGACACCTCAGTGCTAAAAATTCGGGTATTTCTTAATAAACTAGACTGTTTTTAGTGTTTTAAGGCTGTTTTCAGTGCCTCAAATCGAGTTTCAAGACTATCTTTACAAAGTTTTTGACTTATCAGGCCTAAAAGCCAGTTTGTCCACTGACCATAATCTTGAAAATGTTATTTCAAGCTTCTTCACTATTAATTTGACTTTTACACTAATAGGTGCAATAAATTGTAGCATCTCTAAGAAATTCAGACTGTATTTAGTGCTTTTTAAGACTGAAAAATCGAGTTTAAGACTATTTCCAAAAGTCAAGTTTCTTCAGTAATAAAAGTAAAAAATGTTGGTACCAAATGCTACAATAATACGTCTTGAGAACTAATTTTTAGAAATAAAATAGTCCGAAAATTTAATTTAGTTCTAGACTTGTTGTCCAGTCCAGAAAATTCAGTTGTACACCAATTAAAGTCTTGAAAATATACTTTTGGACTCTCTTTAGTCCTAGTAAAGTCAGTTCTAGCATTAAAAGTCAACTTTTATATTATTTTTAGTAGTAAAAAATGAGTTTCATGCACAATACAATCTTTGTCTTGATTTCCGGACTTTTTTTAGTTCTTGAATGCCAGTTTCAGACACTCAACCAGGATGGCAGTCTGAGAAAGCAAATCATAAGACCATTCCTAGTAGTAAAAAAGTTTTTAGACTATTCAGTACAAATTTGGACTTTCACAAGTCTTGAATGTTCAGTTTTAAACTATAAAACGATTTTTTAAATGAAAATTTGGAGGACTGTATCTTCGTTAGGAAACGTTTTTCAGAAAAATGACTGGCTATCAAATGGTGAATTATTGACACTTAAAACTGGACCACCCTGTATAAGAACCTTCTTTTCAGCATTGTCAATGACATCATATTCTCAAAAATAACAGGAAATCAATGAAAGCAGGGTGAATTAAGGATTATTCAATAGAGTATTTATCGTGTTTTACTTTAATTTTGGATTATTTGATCACTATTCAAGCAGAAAGAGATGACAACATATTCGTAATAATTGTTACCTATCAGCAGTATCACAAATGTTACAGAAATATAGGTATGTGTATTTTACCTAAATGTGTTTCGCATTAACGAAAAGAAAACTCAAAATATTTGCTAATTTTAATAACAGTACAAAGTTTAGGAACAGTACACACTTCAAATTAAAAATTACAACCTTCCGTCAAATTAATGTGTCAATGTTAAGTCAATCCTGTTCACCTGAAGGCGAACTCTCTAACGAATAGCAAGGAAATTTCTTTGCTATCATAGAAAACCCTTCTCTATCGTAATATATGGTACTCTCTACGTTTCAATTGGCGAAGATCGGCACTCAACGTAGCTATTCGGGTTGTGTAAAATAGAAAGACCAAATGAGGTCTTGCTATGATTTTATCTCTCTTGCGGCTATGAAATTTTGTATTTGTCAATCTTTCTTTTCCGTCGTCTTCTAAAATTCAAATGTTTTGTTTTTTAACCTTTATGCCCGTCAGTGTCAACATTGTGTCAATAAGGTTGTGTTGGGGACCAATTGATTGTGTTTGCACCCCCCTTTCTTTGTTTTTGAGTTTTTAGTTAAAGTGATAATGCATCTATTAGTTATTGTTTTTGAGGTGTAAGCTGTTCATGATGGAATGGTTGTGTTATGGCTATATGGGTTCCATCAACACATCCTAAAGTCCCATCCTACTTTCTTCACAAAATGCATACAAATTGGTAGCATGTTTACAAGCAACTGAAAAATATTAATGGTCTTACAAGAAAATAAGAAACTGAAGAGACAGAACTACAATAAATAAAACCAACAACAAAAATGGCAACAAAACAGATTATTTTAGAATGCAAACTTTGAAATATATGATTAATTACTGAAAAAGAAAGTAAAGAACGTAGAATTATTCAAATTATTGTCATTGATACTTGTCATTAACCCTGAATACGACGAAACAAGTAAAAGCCCTATTTTTATTACTAGAAATTAGTCAATGTTTTTAGGACCGATAAGTTCCCGTTTTCTGTTGACGGTGTCGGCCGAATGTGATAGAAAACAGCTTAGAGAGTACCAACAGTTAATAGAAAGAAATTTTCTTTCTTGTCTATTTCTATGCGTTTTCTATTTCCTATATCGTTACGGAGTTCGCCTTCTGTTTTGGACGTCACCGTTTCAATCGGATAGAGCATTTAAATCCTGTTATTTTTTAGTATTGACTAGTCAATCCGAATCATTAATCCGCGTCATATCGACGATTTTATGACGGTTTACATAACTGGATTGAATAAGCGGATTCAATTTGCTCGATATAAACGTAGTCAATGATTTCCTGTGACAAAGTTTTTGATAGCATGACAAGAGAAACGAGAATGATCTTTCAGAAACGTCTAGCATCATCAAGTTATATTACAGTCCCCAATAAACCAAATAACTTGATAACTTTCCTCGTTTAGTGTTTTACAATTATTGAATCAAAAACAATAATATCTGAAAATAATAAATTAAATATAGATTCGTAGTGCAGTCATTAAATTGAACTAATTCATTCATTATTTATACATCATTACGTCGAGTTCGGCCCGTCGTAAAATACCGTTTAATTTGCCGATCGGCATCATCATAAAATCATAAGCGAAATGAACTAAAATATAGATAATAAACTTGTTAACATCGATGTTTAGTTAAATCCCTCCAATTATAAATTCCGCCCGGTTTCGGGGTGGAAAAACTCCGCGCCCTTCCTCCCTTTTTGCCTCATTTTCGGGGATTTGGACTAAATGCGTTATATTACTTTGAAACAAATACAAACAGGGAATACTTGATAATTAATGTTTATTAATGTACTGGTTCATAATATGCGTTGTACCTTTGTAACGTAATTTAGACAATTTTATTATGAAGTTGTAATTGTGGAAATTCTATTGTTTGCCTAATGGAGAATGAAATTTTTCGTTCCTTAATGAAGGCTTTGTTTAACAGGGTACAATTTATGTTTTTTTTAAATACTTTAATAAATCATTAGCAAAATTAATATTGTTCTATTTTACTTCATTGCTGTGTGAAGGTGCAACTTAATTAAAGACCCAAAGGCAAAAGCGACCAGAATACACGATTAAAAGTAAAATGGCGGCGTCTTTGTGATATTTTTTCCATACAACGTTTTTCAAATTAACTTCTTCCTAGCCCTTTTGTTTCAGGAGCACGCTGTCTCGGATAGATTAGCTGACAGCCCTTAATACCCTAATATGGGGTAATTAAATTAAGCTCCTTTTCTGTTAAATATTAATGAATTAGGTGGGTGGAAGTGACAAAGAGGAGGGCGTGTGTTTGATTAGATTTAAGACGCTCAAAATAGAGCGCTTTTAAGTCTACACTCTTCTATCATAGAAATGTTGTTCTCATTTTATGTCACGTGACATCCATTGACTGAATTTTATTTATTGAAAATGGAGACACTTAGTACAATAATCAATAACCTACCAGTATGTTCCATCTAGTGTAAATTGATAATAAAACTGAAAGTGGGATGGTAATTTAGTTTAATCCAAAGGCCACCAAAGGTCGATTAAATCGTCAAATCAAATAAATTGTATTTCATTTTTTAACTGACTGTTTCATTAAAAAAGCAACAGATCCGAACTGAAAAGTCTCTATTGACATTAAAAAAGTAACAACGTATCCGATACGGAAGTCCGGTTCTGTACGAATGGAAAATCGCCCGGAGTCCTCGATGAATAAGTTATGTTTAACTCTATGTCAATTTGTACGTGATTTTTGTTTCCATTATTTTGGCATTTTGAAGTTGGCGCACATTTTAACTGCTCCAATTGACTTTGCCCAAAAAATTACCTCGAGGGCCTATAATTTCCACTAGTTTTTCATTTTTTTTTTCCGCCAATTTAACTATAGTTCCGATGATGAACGCCCATTGTACATTTTCCGATAAATGGTTGGCAATTTGATTCGTGACTGCCTTCAATTCATACAAAAATTATACACTTTTATGCGTGGAATGAATGAACATTGAAATTGTCTTTAACAATAAATAATCTACTTGAACTTACACTAAATTTCGGTTCATGAATTATATAGACTGGACAAAATGATGTATACATTCCTTTCGGCGTTATATTTAACATTATGACCCGCATACCGTTAAAATAAAAGGGGTGTAGGGGGGCGGGGGGTGAGAGCCTGAAAATCAATAGCGCAGAATTTGCTGATAAATTATTAAATAACCCGCATTGTTTACCGGTCGTCTCTAAAAAGGGCACTGGAAACACTCTTGTTTGTTCGCGTGCTTTTCTACGGGCGTAATAAAAAGGGCCACCCGTTTGAATTTACGCTCCACTCCGGACCATTGTAATAAAATGCCCGGTCGCGACTAATTAAATAGTAAAAACTATATTCTCGGTCCTTTTTCTTTTGTAGGCGCACTTTACTGTTGTAGGGACTGGTTTTATTGCGGTTTAGACCGGTATTCCAATAAATATTTCCTCGTGGAAAAATGCGGACATTGCTACTCAACGAGCGTCTATCGAAAATAAAAAAAATACTACCAAACACATCTAAGGGATAAAGGAAAAACGATATTTACTAGAAAAGCAGATAATTGCTTTCAGCATTTAATTCCTAATTTGTGATCTTGCTTTGATTTAGATTAAGAGATGGCTCAGGAATTCTGTTAATTAAAACGTATTTTATTTACATCAATCCTCACTAAACATTTTTTATGAAATTCTCACAGATTTGATCTTATCATTTTATGGAATTATACGGATCATCTAGATTCTCTCTGGGTACGTATTCTTGAAACAAGGAAAGGGAGATATCAAGACCTGTAGAATGTGACAGGAGCCCGCCATTGTCAGCTGCTTCTGTCACATTCTATCAACACTTCGGTTGAGAATTCCCTTCCCTGCTTTCAAGAATTAGACCCCTGGTAGAGGCCATTAAAGTAACATTATTCTTTTCACTAAAGCTGAGTCATTAGTGTAAAAATCAAAATTTAGGTTGGATTGAGGTAGACATCAAACACATGACACTGCATCTGGACCAGTAAATCAACTGTAAAGTTTACTGCACAACTGTTACTAACTTAAAAAAAATAAAAATAAAAAAGAACATTTTGTATGGTCTTTCTGAGTTAAAAAATTATATTACATACATATACCCAAATTCAATCAAACTTGGTAAAACGTCACTAGTTCCAAATTTTTAACATAAACTTCAATGAAAAGAATGTTGGAAACCTTAATTCCTAACAGATGTCACTGTTATACTTTTGCCAAACTGAGTTTTTGTAGGCTTCTATGGTTCGTAAAATGACTCCAGAGATTTCTTATAAATTTTTGGAAAGTTGAGAACACTAAACTTGTAAAAGCCATCTGGTAATTTGGTAGTATTTAGAGTATTATAAAATGTCTCAAGAGACCTCTGTTAATTTTAAATAATTTCTGGAAGGTTGGCACAACTTTTAAAGGTTTCCGTAAGTTTTTGAGGTCTATAGGAATTAAAAAAAAATGGAAAGTTTAAGAAGCTGTTCGGCTGTGTCGTCATCCTAATCTTATTTGATTTTCGCTATTGAACAGTATTTTCACAGTTCCAAATGTATTAAAAATCATTTTATTGATAACTAATGTTTTTAGATAAGGAAGTCCACCTAACGAGAACACTCACCACACACATACACTATCCTCATGAATATCTGAAGAAGATGAGCATTAGGCTCGGACAGAGTTCACTTTCGTATTCATGCGGACTGAATTTATGAATATGGTCTGCATAAAGGCCTTTACACACGAGTTCCGAATACGAAATCGCCGGTCAGGGAAAATGTACGGGCCCGGATGACGTATTCGACGAATAAATTTCGCCCTATGATCGACGACCGGAACTTTTCTTACTTTAATAGAGTTCGGATGCGATGGTGTAAACGTATTCATGACCCTTCGATCAACATTTTCGTAGATTGTCCAGAACTTGGCCCAAAATAAAAAAAAATAAAAAAGTTTTTCAATAGCCATTTAGGTAACCAGTTGGGAAAAACAAAAAACAATACGTTTTTGTAAATGGATTAAGTCATTTAGTGTTGAAAAACTAATTAATTTTAGAGTAAAAAAACTAGTTTTGGCACAAAACTTTAAATTTGGTTACGTTTTACATAATTAAGTTTTCCGTTTCCAGGATTCGGGTTGGCACAAAACAGCGTTAAACTATTCAAGCTGTCAACTAAACCAACAGATAAATCAACTTAAGGTCTCGCGGGTAAATTAACTTTGGATTTTCGGGTTGCATCTCGCCGATTTTACCGTTTTGTGCTAGTTGGCAACGCCATCTGTTGATATGTCAAAGTTCCTCCCCCTTCCCACTTTTCCGCTCTACTATTTCCGGCACAAGGCAACATTATCCAATTTCCTGGATCGCGGAAATGGTCTGCACTAAAGCATACTGAATATTTAAAGTGGACATAAAATTAAAGCTTCCGCGCAATAGGCAACCATAAATACGCTGCTGAATTTTTTATTTTACTTGTTAGCGTCTCGACTGGAAATTTGCCTATCAATTTATTGCAAACCTATCGACAAGCGAACCGGATTCCCCCGGATCTCTTGTACTAACTCTATTTGGCCCCCAAGACCGATTAGTCTACGTCAACGGCAAGCCGAAGGCCTACGAAATATGGCCTAAGCGCATCGCAAAGAGCTTTTCATGAATAATGTACTGGATTGCACCTCTGCTGCACCGGCAGTTTTGAATTAAAAATATTACCCCATTTTCTTTGTTGTAGTCTAATAAATGTAAAATATTTTAGAACTCAGAACCTTCATCTATCTATAGATTACAGCATTAGGTCAACTGTTAAATTAAGTTTAATTTTGTTAGTAACAGTTAAAAAAGATGAAAATAAACACTAACCTAACTTACAAAGAACACTTGACTGTGTCCACATGTGGAGCATTTGCGTATATAATCCACTTTTAATACAAAAATTAAATAATTTTGTATGAAACACGTTTTGAACTGTAAAACCCCACTGCGCTCATCCTGATACAAAAATCATTAGTTATACAAAATCAAATCTTTTGTAACTGGTTACAAAACTAGCTATTTAGATTAAAAAAATAATTTCGACTTCTAGCAGTAATCTGGGAAAGTTAACACACCATTAACCCCTTTAAATCTCATCTAGTAAGTAAATTTCTTGAACATCGAAATGCTGACATACAAATCAGATTAGTGGTGTCTTTGTGTTATCCGGCCTCCATAGAGTAATTACTTAATTAAAATCTAAACTTATTAATTATCAAGAAGTGGATGCTACGAGATTGATAAACTGGATAAGAGGCCCGACCCGTGAAAGAAAGTCGTTTAAATAAACTCCCAAGTCCGGAGCGACTGATTTAAAAGAGATAACATTCCGCATTCCCGTTTTGAGTTGTTGTTTTAACGAATTTATGTTGACTTTTCGTTTTATCAACTCGAGAGGGGTAAGCAAAATCAAATTTCGTTAATTGAAAATTAACGCCGTGATGAAAACAAAAAAACAATCAGCCTAGGAGGAACTCGGATGTAACTCCTCTTTTAAAATTGGAGAAGAGTTTTTTTTAGGTGGAAACAGCTGTCGTGCCAAAAATAAAATCGAAAAGAAAAGTTTACTCGATTTGCAGGGATAAGATTAAACTTTCATTAAATCCTCGATATAATGAATTTTACGGTCGATTTGATGGGTACAGTCTGCACCGAATTAGATTCTCAAAAATGATATTTAATATCGTCGCATTAAGAGATTTTTTCCAACGACTGTTAAGGTCTTAATTGAATATCACTTTTCTCTTTTATGCATTTTAATTTTCATAAACGAGTTACATCAAGATGATTAGTTAATGAAATAATTAATTAATTTAAATTTCTGACCACCACCACTATGTGCTCTATACTAATTAATTTATGTATAAAAAATTTACACGCAAATTTCATTATTAAAAAACTCCACACCCTCGTCACTCTATAGAGTAGCGTATTGCTCCACCATTTACTTTTTAAGATGTTTAGAACAAAAATTTAGGTTAATATTCATCAAATTAATTGCTAATTTAAACTGGCTCTTTGTAACATTGTCACCAATAAAGTAGACACACTTTATTGATACTATTACACAACCCATAACTACCATCGAGGTAAAGCCATTAAACTAATTTGTGGACAGATCCAATTTTAGCGGAAAAGCGAGCACCGGCACTTGTTTAAAACTTTTAATTAACCGACTACTCAGTGCATGTTTGTTTATTTACGGAGCCCTTTAATAGAGCCCGTCCAGATCTCCAATCTGAGGCAAACTTTTCGCGGAATTATTGTATTCAATTGTGTATTCGTTTCGGCCCTTTCATTCTCCAACGCGTTTCGTATAATGAACTGTCCGAGTGAGTTGGTGCAGTGATAACAGTTTTTTTTTAGTAGCAAATTGTGGGTTTTGTGTATTACCAAGCAAAAAAATACCCCGAGACGACAAATTTTAGCTGGAAAATCCTTCAGGTCTCCATTAATTATTTAGTTTTATGGAGGTAGTAAGGAAAACCGTGGGGAATATCTGTCCCCTCATAATGCATATCAAACTAATACCCCAAAGAAGGGAAGGTATACGAGCACTTACGTCTAAGCGGACTGAATACGCGAGTTTATGTTTTAATGCTAATGGACCACGTACTCGCTACGTAGATTTTGTAATCATAATATTTCGGTTCTGAACCCCTTAAGCTCTACGACAATGTTTGGACGCTAAATGGTAATTTTCATCAAGAATTGTTTCAGAGAAAAGCAGATTTGTATACTAAAATACATAGTTATCATATTATAATTTCGACTCAAAGTTTTAGCAAAGAAACTAGACAATAAAACACTATAATTAATCACACAAATCTAAAGTACATTTTTATGTTAAGATTAATAAAATTACAATAAATCTACATCAAACAGTGCATAAACAAAATTATTTATTTTCTCGTGTATATTTTTGCATTTAAAGCTGAATTTTAATTTAATAGTAGAACACCTGCGAATCGAATTAATTTAAATCGGAAAGTGGCGGCTGTCCCAAATCCATTTTTGAAAGACGTCTAAAATGTAAATAAAACAATCTAAGCACGTTCGG
The DNA here is from genome assembly GCF_016097725.1 of Ips typographus. Classification (NCBI taxonomy): domain Eukaryota; kingdom Metazoa; phylum Arthropoda; class Insecta; order Coleoptera; family Curculionidae; genus Ips; species Ips typographus. The sequence goes on along the minus strand of NC_138425.1, from coordinate 11,981,105 downwards.
CTAATATAAAAGGGTCCTCCATATTTTATGGAGGGCACGGGCAGAAAGCGTAAAAATGAAATAAAATCTAGTGCAACTCAGGAAAACGGTCTATTTATATATTTATGATGATTTCAATGTTAAAATAAGTAACTGAAAGTTTGAACTTTTATAGTGTTGACCAGGTGAAAGCACTTTTAAAAATACAACATTTTTTTATAAAAACACTCAGTTTTACGACTGAACTAGGTTATTTTATAGCGTTCATCAAAAATGTTTTTTTTTGCGACCATCACACAATAGAATGATGGAAGTTCCATTATTTTTATACGATGCTAGGATTTTGATGCGGTCTTAAAAACCGACCATGGACTTTCGATTACAACGGTTAATGGAAATTTCAAGTTAATGACTCACTTCGACAAATAATAAAATTTTATAAAATTTACTTTATGGGTAGATGGCCTCATATAATAAATACCTAAAAGCATACAGTAAAATCCTGCCTAATAGCAATTTATGTTGTGTAGTATATTAGTGGCAAAACACTATAAAAAATCAAGTACTAAAACTAGCAACTAGAAAAGATTTGAACTCTGTTGGTATTTAGAAATTTTGTAAATGGTAGTTTTCTTGAAATTTATTCAGAATAAATGCTATTTTTTTGAAAAATCGAGTTACAGTGTCACGGATTTTCAGGAAAGTTCAATTGTGAAATTGCCTTTATTCAGAAAATGGGTCGAACAAGGAGTAAAGTCCATTCGGACGGAAAAGCTTTTTCTCGTCGAGCCGGTAAGCCTAAGACTTCACTCGGCAGACGTCTTTATTGTGTCCTCCCCCTTTTGTTTTGCGGCCTTCTGTTTTTATTATTTGGCTTGATTAAATGCGAGTTACTCGTGCTCCCGAGTTTTATTGCCGTTATTTTTATTTATTTATCGTCGGTATTATTTCCGTTTCGCTCGTTTCCATTTCGTTAACGATTGAAACGCATCAAGCGCAGTACACAAATACGTTCAAAACATTAAAAATAATTCCTAAAAATATTACATTTTTTTCATGAAAGGTAAGATATATTCTTTATGTTTGGTGCAAATCCAGTGTATTGCCATTAGGAATGGAAAAACATCACATATGCCTCAAAATTCTGTCGTTACATCAGCGTCGACAGTCTATTTAACAGATGACACTAATGAGAACTGTCAACTGGCCCTGTTCAAACTATAAATAAATAATCAAACTGAATTATTACGTTTCCTTATATTTATTTTTTATGTATTACATTTTTAGGCAGAATTTTAATGCATTTATAATGTCAGAATAAGTTGCAGATGACACCAATTCTTAAAGACATACTGGCTTTGGAATCAAACATGTCCATATTAATAACTGCTTATTGACATTTGACACCTGACAGGACTCAACTCAGATTGTGTTTAAAATTTCTTAAAACTGTCACCTGACCGTAAATAATGCAGTTTCGACTTTTAGCTGTCAAAGTTCAAATTGATAAAGAAATTGAGTTTAAAAATAATTAAAACAGTCACGTGACCCTGATAAATACAATTTTAAACGTGAAAATGTTGCGGATCGTCAAATTTAATGTGTCAAAGTTTAAATTCAGTAAAGTCAGGTGACCCTAAATGAGTGGTGTCATAGTAAAACTGCCAATCTCCATTTTTAAACTGATTTTTATTGCAAACAGCCAATTTTCCATATAAAAAGTTATTTAAAATTGTGGGGGTCTACGATGGCCGAAATAGCAACAAAATGAACTAATTTTAGTTGGATTTATTCATAATTATAGAAATGCATCAACCTCGTAAAAACATAAGTGTGATTATCTGGAAAAACAGTAAATTTTTAAATTTAACTTGACACTGACTTTCAAATTAATGACAGCCTTATTTGTTTGGTTACACTTTTTTAAAGCGCCAAAACCTTGCAGTGGGTATGGTCCTAACTAACCGATTTGTTATACAGGGTGTCCCTGAAAGGTCTTGCCGCAGTTAGCTGGGGTCAAAATAAAGCGAAAAACAATTTTTAATCGTAGTTTTTTATACTAAACCATTTAAAATTATGAAATTAAGTATCAGGGGGTTTTCCGAGATGGGGAATTCATATCTGCCAACGATCATGAACATACGGTTCAAGCAATTTGTTTAATTCCTTTGTATTTTTTTCCCCGTAACGGTAAATCACTTTTAAGTATAAAGGCGTATTTGCCTGTTATATATCTGCTTAGAAAAGGTATACCTTAGTCATCTCGCTATGGGCAACCGTTTTCGAGAAAAGTTTGTTTCTACTTTGTTTACTTCTAACTACTAAATGTACGTTAATCTCAGTCTAAAAGAGTCTCCAGAAGTAGCTATGTAATTATCAACTTTTGGATTAATAAGGCAAATATGGCTAAATCGCTTCATTTTGTCCCCAGCTAACTGCAGCAGAGCGTTGTAAAGATCTTTCAGGGACACCCTGTATAGGAATTTTACATATACAGGGTGGTCCAGTTTTAAATGTCAATAACTCAGCATATTCGAAAGCCATTCAAAAATGTCATTTTCCTGAAAGTTTTCTAAGGAAGATACAGTCCTTCAACGTTCAGTTAATGACGTTTGTCCAGTGGCGTAGATACATAGAAAGATGGTATTTTCTACGTCACTGAATATTTTTCAAAAATTATCTTTTACTTTCCTTGTTTATTTTGAAAAACAAAGTCTCTCTTATAAAATTCTGATTTAAAACTTCGTTTACGAGATAATTGAGTTAGTACGTTCAAAGACCCAAAACCAACTTAACCCTACTTAAAAATTGTCTTGAAAACGGTGAAAATTAACTTAAAAACCTTAAAAATGTTTTGAAAGACTTTAGTTTTCAAAATTGACTTGCCAATAAACTTACTTTGAAACGGTGAAAATTGACTTGAGAGGCTTAAAGATGTTCTTGCTAACCAGTTTTCAGACAAATTGGAAGACTTTAGTCTCGAAAATTGACTAAGCTTAAAAACTGTCTTTGTAGTCAGTCAGACTTGTAGACATGAAAAACTACTTTCTCTAGAATTTTTGACTTCAAATTGATGACAAACACCAAAAAATAACTCTGATGTGTCATCAGAATCTTAAAATGTGCATTTGAAGTAAGTTTTCATAATTTGAAAACAAATTGCATTATTTTAGTCTTGAAAATAGTCTTAAATACAGAATATTGACATTACATTTATGAAAATTGACTTAAAAAAAGTAAAAAAAAACGATTTTTTCAAACTGAAATTTGAAGAACTGTATTTTTCTTCAGGAAGCATTTTTCAGAAAACTGTATGTTAACTTATTTTTGCGATGTGTTATCGAATGGTGAATTATTGACATTTAAAACTGGACCACCCTGTATTATAAGTGATAAGTGACCAACACTTTTTGTGCAGACTTTAATACCCAAACACATCATAATGGAGTAGATTTTTACGTTTTTAGGATTAAGCTAAAGCGCAACACATAAAAGTTTCAATTTGCTTGCCTGCGTCTAGGATTCGTTGGGGGTTTCCTCGGAAACTGCAAAAGAGGAGCCTCTCAATAATTCAGCGTTGTAATAATGTGCTGCATATGAATAATAACGCACACAGCTTCCAGGTTTGAGGTGCATTATTGAAACGTTCCCGCTCTTAATTATTTAAACGTAAGGGCGCTTTGTGTTTGCCGGTTGTAATTTAAACTATTGCACCTGGTTATACACTCTGACTTACAATTAACTTGATGTGTTTTAATAAAGTTTTTCATTTGTTTCAGTACAAAAGGTAAATATCGTACTCCCATTGGAGAGGAACTAAGTGTTTACACTGGAGAACTCCCAGCCTACACATGAATTTCTTCTACAACCGACTCTTCTGTTCATTTATTTAATTTGAATGTCGGCCCCAGAGAGCAGTAAGGGCCTGTGTAAGTAAGATATGCAAATACGGGCAGTATTTACAGACTGCAAACCTCCAACGAGAGACAAAGTTAAACGCATTTTCAAGCTTCGCAGAACACTTAAATCGTCAACCTCGTATACGATAATTTATTACCGGCAACAGACATCAATCTTATGCAACCAGGAATACACAGTTAGGCGCTGTTGGTTCCGTACACGTAAAGCGACCGGTGAGAATTTCCTGCTAAGCTGACTATCCCGACGTTTCCCTCAGGAGGAAAATCAGGCCGGGCTAGAGAGACAAATCGAAACTTTGATACAATCTGATGGAGCAAACGGGAGAAGCGGCGTTGTCGCTTTGCGTTTAATAAAGCAAAACTTAATACAAACACATGCAAAAATTGATAAAGTGCGTGTCGTACATGCGTGAATTGTGATAACGGACAGACTCACCTTGAGGCGTCTAATGACATTCAAACTCCTAGAAAGAAAGAGAAAGATTAGAGCACAATCACAACAGGCAAAATTATATGTGTACAGAACAGAGATAGATAATAATTCAACATTTCATGCATCATCAAAATCTAATGAACAGTGTTTTTATATTAGTACAAGGCTTACATAAAAAAATAGTGCAAAAAATTAAATACCCTCTTTTAGATTTTCACTTGATAACCTGTAGGATACATGTTTTTTTCACTTGTTTGAAATGTAATGGAGGTGTACATCAGCCTTAATAGAGTGGTTTCTAATTAATAAAGATTTAATCAACTGACTGGATAGGAAGAGTAGAAGGGTGAGGGAGGGGGATCGAGGGTGAGCCGACTTTATTAGAAAGCTGAGGTGATCGATCAAAAGGGAATTTCCTTTTCAGGATGAGGGAAGTTTCCGAAATATTAATTATGTATTTAATTAAATGATTTTTTTTTGCTACTTTGTGTGAGTTTAATCCGGGTTCGGTGCTAATTAAAAACGATTTTGTTAGAATCCGTTAACGCTCTGCCTCTATTCGGCAACAATACTTTATGCCCTTCTACTAGTTGCAAACGAACATATTTACAATCCCTATTACAGTTGCAAACGCAAATTAGCGTAAACGGTATTATTTGTATCGAGTTTAGCTCGGAATTGTTAAGCTGGAGCCGTTGTATTAATAAGGGCTTAAAACTTATAATTACCAGGGTGCATAATGAAGATTTTAAAGCCGACAACAATGAACAACCGGATTGGTTTTATTTTACTAACGGATTTCACGGAATGTATATTCGCAAACATTTGGCCTAGTTTTCGAGCTTATAAATTAGCAACTACGGTTAATGAGCATGTTTATTTCAGAGAGTTTAGGTACACGGCCGGAGATTAAGCCTTGTTTCCAATACTCCGTTATTACCGGTCGTATTATTGATTTACCGGTTGCAATTTGCAATTTGAAAAATTCGACTTAACAGGAATCAAGTGGTAGTTGAGCAGGGATGTGCAAATTCCAAAGTCAGCTCTACCAAGTAGGGTACGTTTACAGCTATACTTTACGATAGCAATAAACCTCAACAGGGATGGTGTTGACATTAACTCAATCTTGGACCTTCGTAAAAGTGGCTGCGATTCAGTCTTAATTAGTTGACGTAAAACTAGCACTAAAAGCTTTTATTTCGTCTAGTAGGTTTATTACACTTTACGATCTTTTTTTAGACTTTAATTAGTTGTTTTCTACGTATAGGACATTCTGTCACCATTTTAATTTTTGACTAGCTGACCAGTTTGTTGTGTTAATGTAGGTAATTATAAAACTCACCACCCTAATCGGTCTGTAATGACCAATTACAAAAACAACCCACTGTGCGTCGATTTACTTATTGCATTTGTGGAGTATCCATATAAATGAATATAACAAATAAACATTTACTGTCTAAACTATTGTACGTTTCCCAGTAGTGTAGCATGGGTCATGTCCAATCCTGACTAGCGACGACGGAAGCTGCAATTTCCGGTGCACCGGAAGCAATCAGTTCTGCCACGTTAACGAGCTGACATTTTCAAAGACCAATGTCAGCCAAACTAATAATTTATTTTGCCATTATTGCTGTGAAGCAGGTACGATCGTTGACGTGTCAAAGTGGCGTAGCCACATTACCATCGCGTATTTAGGAAATTAATTAAAATTTCAATGTACGGAATTTGCATAGGTTTAATAAAAACCGCATTACGTGAACAGTTACAACAGATAAATGGAATGCACCGCTTATACATAATATATAAAAGACTCGGATTCGAATAGTCGATTATTCCGAAACATTAGGCCTTTTGTGCGTAAACTGACGGTTACAAATTGGATATTATGATAATGAAACAACTCTGCCGAAAATTCAATCGGCCCCCAAACAAACGCTGTTTGTCGATTCAATTGCGACTAATTGGTAGTTAAATTAATTTGATAACCGTTACGATAACCTCACAATTACCTTCTCATGTGAGTTTCCAAAAGGTTCCAATCCAGCCAGGGTGCGTATTCTTGAAACGAGGGAAGGGAATTATCAAGAGAAAGACCTGTAGAAAGTGACAGGAACTCGCCATTGTCAGCTGGTTCTGTCACTTCTCCTGAGATTTCTTGAGAATTCCGTTCCCTGCTTTCAAATATTAGGCCCCTGGAAGGTCTTCAGAGGCTTTATCAATATTATTAAACAAGTAGATATGAAATACAGTGTATGATGATGGGCAGAGGTGAAGTAAAGTGTCTCTTTCATGCATTAACATGTTTGTTCATGCTATGTTTTACCTGTTAACATTTTTGCACGAACCTAATTTACCGAGGAATTGGTGGCATACTAGTTTTTCAGCAGGTAGTAGAGAAGAAAGAGCAACCTCATTAAAAGAAGAAAAATACAATTTTTGAACCAAAACTGTAAGGATACAATTTTTGAGCAAAAAATAGACATTTCTAGTAAAATATTCTTTCTATACAAGAATTAGTATACAAGAAGACCACCAGATTATAAAAAGAAGAACTTGAAAAAGAAGAAAAAGCAGTAGAAAAGGCACCAAGGCTTGAAATTATAATTTTTGAGTCCAAAAATTATATTCATCACTTAAAGAAGAATAATTGAAAAGATAGATGAAAAGACAGCAAAAGTAGAGAATATAGCTTTTACGCAAAAAAATGTATTTAACCAGATTAAAGAAGAAGAATCTGAAATGAGGGAAGATATAAGTGGAAGAAAAGAGGATGAAATGGCACCAAAATTAGAAGTCAGTTACCAAAAAAATGTATTCTGTCACAGTAAAATAAGAGGAATTGAAAGAATAAAAGAACGGACACCAAACAGTAGAGGATTTAACTTTTACTCCAAAAACTATATTTAACCAGATCAAAAGAAGAAGAATTGAAAAGAGAGAAGAAATGGTGCCAAAATAAACGGATATAGGTAATTTTACTTTTTGTATCTTCCCAACAATAAAGTTTTTCCTATGCAAGTTAAGTTCAAGCATCATTTTTAAATGTTAAAAATGCAAATTACGGGAATCATTTTTTGTGTAAACTCATTCAAATTGATGCGCTCGTTTCAAAACCATTCATTAGCTATATTTTTTCCCCCATTTTGCAGTTGAATTGTAACTAACTAGGGCCGATGTGTAACTTGATAGAAATTTCAACAAAACAGACAGAAAACAGCTTTTTGTATATAATCCCAAAGAAATCTACAATTGGTGTACTGTATGTGTGTATTTTTTGTGTAAACTCATTCAAATTGATGCGCTCGTTTCAAAACCATTCATTAGCTATATTTTTTCCCCCATTCTGCAGTTGAATTGTAACTAACTAGGGCCGATGTGTAACTTGATAGAAATTTTGACAAAACAGACAGAAAACAGCTTTTTGTATATAATCCCAAGGAAATCTACAATTGGTGTACTGTGAGGAATTTTTTACTAAATAACTGCGCTAAAAATCCACATATAGTAAACATTTGGATGTTTGGCTACAAAACAGCTAAGAACATCGAAATGAAACCGCAATCGAAATAAAAAAAACTCTGATGAATCACTGACGTTCTGGGTAATTCAGATCAAAAAATCGTAAAAATCTAATTAGTACGCTAGTCTCGCTGAGTCTATATGCGGATGAATAACCGAGTGAAAAGTCTGTCGAAATGAAATTGGTTTTTTGCCGGAACGCTGTCGTTTTTTTCCAACCTTAGGCAAATTAAAACATTCCACGGGACTAATAATTTCGTACAGTTAAAGGTCGCATTCCGGTCGAGTTTTTTTTAAAACACGTTGTGATTTGTCGGAAATTATTGAATATTCAATGACCGGTCCGCAATCAGCGGTTTGTCAAACGGGACAAAGCGCCGGCATAAAAACCGTTTTTTAAACTCGATAAGCGATAATCCCGTACCGGAATCTCGTTACGGAAACGATCTTAAGCTACAGAACACCGGTGTATCGTGCTTTATAAAATTATGTAAAGTGCCGTTCACTTTTCAGTTACGCATGAACAAGCGACTACCGCGTATGAAAAAGCATTTAAAATGCAAATGGGAAAATTTGAATTTTTATTGAGGCACCCCTTTTTTTCGGTTTTTACACAGTCAAATCACAAACACCCCAAATAATATTCCACAAGAGCGTGCCATAGTATATTTGTATACAGCCAGTAAACTGAGGTAAAATATTAATTTAATTAGTATTGCTTTTCTGTACAAGTAGTCTTAGCTTTTTGTGCATGAACTTAAAAAATCTCCATCTACAGTCGAAATGTTGCAAACAGCTTGTTAAATAGCTAGGAACTAATTTTGTAATTTCTCTAATTTCTGCTACATTGTAAACTGAAGCTGAAACACCACTCCTTATTAAATATGTAAATAATTAGTCCTGATACAAAGTAAAGTCCTTTGGTATAAATATGTCCTTTGCTGTGCAAAATAAAAAATTGCCAAAATTGTACTTTTTGCAAAAATTGAATTTTTAAAATTTTTGAATGATTGTAACTCTTTAATGAAGCTGAATTTAAAACATACACCGCTTCGTATTAAATATGTAAATAATTAGTACTGATACAAAGTAGCAGCAATAAAAATTTGAAACATAAACAAAGCCCCGATGATTAAATTACAACAGCATGTCCTGGGACAGCGTCAGCCCTAATATACTGACGTCGGTTCGCCCTAATTTAAAGCACAAAGGTACTCAAAAGTGGAATTACCTTTTTAATTTAGTGTGACGTCCCTCAAAAAAAAATATGTTCCAGAACATCTGTTTGCACATTTAACCTGGGGATTGGACTTTGTTCGTCAACCTAATTAGGTTGTCCTTTACTTCTCCAACCCCCATATGTAATATGGAGATTTTTTGTCTCTGTTGAATACGCCAGAGTAAAAATATTTTAAACTTTCGGTAATGTAGTTTAGGGATTGCGATACAGTGATCGCAGAGTTATTCTGTGCATTCTAGCCAGTTAAGTATTTACTTAGTAAAAGTTGCCTACGGATAATAATCCACTCTACACCCCAGAAAGCACCGAGTTTAATAATATTTAATAGCTAGTTTTAAGTCTAAATTATTCATTCAGGAAGTTTATAATTAAGACTAGAGATTAGCAAGTTTAAAACTTTTTATCTTTTTCAACAGTGAGAAACTTTATGCACTTTTTACTGGATGAAGTTTGTATAGTGTTTTTTATGGTTAAAATCATAGTAGTAAGCCTAGATAATCAATTTACAAGCAATGAAGGAGTAAACAAGTGGTTGCCTCTATAATTCCGGTTCGTAAATCAATCGGGCTGGTCTTTAAGAAAACCCCATTGACATATTACCCATTATCTGGCGTTCGAATAGCGATTTCTCAACAATATCGACAGATAAAAGGGAGCCACGTAGCCCGTGTAAGTAAGCGCCATCGGATGAGAGCTATATGGAGCTGAAATCCCCCCCGTCTGTAACGCTTTTCAAGTTTATAGAAGAGCAAATCAGATTAGACAGTTAATAAGCCGACATGATGCCAGAGACGGAATTCAATACGCGGATTCAGGCATCAGGTAATTGAAGCTAATCTAACGAAGCAACAAAAGTGAACGTAACGAGACTGGGATCTTCTGCTCCTTTTGTGTACTGACGTACTACGTATATTGTCGAGATTTTCAGAGCTTAAGAGGCTACATATGAGTGGACTTTCATTATATCATGCACACAATATACGAATATCTTCCTTTTGTACTCTCTGGTGATGGTTAGAAAACTTATACGCTTGTAAGTTGAAATTACCGCCAGAATAAAGTCCTCAGTCACAAATAAAGTAATCAGAGAAATCCATTGGCCACAAGTCAGAAAAGTCATAGTCACGTGAGCATTCAACCAATGAAACTTGACATTTACTGTTTCTGAGTTGGAAACCAGTCACCACCTCTGCCAACAGACTTAAGTCACGCCCCCATTCAAGCAAAGCACCCCTTTCGACAGCTGTCTCACGATAATTGTTGTTGTCGTTAATAATCCACACCCACATTTTGTTACGCCCCTCCAGCTTATATCTTAACTAAATTACACAAAACGTGATTAAACTTTAGCCACAAGAAAAGCTCAAACAACCTGTATATAAATAAAAAAAAAACTTTGTCTCTCTGTTCTTAGACTTTTATATTCGCTGGAGTTAATCCAGTTAGCGATTCACTAAAGTTTTGCAATCTCATAAAACTAAACGTAATTATGCAAATTGTAAAAATTAATTTCTTGAAATAGCCCTCTGTGTCCCAGTCGAGCGCTTAGTTTCAAAGAAAATGCGTATTTTTTTGTAGGCTTAGTAAAGCTGTAGTTCAACTAAAAATTAACTTATTTAATCACTTACCCGATCATTGTAAACTGGGTTAAATTTCACTTTTAGGAAATCGGAATTTTTTGATATCCAACCCCATAATAAAGAATTATTAAGTCCAGAAAGATTTATGTATAAATTATTTCCGTACAACGAAAAAAAGTAAAGGGCGTACGCAATGTGTTTGTACAACAAGTGGTTTAATGAATAATAATATTTAGGGTCATGTATACGTCAGAGTAAAAAGCAATAAAACGAGCATCGCGACCGAATCGGGAACAATTCGCGTTAATCGATCGCAATCAACTCACCGCCGTACATATTTACAACTAGATAAATACAATTTAAATAACGTTAAAACATAAATATTGGTCCGAATACAGGTAAATTATTACATTTGGTCCACTGGAAGGGAAATCGACTGTCAGAAAATGCTGCTAGGGCAACGTTGCCGTTTGTTTTTGCGGCTTTCCCGAGGGAAATCAGCTGATTCATCGTCTATTCCTTTATGTACTTCCATGATTTTCAACCCCTATTGTTATTTTATTTTTTTTTTTAGTTCATTCGATCAGAATTGGAGGACCAGTACATTTTGAACCACATCATATCTACTAATAAAATGGTCCTTCAGGTTAATGAAACACGACCGGGAAAGTGGGGTAAAGTTAAAGAAATACAGATGATGTTGCAACGTTGTGCTAAAGGGTGCGGGTCAGATAATACGCCGGCAACATGGAACTCTGGATGAATCGGGGAAACGTGGAAAATCTAGTGTCCTGTTTTGTTTACCTCATTTATCGATTTTTACGTTATTCAAATTTTACGTTATTCTTTTTGCATATATTATTACTTATTACAGTATACATCAGCAGAATTATTTATTTTTAATTACATGAAATTAGTTTAGTGGGTACAGGCATAAATTATACAGAATGTGCCGCACACTTTAAAAAAAATGTCTAAAATATTCCCCGCTGCTCTATTAAGCACTCTCTGTAAAACTCCCAACAGATTTGCTAATAATAATCAGAAATAAATTAATTACATTGATAGAGTGTTTGTCCTCCAGCAGATATGTTGAAGTCACTCGGTTCTTTTGTTAACTCTACACCTGACAGCAACCTATCAAAACTGTCAAAAAAGAAAAAGTGAGGTTAGAATGCATGTTATTGTTTGATGGTTGTTTGTGCTAAATGTGGTTTGTTTTTAAGTGGTTTTAAATAACTTTCTCAATACTTTAAACATATAAACAGGATGGAGGAAATTAAAATCGAGCAAGGAGATCCCAATTCAAACGTTACCACCGCTAAATCTAGTGAAACTCTGTGTAACACAAATCCCACTCCAGAAGGTGAAACCCCTTCACAACCAATATATTTTAATGGGGTCGAAATTTCCAAGCTTACAAAACGACAATTAAAAAAGTACCACAAATTCCTAAACTGGCAGAAAGTAAAAAAGGAAAAACGCAGCAAAGAAAAAGAAAAAGCTAAAGAGAAAAGAAAACTAGCAAAACAGCTCAACATTGATATTGGTCCTAGTAGAAAAGAACTGAAACGTAAAAAAATGGAGTGCAGTCCTTGTACAATTGGTGTGTGTATCGATTTAAGTTTTGATCATTTAATGATTGATAAGGTGGGTAAACTTGAAGAAGTAGCATCAACATATTAAGCCAAAACTGTCTTAGGACATGGCAAAAACAGTTAAACAAATTTTAAGGGTTTACACGGAAAACAGGCGCACTGCCGCCCCAATGCAGTTGCACTTGACTAGTTTCAAGGATCGCAGCAAACAGGAAATGGAAAGACACAATGGTTACCAACACTGGGACATTAATTTTCATGAAGACCACTACTTGGATGTGTTCCCTAAGGAAAAGCTGATTTACTTGACTAGTGATAGTGAAAATGTTATACACCAACTAGAGGATGATAAGGTTTACATTATTGGTGGCCTGGTGGATCATAATGGACATAAGGTTAGTTGTCATCAAAACTGTATGGTAATTTTGCAAAAATGATTTTGTAGGGAATTTGTTATAACAAGGCAGTGTCAGAAGGTATAGCACATGGACAGTTGCCTATAAGTGAATATTTTTGGATGAAGCAGCGCAAAGTTTTGACTATAAATCAAGGTAGGTGCCTGAAAGAATGTTTTTTTCTAGTAAAAAGAAATTGTTTTGCAGTGTTTGAAATTTTAATCAGAGTAAGTGAAGGCAAAAGTTTTAAGGAAGCTTTTGAACTTGTTCTACCTAAAAGGAAAGAAATTCTTAGCCTTGATTCTGAAGAGTCAACGAATGAGAGTAATTCTATTAACTAGGAGTGTTAATAAAATTTGTGGACTTATATCTGTTTTATTTTTTTACTGTACTACTAAAATTGGTCGTGGCGCATTCGCCAATTGTCCAAACGTTTTATGTACGACTAAGCAGCTGATAACTACAATCGACCAACAAGTTTCTGAACTTACATAGCCAGAGTGCATTTACAAAACTCTATTGTACTACAGTATCAGCTGCGCAATCTCTTGATTCGTTTAATAATTATGAGAGCATATAAATCGACAGATCCGCTGTTTTACTGCTGGTCATGTGGTCTTCTCTCTCACAAACCCCAAGCAAGTCACGTGACCGATGTTGGTAAGACCTGTACAATCTAGTCAATAGTTTGAATTGAATGGGAATGTTTTGACGTTTTTACTGCGGTGATCAAAACTGGCAGGATTCAGGAAGGTGAATCATTTCGTAAGATAAAATCGTTTCTCAGCTACACAAAACACAAATTTCAGTTAAATTGTTAGTCGATTTTGTTGGAAAAACCTTCAATTTTCTTTAGTTTACATGCGTTTATAGATATTTCGACAATGGTGGACTGCCAGAGCATCATGAGGAATTATTCTCGTTACATGTTGATCATTTTCAATTTCTTTTTTCTGGTAAGTTCTTTGTTCTATTTTTGTATATTTGTTTTAATTGGAATATTCGGGCGTACAGTGCAGTTCCGGATGCATTTCGCCGGTATTACGACGGAAATTTACTGCCGTAGATTGACTTCCATGCAATTGAATTTTTGTTTTTGTCTGGTAATTCTATTTTGATTACTAACAATAGAAATGATAAGATTTGTTATCAGAGAGTTAGTAGTAAACGTCCATTTTATCTTTTAAACGTTTCGAGTGGTATTTCTATCTACAGGCCTGACTTGAAGAAACCACATAAACTGATGAGTGTAGATTTCAAATTGTTAGTCATGACCTTGATATCCCAGTGTTCCAGCTTTCATTTTTCATTACAAATAATAGTAGAAGTGATTTTATTGTATGTTTTAGACCAATTTTCAGCTTAGTAACAAAGTTGTTTGGTTGGCAATCAATCAATTTTATAAAACATTAACAAGCACATTAGTTGATCTGTGACTGAGGGTTATGGGAGAATTCAATATCAACTAAAAATGAAATGCTTACTAAAGTTGTGGCATCTATTTTCTCTTAAAACATTTGGATTAACTAATATTTACTTTTTAGTACTTAGTGGTGCTGAATTAGGGCTAATAAAAAGAAAACCAAAGTCAATTTATTATGAAATGGTTTATAAGATTATTATCAGAATCTCAAAATATTGCAAGGTATTTGTCAAACCAAGGTCTAATTGAAAGAGTAGCAGACTGAAAACCTGATTTGTTAGGTAAAATTGGTTCAGAAATCTGGAGGAATAATTTTTATAACACCAGCACTGTGCAGCTTACAAATAGGGGAAGTATTGGGTTTATTCATTTAGAAAGTGGTTTCTCAAAAATAAGTAGTACCTATATTTTGTTATAGCACACATATCTGAGGATTTTTTATTTGCTAAAAAAGATTTCAAATTATGTGATTGGACTGAATTAGTGGATTTTTTTTTTCAGTTGACTGGCGTAGTAATCCTATCAGTTGGCTTGAGCGCTAAAGCGTACTTTAACGAATTCGACCATTTACTTGACGACCAATACTTTTACGTATCCGACCTACTAGTAGTTTTGGGCGTGGTCATTTTCATTATCGCCTTCTTCGGATGCTGGGGAGCCGCTAAGGAAAACGCTTGCCTTACAGCAACTGTAAAAACCTTGCTCTGCATAATCACAAGTTAGTAACTCGTCCACCGTTTCAGTTCTCGACCTTGTTGATTGTCATTTTCGTCTTGGAAGTGTTGGTTGGAATCGGGGGACTTGTTTTGAGACATAAAACTGAACAGTTTTTGAACGCCACTCTTGTGCGCAGCATGCAAAACTATACCACAAACGGATCTGATGAGATAACAGCTACATGGGATTTAGTTCAACAACAGGTAACAAATTGAATTATACAACATTGTTGTCCACACCTTCTAAGAGTTTTTTTTTCAGATGCATTGTTGCGGTGTTGAAAATTACACAGATTGGTATTCTAACCCAACCTTAAAGAACGACTCTCTTCCTATAAGCTGTTGCCATATTCCCTCAGGAGCTGTAAATACTTTCACTTGTGACAACAGTCCCAACAGCACATTGTACCGTACCGGTTGTTTGGAATTATTCGGCGATTATATTCGGGACAACACTTCCAGTATCGAAATCGCTGGTTTGACCTTAGCTGTGATACAGGTAAGTCAATGTTGTTAATTTCTTTCTTGTTTGACATATTGTTCTTGTTTAGCTTTTGGGAATTCTACTGTCTTGCTATCTAGCCAAGCAAATCAGGAGCGACTATGAAACTGTTTAGTCAGGACAGTTCAACTACTTATTTTCCATATTAAAATAATCCTGTTAGTGTAACCAAAGTTCAGTTGTAACTATAGAGCAATACAGTTTATATACCTAAATATTCAACTAAAATTTTTATTGTGAGAATAAATTAATATGCAATGTGATGAAGGAAACTAAGAAGACTTTGAGGTAATGTGGTATAGTATCATATTAAAAAAGTGGTATTAAGGTAATCCAGGCATAGTTTAAGAAGTAAATTCCCTTATTAAATATTGTGTACTTATAATTTGTTTTTTTCTTTAACTCCTCCTACTTTAGATAGAAAACCCAATTTTTAAAGAAAATCTTCAGGATAGTGGAAAGGAACTTTTTAGTCACTTTTTGTTTTCTTTATTTAACAGAAGGCAACAAATCCTTTAAATAATAAAATAGTGTACATGGCTAAATCGATACTTATTGGATTCTATAATATAGTTTACGCTACAACAACATTAGGATCATTTAATAAATTAATCAAATCCAAAGGCTTACGCCGGTAAACACAAACCTTTGAACTTGTACGTGACTGTATCCAGCTTGAAATACTTTTTTTTAAAATACATTTTAACTATTATACAGATTCGTTCTTAACTCGACTAAGTATTTAACTTGAAATCTACACTCTAATAGTATTGAATTTAAATAAATACCAACGTTTGGCTTCTCACTGTATGTACAAACAAGCTTGTATATACACTTTAATCTAACAGCACCAACAACAAAATTAAGACCAACCACTTGGGGTTTCCTTTCTAGAATGCAAAAACAGCTAAAAAAAGATTCACGTTCAGGAGACTCTTAATTGTTTTACCTAAAATATTTAACAAAAAGAGTTAACAAATCACATTGTCTTAATATCAAAAATTACTTGAGCTATAATGACATGTTTTGCCTAAACTTGCGCGTTTTAGTGAGCGTTAAATATGCAACAGCTTTCTATACACCCTTTTATTCTTAAAAAATAGAAGGGCAAGAAGCGCTTTAATAAATTTAGAAGAAAAAGCTGTTGTGTTGTGTTCTAAGACTTTGGGTTACCCAACTCCTTTTCCATATCACAAACTTCCGAGTCCTAACCACTAAACAAATATCACAATACGTGTGATGTTGAGGCCAACTTTACACTTAACATACTTCAAAAACGACATGGCAACTAGAAAGTGTTCTGTTAACTACTAAACCTGAAACAGTCTACCAAAAACCGCCTTTTCGTCCGAATAACAGACTGCTAAGCGTGCCTAATGTGGTGGTTGGGTGCGCCTGTTCTTCAGGCTCCCGTTCTGGTGTTTTCCTGGAGGACACGGTCCCCAAGTCTGGTCTGGTTTGTCCTGAACCCGCTTGTCGACGTTGTTTGCGCGCGTTTAACTGCTCCAGTCTTCGGTTTAGGGCGCCGCTGCCCGGTTTTGCTGGTACACCAAGTTCTGATTTTGGTTTTGCCACTGAAATAGAGATTTAACGGATTTTAATTTTTACTAATCTAAAAGGGTCTGGTGCGATATAGGAGCCACCGTATTTTTGTTTTTTTTTATGAAACTGATGTCAGATTGTTTATTTAACTTAGTTCTACCCAAAAAAGAATGGATGAAGCTGTTTTTTGGAAAAGAATCGTAAAAAAAACGCTTTGAAAGTGGTCAGGTTAGGTTAGGAAAAATTCCTCCCCCTTACTAGTGGAAATGTGCAACTTTGCCAAACCAAATAAGGTTCAAGAAAACGATATAAAACGTTTAACATAAAGGGTTTAATCGTTAAATAGCTTAAAAATTAGTAAATTAAATAAGTATTTTTAAGTGAAATCAAAACTCAGAGTCGATCTCCACAAATATTTATTAAAAAGGTTGTTAATTGCCTAACATGTTTCGGGTGTATTCAGACACCCATCTTCAGAGGCTTAACTAGATCACTAGTCTGCTGACTGTCATTCTAAAAGGGGGGACAGTTGAACCCAAATGTACCAAGGTGGTTTTTTATTCTGCACGGGGGAAAAAAACCTTGATCAAAAACCCAGTTCTGGTACAGAGGTGACAGTTTTGATTAAGTTTTTTCCCCCTTAAAGAATAAAAAACGTAGCTAGTAACTTCACTTTTTGACATCAACACTGGGTTTTGATTAAGTTTTTTTCCCCTTCGAGAATAAAAAACGGAGCAACCTGTCACCTCTGTACCAGAACTGGGTTTTTGATCAAGGTTTTTTTCCCCCGTGCAGAATAAAAAACCACCTTGGTACATTTGGGTTCAACTGTCCCCCCTTTTAGAATGACAGTCAGCAGACTAGTGATCTAGTTAAGCCTCTGAAGATGGGTGTCTGAATACACCCGAAACATGTTAGGCAATTAACAACCTTTTTAATAAATATTTGTGGAGATCGACTCTGAGTTTTGATTTCACTTACACTCACTACTCCACTGTGTGCATATGGACTACTACTTTTCGATAAGTATTTTTAGTTTTTACATGCAAAGTGGCACTTTACTATCTATAATTACTGTTGACAATGCTAACCTTAGTGTACCGATTAATACAAGCGACAATATTTATTTTTTCTAAATGTATTCAAAAAGATGCGTGGCTAACCTAGTGCTAACCATAGTGGCCGATATGCACTACTAATTATTAAGATCTCAAAGAAAGAAAAAAATATGGAAACTTCCATTTTATGAAATTAAAAATCAATTTTTAGGATAACTTTACTAATTTTGAACAGAAAAGCAGTTCTGTTTGACCACGTTGCTAGGGTTGTTAGGCACCAAACAAAATGCTCAACAATCACGCTGGTGGTGCTGGTACCGATCAAAAACAAGTCATTTATGTTTAGTATGGAGAATGCCATAAGAAAGCAAATAACGTGAAAATATGAGTTTTTCCTGCGCGAAAGTGATTCATCCACCCTTATTTTGGTAAAAGTAAGTTAAGTAAACAATCTGAAGGCGAACTCCGTAACGATGTAGGAAATAGAAAACGCATAGAAATAGACAAGAAAGAAAATTTCTTTCTATTAACTGTTGGTACTCTCTAAGCTGTTTTCTATCACATTCGGCCGACACCGTCAACAGAAAACGGGAACTTATCGGTCCTAAAAACATTGACTAATTTCTAGTAATAAATCTAGGGCTTTTACTTGATTCGTCGTATTCAGGGTTAATGACAAGTATCAATGACAATAATTTGAATAATTCTACGTTTTTTACTTTCTTTTTCAGTAATTAATCATATATTTCAAAGTTTACATTCTAAAATAATCTGTTTTGTTGCCATTTTTGTTGTTGGTTTTATTTATTGTAGTTCTGTCTCTTCAGTTTCTTATTTTCTTGTAAGACCATTAATATTTCTCAGTTCCTTGTAAACATGCTACCAATTTTTATGCATTTTGTGAAGAAAGTAGGATGGAACTTTAGGATGTGTTGATGGAACCCATATAGCCATAACTCAACCATTCCATCATGAACAGCTTACACCTCAAAAACAATAACTAATAGATGCATTAACACTTTAACTAAAAACTCAAAAACAAAGAAAGGGGGGTGCAAACACAATCAATTGGTCCCCAACACAACCTTATTGACACAATGTTGACACTGACGGGCATAAAGGTTAAAAAACAAAACATTTGAATTTTAGAAGACGACGGAAAAGAAAGATTGACAAATACAAAATTTCATAGCCGCAAGAGAGATAAAATCATAGCAAGACCTCATTTGGTCTTTCTATTTTACACAACCCGAATAGCTACGTTGAGTGCCGATCTTCGCCAATTGAAACGTAGAGAGTACCATATATTACGATAGAGAAGGGTTTTCTATGATAGCAAAGAAATTTCCTTGCTATTCGTTAGAGAGTTCGCCTTCTGACTGATTTCATCAAAAAAGAATTAAAAATACGGTGGCACCTAAATCGCACCAGAACCCACTGGATGATATACAGAGTCGGCTAAACCCTCAAAGCAAATTCCCTAGACAACCAAACAAAAAACCCTGTCCGACAATCGACCACCTGTCAACGTCATTAAAACCGTGACACCTAATCAAAAGTTATACACAAAAAAACTCTCCGATGAAAATGTGGCCTGTATTATTGTACATGAGCAAAGAAGACAGCCTTAGATGTCTCAGACAAATCGAGCTGGAGGCCTATTCGCTTCTCGTATCTGCCCTTAGAGCGCAAGGGCCCCTCACTTCCGAAAAACGGCGCGTCCTAAGGGATGTCGGCAGATTGTTGGGTATTAACGTAGAACGACACAAAAGCGAGGTGAGAAGAGCTGTTAACGATGAAAAGCTCAACACCATCGCCTACCAACTTAACGGACCCAGTGTCAATTTTGAAGATTGGTGCCATGAGGGTCGCAGAATGTTGCCCTTACTGCAACGGATTTCTCCGCAGACTTTACACCCTATTTTGAGTGAAAATTTGGGTTTTAGCGAAGCTAGAAGGGTCAGTGCACCTATAGACGCGAAATTGGAGGACGACATTGATGATCAACCTGAAGGAGAGCTGGAGGTTGTTGAGCCACAACAGATCAGAAATAAGTTTGCCCGGCAAGAGTCCATGCTTGGAGACTGTCCAGAAAGATTGGAAAGACTTCAATCCAAAAAGTTTATCAACAAAAACCACCAAAAGATGATGTTGGTATCAAATTCGGACAACATGATGCACAAGACTATTTCAGTGCCAGTAACCAAAGTCACCAAGTTGAATTTAGAGAAATTCAAGATCGTTCCCAACAGTTTCACGTCAGGCTTGCAAGTTTCCAATCTAAACAAAAATTTTATCAGCACTAAAGGAGGAAAACGCATAATTCCCTTATCTCAACTCCAGATGCTAAACCACAAGCTCAGCTCCAAAGGGGGAATCAAAGTGTTGCCGATCAGCAGCAAAATCATCGGAAAGAACATCACTATGACTAGAATTAACAACCCAGGTGGCTTAAAAACGTCCAATTTGCAACCTTTTATGTCCAATTGCGAAGAAATCCCACCATTATCGAAGATTGAAATAATAAAGTCAAACAAAAACACACAAAATGAAGAAGATAATGAGCCTGAGGAACGTTGTGACAAATCCGTTGAAGATACTGGTAATAAAGAGAATGTTGAGGACAGTGGAGGAGATGAAAATCAAACAATAGACGAAGTAAGAAAAGATGAGCATGACGATTTGGCATCTTTAATGCAAATTGACTCGAGCGAGTTTATTGAACCGGAGATTCAAGGTGCCAACAAAACTATTAGTTGTAACACTTAAATTATTAAGCAATGTTAGAGTTTAGTTAATGTTTTGATATGATTATTAGTTCGAAATAAAATTTGGATTAAAAGTACCCTTTGCTGTGCATTGGAACCTTTCTGGGACAAAACAAAAATTTGACAAAATTGCACTTTTGCCCAAAAATGTCATTTTTTGTATTTTTGAAAGGTTGTAACTTTTGTATTTGAAGTCCTATCAATTTCGCTAAACCGCCATTAGAAATAAGATAAAAAAAAACACAAAACGAGCCAAAACTTGCCTCTCTAGCTCTTCATTTTAGCGAGATACTTAATATCAAAAAGTAGTTAAAAAATAACCCCCCACCGAGATATTGAAAATTACTAGAAAAAAGTACAATTTGATAAAATTGACATTACAAATTTTTTAGAGCTCCATGAGCAGGATTTTTTACTGTGATATGGAGCTAGTTCCGTATATCAAAATACTGCAAACTGTCAAATACCTCTCTATGAAACTATAAAAGTAATAAAAACATGCTCAAAAGCAATACAGTTCTAAATCATTTTAAGTAAGTTTTGCAGGTTTATGAGGTGAATTTTGCTGGTTCTGACTTATTCTAAAAATATTTTAAAAACTCAAGGATAAAATTCTGTTTGTTTTGAGATCAGCAAATCCATGTACAGTAGAGGTAACAATAGCATTTTAAGTGGACATTTAAGGAGATTTTTAGTGAAATTTGGCAACTTTTTTAAAACGCTTTTGGAAAAATTATATCGTTTAAGAGATGGCAACATTGCACTGAACGTTAAGATAGCTTAAAATAACTAAGCTAACAGAATAAGCATAGAAGAACAGAATAAGACCCTTAATTCACCCTTAAAACGCAAACTTCTATTATTAGTTGGCAACGCGGCTTAGAAATTGAAAGATAAATTATCATATAGTCAAGTTTTTACCCTTTGAGAATGACGTCAAGCAGGTGAAAAAACACGCATGTCTGGAATTAGATCACAAGTCTTAACCTACAAATGCTTTGAAAAATTAGTGCGTTCAGAAGTGACTGATGATCAAGTGCCTTGAAAATCACATGATCATGAGAGTTTCAGTTTAATCATCATTCATTCAGTGAATAGGTCTGCTTGCGCTCACTTAAAGATCTCTTCTACTACTAATAACATAATATATTATTAATGTTCATCGATTTTGTGCTGTGTTATTGTGCTTTGCACAATAAAGCGAAAATAGTAATTTGGCATACCAACATTACCAACTTCTTTGTTTTTCATAAAAGCGGTTATTTTGGTTTTACTGACCGACATTTTCTTAGAAATGTTGGTGAAATAGGAGTCGTCAGCTGGAATTCCAGCCTTTATCATTCGGCATAGGGTAGCAGTACTCACTTTTGAAGCCTGTGATGGCTCTATCATACACATTGGAATAATCAATTGGGATGACATCTGGAAACTGTTTCTTTTCGTACTCCAAAAAAAGCAGCACATTTAGAATTAGCATTTGGGTTTGCTCATTGTAGCGCATCATTTTTATACCTTTGATATTTGTTTATATCAAAGTGACAGTAAATGTCAACGTTTTTAATTTGACAAGATGACAAAATTAATAACGTGCCTTTTTTGCTAAAATTGTTTATTTCACATGTTTGATATGCGAGAAACAAAGATGTAAAAAGATGACGTCATTCTCAAAAGGTAAAATTCCAACTATATAACCTTAAAGAAAAATCATTGTCATATATGTATATACAGGAGGCAAAATTCCATGTGTAGAATAGATCCAAAAAGATCGTAAACAGACTATAGTTATTCTTCTAAATTGTGACTTTGAAGAAAAATCAAAAAAATTTGGCCTGACTTACCTGGGCTTGTATCTACTGGCGGCGCTCTCTTTGTACCAACAGTGGTAGTCAAATCCTCATTACTATGACTAGGAAGTAGACAGGTCAATTGTGTCATTGGACTAGAAAGAGCCGGTCTGGCGTACATTCCTCCCGAAATCGACAAAGCCCCCGGACCGGTCATTAAGTTGCTGATGCCGATTTTCTCGATTTTTCCCACCAGACTCTGAAACAAAACACAAATGTTTTTACCGCCATTTTGTACAAATAATAAAGTTGGCAAACCTGGTTCACAAAAAAAAAACGCGCGGTGGCTCAAAGTTCAATAATTGTTTTGCCTGTATTGAACGCTGTCGACCTTTAGAATTTATTAAATTATTTTTATTATGAGAGGTCGTGTTAAGTGGTTGCTATTTTCGTATAAATAAAACATTTGCTTTGAATAATTTAAATTTTATTGGTACTCATTACCGCAATTTTCGAGATAACTAAGTTTGATTTTGACTTAAAAACAAATCTACTTAAGCCTAACTGTAAGAAAAATGGTCCCAACCCCTAATACTTAATACTATTATTGCACCTTTTAACAACCCTAAAACCTAACAAAAAAATCAGTAGTTTTCGTCACTTTGTTTAAAACTAATTGAGCAATTCATAAAACAAAAGTGAGATTCGTATAATAAAGCAAAAACTAATTAAAACAAATCTCACAGAAACACTACACTTCAAACATAGACTCAAATATTGTAAGTTGAAGCAAAGGAAAACATTCAGTTACCTCCTGTTTTTCCTGGCGGGTGGATCGGCGCTTGGTCTTCGTGAAAGTAGTCTTTTTGCTGGCGCCCCCGCCCACTGTATCTCTAAGGAACTGAGGCACGGAACTGAGCAACAGCTGAGGCAAACTGAACGCTTCGTACGGCTCAGGAGAACCTGGTCTTGTGCTCATCGGACTGCCGTCCGGACTGTTGTGCGGTGTTGCCGTTGGCGTAAAACTATTGGCACCACTGGGAGTGTTAAGGGCTGACGGTGTCACAGCTTTAATGCCTGAAATTAAAAGAAAAACGTTTTGGAAATTGTTTTATAAGACGGTGTAGTTTTATTACCTCGCTCGTTAAGCATTTTAGCCAATCCCAATGTAGTCGAGAACGTGCTGCAGGAATTTCGTCTGCTCATACCAACAGGAGTTTGGGGCGGAGAGTTTTGAATGCTGCTGCAAACCGAAGTGATACGACTTCCTCGATTGCTTGGAGTCACGAATGTGCCGTCGTCTGGGTGCATAACGGTGCTGGTTGTGTACGTGAAAGTGTGCACCGATGAGTCGAACAGTTTGCCTGGATTGGAGTATTCCTCGTCTTCTTCCAGGTCACTTAGACCGTAAGATTCCAGACCCATTTCTTCCAACTCTTTACCACCCCTAGAAAATTAAATCTAGTTGAAAACCAAAGAAATACTGAAAGTACATCTGCTTCCAACTTTGTATTACATACAGGTAATGCCAGAATGTGTATGACAACCCAAAAATTGTGACATGGCAGCACAATACAATGACGTACAGCCTGATTATTATAACTTCAGTTGCACGTTTTCAAGGTGAAAATGGGCTGCGTTGTCAATGTTACAAAATAACAAATCGAAATCGAACAACATGATTTTACTTTCAAATGTGACATCGAATGTCAGAACCGTGTTTGTGATTTATTTGAAGCCAGTATTAGAGGGTTTGGCGTATCAGACAGCTACGTAGCAGTTGAAACGTTGTTTGTCCACAAGTGAACCGTTGAACAATGACCGCAGAAACGTAAAATAGGAGGATCACAAGAGACAAATTTTGACTAACAGTCGGTTATCGGAATAGCTCAGTAGCAGAATGTAACGGAATATAGAGCTAATTAACACAATGTAATACTGTAAAAAACAAACACTCACTTGATCTTAACGCCGGGTCTTTCCTCCAACAATCCACCGAAAGTAGGTTGAGCTAACTGAGACCAATGATGCAAAGTCTGCGACCCTTCCATAGGTTTAACTATTTGTAACTTTTCCGGCAACCTCCAACTGTTATTGTAATAGTTGCCGGATCCGGTGGACATCAAACTGTCCGGAGTTCGACAGCCGAAAGGCAAGAAATTGTCCCCTTCGTAGCCGCCGTACGCTGGACCGGCTTGAAGATTGGCTCTTCTGGCTAATACCGCGCCTGGAGTTAGTCTTTGGAGGGCGGCTTCTAATTCAGTCGCTCCCGGGACTCCAGGTACTCCCTTGCGTGGACCTCCACTAGAATTAAATCAAAGACTGTTCACTCATCTTAAATGTTATGAAAAAAACTACTTACGGATAGCCATCTTCAGAATCTGTAGTAGGCATGGAAGACTCACTGTCCGATTGACCCGTAGAATCCAAACTGGGATATCCCAGCGAACTACTACTGTAAATCGAGGAAGACGGTCTTCTGTACCTGAAACAGTTTAAAAATGAAGCACTATGTAGCAGAACAAAATGATGACTAACCTATTATAGCCGCTACCACTGCCTTGAGACATAATACTCATCCTCGGTCCCGCTCCACCAGGGACGCTACTACTGCTAACGTAACCACCCATGGACGAGTGTAAACTCCCCAAACTTTCGGCGCTACTGAGAGAGTTTTGTGAAGCGCACCGTACCGTATCAAACACCCTTTTATACTGCGGTCTGTACAAACCGAATTATAAACAAAATAACCCAGAAAAGTGGTGCAAAACTTACATGACGTCACTGGTGTTTGAAATCCCTGAGTCGATACTAAACTCTGAATGCATAGACATTTCGAGCTCGTTCTGTAAACTGTCAAACTGACCGGCACCAGTAGCTCCGAGCGCGGAAAACATGCTGATTCTAGCCCCTGGCATTTGTTTCTTTCTCAGCTTCCTAATCTGTTCCTGAGCATCTTGAAGAAGGGCTTGCACCTCGTAGTAACGCGCCTTGAATTCGGACAGTTCGACAGCCAAACTGCCTTGGTTCTCTTTGGTGATTTGCAGTAAACCGTTGGCTTCTTCATTTTCCAGAAGAAGCTGCATGACATGTGGGGTTAGAAGAAATACAAGGTTGATAAATTGGATGTAAAGACTAACCTTGCGCAATTTGTCTTCAGTGTCTTGAAGTTGGGCTTGTAACGCCAGGATTTGTTCGTGTTGTACGCGGTTTTCTTCCTTGACACGGTCCAGTTCATCTTCCAGATATCCCATACTGGAATTGGCGCAAGCTGGACGAAAATTAAAACGTGTTAGGTACTGCTTATGTCACTGTACAACATGTATAAGGTGGCCAACAGCGAAAGATGACCATTATTTATCTTAAAAATCTGTGTAATGTAGCAAACAAGTAATTTTTCAACATCCTGAAGGAATTGCATGAAATATTACCTCCTTTTTCATCAAATACAAGAAAAACAATTGAAAAATGGGTAAATTAAAGCAATACCTACACTAACCAAAAATAGGATCCAAAAGTACCACTTGTTGACTATGTCTTGAAAATAAGGATTTTTTTTTCAAGAAAATAAAGAAAATTTATTTATTTAATTTATAGAAAAGGTATATTTTTGTAGGGATGTCAAGTGTTTACCATTATAGTTAGTTTTAGTAGGATTGTATGTAGTTATTAAGAAAATTAACAGTATTACTTGATGAACTTCAAAGGAGGTGAAAAAGGTGGTACGTGGAGGTAGAAGGTGGGAAAAAAGGTTTTTTTTGTTATTGGTTGTTGACGGTCAAGAGAGACTTTTAATGAGAGCTGAAAAGTCAGTTTTCTAAAAAAAATTCGAGCAAAAATCAGACTATTGAAGATCAGGGGATCTTAGAAAGCTGTTTCCTTCCGGAACGGAAGTTACTGAGTGTAATACGGAATGCTACCAGCAATTTTACCGTCTAGTCCACGTTATGACATGGAGCAGATTGTGATAGAGAACCTATTCCAGAAGTGGTTAAATCGATAATCGAGGAGGCCTCCCGGCTGTTACCGAGATACAGCCTTTGCAGTTAAAAATCCACCTCAACGGAAAAGAAGAAGATTGGTCAACTGACGGTTTATTTTGGACAATTTGGACTCTTTGACGAAGAGTATTAGTTGTAAGTAGTTTGTAATTATTTGTATTAAAGACATTTGTAGTTTCAATGATATATTTAGAAGCAGGATTTTTAGGTAGAAAGTAAGTTAGATAGGTTTAGTTATTTACCTTAAAAATAACTTGGCATCCCTATTATAGAATTTTTATTCAAGCTTATTTATTTAAATTTTCTTTATTTACTAGATCATTAGAATGAATGGTCAGGGTGAATCTGATTCCAGTTATGATGATATTATCATGCAACTAGGAGGTGAGGGAGATTTGAGTAAATCTCATCTTCAGGATGGTAATAATCATGACAACTATTAAAGAATATTCAACTCATACATAAAGCTTGTGCAATAACTCTTTAAATTTTGGGTTAAACAACTGATTGCAGCTCAACATTCCACACTGGATTTAATTAATTCTAAATATATAATATCTCTCACTCACTCCAAATTTGGTTTTATAACTTCAAACACGTGACATAATAAAAAATTACGTACTTAATTGTCCGGTTAAATCTTTGAGCAGTCTTTGTTCTTGAGCTTCGATGTCGTCGGCCGTGGAGGCAAGTCGGCAATACTCCGACTTCAAAACTATGTTTTCATCCCGAAGAGATGCTGCGAAACAAAACCAAAACGATCCAGGTCATTAAACTGCATTAAAAATCGCCTAGCGGTCTAGATCACTCAAACTTCAAACTACTTTGCAGTAAAAAGTAATAATAGCTGCGTGTTACGCAACCGCCGGAAAAATACTAGCAACTTTACATGTTAAATTTGGTTTAAAACTAAGACCGCAGGAGATAAGCGGTTTCAACTGGTAACCTGCGTTCAATTTGAGATTCGATGGTAATTGGTGCATGCAGTGTAAACAATCGAACTGATAAGCATTCCATTTTAAGGTTTTAACCGTAGTTAAGGCTAGAAACCACCTGAGGGCAGTGTTTGTTAATAGTGTAGGTGTAATGAGGGTGAGAGAAGTGGTGAACTGAAAAATACAGATTACGAAATAAAATGCGTTTAAGCTGACTGGCTAGAAGTTGAGTAACTAGATCGAGAGTGGGATTAAATTAATGACCTTTACCCTGATTAAACTTTCTCTATCCACTTTTCAACACTTTATTAAACTACAATAATTATAAAAATGCGTTAAACTCTATGGTAGTAAATGTTAAAGGAAGAATTATCACAATCCGAGACAGTCCACGTTTAGAAAACACGGAATTTAACCTCAATGGCATAAACATTGGCACACTCAAGTATTCGGTTAAGTGCACCTCGATGGAACCCAAAACTTAAAATAGGCGTATGCGTAATCTTTGAGTGATCTAGTTAATGCAAACTGCACAATCGGTATTAATAGATTCAAACTCACCGATTCGTTTTTGCATAAGATCGAGATTAATGCGGCCCGATGAGCCCGTGTCCAATATGGATTCGTCCATGTCGTTGGTGAGGATTTGGATAAGTTCGGTCTTCTTGTGGACTTCATGGCTAAGTTGGGTAATTTTTTCGTAAGCGGCTTTCAAATCTGTTTCCAAGGATGCGACCGTGTTTTCTAACTTATTATTGTGCTGTAACAGTTCTTTTCCGATTCTTGCGGTCAATTCCAAATCCTTTTCTTTCTGTAGTCATCATGGAGGCATTAAATTGAAGACCTTAATAAGAATTCTAGATAAATACCTCTTCTAGAAGCCTGGTTACTGCTTCTATGTCATCGTAGGTTTTTGTCATTTGGCTCACGCGGTCACTACATAGAACTGTTTTAAACAAGATGTTAGGTTGAAATATACAACAAAATACGGCAATACATACGAAAATAGTTTAAAGTCTCCCGGATTTGGTCCGGTGATAGTTTAAGATCAGCCTCGTCAACCTGAAGTGCTGGAGAAGGTATAAACCAATCCTGGTTCTCGTATCCTGGAAGAAAAAAAAAATGTAGTCACAGGAAAAACCTTAAACGATAACAACACGACTTATTTATAATCTTTATCTTAATCATTAGGAAGGATTAGTTAAAGGATACATTGATGGATATTATGTATGTTTTGCCCGGACAGTTTTAAAGCAATACCTAGAACTTTATCCATTAAACCTAAACACTGAATCCACAAAAGACCAAATCCGACAATATCTCTCCATATTCGCGTAACCGTACAGAGGATCGTAGTTCAAACATCATGTGCAATTACGCACGGAACCACGTAAACGATGAACATAGACTAAAATTACTGCTGCTTTACCTGCCCAACTATAATTGCAAGATTATAGGAAACCTTGACAATATTTTGTCCGATACTCTACCGCAAAATTGCTAAAAAGCTGTGGCAATGGGCGCTGTACGATTGCAGGGAAACGAAGATTTTCACGGTTCACGAGGCCAACAAAATTATTTTTTTAGGTTTTTGTCAAGGTAATTACCCCGGGAAACCAAATCCATACGTTGCAAATCGGTCAATGAGTGTTAGAGTTGAAGAGATATCAAAGATCTGGACAATCAGATGATTTACGCTGATATTAATTTACTACAACTTGATTAGCTTACCCTGTATTGAAAATAGTGGTGTCTATTTTTTTAAGGAACATTCAATATCCTGTTTTACAGTGTCAATTCCAATTCGACCGGTATACAGGGTTATTAACGTTATTCGTCACGCAACGTCATGGATAATTTAACTTTATTCAGTTTTAGATTTAGTCAGTCATTTTGAAAATGTGCATTAGTTACTATAATTTGTTCATAGTTCTAATTGCTACTAAATGTTCTAAGCCTCATGTTGGTTAATAAATGTCGTAATAACTACAAGGAGGATGATCAAAATTATTGTAAACATACAGAACCAAAACCATCACCTCTTTTTTTGAGAGTTGGAAAAAGAGAGCAAAACATTTTGAAAGATTTTTACATGAATATAACGTTTACCAACTGTACCAGTTGTCCAGGTATTAAGCAAATTCTCCATAGACTTGGAGTAACGTCGTTTCTTCACCATTTCCAAACACTATAAGGTAGCAAATAACTGCAACACACCGCTAATTCTAATACACTAAGATCAGCCAGATATTTTCACCGGTATTTATCTGTTTGGCACACAACATAATGTTATCTTTAGAGGTAATAATTTGTTTATTAAATAGCAACAAAGCTGAAAATCACGTATACATATGGCGTTTCCGCATAACGATTTTGTTGGCAAAATTTATCTGATTAACTACTGAACCCTCAATTTGAGGAGAGTTCACTTAAGCTGAAAATATTCAATTTGACCTTCGCCATTAATAACATTTTTTGAGTATATTTATGTGTGTTATCTTAACTGTAGAAATGCGATTAATTATCGTTTATCTGTAAGTTTGATCCATTGTAAGAAAAAAATTATCAGGTCATCATCAAGTGCTAGTTGTCGTTATGCAAGGTTTTTTAATGCGCATTAATTTTTTCAAAGAAAATCACCCAAAGTATTATAACAATAATACTTTAATTGTATAATATAAATTGTATACCTATAGCAATAAATAAGAAAATATAAGGAGACTTAAAAAAACTTATAGTTATAAATGTATTTGCCGCAACTAGAACTGACACTAACAATACAATCCTGATTAAACGACTAATTAATATTGTAATGTTTCCATGACATCACATGTAAAAGAACTATTACCGACTTATTTTCATTTACCTTGTGGTAATGTAAAAATAACCGGAGCTTGAATAGTCGACAACTCAAGACTGAATCTCATTAAAACTATAACATTTGAAAACAGTAAATTAACATGGACAAGTACAATAAACATTTAAGATTTGGTTGTTGTTTTACAACCAAGCTCTTAAGAAACACGTTATTTACCGCTATTACTTATTTCTATTAAATAAAAATAGTAAGTGAAGGCGAAGAAACTTAAACATTACCTACATTAATCGAACAAAAGTCTGAAAAAATCAGTCCCACATTACATAGCGACCTTAACCAAAATGATAAGATTTAAGATAATACAGAATACTGCAAAAAACAGCACGTACATACTTTTCGAATATGCGGACATATCGAAGAATTCTTTGTATTCCTCCCTTGCAACACGTACCCTGTGCTTGGAACTGGCCAAATGGATGTTCAACTGGATCTCGCTGTTGGCGGTCACGTCACAAATGTCACAATGAAAGATTTTTCCACGTCGTTCCGCTCTCGATTTGTGTTTTCTCCCTTCCAGGTGTCGTTGGAGAATTTTTCCGCTGGTCACTCTGATATTGCAAATGTCGCAAAAAAGTGCCCCATCGCTCGTGTTGCTTATGGTACTGATTTGAGTGTTAAACGTGGTCAGCTGGGTCGTTCCTAGGGCCACATCTTTTTTTAGGTCCTCCGGTTCTTGTTCCGGCAAGTTCGAGGACTCGATAACGTCCTGGATTCCGCTGTGAACTGCGTTCATGGTTTGAAAGAGTCCTGTTGGTCTAATTCACAGAAGGAATCGAAAATTGCACTAATTCAGACCGACTGCCGGAAAATATCTGTGATAGTCAAGCTCGAATGCGTGCGAAAGAACGTGAGTTATTTGCCTGAACGACAAAAAAAAAAGTGTTTTGTTGAGATACCAGGTTCGGTTAAAAATAACGGAACCCAATGAATAGTGAACGAAATCAGTAAAGTATTAACGTTAAGTTTGATCGATCTCACTAGTAAATCTACATAATTTAATCTAAACATATCACTATAAATTTTTAAAATGTGAAAAAATTTGGCTAAATTTGCCACGTGATCCTAAAACGTAAAGTTTGTGATTGGTGAAAAAAAGCAGCAAGCTGAAAGCTGCTTTTTTGACCAATCACAAACTAAAACAGCAAAAAAACATCTTCAATTACGTTCAAAAGAAGAGTTTAACGATGTCCATATTATAAAAACTGGGGTCTAAATATACAACAATTCAGAACTCGTGGGCTAAATGTTTCTCTTTGTAGTTTCTTTTTTGGGAAATTTTTCCCTAAACTTAGCTAATGTTAGTAACAAAATACGATTCAAAAATAATCTAAAACGTCAAAGTGACATGAGAAAATTTAACACATATCACTGATTCAATGTCTATACTTGAAGAGTATTGGGTCAAACATTTTTTCAGTTTCTGCGTTCAGGTTAGGTTAGGTTAGGTTAGTTTTCATTTCCTGAATCCTCAATACTTGTTCTAAATTCGACGAATGTTATTAAAGATACTAGATTACATTTCTTTTTTAAATATGAGTTTTTGAGAGTCACAAACCATATGTACGAATTTATGTGTGTAATTAATAGGCGTAGTGATTATTAATTTCAAAATTAAGAACATTTCACTAACTTTTCAAACTCGAACCATTAGAGACCAAATTGCCTAATTATGATAATTAAAATTTTTTTAACAAGCGGAGCTCTTAATATAAACAAACAACTTTTGGGGTGTGGTTTTGTTCATTCAAAACATTAATTTCAATTGATCAGTGGGTTTTGAAATATTACTGCTTTGCAGACTATAAAACATAAAAACTAAACTTACCTCCAAATTTGGTTAGAGTGTCAGCCCTAAGCTTGTACCGAGGAATTTGTTCCTCCAAGAGGCTGATTATCTCGACTTCAGGGAGCGATTCGCCGCTGCACAACTCTGAAACAAGACAATTTCAATTAAAATGCGTCTTATAGAAATTTGTGGTTCACGCAATGAAAGAAATAAGTACAATAAACAAACAATCGACCCGATATGTTGGGAAAAAATGGTGAAACTGTAAAAAAATTATGGCGGAACCGTCATTTTAAAAACAATGCACGGTTCGATTTTAATCAATGAATTTCCTAATATCCCTCCTTAGAAAGTTATAACAAGATTAATTTATGCGTTATTCATCTGAAAAGAATGGAAGTTCTATTATTGCAATTTGTCGGATTACGGTAATAAGGCAGATTACTTGAACTGGTATTCATAACATTTTTATTTCAATTGTAAGGTAATGATAATTGTCTAGAACGAAAAGAGATGTGCAACATCGTTATCAATGATTTGGTCATGTAAATCTTGAATGGTTTAGTGCCACGGTCAGTTGGCTAGTAATAAGCGGAAGACTAAAAATAAAAAAATCAATTATACATTTGGCCTAACAATAAATCAGTTCAAAGTCTGTTTTAAAAATAACAACAGCTCTACCAAGAAGTTTTGGATCTGAATAGAATCCAAATCCAAGCAGTTTCACGATATTTAAATCAGAAAAGTAGTTCTATGCAAAACTACTAATTACGTTAATCCTCTTATTGTTAACTTTACACTAAAAACCTTACTGTTTCTCTTCTCACATTTTTTTCTACCGTGAGACTTTCACATGAAAATTGAGGATCACAATTAGAGAATTATCAGTTTTGAAAGCCGCAGCATAATGACTTTTTTGCTTGACTTCGTTCATTAGGTTCCACTCTGAATAATTAGGCTAATTATTAAACCAATGTGTTTTAAGTTCAAAATGGACAAAGTAAGTCAAGAATAAAGATTTTTGTAAATACCAAGAAAAATGTTCTATAAGTACTTAATTTAATTAGGATGAATATTAGAATATCTGTGTAGTTAATGTACTTACAAGTGGTGTTTCAATAAGAAGTTAATAAGATTTAGTCGGCTTTGCTGAGAGTTGTGGGATTCGACTATCTTTACACATACAAATATGAAAAATTTTCAGGTATTAAGGAGCAATGTGACCAACTGTCAAAAATACATCTGTGCTGTCCCCATGTGCAGCATTTGCGTATATCGCAAGCACTGTTCGTGGATTGCGATTGGTCAAGACAAAGCAGCAAGCTGAAAGATTCTTCTTGTTAAAAATAAGAATTTCATCTGTCTCTTTCTTTATCTTCCATATGTGTCATTATTAATACTATTTCTCTCTATTGTTTGGTACTTGAAATGGCGGCTTATTATCATGATGATTATTGAACTGGTGACAGGTTATGTTTCATAGCACAATTTTCTCAAAATGCAAGTAAACCCCAATTGACACTTACTCAAAAATTGATATTTAGGTAATGGTTGAAATGAAAAATGACTTACCCCGCCCTCTGTCTACATATTCGCAGTATTAAAATATTAACACTGAACGCAAAATCTAATTACTAAATCTATACTTATTAATCTTATCAAGGTAATATTTGTTATCTACGAAACAATGCAATAAATCAGCAAAAACACACGTATTACGTTACAAATACTTAAATAAAGCATTGTTAGAGTTAAAAATGATTTTTACAGGTAAAACTCAAGCATTACATACCACCCACAATCTTAGGGGAAAAGTGCAGCTTCAATAAACCCACACAATAATAATGGTGTAACATAAAGTGGTAACAAGCAAAACTTCCTGCTACCGAAGCTATGATTAGCAAAAGTGAAAAATAAACGGTTAAAATTAGATTTTGCTTTACATTTTTGAGTCCGCTTTTCATTCCAATGTCAGGATCTCTGTGTATAACTAGGTTAGCACAAAAAAATGATTTAATCTTGGTAACAACCAAAAAAAGCCACTTTATTATTTCAACACCAACACAACTGATAGTCCATTAACATAAAATCTAGTTCTTGACCGATTTACTAAGGATTCCCATCCTCAAAACCTCATCCGGTCATTAGCACCGGCACAAGTCACTGAATACGGGCAAAATCTGATTTAAAAACGAAGAAACCATTTAGCTACCGGTAGACTTGTAAAGGCGATAATTAGATAAATCGAAAGAACGCTAATGGATTAAACATAAGAAAATGTATGGTCACGAGCACATAACGAAGGTGAATATAGTGTCGCTTTGTTATATGGTAAAATGTGGTAAATTCGAGCGCCACCTGTTCAATTCTAGGTACATGGAAAACTGGTTCTGGTGGTATTGGTGTAAGCTACTTAATAGAAAAAAAAACAGATCTGACAGTTCGGATTAATTGGATTTCCCAAACACATATTTTAAATTAAAATTAGTTACATAAACATCAAATAGATTTGGTCAGTGAAATCGCCTTTCTAGTGATGGTCACGTATGCACTGTAAAAAAAAATTAATCAAGCAGTTGATATGATACGTTTAAATAACAATAGTAAATAATCCATATTTTGCAATAATTAGCAGTAGTTCTCAAATTCCTTTGAAAACAGCTAGTTTAGTCATAAAAAACTAGAGACTAACATAAAAGTGCTAAAAGAACTTAACTCCAATCTAAAATTGTAATTTATAGCTTTCAACTTTTAGTTTCTTTAGAGTCACACGTTTTGACCACATTCCGGAATACAATCATCAAAAACTTCATGTTTATGGTTAGTGCTTTCTCCATTTATTTCTGTGACTACTACAAGCTTTTGTGACAGGTATGTCATGTTTACTTTACCATTTATAAAACGTGATTGATACTAAACTTGTTTATGGAGAGAAAGAGACAGGTACTAAAGTCAATTCAAGCGTTACTTGACCACATTTTCCAGATGCCTCTGTGTTAATCTTTTTGCTCATACAACCAAAATTATCTTAAAACTGAAAACACACTAAATTTAGTTTCCATTCAAGGTTTAGGTTCCGGAGCCGCATTAAGTATTTTTTATTGAACAAAAACATTTACAAAAACTAAAATACAATTTTAGCAGAGTTAAATTTGCCAAAGTCGTTAATCAAATACGTTGTAAACGCCAACATTTTTAATGTTTGCCCCTAGTAAACATTTCCAATTTTACATCATGTCATTTGACTTACAAACACTAGGTAAAGACAAATCTCTAAAAAAAGCTTAGGGTTATCACTCTAGTGTCAATAAACAAAGTGACAATTTGTGTGGACGTAAAACAAAAACTTACATAAGAAATTGGCTCAGGTGCGAACCCAAACGCAAACTGGCAGTTAACCAGAGAGTGGAAGATTAAATTTAACGATTGACATCATGCTTAACTTTTAATTGCCGCGGTTTAACCGCAATTTGACTATTAACCAAGAAATCAGTTTCCTCGTTACGAATCGGTAAAGTGCGCTAAAAACGTATGGACGTTACTGTCCATTCAAAGGCGACTTGGCTACTTTACAATAGAAAATTATAATCCAATAATGCCAAGTTAGTTTCATTGAAAAATAACTGGATTTTGTAACGGTCGTTCAACCGTTTCAAGTTTGAAACAACTATAACAAGAGTAGATTATTGTGCTATTATAGACTGCAAATTAATATTTATCTACGTTAATTAAGGTTTTCCGATAATATCAATATTTAACCGTGAAGATAAAAAAGTTTGCACCAGTTACCAATTGATGTCACAGACCTAAATAAAATTACTTCTTTCCAGTTGAAGTAGGTAAATGTATTCAAATTTATATATTCCAACACAGGTAGTTAAAAGAAATGAAGGTTTAGTTGAAAGTGTGGCCGTTCCCAGCAAAGTAAATGCCAAAATCATGATAGTGCAAATCAGTGAAGGTTTCATCAAAAACAAAATGAACTGTGAACGTATTTACAATAAAAACACCTACCAGACAATTATGGCACTAACAAAATCCAATAATACACTTTCGTTAGCGCAACAACAGGTGAACGAGCACTGTTTGTTTACTTGGTTGACGTTCAACCAAGACTCAGCGCGAAGAAATGGAACTCATAACATTTACCGGGCAAGGTGGAAGGAACAGGCAATCGAATACCGATGTCAGTCTAATACAGAAGAAAAGTTGCTTTTAGGGTCATCTGTAAGTTAGTCAATAGGCACGTAGGTCGGTGATTAATCACCTCAGTCTCTGGGAGCACCCAGTGTAACAGTTCCTACATCGGAGCAATTACGGCAACCGAATTGTTTATGTGATAGCAATGAACTTGGAGAGTCATAAATTGAATTCTTCACATTCCAATTATCAAAGAAGTGAGTAACTGGTAGTAGATAAACCGGTATTACGTCGGATGCATGCAGAGGGTCATCTTTGGAGCTATATTACAAATAAGTGGGACATTACATGCTAAACACTTAAAGCCAAAAACAACAAATAAATTACCATTATTCCAGTTTGTGAGCACTTCTCCTTGTCTCTGCCAGTCTCGGATATTAACCGACTTTCCCGCCCTTACTCTAGGCCTGCCCGTAAACTGACGTTGCATACTGATGGTACACTAAACCAGGTTCAACACTAACAGTCATTTTACTAAATCATCACTTGACGTTAAGACGCACTCAAAAAAGTCTTTCATTAAAGGATTTTACTCTTACTTATTAATAAACCTAAAGTGAATTTTGATGGTTGGACAATTACTTGAAATTGGTATATTTTTTAAAGCAGTTTAAAATGCTTATAACATTTGAAGAAAATTTCTCCACATACACTCTGATCATTGAAATTAACTTGATCTGATCAGTGTTAAAGCCAAGAAATATACGATTTTCCTTTGAACCAATTCTGACCAGTGAAATGTGTGTGTGTGTAAAAGAACTCAAAACCAGAAATGGCGGGCGTAATCTTTGTCTTTCCGCCCTTAAGTCGTAAATAACTATTACTTTACACTTCTGAAAAAGTAATCAAATAACAACGTTCACCAATCTATCAACACACTCAAATTTCTTCCTATACATTTTTAGCTTGTTAAGTACTTAAAACTGTGATTTGAAGGTTGAACTGTGTGTGGGTTGCATTTTTTTTAAATGTAGAATTTACATACGGATAAACCGCAATTACCCGAGACTTGGTTATATAACATGTTGAACAGAAATTGAAACTGAAAAAACTGGTTGTCTCATCTTCCCATACAATTAAAAGTTTAAGAAGAACTGTGCCTTATAAGAGTTTAAAACCAACTTTTTTGCTTAGTTTCAACAAAGTTGCAACTTATTAAACGCATTAAGAAATCCTAAAATCACAATTTTCTAGCAAAACCCCAAAGTGAATGAACACTGAATAAGTAGTTTAAAGCATAAAAACCATAATCACTAATCGCATCTTACCAAGTCAAAACTTAATAATACAAAATCAAAATATTATAAAAACACTGAAAAATCAAGATTGGTGCCTAAAAAAGCTATTGACCAGGCAAATCTCTTCGCGACTATCGACAAAAACATAAATCGGCCGAAACGGTACTGACTGCGAGATAGAAAAGTGTGAAGTCGGACATTTATTCTGGACCAATGCCAAATATCCGTTGATATACATTGGAACACATAAGACCTCTAAGGACGGAACATATGTAGGCGTAGGTTACTTTACAGTGTTGACGCCCCATCCACCAAGAATTACAAGTCACATGAACCAACAGTTTGCTAACTATAGTTTGAAAGTTTAAAAATCTTGAACAAACTTATGTAAGCCAGGAAATTGTTAACAATGGCGCATTCGCCTGGGTATAATAAATATTCTATGCAAATTAAGACTTCAATGAGTAATCATTCACACAAGCTAAGAACCGAAAACCCTGACTGGACTTAAAATACCTTCAAACTGGTTCAAAAGAAAGTGGTTAGGTTTGTTGACACCCTTTAATCAAAACAATCTTCCGGACTAACACTCACTTATTACACAACACCCTGGCCATGAACCAACTCATTGTTCTAACCTGAAAAGCACTACTGATCTTTTTTTTAACTGTATACGATGAGTTACGCGCTTTCTAAATAAACTGATAATTAAAATAAAACAGGCCGCGAATTAAATTCGCTAACGATCGACTTGAATTTTAAGTAGTTTAAAATCGTATAAGGGGAAAGATATGGCTAATTTCGTTACAAAAATATGGTTGTCTACGTATGCATATATCCAGTCAAGCGACAGGTTTTGCTCCGACTCGAGATAATCAAAATTACTATGCGAATAATTGAAATAAAAGCATATAGATAACGAGCAACAATGTTAGCCTACCTATTAACATGGAAAAATTTGGTAATTAGCCAGAAAAAGTGGGATAAGTTATTAACCCTAATCAAAATACGATGAGACGTCGCGACCTCGATGATCAGTGATATTTATTGCAGATCAGCGGCAAAAAAAACTGTATATTTTTATACCATATTCCAATCTATTTAAAACGATGACTGCGTAATAGACTAACTAAACACTAGATTAGAATTGGAGAGCTTAATATTTCCGTGGAAATTAATAGGGCATTTAACTGAGAGGCTTAACGTTCCAGCCTCCTTAACATCCGGTATGGTTTGTGTGTACATGAAACCAGACTCCCGAAAGAATGTCCCCGGTTTTATTTGTTCCTGGAATGTATATTTAGATTTTCAGGTTCTTGAACGTCTCCTCGTATATTATGACAAAGACACTTAAAAGGAGACTAGGGTTTTAAATTCCAAAAGGTTTTAGTTAGCAAATCCCGCAAATGTTATAAACGAAGCTTCGCATTCACCATGTTGTCATATTGAACAGTATGAATATCAGTACAGTTATTTAATTTAAATCAAAAAGAGTGGAAAAAAGTATCTATAAAATGGGTCCATGAACAAAGACTTCTCTATAGTAAGTATGTCAAGAGTATTCCTGTGAAAAAGTCGTTGTTATTATGGTAAGAAAGTATTTCTTACTCTACTAACCAAATTCTGTTTTAAAAAATTGTTAAATGACAGAAACAGAGTACATGAAGAAGTGAAGCTAAATAACCTTAATCTACAGCACTGAGAGTTACTAAGCTTCAATCAAAGTTAATTAAGTGAATTAAATTGAATCAAACCGAGATCAAATGTTTTGGTAATTCAATTTGCTTGCTTCATTTATTATTAATAATTGATTGACCAAAATTTTTTTACAACCAATTTATTTCGGCACTCGCTTATTTTCAGTTCTCATCTGTCAACTGTAGACAATACAAATAAATAACAAAATTACATAAACAGTGTGGTACGTACTTGTATAATTAGTCCGTATACCCACAATAAACACTTTGTAGAGCATAGTATGGAAAACTGCAAACCATTTTAATACCGTCACGTTTATGAAAGACTGATGTGATGGGTACATTGCGAAAAACTAGGTTAGCCCTACCCCAAAGGACAAAACATTTAAGTCACGTCCGGATCGATATATTTCCCTAAAATAGCATAGGGAAATATAAACTTAGTCGATCGATAATAAAAAGAAATACTAATGGTGACGTCAAAAAATTCATTGAAATTTTTAATGAATGTCGTTGAAATTTGTTTTTTTGCTACTTAATTAGATGATAAATGTATTCAACCTAAAACCTGTCAATTTATCAGTCTTGTTAGTTAATAGATTCAGTAACATAAAGTCCATAGGCTAATATTTAGTAGCATATTATAATGTACCTAAATGAAATTTTGCCAGGAAAATTAATGGTAAGCTAGATTAGATAAAAAAAGCGTGACGCAAGCAGGCCAAATGCTCTGGATTCTCCGTACATGATGTGACGGATCACACGTATGGAGAATTATACATAAAATTGCAAAAATTAGACACAAAATCAGTTACTCCCACTTCTAGTCACCTTGGATAATCAAAATCTCAATACTAGACATACAGTGAATATGAATTAGTTTTAGTTAGGCAAATAGGTCCTCCTCATAAAAGTCTTAAAAGGGGCTTGT
The DNA here is from genome assembly GCF_016097725.1 of Ips typographus. Lineage (NCBI taxonomy): Eukaryota > Metazoa > Arthropoda > Insecta > Coleoptera > Curculionidae > Ips > Ips typographus. Next base: position 11,940,982 of record NC_138425.1, on the reverse strand, counting down.
AACTGTTACCCAACGGAGTGCAATGTCAACATTTGCAGTATTAAAAATTCCATTTTTTTACGATTTTAAAAATCAAGACTTACCTGTCAGCGTTCCTTGATCAACCTTGTTGGTTGAGCTGGGTGTATTAGCAGCGCACTGGGCGCCACTTGTACCCTGGGCTGCCAGCTTGGATTCTAACACAGATCACTGTACCTGAAAAAATCCAAGAACAAATAAGAACAAGCATTTTATGGATATAAAGTATAAAAAGTAAGTATGATGCATACAAAATGTAGGTCTGGTTTCAAAAACGACTTACTTTTCATATTCTGACAACAACATAATAATGAGTTTAATGAACTTTGTAATGCAATTTTTGCAGAAACAACTTCTTCCAAGCTTTATTGTTACTTACTAGTGATACAAATTTACCAACATAACACACAATACGACTATTGTCTAGGCTTTATCATCCTAACTAAGACTTTCAAACTAATCAAAGTGCTTAATCATCTTGAGTCAAATGCATGTGTGTTTTCCCAGTTTCAGTCATCAAACACAAATGTTTATATAGGCTCAGAGTAGTCATTTCTGAAGTGAAACAAAGTTGACAATGTTACTAAAATAACTTACTGGAAATAATAAAAACTCTCAAGTTCAAACACAATCACAACAGCATCCTCATGACGTAGTATAAAAACAAATAACCATCACTACTAAACGAGTAGACGCGTGTAGATCAAATACGGTACTTCTAAAGGGATTCCTCCTAAACAACCTTCAGAGGCCAAAAATTCATGATAATACCCTCCACATTTTGTCAGAATTGTAATCAATAGATTAGTTAGATAAAGTGCGAACGTCGACTTATAAAATCTTGTGATGGGGACTCTATTTCCGCTTACATACTCCACTAATATCATGAAATGATGCTTAATATGTCTTTTAAAATACCGTAAAGCATCTTCACTTAGTTCAGTACTGAAGACAGAATTTCAAGTAACTAACTACAATGTTCCAACTCTCTAACTGTTGTATAACTTAAACGCAACAAAAGGCATTATTTACATGATGTTCTAACCTGATGTAAGAAAATGCAATTTACTTTGCAACAATAGTAAAGTTAGTTCTATTCCAACTTTTATGCAAAACCACCTATGTGAGAAAAAGCACGTAGCTACATCTGTACCGATCGGGATTACAAATTATCACCTTTACATTGCATTTTCTATTAAAGTTAATATTTACCCCAGGAGATGCAAATTAAAAACATGTTTTACATCTTTGAATCGAAGTTTTAATTAAAATGAGTTAAATGAACTCAAGTGAATGATTTTCCTGTCAGTAAACAATGCATCAATTCTGGTCAACAAAACACTAAGCTACAAAATGAATTCTTCAAATTACCACATTTATAAACTTACAAGAAAAAAACTTAACACACACACACACCAATTATACAGAAACAAAAACGGTAATCACTAAAAATGTACCATCAGGCTGGTAAATTCGCACTCAACTGTTATACCCATGGTAGGTCACGTCTTGGGTACCATTCTGTTTATTTTGTCTTGCTTTCTTTCAAGGACAAAACACATAATAGTCAGCCTGCCGTTAATGTAATTAGCAGGCAGCAGAAAATTAAATAGCCCATTATTTAACTGATTGCACTATTACCCAATTGGTTTTGTAAACAATTGATGGTCATCAGGTAGTTTCAATCAGAATAGATTTATACATATCTATAATAAAGTAAATTGAGTTTAATTGTAATTTTCACAATTTTTGGTACCATTCAATGTAAATTTAAGAAATGCTTTGTTAAGCTTAATAATGATAACAGTGACTTATGGAGATAATAAATTATTGCAAATGTGTATAAATACAGTTCATATATCACATTGGTAGGAAAATTTTTGACGTCATAATTGAAATTGTTTTGTAAATTCCATTTAAACTTCATTAATTTTTATTTTTTTTAAATTAATAAATGCCTTGACTTTAATGATTGTATAGGGTGCTTACTAACAACATATACAGAAGGAGTCCAGTTGAAATAGTGGAAAAATCAACTAAACCTTCATGAAATTAAAACAAAATTAAAATTTGATGGAATAGAACTTTTAATAATACCATAAATATTGAATCTCAACTTTGTTAATATGTTTTTCTGTTTATGGCCATTCTACTTTATTAATATTTTCTTCTATCTATTAATACCTTTTTAAAATATCAAGGATGAGTAATAGACACAAAACCCATATCAATCAATCAGTACAGTAATACTATGACCCAATGAAAAGACAAAATATGTAGACAAAGCAATTTGGTTATGAGGCACTAATATTGATACAATCTAAGACATTACAATTATTTAAAGAAAATAATTTAGGAAAATCACAAATAAGATTACACAAAGAGTTAAATGTTTCCAGTCTTGTTATGGTAGTGGGGTGGTGTGTGACAGCCACAGTTTTTAAAATGTCCCATCATAAAAAGGCTTCAACTGTATGAAAATATTGTTACATTTACAGGGTCTCATTTAAAGGTAAATTTTTAAGTAAACATGAACATTTAAAGGTGGCTACAGACTACCCAAAAAAAGAAATCTTCTTAATGTATTTATTCCTCAAGGTAACATGGACTTCCTTGTTTAGAGCAAACTGACCACACCACATGTTCAGTTAAAAGGTTTAACTGTTAAATTAAACTTAAATTCAAAGAAACCACAAAACAACTAAAGAAACTGTGAACAGTACAAATATTAACCAAACCACCTACACATACAAAACCTATACCTACTTAGGCAAGTTCACCTTTAACCAACCATTTTCATGTTCAAGATACCCCTTACAGTTGCTTGTAGTCTTTTTTTCACATCTGTCTTAACTAAAGGGTTGGTTTGGAGTTTGGGCATGCTAATTGAAAAGGTCACACCTTTTGTCCTTACCTCCTTGGTATACACCAAACTGTTCTGTGGTTAGTTATAAAATAGGAATTGGCGACAAGGCTCAATTAAGTTTATTAACTGAAGGTCATACACATGGATACTAATCAGCATGCAGCCAAGTTATGTTACTGGATACTATACTCTACCAGATAATGATATTCATGAGTCATAATTTGTTAATAGAACCAAGCAAAATAGGGGTTAGTAGTTAATTGTCCATGCTGGGCGACTTACTTTTATGCATTTCATACTTCGGAGTCCATAAAACTGATATAAACTTCCAAAATAGGAAGAACTCGAAAAATCAATAGCAGACAAAATAAAAACGAAAACAAAAATTAAAATAAGACAACACCTTTGAATTGAAGTACCGTTATTATCAGACTGTTTGGTTTTAACCGGACTTCAGCAAACAGTTCAGTGTTTTTGAAAAACTTGTAAAAATACTCCAAAAAGTAAAATTGCACAAGGGACCAACTCTGTCTGACATTTTTGCCTATCCTATCCTATTTGAAATTGACATTAGTGACGTTGACAGCAGCGCCTTTGACAGAATATACGCCAAAAGACAAACGTCAAATAGAACGAAGACGTGTTGTTTATCGCTGTCTATGACATAATCTAGAGTGAGAGAACACAACTACTCTAGTTCCACGGATTGTATAACTTGAATATTTCACGCAACCACCATTACATAATCCAAAAAATTATTAACAATAATAATTAGTTTGGCCAGTTTATTCATTTTAATCGAAAGTAAATTTTCCTTTTTTTATTCAAACACAAGTAAATTAAATAGAACACTTTATTTTAAAGTAAATAATAATTTACAAAAAAGCAGTCTTCACTGTTGTTTTAAACAACAAAAATAATCTATAAACACGTCGCACACAGTCTCACACATACAAACACTATTTAACTACCCCCTAAAGCTCGTCATGTTCCGCATCTTCCTCTTTCTCTTCGGCATTATCATCACTTTCTTGCGTTGCTTCTTCTGGTATATCTTCCTCCTCCTCGACCTGTTCGTCGAGAGGCACTCCCAATGTCTTCCTCATCATCGCTTCAATAGACTGCGCGAAATCTGAAGTTTCTTTCAGCATGTAACCGGATCGTAACGTTGCGGTTCTAAATAGCATCAAAGCCATGTCTTTGGCGTTAGGATCGCTGGCATCGTCGCTCACCCTCTTTAATAGCTCCTTAACCAGTGGATGTCTTGGGTTGATTTCTAATGTCTTTTTTTGGTTGAGGTAGTATGATTTTTGTGGATCGTCAGCTTTTTGATGGGCGTTTGACACAGCCAATCGCTCCATATTTCCGGTCCAGCCGAACATGCTGGCTACTAAAGCACAAGGTGAATCACTTAATCTTTCAGACACTGTCGCTTTGGCGATGTATTCTTTGAGAACATCATCGGCCAGCCACTTGGTCAGGGGTTCATAAGATTTTTGCAGCTGCTCCAGACGCTCTTTACCACCTTCGGTTTCAGTCAGACTGAAACCTTCCTTGGCAACGTTCTGGAACTTTTTACCTTCAAACTCTGGGATGGCAGAAATGGCGTACTCATCCACAGCTTCAGTGAGGTAGAGAACTTCATAACCTTTGCGTAGCAATCTCTCGACGAACGGTGATTTCCTCACCTCATCTTTGCTAGAGCCGGCAATATAAAAGATTTTGTCTTGTTTGGGCTTCATACGGTTGGCGTAGTCTGCCAGGCTAGTCAATTTATCACTGTTTGATGACAGGAACATCAACAATTTGGCTAACCTAGTTCTGTTGGCAGGGTCTTCAATAATTCCCAGTTTAATGTTGGTGGAGTATTCTTTCCAGAACTTTTCATACTCATCAGCTGGGATTTTCTTCAACATGTCCAACACTTTTCTGACTAGCTTCTTCTTGATGACTTTAATCAATTTGTGTTGCTGCAACGTTTCACGAGAAACGTTCAAAGGCAAATCGTCGGAATCAACAACGCCCCTAATAAAACTAAGGAAGGATGGCATCATGTCATTGAATTCGTCGGTGATAAAGACCCGTCTCACGTATAATTTGATGTTGTCAGTTTTGGTTCCATAACGGTTGAAGCTTTCTGAGGGCTGCAATTTGGGCACATAAAGCAGAGCTTTAAATGTAACCTCGCCTTCAGCAACAAAATGAATTTTAGACAATGGGTCTTTGTCATCTGTAGTTAATGCCTTGTAGAATTCATTGTACTCTTTCTCTTCAACTTCTGAAGGTTTTCTGGTCCAAATTGGTTTGCTGTCATTCAACAATTCCCAATCCCAGACAGTCTTTGTAACTTTCTTAGTTTTGGGTTTGTCTTCTTTTTCTTCTTCAACAGCGGCGTCTTCTTCATCTTCTATTGGCTTAGGAGTGGTTTCTTCAGCTGCATCCTCATCCAGTGGTTCTTCTACTGTTTCAGTATGACTGGTCCATAAGTAAATGGGGAAGTTGATGAATTGCGAATATTTTCTGACAAGATTCTTGATAGTTTCATGCTCCAAGAAGTCTTTGGCCTCAGGCTTCAATTGCAAACTTACTGTAGTACCTGAAAACAGAAAATGACATTCTAAAAGTGCCCCTCAAGAATTTTTTTGTACAAATTGATTACCTCTTTTTAGAGAATCACCCCTGGGGTCCTCAACAATAGTATAAGCGCCAGAATCGGATTCCCAAATGTACTGACGATCATCGTTATGTTTTGAAGTTACAATCACCTTATCGGCGACCAGGAAAGCTGAGTAAAACCCAACGCCAAATTGACCAATCATGTCGTTCAGTTCCTGACTCGATTCGGCGTTTTGCATTTTCCCTAAAAATTCCGCAGTTCCGGATTTTGCGATCGTTCCCAAATTGTTGACCAGATCCTTCTTGGTCATTCCGACTCCCGTGTCGGTTATGTGAAGCATCCCGGCGTCCTTGTCCACCTTTATTCGAATATTAAGTTCGGCGATTGCATCTAGCACTGATTTGTCCGTCAACGACAGCAACCTGATTTTGTCTAGAGCATCTGAGGCGTTTGAAATCAACTCTCTTAAGAAAATCTATAACACAAGACAACATGTTACAAAATGATTAAGTATTGTCAGAAGGCGACAACGTACTTCTTTGTTGCGATACAGTGAGTTAATGATAAGTTTCATCATTCGATTCACTTCAGTTTGGAAAGTGAACTTTTCCGCTTTTTCCCGGAGTTCTTTGAGTTGAGCCACATTGAGACCATCCAATTGGATGGCTTCTTCTTCTCTTTTAACAGCTTCATCATCTGGAATTAAGACAACCCTTACAATTGATTTGAATATATTTTAATAGTTATTGGGGTATTTAATAAAACACATTATTGATCAAACATGTCAGCCATGCAAGCACTTTTTAAAGACAAAGAATGTGAGAATTTTGACAAACCAGCACCTTTTAAACTGTGCTTTATTGAAAAAAATGTTTTGGGACAGTCCAACATTAAAATAGGAAAACCTCTCAATATTGGTATGTTCTTTAATTTACAGCTTGAGTTACATACAATGTGTCATTTGTGACTATAGGTTCTGTGGTTGCTTCAAAGTTTTACGACCCCCAAACTGAAAAAGTCAGCCAATCGCTGGTAGAAAAGTATGTTGAGATGCTGAAAAAAGCTGAAACTTTTCAAAAAGGCCGATTTCCAATGACAGAGAATCAAAAGTAAGTTCTACTGTTTTACTCAGACAGAAAGTAGATGATTATATAAAACAATTATCCTAATTATAATATTGTTTTTCTATAAAGTTCAATCTGCTGTCAAATTGTAATCCTACTGATTACTTTTTAAGCTTATCATTCACAAGCTAACTCCATGTAATAAAAATAGTTATCCCACAAAACTGAACCACCCATTAACCTATTTTTTGGCTAATAATTTTCAGATATGGATGGTATCAAGTTAGATTAACAGATGCAGATCCTACAGACAGAAGGCTTTTTGCCCACAAAAGGACCAACCCCATTGTTAGAGAACACTTGATGAATTATGCTAAAATAAGAGAGTAATGACCAGGTGTAGAAGTTGTAGTATCTTGAAACAGCTTATTTAGTTTAACAAGCTTACAAATAGTGATAGAACTAAATTGTATAATAATTTATACTTTAAGAATAGTTAACAAAATGTGTAATTAACTTTTAGAGTAAGTACATAAGCAAGTTTTGAACAAAACAGATAACCAAGCACACCTAACATACATACCAGTTCTAGAACCTTCTTTGCTGGCCCCCAGATCAATGTCCACAGTGGGAGTATCTTCAGCATCCAAATCGGCTTTTGCAGCGCCTGTAAATGGAAATACAGAACTAAATTAAGAGATTTTGCACTTTATTTAATAAAAAAAACATTCTACAAGTAGTTTAAAATATTGTGAGAAGCTGTGTTGGCACACCACTTTGAAAACAATGAGGCACACTTACCGATAAGAGCAAATGCCACTAAGCAAACAAAAATCAACTGCTTCATGTTGGCAGCTATTCAGATTAGTTTTTAATTCATCAAACACACTTTTTGAGTACGAAATTTACGGTAGTAAACTGCAAAACACCGCATCAAAAGGACGACGTTGAATGAGCAAAACGTCAACTTTTGACATAAAATTATAACAAGCTCTGACCAATCCTAGTAGCACACGCTGACTGACGTAGCGAAAGCATTATGACTAGCCAATAACGAAGCGGAGATGGCGAACCGGTACAAATGGCCGGCCTTGATTGGTTAGCGGTTTTGCCGCCGGTGAACGGTAAATTTGAATTGCCGTAAATCGATCCGAAATTGATGAAAGAAGATTTGATTTCGATTAAGTCAAAATAATCACACTTGTACAGTATGTTCAGAAATTGCTAGCTGTTTTGCAGGCACCGTCAACCTTATATTTTGTCAACTAATTCACGGTCTTTTTTATTTGTACTGAGAGTGTATGAAAAAATTATCTAAAAACCTTTTTTTGGTAATTAAAAAGATTATATTTTTCGGTCAATACTAACTGAAAGGCATTTTGTTTAATTCGATTAATTATTGCAGCAGCATTTTCAATTGAAACGAACTGATCGATGAAAACAGAAAAGATGTATTTTCTTTGTTTTGACTAACAAATCAAATTATGTGAGAAAAAGATGGGAGATTAAAAGCAGGCATTTTTCGCTGTTAGAGCGGCTTAGTCAAAAAACGACATGATTTGTTTCCATGTTTGTCAAAATCAAAATTCGGACTTTTTTTGAGCTACATGAGCCGCATGACGTAATTTGACAGTAGAATCAAGTCAAATTATGGTTTTGCCAAATTACGTCATTGTGACGTCAAAAACGCTCTGCTCGCTTCATGGAGCTTGAAAACGAATGCGGCCATGATGGTTACAAGACATACCCCAAATAGTTTTTATATTGACCAGTTTTCCCCAACTTCATTTCAGTCTAGACAGACAAAAATAAAAGTCTGAATATAAGTTTAATATAAACTTTTAATTCGCACTAGAAGTATAAATAAAACTATTTTATTTAAAAAAAGTATAATACAGCGCGACTTTTTCATACGTAACATTTTTACTGTTTAGAAATTACGTACATCTGCACTTTTGTACAAAATAAATCACTAGAATTAATCTTCGACAGAACAGTTTTTTTGTGTATTATTGGCAAAAATACATCCGCCATCATGGATGAAAAAAAAACTAACAAAAATCAGTCAAAAACAGTATACACACCATCAAAGAAACACTGCACACCGTAACAATATAAAAAAGTCTTTTCATTCTTATAAATTACACAACCATTTACAGCTCATCGTGTTTCTCCTGAAATAGAAAAATACCGAATTAGACTCCAAATATAGTAACACACTTAAAAAGAACTTACCTCAACTTGTGGCTCATTGTCTTCATCTTCATCCTCATCTTCATCAGCCTCATCAACGTCATTGTCTTCAGTGGCCTTTCGAGCTTCAGCCTCTTCTTTATCTTTAGCTTCTTTCACTTTCTTCTCGCCTTCCTGTTTCTCTTTAAGGTCTTTAATAGCGTCACTGGCGTATTTGACGTCATCGGTGATCAAAATGTTATCGAAAATTGAGCCAGATTTAACCTGCCACAAATCCAAACCGATACCGCAAATTTCATCGTGTTTGTACAAGTCAGGCACGGGGGTGTACTCAGGGTTGTCAATTTCTGGATGCACCCACGCTCCTTTGTAAGCAGGGTTGTCGATCTGTTTCGGTTTCCATTCGCCTTTGTATTCGGGATTGTCGATCATTGGTGGTTCCCATTCGCCGTCCATTTCATCATCCCAATCGTCGGGTTTAGTGGCGGCAGGGTCTGGGATGTGTTCTGGTTTGTCCCAGTCTTCTGGTTTAGTGTCGTCAGGGTCGGGAATGGTAGCCCTGTCGTCCCAATCTTCGGGTTTCTTCGCTTCAGGGTCCTTGATTTTCTTGGGTGGCAGAATGTCCCAATCATTCTCCAAAGTACCAGCTTGGACTTGCTCGTTGTCGATCAATACTTTGTATTTGTTGTCAGGCGAGATAATTAAAGTGTAGGCGTGGGTGTATTCGTCATCCTTGCATCGGATGTCTTTGTTTATCAGATGGTTTTTGTCTTTGTGGTTCAGAATAACGTGAACTTTCTTGGTGCCGGGTCCGCAAATGTCAGGTCCGAACATAAGCCTGTAGGCAGTTTCACCGTGAAGGTCTTCCTCCTTAAGAGAGCAGTCGAACACTTTGACGTAACCACCGCCGCAATCAATGTTCTGTTCATGTTTGACAGTGAATTGAACCACTAGATCTTTACCCTCAGTGCTGAAGGGAGGGAATTTCGTGCTCAAAGCATAAAAACGAGCGTCTTCAGATGTCTGGATACCTGTTGATATAAAGAAAAATTTAGTTTATTAAACATTTTACAGTACAGTGAAATGATTCACAGAGAGAGTGACTTTGGAGGTATGCCAGCCAGGCATCTAAAAATACGTAAAAAATATACAAAAGACTTTCAAACATTTAAATGGTTCATTTATTAATTGACATTAAAACGCAATAAGTTTTATTTAGTACAACGGCTAAATTACTTCCACATTTCTCTTTTATCAGCAAAGCTAAATGGATATTATATTAAGACAAAGAAATAAGGAAATTGGCGGCGTGCCTGCAATTTCACTAGACAACAACCAGAAATGTAAAATTTAAATGACCCTAAATAAAACCACAAGTTACCATACTTTCCACTGAGTGACCGTCAATGATTTTTATAATTGGGAACTTTGCTCTTAAGCAATCTAGTACAAAATAAGAAGCATGAAATTTTACCAAGGTTCAATAGCTGTTGTTTTTTTAAATGTATGCATTTATTAAGAATTCAATTGGTTTAGGAACTTTAAAATATGGGAAAATACTGTATTTACCACCAAGTGTGTCAAGAAATTAGTCTGTTCAAATCACAGCTGTTATTTTCTATTTTACTATGAATTGAATTCTCAATTTGGTATATTTTTATGGAATATTAACTTAGAACACATTGAGTGTCTGCCTTCATAAAACATTAGCCAGAACAGTAAAATTGTGTTCTGTCTTATAAAAGCTCCTATCCTAACCTGTCAAAATCTATGGAATGATCTAAAAGTGTTTAGGACACTTATTAATGTACTTATGTAAGTGCCTGTACATAAGTTTATGTAGTGCTTGCTTACAGATTCTGTGAATTCAAACAAATCATGCACCTGATATAAACAGTTTAAAATAGGTCCAGAATTTCTTACAGAAATTCTATGACTGTTTACAATGTGAACATGACTGGCATGTTCTTCACTGCTTAATTTGCCTATAGTTAAATATACATTAAAATGAAATGTACCTAAGAGTTAATTAAGACCATTACAAGGAGGGTTTAAATGTTTAGGAAAGCCACATCCAATTACCTCCATCCTGACTAATTGTGGATTATTTGAATAGATCTTAGGACTAATATACTTCTGAAAATATTGCAAGATTACATTTGAAAGCTTATCTTAATCCTTTAATTGGCAATATATTAGTTCTATTCAAATTTGATACTACTTTTACTGATATGTAGTTTTAAGGGTACCCACACATGCTACAGGGTGAGTAAAAACTTGCTTTAATATAAAAATACATAAGTAAATAGGCTAAAACTTACCCTGGTCCTCTTCCTCATTGTTGAAGAACTTGCCAGCAGTCCTTACAAATTTCCCAAACTCTTTTCCAGGATGTTTACTGTAAATCCAGTTTTTTTCCCATGAATCTATAAAAACAATGCTTTAAAGGCTGTTGTCTTTGAAAAAAGGGGTTTTAATAGACAAATGGACGAACCCACCCCCTCAAATATGCACTGAAAGTTCTAGAATCTTGCCGGTTATGTATGATATTAGTACTTACCGTCGTTGAATTTCTCTTCAAAGTAAACCTCAGCAGAGGCCCACAGGAAGCACAAGGAAAACGCGCAAAACAGCAGCGGCAACTTCATTTTGGAAAGTAATTAATTTTTCCAAAAATTGCACACCGATTTACGTCAAACAGCCAACACAAGCAGAGGCAAAGTGCCAAAAACAACTTCACGAAAGCCGTTCTAAACCTAGGATTCGGCAATATCACAGACTAGCTTCTGACCTATCGCGCTCACTCTCACTCCTTTTATAATCGCCTCGTGTTGTTCGACCGTATGTCTCAGATAAGAGACAAACGAGACAGATGGAAAGCTCCGATTGGTCAGGAGGGTTCGGTCGCCGTTTTATTTGTCATACGTGGCCGGCCGTTTGCTGTGGAAAACATACTCGACGACGTGAAGAACGCATTTTTGGAGGACGTTTACAGCTGGAGTAGTTTGATTGGTTGAATACAAGGGGCTGTCGACGGCGCGTATTCAAAATTACTGCTTGTGCGGCTATTTTTGATAAAATATACTGATAATACAGGTTAATGTGTTATTTTAAGGTGAAAAGTACACGTTTGTCATGAAAAACTAAAAATCTAGTTTGTCATAGTTTCTACTAAAAATTTCAATATAAATCGGTTAATAATAATTAAGAGTACAAAAAGCGCTAAACAGGCTAATTATTTACATTGTAGGAATTTAATTATATAGCAATAAATTAATATGTTCTGATTTGTGCACAATTTATGGTAGAAAATGCTTCAAAGAGTCTATAGTATTTTTTACAGCAATAGAAATGCGCTTTATTTAAAAATAGTATTCAAATTTAAAGTGATGGTAATGAAACATATTCGATTGCATAGGATGTCTAAATAACAATGCTTCTCGTTTTTTTTTTTACTAATTTGCTATTAAAAAGTAGCCCCAAAAATCCCTAGAAAATATTTTCAGTTATTTCAGGGAATGTCCAGAAAAGGGCGTACTAATCCCTTTTTCAAAAAAGTTCATATTTCCAAAATTTTAAATACAATAGGGATTTAAAAATATGGGAAAAAGAAAACTAGGTTTACTAGTAACAACTTTGATTGTTAGTGAAAAATTTAGCTATTAATTTGAAAAATACTTTATACAGAAAGATTGATAAACAAGGTGAATAATTATATGATATGGTAAGTTATGCACAAGTAATTGTAATTTTCTGAGTCACAATAGCATTTATGCAAAGTTTAGGCATTACAAGATTTAAAATTTTGGACCTTTCAGCCTTTTATAGTAGAACTTCAAAATACTCTGATATGTGTCAAGAAAAAAGAAAACACCTAATTTACTACCATTTAATATTTAAAGCATTTACAGGTTTTTCCACTGCATGATACTCTGTATGTAGTACAGAATTAGACTTATCACTATCTGAACCTCCTAACCACATTTCATATAACTCTTTTACAACTTTATTGTCCTCAGGAATTGCTATAGGCAACTTGTTATACATTTCCTCCACTCCTTTTATCATTTGTTTGGATGTTATTCCATCTGATGGCCTCACTTGAGCTCCGCCATTTAAACAACCTTAAAAATAATACTACTGAACTGTTCTAGTAAATTTTGTTGTATTATTACCTGAAGGACAAGCCATTATTTCCACATAATGATACTGGGACCGTCCTCTTTTCAGTTTTTGTACCAGGTTTTGGATGTTTCTAAACCCATTGGTTATAGCAAATCTAAGCAACACCTTACCATCACTTTCCAATAAAACTTCCTTGAAATCCGGATTTCTAGAGATATAAATGATAACACCAAGTCATTTTTATTAACTCTGATTTACCGTAAACTTTTGTACTCTAAATTATCACAGTTAATACCAAACAATTCTCTTGCAGATTGGGAAATTATGTAGTCGGAATATCCGCCAGATCCAGAACCTACATGTCTGTGTAATGAAGGTTTAACAAAGTTGTCTTCACCAGACAACCAGGGCCTTGAAAACAATGAATTTTCCAAGGACTCCAGTGAAGTATTTGATTTTGCCAACATTTGCTCTAGTTCAACTGAAATGTTGGTTTAAAAGCAAATCAATCTAAACTAAACATTACAGAGCACTCACTGGCTGTAATAACACAATCCACATCCCTTTCCCCAGTTTGTTTATTAGTAAAATCTTCTCTAGCCGCCTCCAATTTTTTATCATAACACGGCATAACAGTTATATGATACACTGATTTATTACGGCCTACCCATTGTTTTATTAAAGACCCCATAATTTGTTGAGGCGATTTAGTGCTTGAAACATATGGTAAAATATAACTTCCATGTGTTTTTTCTGCATAACACACCCAACCTAGAACAGTTTGTTACACAAAGATATTCATTACAATATTAACACAGACCTGGACAGCTTGAAGCTAGCATAGGTAAAACATTTTTAATTTGGTCACGTTCAGTAGCTCTGTACCGCCTTACAAACTCTTTTTGAGCTTCCATAAGACAAATATCTTCAGCCACCGTCATGTCAACTACCATATCAGAACCCAGCTGTTTAAAGTATGTTGCTAACTTAGCAGCACAGTCATTTGGCTCTAATCCATATTTAAAAGCCAATGAAAGCACTGGTTGAACAGAAACTGATACAATGATTGTTTTTGCATCATCCAGCTTACCTTCCTACATATTTGTAATAATGTTAATGAAATTAAAATAAGGGCAACAAAAATTACAATTTTTAATTTATTGTTCTCTTCAAATACACGTAATATCTCTTCTTGGCTTTGTTGGGTCACCAAGACACTTTCAGCTGATGTTATACATCCAGAACAAGCCAGACAGTCTGCTAAAGTTATTTCAACTTTTTCAAGCTTTTGATATGATCCACTCTAAAATAATCATTTAATAAATCTCACATAACTCAGTTATTCTATTCTTAAGGAAAGTTAACAACTTACTTCCTCAACTTGGAAGTATGCACCATCTTCCTGAATCTTTATTTTTGAACCAGTTCCTGATGTTTTTGTTTTTTTCATTTCTACTGGCTTTATGCATTCCTATTAAAGAATGATATTAAATTAAAAAAAGACATTAGTAATATTATTTTGATGGTGATTGTTTCCAATGCTCTTTTTTTGAGCTGCTAGTATTTTTATATGAATGGAGCTTAAACTGAGAAAACAACATTAGATTCAAAAGTGAATTAATTCAGGTAACTAATAGCCAAATTCCACATTTGATACAAAAATTAACTTGTGTTTACCTGTGAAGGAGTGATGAAATCGTCCAAATCTGTTAATTGTAGAACTCCGCTAAATCCGGACATTTTGCAGAATAATGTGGTTGTGAGAACGAAGTAATAAAAAATTGTTATTTAAAAATTAATTTGACAAAAATCAAAAACATTCAATTTTGTATACACAAATGAATCAGCTGACATAATTTCAAAATAACAATAATTGAGGTTATGGGTTAATTTATGTCTTCTTCGTCAATCGTATCTTTATGGAAACCATTGAAGTGGTACAAAAATGGAGAGGAGTCCAAACGTAAACAAACTAAGTTTTTAATAAATCTGCTAGTTATGCCGATTGCCACCCATAACAGATTAATTTGAAAAAAAAAGAAAATTCTACATTGGATCAAAAAAGAAAACAATCTAACTGATTTATGTCGTTATATTTTTTTTCAAAAAAAACCACATAATCACCCCTAGAAATAAATACCCATCGACTTATTATATTCAAAAATCAGCTTTCTTCAACGGGTCTAGTTAAATCAATTTTAAACTGCTTATCGTCTTTCCTTCCCCTTAATCCGTAAATGAAGACAGAAGGTTTAGGAACATTTGAGTAATTATCGGTTGAGGTCTGAGCTCCGCAATCCTTCAGATCATATGTCTGAGTCCTTACTGAGTTCTTACTACCAGTTTTATCAGTTTGTGTTGAGCTAGTAACTGCCGAGAGCAATTTTGAGTTGATCAGTGCTTCCCTCTTCAAATCCCAAATATTCCATTTGTATTTCGGATCAATGTTTGAGTCAACGTTGTGAACCACAGTTTGCGCTGATTTATCTTCGCAAAGTCTGATTTCTACTTTACTTTCCACTAATCTGGATTACAAAAGATTTACATTAAAGTGAGTGAAAAGTAGTATTACATACTTTTCATTGCTGTAAACGTTTTCCAATTCAGTTTTGAGTTGGAAGAAGTTGATGAGATGTGGTTTTCTTCTGGCAAGGTCTAAGACGCAGTTTACATACCTGAATTAATTTACATAATTAATTTTAGTACATTTAAATTATTGCAGAATTTAAGAGTTTCTTAATTACATTTGGGGATCTTTCTGGAATTCTTGGAATCCTTCTACACATGAAAAGACGTAGTGTTTGTTATTGTAGATTGCTATCCCCATACTTGGGTTACCAGGAATTAGAGATCCTTCACTTTCAATTAGTTTCCAACAGCAGAAACCTAAGTACTGCAATAAGACAAACTGTTATTTAATTAACAACTAATTAGTTTAAGTGGAAAACCTCAAGTTTCATATTAGTGAAATTCTTGATTGCTTCACTACTGACAACGATTACCACCGGATTGTTGGAGACCAGTTTTTGATCCGCAGTTTCGGCTAATCTTTCGGCATCAGTCATTGAAACACTGTTTCCAATAATTCTTTTAATAGTCTCGTTGTAGTGATGCATCAGTTTAGAATAAGTCTCCATGTTGGACATGATCATGCTAAGTCTGGATAGGAAAATGCCTTGGTTTTGGAACTCTTTCCATATCTCCCATAATTGCTCGAAAAGAGGCTAAAATTCTCACTCACTCAAGGCTAAAGTCAAAGACTCTTATCCTAATCAACAAAAACTTCAGAATAAATAAACTTACAAACACTATTCCTACAGGAATGGCAATTTTCATGTAAACAGCTCTGTGAATCATTAAAAGCACTTCATCCAAGTTGATCCATATCACGTCAGCTTTCTGCTGAATCTGTTCAACTTCATCCAAGATCTTCCTGCAATACAACAAATAACTCCCCTGCAAGCGTTGAATTGAATTTATTCAAAACCTGATCAATAACTCATACTGGCGATAGAAAATTAACAAGTCTTTAATGTATTCAACATCAAACTCTGTGTTGGTGATGGTTTCTTCAGGTTTGACGTATTGCAGTTGACATCCAAAGTATGTGTTCCTTAAGACATAGCACTTGTCCACTAAAGTGGTCAAAGCGTTGACTTTTTCCATGATTGTTACTAAAGTTTCTTCAATGCCCCTTTTTATGACCTCTGAAGCTTTATCCAACAATTCTGGCACTGTGTTTTTGATTAGTGTTTTGTGAATTTTAGAAAAAGATTCTCTTACAGTCTTTCATTCCTTCTCCACCTTTGTCACAGTCTTTATTGAACAATCTAATGCCAGCTACTAACGAAGCAAACTGTAATAGTTGATGATGCTTTTCTAGTTTGGTCATCTTAACAAAGTCCTGCAACTCTTCTTCTAATAAGATGCTTTTAAGGGCCATCAGAGCTTCTTCAAACACCTTTTTTGATTTATCAGCTTTGTATTCAAATTATTTTAAATGCCACATACCTTAGGTTTACTTGGGTTTCCCAAACCAGTAATCAATGTAATGTAGTACACAATTTTCTTAAATATAATATATACTTCGTCTTTTCCTTCAACTTTTTTCACATTGCAAATATCTTCCCTTAAAGGTTGTATCTTACTTTTTAGTTCTTTTCGGTTCAACTCAATAACATAATCCATGCGATCCAAATTGCATGAAAAGTAGAATTGTAGTTTTAGGGTGACGATTTTAGGATCATCCTGTTCGGTTAACAGGCCGTCGATGACGTACTTGACAAAAATTTGAACATTTTGCCTTTGGCTGAAGAAGTCATCGCCGATGCCCCAATTGGGGTTAATAAGCAGCAGTTTAGTCTGTTTCAATGCAAAAACAATTTGGTGTAGAGTAAATTGTGATGGGACTTACCAAGTAAGTGACGAAATTTTTGTTGACTTTGATTTTTTTAGGGATTAGTTCCCTCATTATTTCTTTTACAATGTTTCGGACACAAGCGTTTTCGTCGTCGCCCATTTTGTTTGATCAATGCAGTCAAGTTTTCTTTTCGGGGTAAACTGTGCGTTTAACTTTGACAAAAAGATGACAAAATTGTCTAATTATTGCAGTATACAGGGTATATGTTAATGATTATTTTAAGTGGTGTGTTCCTGGACAGTTTAAACGACTTGAAAAATTTGCCAAAATTGCACTTTTTACTAAAACTGCCATTTTTTCAATTTTTAAAAAATTGTAACTTTTTTATTTCAACTCCTTTCAATTTCACTAAAACGCCATTGAAAAAGGGATAAAAATACTACAAGATAAACCAAAACTCGCCTCTCTAGCTGTTTATGTTACCGAGATATTGAATATCAAAAAAAGTGCTTTTTTTGTTCTTATTTCACCTAATTTAAGGTTTTTTGGTATAAATATGCCATTTGATGGGCATTGGAACCCTTTTGGAGCAAAAAAAAATGAAAATTTTGATTGAAAAGCTCACCATTCATTTTAATTATGCAACTTTTCCACGTATTGCATTTAACCGTATCCCAAGTTTTTGTCTGACCTTTTTGTCTTAAAGTGTCGGATAAAAGTTGATTAATGGTTAGCCGTTGTAACAAAATATAGTTATTATTTATCAAACGACTATAATGTGTTGATTTCACTAAATGAACTCATTTAAGAGGTCCGAGCGAATATTTGTGACCAAACTAATAAACTTGTCGAAAATTTCTGAGAAAAATGTTATGTTCAACGATATTATAAGTTTTAACGTCTTTCAGTAACTTTGCTACATATTTATATTGATTTTTAGTTGATGGTCAAATTTTAATTAAATTAAGGGGGTGAGATTCTTAAGTTTCAACACAACGTACCTGGCTTTGATTAATGACATAAACAGCCATCATTAAGATTAGTGTTTATTTTTGGGTGAATGGGTGATAAAAATGCTTTGCACCAATTCTTAATTGATAAGTTTACATTTACGGTCTATTTCAATTTACAGTAAACAAGCGCATCAAAAGAAGATATGCAAGCTATAAATTTTTATGGAAGACCGTCTATAGTATTTAGTAGTATTTTTTCAGAGAATCAAGTTATACAAACTGCTGTTAGACAGAATTGAACAAAATAATATGGTAAGTTAATATGAAACACTGTTAAATATTATTTTTTGTTAAAATTTTTTAGGGGGTGCAACCGTATAAAATTAACCCTGTTTTGGAGGTTTTGAGACTTGTTCCAATTAGTTTAGCAGGTTGGGTTTTGGTTGGTTTTATAACCGTCGTGACATTCATATACCGCAACTTAGTGGACATAGTCTTGCGACTTAAATACCGAAATACATATGGAGGACTATTCGATAAGCCCGATTCATTGTATCAAGCAGTATCGTGCAACATCACATCCGTGCTTTTCATTAAGAGTCAAGAACACAAAAATGTTCTAAGTCTCGTAAAACAGCTCTTACAAGAAAAAGTACAGTTTTACTAATCACGCTTACTAAAGTTTTTTAACTGTTTTGTTGTGCAGGTTTTTGACGATCCAAATCACTATCCGAAATTAACTGGAAATGTGGGAATTTGTGCTGGTTACCCTTACTGGTTGAAAAATAAAGTAAACGTGGATGATGTTTTGAAAACGTTGGAACTACCAGAAGATGGAAGGGATTTCGATGAGAATTATCTTAATGATGCCGTTGCTAAAATCAGTGATTTGCCTATAAATGGAAAGTCTTTATGGGCTTTCTATGTTAGTCCTATACCATTGAAAACAAAGAATAAGGTTAGTTTTTAAGATCAGTTAGTGATTAGTGGATTTCCTTTTTTTTATATATTTAGGATGAGAGTTTTCGTTATCCTATTGTCGGCAATTTCAGCCACAGCATAGGTGATGGGACTGCCTTGGTTGAACTATTTCTTAAGCTGTTTGGTGACGATTCTTCCCAAAACTACGGAGAGAGTATTTTTCGAAAGATATTCGCTAAATCTCCGGAAAATTTAAAAATTACCACAAAACTCGTAATAAATTTAGTTATCCTTGGTAATTCAAACTTGTAATAATTATTTGTTTCAGACAAATTTTCTACACAAAAGCTCTCTATGGTTTGAAATAATGTTCCTGTCTCTTGGGAGAAGTATTGAAAATATTTTAGTCAAACTTCCCGATGAAAATCCTCTTAAATCTAAAGCTTTCTCTGGGAAAAAGCACGTAGTTTGGGCTACTGAAACTGAACCAAAAGCAATCCGCATGATAAAACACATCAAAACTAAAGAAAATACCAAATTTGCGTGTGTTTTTATTACTGCCATTGTTGCCAGCCTTGCTAACTATTTTAAAGAGGTACACCAATAAGGCAATTTGGAGTTATCACTATAATGAAAGTCTTTGTTTTAGAATTCCTTGCCTGCACCAAAAAGTTTAACAGTACTTTTTACAGTTTTAACAGCCGTTCCCAAATTCAGTAAATCAAAACCAGCAGTTCTGGATAACAAACCAACTGCAGCATCAGCTGACGTGTCCACCACTCTTCAATTAACCAATCTGAAATCGGCATTGAAGTCAATTACTGAAATAATGACTGTTCAGGTTAGATACGCTGATATCCTGGTGCGTATTATCAACATTAACTACACAAATCCAGTAAATAAAAATGTTTTGCAGTTTTTTCAACTGATGTTACGTTGGATGGGCAATTTGCCTCTTGGTTGGATGCAATATGTTGATGGATGGAAAAACGAAACCTGTTTTGTGAGCAATGTGCCTGGAGGTACCCGAGTGGAGGTTTTGGATGGTTGTGTCTTGGAGACTATTGTACCAGTAGTTCCACTTTTTGGAGCTGTAGGTCAGTTTTGTTCCAATTAAGTAAAAGTGCTATTTTAAGCTGTTTTTCTGTGTAGGTTTATCATTTGGTCTGATTTCTTATGACGATCGACTGCAAATTGGAGTGGCAGTGGACCAAAAATTGGCATCTAAAGAGAAAGCACAACAAATCGTAGACGGCATCTTGCAGAATATTACTTTGTTGTATGAAGAATGTAAAGGGTGATTTAGTTTGTAATTTATGAGAATTCATTTACAAATTATTATTTGTTGCTTAGTTTAATGTTGAGTTGAGGAAGTTGTAAACTAACCTAACTCAATAAATAACCATTTGAACACCAAATAACCAGTTTGTTATTGAAATGGTGTTTGGTATATAATCACATATACAGTCTTTCATTTATTAGGCAAATTTTGACCGTGAAAAAAGGCAAAGGTAAGCAAAAATAAACCTTCCAAAAGATGAGAATTTGTTGTTAATTTGTATATTTGGACCGTCCAAAATTGAACAAAAACACACACAGCAACTGATTTATGCATTTATTTTGCAATTAATTACCCCAGCATTAGTAGCTATACAAAGTTGGTTTTATCTATGTATATTTATGGATAAAAATGATAAGTTTGTCAGAAAAATTGTTTGTTCTCTTTGAAACTGATTCTGAAATATTCTACAAAGCAATATGACTAACACATTAAAGAATAATCATCATTACTTTACTAGATAGCAACTTACCTTCTTGTACTTTATTCTAGCAAAACTATTGCTTTCAAAGTCTGTTTTTAAAAATTGTATTCGGTTTGAAGTTCAAGAGTCTGTATTAGTTTTTAATTTCGTTATTAACTTATCAGGATAATGAGTTAATTGCTCTTTCTAAGATAACAAAGTAAGCTAGTTAGCAGACTTGAAAACACATTTAAATTTCGGGTTCACCCACAATTTGTTGTGCAGGTTAAGATACTGTTTTGAACGGTTAAAGTGTAATTTGTGTACGAAAAATAGAGTGATTGTTGAAATCACTCTAAACTAGAAATTTAATACTTTGGTTTTCCAGATGTACAAAAACAACTTCAAAGCAGGTTTAAACATCCTGAAATTCTTTTTGATCAGCTTAGTGATTTGGACGTTATTCCTTCCTCAAATTATATTAGCATTAGTATTACGTACGATTGTAGATACACTTTTGCGTCTAAGCTATAAAAATAAATATGGAGGACTGTTTGAGAAATCGGACGTTGTGTTCCTTTCTAGTGAAAATCATGCTTGTAACATTACTTCCGTGAGTTACGTTAAATGTCCAGGACCCAAAAATGTTTTAAGTCATATTAAACGGATTTTACTGGAAAAGGTATGTAGAATTTACTGCACAAATTTTTGTAGTTGACTGTATTTTGATTAGGTTTTCAATCATCCAAATCAGTATCCGAAATTAACCTCCAGAATGCAAGTTTTTGCTGGTTATCCTTACTGGTTGAAAAATGATGTTAAAGTGGATGAAGTTGTAAAAATGTTAGAGATGCCTAAAAATTGCGATGGAGAACTGCTTGCAGAAGCTGTTGACAGAATAAGTGGCCAGAAACTGCCCGAAAGTTGGGTGTTGTGGAGCTTTCATGTTGGTACTGTACCATTAGTAACTCAGCAAAAGGTAAAAAAACTAGTGATTGATCCATCATTCTCCCTTTTACAACACTTTTTAGGATGGATTTGTTCGTTATCCAATTGTTACTTGCATACACCACAGTATAGGTGATGGAACTGCGTTAGTTACGCTATTCATGAAACTATTTGGTGATGAATCTTCCAAAAATTATGGGGAGAAAGCTTTTCAGAAATCATTAAAACCTTCAAGCAAACTTTTTCAGGCAGACTTTCTTCTAAAATTTACTTTCATTCTTGAATTAGTGTTTATTTCTTTGGGAAGGTTTGTATACAGTAATACACTCAAATTCCCAGACCAAAATGCTTTAAAACCTAAAACCTTCTCTGGAAAGAAGCACTTGGTTTGGGCCAGTGAAACTCAACCTCAATTAATCAACATGATAAAACATATCAAAAATAAAGGAAATTCTAGATTTATTTGTGTCTGTTTTACTGCTATTATGGCTGGAATTACCAAGTATTTTAAAGAGGTGCTTAATTCCAATTTTAAGTAATCATTGATGATTATAGTAGTTTTTGTTCTAGAATTCCCTGCCTATACCGGAAAGTTTAACCGGAATGTTTACAGTATTAACCACTATTCGCAAAATGGACAGTTCAATTCCCCTGGACAATATCACTACAGGAACTCTAGTAAATATACCAACAACTAGCCAATTTACCAATTTGAAGTCAGCGTTGAGGTCAATAACTGAATCAATGATTGTTCGTTCTGCTGATATTTTGGTGAGTGCAATACACTTTGTTAATCAAGTTAGAAAATAAAAAAAAACAGATAGCCAAAGTGTTGATGGATTTGATTGGCAACATGCCCCTTAATCTAGTTCGACGTTACGTTGAATTGAAAAACGTAACTCTAGTGTTCAGCAATGTACCTGGAGGTTCTCAAATTCATATTCTGGATGATTGTGTGGTAGAAACGATTATTCCTTTTATTCCGCTTGTCCATGGAATAGGTGAGTTGAGATTTGATTGGTTTTACTGTTTTAAGTGTGTTTTTTTAACAGGAATTTCGTTTGCAATGATTACTTATGATGATCGGATACAAATTGGAATGGCAGTGGATAAAGAGCTTTTGTCAAAGGATAAAGCTCAACAAATCGTAGATGACATTTTTGTTAATATTAAATTGCTATACGATGAATGTTAGTTTAAACAGTTTTTTCACTTTGTTTTACTTTAGTAAAAAATGGCTAAACAGTAATATCAAAGAAAGTAGAAAGACAATAATAAATAAACATAACAGTAAAAAAGAATATCACAGATTTGAATTTAAAAGTCACTAAATTTTAATAGGTTTGAATAGGTCCGTTGGAGTAGTTGGAGTAGAGGCGGTCCCAAAACTGCAAACTAGCCTCTTTAAAATTTCTACCCACTCTGATCTTTTTACCAATATGATAGTAATCCACGTTAGGACTTTTAACCTTAGGCCATTTAACCTCAATAGCCTCAATCAAATGTGGAGTTGGGTTTCTAAAAATTTTTTTCCAAATCTCAATGTGGTGTGGTTTATAAACTTACTTGAAAGTGGCAAAGTTTGTCCATAACTTCACCAGTCGTTCTGACGTCAACTGTTCGTCGAGTGTTTTCAAGTTCTGATGATACCATCCAGCTTTCCAAAGATACCACAGATCAGTACCATGGGCAACCCCTTTAACTACACGTGAAAATTGAAGTAAATGTACTTTGTGGCTCATATGTGGAAACTAACCAAATTTGTTATACGATGCAGCATAATTCAACCAAGCCTGGCCCATATTGCCTTCAAAGTCAAAGACGTAGAAATAAACTGGAACATACCTGGATAAGAATTGGGCCGTTTTGGTTATGGGTCGGACAAATAAATCGTCACTGAAATACTTAATAATCAAAGTTTAAAAATTTCCACTTAGACAAGTTTACGAGACTTACCTCAGCATACTCAATATCACTTCCACCTAGAAAGCTGCTAGAACTGAAATAATACTCCCTTACATTCGACCCTATTATTCTTTTATCTCTTTTTGATTTTACGTTCATCGAAGTGCGAGCAATAGAACTGGGACTAATGTCGTAAAGAAATAATCCAGGACGCATTAGTGGAAGCACTACAACCCCAAAATAGAAAATTTTCAAACATGTTTGGTTAAAATCATACAAGAATTGAAAAATTTGCTTTCTTGAGAATTAACTCCCATTAGCACGGGCACTCGGTTGAAATCTCCATTTTTAAACGCTCTGTAACTATTTTTAGTTATAATAGCCGTGGGACTTGGCTCTTCCAGAACTGGACCAAAAGGACCTCCATTATCAAACACTTCCAAAAAGTTCTAAAATTCACTTAAAATTTGTTCAAGGGTTTCAGTGAGAAATGGAGGTTGTACCAGAATATTAACCCTAATCATAGCGTTGTGAGCATTAGGCAAATCAACATTCCTCAAATAGTTCACCAACTTTGTAGAGCTGTTAGTGGTAATTCCCACGGCCAATCCCAAATCAAACGCCACCTACAAGTTTTACACTCAACTTAAAGAACTTTACAATCAAAAAACACACCTTTCGAGCATTTCGGTGAAATCCCCAAGGGCATAAAGGGGTTCCACTGGACATTATAGCCGCGTGGTATAATCCTTTGGTTTGGGCCGCCAGAAGCAAGTAACCCACGATTGCACCTCCGGCACTTTCACCAAAAATGGTAATGTTCTGGGGATTACCACCAAATTTTAAAATGTTCTGTTTGACCCATTGCAAGGCCAGGACGATGTCCTTAATACCGTAATTTCCTGGAGCACTTTGATCTTGTGTACTTAGAAATCCTAGAAAAAGTCGGCTGACTCAAAGTAGGCTACATTAGTAAATTTTTGGTTCACTTACCAAAAAAGCCTAGTCGATAATTAAAAGTAACCACAACTACTTCTTCCTTCATTAAATAATCTGGACCATAAAACAAAGCATTGCCTTCCCGAAACGATCCTCCATATATCCAAAACATGACTGGCAGTAATTCTTTGCTTAACCGAGGATTCTAATAAAGATTTCTTCTATTTTTTAATTCTTTTAGTCCAGCTGAATGTTCAACTTACTTTAGGGGTAAACACGTTCAAGTAAAGACAATCCTCTTGTCCAAATACTGAGTAGGATACCTGTCTGAGTGTCATTTCAACACAACCAGGAGCAAATTGAGTAGCGTTTAAAACTCCCGTCCATTTTTTGTACGGTACAGGATCCTAATAAACCAAAATTGTATTATTTTTTTAAATATTATAATCAGTGAATCATTACTCTAAATCTGAGATTTCCTACAGGGGCTTGTGCATAAGGAATTCCAAGAAAACTGTAGTAACTCTGACCGTTCTCCAAATTTTTCAATCTTCCCTGTAACACTCCGTTTTGCGTTTGCACTTGCACGAACTCCTGAAATTAATTGATTAGTGATTATTTCCTGGTTGTAAAAATACCAACAATTGGAATAAATTTGAATTTTTACTATTCACAATTAAATTTATAGTTTTGTTAAACGTGAACAATATGTGAACAATAATATTTGCATCATAAATTACATCAAATCATTGATGTGTGTTCACCTTGAATTAATCACTGGTTTATTGATCACAATTTACGCTGTTCTGTTAGTAAAAAGAGGAATTAATGGAGTAACAATATTGACAATGACCGTAATTAAGTTTCGACATGTTTACTTGAAAGACTCTGGGAAATATTTGCTTTTACACTGTTAATAAACAATTTTAAGAATTTTTTAAGTGGTGCTTGAAAATTTGTTGGGCTGCTAAAGTGAAGTGGAATTTTTTCTATGTGACATTGAAATACATAATTAAGTTACTAATTGGTTAGTAATGATGATTTTTTCGGAAGTGACCTACCTGACTTAAAAATCACTCAAAGTGTGCGTTGTTGTGTTAAAAGCTGAGAAATATGATGAACTAAAGCGACATTTTTTTTGAAAACCAACTTTAATAAGTTTAAACGAAAACAAGAGAGAAAATATTTAAGTGAGAAGAAAATCAAGCTTGAATGTAGGCAACAATCTATTTTTTCTATTTTTTATTTTGTCATATTTTTTGGTTAATACAAAACTCACCTCTTCATTACTCAAATAACCAAAAACTGAACCAAAACAAACCGAAACGCACAAAACATTGACCCACAACATTGTTCGATAAAAGTTACAACTATGTGCTGCACCACCAGTTTAAAATTTAATTTGGTCAAATATACCGAGCGTCCGTAAAATTACTGACTACTATTTTATCAACGACGTTCCATCTGAGTTCTGACCGTGAAAACGTGTGGAATCAGGAAGTTGAAATCCAATTATCATCATTTAAATGGTTTAATCAATTTTTTGCTATACTGGTTATCGATGTGGAAATTTTTTGCAAGGACCAATTTACCATCATCTTCTTATTTGATTCGCTTAAGAAAATTAGAAATTTTTTTGGTCAAGACTATTTTCTGAACATGCACATCCAATTATTATAATGGAAACGACGTAAAGTGAAATTACAGAAAGCTAAATTGTAGGTCTAAAGTAAAGGTTCGATCAAAAATCAATGATCAAATTTTGTTAGACTTCTTTCCGTAATTTTTTACAACCTTACCACAAATCGGAAGTTATTTGATTGATAACTTTGACCTGGCATAATAAAATAATCAATTCCTGCATAGTAAGCTTAGCACGGAAATTTAAATATTGAATTATAACCGGAAGTTGTTGGGACAAAAATCTGTTAATAAATTTTATGTTCGCATTTTTTACGGTGTATAAAATTGTCAGAAGGTTTTACTGGCCGAATTAAATTTCAATTTTAATCGTTAAGTTTTAATGCTGAAAATTAGTTTTGCTTGATCATTTCATTAAAACTGAAATTTAAGTCTTTTGCTCAATCTGGAAATTATATTGAAGATTTTATCTTCCGTTCAAACTTGCATAAATAAGCACACAAAAAAAAACACTGGTAATAATTTGCAAATATCTTATATTAGTGTTTATTTGATTCAAGCCATGTTCATCAGATAATTTTCTACCTTGTCACGTTTAGCATTATTTTTATCGTCCATAAATGTAGATCGGATACTTGTAATGCAGATAATAAGGGCTGTAATAGTAGGGATAGGGCGCATATGCAGTTTCTGAGCTTTCCAAGTCCTTTTCAGCAACGCGTGTTTTTTCAGCAGGTCCCGGACTAAAATCCATTTATCTTCTATCACTTAAAAAAAAAAAATACTTATTACCTTCTTGATATCCTGTTGGAAGATCCTGGTGCAAGTGGTTGAAGAATTGCTTCTGATAAAATCGCAAGAGCGAATAGACCCAAAATAACCTGAAATTTTTTGAATAAAATTTTACTTAAAACAAAACTTGTTTTGTGAAAACTTACAGGAATTTTCATTTTTCTGAAAGGAACAACAACAAAGCAAAACCAAGAATAATCATATGCGTGTACTTATTGTCTTTTTATATAAAAATCCATACACAAAAGATGCGTGGCGTGATTTTGTTATTTATTGTCCTGTTACTTTGAAAATTATAAATTTTAATTGTGGCGAATTTTCCCTTCACTTATCCAAGTCCCATACAAATAGTTTTTTTAGATAATATGCGCTTTATGCGTCTGGTCATCCGTTTAAAGAATGTTATTGATTTGAATAGAATTACTTATACAAAAGTGATTAAATATGAATAATCCTCAAAGGAACTAAATATAATAGAATACTACAGCAGAGGTAATGTAAGAAATATTTATTTCAAATTCGTACGTTATTCAAAATAATAAAATGTTTTACTTTCTTAAATGTGAAGTTAGCATGTTTTTTCAAACGTCAGCCGGCGGTAACGAAGTTACTTTAAATGGTCAAAACCAGAGTGCAAGTTGTAGGCAATTTCATCCTCTACAAGATTGTATTAAGGTGTTTTGCCGTTAAGGGCCTTCTTAAGGAGTTACAAGACAAAAAGTGACAGGGTGCCCAAACTGTTATTTTTTTAGCTAACTTAATTTCAATTGAGCGTAGCTCCGTTATTTGAGGAATTACAAAAAAGTATAAATAAGGATAGTTGTGGGAAATTTCATCTTCTACAAGATTGTATTAAGGTGTTTTCGCCCTTAAAAAGCGGAAGGCTGCACCAAACTGTTTATCCATACATTATCCAAAAGTAACGAAATACTCTGCAATTCAATAGTTTTGTCCACTATCACTTAATAATAACTCTATAGTAATTATTTATAAGCTTATAGAATAATTATCTCTCTCATAGAATTTATTGAAAAATTATTTATTGCAGTTTTGGTTTACTTATTAATTGATTCGTAAAGCCGACGTATCGACCGTTCGTATTGATTCGTATACTTTTACATACACTCACAGTATACAGGGTAATTCAAATTCGACCCTCACCATTGGGATCTCGGAAAGTATAAGAGATACGAGAAAGTTTAAATTGGGGCAAAGTTGCGCAATTCAAAGCTCAACCAAATGCCGTTTTAAAAATTTCGATTTTCCGAGTACTTCCGAAGATATCCGGAAAAAACTGAAAATTTGACTTTTTGTTTTTATTTATTTCTAACCTTATTTGAAGAGATATCCCAAAACTAAAAGCATCTTTTCATTGCCACTTTTTCCTAGCTATTCAATGACGGATTCAAATTTGCCACACGACGTTTCGTTTTTTGGCAGCCATCATCAACTTTCTTTTTTCTTATGGGCGCCATATTGGATTTTTAGCCCACCAAATAGTACGTTTTATTCTGATTTTAGTGATGTATAATAACTTATCATTTGCTTCATAAATAACAAAATAATTCATTAAAAACTATTTTTACTTTAGTTATTGGCTCTGAGTTAATGGGCCGTTTTATAAAATGTCATTATTTGACAGTACTTGTCAAACACGATAATTCGGACGATCATTAGAGCTTTTAGAGATTTTACCTTAGTTAGCTTTGTTAATGAGACGTTTTATAAAGATTACTTGGTAGTACTTGTCACACGCAATTGGCCTAAACATACTTAGTCACAAAGGTGTACACGTGACTTAAACCGGTTTATTCACTCGAAGAACTTAGGCCACTCGCTACGCTTGTGGACCTAGTTGTTCTTTTCGTGAATAAAAAATGGTTTAAGTCACTTGCTGTATAAATAACTATTAAATCACTCTGAATGACATTCGCCTATTTACAGATGTAAACAAACAAACATCAATGTTACATCTACGGGGCGCGGTGCAAATTTAATAGAACTGTAATTTTAGTTTTTTTTTTAATATAAGTCGAAATTTAATAAAATACTGTATAAGACACGTGACTTAAACCGGTTTATTCACTCGAATAAATATGAATGAATAAAAAATGGTTTGTCACTTCCAAAATAAATAACTATAAACTTGCACTTAACATTATAAAAAATTGAAATTTGGCAAAAAATGAAGTTCCTAAAATGATGATCTTTCTCTTGGAAACATAAATAAGCCTTTTAAGTTAGAGATAATGCTAACAAATCTCTTTTTCTGATTAACCTAAATAGTTCAGCAATGCTTGTATAATAATAACATTTTCTGCGGGGGTTTCTTTTCTAGATACATTTTTAACTATGATTGACGTGATGATCATCCGTATTATCGTGTTTGACAAGTACTGTCAAATAATGACATTTTTTAAAACGGCCCATTAACTCAAAGCCAATAACTAAGTAAAAATAGTTTTTATTGAATTATTTTGTTATTTATGAAGCAAATCATAAGTTATTATACATCACTAAAATCAGAATAAAACGTACTATTTGGTGGGCTAAAATTCCAATATGGCGCCCATAAGAAAAAATAAAGTTGATGATGACTGACAGAAAACGAAACGTCGTGTGGCAAATTTGAATCCATCATCGAATAGCTAGGAAAAAGTGGCAATGAAAAGATGCTTTTAGTTTTGGGATATCTCTTCAAATAAGGTTAGAAATAAATAAAAACAAAAAATCAAATTTTCAGTTTTTTTCGGATATCTTCGGAAGTACTCGGAAAATCAAAAATTTTAAAACAGCATTTGGTTGAGCTTTAAACTGCGCAACTTTGCCCCAATTTAAACTTTCTCGTATCTCTTATGGTTTCTGAGATCCCAATGGTGAGGGTCAAATTTGAATTACCCTGTATATCTTGTAATTACAGCATTTTCAGTTTGATAGAATTTCATGTGTGTGTGTGTTGAAATAACCGCTAAAAAACAAATTATTTTCATCAACTATGTCCTCGTATTTTGTGTCATTGTTGATAATAAAACTCTAATTGCATTAATATACGTATAAACAATTTAGCTTGTCAGCTCAAGGCTGACCTATCTACCTACAGTCTTGCAGTAATTTTCAATTATTCTAGGTACAGGGTTAATAACATAATTATTTTTATCTACTCCTAGCATGGTAATCATTCATTACATAGCTCATTTTGAGTTACGTAATGAGCGATTTTACCGCACTAGTGCGATAATAATCGATTTTATCGCACTAGTGCGATAAAACAACTTTAAATGAAAATTTCTGCTGTAATTGTTTATTGAATTTAAACATAACTTTGATACATTTTTTCATATTTCTCCTTTGACTTGGCAGGCAACAAGCCAGATACCACGTTTGCGGCAGCTTCTTCAATATCTGACGGAAGTTCTTCAGACATGTTCATAACGAAATGCACTTTTAAAAATATGTGACTGACACTGTTAAATTGTCGCTTAAGTGATATGTGGAAACAAATGGCCACCATAGCAACAACACCAAAACAGTACAGCGTAGATGACAAAATTTAAGGGTAACAAATAACTACCCGTAGCAAGCATATACGAGACGTTCCTAAATAGTTCACATTGCACAAAATATGAATTTTTTTCTTACTTTACGCTGCTTCTGATGGTCGTAGATAAAATGTTGTACATCACCCGTGGGGTATGGCAAATTAACGTACTCGTGTGATCACCACAACTCGGTCTACGACCTCGTCGTGGCAACACTCCCACTCGTGACTATAAAAATGCTCATACCCCACTAGTAATGTAAATAACTATTATTATAATTACAAATGTTATGGTAGAAATTTTTGAGAGAACCATCGTGTGGTACCCAAAAAATTCTACCTGGCCCAGTCTAACAGACATTCTACGCATTTTTTTATCAGTCAATAAGTGTTTAGTGCGTTATCGACCTAAAACCGCGCGCTTAGCTTAAATCTTAAATCATTGTATTAACGTCGAGTAATTTCAATGTCACACCAGTAGAACGCGGTACCAGCATGACTGAACCAAACCTAACCTTAAAAGATATAGCGGTACGACTTTTCAAAGCCAATGCCATTAAATTTGGTAGTTTCACAACACAGAGCGGTGCAGTGACCCCGGTGTATTTTGATCTTAGAGTGATAGTGAGTTACCCCACTTTATTGGTAAGTTTTGTTTACTACAAGTCCACGTGTTTAAATGCGCAATAATGCTTCCAGAAAGACTTGTCAATTTTATTGAGTCAACGGGTGCAAGAACTGATCAGAGAGAACCAAAAAACCGAAACGTCCCCAACCAGAACCGTAGTATGTGGGGTACCAATAACTGCATTGCCAGTCACCACATTGGTGGCGGTTCACACCAATATTCCTATGATTATGAAACGGAAAGCTGCCAAAAGTTATGGAACCAGAGAACTGATTGAGGGTGTTTGGGAAAAGGGAGATACTTGTATTCTCATTGATGACGTGATTATGTTTGGGGATAGTATTCTGGAGACTGTAGATGATTTAGTTAAAGCAGGTATAATCATTGTGAAATTCTAAAGTGTGTGTCAAAAATGATGAATTACTATTTTTTTTTTAAGTTAACTTGAAAGTTAACTACTTGGAAGACTGTCAGATTGTATTCTCACACTAGAGTAACATGATGGTAGATAAAAGATAACAATTTTTTTCTGCAGGAACACATACATGATTCATTTACTTGTCAAGATATTTTCAAGAACAAATCTGATGTAAACAGGACATGTAGTTTTGCAATATTTCAAGTAGAAAGACCACTTTGAAAGCTTTGCTTTAAAAAATTCTTTTATCAAAAAAATAATTTTGAACAGACAGTGTGTCTCAAATTGTTTCTACATGTATTGGAATCTCGGTAACCGTAAGAGCTACAGAACAATAATACAAAATAATATATGAAACTTATTCCCTGTTTCTAAAGAAAATTGGAAAAACCTCAGAGAATATGTAGCTCTTACGGTTTTGCAGAAAGTCCTATTAACATAAAATAATTACTAGTCTAAGGACTGGCATTTTTTATGCAATTTGATTAAAAATCCTAATTTTTATTAACCAACTTTTCCCATTTTCTACATTATGCACACTTTGGTCACCAACAAATCGAGATCTAACAAGTCGTTTTTGCTAAATAATACAAATTTTTAGGCTTGAAATGTTCACAAGTTGTGGTGATATGTGACAGACAGCAGGGTGCCGTTGAAAAGGTTGCCAAAAGAGGCATCCAAGTACAATCTCTGATCACCATCACCGAGATAATGAACTACCTTCTCGAAGACGACTACGTCACTAAGGAAAGCTGCGCCCTGGTGCGCGACTATTTGGCCAAAAGCCAAGTAGCTGATGTGTTTAATGAAAAGTGCAATGGAATATAGTATTGTTTATCAAATTCCATTTTCACTAGGTTAACAAATATTAAGTTAACAAAAATATATTATATTTTATTACAAGTACAGTTATTATTATTATAGATTTTGGTCAGGCTTGTGCAATGTCTTCTTCAAAAGCTGGATTATCATATTGCTGACCTAGTGAACCTGTTTCATTCATATCGTCGGGGAAACTTCTTAATGCGATGGGATCAAATGGACGCATCTGGGATTTCCTCATTATAGTGGTGCGTCTACGTTGGATGGCCGCAACAGTTTTTCTTGGAACAGCTACGTCCGCTGTAACATTCAGATTGTACAAGTTGTGATAAAAAAATTGTTAGAAAACTCACTTTCTTCCCCACGTCGAAGTTTAGCCATTCGGGTTGCAAAAGCTGAATCCAAATCGTTAATTACCGCCTTCTTCTTTTCCTTATTTTTCGCCAGGCCCATGACAGTTTTTCTTCTAGATACGTGCGCATCCACTTCTTCATCTTTCTCGTCATCTCCGTTTACACCCCTGAGTTTCACCAATTGTCTAAATAGTTTCAAGGGATCTTTTTCCAGTATTTCATCTTCAGTCAAGTCTTCAATCTGTATTATAATTAATAAACATTATCTATGATGATGATCTTCACAATTCTTACCTTAGCGTTGCTAATATCAATATCAGTATTGGCCATTATATGAGCAAAAGTACCAAACCTGTGCAGCATCATAGCTGTAAACTGGATACCCATCAGAAGAAAGAAGAAAATCAAAAACACAAATCCAATAGGTTCTAGCTCCAAGTAGGTTTGTTGCACCGTAATCTGAAAATTTAATGCATAATCTATATAGGTAGTATTACAAGAATTTAAATGTAGCTTACTTGATTGGCGTTCACTGTAGTTGTGTAGGTGAAATTCACCGTAGGGTTAAAAGGCCACTGCAAATGTAGAATATCTTTTTTCAAAGTCAACAAGAACACCACCACAACATAAATGATATTCAAGGCAAAGAAGCTCATCGCCATTTTGTCCCTCAAGTCTTTTAGATCTTTAGCCACTTTTTCCTACAACATTTCAGGTTACCTTACAAAACAAAATTAATAGAAAATCTACACGAACTTTATCATCTTCAACTGGATGCAAGTATTTGTCCAGCAGTTCCTTCCAGAATGTTTCTTCTCGTTTGTCTAAGAAAGTCACGTTACCCCTGATCAACTCCCCATCGTAAAACCAGCTGTTGTTCTGTAAGTCATCTGAAGGGGTTCCAATTGACTCTTCTTCGTCGAGGTCGTCGAAATCACCACCTCCAAAACTAGTTGACGGTTTTTCTAGAGTTGACTTTCTAATGGCGGATGGTCGTGAGTGTATAGAAGACATTCTAGTTCTAGCCTTAGAACCTGTTTTGAAAAAAAATAGTTTTGTCAATTCAGATCAGGACCACTCTGTAGACAATTTAGCGACATACCTTCTACTATGGTCGCCTTTTTCTTTCCACTCGACTTTTTAGCCATTTCAAATTCAGGATCTAAAGTTATACGTTCTAAATCGTCCACTTTATGCTCAATATAATCAACTTTCTCCTGGATTGTCAGTAGAGAGTTACTGATCATCATTAAGTGTTTTGGGTCCGATTTACAAGACATAAAGAACTGTTTTATGCTGCTCATGGCCTTCTCCACATACGATTTTTTCTTCACTGGTTTTTGAGGTGTTGTGTCCTGTTAACTGAATATTTAGCATTTAAACTAATATTAAGTAAATCGAACTTACACCAGCAGCAGGTTTGGGCAGTACGGTAACCTCTCGGGTACCCCAACTGACGTTGTTCATGTTGAAAACTGAGTAAATGACCAACAACATGTACATACTGGGTACGGTGATCAGGTAGATGATGCCGTATTTCAGGCAGTAGAACTCTTTGGGATGGATTATGCCTGCTATTATGTACTCCCCTAAAAGTGAGGGGTAGTAAGGTTCAATAATCCAATGAGAAAGTTAATAAATACCCATCATGATGAAGAAGAAAAGAGATGAAGGTGCCAGAATTCCGTCTTCATGGATTTGCATCGCCACACCAATTAGTACCATCAACATTATCAAACCATATAAACCACTGATAATTGCGGCCATAGTTAACTGTTTTACAGTGAAATAAGAAAACTGTTTTTTTCATTTACTATGGGTAACTTACTTGAGTATCAGATTTACAAAATACACAAGTCAGGACGAACAATAAAATGGGGCCTACATTCCACCATAAAGCTGAGTATTGAGACAAGTTGAAGACAGTGACAAAGGCACCCACCAACATCAAGAATATTGTTCCTGGACCAATTACTGTACCGATCATTAGAACGGTCTGAAATTTGTTTCATCGAGTATTGGAACCAAAATTAGTAACAATAAAACTAACCTGGTACCAAATATAGGGAGTAGAAATATCATCATTGACACGCTTGATATGGGATGAGTCTTCTAGTAAATCCATGATATTAGCCATAGTCGAAGGCATCCATCTTCTTCTTTGATTGTAAAACTCGTTGAATCCTTCTGGGCAATGAGTGTAGGCGTCAGAGGCTGCTGAATACTCAACTCTATACCCTCTTTGCAGCAGTAAAGTACACAACCACCTATCTTCGCCTGAAATATCTTTTGGTCAAAATATCGTATGCAGATAGTAAAATAAAGAAAACCTTGATCATACTGCACGTAATGCCGAGCTTCAGTAGCTCTAGTAGTGTATCGGGCCATAACATTGTGATCCATAAGGGCGCTAGCCCTAAACAAGGAAAAACAGCCAGGGGAACAAAGTACACAACCTATAATGTGTTCAGTGGCCTTTTGCATCCAATGCCCTACCGCATATTCGAAAATTTGATACCACGACATTGCTCCTGAACCTAAATCCACAAATTATTATTAACACAGTACAAGTTGCTTGATTAATCCTACCAACTGGATGGATACGGCCGCAAGCAGCCCCTAAATTGTCTTTTTTCTTCATGTATTGAACCAGCAGATGAACGGCTTCAGGTTGGAAATCAATGTCCCCATCCAAGGCAAGAAGGTAAGTGTTTTTAGAACGGTTGGAAACTCTAATTTCATTGTATTCGTCGTTATCAACTATCCTGGAAAAATCATATAATAAATAGATTTTCTAAAAATAGCAGATGAATCACTTACTTGTGACCGAGTAAATAGTACATGTACATAACTTGAGACCATCGCTTTTTGGCTCTAATTTTAGCTTTATCCTTGAGGTGACAAATCATTTTGGTTTTTCCTGGTAACGTCCAAATTAAACGACCCCCGTAAGGAGTTGGATAAATCACAGGAGGACGTATTCTCACTAAAACCATCAAAAGTTCTTTCTCTCATTTTGTCAGTTTTGTTTTACTATTGATTACCGGTGGTTTTATGTACTTCTGAGGCAGCATCCCCAATAACCGCAATCAAATCTTGAACGTAAGTGTTTAGAGTAGGATCGTTGTCGTCTTTTGATTTTCTGAGGAAAGCATCGTCGAAGAAGATGTGTGCTAAACAGATATCTCCAGGTTATTAATAGATTCACAAATAGAGTTTCTTCAACCTACTTTCCCATTCATAATAACCTTCATCCGGGTAGTCTAGGTATTGTTTTACAATTCTATGAGCGGCTTGGTCTTCGTCCATTCTGAAAATTGACTTCAAAAACTCTATCATTTCTTCTGGGGTCTCGTGCCACATGGTTGCGCAAGCAAATATTCTGGTAATCTTGTCTTCATCGATGTTTAACAAACTTTTTTCATGTACGTCTTTAGCTGTAGGAAGATTGTCATTTAAATAACGAAGCTGCTGCTATTTACGTTCATTACCATCATCTTTCATCAACCTATCAACCACATTCCTTCGGTTCATGGCTATTGATTGGTCGATAAGAAACGCGTCGAACATTGGTCTCATAAAAAGTTTTTCAGTTGTGGCCAGTTTGGAGTTCTTATTGACCCAAATGTGTCTGGTGATCCAAATCTGTCAGTAGGCTCTTTTAGTACAGTGTAAGTACTAGGAAATTACTGGACTAACCTGAGAAAGCAACCAAAACAACCACAACCAAATGTGTTGCCCACCAACAAAATCGCTTAAATAAACCAGAGGTGGTGAATTGAAAAACAGATAAAGCGGAATGGTTCCGTCGTAGATGCAAGTACTTTTAGCGTAGTAACCGCAAAATATCACCAAACCAGAAATGAGTACTGGTACCACCAAACTGATAGGTAAGGCAAAACTTGCAGCTAAAAATTCCTGTTTAACTATCATGGAGTTCAGTTCGGAAAAATAGTACCTTGAATCATAATTTTGCAGGCAAACTTTCCAAAAGCATAACATATGTAAGTGGCTGCTATTCCAATACCCCAAACAATAAGTTGTCCGGAAAAATCGCTGGTTATGGTGTGAACTTTACCGGCACTTATTCCTGCTCCTGTTATTGTAGATGCTACCTAAATATTCGAGTGTTTGAGTTTGTTAGTATTGTGAAATACTACTTTTATGATAAAATGTTTTTTTCCCAAAATTGGTGTTATATTAAATAAGATCAGACATTTTTGAGTGATTATTATTGATTAGCCAAATTGGAATTTTAAGAATCTTTCTTGAAGATTTATAAATTGCATAGGTATTTTAACTTACCTCAGATACTGTTAGATTGTGATCACTAAAAATCGACTCCATGTTGGTAAACAAAAACGTAAAATCCCCTTCTCGTATGTAAAGACTTATTAACAAAGTCCCGAAGAAAAGAATACATTTAATGGGTGCAATAAAGGCATAACAAAAGTATTTGCTGTTTGGGAACTCTTTTCTTGATTTTGCCATTTTCCGCACCAGGTCGATCTGAAGAGTTTTCAGTTTTACCAGATTTGCAATATTTAAGGATTTTGTAACATACCGCTGAAGTTTCTGATAAAAAGTTTTCCCACCATCCAGCTGATATGAGGAAGAGTGAAACTGGAATTAGCCAGAAAATTGGATCGTTAGTGAGTAAAGGCCAAACCACAAAGGCTGACAGTTGTGCTGATAGTGCCAAAATGTCGAAGGCAAAATCGAAACCTTGCTCTCTATTTCCGTGTATCAGTGTCAACTCTGAAATTTCACAAAACTTTGAAATTTCTTATTTTTAAATGTTTGTCTTTATTACCTAAAGCCGGAACAAAAGACATGGCATTAGTTAGCATAGCTCCTTTCACCACATCCATCTCAGGCAGTACGTTAAATACCAGTAAGCTACTTCCAATTGGCGGTAAAAGTTCCGTAAGCAATAAAGGAAGGAACTCCGAAAAAAAGTTGGGATATGTGAACGTTTTGAATAGAAGAATTCTTACAGATCTACGAATTTCAGGTGGTACAATAGTGCTAACAGTTTGAGTGACTAAAACTACCT
The DNA here is from genome assembly GCF_016097725.1 of Ips typographus. Lineage (NCBI taxonomy): Eukaryota > Metazoa > Arthropoda > Insecta > Coleoptera > Curculionidae > Ips > Ips typographus. The sequence continues at coordinate 11,903,083 of NC_138425.1, read as the reverse complement.
GAATAGTGTTGCAGCTTCTGGGACAAAATACGTAAAACTTATCAACCAAATCCATGTAGCTCTTTCGATATTTGGCATCACAAACTCGTACTGTCTTGCAGCATCTGTACAAAAAATGTATCCTTTTAACTGTTTAAAAAAAAAACAACTTACCGAGATATTTATTGCAGTACTGTCTGGTGACATTTTGCTTAACTTGCGACGTCATAAACAACAGCACCCCTTTAGAAACGACGGCAGAACCCAGAACCACCACGAAAACCATTACAATAGTGGCAACTTTCAGAAACTTGGTACCATTGTCGATAAAACGGTACTCCACCGTGGAACCCACTTCTGGTTTTCGATGGATTATTTGAAAAGTGTCCCATGGTTTTACTTCTTCTCCCTGTCTGATGTTAATTAATGTATTCAGTTAAATAATATTTGATTAGTGTAGTAGTCATCCTGAGCAGACATAGTTATTTATAGTGAAGTAATCAATTATTTCAAGATTTGGGGAAAAGTAAACATATTGATAACAAAACAGCTTTGAAATCATACGTATAGATAAGATCAGGTTTCATTGTAATACTAAAATTAGGAGAAATGGTAATAAAATGGTCGTAAAATAATTTGAAAGCCTTTAAAAAATAGATTTTTTATAATTGGTCTACTTAAGGGATTAACATTTGATTATCATGGTCGTAAATCATATTGACCTTTTGTTAGATTAGATTGTTGGTTTGTAAGTATCCTTATTTTAAATGCTTTTAAACCTATAATTTGTATTGTTTCAAGTTTTCAATCAATAAATCAAAGTAGGATTAATTCAGAAATTCATCCTGTTTAAGTAAGTTGGAAGAAGAGCTAGTGCGAAAGTATTTTTACTGGAATCAATTCAAACGTATTCAAACGTAAAACGTATTGTTAAAAATGCAACAAAAAAGCACTGAATCTGATTAAAAAAGTGAAGTATATATCCCAGCTATCTATTATTGGATATTATTATTTGCTATTCCAAAGAATAACATTAAGACTTTTTTTATTCCAGGCTAAAGCCTAAAACGTGTATCCTAATTTCCGCTTTACGCTTCAAATAAAACTTCCTTTGTATTCAATTTGATGACAGGCTTGCCTCCGTCGCATAAAGGGTCTCATCAGCATTATTTTAAGCTGATTACGGGGCTTGCACTTAAACGTTTCGCTTTCTACTTAAGTGAAGTACATTATCGCATTCATCCAGAAACCTTAAGACTTACCTTTCCGCTGCTCCTAGCAAAGAATCCTCGTCGTCAAAATCACTAAACTCGTCGTCATCCATTTGGACTGTAGGGGAATAACACCAGCTCCAGAATCACTATGTTTGCTTGAGGTTTACCGGAGAGCAAATATTTTATTTCGCTGTCTAATTTGCAAATATCTGGAGGACGATCTAGATAAGATAAGCCATATCATTTTGCTTTTTAATCACAATCCTTAGTGAAGGATTAGATGTGTGAAGAACGTATCTAATGATGTATTGTTTTTCAAGATTATGTGACACCACAATTGATGACTACGAAAAAAAGTGATTTCGTAAAATGTCAAATTAAGTGGGGAATTCTAGATTTGTAGGAAATTGGCAAAATATTTGTTTTTCAAACTGCTTGGATTGTATAGGGTCACATCCAGGGGATTACTGTTTACCATAAATTCGAATTTATTGGAATTCTAGAGATGCATTGTATCCAATTAACGTTGCTAAAATAAAGATGTGGGTAGGTTGTAGTAAAGTAGTTAAAAGACTTATACCAACAATATCCAGTTATCAGTATAAGCAAATCAGTTTTCGATAACAAAGGAACTTAAACGTAATTAAGTTGGCTTGCAGCTGGTTGTGTTAGTTCTAAGGGAATCAGTTACAAGCCGCAGTGTTTTCGCTATCCATCTCAACTAATTAGTTAATAACTGGAACGCTAAAACAATCGAGAAGCGAATTTGCTTTCCATTAATTAAATGAAAAAACTTTCTGACTTGTTGAGCTCCATAAACACGGTTTATGTTTCCGCTGATTTTCCCAACACTAGAATTAACGGTTAGTTTCTGCGCATAAAGTTTTATTCCGTAAACACTTAACGGAAATTGAAATCTTTAAGGTTGAGAGGTATACGTGGAAAGCTTCTAGGAAACCAAACTAAATAAATCAGAAACTTGACTGGTGCATTACGACTATAACAACAGCCTAATTAACAGAAAAGTCTAATTACCTGCCTCCAGGCAACATTTAACTTTCTTCAGTTTAAGTTTTAATTTCGCGTTTAAAGTTGTTTAATCACATGCCTGGATGAGTTTTATTCCAAAGTTTACATTTTCCAGGTACAGAACGGAACGAGATACTTAAAATGGCAAATTTTTAAGGTGGCAAAAGGCTCCCTGCTGCTAATAATACAAAACTTTGTCTGTGTCTGAGAAATTTACGATTATTTTATGGTGATTCTGATTTGTAATGTGATTAGGGTCTTTGTAGGGGATTTCTTTGTTCAGAAGGATTAAGGTTTTGAATTTCGTTTTATTTGCAAAGTAACATTCTGTGAAATGATTATGAAAGATAATTATCCATCACGGTTTAATCCATGATTTAAAAAAATAGTTATAGTTTTTCATACAGTAGTTATATGATGTGTATTCAGTTGATTATAATAAACCACGATGCTAATTCTATATCAACTTGAGATAATTCTAATAATAGACAGTTTCATAGAAGCAAAATTATCAACTAGTCGTAAAACGAACGTACAGAACATACATTTGATAAACAGCCATAAAAGTAATCCTAAGAAAAAGTATTTTAAATTTTGGAAACAAGGGAATTTGGGGGGTTTATATTCAGTCTGGTGAGTAATGTTTGGATTTACAACCGAAAATGAAAACACAAGGATTTGCATATTATAAAACTGTTCTCTCATTTTCTCTGGAGCCTTGTCAAACAATCAATAATAAGTGTTCAGTTTCATTATTTGCTCCAAACGTGTTTTATGTATTTAGCAGTGATTTATTACATTTAAACTGGATCGCTTTAAGCAAATATTTGTTTAATTTATTGGATGGCTATAGAAAAACCCCATATAGACAGTTGTTATTAGCTTTTAGGGCTCCAGGCTGTTCATTCTAATAATTCTTCAATATTTAAACATTATCCTGAACCTAATTTTCAGGGTATTTTCTCAAAAGGCCGATAAAAGTACATTATTTAGAAGTCAAAAATGTAAGCTTCTCATCAGAAAACCAGAAGTCTTTTCTTTTATATCCTGAAAAAAAACCTTTTTTTATTAAAGTTAACAATTCTCCTTAAGGTAGAGCAAAAGCCCTGATTAAACTCATTTTGTATTAAGGTAAAAGCATTCATTATGTATTGCTGGAATGTTCTCAATCAAGTGATTGCCCTCCAAAGAAAAAGGTCAATTTTACGTCACGAAAAAGTAGAGCCCTAGAGGTTTGAGAATGATGAATGGCCAGAGAAGTGTCGCTTTCCTTAGAGCCAATTTGAACGCCTTAAACATTAAATAAAAATCATATAACGGAGATATCCATGTTTTCCAGAAACGGAATAAAGGACGCCAATCAAAAAAGACGCTCGATATTTATGATGTTTGCCTCCGGAGTCCCGAAACTATAGGTCGTAAGTGACTTTGTGTCCGTTCAGCTGGTAAAAGTTTCCTTTGATATGGGAACCGAAAAATTGCACGATATAAAATAACGTTACGGAGTACTGAATGTAAATTTCCTGGCTAGTTTTTCTGTAAAGTGAAGCATTTAGAATATTTATGAAATATAAATAGAGCTCAAACTTTGCTTTTGAATAAAATTACTTTAAAATTGTCCACAACAACACACCAAGTTATAAAGCATTTTATTTTAAAATTGTAGCAATTATGTATTACAGATTCATGATGTGATCAGAAGGCTCTGAATATATTTCTCTCTTGGTTTAATTTGGTTTTTCTTAGCCCTTTACTGAATTTTGTTAGTTACTTAGTAGCTATCGAATTTAAACCAGTCACATGTTGGTCAAAAAAAAAGCAGCAATCTGAAAACTGCACATACTACGACTGTGACAACTGACAAAGAGGATTCAACAGGAATTAAAGCTATAAAACACAGTTTGTAAAGAGTGTATTTGAGAGCTTTATTAACTGAATTTTGACAGTTGATACGGTAGCCCCTAGCTGAATATTATTTTTTGAGGAAAACATGAATTAATGGAGTAATTATCTTGACAAAAGTGAATTTCTGTATGGTTCAATCTATACAAATGTGTTTACTCTTTAATGCAATATAGTATTTAAATGTATCAAGATTTTAATTTTAAATATTTAGAAAGAGTTCCAGTGACTTAGGTCACCTAAGTCATGTTTCCTTAACCACGTCTTTACTACTCAACCTAGAGGATTAAAATTTTTTAGTGAGGTTATTTTACAATGTTGCCATCTCACACTAAAAAAATTAACACTCTGGTATGGGTGGAAAACAAGAATATTTTGAATTTGACTTATGAAAGAGTTCCAGTGACTTAAGTCCTTGAGGTAATCTTTCCTCAACTATTGTCTTACTACTCTATCTAGGGAATTTGTAGTAAGGATACCCCACAGGGTTGCCAAGTCACTCTAAAAAAATGGACAGTCTCACTAGTATGGGTGACAAAGATTTTTTTTAAAGTGACTTATGAGAAACGTACTTAGAGAAAGTTACTACTCAACTTAGGATGAAATTTTTAGTGAGGATACCATACAGTGTTGCCAACTCACCTTAAAAAAATGAGTAGTCTTACTGGTTAAAAAACCGGATTCTAAAGTGACTCGTAAAAGTGTTCAAGTGACTTAGGTTATCATCCCTCAATACTACTCAACTTAGAAGGATGAAATTTTTAGTGAGGACATCATACAGTGCTGCCAACTCACCCTTGATAAATGGATAAATACAGAAATATTTTTAATCCGGTATAAACAAACTAACAAACATAGATCTTCTGCTGAAGGTTTATTAACGACTAGCCATGAAAGCCTAGTAACTAAACAGAAATTCCAGTTCTCTTGTTGTTAACATCCTTTACTTTATCTATAATAGAATAAATCTTCGAACAATAGAGGATCGATTGAGACTACCCGTTCCAGACAAAGCGGTTTTTCGTAAACCTGGAAAATCCATCTGAATCTACTTCAAAGTTCATCGCAAAAAGTATATGAATGGAAAGGCGTCTCGAGCCAATTACCGAACAAAACAGCGTCTTCCTTGTGTATTTGCATTAAAATGCGGTTTTCTAAAATATTACCGAAATAAGTTAGGACGTGTTCAACATGGAAATTGTCCTATCCGTCTTCTAGTAAAAATGGGTAAGTATATTAGGTTTTATAACCGTAATACACCCTATACATTATGCCAATACAGTGGGAACATGAATATTACTGAGTTAACAAACCCTGACTGCCAACATAGGATAATTAACTGCCATGTGGAATTGCCTCGTCCTGAGGAGGCAATATTGGCACTAACTGGGTCCTGTTTGTTGTTGTTATTATTCCGGCCGATACGTGAACACAGCAGGCCTCCTAGGGCACCTCGATTTGCCCCCCATATTTGAAGTTATTGTCCACCAAACAGAAGGTTTACACGGTTTGTGCTTTCAGTTTGAATTATTACTGTTGGACCACATGGATTCCAGTTATGCCCAAAAGTGAGTACATCACAATTTATAACTTAATTAGTTAATTAGAGGAATTAACACACTAATCGATTACTTACTCATCATATTAATCAGCATTCTAAAATGGATTTCACTTTGAGTAAATCACGCCCACATAAATTGTATGCGTAACAAGAACAAGGATTTTGCATGCAGCTGTCTGGATCCGATATTAAGCCGTAACATTACCGTATTGCCGCTAATTAATAACCGGGACTGTTCGATACTCGAGGATCTGTCACTAACATTTGATGGATGCCTATAGCTGAATTTCATGTTGGACGCCATTTTTTACTCTGTAACAGCACCAGCGCAAAATTATAAATTAGCTACTATGGCATAGAAAATATAAAGAACAAAAATGACGGTTTTAAATTTATAAGGACCGGATTTGCGTATATTCGGTGCAGGGACCTCAGTTTGCGTTAATCGTATTTTACGAGGCATTTGAGACTGGGGCAAAACGGCCGGAACTGCAATATTTGCCTCCCTCCGATTTGGAAACTGCGTAAATCATACTCAATTTGCCGTTTTAGCAAACTTTTATCTACTTAACTTACTCCCATGTTTTAATAATGGTCGTATCGTTATTGACTGTGCGCCGTTCTTACAGTATAAACGTGCCACTAAAATTTATTACCACACGCAAATTCCCTTCGTAGATATTATAATTAAATAGATAATGTAAAGTTTGTATTTTTGGTTCAAACAAAAAATTAAATTACAATACACCCACGTACTTGTCACCTTGTCACACAAAAATTTCTAATTACGCTTTAAGCTTTGAGCTTAGATGTAGATTATATTAACTCCTAAATAATATTCAACTTTCTCACATAAATTGCAATCTTGAAACATCACCTTAATTAATTCATGTTTATTAAAGATGTTCATTATTAAGTTTAAATGAAACGAATTTTCTGTTCCTTCTACCATACTTACTTACCTTTTATTTTGAATGCTTGTGATTCAATCGACAAAATAACCGACCAATTAAAAGTTATCTTATAGAAATCAAACCTCATTAAAACTTTTCGTACTTTACGAGTTTGGCTTGTTTGCGTTTTCTCGCGCAATGCAATGCCGAATAAAAATCATAAATAAGTCCTAATAAGAGGATTTCACAACTTATTTAAACCACAAGTTTTCCATCCATTTTCGCATTATTTCACCCTTTCAGCGTTGTAAATTTCGCAAATATATTAGGATGTCACATCTGGTCTTAATGTGTTAATATTGCTTACAGTTTAAGGAGAAGGGTTAAATGCCACCACATGTGTGACATATTTTTATAAGATACTTCACCAGGCAAAGTAAATATATTCTCTCAGGAATTTCTAATAAAGGTTTCAGGGCTAAGAAAGTCTATCTAAGGTTTGCAGATGCAATTTAAGATAAGCTGATTACGAAAAATTTCAATGGTATGTAAATTTGGAAAATTGTGAAGCGGCAGCGAGGCGAAAAGCACTTACCTAGAGATTTTTGATTAAGCGGCGGAGTTGAGAACCCCGGTGGGTTCCCGTAGAACAATTACCGAAATTACGAGTTTTAATAGACTTTTCATTATAGTTTTAATATTTAAATTTTTAATAAGCATGCAAATGCAAAATGTTTTTTAACAGGTAAACTTCCTAACAAGATTATTATGATACCTAAAAGGTCGCAAGTTAAATAATTTGTGTTTATGTACTTAACACATTTGATGTCCCCAAATATTAATTATCGTGAAAATAGTTTGCGTAATTTACATTTGATTTTCGTAGCGTCAAATGTTTGGTTGAGCATGTAATTTGATTTGTATATGGACAGTTTTCCCGTTATATGGACAGTTTTGGTTAAAATTTGATGGAAACATCACATTACACAGAAAGACACAATTACAAAAAGAATTTTTAAAGAGTCTAAAACGTGAAAAGGTTGACTCAGTTACTATTAACTCGTATTTCACTTACCTAGTTTCTTCCTAGACTCTTTCGGAATGCACTTTGTAACAACCATGGAAAAATTGGTTGACTGGAAAGTTTAATAATGAAAATTCGCTTTATGTTGTAGTAATCCTTTGAATTTCTGGACTTTTATTTAAATTTAAGATTTACAGTAGTATTATTAGATTTACAGTGTTAATTTTGGACCAGTGTAAATTAGCAAAAGTGTAAGATTTTTACGGAATAGACATGTGTAAATTATCCAGATATTGCTGAAAACTATGAAAGTGATGAAGGCGGCGAGTTTTAAAAATATATATAAAACAAAAAACAGTATGATAATTAAGAGCGCTTAAGCAAAACTCTAATACTCACTATCGGGACTATAACATGATTGATAAAACCAAATGGAAAAAGAATTAAATTTGAAATTAACTTTCTGCCAGTTATCACTGCGTTTATCCAGTTCTAAGAAGGTGTAAACCTATTCCACTAGGTGCAGAAAGTCATTCTCAGCATTTTTGCTCGTGAAAATTTTCCGTAACTCTAAGCGTTTCCGAGATAGTCACATTTTTCATTTCTTTTATAAATTGCATCAAAATTTAGAAAAATACTTATTACCGCAATTTTTGGGGATTCGATGACTGTCAAAAGCTCAAAATGTTTGTCTTGCACTGCTCTTTCAACTCGTGCTAACGCCAACACGATTGCACATATATAGGGTGTTTAAAAAACAAAAAAACCAACAGTTAAATTTTAAACTAACTAAGTAAGTATAAACCTAGTCCATTGGACACAAAAGGTCGTTCTAGAATATTTTTGGTTTGATCATATTTGTTGTATCTTTTTAATGCTTGCATTCCTGTTAAATTGCTCAATAAATTATGGAACAAATCAGAAATTGTTTTACATAGTTTTGAATCCCAGAATTATATGTAAAAATGACATATTAATCATTTTTGTGTCTTCACAGTTATCATCATTTTGTAAACAATTTATGATTTCAAGCAAATTCGTCTACTTTTTTGAAACATTCTGTAATCCAACAAAACTCCGGTGAGAATCATTCTTTGCCCTTAACACGTTGTAAAAACCTTTTCTACCTCGTTCATTAATCTCCGGGGTTTGGAGACAACGCGAAAAAAACTGTTTTTATTTCGCTCGTTTTAGAGCTACGGCAAAACAATAGATAAATCGGGACGCATCTGTTAGTAATGTATTTCCGGAATAATGGCAGAAGCTCGCTGACCCTTTAGCCTGGGACGCGCTCAATCGATCGCGACTCCGTCAGTTTTTTTCACTAAAAGACAAACTTAACAGTCGCAACTTCAATTTAAAGGGCCAAAGATAAATAAGCATGACAAAGATTGTGTCGAAACGAGACTTAATTAGCTTGCTGGAACAATGTGAGCTGCTAATGAACAACTTTCTAACAGACAATGAAAGCCGGGAATTTAAAGGTAAAAAACTGAATCTAATGTGATTCCAAAAAACTGTTGAGAAACTACATTTTGTTGCTAAATCCTAAAACTTCTTTATCTTGAAGATACAAGAATGATCATTGTGAAAACTAGGTCAAAGTCGTTTCCACAGCCTGAGGGTATAAAGTAAATTTGGCAAATAAGCTTAAAGTTGATGGCATGAGCCACTATGTGCGTTTTGGTTAATGTTTTCGTCATTGTGACTGTTCACTTTTATGGACGGCAAGAGGGACATTTTGATTTAAATTATGGACCGTTGGGGTGTATGTATTCGAAATATTTTAGGAGAGGCGTGCTAGCCTCTTGGGAGAAAGCCTTAAATATGTAAGAAGTTTCAAACCGTTAAATGTTAAACAAAATAGGTTGGATGTTTAAAATGTTCCACGTATAACATTATAATTAATGACTGACTGTTAGAGTGATGAGAAAGACGAATTTTTTTAACAGTCTGTAAAATATTATGTTTTAAGTTAGAAATTAACACGTCAAATTCCCTTTCTAGCAAACCAAACAAAAAATAATTAGGACTGCCATTTGACTAGTTTGGTATTTTATTTATAATTTTGTTATTAAAGTGATGAAGGCTGCAAATTTTCTAACAATTGTGGCAGGAACTTTTTTTTTTGGCTTGAATAAAAACAAAAAAAAATTTGCAGATGTATAATAGGGTATTAACACAAACAAGTAGGACCTATCGACGATATAATAAGTATAATAAAATATATATATATATGTCTGTTCATTATGTTTTAAGCGATACATTATAATGGTAGTACATCTAAGCCTTCACAATGTTGCCAAATCTCAGAACGCTATTTCAGTGTGTTTCAAAGCCGCTTCTTTGAAACCCGGTATTTCATGCCCAATCAGAAAGCAGGGTTTTTGTCCTGTATGGGAAGATGAGGTCGCCATTTTCTTGAGTGAACATTCCATTGCTCTCTGCTTTACCAGAACGTGTTATTTTGTTAGTTTTCGGATATTTTATCCAATTACCCTTCAAGGGGATTTAAAATTAAAATTAACAATCACCTGGTACTGCGAGACGCCCTGAAGAATAGGCTTATCGCTCTGTTAGCCCTGGAAACCCAGTTTCTTCAGCAGGAATCGGTTGGCTTCAGCCACGTTTTAGTTTTTTGTGCAGATCTGTTATGGTGAGTTTTCTATAGCAGTATATTAATTTTCTGAGTGGCACTGTGTAACTTACTTTGGTCTTTTGAAGATCTGAGGGAGTCGACTCCTACCCTGTTGTGTAACAGCCAGTTATACCCCCTGGAATGGTCGTACAAATCCAGTAGAGGTTGACCCGACCTGCACCATATTACGCCAAAAGTCTGACATCTTTGCGACCTTGCAATCATTTTCGCCAGCAGTACTCCAAGCATCCATTTGTAGAGATCTTCAGATGAAATAGAACTTCAAGAACCTTCGAAGACACCAGGTTCAAGCCTGTGTACTAAGGCCAGTTTACTCCAAATCTTTATTTTTATTTTCTTCACTGTTTTCACAAACAAACCACTAAACTCAGATTCAAAGAAACACATAACAAAGCTTCCCTTTATTAAAGTTTTGCTCACACTTAAAACTTTAAATCACTTTGATACTTCCGATCGGCGAAACATAACAAAGGTTGGTTTATCTTCTAATAGCAATTACATAAATGTGAACTATAGTCGACTATAGGGTGATACCATTTGTCAATTATAATTATACGCTATCTCAACGTTTTAACACCGAATAATGATTTACCTGCTATTTACATTATTATAAACTACTCATCTATTGAACTGTAATAACAACATGGTATGTTGAGCAAACCCAGTAAAGAGATTTCATAAAGGGAAAATTAATTTGTGTTTATTTAGTGTTCACTAGTTGCGTTGATACCCGTTCGTAAGATATTTTCTTTTCATTTATTTTCGCAGTTTCCTCATCATCAAAACTGCGTGGCGCCCATTTTAAATTTCTTTTTTTTCTTTCTTTAATTATTATTGAAAAGCAAATACAGTCATTTTAGAAAATTGCCTTCGAACCCATAGTGCTCACCAGATGAAAAGCTGCCGTTTGCATTCCTTATTATTTTAGGCAAAATAAGGTTACACAATGTGTAATATTTTAAATTAATCCCTCTGGCTTCTTTTACTGAAAACATTGATCAAACCTTCTAATACAGGTTAGTGGAGTTCATTACAGTGCAATACCAAACTTCGGGACGAATTCACTTTTGGATTTGTTGGAAACTTCCCCGGCACACAATTCCCGGTGCCATGCCGTGCACACAAAACATACCCCAAAAAGTTTACTAAACGTTACCTAAAGGGCTGTTTAGTTCGTTTTCTGATTGTACTTCGCTGCCAAACAAAATTTACGAGCAACGTTATTTAAACTGCTCACACTTAAAATTCCTCACCTGCATTTTCGGCGAGTTTCCTTTCAACGGAAAACGTAATTCCTTCACGTTCCAGTTTCCGCACTGGTTCGGTTCGTGCTTAACCTCGAATCTGCAGCAGAAAAATGTCGGTTAATTAGACAAAGAAATTTCGCGAGGAAAGACGAAAAAAGTTAATGATGCAAGGGATCTTGAAAGGCGATTGCGTGACTTGAACCTGAAAATTTATTAACGCTATTTTAGGTAGTGCCGACACATTTTTTTTGGTGTTTTTTGAGGGAAAGCGTGTTGCAGTGCATTTTCTGGATGAAATTTCATTATCCAAACTGTTCATCAACAAGGCTAGTGCATAAATAACCGGTGACGGGAGAATGAACGACCTGCTGTACGCTTTACGAGTAATAACATGCCATAACTTTGATGAAATTGCTAGTTTGTTTTCAAATAATATTTTGTTCCAGATTTTTAATTACTTTTATAAAACAACACTCACTAATCTTTAATTTTGCATTCACGGTGTTTTTAGTACAAATAATTTGACAACAGGCGGGTCCAGTTTTAAGTGTCAATAATTCACCACTTGATAGCCAATCAAAAATTAAGTTGACTTGCATTGTGTCATTTTTCTGAAAAACGTTTCCTAAGGAAGATACAGTCTCCAAATATCAATTTAAAAAATCGTTTTATATTTTGAAACTGAACATCCAAGACTTGTGAAAGTCCAAATTTGTACTGAATAGTCTAAAAACTTTTTTACTACTAGGAATGGTCTTATGATTCGCTTTCTCAGACTGCCATCCTGGTTGAGTGTCTGAAACTGGCATTCAAGAACTAAAAAAGTCCGGAAATCAAGACAAAGATTGTATTGTGCATGAAACTCATTTTTTACTACTAAAAATAATATAAAAGTTGACTTTTAATGCTAGAACTGACTTTACTAGGACTAAAGAGAGTCCAAAAGTATATTTTCAAGACTTTAATTGGTGTACAACTCAATTTTCTGGACTGGAAGTCTAGAAGTAAATTAAATTTTCGGACTATTTTATTTCTAAAAATTAGTTCTCAAGACTATTATTGTAGCATTTGGTACCAACATTTTTTACTTTTATTACTGAAGAAACTTGACTTTTGAAAATAGTCTTAAACTCGATTTTTCAGTCTTAAAAAGCACTAAAAACAGGCTGAATTTCTTAGAGATGCTACAATTTATTGCACCTATGAGTGTAGAAGCCAATTTAATAGTGAAGAAGCTTGAAATAACATTTTCAAAATTATGGTCAGTGGACAAACTGGCTTTTAGGCCTGATAAGTCAAAAACTTTGTAAAGATAGTCTTGAAACTCGATTTGAGGCACTGAAAACAGCCTTAAAACACTAAAAACAGTCTAGTTTATTAAGAAATACCCGAATTTTTAGCACTGAGGTGTCTAGAAGTCGATATAATAGTGACAAAGCTTGGAATGCCATTTTAAGTCTATGAAGAATGTAAAAATTGTTTTTTAAGTTTGCTATGTCAATAACTTGGTGAAACTCGATTTTCCAAGCTGAAAGCAGTTTTGAAGCACTAAAAATAGTCCAGAATTCGAAGAAAATGAAAACCAAAGTAAAAAGCACGAAAAGTTCGTTTTCAAGACAATTTTTATGAATCTAATGTCAATGTCCTGCATCTAAGACTATTTTCAAGACTAAAATATTGAAATTTGTCTTCAAATTATGAAAACTTACTTCAAATGCAAATTTTAAGCTTCTGATTTCACTTTTCATTAGTTCAGTCACATTTTGGGGTTCAAGTAAATTTTTAAGGTTTAAATGTATGAATTTGCTGTAACAAATTCTTGAAAAAGTAGTTTTTATGGCTACAAGTCAATTTTCAGTATTAAAGTCTCTCGATTTGCATGAAAACTGGTTACAAACACAATTTTTAAGCTTCTGAAATTGTTATCTTTTCTAATTCAATTTTCAAAACTAAAGTCTTTTTGTTTGTCTGGAAACTATGAAAACTGGCTACAATAATATTTTTTAAACTTCTTAAGTGAATTTTCCGTTTCCAAGACAATTTTTAAGTTGGGTTGGGTTAGTTTTGGTTCTTTGACCGTAATAACGTGTAATAAAGTGCTTGTTCCAAATTTGATCAATATTGCTCCAACGGTCTGACAGTTATGACAAAAAAAACGATTTTTTAAACAGAAATTTGAAGGACTGTATTTTCCTTAGGAAGCACTTTTCAGGAAAATGACATAATGAATGTCAACTTAATTTTTAATTGGCTATGGATTGGTGAATTATTGACATTTAAAACTGGACCACTCTGTATATTTAAACAAAAAAAAACATTTCTTCCAGTCTTTCTACTATTCCTTCTATTGCTGTAATCACGTGTATCATACTCTCTTAAGTTTTTTTGAATTTTATATGGTTAGTTTGACCTTTCTCAACCTAATTGCTTTATACTACTATCGAGAAAACATTAATTCGGAAAAACGGCTCGTCCAAACTGAATTAATGTATTTTGTTTCATTTTATGGCCCTGATAAAACATTACGTGCTTACGACCGAAAGAAGCTGCCAAATTTATGGATGGTTTTTTGCTTGTTGACCATTTGTCTATCTTTTTTTCCCCTTTCATGATTGGGATTGAGTTACAGCACCATAAACATTGGTTCCCTTTTATGAACGCATTACCGCTTTGATTCGTGGAAGGGTTTTAGGAAATAAGACAGTAACTGTAGGTAAATTTGCCCTGAGGCACGTATTTGAGCTATCAATTAAACGGACCAAACTATGCACCTTGACGTTCTCAGATATTCTCGAAACTTGGTAAAGGCTCAGATTCTTACCGGTGCCGAAATTGCGTCCGGTATTAAAGCGGTCCCAAAGTTTCCTCTATATTCGGAAATTCATGCAGTTTACTGTGTAATTTAAATCAGTACTCATTTTCCTTTCAGAAAACACATATGTTTAGGGTAAAAATCGCGATTACATCATAAATTCTCCACGTTATCTGACGTCTAAATATTGAAACGACGCTCCAGAAAATCGTAAAAAGGAATATGGTTATCTCGTTAGGGAGTCTCTATATCTGTCTGATTTCTCAACCCGTTCTCGAACACCTTCTCATTTGAATGTGTCATCCCCAAAGCGCATCCGGAATGTCTGGATCGAATTTTCATATAAATGTATTTCGTGTGATAAATTGGGCGCTTTCTGCTGTTTCACAATCGCAAGCTTAACCTAATTTGAGTGAACTAAAATATCAGTTTTGCAAAAATGTTGTTACAATTGAAACTAGTTTGAAACAAATTCTTTAATTTGCCATAATTAAATCAATGTAAAATATTCTCCAAAATCACCTGATTTAGCTTCACTAGATACTTTTTTTTAGGTGGTGTGAAACCTTTAATTGAACAACTCAATTCGTCCAGTTTAAGTGTCTGGGACCGCTAAAAAGCGGTAATTAACAGTTAAATCTTAGCGCTGCCTAGCGACCTTTATCGTTATCGTCCTGCAGGCGCAAAAATCAGCAGCGCCACTTGGAGATCCGTCGACGCCGCCAGTCTCAGGACGCGCGTAGTGCGAACGGTTTATCCTGGTGCTGCCTACGGTGCCGATCGATCCTGACGTCTTCGTAGACAGTTTTCAATTTTTTTTTGGCGGGAAGTTTATGCGGTTTTTTTTCTCCATTTTTGTTGGAACTGTACTGAGGCAATTTGAAATTTTGAGGTAGTGACATTCGTGGTGGTTGATTCAGTTAGTGACACCCTAGTGAATGGTTTCGCGTGTTGGAAAAAATGATTTGAGGTCAGTACATTTTGTTTGTTTTCAAAATAGTGAATGGACATACACACAAAAAATTATTATTGCAACAAAAAACAGTATAATAATAATTAAAAATGCAAAATGCAAATTAAAAACTAAAATAGTAGTTTGGCCTGCAAGGATATTAAAAAAATTCCTATTCAAACTATTG
Organism: Ips typographus; assembly: GCF_016097725.1. Taxonomy (NCBI): domain Eukaryota; kingdom Metazoa; phylum Arthropoda; class Insecta; order Coleoptera; family Curculionidae; genus Ips; species Ips typographus. The sequence goes on along the minus strand of NC_138425.1, from coordinate 11,887,624 downwards.
TATTACAATAGCAGCTTAGATTGCCTAATTATGTAAATTTACGATAATCAATATCATATTTGTAACAAACAGGAAGAATTCCTGAATAAATTTAGTGCGGTTAGAATGAATGATGGCTAAGAATGGTCCAAAACGTACGATGAAACTTAATTTTAGTACTTACTATGGCACAATAAATAATTAAGAATTTAGAACGTTAAAACAATTTGCACTAAATTTCCAAACTAAAATTTCTTCAATTTTATGTGTATTATGCTTTTCTATTGGTTTAAAGTTTAATAACTCTATAAAAGGTGATTCTAAATCAGTCAAAAGCAATTTTTTTATTTGAAGGCCCTGTATTGCTTAATATCTTCAGTAAATCTAGATGAGAAAAGAAAATGTTGTTATTAATACCCTTAGCACATAAATTACTAATTTTCTTTTTAAAGCAAGCTGTATTTTCAGTTAATTTGCATTTTTTTAAGAAGCGGTAATGTCCTAGCTATTTTCTCTCATTATGGTTGTATTCTTTTTAAGCGTACAAAGCGTAGAAGATTATAGCGTTTTTCATTATTCCAGCTTTTTGTACTTTTATCTAATTTCATATGTCTGTATTAAGAAAATTATAACAATCTAACAAGTCGTTTTAATATTACATCAACTTTGCTAACATGTGGCTTACTTCACTGATATAGGAAAACCTTTGTTAATGTTAATATTTTAAATAAATTGTATATGCCATATTTCAGTTGACCTACAAAAGTATTATAATTCACCTTAGTAATTCCTGACTATATCATTTTTTTTAGTACACTTTAATCAACTTTAAGACTGTTTGTTTCAAAATGCTAGTACATAAACTGATTGAATTCGAATAACAATAGCAGAATTAAGTATCATCTTTCCATGTTTACCGATAAAACGCGTGTTTACCCTGTAGTACCGCTAACCGCTGACAGTGATCCTTAGCTAATGATGATTTTCTATTATGAAAACAAACAGCTCGATTAAAATCTATTTGGAGAACGGTTAACATCGAAAAGTGATGAAGTCCTAACGCTATGTTTACACTACACGTCCACTACTTTGATTTATACCAGATTATTGTAGAAAATTCGCTTTTTCAATTAACTAGAACTACTCGTATTTACGTACTTTATCAATTTTTCTGTGCTGCAAAAACACTGTTGATATCGTGGGTCGTTAAAAGCGAGTAATTTTTTTCTAAACAATTCTATAGGCTATTATATTGGTTTTCTATGTTAAACATTCAAGGAAAAGTCATAAAACGTATTTTCTTTTATAACTCATTTGATAAAAAAATACCAAATGAGCTATATCAGTGAGTAATTAGTTTTGTCATGCATATATTCCACTTGATTAACTATAGGCGATAATTAAATATTGAAAATTTTGTAATAAATAAAAGCATCATATTCGGTGACCGTTATTTGTTTTAGCGATAAATTTTAAAGCGTTATTGTGCTTTGTTTGGTACTGTACCGGTTTAATCTACCTTGACGTTTGTTCATCAGCGCAAAAATTAATATTGACCACTCAAACCACGTGGAAATGTAACTTTCCGGTTTAGCTGCGTTCAATAATGAATTTCGAGGGTTAAATAAAATGTTACATCAATTCCAATGGTGCAGAAATCCCTGTGCATCATACCAAAACACTGACAGTCAAATCTACGCTTTTTTCCGAATTTAAATTTCAAAACACCCTTGTTTCCGTTCCGCTTTTCCTTCTGCCAGCAAAAACGCAAATCTCTATTTTCCTATCGCTTCAATACTTTCCCCCCGACTTTTGAGTAAATATTTACAAGAACAACCAGGCTAAACTTATTAAAATGTAGTAGACCTTCACTATGTAGCAGTATCACTACCTCAACAGTTGAGTTTATTGATTGCAATACGCGGATTTTAATTCTGTCACGTACGTGTGAAATTTTAAATAAACTGCAATACCGGCATGTTCTCTGTAATCTGGATTGAAAGTAGTGCATCGCATTTATGCTGGCATTGTAGCACTGAAAAGTAAATTGTGGTTTTTTTTAACCAAAAAATCTCACATCTCACAACAAAATGCAACATAGTCAGATTGAATAATCCAAATAAAATATCAAAACAACGTCCTGTATATTACAAATTTAATAACTAATTACAAATTTTAAAACAAATTAATTTTTTAATAAAAATTTAGGTGTAAATTAATTAACGAGCCAGTTCCAGTAATTAAGTACAAAGTAATCAAAAAATGTATCGGTTTTTATTGTTCTCCAAAGTTTAGATTCAGTTGCAATATCAGTCAATTTGAACATTGTTCATATTGGTTCATTAAAACTTAAAATGTAATTTAATTAAAATTAAATAATTTTGTTTTAGGTTTTGCTGCTGTAAATTTGATAAACTCGTTTCAAAATCGCGGTTTAATTATTACTCTCATGTTGTGTGCACTGTTTCAGATTAACAACCATATCCAAAGCGAAATATTCCAATTTATAGTAAAATGCGAGCAGCAAAATTAAGCTGTTTCAATGCACAAAAATGAATGGCTCTTAGCGAATGTTTGCAAAAGTAATAATATTCTGCATAGTGCCATATAGCGCTGATTTGGATGTGGAAATGAAAATTAATATTTGTTAATACTACCAAAATTGCGCAAGAAATTTGAATATGATGTGCTTCAATGCTGTTTTATGTACTCGTTGACTAGAACGCAACACAAAATTTGAAATAAAGGACTCCCAACGTTTGAGACAATATTTGAAACAAGGGATTGTAATTGGTAATGCAGCTTGTAGATGGTAGATTTAGTGGTAAATTTTACCCTTCACCTGTGTATAAATATGCCATTTACTGTGCATTGGAACCCTTATGAAGCAAATAATGTAATTTTTCCAATTTTTGAAAGGTTCAAAGTGGTTATATTACCTAATTTAAGGTCCTTTGGTGTAAATATACCTTTGCTGTGCATTGAAACCCTTATGAAGCAAAATAAAAGTCGACCAAAATTGCACTTTTGACCAAAAATGTAATTTCTTCAATTTTTGAAAGGTTGGAACTTTTTTATTTGAACTCTAATCAATTTCGCTAAATCGCAATTAGAAAAAGGATTAAAAATACTATAAATTGATCCAAAACCGCCTCTCTAGCTCTTCATGTTACCGAGTTACTATCTCAAAAAGTAGTTAAAAAAGACCCCTAATACTCCCCCATTCATTAAATTCTTATAAAAAATGGAAATTTTTAAATTTCTTTTTTTGCGTTTATATCACCTAATTTAAGGTTCTTTGGTATAAATATGCCCTTTGCTGTACATTGGAACTCTTATGAAGCAAAATAAAAATTTGCCAAAATTGCACTTTTTACCAAAAATTTCATTTTTTCAATTTGTAACTTTTTTATTTAAACTCCTATCGATTTCACTAAACCACCATTAGAAAGAGACTAAAAAGAAGGTACTACAAAATAAGTTAAAGCTCGCCTCTCTAGCTGTTACCGAGATATTTAATTTCTAAAAATTTGTTACAAACACATCTAATACCCCCATTCTTTGAATTTTCATGTTTTAAAATTGTTATCAATGATTATGATGAATGTGATTCTCATACTTTTTATGCGAAGTGTACATGTGCAGCATTTGCTTAAATCTCGACACAGTGATTGGTCAAAAAAAGCAGCTTTCAGCCTGCTGCTTTTTTTGACCATTCACAAGCGCGCAACTACCGCACATGTAAACTTTGAGGGCGTACATGTATTTTAATTTTAGCCCAATACTACAAATTAAATTTCTGACATTCCTACATTGCCTCCAGATTAAAACAGGTGTTAGAGAATGTTGAAAATTTTCATTAAATTTAGTGTAACCTTTCTCACACAGCTCTATTTACTGTAGCACGTTTACCGCACTCCTTGACAGACCGGTTCCATCGGGTAATTAACATTCGCGAGGTCCGGAAAAGGCATTCAAATTCTTGACGTTTCCATTTGGACAGCTCGTTTCACGCTACGCTAAATATTTCCATCTCGAGTGGGCCGTCGACGGCAAAGTGGTCGCATTATATGGTCAAACACACCCATTTCCGAAACGTCGTACTGTTTATTATCCACGGAAAATTCGGCAACGTTGCGGAGAATCGCGCGAAAAAAAAAAACTATGTCACATTTTCGAGAGGTGCCAAAGTCACATTGCGATATTTATAAGAACTTGGCAAACGAATCCGGTCTTTTTATAAAATGATATTTATATCGGCCAGTATCTTCTATAGGTTGAGATTTTTGAGGTATTTTTGTAGCGTTTTTGTTGAAATTTTGTCAACAACACGTTTGGGTGGCATAATGGCCACGGATTTATGTCGGATTTTTCAGATATAACATCAACTCGGATGTGTCGCCAAATATTGCTATTAAAAGTGAACGTTATGTTTGTTTTCTTTTCAGTTAAACGGACGGTTGAAAATACTTTGTGTCAACGTTGCCACTGCTTTTAATTAATATAGAACCAAAACACCATAAAAATTACTATTTATCTTTGTTTAAAATATAAATATATCTTTAACCTCATTACGACTGATTATCCAACCAAAATTCTAGCGGCAAATAACCAAAAAAAGAATCATGAAACAATCAAGTCTCGTTCACATGGAAAGCAATAATTGTAAATGAAGCATCCCGGATGTGTTAGTTAAGGTCACAAAAAATCGTTATTTTTATTTTATTACAGCAATTCATTGCAAATTAGCTGTGGAATATAAAATACAGCTTCACTGTCGCAAAGTTCTCTGATAATACAAGCAGTAAAATTTATTCGAGAAAACAATAATCATAACGAAACGATGTAATTGAAACTATATGACTCGTGTTAAACGTAAACAAGGTTCGTTCAAACAGTGGGCAATCAAAAATAATAAAAGGCGTTTATTTCCAATTAACAATTCAATACCAAAAAGTTCATAAAAACCTAAATTAATGGGGAATTGTTCGGTTTCACGAAAACCAAACTGCGTGCGTCGATTACCGTATTGTTTTTCCGTAATACATTTGAATTTATGAGCCATTAAAACTGGCGATATACCTTTGACATAAGTATCAGTATTTTAGTCAAGTTGATTTATGCAACTTACTCAGTTCAAAATAGTGCAAAACTAAATTTAGTGCTTTATCCAAAGTTCTAAAATTAGGTAAGTAATTTCCAGTAAGTACTTTGTAAACCAGATGATGCTAGCATGCAACATTGTATTATGTCATCAACATTATATTTCCTATTAGAAATTAATCGATTAAGGTGGAGCTAATAATGTGCATCTTTTGATAAACTTGAAAAGGGAAATTTTTTCCTTAAATTCACTTAACCAAAGTGAAAAAACTACATTTTTAAGTACACCTCAAAGATTATTTAAATTGGTCTTTATGAAGCAATTTAATCACTTTCTCACTGATTAAATTTTTTAATTCGAGATAGGAAGTGAATAATTTTATAATAAGGTCAACTGATAATTTCGAGTTTTAAATCAAACGTTATTTATACGTTATATCATTTTTCAAGGTTATTTTTAACGCCAAATCAACGATACTGAAAGCAACATTTGAAAATTTCATCCATTTTATAATTTATTAACACTAATTCGTAATGCTTAAAATATAAGTCCAGGCATGAAAGGAATTACAGAAAATTGCCATTTTCTGAAAACTAAATTCTAAAATCAAATCATTACATTTTAGTGTTAATAATAATTATAAAAACAATAATAAATTGTGGTTAATCTGTTGTTTGTACGATTATGCTAATAAACAAAGCCCGTAATCATAATATTATTGAAGTTCTAATTTAAATAGTTGTTTTAATGTTTCAATACGTTAACTTGACACTTAAATTGGTTTTATGAGTATAAACAATGTTCTTTGTGTAACTTGATGTTTATTAAAATTATACAGATTAAAGAGACCATACCAACATACCCAAAAAAATTTTTAAATCTCATATACTGAGTGTTTAAGTCATTTTTCTCAGATCATTTTTCCATAATTAGCTATAGGTCGGTTACGTCATTGGATATATAATATTGAAGCATCCAGGTGGTGTTCGATGACGTTACTGTCACTGAATTTGAGTTGAACCTTACTAAAAAAATAATATACCATAAATGCACATTCATTCAGCACTATACTGAAAACAATTAATCCTACTTATTTCTAATTGGTTTCTAATGAATATTTAAAGAGCGGAAGTTTTTAAACTATTATTTGTATTTTGGGTGTGACTGAATCACGGTTTTACCATCATTATTCCTCATATAATTAAGCAAACTTTGTTTTCTTGTTTGTGTGGTAATTTGCATCTATTTCCTGTTTGTTTACTGGATTTAACTTTGCGGCTACTCTTTTTTTAGAAGAAACTATCGATAAGTTTTTGCGTTGTGTCCTTACATTTGTCCTCGAGGACGATCGTCTATCAGGCACGTGCAGGACTTAAAAAGTAGTTTTTTACCATAGACACAAAACAAACCGTGGAACTGGAAAGAAAACACTCAACGCTAACGACCTAATATCGCGACGTCAGCGAATCCTTAAATCTCCGCCCTGAATCTCCATTTTCTTTCCGACCCTCAGTTTATATTCGGAAAAGGGCTGAATTCGGCTTGCCAGTTGGCATAAATGTCTCTCCTCTCCAATTCGGATATTTTGCCTCAAATATATCGCCTCCCTCTTCTGGATGACGCAAAGCCAGATTTAACGATGTATATTTGGCCAAAGAGGCTCTCGTACGTAGTCTTCCGCGAAAAGAATGATTTAGCTTTTATGCACTTTGGGTTCCTGCTGGAATAGTTTTATCTCGGAAATTCATCAAATCGCAAATCTCCTGGTTTATTTTCGGGTGAGTCGTGTATCACGAGCAGGATAACTTGGCGGTTTTGTTTGCTCTTCTATTGCTGTCAAGCACGTGCTATTTGCTTCAATATTTCTGGATTTCACTTGAGAGCTACTCGAGGGACATTCTCGTTGTCAAAAAAATTATGTTGACCTTTCTCGTGTTTGTCTGTCGATTTGCCATCACTCGGGACTTGTTAATCTAATTTGCTCCGTTCAGTGAAGGGTATGTTTGTTTCTTTATTTGACATGAAGCCATTTTGATACTCGATAATAAGTCAATTGTTTTTATCAAAAAAAAAAACAATACGTGCAAGGGCACCTCTCGTGTGAGCCACCCCCTGTATATACAGTTTTATCATTTTGCAATTTGCTGCATTTTGAATTTTGAAAATTACCAATGTTTACCACAAGTAAAATTGAACTTCTTACAGTAATAATATTTTAGTTTTATTAATTTTATTGTTTCACGAGCAAAATTTAATTATCTTAATAAATTAAATCTTAATGTTATCTACAGTCAAAAGTTGTCTTCCACAGAAAAATGCACTGAAAGTCATGCCAGTACAGGGTGATTGATTGAATTTTGACCACCCCCTTAACTTCCATAATTTTGATTTTAGCAAAAAACGTTAAATATAAAACTAGAAGATATTTAGGTCTACTTTATTTTTAGAAAAACAGTTATTATACAGGGTGTCCCAAATTTGAGTAACAAACCAAACTTATGTTTTTTTAAATAGAATGACCAACTTTTTTTCCGATATTTGAATTCTACGTCAAATTCTAGGCCTAATTGATGTAAAATGTCTGTATCGATATTCAACTGTTTCCGCAGCAGCGTCCTTGATTGATTGAATTTTGACCACCCTCTTAACTTCTTTAATTTTGATTTTAGCAAAAAACATTAAATACAAAACTAGTAGATATTTAGGTCTACTTTACTCTTAGATAAAGGGTTATTATACAGGGTGTCCCAAATTTAAGTAGCAAACCAAACATGTTTGTTTTAAATACAATGACCAACGTTTTAATCTATATTTTAATTCTACGTCAAATTCTAGACCTAATTGATGTAAAATGTCTGTATCGATATTCAAATGTTTCCGCAGCAGCGTCCTTGATTGATTGAATCTTAACCACCCCCTTAACCTCCGTATTTTTGATTTTAGTAAAAAAAAACCAGTTGTCGCAACAGTTTTAGATATTTGGGTATATTTTTACTCTTAGATAAACAGTTATTATACAGGCTGCCCCAAATTTGAGTAACTAAATTAACTCTTAATCACATAGTCGAGGAAACATTGTTAAAGTAACAGATGCTGCGGAAACAGTTGAATATCGATACAGACATTTTACATCAATTTCTAAAATTTGACGTAGAATGCAAATATCGGATAAAAAATTGGTCATTGTGTTTAAAAAAACATAAATTTGGTTCGTTACTAAAATTTGGGACACCCTGTATAATAACTGTTTATCTAAGAATAAAGTAGACCTAAATATCTTCTAGTTTTGTATTTAACGTTTTTTGCTAAAATCAAAATTAAGGAAGTTAAGGGGGTGATCAAAATTCAACCAATCAAGGACGCTGCTGCGGAAACAGTTGAATATCGATACAGACATTTTACATCAATTAGGCCTAGAATTTGACGTAGAATTCAAATATCGGATACAAAGTTGGTCATCGTATTTAAAAAAACATAAGTTTGGTTTATTACTCAAATTTGGGACACCCTGTATAATAACTGTTTATCTAAAAATAAAGTAGACCTAAATATCTACTGGTTTTGTATTTAACGTTTTTTGCTAAAATCAAAATTAAGAAAGTTAAGGGGGTGGTCAAAATTCAATCAATCACCCTGTACATTCAAAACCCCAAACCATCATTATTTCAGTTGCGACACCCGGTATATATTTTTTACTATATCCTGTACTGAAATTCTGAGATTTTGAGGTTTTTTATAGTTTCAAAAATAAACAGCTTGAATCATCTTATTATAGAGCAGCTATGTGTTCAAAATTTCGTTCAGGTATAGTGAACAAATTCTTATTTCAAGAGTTTTTATAGACTATTTTCAGAAGTAAAAAATGACTTCAAAAACTAGCCAGAATACTCTAGAGCCATTTTGAAAGTGCCAAAGGCCTCTAAATGCTACCGAGAACCTTCTAAAAAGTGTCAGAGGAGTCTACTCAAGTACTTTCCCAGAGTTGTTTTAAATTGTCAGAGGCCTCTAAGACTATTTTGAAAGTGTTAAGAACCTCTAAATGCTACTGAGAACCTTCTAAAAAGTGTCAGAGGTTTTTACTCAAGTGTCTTAAACTTTCCCAGAGTTGTTTTAAATTGTCAGAAGCCTCTAAGACTATTTTGAGAGTGTTAAGAACCTCTAAATGCTACTGAGAACTTTCTAAAAAGTGTCAGAGGCCTCTACTCAAGTGTCTTAAACTTTCCCTTAATTTGCGTTAGTTCTAATTAACTTTTTTTATTTTATTCCAACTAGAAATTATATAGTTTGAAATTGGATGAATAAATGTATTATATTCTATTTAATGATGAGTGTATTCTCTCGTTAAATAATGCATTAATTATTAAACAGCGTTGAATAATCCAAATTGCCCCAAATAGGTGCCATAGAGCAGCTAATAAGGCAATTTATATAGATCTATATAATTTAGCTCCAAATTTGAACGCTTTTTGTGGAACAACATAGTGTAATATTAGTTATAATTTTTGGTGTCAAAACTAATTATCAACTTTCGATTGACCGTCGCTGAAACTTTTGAATTCCCGTTCTTTCGCTAACGCAATAAATAAAAACCTGGCAACAACACAACAAAGCAAAGTTTCAGAGGAAATTGGAGAACCTATTGAGAATTTTAATGAGCATCTGAAGCCGGGTATGATGCACGTATTGCATTTCTAACCTAGTTTCTGCAGTCACTGTGTAGGAGACTTTACGTTTATTACGGCGTCATATTAGGTGTTGGAGGCGGAAAATTAAAACATCCAACTTTACGACCCCGAAAATTATTGGCGTTCATTCTGTTATTAAGCCGGCTAAACCAATATTTGTCGATCTCGATATTGATATCGACTTCATTAAAGCGTAATCTGAGATTCAGCTCTAAGGTACAATCACTTTAATCATTGTTTTCTAGACACTTTACTTATTACAATCCTTTCGGTTTTACGAATAGAAGGTTAATTTTTGTAATACATTTGAATAAAAAAAAAGTACAGGTGGATGAATGTTTATACACAAAAGTTGAAATTCAACCCTTTTTTCGTGGTCCGGAAAACAGAGTAAAGTTTAAGACAAAAAGACAAAGTCACTAAGAAAATAATTCTCCACTTAGCCTCAGTAAACATGAAGAAAAGTTTACGTGTGTAGCAAAACTGTAATATCGTTCTGCTAGACTTTTATCAGCTAATAAGAGGATGGAGAAAACCACATTTTCCAGGTCTAAGTAGTCCTCCAAGAGTTGATGGAGCGGTTAAAAGTTAACTAACGTAGTTAAAAACAGTCTTTATTGAAATGGTGGTGTGAAACATTAGCTTGTAGCGGTTGAAGGTAACTGAATAGCGCTATCGCTTTGCCAGACATCAACAATTAAACTTGATGGGGTTACAATTGAGAAAGCCTTAGGGGGAAAACCTTTTATATTTACTAACATGCTCTAGTTAAACACAATACGACTTAGGTGGGTAATAGGGAATTGTCAAAAAATGTATTGGGTTTTTTGCAAGAAAAGAGACAATAATTTTAATTTCCTTCCTTAATTTAAATTAAGAGTTGGTTTTGTGTTTGAAGAGCTTTTCATGCGCGAAAAAATTCTAATTAAAATCCGTCGTACTTGCGAAGTAAAACTTCCTCGGTTCGTCGAGATGGATTCGAGAACGTTAACTTTGAGAGACCGAGATTAAAACTGCAAATCTGCTTAAAACCGAGAACATAATTCATAATACCCATATAATATACATATATAATATTCTCTTATTAAGAAAAAGGGGTTGTCATATTAAATACAATTATAAATTGATTATATTACGAATCTGTGGCAATAATTTGTAAACACTGAAAATCAAACAAAATTAAGAAGACGCCACAGAAAAATTACCTTTTGGTCAAAGTGTGTAAGAAACGAAAACATCTATTTGCTACCTCTAAAAGTCTTTAAACTTTCCAAGAAAATTTTAATATTTGCTAGATACGTCTAAAGCTTTTTTGACGATTCCAGAACGATCTAAGTACTTTAAATACTGTTATAGAAACTACTATATCTGCTAGATGATTCTAGGAGGTTTTTAGATATTTCCAAATGTTTTCAGAATCATTTTCATGAACATAAACATTTATTTAACACGACTTACTTTAGAAATGCCAGAAACCTCTAGAATCTGAAGAATCTTTTATAAATCCCAGTTGCTTCCAGGATCATTTTTAATTTTGCCATAAACCACTAACACACTACAAGAATCTTTTCCTATTCCCAGATACCTTTAAAATCACTTTTGAAATACCATATGTATAAAGAATCATTCATTATAAAGTTATCAGAAGATTGTAAAATTATTTTTAGAATGCATTTTAAAATTAACTGTCAGAGGCCTATAAAAACTTTGAAAACATTTTAGAAAACTTTTAGCATATGCCAGACGCTTCTATAAATTATTTTAAAAATGCCAGATGACTCTAAATATCTTGTAAATCACTGAAAAATCTATTATGAATGCCAGATGTTCCTAGAATCATTTCATAACTAATTAGGAATCGTCAGAAGCATATAAACCTGACAACAACGCTTATGGTTACCAATCGAACGAAATGTCAAATCTAAAATTTGTGACGTAATCCTGATTTGGTTTGATTTTCCCTATATGTAAGTACTAGAGGGAAATGCAGCAAAAAATGTCAATACTTTTAAATAAACGTTTTCTTGCCTTTATTGTATTTCTGTCATATTGTCATACTATAAACAACCATTTTATTGTTCATTGATTAGCAATTTATTTTTGTCCTCATCAACCGTCACATCTATGTCGCTTGATAAATTACCTTCCCACTAATAACAATTGAGCGTAAATTTATCAAAACTATTGACTAATGAATTAATTCAGGTAATTACCATTATTATGATTCGCATCATTATAACGAGATGTAAAACAGCTAAATGTCATTAATGAACATCAATCATTATTCTATTAAGAGGCGACGAAGTGCTAATTCGTTCATTTGTCACGATAGAAAATTGTCATAACACAGATTATACAAATTTTATTTGACACGAGTATTGATAAACAGTACTTACTACTAAAAAATTCATAAATTATTAAGTATGGTAATAATTACATTGTTGTTTTTTGACCTAATGAAAATGTATACATAGTCGATAATGTCAATCATTAATAAACTATTAGAAAGTTGTTGAGTGAGAATTGATGGTTTTAGTATTATGTAAATTTCTTAAAAAACCATTTTTTCTTAAGTAAATACAGCTAAAACTAGAGGTAAGCAAATACCAAACCTTGGGTGTTACTTAAATACTTTTAACCGAAAAACAAATATTTGAATTGAAATGCCAGAGATAATGTTCGTAGAGTATTATTGCCCACTAATTAATACCGTTTAATTTTTTAATTTATTAGGGTCAAAAGCCTTGGTTCGCAAATAACTCTCACAGATCGACTGAATTTGCTGATAACAACGACAATTTTAGGTCGAGTTAATTCGGTTTTGCGCAAATATTTCGTACTCGAAAAACTTTTCCTTAAATTAACTTTAAAGGCAACGAATAGCCTGCGAAGGCTTCTTGAAGGGGGTTGGTTTTATGGAATAAGTGCCTTTTATGGGAGAAAGAAAAGTGGAAAATGATATTTTTGCTTTCTTTCAAGACAATATCGAATGTGGAGTTAAAACTTCAGACTTTTCCCAATGATACTTGACAGAGTACAAGCTTATCCAGATGAAATAAATAATTTGTTTTGGTGAACTATTCATTTGTCAAGCAGCAAGATGAAGGTTGCTTTTTTGACCAATCACCAAGAAATTTATGTAAATCCTGCATAAATAGCTAAAATAAATTTAACATAATTTCGTATTGTAAAAACTTGGCAAACCCAAATAACTTAGTCATATAGAATTCGATTGGATTTCCAAATTCTGACCCTAGCCAATTCATCAATTAGTCATCGAATTAAAACCCTCACGACCCGGCCAGAAAGTCCATTCTAATTATCGCCCTGGCTTTATGAAAATTTATCGTCATCACGGCAATAATTTCAACGCAATTAAAAGCAATTGTAGTTGATTGTGCAAATGCCTGCTGCTGCTTGAGTTAGAAACGTTAAGTGGGCAATTGTGAGGTTATTTGTTTGAGGTGTTGGTTGCTATTAAGCGGATTAGGAAATTATTATTAAAATAAGGAGTGAAAAACCCCAATTTGCTAATGCTATTTCAAAAAGTGTTTAAAAATGCAGTCATTTTACTCTGTTTTAATATTTAGTGGTATTAATAGGTTAAAATTGATTTTCCACACAAATAAAGGTATCACAATTAAAACTACTGAAGGATTTAAGTAACAACATCAGTAATAAAAAAGCTACGATTCGTAAAAGTTGGAAAAGTGTATCAAGAGCGCGAACTGTACCATTAAAAGGCAGTAAAATTTTTATTGTTCAATAAAATAAATTCTATTTTTGTACTGTTTGACTTTGAAAAGTGAATCTGGTTTCAGTGAAAGTGTTTCAAATTTTTGTTAAACATTGGTTTTTATTATACAGTCAATGTTTCTTTTTATTAAGGAACAGAGAAAGATATAAACGTATATTTGGCTGTTTTCCATTTACTGCAGCATTTAATGGCCGATCGTAAAAAATGCTTATTGTGGTAGATATTACTTTTATATAGCTCAATATTCACTCTAACCTTTTATTAGCTAAAAGTTTACTACAAAAGTACTTTGACAGGAAATGGTTTTCTTATGAGACACGCACACAAAACACACTTTATTTAAACTGTTCCTGCTGTTTACTGTAAACATTAGACTTTTTATATAAATATTGTAACATAATTAAACGTTTGTTCGGTAAGTGTTGCCAAAATTTAGAGTTTTTCAGTTAGTTATAAGGATGTGGAGGTGAATTTCAGTCTGGTTTTCTTTGAAGGTTTTGGATAGAAGCCAAATGTTTGTTCTATATGGTTAATCATTTAAAATTAGAGTCTATATAGTTAATTATTTGTCATTTAGGATTTGATTATCCAAACTTGGTGTGGTTATCCAAATGTAAAAATACTGTTTGTGAGTAAAGTTTTAGCAAAAAAATTCTTCTTTTTAAAACATATAATAGTATATTACATACTCAGGTGGAAAGTGTTTGATTTCTGTCGAGAGATTAGGTAGTTAGATTAGGTAAACTTTATCTCGAGACAGAAATTAAACTTTCTACCGTGGTTTGTATACTATTTACATCGAACTTTTAATAAATCATTCAGTTGAAATACTGTAAGCCCAGATATGACAAAACGCATATTGACATTCACCCGGGTAGAAAGTGACATTTACCCGGGTGGAAAGTGACATTTACCCGGGTGGAAAGTGAGTACGTAGTAAAGTTGGAAAGTACTCACTTTCCACCCGGGTGGAAAGTAAAAGCAGGTAATTTTCATCTTTCCACCTGGTTTACACATAAGAAATAATGTTATTACATACCTGGTTGAAAATAAACAAATTTTCAAATGTCACATAAAAAAATTAATGTACTTGGCAATCAACAATTGTTTGGCAACATAACTGAAATAAAGCAGTACAATCCAGTAATACAATATCAAATACTTTTTAAGGTTGTGCCAATATAAACAGAAATATCTACTCATTGTGTTACATTACTGAAAATGTCACTAAAAGATTTTAACACAAAAAATAAAAAAAATGTCTTTCTTTATCTTATTTAATTAAAATTTTGACAAAAAATGATATTTTTCCAATTTTCAAAAGGTTCAAAGTGGTTATTTCATCTAATTTAAGGTCCTTTGGTATAAATATACCCTTTTGCTGTGCATTGGATCCCTTATGAATCAATATAAAAAATTTGCCAAAATTGCACTTCTGCACAACACAAAAAAATTATTTCCTCATCTAATTTAATATCTTGGTATAAATATGTGCATTGGAATCCTTCTGGAGCAAATTGGAGCTGTTATTTCTAATTTAACTCTAGAAATAAAAATGTCTGCTACAAATTTTAAATCTTGCCCCTCTGTTTATCTAATTTGATTATTCTTTTCAGCTATTAGTACGTGAAAATTAACCTCAAACATTGCTCGAATGCAATTTATTTGAGGTTTACGCAATTTTTCAACAAATCAAATTTCTTAAGGGAATTGACACAGGCGCAAAGTTACCGTTCATATTTCCACCGAGAATTTGATTAACTCGATTCACGCAAACCGATTTATATTCCAGACAGGTGGGAAATTTGGAAGTATTTCGAGCAATTTGGGGGGCAATCGACGAACACACGAGCGTGTTCTTCCCCCAAAATAAGGTTTGTGTCTGTCTGCCATTTGGAAAAAATTCTCTTAGAACGTAATCTACTTTTCGCGTTAACGAAAACGCCTTTCATCATCCACCAAATTATAACGATGCCATTTCCCCCACAACTTATTCAATATAAGCTTTTTTTGGTGCCGAGCATTTTATTCCAGGCAATATCCCCCGATCTCTTATGGAGACTGGATCTGCATTATCTTTCCACTTTGTTAACTCCTATCCAGTATTTACGGGAAGAAGGGTCCGATTCAAAGCTACGATATTCTATTGTCGAATATGAATGTCAGATTTAGTTGGGGACTAAATTAAGCGATTTTAATGACCTGAAAGGGATCAAATTTTGGATTGTTTAATGGTTTAATTATCCAGTTTTTAATTAAATTTTTCTGGCGGGGGTGTGGACTTGATATTGTTTCTGCCAGTTGGCCCAAAAAATAATTTCGCCAGGTCAAATACGTACTAAAACAAGAAAATTCTTGATAATCCTTTTAAAGCTACGCAATTCTCCAAATTAACGTGTTTTAAAATTTGCAAAACCATAAAACATCGTAATCCAGCTTTAGCTATGAGACTGACTGGATTTAGTGTGACCCAGAAAAATCCGTTCAGGATTAAAATTGTATTAAATCAATCATAATTTGATTTGTTTGTTATTCTAAAATTAGGAATTTTATTTAAAACATTACTAATAAACTGATAATTTTTTGAATGTCAGTAAAAAATTTGGTTTCAAGTATTTATCCACAGTTTGACCAGAAGATTAACTAGTTGTACCACCTTTAAAGGATGCACTTTTAAGCTTACTGAAACATCGATTCAACTTAATTACTAATGATTAGGTTAAGTTGAAATTAGACAACTTTCTACACAATTTTATGTCATTAAAATTAACTACATAACTTTATAAAGACATAAACTAAGCCCCTTCTTTATCTCTCAAAATTTGAATAACCACGTGAATAATCCAGAAACGTTTCGTTGATTCTATGTAAATTTTCTCACCGCTGTCGTTTGTTAAGTTTTATACGCCCCTCTAAATTATAAACTCCAATTAACACAGCAAACTCACTAAATATGTATAAATCACTCCTAACCACACCCTTCGGTGCTGTAACATTAATTCCCGAAATTTTTTGTTTCAGATGCTTTGAAGACACAGAAATCTGGAACGACGGCCAGCAAACCTGGATGAAAATTATTGTGGTTTAATTATAGCGTGAAAAACAATCGCGACCATTAAAATCTAGTCCCAGAACAACTGTCGGCCATTTTTCATGTCGTTTTAATAATTTTCGGGTGTTGGCAAAAGTGCTTTTTAACAGTGATTCAGTGCTGATTCGTGCGACTACGGTTTTCTGGAAAGGCCGAGTTTAGGTAGGTTGGTCCAATGTTTTTTGATTAAAACTTTTGTTTAGTTTCGTAAACTACCCCTCATTCTGGTAAACTTCACTATGAACGAGTTACACGTCAGGCCAGAAAACTAAAAGTAAAATGTATAATGCTGGTTTCGTGCATGATACTTTTTAATTTAACTTTTTGTATAGGAAATGCAAGTTTGAAATGCATGAGTGGTGATTTGTTTTAACTTTAACAACCTGGTGAAATCATGTTTTTTCAATATATTATTCAAAAACAATTTTCCTTAATAAGCTTTATTATTATTACTTAATTTTTTTTGAGACAACTGTATTTAGAACTGTGAATTTGGGAGCTAAAAGTATGAATTAAATTTAAGCTGTAAATTGAACAGTTACCTAAAATGTAAAACCAAAATACTAGTAGATACTGTGACTCGACAAAATAACAATTTATGATAATTGTTTGTAATGCACTAACGTGATAATTAACCTTGGCACTGTGATACAATGTGTTTTTAATTAATCTACCAGAGGAAAAGTGTTGAAATGTCACAAAAATCCATTTTTATGTGGTCAATAAACGTGTTTCTTCTTTGTTTGATACAGTAAAATTGGATGTTTTTCTAATTTTGCAAAATTCTTAGATACTGTCTTACCTAATTTATGTTGATTAGGTCTCTAAATATGTGTAAGGTTTTTGGGTAAAAAATTATAGTTTACGGAATTAGTACATTTTTCAAAATTGGTAAATAGCTTGTACAGAGAAAAACAGTTTTTGTTGTATTATGCAAGGTTTTCAGCATATCTGACAATAAAAATTAAAAATTTTTAATACAAAATTTTCTTCTAATTTTCGCACAGTTGCAAGTTTGCCAAACGTATTCTGAAACACCCTGTACAATTTTGAAATGAGAGTTAAATTTCAGATTTATTACATTAACTTATTCTCTTTTAATGTAAAATAGAAAAATAAAAAAAATTATTCTTGTTGGAATAGTTTTACAATTTCTATGTTATACTAAAAACATTAATTATACAGGTTGTCTCAAAATTACGTGGCTACCCAAATTTACTTTTTTCATATGCGATGCCCAATTTTTTGGATTCATTGATAAATACTAAACTTATTTGACTAATACTGTATCGACATTCAATGGGATCGTAATAGTATATTACATACTCAGGTGGAAAGTGTTTGATTTGTGTCGAGAAATTAGGTAGTTCGCCGAGAACTTTATCTCGAGACAGAAATTAAACTTTCTACCGTGGTTTGAATACTATTTTATTTTCAACCATTTATCAAAATCTCATCGAACTTTTAATAAACTATTCAGTTGAAATATTGATTGCTAATAGTCTCTAACAATAAGGTAGTATAGGTGTACGAGTGGTTATGACTTCAACCATAATAAACGACTGGTGATTTGTTTACAATTTTGACAACGTCATTATTGTGCTATTCTGTCATTAATATTTTGAGCTGAAACGTTCCTTAAAGTGCTTTTAACATGGAGATTTCTGAAGACGCAGATGTTACTCATCATCATCTGAGCTGCGAGCTGTTACAGAGGTGGCGGCACAGTCTCTTCTATAAAAAGTAAGCCCAGATATGACAAAACGCATATTGACATTCACGCGAGTGGAAAGTGACATTTACATTCACCCGAGTAGAAAGTGACATTGACATTCACCCGGGTGGAAAGTGAGTTCTTTCCACCCGGGAGGAAAGTAAAAGCAGGTTATTTTCATCTTTCCACCTGGTTTACACATAAGAAATAACGTTATTACATACCTGGTTGAAAATAAACTAAATATTTTGCCTTAATTAGTACGCAGAAAAATATGTGACAGCTATTTTTTCTTTTTTTAAAAAAATCAGTGAAAGCCATACTTATTTGGTACACCTCTGTGACGTAGAAAAGGACATGTGCTCTATCTCTCTTCTGTTTATAGTGAGTTGAATGAGACGGAATTCTCACCGGACGTTTGGTAAAACTAATTTGTCTATAAATATACTAGATATTTGTATCCATTACTTTTCTATTTAAAGTTTTATTCTAAAACGAAAAAAAAGCTTGTAATGAGGTTTGAAAATTGAAAAATTTTAAAACTTCTATTCTATGTCACTTACGTTCTTCCCAAAATTTGTATATTAAGTATAATCAAACCTCCTAACAGGTTATATAAAAAGCAATAGTATTAAAGTTTAAATATTACATAAAAAATTTTTTTGCTTGGTTTTCACACGTTTAAGCTTTTAATAAATTTTAGCTAGAAATTGACCAGTCAGATAATTTAAATGGAATAGCATGGGAAAAAGTCAAGTATTATAGCTTCCATCATATTATTAGTCAAAAGTCTTTTTATTTTTAGTTTATCTATTATTTGTATAACGTTGGCACATGCACAAACATACAGGTTGAAATAAAGAACTAATAAAAATTCAATAGATCATAGAAAACACTCGTAAATGAGTTATTATACGTTGTTTATCGGTTTCCGACTGGTACACGTTGTTAAAATGTCAAAAGCAAAAACTAAACTCTCAAAAACTTTGTAGTGTAATTGAAGCAAGTGCACGACAAACAAACAGTTTGGAATAAATGATCTTTTATTGTCACAACAAACCGGCATGTGGGTGGGCGTATCCAGTATATACACTTGACCAGAATCGCCTGGCCTTGTATCAATAAAAACATCACTTTTTAATGAGTCCTTAATAAACACTTGTTACAACACTTTTCTATTTATACCCAACCAGCTAATGACTCCTGGCAAAACACTGGTAACTGAAATATATGTGGTTCGTATTCGAGGAAAACTTGTAACTTAATTGAAATGGAAATAAATTCTCCTTTAAAATAAATTGAATTATTATCCTCTGAAGAATTTGGGCTGGAAACAAGTTCAGCAAACGTAATTGAGAAAACGACCCTAGTGTGGTGTAGGATCTGAAATTCAAATGTGTAGAAGTCGAATCGAGCATTATGCGAAATTAAAGTAGTATACCGACAAGTTAAATTATTCATATTCAGAGAGCTTGAAAGGATTTTGTTTGTCGAACTGATAGGACTTGCTAATTCCGAAAATGGAGTGCCACAAACTCCCCGAACGTCTGTTAGCTTTACCGAAATGCACATTGTGAATCGAAAGACCGGATTTAGGCCCTTATTCCAAAGGTTTAACCGAACATATATGACCGGTCAATACACACAGGCAACAATGGTCATAATCACCACCAGGAAACAATGAGAAATTGAACAAACCGGACAAGAATTTGATTACAAAATGCCCTTTTGATGAACCGTGAGCTGAAAGGACCTCACGTTCCGCTGATTAGGCAACTCGCAAAGACTGTTCCACATTGCAAACGGGCCCTAAAGGATTTATTATCTAATTTCCGTTGATTAGCGCGTGAGGAGCATGTTGACGGATTTTGATTGAATCTTTGATAAAGTCTACCTATTCCACTATGGGGTTTATGTCAGGCGAACGGAAGCAACGAACGAAAGTAGGTGGTCGGGGTTCTTGTACAGTTTCCTGTAATTCACGTGACTATACCTACTCAAATTTATCAGTTGTTCCATTTTGTATTCCTTTGAATAATTAACTATTTGTGTGTTACACACCTGGTTAGTAAAGATGAAAAAACATACATTCAAGCTCATAATTGCAACATAATTCGTGACAAACAATCCTATATTAAAAAAAAAAAATTATATATAGTATAAATTACGCATCCACACTCATAAACGACGGTCACGCTAATCATATAAAGCCGGTATAATAGAAGGTCATTTTTCCTATGAATGGAATTGCATAGAATTACTGTGATAACCTGAAATTGTTGTCCCCGCTATACAAAACCTTACTTTTGAAATATTAACGACGAGATCGATCGCGGGCGTTATCTATAAGGTAGCACTCCGGGTGATTTTAAAAATTCAAAGTTAGGTTAACAGGGAACTACACCGAACGTGCATCAGGAAAATTACCTAGCCGCTGTAATTTTTCCCAAAGCAAATTCATTTTCAAGATCGGGCAATTTTTCAGTCAACGGTTTAGTTAAAATATATATGATTTTCAGGCCCGCTTTTTTAGTTATATTGAATTTCGTCCAAATCGAGGGACCAAATCTTTATTTTGGCTTTTCTTGCATCCAGATTGAATTATTGCTTTCTCACGGATCGGTATTGGAAAAATATGGCGTCTAATATCGAGGCACGTTTTTCCGAACAAATCGAAAATGTTCAGTTTGTAAGGCTAAAAGCTTCATTAGCTCGAACTGCACGAAAAGATCTATCGGTTTAGCTTAATAACAAAAGTTCCAGAAGTTTATTACCCAACTTCACAAGACAATTTCTATAAATTTCGTTAGGTTAACGCAGGTCTAACTAGCCCATTCGTTACATGAAGCCTCATTGCCTTTCTCCACTCAAGATTAACGTCCCAACTTCCAAATTTAATTAGGACCTTCGTGCGGCCTTTAATTTCATTCTTTATTTATCGCCTTCGTTGAATCTCTTTAATTTTTTTCTGTGGAAGATTCCACCTCGATTATTCTGATTTATGGGAATTATCCACTGTTTTAGCTAAAAGCCGTCGTAATATCCAAATTTTTGGTTTCGTTTGGTTTATTTTATGTTTTTGTGAAAGATTTTGCAGTACCCTACAAATCAAAGCATGTGACATCTTTCAACTAGTTATTACAAACAAATGATCTCATGATTTCTATAACCTGAAATTCAACTTAAACAAAATATTTAGGATAGTTGATAGGTCTTTTTCTTCTGATTCTAAAAATATATAATAAATTGACATTTGGTGTAGTCGTTTTCAAATTATTCATTATTCAAATTATTGGCATTTAAAAATTGTGATTTTATTGTTTTTCAAAATTACAGGTTTGTATCAAGAATAATCACGATGACGTAGTTTAACCAAATAATATATTGATCAACTGTCAAAGGACGTCATAATGACAATCGCTTCCTTAATGACGGAAAATGTCACCTATAACCTTTAAAAGTCTGTAAAATACATTGAAATAGTTGGAAAATCTAAGATTGTAACAGCACGTCACGTGACAATTAAAATTTACTGTAAAATCACGTCATGTGATGGTGTCAATTTAAATTTGCAGCTGGCAACACTGTTAAGTAAAATTGATATCTGTCAACAACAGTCATGTGACCTGAAAAATATCATCTCTACCCTTGAAAAGTCTGTAAATTACATTTAAACAGCTGGGAAAGATAAAACTGTAAAATCACGTCATGTGATGGTGTCAATTTAAATTTGCAGCTGGGAACACTGTTAAGATTAAATGATATCTGTCAACAACAGTCATGTGACCTGAAAAATGTCATCTTTACCCTTGAAAAGTCTGTAAATTACATTGAAACAGTTGGAAATGTTAAGACTGTAAAAGCACGTCACGTGACCGTGGCAATTTACATTTGCAGCTGGCAACACTGTTAAGTTAAATTGATATCTGTCAACAACAGTCATGTGACCTGAAAAATATCATCTCTACCCTTGAAAAGTCTGTAAATTACATTTAAACAGCTGGGAAAGATAAAACTGTAAAATCACGTCATGTGATGGTGTCAATTTAAATTTGCAGCTGGGAACACTGTTAATGTTGAGGTGCGAGAGAAGTGGCAACACCGCGGACCGAGAGAGCATCTACAAGTCTTATAAGGTGGACACGAGCCTCCCCTTTGCTCCGTATATTTCAGTTGAAATAAAGTGTAAATCAAAGAAATAAATACAGTCCATTATTATCAACGTTAACATTGGTCCATCGACCGGATTTTGGTGAAGTTTGGAGAAGAATAAACCAAAAACAGTGCCCATATTAGTGAAACTAAAGGCCACATCGACGAAGTTATTAACGCGGTGCAGTCGTGCACTTGACGCCACTTGAAGGAAAACGCAATTTCAAGAAATTTGCGCCACGGGTCAGACGGCAAGTAGAGTTTATTTATTATTTTGTAAAATATACCTTCGACTGTGTCATAAATGGCTAACATTACGGAATTGAAAGCCAAAAGGGGTGCTGTAAAATCCAAGCTAACTCGTTTGAGAACTTATTTACAGGAAAATGTTATAGGAAAAATTAATGTTCCTGATAGTGTATACAATCAGTTACAAGTTAGGTTGGAAAAAACAGAACCTCTTTTCGAAGAGTTTGAAACACTACAGTCAGATATAGAGTTGCTAGATGATTCCGACGCAGGCGAAAATGAAAGAACTTTGTTTGAAAATATATATTTTGAGTTGATTGGCGAGGTTAAGGCTATTTTAAAGGTTCGCTTTGAGAGTTTAATTGCAGTGGATCGGTTGAGTGCGGTTCATGCTGAATCAGTGGTTGGTTCAACGTCTAACGATCAGGTTCGCTCTATGGTAAAATTACCTCCAATATCAATACCAACCTTTGATGGTGATTACAATCATTGGTTAGAGTTTAAGGACATTTTTACAGCACTGGTTCATGATAATGAAACACTCACAAATATACAGAAGTTTTATTACCTTAGAGCTTCTTTAGTGAAGGAGGCTGCTCAAAGTATTAAGTCGTTGCAAGTATCCTCTGATAATTATGCTGTTGCCTGGCAAAGTTTGTCAGATCGTTTTGAAAACAAAAATATGATTATTCACAGTCACATTCGAGATATTTTTGAACATCCTAAGATTGTTAAAGAGTCACACGTTGAGTTAAGAAATTTATTTGACACATACACAAAACATTTGCGGGCTCTTAAAGCATTAGGAGAAGAAACTGAATCTTGGGATCGTTTAATTATATACATTATGTGTAATAAATTTGATGCAGTTACTAGACGCGATTGGGAAAGTTTTAAAATTACAGGCGACTTACCAACGATGAATGATATAAATACATTTTTAAAACAAAAATGCGATATTCTGGAAAAGTTGGAAAGCTGCAAACTTAATAAACCCTCAGGTGAAAGTCAAGTTAGCAAGAAAACTCGAGGCTACGGGTTTTCGGCTATTGAAAAAATGAAATGTTACTTCTGTCATGAAGAACATAGTGTATTTAATTGCAGTAAATTTTTGGGTTTGTCGGTAGCTGGGCGCATTTCCGAAGTAAAGAGATTAAAATTGTGCTCTATTTGCCTTAGAGACACACATCCATTTTGGAAATGCAAAATGAGAAAATGTTTCAAATGTCATAAGGCACACAACACAGTTTTACATTTTGACCGAGAAATTCCTAACAATCAACCAAATGTGCCAACCGCTGGCGCTCAAGAAAACGTTATAGAATCACCCGAGAATTCGACCGCCGCCATTGCACGCGTTGGGACCGGGGCCGATCGAAATATAATCGAATCGCAATGCGACGTTGCGCGATTGGGCGGACCGTCCCAAGTTTTGTTATCGACTGCGATGGTTTTACTAATGGGAGATAATGGTAAAATAATAAAGGCACGCGCTTTACTGGACGGGGGTTCACAATCAAATTTTTTATCTGAAAGGTTATGCGACAGTTTAGGATTAATATCGACTCCAATTGAGCATATAGTAAAAGGCATTGGTCAAACAGTTACAAATGTAAATAAATTAGCAAGTTTAACTATTCAATCGTGTAATGGTGATTTTCAGCAAAAAATAAAATGTCTTGTTTTACCTAATATAATATGCAAATTACCAACTGTCAGTTTTAATAAACAGATAATTAAAATTCCAACTTGGATGAAATTGGCAGATCCTACATTTAACGAGGTAAGTGACATAGATTTACTGTTGGGTTCTGATATTGTTTGGAGAATTTTAATTCCTGGCTACGAGACATTAGGAAAACATTTGCCTGTATTAAAAAATACATTATTTGGTTGGGTGATTGCAGGAGAAGTAGGAATGTCTGGCAGTTCACAAATTTCACAAGTTAATTATTGCAATTTGGTGATAAATTCAGACGCACTAACAGATAATATTATTGTTAAGTTTTGGGAATTGGAAGAATTAAGTAAGACTAAAATATTATCTGAGAGTGAGAAAATTTGTGAAGATTATTTTACAAAGACTGTCAAAAGAGATGAGTCAGGAAGGTTTGTTGTTAAAATACCGTTTAAGCCCAATCTAAAAATGTTAGGGAGTTCCCAAGAAATTGCCAAGCGAAGATTTGAGCTGCTTGAACGAAAATTAATTAAAAACTCAGAACTTAGAGTAGAGTATAACGATTTTATGAGAGAATATTGCGAACTTAAACATATGTCAGAATGTGATGAAGAAAGTAGTGAAGGTTTTTTCCTACCACATCATGCGGTCTTGAAAACGACTAGTCTAACTACTAAGTGCAGGGTAGTCTTCGATTCTTCTTGCAAAACTGACACAGGATTATCCCGCAATGATGTCCAGTATGTAGGGCCGACCTTACAACAAGATATTTTTTCTATATTGACTAGATTTCGAACTCATTTATATGTCATGACAGCCGACATTTCAAAAATGTATCGGCAAATACTGGTGGATACAGATGAGCGAAAATATCAAAGGATATTTTGGCGTTTTTCAGAAACCGATGAACTTAAGATTTATGCTCTGAATACCGTGACTTACGGCAATGCTTCATCGCCTTATCTAGCAGTAAAATGTTTATTTTACTTGGCTGAAGAAGTAGAAAGCGAGCATCCATATACTAGTAAAATAATAAAAAGGGATTTTTATATGGATGATCTGCTTACAGGATCGAACAGTCAAGAAGAAATATTAGAACTCCAAAAAAGCGTAACTTCAGTTCTCAGATCAGCCGGGTTTTCGCTACGGAAATGGTTATGTAATGATGATGACATCTTGAAAAGGTTTGAGCTGGATGAAAGTTTAGATGTCAGCATGATACACATTGGCCAAGGAGAACAAAATAAAACTCTTGGAATATACTGGGATTCCAACAATGATTTAATCTGTTATAAAATCAATGTTCCTAATATGTTAAATGTTGAGTGTCTTAGTAAAAGAGCAATATTATCAATAATTTGTCAGATATTTGATCCTTTAGGGCTTTTAGGTCCTCTGATAATCAGGGCAAAGATAGTCATTCAAGATTTATGGAAACACAAGGTAGGTTGGGATGAGCAAATACCACAGCAAGTACTGGAGTCCTGGAGTGAGTTTCATCGAGATCTGGACAATATTGGTAGCATTAGGATCCCAAGACATGCCATGATAAATGGGTATGTTGCTTTTGAGATACATGGATTTTGCGACGCGTCAAACAAAGCTTATGGAGCTTGCGTGTATCTTCGTTGCCAGTTGCCCTCGATGGAGTGGGTTGCAAATTTATTATGTGGAAAGTCTAGGGTAGCTCCGTTGAAACAAATAAATATACCACGGCTAGAGTTATGCGGAGCTGTTCTGTTGAGTAATTTAGTAAAAAAGGTAGCCGAGTCGTTGGAAATAAAGCCCAGTAAGCAGTACCTTTGGACGGATTCAACAATTGTACTAGCGTGGATCAGAGGTACCCCAACCAGATGGAAAACTTTCGTAGCAAACAGGGTAAGTGAGATACAAACGTTGTCCAACGCCAATGACTGGGGACATGTGAATTCAGGCGACAATCCCGCTGACTTATTGTCAAGAGGTGCTTTAGCAACAGATTTAAGTCAGAGTAAGTTGTGGTGGTTTGGACCCAAATGGCTCAAGCTCAATTTTTCTGAATGGAATTTACCAACGGAAGTTTTGCCAGAAATTATACCAGAACAGTGCAATTCCCTGACTTGCACGTTATTAACAAAAGAAAACGATGTTATAACAGAGTTAACAAATAGATTTTCGTCTCTACCGAAAATTGTAAGAATCCTTGCGTACGTTTTAAGGTTTACTAAAAATATTAAAGAAAATCAGAGACAATTAGGAGCACTTTTACCTTTAGAAATTGACAAAGCTTTAAAATGTTTAATTATTGCCGTTCAAAAACAATGTTTTTCACTCGAATACGACCTTCTTTCTCGAAATAAACCCATTAATAAAAAAAGTAAATTGTTAACCTTATATCCATTCATTGATGATGGCTTAATTCGGGTAGGAGGAAGATTAAGGAACGCGAGTCAATCGTTTGACAAAAAACACCCGATAATTCTCCCTAGTAAACATCGGTTAACTAAATTAATAATAACGCAAGAACATGAACGACTATTACATTGCGGTGTCCAGACGCTTCTTTGCTCAATCAGAGAGCGTTTTTGGCCGATATCGGGACGAGGTGTTTGCAAAAATATTGTTCGCAATTGCGTGGTGTGCTTTAAGGCGAACCCAAAACCGTTAGAGTATTTGATGGGGGATTTACCTGCCTGTCGAGTAAACAGTTCACCACCGTTTGCAAATGTTGGTACTGATTACGGAGGTCCTTTCTATATCAAGGATAGAAAAACTCGGGGAGCAAAGATTACAAAGGCTTATATGTGCTTATTTGTCTGTATGTCCGTCAAGGCAGTTCATATAGAGCTCGTCACTGAACTAACCACTGAGGCTTTCATGGCTGCATTTAGACGATTTATTAGTCGCCGAGGTAGACCAGTAAATATTTATTCCGATAACGGGACCAACTATGTAGGCGCGAATAATGAAATTAAAGCTGTTTATGAATTTTTAAAACAAAAGTCTGAAATTATTGCCAATCAACTCTCAAACGAACTAATTCAATGGCATTTCATCCCAGCAAAATCGCCTAGCTTCGGAGGCATTTGGGAAGCCGGTATTAAAAGTTCAAAATCGCATATTAAACGTGTAATTGGTAATAAGACTTTAACGTTCGAGGAACTTGCGACCATTTTGACACAAATCGAGGGTATATTAAATTCGCGTCCATTATGTCCGATGACGTCTGACCCTGAAGATTGTTCAGCTTTAACTCCTGCGCATTTCCTGATTGGCAAATCCTTAACAGCTCTTCCAGAAAGAGATTTAACTCAAGTGCCAGAAAACCGTTTAAAACACTGGCAGAATCTCCAAGTAATGGGTCAACACTATTGGTCTAGGTGGCATAAAGAATATTTATGTGAACTACAGACCAGAGTCAAGTGGAAACAGAAGTTTTCAGATTTGCTCCAAATTGGATCGCTAGTGATTTTGAAAGAGGATCATGCACCACCCTGCAACTGGCCGCTAGGACGAGTAACCGAACTAATGCCTGGAGCGGACGGTGTGGTACGTGTTGTGAAAGTGCGCGTAAGAAATAACAACGTAACGAGAGGTGTAAACAAGCTTTGTGTTTTGCCAAATGATGATTGGACTCAGAAGACCGATCATAATTAAGATATTAAGGATATGTAAAAGGCCTGTTGGCTTGTTTTTTCGCTACTGTTAGGTTTATTTAAATGACAATAATGTAAGTTTTAAGGAAACAGTAGTACATAATATTAGATTAAGTTAGTTATAAGCAAGTTGTTCAAGTTTCTTGTAGCATTGGACTTAAAGCGTAAATTTATATATTAGTTGTTAGTTAAATAGTTTCGAAAGTACCGGAGTACTTCCAAGGCGGGCGGAATGTTGAGGTGCGAGAGAAGTGGCAACACCGCGGACCGAGAGAGCATCTACAAGTCTTATAAGGTGGACACGAGCCTCCCCTTTGCTCCGTATATTTCAGTTGAAATAAAGTGTAAATCAAAGAAATAAATACAGTCCATTATTATCAACGTTAACAGTTAAGATTAAATGATATCTGTCAACAACAGTCATGTGACCTGAAAAATGTCATCTTTACCCTTGAAAAGTCTGTAAATTACATTTAAACAGTTGGAAATGTTAAGACTGTAAAAGCACGTCACGTGACCGTGGCAATTTACATTTGCAGCTGGCAACACTGTTAAGTTAAATTGATATCTGTCAACAACAGTCATGTGACCCGGAAAATATCATCTCTACCCTTGAAAAGTCTGTAAATTACATTTAAACAGCTGGGAAAGATAAAACTGTAAAATCACGTCATGTGATGGTGTCAATTTAAATTTGCAGCTGGGAACACTGTTAAGATTAAATGATATCTGTCAACAACAGTCATGTGACCTGAAAAATGTCATCTTTACCCTTGAAAAGACTGTAAATTACATTTAAACAGTTGGAAATGTTAAGACTGTAAAAGCACGTCACGTGACCGTGGCAATTTACATTTGCAGCTGGCAACACTGTTAAGTTAAATTGATATCTGTCAACAACAGTCATGTGACCCGGAAAATATCATCTCTACCCTTGAAAAGTCTGTAAATTACATTTAAACAGCTGGGAAAGATAAAACTGTAAAATCACGTCATGTGATGGTGTCAATTTAAATTTGCAGCTGGGAACACTGTTAAGATTAAATGATATCTGTCAACAACAGTCATGTGACCTGAAAAATGTCATCTTTACCCTTGAAAAGACTGTAAATTACATTTAAACAGTTGGAAATGTTAAGACTGTAAAAGCACGTCACGTGACCGTGGCAATTTACATTTGCAGCTGGCAACACTGTTAAGTTAAATTGATATCTGTCAACAACAGTCATGTGACCCGGAAAATATCATCTCTACCCTTGAAAAGTCTGTAAATTACATTTAAACAGCTGGGAAAGCTAAAACTGTAAAATCACGTCATGTGATGGTGTCAATTTATATTTTCAGCTGGCGACACTGTTAAGTTAAATTAGTACATGCGTACATGTCAACAACAGTCATGTGATCCGGAAAATGTCGTATTTAACTTTAAATTAATCCAAATCCATAGCAACTGTGATTTTGAAATACAATGAAACCAGCATCTTTAAATGTCAATAATTCGAAAACGGCTAAACCAAATGTCAATTTATTATATATTTTTGGAATAAGAAGAAAAAAATCTGTCAATTCATCCGAAAATATACAGGGTGTTTCATTAAACAATTATCAGCTTCGTATTTTTATACGGAAACGTCTAAATATACGGAACAACCCTGTTTTGACAATTTTGACATTAGTGACAGATATCACGTGTTTTTAGAGGATAATTTGGAGTAAGAAAATGACTTTTAAGCGCATTTTTTTTAGAATCCTTATTAAATTTCCTATTCAATAAAGTGGAAAAGTATATAAAATGTTTCAAAACGAATTCAAAACACCAAAAAAAAACAGGAGAACTGTTTTAACGGTAGATCTGGCAACATTGGTGTCTTAATTTGACACGTGCTAACTTGGTTACTATGACAGTTGGAAGATTCGTGCAAACGTCAAAATATTACCCGTAATTTCAAGCAAAAATATTTTTTGGTTGTCAGAACTTGGAAAAACAGTCAGCTGACTTTAGAAAATCAATTTTAAGCTTTCGGCACAAAAGGTCAAAAATTTGGAAAAACCTTTACGTTGTCAAACCTTTACGTCTAACCTACAACAAACTTTTAAAAAAAAATCAATTTTAAGCTTCAAAATTTGGAAAAACAAGTCATTTTACATTTGGTAGAACATTTTACATTAACAATTACTATTAACTTAAAACATAATCACATTTTTATTGGTTTTCTGCAAACAATAAAATCCATTTACTTTAAATAGTTATTGTGCTACTTAAGTAAACAGAATAGAACCATTAACATGAAAATTTCAACAAAAACAAACGTTTCTTCTGAATCTATTAATAAAACACGTTCTTTTGTCGAAATGCGCTGGAGGAAGAACCTCTGCAGCTACGTAAAGATAATTCCACGTAATTACAGATAAATAAAGACAAAAGATCCTGGATTTGGAAGGCCCGAGCGAATGAATGCAAATTGAATGGTTTACGTTAGTGGAGAGTTCCACTTTAGCAAATGAAAATGTGTTTTCATAACCAAGGACCTGCTTTCCTAGAAATTACAATTCGTTACCGATTAAATTCGATGTTGGAAAATATTCCTGTCGTGCTATCGCTTGTGTGGTATCGATATCCTTTCGTAATTAGATATAATTATGAATAAATTGCTGACTAATTAAGGAACGTTATTAAGCGACCATAAATAATACTTGGTAGGTTAATAAGGGAAAAGATGATGCCACTAGTTAATGCATTGTCTATGAGGTTTAAAATAGATTGCAGTCCCAATTTATGTATTGAGGTTGTCCACCAATGAATATTTAATGCAAAACCATCAAGCCATATAAGAAAAGTTATCCAATCGCTTTTTTTTGTATAGTAACTCATATCTATTTAGTACAACAACTTTTTGTTCTGAGTGCTGTCCTTTTTATTTCCAGTGTGCAAATAGAAAAGAACAAGATCTACTAGCTTACAGTTAAGCCTCTAACTTAAAAGGGACCGAGGATTTTCCAGAAACCCTTTGTAGAGATGCACGGTATTGCGTCGGAATTCTCTGGATTATAGTTGGTTTAGTACAAAAGTTGCATCCAATTACGGTCGGCTCTTTGAGACTCTGCGGATCACTGAACCGAAATTATTAAGAAATTGTTGACGGAGTCGTTTCCGACTGTTTTAGATGGACGATTTTAAAGGAAAAACCATTTCTACTGTCATCCCACTCACAAAAACTGTAGTTTGATGAAATAAGAAAAAGATGTTGCGACGTTTACAAAATTAGAATCGTAAAATCAGAGCTCATTATCAGGCGAATCGAATTACGTGGAAATAGGACTAAATGACGCAGAAATCCTATTTCGTTGCAGTACGACAACCGGTCGCAACGGGATTCTATTTTTCCCTTTTAAAGTAATAAAAAAAAATGAAAAGCGGATTTTACAGGGCGCGGCGTTTGATTACTTCTAAGTCTAAATTTTCCTTTTGAATTGGCAATTTTTTTAGAGAAAACTATTTTCTTGGTTATTATATTACGAGCTTGAATAAAAGTGAGATAAATGGAAGCTCGTCTACCTAGTTTTTCAATACAGCTTAATCCCTTAGTAATTACTGGAGTTTAAGCCGCTTTAGCGGAATTTTAAATAATTTGGTCAGGTAAAACACTCGACTCGAAAGAGAAAAGTACAGTACAAATCTACCAGGAGTTTAATGTATACTTAATTTGAAAAAAGTGTGAATAAGCAAAACAAATAAAATCAACAAAAAGAAGAAGAGACCTATTTAATTTAATGAAGAGGTTTTCTTTAGTTATGTTTATTATTTAATTCTAAATTGTTTATCAAGGATCTTCAGCTTAGAGACAAACTAAATCTTAAGACAATAAGGGAATTATTATACAGGGTGGTCCAGTTTTAAGTGTCAATAATTCACCATTTGATAGCTAATCAAAAAATAAGTTGACTTGCATTATGTAATTTTTCTGAAAAACGTTTCCTAAGGAAGATACAGTCCTCCAAATTTCAATTTAAAAAATCGTTTTATAGTTTAAAACTGAACATCCAAGACTTGTGAAAGTCCAAATTTGTACTGAATAGTCTAAAAACTTTTTTACTACTAGGAATGGTCTTATGATTCGCTTTCTCAGACTGCCATCCTGGTTGAGTGTCTGAAACTGGCATTCAAGAACTAAAAAAAGTCCGGAAATCATGACAAAGACTGTATTGTGCATTAAACTCATTTTTTACTACTAAAAATAACATAAAAGTTGACTTTTAATGCTGGAACTGACTTTACTAGGACTAAAGAGAGTCCAAAAGTATATTTTCAAGACTTTAATTGGTGTACAACTCAATTTTCTGGACTGGACAACAAGTCTAGAAGTAAATTAAATTTTCGGACTATTTTATTTCTAAAAATTAGTTCTCAAGACTATTATTGTAGCATTTGGTACCAAAATTTTTTACTTTTATTACTGAAGAAACTTGACTTTTGGAAATAGTCTTAAACTCGATTTTTCAGACTTAAAAAGCACTAAAAACAGTCTGAATTTCTTAGAGATGCTACAATTTATTGCACCTATGAGTGTAGAAGTCAATTTAATAGTGAAGACGCTTGAAATAACATTTTCAAAACTATGGTCAGTGGACAAACTGGCTTTTAGGCCTGATAAGTCAAAAACTTTGTAAAGATAGTCTTGAAACTCGATTTGAGGCACTGAAAACAGCCTTAAAACACTAAAAACAGTCTAGTTTATTAAGAAATACCCGAATTTTTAGCACTGAGGTGACTAGAAGTCGATTTAATAGGGACAAAGCTTGGAATGCTATTTTAAGTCTATGAAGAATGTAAAAATTGTTTTTTAAGTTTGCTATGTCAATAACTTGGTGAAGATAGTCTTGAAACTCGATTTTCCAAGCTGAAAGCAGTTTTGAAGCACTAAAAATAGTCCAGAATTCGAAGAAAATGAAAAGCAAAGTAAAAAGCACGAAAAGTTCGTTTTCAAGACAATTTTCATGAATGTAATGTTAATGTCCTGCATCTAAGACTATTTTCAAGACTAAAATATTGAAATTTGTCTTCAAATTATGAAAACTTACTTCAAATGCAAATTTTAAGCTTCTGATGTCACTTTTCATTAGTTCAGTCACATTTTGGGGTTCAAGTCAATTTTTAAGGTTTAAATGTATGAATTTGTAGTAAAAAGTTCTTGAAAAAGTAGTTTTTATGTCTACAAGTCAATTTTTAGTATTAAAGTCTCTCGATTTGCATGAAAACTGGTTACAAACACAATTTTTAAGCTTCTGAAATTTTTATCTTTTCTAACCCAATTTTCAAAACTAAAGTCTTTCAGTTTGTCTGGAAACTATGAAAACTAGCTACAATAATATTTTTTAAACTTCTTAAGTGAATTTTCCGTTTCCAAGACAATTTTTAAGTTGGGTTAGTTTTGGGTCTTTGACCGTAATATCGTGTAATAAAGTGCTTGTTCCAAATTTGATCAATATTGCTCCAACGGTCTGACAGTTATGACAAAAAAAACGATTTTTTAAACAGAAATTTGAAGGACTGTATTTTCCTTAGGAAGCACTTTTCAGGAAAATGACATAATGAATGTCAACTTATTTTTTAATTGGCTATGGATTGGTGAATTATTGACATTTAAAACTGGACCAC
Organism: Ips typographus; assembly: GCF_016097725.1. NCBI lineage: Eukaryota > Metazoa > Arthropoda > Insecta > Coleoptera > Curculionidae > Ips > Ips typographus. The sequence continues at coordinate 11,853,924 of NC_138425.1, read as the reverse complement.
CCTGTATAATCTTGCTGATAAATTACCTCACTAGTGAAATTTTCTTGGTTGCTACAGATCAGTTACTTTACAAGGCAGAATTAATAGGGTTTTTGTCATGGTTTTGGAGTGTTCTTTTTGATTTATCTCTGTTTGGAGAAGAAGGAAACGATTCACTACTACAAGTAAAGGAAAGTTTGTTGCCAATAAAAAGCAAAGCACATCAAAAAGCATTTTTAAGTTTACCGGAAAAATGCAGTACATATTGGACCAGAAACTGCTCTGTTGGTGTAACTTCAAAGAAAACAAACCAGATTCTGGGTTAAGAACAATGATCCAAAATAAAATTTAAAAATAAACAAATCTGATGATGTTACTGAAGTGATAAAAATTAGGATTTAAATCCAAGAAATTTAGCACATTTTTAAGACAGAAATCGAGACAAACTTTGAGCTACCGCTCCCCAAGAATTTCTAGTAAGGTAAGAAGAATTTGCTTTGCAATTTATAGTTTTTAATTGACAATACCAAATTACTAGAAATTACAGAGTTTATTTATTGATAATCATAAACAATTAAAAACTGTCTTATTGTTTCAGGTTACACAGAAGTGACGACGTGAAAATGAAATTAAATAACATTCTGGACGAAAAAAATAAAACAATATTTCCAATGTAAGCTGCTCATTTTTAGGACACACAGTATTTCCTGCCCATCGTATGATTTATCAATTTTTGAAAAACAAACATTAATCACATTATTGTTATTTTAAAGGGAATATTTGGGAATATAATGGTCGAACTGTGCATGAAATGAATTATTGCTTTATTTAACCTAGATCCTGACGTTTATTATTAAAATTTTGTTAAATGCAACATTGTAATATTGACGTCAATATTATATTATACAGTATTTTTAAATGAAATTCACGTGGCTAAAGAGTTGACATTAATTAACTGCAAAACCTCGATTTCAGACTGAGCAGTCAAAACGAGTTTATTTTGACTAATGATTCTTAAATTAGCATCGGAGTAACCCATACACTTCAATTGTTTATTGAATGCAAGTCCAGCTATTTGTTACAGTTATTTATTCCCGACGTGTCCGTCTCCTATTTAAAAAATGATATTTCATACTCTAATTTTAAAATGTTTTCAATGACGAATTACTTGGGATGTATGTGACTTTAAACTGTTTTGCGTCCAATTTTTATCAACACACGAGTTGTGATGGATAAAATTACGGTGTAAAACGAACACTCATTATCCTCCAAATAGTTGTTGACTGATTAACGTTAATTTGTATGCAACATCCACACGTCTTCGGCAATAAAATTTAACTAAGCAAATTCGTCCGTTAATTGAATATGAATCTGGAATAAACATTCTATTAATAAATAGCGTTTCAATATGGTTTAGCCGACGCAAATTGATTGGGAATGATCTATGGCCAATAAAAATAACTCGATTGTGCCGGTCAGAATTGCTTAATATTTGTTTACTCACGCTGGGCTTTATCTCGCAATGAGCTATTTTTAATTAAAAAGGTCCAGTAACCGGTATAGTACATTCAGTTGTCCAAGGTCCGGACTATGGCAAACTAATTTAGTTTCTGATTTGTTTATGTTTATCAGTGGCCATCGAAATTCGAAATGCCTCGGTATATCTACTATTTATGTACGTTTACTTCATGATTTATGTAGATCTTCCAGTACTTCGAACTTGAGCCAAAGTTAATAAAGACCGAAAACTTTTTGACAAATTACCACAAGGTTTCAAACAGTCCGCTTTCCTTGAAAATTTATTAGGGAAATTTCAAAGTTTGTTGGGTTTATTGAATCGAATGAGACAAGAATTTTATTATGCACTTTTTAATCTTTCCTGATTAGTTTTAGTTTATTTTTAGGACAATTCAGGCTCCATTCGTTTTCAAGCTCCATGGAGCGAAAAAGCGTTTTTGACGTCACGATGACGATTTGGCAAAACCATAATTTGACCAATTGTCAAATTACGTAATCGTGACTTCAAAAAAGCGTGAAAACGAATGCGACCTCATATAATCAGTTTCTGCTATCAAATTTAATTAGTGCATCCAGCAGCATCGTGTGTGTCATTATAACTGTCTCTGAATCGCCTATGGTCCAAATGAAACATATTGCAAACAACAATTATTATCATCAATTATCCGAGTAATTGAAACACTACCATCAGTCGTGTTTATGTTGTATAGTTATTAATGAAATTTATAATCAAGCAAACACAATAATTTCTGCACTTATACACGTTTTATTAGTCAATACGTGATTTTAGTTGGGTAGTGTAAAAACTGTTTTATTTCTAATTTAGTTTATTTTTTAAAGTAATTAAAATTCTGCTGCAGAAAACTCCAACACCCTGTATAGCCAAAGAAATTAAATATTAAATTTTTATGTTCCTACTCGAAAGGCTTATAACAGTTACCAAGCTCGTCAGTAAAATAATTTTTATTATTTTCAATAGGACATCCTGTATATTTTTCACAGTGACCTAAATAATGCTCGGTTCTAAATAATTCAACAGTTTTTATGGTATTTTACTTTAATTTTTACACCGAATTGCAGTGAAACTGTGGTTACGGCATTTAATGCTACAAAACTCATTTTTTTCAATAGGACATCCTGTATATTTTAGTACCAGTCGATTCTGCTTGTCAAGACTTACACGGTGACATAAATAATTAGGATCAAAAGTGCTCTTAATTCCCACACAGAAAAATGTAAGGTTGTAAGGTGTTTTAAACATGTCCTTTGCTGTTTATTGGAACCTTTATGAAAAATAAAAAATTTGACCAAAAATTTCGTTTTTACAATTAGAAAAGTTTAAAGTGCTTACTTAACCTAATTTAAGGTCCTTTGGCATAAATATACCCTTTGCTGTGCATTGGAACCCTTATGAAGCAAAATAAAATTTTGACAAAATTGCACTTTTGACCATAAATTTAATTTTTTCAATTTTTGAAAGGTTGTAACTTTTTTATTTGAACTCCAATCAATTTCACTAAATTGCTTTTAGAAAAGGGATAGAAAATACTACAAAATAAGCCAAAACTCGCCTCTCTAGCTCTTTATGTTACCGAGATATTGAATATCAAAAAGTTGTTCTTGCTATAAAAACCGTACTTAAAATACAGATTATTCATTTTTTCATTAACAATTGTTTTTTAAATTTGATAGTCACGTGATTTTAAAGTATAATTTAACTAAGCAGTCACGTGACCATTGTCAAAAATTATAAATCTCAAAAACACTCTTTATATCGAATACTGCAAGAAAACGTTTCTAAATCCTGATTATTTTTGAGCATGTTTTGACAGTTTTGACATTAGTGACAGTTGTCACGTGATTGCAGAACACTATTTAGTTAGACGGTCACGTGATAATTGTCAAAAACTCTGTCATAATTTTCAGAATCACGTTTTATATCAAATACTGCAAGAAAACGTTTCTAAACCATGGTTATTGCAACTTTAGAGCATGGTTTGACAGTTTTGACGTTAGTGACAGCTGTCACGTGATTGTAGAACACTATTTAGCTAAACGGTCACGTGATAATTGTCAAAATAACTGTCATTATTCTCAGAAACACGTTTTATATCGAATACTGCAAGAAAACGTTTCTAAATCCTGATTCTGGCAACTTTAGAACATAGTTTGACAGTTTTGACGTTAGTGACAGCTGTCACGTGATTTTAGAACACTATTTAGCTAGACAGTCACGTGATAATTGTCAAAATAACTGTCATAATTCTCAGAAACACGTTTTATATCAAATACTGCAAGAAAACGTTTCTAAATCCTGATTCTGGCAACTTTAGAGCATGGTTTGACAGTTTTGACGTTAGTGACAGCTGTCACGTGATTCTAGAACACTATTTAGCTAAACGGTCACGTGATGATTTTCAAAATAACTGTCATAATTTCAATTTTATTTAAAAATAAAAAAATAAAAAGTGCTTTTTTGTGCTTATTTCATTTAATTTAAGGTTCTTTGGTATAGATATGCCCTTTGCTGTGCATTGGAACCTTTCTGCAGCAAAATAAAAATTTGTCAAAATTGCACTTTTTACTGAAACTGTAATTTTTTTAATTTTTGAAAGAATGCCATCTCAGCACAGTGGGTAGTTAGTGATATAAGCAATTATTTGAAAGAAGACTGTTTCTTGGATTTTTGGCAAAAATTTCAGTTAAAACCTTCAGTTTCTAACCCTTTCAATTAATAATTAATATGCTATACAAAATATTAAAATACAGAACAGAAACAAAAGAGTATTGGTATTAGTCAGAATGGAGTTTTTAATTGAATTTAAAGTTCTTTGCAAATTCGTAAAATCCCATAGGGCTATTTACCTAACTGATTGGTTCAAAGCCTGTGCATGTAAAACTCTGCTTTCCAACTAAAAAAAAATACCTTATTATTCATTCACAGACAGCACGTGAATAAATGCAAATTAAAAACCTCAATTCGAATTAATTTTTCTAGGAAGTATAACATGAAAACCTCAATTTGTAATCCAACAATGCGCCTAATTAGAATTAACCTCGTCGAAATCCATTTGGCCCGAAACTCATTTTTGGACTGGTTTTCGTGATGACCTCAAATCCCCGGATAATCGAAATAGGAATAGGAAACAGGCTTTTTGGCTTAGAATGATCCAAAGCCACAAATTCGACCACTAGTTTCAGTTTTAAACTAGATAAAACATGCTTGACAATTTTCGTTTAAGCTTCCTACAAACGGTAATCTGTTAATTAGTTCAGCTGGAATTTTTGTGGAGCTCGAAAATGGATTATTTTTAAAACGGGACAATAATCCACGCCATTCAGAAAAACCGTACTTTCAGTAATCCTTCGCTCCTTGTTTGAGGGCGCCAAGTGTCGTTCTTTCGTATCTTGGACGTGTAAGCCTTTAATCCTGTGTCTTTGCAAAACCCTTTTTATGGGCAACAATTTTTCTTATTAATTCACAGAAAGTATTATACACTAAGCCCGTTTAACTTTCACTTTACAACGTTTTGTACACATATTTTTGTCAGACATAAAAAATAATATAAGTGGATGTCTGAGGTTTACGCTGAATTAAGGATATTTACCAATCTCGTCAAACAAAAGAAAACGGAAAAAAGGAGGGAAAATTAATTTTGATATTCGAAACGAAAACGAAAAACGCCTCGCATTTATTAAAATCACCCAAAATTAAATTCGAAAGATTTCTTGGCGAAAAATCGGTTCTGCTTTAACGAGCAATTACATTATGATATAGCGTCGTTTAAATTGACTTTCCATATTGAAAATTGCTTTTCCCCATTTTGCCTACCTTGTCAATTTTCTACATGAACCTGTCACGATCTACTTTCCACGCGAGGCTCTATTAACAAACTAATTAAAATCTGCTCCAACTTCAGGAAAGAAGGCGAGAAAAAACAAATCAAATTACCCCAAAAACTTGGATCGTTTAATCTTAACTCGTTAACCGAAACCATCAGGTCGATCAATTTCATGGCGCTGTCCGTAACTGCGTTTGGTTGTTGTTTGTCCAACATGTCCAATTAATATAGACATAAAAGCGCCGAATAGGCTCGCAAATAATTAGGTTTTGGACGGGATCCTGTCCGGTCCTTAATGGTTTTAGGTTTCTCACAATTACGTTTTCCTGATGAATGAAACCTTGAGAATGATTTCATTTCTGGGTATTCTCACACTTACAGACTTTTGGCTTATTTAATTGACTGTTAATTTATTTGCTTAAAATATTTGCGAAACTAGTAGAAAATAGTGAATTTTTGGGTATGAAGCCGTTTTACTCATCTGTAAATACACATATTAATTTGTGTTAAAATTTTTGCCTTTAAACTTAAAGTTTAAATTTAGTTTGACGAAAAGTATTGCAGCTTAACAAATAAAATGTACAGTAAATGTCTGTGTTATCAACCTTTAAATATAATTTTCCCAAAAGAGTGGTTTTAAAAAAATGACCAGATTTCATTAAAACTTTTTTATAGCTTTATAGAGTGGTATTTGCCAGTTTTCAGCTTATGGACATATGAAACCACCCCAAAAATGTCAACAATCCTGCTCGTGGAGCTTTCTTTCATTAAAAATATAGGATATGTTAGGTTGTCTAAGGTTCCATATTTTCCAAATAAAATTAATCTCAATCTTTCCAGTAAAACTCTCCAAAAAATTTAGTTAGGCATAACAAAATAAAATAAACTAATTTTTTACTGACGATCTGTTCATTGGAATTCAAAACATTTTAATATAATTTTTAAAGGTGTGAAAAACCATTTCGTAGTTTATTTTTATTACTTAACCGATGCTTGGTGATATTTAGGTTCAACCAAAAACAGCTGCCATTTTATAATAAAATTTTCAATTTGTATATTTTTACGCAGCGAAATTTGGGTCAGTTTTTATAAATAAGAGTATTAAATTTATAGTTTTTTTTTCTACTATAAGGTACAATTTTTTGACTGTAGAAAATGAATGAACTTTCAACAAGCGCACTTGTAAAGTAACAGCGAGCGATGTCCGGAAAATGATTCATATCCTAATAAAGCGGTGTAATATATGAAAATTGCTGTTTTATTCACACGTTTTAAACATTTGTTAGTCAAGTTTTCAAGGTTAGTTAAGAGTACTGTGAATTAAAAACTTGTGAACATGTTCCTGCCATTTTTGCATTTTTCAGATAACACACACACTTTGCCTTGCATCGATGACTTCTTTTATGAAAATATCGATTTGTAGAGCTCTTCAGACGCAATCGAAGATTCTCAAAGCCTCTTGAATGCAGTAATATTTCCGTCTTTCCGTTTCCTTTATAGAAGCGTATCCATAACGTGATTACCGAACCTATTTAAGATAATAGCCTCTTAACCTCTATTTATCAAGGATAAATCGTGAAACGCTAGACTGCACCGGGGGAATGCCATACTTCATTAAATTGATATCGCTTAAATTGTGTAATATTGCTAGGCAAACGTTCAGGAGTATTAGTTCCTGCTAAAACTGGATCAGAGGATTGTTTACCTAAATGATAGTTTGATATAACTAATACGATAACCAGATGTGTGATTAGGTTAACTATTTTATTAAATAAAACTTTGCAGAATTTACATTTGAATCACCTAAATTGCAGCACTATCGCGTACCTTGGTAAAATGAAATTTTCAAACTTTGACCATAGCAGTTTAATCAATAAACGGCAACGATAACTGGCGTTAGTAACCAATATGGAAACTTCAAGCAGACGGTTATTAAATTATGCGAAAACCAACGTGAAAATCAAGTTTAGCAGAACGCTAAACGTGCTTTTACCAAACTGGAAAGCTTTAACCACTTTTTTTGTTCATTTATTTGAATTTGCTGTTCTAAATATAGACTGGCCTGTAATAATAGATTATATCACATTCAGTTGTAATTTGGGTTTATTTTACAATAATAGGTATAGTTTATATTGTTTTCATGCATTTTCTGAAGTTATTTTTGTACTGAAGACTTCAGGTTGAGGGAATTTTTAACAACTTTTTTGTCAAATAAGGGATTCATAAATAACATGTATGTCATATTCTATTAAATTATGAATGACCTGTAATCATACCATACTTTGTCAAATATTAATGTAATAACAAAAGTCAAGCAACAATTTTAAAAATAGACCAAGATAATAATTCATTTTAACTTACTAATTTGGCAGTACAGAAATACTTTCAGTTTCAAGGTCTTCTTATCAAAAAAAAACATCACTTTAGTAAATTTGGAATCTAAATCTAGCTGTAAAGTCCACAATTGCAGTATTCTCAGTAATCTCAGCACAATCGGTAGTTTGGGATTGGTTAGCAAAATCAGCTTTCTGTTTGAATCACTCAACAGCATAGAGTTTTTTTTTGTATACAAATAATACAAATAATTTGTGCGGCACTGGAAACATAATTTTTTTACTAGACGTGGAATATAAAATAGATTTATTATGTAATTTTTCGCTTGAAAACGATAAAACCGTCTCAACTGCTGTATTTATGTTTCCTGATTTACTCCAATTCATCACGTCGCACAGTTTAAAATTGCTGCCAACAAACTTTTCGCAAAAATTTTATATTTAAGGACATTTCCATATAAAAGATTAATGCGTGGTGTACATAAATTATCGATGGTTTAGAATCGTGCAATTCGAGGCACCTGTTCAAAAATGTACGACAAATTTATTTAAAATGGGTTTATAATAGATAATCTTATATCGCTAGGAGGCATGCACATCTACAATTTTATAGGCTGAACTTTCCGGAGAGTATTTTGTAAAATTAGATTTTGTTCGGTCGTTGAAATGTTTTCAACTACAATGAAGATTTTTTTGAGACGACTAAATAGAAACCAGTGGGTAGGTGGATTTTAAAAATATCAATGTGCTTTAAAAATAAAATATTGTTGGCAAACAAACGACAGATGAAAATAAGATTTCGAGCTCAAAAATCAAAAAAGGATTGTCATTCTTAAAAGTAACGGTTTTCCACCACCTTGAAAACCATCTGGTTTGCATTGTTTTATTTCATTTTTATCCCCCAGACGGTGTCGTAAATAATACCGGTACATCTCCAACAAGAACGGAAGACAAAAGAATATAATTATTTATGCCAGCTTTGGGTTGGGCTGAAATTAAATTGCATAATCCAGCAAAAATAAAAATGGCAAAAACCCCCTTATGTTTTAACGAATTTTTTCGAAGTGAGAACGAAATAAGCCCTTCGTAGACACACAAACCGGACGAGTTATTTTAACGAGGAGGTTAAGCGGTGACGGGATTAAAATTTAGTTTTTGGTAATTAAGTTAATTTGGGGAGTTTAGACGATATCAAAGTTTTATATTTTTATCCGGCACTAAGAGTTTATATATTCATAAGTAATTAACCCTATGAAAGATGAAAAAGATGAATCAGACTTTTGAACTTCCTGTTAGGGTGATAAATCCTTTAGAATAAAGTTTAGACAATTTTTTGGTCTGTCAGTTCGGTTGATTTCAGACTAAAGCTTTACATTTTAAAGCTTGCTTGTACTGGTTAATAATCATTGTTATTACAAACAATTTAATAGTAATGCGTCCTTGTTAGGAACGTGCTTAATCGCACAGCTGGGTCTCGTGGCGTTATAGTTTTGAACTTACTTTCAGTAGAGTTTCCTTGTTCAGGCAGTTAATTGTCACGTAACATGTTTACCTAGTAATTTACCGAATTTAGGAAATATGTTTTGCGGCAAAATATTTCAATAACTCTTTTGCAAAATTTCCATCCCAAACAGGAAAACTAATTCAGTTTCTGCCTGAACTTTGTTTTATAAAATAAACATTTTACGAATCAATAGCGGTAATACCCTTCTCATTACTTTCGACGTCACTAGGCAAAATTGAAAAGGCAGAAAAGAAAAAGCGACTCGAGGAGACTTCATTTAACTCGGCAATTCATATTGGTGTCAACTGGGCCAACGTGATCGTTTATCTTTGGTGTTTAAATTTCCTGGTCCGGTCGTGAATCTTGCAAACTCACTAAACCATCACATAATAAAACATTCGATTTTCCTTAAGACTTAAACTTAACTGAATCAATTGGAGTGTTCGGAAACTCACTCCAGGGGTAACCCGATCATTTTTGTTACTCATCGTTGATGCATTTTAAATGAGAGGTATACGAACTTGTCAAGTTTGAAATTGATCGAGTAAGTTTGCGAAAACACTTAATGTTGGAAAAGCATTATCACCAAAATAAAAACACATTCTTAACTCTTCTTGATTCTTGGTAAAGTATTTGTCGATTTGATGTCTCACACAGGCATGGACATTTTAAAATCATACATAAACTAGTGAAAGGAAAAGAGAATCATTAAAAATCAATACATTTTTCAAATTTTTGAAAGGTTTAAAGTGATTATTTCCTTCCTATCAATTTTGACCAATCGCTATCAAGAATTAGTATAACAAATGTAAATTTTAAGTGGAAAAATCACTTAACAACTGTCAACTTAGCTGTCAGCAGTTTTTCCGGAAAAAAATCCGAAAAAATTTCACACTCCTCACAGCAACATAAAGAATAGTGTTACCCTTTCTAGCTTGAAAGTTATTGTTCTTATTGTTTTAATTAAAATAAAATGTTTATTTAACTCAGGAAATAATCTTACCAGATATCCCTCGTGCATCTAATTTTTCCTGTGGAAAAATTGGAATACTCGTTTCTAAGTAATTTGTTTTAACAAATAGCATGAGCGAGAGTGGTTTAACAAATTACTTAGAAACTCGTTTTTCCGAATTTTTCCGGAAAATTAAATGCACTAGGGATATTACCCCCGATAATTTCACCTAATTTATCTATCACATCCATATTATGATAAATCGTATCCAAAAAGTCGATGCTTACCAATTCCATGCTTACCAGAATACCAATTTGGTATTATTAATGTGTGATTCATCTTGTAGTGTTGTGTGCCTAATCCTATCTTTTTAGACCCAAAATAGTCAGTACTAGTCCTCCGAACATATTTATGTTAAAAACACTTTTCAGTAATCAAATTAGGTTATACAGGGTGATTCCAAAGTTGGGGCTTCAAAAAATAAGTTGTTTTTTGTTTGACGCTTTTTCGAAATATGAACAATAACGAAGATACAGGGTATCAAAGTTTTACTGAAAAAATTTTATGATTTTGGCCAAACCAGTTGAAGAAATTAAACAAAATTTGGTAGGTGTCAGTAGCTACGTGGAAAGAAAATTTTCCAAGAAACAACAATTTTCAGTTTTCTACACAACAACATAGTTTAAAGGTGGCTGAAATCTTTTGTTTTGGTTTATTTCTGTTGATAAGGAATAACCTGTCAGTTAGTTTTTCTTCGTAATTTTATTAACTAAAAAAAATAATTTTGACACCCTGTATCTTCGTTATTGTTGATATTTCAAAAAAGGGTCAAACAAAAAAAAACATTATTTTTCGAAGCTTTATTTCCAGGTGAAGGATAGCTCCAACTTTGGAACCACCCTATATTGTAAGAACAGTGAAATATACAGAGTAGTATTTTTAACAAAATTTTTTACAGAAACAATGTTAGCAACGAAATAATAAAAATTACTAACTTACGTTCTTACAAACTTTTTCTTAGTTTTGTTCGATTTTTGCGATCTAGTAACAGATTATTGACGTGAACCTTCCAAAATAACTGAATGCATAAATCATAGACTTTAATGGATCAAATTAATAAATTAACACCAAACCTATCGCTGAATATTAACTGACAATCGACCCTTAATTTTCAACTAGCCAAAGCCCAAAAACCAAATTGACTGGAACGCTCTCCCTTTAGGGGACGACCTATTGAACGCCCTAATGACATTCTTGGCTCAAACCTCGTCAATATTTCCTTTGTTAGAGGTTTCGAGAGGTTTTTGAAAAGCGTCGTCAACTAGAAATTTCAATTACCCAATCTAACGTTGGAATGTTTAATTCGGAGATATTCTCTCTATATGCTCTTATATCTTTTCCATTGACGTTCAACTTATTTATAGTAATCTACGTTTAAAGTGGTTTTAAACTTAAAATTATCTAATACGTCAAGTGAACTCGTTGTAATATTTATCAGGAGATCGATAGAAAACTGGAGGTTTCAATGCATAGTAAAATATTCAATGTTTTATATGTTGATATCAATATCCGATAGCATGCAAACAGCTACTTTGGCTCAACCGAAAATAGTATTTTAGACATGCCAACTACCTCGACCTTCGTCGAATTAATCACCTATGCAATCAGATTAGCTGGAAATCTCTACTTGGCATCGAAAGGTAGCTTGATTTGGCCCTTTTCCCTTGACCTGTCCAACTGGCAACGAAATAAATGTGTAGAGCTACTAAAAATAAAACTTTCCAGGTACTGGTTTAATGGAAGTTGCATTCGGGAAAAACACCATAAAGAAAATTCTGCTCGGATTATCTCGAATTTGCTGCGGAAGTGGCCATTTATCAATGCGAGTACGTGAACCGGTTAACTTTAATGCAGGAATATCTCTCGAGCATAAAATTTTAAAACTGTTAACGGATATAGTCTGCGTAGTTTGTGGGTGAGGGGCAAGGGAGGCAGTAGTTATGTCTGTAAACAGCCATTTTGGAGTTTACTCGTGTTGAAAGGAAAAACAGAATTGTCATCTGAACGTAATTATTCTGAGAAGGATAATTAAAACGTTAAAAGAGTGTAAAACAAATATATAATTAGAGAGATTTTTTTTTCACCCTGAGAGATAAAAAGGAATTTAATTTTGCTTGAAGAGATAACAAAATTTAAGGTAACATTGTCAAACGCCCCTAATCATGTTATTACATAACGATTATTGAAAATGATGAATCTAACTGCACTAATCTGGCTTTAATGGTAAGTCCACAGGTGCAGTATTTGCGTAAATCTCACCACAGTGTGTAGAATATTTACAGATCACAATCTTTATACATTTCCACCAATTTATGATGGAAAAACTAGTCAGTGTATGACTGATCTATTGAGTTATAAATAATGCAAAAATCCAAGTTCACCAGGACAAGCTTTGAATAAATCATACCGGTATCTGACGCTATAGCATGAATCAAGGAAAAAACGGATTGTCGTCCAGGGTTTTAATTGAATTTTCCATTAGTTTTATCGTAACACCATAAATAACTAAAATTGGACTTCCCGTCCAAATAAAACTGACTTTTATCCTTTCTTATTGAGTTGTCAACTTTCAGTTGTTGAAGGGACAATTTTTATATCTGGCCCTAATGCCGTAAAGGAAAAGATGTAATTTTAGATAGGAGCCTTCTTGAAATTTTTTTTTGCTGAAACACGACCGTAAATAAGCAGTAAACCGTCATTTTACGGTACGGAATTTTCGTTGGGATTTTATGATTTATTACATTCCAGAGATTACCCAAGAAAAAATTTCTTTTCTTAGAGGCAGAACGTGTTCCAGCTAGCACCTCGTTTATTGGCTTTTAGATCAAGGGAAAGAGCAAACAGACTAGAAATTATGCTCGATAGTTATCCTAAAGTTAACCAACTGTCTTAAAATTTTATGGTTATTGAGGCGATAGTCAAACTTTAAACTTAACCGGTTCACGTACTTTAACCCAACAAACGTGCCTGGAAATGTTCTAGAAAAGTAATTGTGAATTGAAAAATGGAACACTCAAAAACTGACATGCTGCGTTGTTAAAACAACTTTATTTTAGAATGTTCCATCAACGCTTTCATTAAAAATGTCTTCATTCTGCTCAAGAGGACATTCAAGCCTGCAAATTTTCCCTTGGGGACCTTTAAGCCCTACATTTATCAATTTCACCCAGGAAAAAATCCCTTTTAATTATTTACTTTTTTTGGTCTGTTTCACGTTCACGGAGGCAGACATAATTGGATTTGGATTGCATTTGTTAGTCATCCTATTAAAAATGTCTCATCAAGAGGGAAATGGGTGTCCTTTCCAGCTCGTAGCTTTTTATAGAGTTATCAACACAAGCATGTAACTAAAATTTGAAGTTTACACTCAAAGTTACAGCAAAGGAATTTTAATTATACGAGTAAAATGTTAGTCGAGTAACTTTAGTGAGAGTTTTTTTTTTAAATCAAATTTCCTAAAAATTTATGTGTTAGTTTAATATATGATTGATGAGATTACAAGATGTAACCAAGTTTAAACTAAACTAAAAACTTGGAACGGTAACTTTTCAGTCGTAAATCGAACTGTATATTTTTTTCTCAGACAAACCAACCCTGGTGCTTCTAGGTAAATCAGTTTTCTAGAATTGTCACTTTTTTTGAGCCAACATGTTTAATAAAAGTGCATTTTTATCACAACTGAGACGAGCTTCTATTGATTTTACTTTCAAGAAGAAACTTGGTCTGGAAACTTAAATAACCCGCAGATAAATATAGTAGCATATTCATTATTCTTTCAGAGATATTACCTACTTTCATTATTCACATAGCTTATTTGTGATCGATCATATTATTGAAGGCATTTAATTAACTAGTACTGTGTATTTTTCTGGAACATAGTAACATAATATTAATATAAACCTTCTCCTTTTGGCCAAAAATTTAAATACATAAATCTAACTGAGTAAATTAAAAGAGCAGAGTGGCTTTATTGAATTCCTGTAGAAAATTTCATTATCGTTCAAAGGTGGTAATGGCAAAACGACAGACCCGAAAACCCACGTAAGTAATTAGACGGTGATAAATTAAATGAATTAAACTTTGCCTTTGATAATTCTGGAAGTGCGGAACTTTTAGCGGATTGCATGCACCGAGTGCAATACTAGGGCACATCCAACCCTTCCTAATCAAAGGTTCCGCAAATTAAGTGCACGGATACGAATGGAAACTCATATTTAATTTAATCATCTTTAATGCGTGTATTTGATTTTAATTTCTATAGTACTAAACGAGTTTTGATGGAAAAGTAGCTTTGGGAAAAGGGACAATTTACATAAATAACAAACAATACATAATGGTGGATTTCCATTCAATTCGACCAATATTTCAAACTAAACCGATTTCCCTGTCAGGACCTTATCGTCCTCGAGTAATATCTCTCTTCCAATTTCCGGTCGCAGGGGTTGATTTATCGACTAAAGTGACCGAAACAGGAACACCAACATGCCGAAAATTATATCACAATCGATGGGCGTAAAGAAACGTCTTGAATATATCTCCGAAGCAATTCAATAAATACGAGACCTGCTTGATTCGCTCAGCAAAATTTTCAAAGAGATCAAGAACGTGAAAGTTTTATTCGAACCCGCAATATCGAGCCAACCTATTCTTATCCTTTTGGTCGTTACGTTTTTCTTTTTTCCTGGATTTCTCGATTTGCCGTCCGTTCTTTTCGGTTATCTTTACCATAAAATCGCTCTGGGGAGCTGGAGGCCCAGCGGGAAATATCCGAATCGAGCCGATATTATCGGGACTCGTTTTTCAACCAATTCGAATATTTGACGGCACCTACAAACAATGTTTGGATGACGAAATACTAACTGATTTTTATCGGATTATTTGTCAGTTCAAATTAAACTTTAATAAAAAAAAATCACTACATCAGGACATCAAACTTTATTTGGTTTACTAATCAGCTTTTATTAACTAGCTATTACATTCTTGTTCTTTTCAATTATTTTGTAAGTTTTCTCCTAAATAAACGTCCCAGAATAACATTAGCAAAATTTGTCAAATTACTGTATACAACAAGAAGCAAAAAAGCAATTCATTATCATATTTAAAAATAGATTAAAATAAGATCAGAAACGAACAACTAAATGTTACAAATGCCAGAAATGCACTGATGAAAGTATTAAATGCATTCAACACTAATTTTGTTACTTTTCAAGTATGTTCGTTGTTTTGTACCTCCATGGGATCGAATTTAACAGTTTTCAGGTTTTGGACTGAACTGTAACTGACGACTAAATGTCATAACTGTCAAAATTTCACTCATAAAGCTATAAAATACGTTTGGTATTGTTTATACGGATTTTACTGCATTTTAAGAGTGAGTTGAGTTTGTGTGTTTAAGAGTGAAATGTTATTAGGAATCAAATGTTAATTAGGAATGTGCTACTTACACAATAATTGTAACGTGATTTATCTAAATGTTAAAAAATCCTAATTTTACTACAAAACTACTAAAAAAATATTATTTTTTTTGGAACTAAAACGTGTTACAAGCCGTTAATAATTTTAAAATAGCTCTGTAGCTTAATGAAAAGTCATTACGCGGGAAGCACGTAAAAGCCATATTTTAAGTGTGTCATCTTGGCTTTCATTAAACTCGTTTAAACGACGTAATTTTATTAAGAATGCACTTAGTTACCTATTTAGACCGAGGGGTGTGACACTTCAATAATATTTGGGTCACTCACCAAATAATATTAATAATATGCAATAATCTTACTAATCTTGATAATACGACATAATCCAATAATATAGTACATAATGCAATAATACTAATAATAATCTGAATAATACGAATAATACCCCATAATATAAATAATGCAGCATAATCTTGATAATACCACATAATCCAATAATATAGTAAATAATCTGAATAATACGAATAATACGGCATAATATGACAAATCATAAAGCGGTGGGAATTGTTGGTTATTAAGAATAAATATAAACATTTTAAACCAACTAAACTAACTGAAGATTGAAAAGTGTAGAAATAATTATGCAGGTATGTTTTTTTTGCTTGGTTATTATAAGGAGCTTTTTGCTTGGCTTGTGACAATAATAAACTGACAATTTTTTTTTTATTTATTTATTCCATAAGTATTTTGCCAAAATGTATTTATCGTCTTTAAATTAATAATTTATGCAATTACATATTAAATTACTAGCGGGTGATTAAATAAGAAACAACATGGGCAGTATTGAGGAAATTGAAACTGATACATGTTCGAAACAAAAATGAAATAAAAAAATATGACCATAAAAACCTCGATCAAAACACATTCAAAATATTGAAGTGATTGGTTCGCACATCTACGTGAAACCAGTATTAAACTCGGATTTTGTTATGACAGCTTTATTTACTGATACCATTTTTGTATTCTAAATTATAATCTAAACAATTTTTAACTTACTCGTTTGCGCTTACACTTTTGCGCTTTTGCAATAATATTGCATCATTAATATAATATGTAATAATCCAAGTAGTAAAGAATAATCCTTAATAATACACTAATCAAGCAATAATACGTATAATATCAGTATTATTTGGAATAATACAATAATACGGGTATAATACCAATATTATCAATAATATCGCATAATATTGAATAATCTATGATAATCCTCGTATTATATAATATGGGCCCAAATTTAAGAGAGTGTCACACCCCTCGATTTAGACACTGTGCAGGTTCTATAATTTTCTGACCGGGATTTCTCTTTGTTTGACCGAACGTTAACTAATAGTTATACTACATAAAGCGATTGAGGATTGGAATTTTCGAATACCCTTTTACAGAAATTAATTCTACAGCTTTGTGATCGATTTTGTTCGTTGATATCGTATCGTGAATGAAAAATACCGGTTCGAAAGGACCCTCGCATGATTCCCGTATCACTTTGAAGCATTTTTTTTTATTCGAGAAAAGTAATAAACTTGAGCGCAATATACGTTTTTTAATTCAATTCCTCTAGTACAAATTATTTTTTTTAGTCATACACTCGATAAGGCAATAAATAAATTACCTTCTACAAAGATTTAATCACGTACTGCTGGTCCAAATTGCTTGGAGTTTTTCAGGTAGTAAATTGGACACGAAAAGGGTTAAAGGAAACGTTATTAGCGGAAAAGCCTTTTCTGTCTATTATGCAACTGTTTTTCTTTTAGTTTTAATTAGAACCACAGTTTTGACTTAAGCGTGAAAATTATACTATGATTTCCATGTACACGTTAACCGTGCCGGGAATTTTACCTTAAAAAAGTAATAAAAAGGCAACCCCGGTGGAAAAACGTTTCCCCAGGGTAACATCCCAGGTGTTTCGCCAAGGAGAGGCAACTTTTAACATTTAACGCTTAAGCGAGTATAGCGCATTTTTTATGTGGTGAAAAATGTATGAGAAAAAGTCCCGGCCTCACTTTATTGACGTCCTCCGTTATTACCTCCATAAATCTAAGCTAAACCGATTGCAGTTGAATTTCAAAACGAGCAAAATAAATCAACATTTCTGGAAAACTTTAGCAATATTGATGGTAATCGAGTGATTAAACTGGCATGAAACCCCATATGTGATCTGGAAAACTGTAAAGGGCATCAAGGTGCTTCCACCTTTGATATTTACATCGGGTTTAATGTCTGTTACAGTGTACAAGGTAATTTCTGTATAAAATTGATGGTCATTTAAGTTTATTAATTAAAAACACAGTCTAATTTTGCCTAAACAGAAATTTGATTCAATAATTAAGAGTTAATTAATTGACTATTGTTGCAATAATGTAACTTTAACTGATCGACCTGCAAATGTTTTTCCAATAACCTCGTAGAACTATCAATACTCATAAATAACGTACATTAACCTTATAATGATTAGTTACGAGACTTATAACTGATAATTCTTATAGAAAATTTCCCGAAACTATTGAATAATGCTCGTAATACGATGTTTTAATATTAAAATTTTCTGTAAAAAAAAAATTGAAAAAACACAAATATTTTGATACTCAACTGGTTTTTGATTAGAGATTTATCTTGACTAATTCCAAACTAAAAACACTACTCAATATCCTTTTCAAACCAGTTGAAAACCTGCATTGTTTTTTTTTGTGTAAGTGAATGAACAATAGTATTTCCAACTTCTTTTTGGATATTTACGAAAACCCGAGTCTTAAGATAAAAACAGTTTCTCAGGCTATTTTGTTTTTGTTCTTTTTTGTATTTCCATTAACAGGTCTGCAAAAAGTATGAAAGGATCGTTAATGAAAGAAATTTGCGACCGGCTAATTAATTCTGGAAAAACCGTAATGGACACAATAAAAGGGCATCTGAGTGCTTTCAACTCCGACATTTCGACCTGGCTTTATCGCTCTATGATCAGTTTTGGCTGTATTAATAGAACGACTAATTTTAGCTGAAGCAATATTTTTTATTGAAATTTACAATCAAATTAATTATTTCACCGTTGTGAAACATTGATATTTATTTGGCACTAATGATACTGTTAGTATTAACTTGATTTTTATTTATTACACCTAATCAAAACATTAAAACTTGGCAAAACAATTTTTTTTTTTTTTGAATATCAAAACATCCCAGTTTGCAAAACACCTGACTCATTTTTGAGTCCTATTTTAATGGATGAAAAATTACCTTTAAGAAGAAAATTTGCATTACAAATTCTGTGTGAATATTCCGTAAAATCTCGATTTTCAATTTTTATTAAATCCAAGACTAATCAAAGTAGCGATATCCCCCGGGATCAAATTGCACGTGCACTCTTAAGCATCAATTTGGTATTAGGGAAGAGAATGGCACGTTCAGATGGCATATTGAAGTGCAAAGGTTAAGATAGTTTGCTTAATTCGTTTAATAACGTTCGTAGATTTTCTCATAAGAACCGCCTGGTTTTAAATATTCATTTGATAGTTTTGTCTCTTAAAAATTTTCATTTGCAGTTTTTATTCTATTGGCGAAAGCTAACGTTTTTACGAGATCTCCATTTGTACCCATACATTCGCGCCAATGCTGGTCACGTCGAGCCTTGCAGGAAACAGGTTGAAGCCCGATAATTTACTGTGAAGCTCATAGAAAATGCAACGACCATGACAAGCCCTCTGCGACATTGGAAAATAGCATTTAAAGAACCGCGTTCATTATGCAGCCTTCGTTTCTGTCAGTAAAATCGGTTTGGTTTGCCTGCATTGTCTAAAGTGGTTTCCTGTCTGGAGCGTCCTTCTCGTAGCAATTTCCTGATGCCCTTTACAGTTGTAAATATGGAACTGTTGTCTATCCAATTAAGGCTTGTCTGGTCAGCACTCCAACCATCTGTACAGCCTCTTGGCTAGCGCGAAACATTAAAGGGAGACTAAATTTAAAATTCCTTTGAACTTCAAAAGTCGTTTAATGGAAAATGGAAATGAAAACCCTTTTGAGAGACTATAAATGCACGGTCATTCGAAAAGTCTTGAATGCTTCACTTTATGGTATCGTGAACCCCGTTTTTAAAGGAGTTTAATAGTCTAGCGGTTATAGCTGGTCCAGACTGTCTGATTGTTTTATGACAGGTTTCGTTTGTTTTCATTGTTGTCTGAAGGAAAATTGATATTGTCTCTTTTTTAACCAATTTAAAGGATATTGCCTGCATAAAACAGTTATTGTAACTTATAATCCAACTGTACTATTGTAATAACGTTTAGTTTAAATTATTAATTTAAAAATGTGTTTTTTTTTGTTTCAGAATTTTGAAGAACTGTCCTAAGAAGAATGAAGAGACTCAAAGGTATTAATGAACTGTAATATCCATGTTTTGTGTAAAATGTGCGTAAGTAAATCAACTGTGCCTTTAATCAACCTCTGCATCTTTATCCACACCTGCCTCATTTTCTCCTTTACAGTAAATGGCTGAAATTTAAATTCGCGTTTCAACTATGCCCGCAATAAATTGTACTTTATCAGTGTCAGTCGACATGACGGCGAATTCTAATAGCCCTAGCATCGGAATGCAAATGGGAAAACGTTACAAAATGGCTGAAAAGACAATTTTCGACCGAAAGAATGGCACGTCAAACCCGACATCTTATTTGATTTATAGTACGTTCCCGCATTATACTCCTTATACAATTTAGGGCTTAGTCCACAGCCATATTGAATGCAAAATTCTTTGTTGGCCTCTGGAAATTTTGTGGCTGGCTTTCATCCAAAATCACTGCTAACTAACACACGAGTTTGTTGTTAAGCACTCTCACTCAATTCCAAAAAAAAAACACAATTATAAAGATGACAAAGTGAAGCAAGTAGGTGGGCGATATCGTAGCTCATCGAATTTTGCATTGAAGTTTTAGGTGACAAAACACCATCATTATTTTGGCACTGCATCCAAGGTTGAGCATCCAATTTACACGACTGTACTTGGCATCTCTGCATTTTATTTGCATGAATGATTTGGTTTACTTCTTAATAGTCCGGAAGCTGACTTGGATAACAAGTTTTTTGTACATAACTATACATGAAAGTAAAGTCCGTTCCAGAACTAGTGGCAGTGACGTAATAATTGTCGTTCCTTTTTTATTACATGTGAACTGACCGGGATGGAAATTTAATTTGACGTCATTGACGTATGTTACTTACAAATTTTTTATTTTGTAAATGTTCGTACTGGTTTAGGGCCACGTTCAGAACGTCACCTGATCAACATATTTAAAAAACCGATCGGTATCACGTGAGCGTCCGACGATATTTCTGAACTCAACTCTGTGCGCGATTGAAAATCTATTAATTCTGATTTTTTGACGTTTGTTGACAGTTTTCTCGAATTTTTTCCAGCTGCAATTTGAATTTTGCTCTTTTTGCTTGGTTGTATTTGTAATTTACAATTATTTTCGTTTTGTGTCATTTTGATAGTAAAATCTTGTTTCCAAGATGTGATTTTCAGGTAAATTTTTGTGCAATTTCCAAAAATTCTTCTTAACTTGCTTATTTAAAACATTCTGTATAGACACGCCACATAACAAAGCAAAAAAATGGGGCTATCCACCGCCCTCTGTACAAGAAAGTCACTTTTAATGGCGGCGTTAGCGGTTTTCGTTTTGTACACAAACCTATACAGATGCAGTAGAAAATATGTTTTTTTAAATTTTTTCGTGTAGTTGATTTAGAAGTTGTGAGTGAAAAATCAAAGAACGCTTCATTCCTGATCCAGATATGTATAGATATGGCTTTTTATACCCAATAAAGTCCAGCCAAAGCAAGTTTGGTTAGAACCCTTTGTCCTGGAAATTACAACAAACTAATGTGAAAACTGCTCAATCAAAGAAAATTTGGAAATCCTTGAAGCTAGGTAAGCAAAACTGGTAAATGGGTTTTATATTATTACCAAGACCTTTCTTTTAAAATGTAAACGTGCCAATGGAACTTCTAAAAGCTGTCCTGTTTCTTCAGAGTAAACCTTTGTTGCCCTCAAATTGCAGGCGGCCTCAAAATGTAACTCACATACCCTATGTATGTAAGAGGCAATAAGTTTACTGAATGAGAAAGCATATTGTACTTACCACTGAGTATTGTGTTGGAGTAAAATCATTCCAGTTCAAAGCTTTCAACCACTGTTGGGTTCGAACAGGGTCTTTTGGAAAGTAAAAGACTGACACTTTTGGGCCTTTCACCAAATTGCTTTTACAATTTGGCAAACAACAAGTGGACAGCATATTGTAGAGGCAATAGAATTTAAGTTAAAAAACCAACAACAAATTATAGAACAATGAAGGAACAATAACAATAATAACACCATAAAATGAACACAAACTACACTTTCACTAGAACAATAAACATATAAACAACAATATATAATAGCAAACAAAAATTACTTTGGCAAGTAATCCCAAGTCTTGACTTTAAACCTTAAAAATTAATTTAATCATGGAAAAACTCAATTTCCACAATACAAACAAATGTAAACTGTCACCCACTATTTCGGCCATATTGGAATTTTTGGCATGCACCTTCTTGGCTTTCTTGTACAGAGGGTGGTGGGCTATCACGTGACGTTGACCGGACCAGGCTAAATTGTACCGTTTGGCCGTTAGAGGGCTTCAAAGTTGATTTTTTACCATAAACAACTCGTTGGATTTCTGGTTCAAGAAAAATAAAGCAAGCTAATTAAATCACGACAAATCAAAGAAAATCTTCAGAATCAATCTGAGACATAATTTCAATATGACGTCACAGTTAAAGTCTTCACTGCCATCTCTTCTGGGATAGAGAGTATTTCAATATTGCATCAGCTCCCAGACTACAATCTACAAATTGTATTTGAATTAAAACGAACAAAACTTTTTACTTCATTTCCTTCTCAATTCAGACAAGTTCTAAAGTCGATTAGTCCCACTCTTTAGTAATATATCTCAGGGATTCGAAACGTGACTGAAATACGCAGTCAAAGGGCGAAAGTTGCCAAAGAAATGTTTGACCACTTTGCCAAACTAAATAAGTACGTTATTCTTCTCTTCGATTATTAAAAGGTGAAGTCTCGACGTTATTGAGTCACGTACAATGCGTTACGAGAGCCGAAACCTAATGGCGCTTTGTTGGGAAAAAAATCCGTACTGTCCATCGGTGTTATTGAAGGAAAAAATGAAGGCAGAAATGGAATCAGGGGCGTAACCGTGGATAATAATTCAGCAAAAGCGCACTATTCCAGGCAAAATTAAATTGGATTTACTCCACCTAACAGCTACAGTAGTATTTCCAATTTCGTCACTAATTCATCCACGAATCAGTTTTTAAGTTACGTAATTGGATTGCCCCGTTAGGGTTTAAACATTTCCCATTTGGCAAATCTAATTACTATCGCCGGATTTAGTTCTAGTCAACTACTAAAATAGCAAAAGGAAATGTTTTCAGACAAAATTTGCTTCTGTTATCCACCAAATTTATTATTTTAACCTTTTACTTATAATTGTGTGGAAAAAAAGATGTCAAACCAGAAAATGCAATGCGGAAACGTTTCCACTCGTACGTCCTCGCAGAAATTCGGGCAATTTGTTACTTTTATAGGACAAAACCGCGATTCCGTCGAATTGAAAATAGCAAACGCATACGGGAACGGCTCCATCATCGAAACACAATGCCAGATATACGAGGCAGGATTTTCTGGAATAGTTTTTCCGGATAGCGCTCTACATTTTCAGTGGAGCGATACTGAAAAGGGTTACATCCGTATTCGATTAATTGAATGTTGGAATATCTTGGATAATTTGTTTTACTTTTTTAGTGCAACTCAGAGTATACCTCAATGTGGTTTTTGTCATTGAGTTAGTGTTAGTCTATGGGGAAAGTAGTTCTAAGTCACAATAATGTAATTCAGCTCAATATGGTTCAAATGAAGAATAAAGAAGCAAGTCTTACTTAAAAGTCAAAACCGCTTTGAACTACAAATTAATGCGTAAATACAATACATATTTCTATCACGTGCAGCATTCGAATTCAAAAGCAAGTCCTCTAAAAATTCCCGAAACGTACAATCCAAGATCCGTTATTGATATTCCGACAAATTCTGGCAAACTATCCAAGATCTATTCCTTGAAAATGCGCTCGGTAACTCGATGCTCGTAAACTAGCTTTTTATTTGCCGGTTTTACGGTCACAATAAAACCGCATAACAAATTGTTTCTAAGTTGAAACTCGCAGCAATACAGCGACCCGTAGATTTATTAAACTTTTTTCTAATCACCCGTGTAGATCGTAAACTGTCCCGGTGAGTAATGACGCCTTTAAACCACCGACCTTACCAAGAAAGCGCGAAGGTACGTGTTCCGAAAAAACTCCGGTGAACCAGGTTGAGTCAGAGTGTTAATCAAAGGGCGATTCGGAGGGCAATAAATTCCTATTCAGTCTGGAAACATTAGCCGTGAAATGGCATGCCATAAATGGACAATAATGGATGTAGTAACGGTCTGAGATTAAACAGATCTATTTGGACAGCATGTTTGATATAGATGGACATGTGCTACTTCCTGATTCTATTATAAACGTCATTACTTATTTAGTCAAATAATAGTTATTAAAAGTATGTTTTACGTGTAAGTGAAATTTGGAATTTAAACGATGTTGTAAAGCAAAATATTGGGATACTTTCGTTTCAGAAAAACTGTTAAGTTAGGTTTGGATGGTGCACTGTGTTAAGACAAAACTAAAATTTTCGAAATTAGTTTTTATTTTTTTGCTAATTTGTCTGATGAGATAACTGAAAATAAATGACACTTTGACATTGCCACATTTAGTTACAATCATCAACTTTTAATTTTCTTATGGGCGCAATGTTAGATTTTTTCATAGGTTATATCCATACGTTCAAGTTTTATCGGGTAAACTGTGCATAAGTGATTTTTTGCAAAATTTTGCTTGGAAAATGATTGAGACTAAATAATTCGACGATAAAATCCTGAGACCGCAGGTCGAAGGATTTTTTCCAATGAATTATTTAGTCGAAACCATTATTTGCCTAAAAGAAAAATTTTGCAAAAAACGTACCAATGCACATTTTACGTGATAAAACGTGAACGCCGAGGGGTATATGTCAAGATTATTTCCTGAAAACTCACATTTTAGTTTATTAACAAGAAAACACCTTAGTTAGAACACAAATACTAAACTAAACGTGATGAAATTAATGATAATATTGAACTCACCCCAGCAGACGACAGATTTTCGTTCAGCCATGTATATTTTAGTTTACATTTCAGATTGACAATCAGACGTCATAATATTTTAATTTATGTAATTTTTTAATGGAAACTACGTTATAGTGATTTATTAATTGTTAATATTGAAGAAAATAGCTTAAATTTTATATGTGTCTAAATCCCGTTTCGTTTAATATCAAATGTTCTTCAAAAAAACGTATTCGAAAAAGGTAGGTGTTTATTCAGTGTAAAATTTTAGCAACTAGGGATTTATTCAGTATATAACGGCTCTCATTGGTCGAACTAGAAAGGTTCATTGAATTTTATTGGCTGCTAGTACAATGAGGGAAATAATCTTGATAATTAAATTGGAAATTTTTCCTGATTACCCTGATGTACCATATGTTATGATTCAGTCTTGCAATTTCGTAATAATAACGAAAACTGTGTTTTTACAAAGAGCTCCTTTAAAATAACTTCTCCACGTGATTGCCATTTTCAAAAGAATGATCACGTGAGTTATCTCATCAAGTAAATCAGACTAAGAAGAGTGTCATACAATAACATAAATGGATTAGGAAGTTAGAACGGACACTGTGACGTAATTTGACAGTGTCACATTCTAATCACTTTGAAAATGGCAATGGTATCACGTAAATAAGTGTCAACTGACTTAACAAAGAATAATTGAGCTTTTTAAGGAACTCGTTATGAAAAAAACATGATTTTTGTTATTTTTACTAAAAACAGTATTAGAAAATATTTTTTCTCGTTTTAGTGGCCCTTCTACGCCTTCGTACATCACAAACTACTCACAGTGCTGTGATGTACGCAAATATTGCACCTGTAAACTTACCATTATAAAATCATTTTCTCTCAAGCTTAATGCACATTACTATCTAACCTAAACCACCAGAACGGTTTACTGCATCTGGTCTACACGATAAAAAACATTTTAGCCAACATAAAATTCATAAAACTACCGCTAAAATGGCCTTTTGGGATTGAGTCGGGGGGCACATATCCATATTTAAATTGCACTCTAAAAATGCACCAGAGTGCTTACGCCAAGACAAAATAAAACGATTCAATATGGTTTGTATCTGAATGCGACTTTTCCACGTTGGCACCGCAACAAAACTGAAAGCGGACATAAATTCAAGACGAACTTCATTAATTGTGCTGGAACAATTGAATTTCCACACAAAACACGTCTAAATTAAGTGAGTTCCTGCCTGGGGAAATGGAGAAATACTGTTTACTTGGTTTGTTCGATCGATGAGTTGATGGAAAGCTAAAAATTATGAAGATGCCTGAAAACCGTTTAAGATATATATTTCGAAAAAGCAGCAAAGTTTGCCATCATCATTAATCAACCGCTTACTTTTCCTCGTTTTTCGCACTACTTTTATGGACCAACACGAGCGAAACTGAAATTGGCTGGGCCCAACACCGAGCAAATGGAGCGATTAATCGACTGCTGCCATTATCACCAAGGAGCAGTACATGCTATATTTTCCTTAAATTCTGCAATAAGGTTTGATTTTTTAGGCAAAAACAACTAAACCCTTACAGTAGCCAAATAAGTGGCAGAAAGTAAAAATCCATGAATAAGATATTCATGTTTCTGTAAGATTCTCGGTTAAAGCAAGCAAAACAAAATTTGACAGAAGTCACGTGACATTCTATACTTATATACCTAAGGCAGTCACGTGAGTATTGTCAATACTTTTATAAAAAAACGTTCGGATCGAAACGCGTTATGATTCAGAAGTCACGTGACCTCCGTGTGATTTTTTTTAATCATGTATCATGTGATTTTTATAACATAATGCGTTTGAGTGCAAAAATCATAATAAAAAGTCAAAACTTACCAAAAAAGTAGGATAAAACCACAAACGAGTAGTTAATACTTTTCTGAAATTCCTAAGTTTGCTGAAAAGGTTTGAAATTAAGAAGGCAGTAATATTGAACGAGAATGTAGGTTATAACCACACTCGGACACTCAAAGTAAACCAAAATTTGAGTACCTTTCAGGAATGGAAAATGTCTTCTTTTGATTAAATACTGGAAAGGCAAATTCTAAAATTTCTTGTAATCAAATAAATCGGATAAATTAATCGATATAATCCAAAACCGACCGTCATTTGACAGTTGACACTGTCGACAGCAAAAAGGTCGGGTGACAGATAGCTATGTGAAAACCACTGAGTTCATAACCCACTAACCTAGAAATGGAATACTACTCAAATATCCGATTCAAACTTACCTTATGTTTGCGACTTTTTAAAGCATTTTTTCTGGTTGGTGCTAAAAAATATTAACTGTCGCCCTGCTTTCAGGAGCTCAAATATTTTATCGCTTTTAGAGCAAGGAAAGCCGAAGCGGTGAAGGCACAAAGCTCCGTTGACAACCTTTATAATAACGAGACACCAGGTGCACCCGTACGAATCTTCTTATTGCTCGGGCATAAAACGGTTTGTTTAGGACCAATTTGCTTCTTTACCTCAATTTGTTTTGGCTCGTACAAAACCGGCTGGTCCGGTTTTTATTGTGGCGCTCTAAATAAGTTCATATTTTAGGGCGCAATCTTAGAGGGATAAATTAGTCCATTACTATTTCTGTCACATCTACTTTGGCTGGACCTAAATTAAGATAAAGGTCGTACCACCGCAGGCGGAAAAGTCTTTATACAGACCGGGAGGGAGTTTTATGTGCGATAAGCCCTTAATGTACGACAGGGTTTTGGGTGAATTAATGTTTGGGATTCGGGATAATGTGCTCCGAAGTGGCGCAAATTTGTAAATTACCTTAAATTTATGTCTCTGTGGTAGAACTAATTTTTCCTACTTGAAAAACTAGAAAAAATGAAACTTTTTAGTATTTTTAGCACATGTTTCCACAATAACGTATTATTATTATAATCGCCCAGCTCCACACCAACGTTATTTTAGTAAAATTCGCTTAATTTAGCCCGGTTCGTACTATTTCGAGCCGCTGATGACACTTTCAGCATAACGGTTTCGGTTATTTTAGAAAATTACAACAATAATATATGATTTGCTTTTTGAAAGCAAAAGCTAAAGCGTGACCGCGATACGCTTGTGTGGTTTCCAATATAATTAATTGTCCCACAAACATGTTAATGATATTCAAAGACGTAATTTGGCATTTTTTTGGAAGTTGTCAGAATGATTATTGCAAGCTTGTATTAGTTACTAAAATTAGTGCAAAAATTTAAATTAGTTAATTCAAGCTTCCTCATATTTAGGCCATTAACCAAACTGAAACTAATCCCCTTAATATTAATTACTTATTAAATTTATTATTAAAACGTAATTTTAATTACGTCCAAACCGCTGTCCCTATGTCTATAAATCAGGTGTGCTATTATTATTTTGAAGCCAATTTCATGCATTTACAACAGAAACAATGCCTGTGCAGTATTGTTCGTGTTGTAGGGAGAATTGACTACATCACGTACGTCCATTAAACCCCGAATAGTGCGGTCTAGACTGAAAACCGCTTTTTTCAATTATTAATTAGAAAACTCAGTGTCCTTATCGATTTGAGAAGGACATCCTAAAATAATTTACGAGCACTCGTGTAAACACTTTGAGATAACATAAACGTCAAACCCTTATCACCGTCAGGGAGCTAATTTTAAAAATGTTCCTCATCTAAAAATAATCATATTAAGAATTTAAAAGTCG
Source organism: Ips typographus (assembly GCF_016097725.1). Classification (NCBI taxonomy): domain Eukaryota; kingdom Metazoa; phylum Arthropoda; class Insecta; order Coleoptera; family Curculionidae; genus Ips; species Ips typographus. The sequence continues at coordinate 11,825,298 of NC_138425.1, read as the reverse complement.
TATAAATGAAATAGAATTTCAGGCACCTCTTGATAAAGGTCCGATTAGTAAACAGAGCCTCCTCCAAAATAAAACCGATTATTGAAAAATGACATCCGAAAATCCCTTGATCCAATTTATTTTTTTGCTTTAGTGTCTCGGCGTGACCCGGTTGTTGGAAATATGCCCGTTCGATTAAATTCTGGACGGCAAATGCCCCCAAGTCATGCTATCCCCAAACATAAATCATCGAACTTTTTGTACCACCTACCGCAAAATAAATCACTTTATTTAATTTTCTTCATCATAACCAGAAGAATTGCATAATAAGGAAACCCCATAAAAGATTCATAAGCGTAAACTTCAGAAGCGTTCAATTTCCAATTTTAGAGAAGTAGCGGATGGAAACTTTGCAGGTCAATTTCGCGAATCCGCTCTGCTTGCCTAACTCAAACACCTGTCGCACTTTCCCCTCTTCGAATTCGCGAATTTTAAAGTTTAATCCGACAAGGTTAGCGTTTTGTGTTTAAAATTAATCTCATTACCTAGAAACTTGCTTTGTTCCTTCAGTTCATTTAGTGCGACACGAACGAATCGAAATTGGAAACTTGTTAGAGAAACTTTTTTCATTTGCTAATACCAACAAGTTTTTGTTTAATTAAAATCTCTAAATTGTTGGATTTGAACAAGTTTCACTTGATGAACAAAACAGACAAATTTTGTTATAAGCAAACTAAACTGCTAATAGCCATAATATACTTACAACGTGTGTGAAAAGACAAAATAAAACTTCCTAATATACAATATTTCAAAAAATTATTTAAAAATTACGTAAAACTTTTCTAGCACATTTCAAAAATATTTAAATATACCGAGTGATTTATTAGAAAAAAACTACTTTGGTAGTCATTTTTTGATTCAACTTGAACTACATCGAATGGGAATTTTAGTTTCTAAATGACATAAAGTGAAGCCCAAAAAGGAAGTTGGTCAGTTCCCAGCAAATGCTATCCATTTGTCATAGAAAATTACTTTGAAATGTAAAAAAATATCAAAATTGATTGTTTTATTCTTTTTCAGTCGTTTAGTAAAATTTTGGAATGCACTTTTGACTATTTAACCATATTAAGTACATTATTAGACCTGAAATCAAAATTATTTTTAAAATTTACTACTTTACGTTAGATATTATTAACAACTGGATAGAACTCGTGACATTCTCTAGTTATACAAAATCAGAACTAGCTAAACCGATTATTCTTTAATGGAGTCTTGATTACACTTACACTAACTCTCTAATAATCTAGATTGTATCATCGCACTGCTATTAGTATGTCGCATTCATACAGTTGCAATATAGCACCAAATTTCGTTGCTGATGTGGTTTCCATGCAAATACGGGCTCGGGAATCAGGTTAGCCCGAATTAGCGCATTGCGGTAGTTTTCCTACGGCCAGAAATACTATTGCTTTCGCCCTAATGGCCGTTTCCAACTCCCAGATAAGACATTTAAAGAATATAAATCTTCCAGTTTCACTTTGGCTGGCTGAAAACTTTCGACGCGTTGCGAGAGACATCATAAAGTTAAACGGTTGATTGCCAGTTGTACGGGTCAAAGTTTTGTGAACTATACAATTAGTTTGTTTCCTAAATTGCTCCAATAAGAAAATCCCTACTGAAACTCTCCCTTCAAGATTGAAAGGATGTTTTTCTTTCCTTTCTTACTTTTTCAATTGCCTTAGGGCCTAAACGGACCCTTCAAACCTAATATTTTTTGTACAAAACGGACATCCTCCTATGTTGTAGCGTAAATAATATATGGCACAAACACTTTGAAGCTTACGCGTTTAAGTGACCGTTGGCTCATTAAACTAAAATCACAAAGTTGTCAATTAGGCTCTTTACCAATATGCTGAAGCTTTTGTAATCTCCAACCCTTTTGCAGTCATGAAACAGTTATTCTCTGGAGAAGGTTTTACCCTAAAATAGAATACGCTACGAAGTGGTTAATGCGACATTAAGTATCAGGATGGAAGGGTGCTTGTCAAGTAACTTAAATAATTTAGGATTAAACTAGTAGATTCGCTTAATCTGAATTGATTAACTGGTAGTTCGTTGTTTTTTGCAGACATGGTTAAAAGGAGTTACTAGGGAACTCATGAATCAGTTACGGCTTTCAGGTAAGGAAATTGAAAGATATTTTACTGAAGTAATTGAGGGGGGAGATTACTGGAAGAGAGCAAGGAGAAAGTAAAATTCCGAATGTATTTACTATCAATCAAATTTTTCAACAAAAAATTGGTGGACATCTCAGATTCTAATATGAACCAACATAAACTTGATTCTGGCACGTTTTCAGCCTCTGAAAATTTTTAAAATGATTCTACAGACTGTTGGCTAATTTAACAAAGATCGATTGTTCCAAATGCCTCTAAAGCAGTTCAGAACCTTTAATATGCTTTATAAACTGTGCAAAAACCTTCCAAATGCTGCTAAAATAGTCAAAAGCCTTCCAAAACAATATAGAAGCTTCCAAAATCTTTTAGAACAGTTTAAATGCTCCTGTATACTTCCTTGATAAAAAAAAAACTGTTGCAATATCTGGAAAACGTTTTAAAAGATATTAATTAAGGAAATAATAGAAAATAAAGGTAACTTTTTGTAAACTTTTATAAAAAAAATAAAATACATTTTTAGCATGAAGATGAGAACGGTATTGCAACAAATTGAAATCAAGGAAAGTCAAAGTCATGAAATTCTTTAAAAAAAGTTAATTTCTAGGGTACAGATTTTTATTGGTTAATTTTATAATTTATAAGCTATAAGTTCTTAAAAATGATTTTTTACTTGTGTTCACTTAATAACTAAATTATGAATTTACTGTTCAGAAAATTACAATTTTATTTGCATTATGGTTGTTACTGCAAACTGTTGAATTACGGTTCTCTGATCTATAAAATAATTATTTAAAATTTTCGTTTTCCCTGCAAAGATAATTGAAATTCCTGTCATTGTTTATAATATTGCAGTTGATTTATTAAAATACAAACTCGTTTAAAACTGTAGGTGGAATTAATATTGTCAGCAGAAATTAATTTTTGTGCGCCCTCTGGCGCAAAAGCAAAACAGTTATTTTCGGATTTTTAATAAAACTTTTATTAAATCCGTATTTACGATTTCTCAAACCTCTATTAAACTACATCGCTTGCGACCGATCCAAAGGTGATATTGCGAGAAATGGAGCGTAAAACCAATCTGAAAACTTTACAAATTTGGAGTTGTGTGCCTTTTGTGCACGGTTTAGCCCCCAAATTCGGTAATTCTCCTAAAACTCAGAATTAAACCTTTGGTCGAGGGCGTTTCATTTTATTGCCAGCGATTTTCCTAGACCCTTGCGAATATTCGAAGCTAATTTAACTTTTATCGCTAGGGTTTTTCCGAAACAAGTTTTTTTTTGTTTACGGGACGCCTTTGCGGAGAATAAAGCAGTTTTGTTCTTGGCGTGTATCTTTAAAGCGATCTCAAAAGTCTCGGGGAATATAAAATAAATATTCTCGTTCCGTGTTCGTACTTGTTTTGCATAATCTCCCGATTGGAGTTGAGTGGAGTCTGAAAGGCGTAAGCACGTATTATGGGACGTAGCGGAAATGCAGGATGCAATATTTGATTTGATTGTTTTTTAATAGTTTCCAACAGACAAGCTAAAAACTGTGAAAGTTTTTCTTTATTTAAAAGCTAAGAAGAGAAATTTTGAATGTGACAAATCAAGAAACGTTTTACTTTGATTTTTGTCTAAAGGACAATTCTAAATTTTTTCCAGGAATTATTCAGATTTTAGTAGCTTTATTTTTAATTGTGATATAATTAAAAGTACATTATTCCTGTTTGTATGTACAAGGTGATTGTTTACGTATATTTTACTTAATACCTAATTGTTAATTCTGATTTGACAGAATAATTTAAATTAGCAAAACATGTTTGCAATTTTCATATGTAAAGTAGTTAAAATATATCAAAAATCTGATAAGGGATTGACATCAGAATCTGGTGGCTATTAGGAAAAATTACTGCAACTTTAATAATGTAAACTATGCTGCCAGATTAAAATTAACAGAGTTAGTTATTGAGTAAAAAATAAACAATAATTAAGACACTAATGCCTGTTTTTCCGACACTTCCAAGTCAATTTTAAGTACAACTCAAGCTAAGTTGTGGTTTGAATTTGACAGATCTGATGCAAAATAACACAGTATAATATAACACTAAACCTATCTAAGCTGTCCTTAAACTGAACTTCAGAAGTCAAAACGATAACGGTACACAGACTGGATGACATTTTACCGAATTAAGCCATATCTGGATCTCTCTTTCCAACGAAAAGAAAGGCGACAGTTTAAAAGAAAATTACCTCAATCGTCTCTTTTTGCCGTGCCTTTAAAAGCCGGCAAAGACTTTTAGAAAGAAATCTGCATTTGAGATTTTTCCAATTTAAATTGTTATTTTATTGAGTCGTTTATTTTTCACTTAATCAAACATTTAACAATTAACCAACAAGGGACTTTAAAACAAAATTGGTAAAGCGTGGTAAACGTTATACAAACATTTATTACAAAGAGGGAAGAAAGTGCTTTTAGGACGATTTTTAGGGTCACGCTCAGGTGTGCGAAAACCGTTTCGCACCCGCAATTTGGTTTATGGCAAAACGATGGTTTAGGCGTGATTTCTAATACATATTTTATTCTCGCCCGGATTTTCCACTTGAGATAAATTGCCTGCGATTTTTTTTACACAAAAGGGCTGAAAAATGCCAAATATGAAATGCGACCGGGACGTGGTAATCGGGTTTCGGTGGTGTTTTTGTAACGGGCCTTTCTAAAAGGGACCAGGCAATGAATCTTACATATAATAGTAAGAATGGAATGACGGAGGGTTTCAACGGAAATTGGAACTTAAAGATTCGTGCAATTCGGGTCTCGGGGCAAACGTTCGTTATTATAAATCCTTCCGGAAACATTCCAGAAATTATTCGGAAACAATCCGCTAACCGAAATTTATTACGGAGACTCTCCCCTATTTAGTTATTCAGAGAAATATTTGAGTTACCTTTGCATTGATGGTACAATCTAATCTAGACAAAGCTGAATATAAACTGTATAAGAGCGTATTGAAGGTTCTACACTGCTTTAGAGGCATTTGCAATCTCTTAGATGGAACGAGAAATTGTTGGAGTGCTCTAGCATTTGAAAGTTTCTATATAGTTTTTTAGACTGCTTTAGAAGCATTTTGAAGTTCCTATAGAGTTTTGAAAGCTACAAATTTTTTTTTTTTTTACTATTTCCGGTGCAGTTTAAAGAGCATATTAAACGTTATAGACTGCTTTAGAGGCATTTGCAAACACTTAGACGGATCTGAAAGCTGTAGGAGTTTTTGAACTGTTCTTGAGAACTTCTAGGCTAGTTAAAGAGCTTGTAAGCTGTTTTAGGACTATTTGGAAGCTTCTGGACTGTTTTGAAGGTTTTTGACTACTTTAGGAGCATTTTGTCAAATTTCTTTGACCGTTAATAGCCACGGAACCAGACAAACTGTCTTATCGATAACCTAGTTCATAGTCGCTCCTCCAAGTTTTAAAATATTTCACAAACAAATTTAAGTTTCTATTTTTCACCAGATTAAGATTTTCTAAACCAACATTTTTCGGTCTAATTAATTTCCAAAAATAATTAAGAGGGCAATTCCCCGCTTTTTGGAACGAGTTAAGAATGAATAATCGAGTGCCGACAGCCGATCGAATTTTAGAGCCTCTTTTTCAGACTTTAATTAATTAATAGCAGAGGCATAAGTCAGAACTTCAAACGGTCGGCCATGGGTATTCGCGCCCGCTGAGCTGTGATTGCTTCTCATTTAGCAACGAAACAACGTTTGAATTGCAAATTCAGCGAGCAAATTCCAACTAAACCGTACCCTTTCAGCTTTGAAAATTTGTTTTTCTGTTTAGGCCTCGAAGAGGACCTCGTTTAAGTGGGTTAGTTATTGAAACGAATGGAGCGGGCGGAATTTTTGTCATTAGAGCCAAGTGAAAAATGTTTTTTGGTTTGCGTTAACATAAGTGGTTTTAATTGAATTATTCATACGGTTGTTATTAACAGAATTGGAGTTTGAGTAAATAAATCTATCTAATTTATTCACGCCTTTCCTCTCCTAGGGTAATAATAGAAAAATCAACAGACTTTGGCGGGAATATCTCTAAGTGAATTTACAATTCAAATGCTAATCCAGTGCTTAATGGAAGCAATCTCGACCTGGTAAGTGCCAGATACTTCTAGCTCTGGCATAGTTATTGGCTCATCGAATGAGCTTTCTTAGAATTTCAGCTTTAAGGCCTCAAGGATAGAATTTTTACTCTAACTGCAATAACACACAGTCGGAAATACGAAAATCTTCCACTGTAAAAACTTCGTTTCGGTCAAACTTCATTGAATAAGTTAGCATAATCGTACGGAGAAGTTGGGGTTAACAATAGGTAGGGAGAGGAAAAGGGGAGATAGATGCCGTTAGCTAAATCCACAATGATACAATAGACCGGTAACTTTCGGAGTACTTTCAGAGTTTTCGCTGCTTTTTTGCTGGATTGTCTGGAAAGTTTTTCTAAACTGATTTGCACGGAAAAACCGTAAGAACGACGTGGATTTGCTTTTGGAAATGTTGAATCTGGCAAAGCAAGGTTTTGTGTTCCGCTGTCATCTTTTGATACAAATGCAAAGTGCAAAAGCACTTTTAAAGAAACTCTGTTTTGGTGTGGTTGGAAATATTTCTTGACAGGTTAAAAAAGATGGTTGCAGTAAAATTGGAGTATTACAAATTGAAAAAATGAAATTTCTCCAGAATTTTCTAATAACACCATGGCACAATCAAATGATTTTTGAGACTTAGTATAGCTGTTTTCGTTTATAACGATTCTTGTGAGTTGTTTGGTTTTCTTGACGTTCGAATGCTGTGCAATAGTTATTTACATTACTAGTGTGGTATGAGCATTTTTACAGTCACCAGTGGGAAGCATTGCGACGACGAGATTGTAGATCTGGTTGTGGTGATCACACGAGTCCATTAATTTGCCATACCATACGAGTAATGTACAATATTTTATCTAGGATTAACACAGAATTTGTCATTTTTTAACTCTAACTTTGAGTTACGAAATGAGGGATTTTACAGTCACTAGTGCGATAATGATTGTTTTATTGTACTCTTAGGGTGCTTTACCGCAGTGACAGTAAAATCCCTAATTACGTAACTATGTATTGTTAGTTTAAAAAATGTAAATAATGGTTCTGATTGCACCAATAATTGCACACTGCACATTGACACTTTTGAAAGTTGTTTGAAAAATACATCTTTGCCATCCATAATGCATAAAATCCACAAGTTAAAAATTACTGTAGAAATCCAATTATTACCAACCATATCCAAATTCCTCCAGTTTTGTTACATATAAGTAAACCCAATTTCTTCGTTATTTTCCACATAGTAAATTACCATCCAATAACAAAGGCAATATACAAAATCCTTGCCTGAAACTCATCGACATAGTTTTCATAAATCGGTATTTCATTTCCAGTGGCGACAGGCGGCATATTTCAGATTGTATTTAGCCCATAAAGAAGAGAAATGATCGTATATAGCGTGAAATGTGGTCGAGTCGTGAGCCCTTTTTGCATAAAATTCCTTCATTTAGGTTGGTAAAAGGGCTGCTCAGAATATAGGCTAATGCGATTACTCTTACTTTGTTATTATTAATTTGCAGCTAAATATTACAAGATACTGGTTAATAGTGTGTTTACGTTATTGGTGGCGTTTCTTTTTCCCTTCCTAATTTGCTGTTGACAAGGTCCGAAAAGGAATTTAATTAAGTTTTATAACAAGTCACGGTGACATTATCTGAACAAAGATTTTAATAAAAAAATGTTAATAAAAAAAGGGACGGATCTAAAGAGGGAGCCACCCATACGGAAGTGAATTCTTTCTTTCGCTCGCAGAAACTAAATTTAAATATAATTACCGTTAGACAAAGAGGTCTCGTTCAGAACTCAATTATGTCTGGCGCTTCGTTTTGAATACTCTGGATAATAGAATTCAGAAAATAGAATATTGCGTCGCATTTTGGCGTAGAATTAATCGAATTTTTTCTCTGTTTCCAAATTGCCCCCCCACCAATTTCACAAAAAAAAAGCAGACGAGGATTAATCACGTTCCATTAACCAAGACACTTTCTCCTTTCAATTCAGGACGCCCCGGCAGGCAATCAGATGGCCAGATCCAGAGGGTCAACTAACTAAAATTTATCTTCCAATAAAATGGGCATCAATCAATCGGCACTAGCCATTCGCAATTTGGACAGCGCCCGCTTCAAATAAAAATTTATATGGGATGGATACTGGAAAATATTTAGGTAAGTTGCAATCCACTTAAAAATCGTGCTAAATTGCAAATTTATGAAAACAGGCACCAACACCTCCTCAATGAACTACAACACCACCGTGGACAATCAAGGCAGCACCGCTAAAACCGATGATCATGCCTGGGACACGTTCGTTCTGTTCATCAAAGCGACAATCATGGGCAGCATCATCATCGCCTCGATTTTCGGTAATCTGCTGGTCATAGTGTCCGTCATGCGACATCGAAAACTTCGGGTCATCACCAATTATTTCGTCATATCGTTGGCATTAGCCGATATGTTAGTTGCCATGTTTGCGATGAGTTTTAACGCGAGTGTAGAAATTGCCGGACATTGGTCGTTCGGGTATACGTTGTGCGATGTTTGGAACAGTTTGGACGTTCATTTTTCCACCGTTTCGATTTTGCATCTATGTTTCATCAGTATCGATCGGTAAGTTTTGATGTCCTTTAAGTGGGTCACATCAATCTCCTGTCTTTTGATGTTTCAGGTATATTGCCATATGTAAACCACTTAAGTATTCGTTTCTGATGACAAAGAAGGTAGTGGCAATGATGCTGCTTTTTACGTGGATCGGTCCCACCTTCCTCAGTTTTTTGCCCATTTTCATGGGTTGGTATACCACCAACGACAACCAAGCATTCAGACAAGAACACCCTGACGAGTGTATCTTTAAGGTGAACCAATACTATGCGGTGGTCAGTAGCAGTATAAGTTTCTGGATACCTGGTTCAGTCATGATTTTCATGTACTCACAGATCTTTAGAGAAGCTAATCGGTACGGTTTTTTTTGTAATTGCAGAACAAACATAATTTACCGGCAATCCATATTCTTGCAGACAAGAAAAAGAAATGTTCAATAGACATGGAGCGGCCATGTTGTTGCACGCTAACAACACTAACGGTGACATGTTGTCCAATTCGGGAGGATCCTCCAAGACATTGACGCTCCACGAGATCAACCAAGACCTCCATCACACTCCGACTAGAGAGAGGAGCATCAGTAGAATGAAGAGAGAGCATAAGGCTGCAAGAACATTAGGAATTATTATGGGTAAGTGTAATTTAAAAAAAAAAACATATTTCACTTATTTTATAAAGTTAGAATGACGGTACAGTTTACAGTGAAATAATGTGTGAGACAAAATAGAAGAATAATAGCGTATTTACGCTACTAGTGTGATATGAGCATTTTTATAGTCAGTAGTGGGAAATATTGTGGGATCCATTAATTTGTCATACCACACGGGTAATGTACCACCTACCAAATTATTAGTCAAACTGTGTTTCATGTCAGTTGAGTGAGTTTTCTGTTTGGTTATTCCACTTTAATATTTAACAGGATTTTTCTTCTTTCTTTAACTTCATCGTCATGAGTAATAGCCATCATTATATGCTCGTTGAATAATATACAGTTTTTAACGAACGTATAATGATGGTTATTCCAACTGGAAAATCACTGAAATTAGTATTTGACAGTTAAGTATTTTATTTACATGAGTCATTTGCAAAATGTTACATTCAAAACGACATTAACCCTTTATTTGCAGTATATTTCTAAATTGCTATAAGTTTATAAAATGTTCAACTTTTCATCATCATCTGGAGTTTCATGTTAATAATGTGTCACGTCATCTCAATCTTCTTTGAGATGAGAAATAAAGCTTTCAATTGTTTCAGGTATATTCATTCTGTGCTGGCTGCCATTCTTTCTATGGTATGTCAGCGTGACCTTTTGCGAATCGTGCCCTTGTCCCCACGTCGTGGTGGCCATCCTCTTCTGGATCGGTTACTTCAATTCGACGTTAAATCCGCTGATTTACGCTTACTTCAACAAAGATTTCCGAGAGGCGTTCAAAAACACATTACAGTGCGCTTTCTGTTCGTTGTGTCAAGGGCCTCCTTCGGATCTGAACTACATCGACCAGAGGAGGCCTAGTGTTAGATACGAGGATCGGACTCGAAGTGTTTTCTCCGAAACGTATTTAAAACACAACGTGGATAGGCGAAGCTCTGATTTCGGGTCAACCCTTTGAGTAGACTTTACTAGCAGCAGGTTAACCACTACGAGTTTCTGATTGGAAACTTGGGTGTAAAGCTTGGGTGAAAACCCTTGAAACGAATATAAGGTTGGCTCAATTTTACTATAGTAACAACAATTCAGGTAAGCTCAAATTAATTTTACTGAACTGTGACTGATGGTAGAGTTAGAAACGTAACAACACCACCCTATATAAACTCGTTCACGAGGATTTTCAAGCAAACTTTTGACAATCCGCTGCTAGACGCTTTTGATAATTGCCAAAGTTAACAAATAATGGTGCTCTATGTTGTAAGAAGTTGCTTTCTCTTCCTGACTCGAAAAGTTTCCTAAATTCCAGTTAAGTTATTTAGGAAAGTTGAGTGTTTGTAATTAAAGTGTACAAAAAAGTGATAGCTAGTAAAATCTCAAAAATTATTAGTTAATAATTTGATGATTTGTAAATTTGTTTTGTACTTTTCTGGGCAGACTTTTTGTATATATTATGCCAAAAAAAAATGCGTAATAAAATCTACTAAACATGTAAATAATAGCATATTTGTAATAATATGTGTTTCTATTTTCTATCTTAGATATACGATGTGTATACACTTTTAGTATGTATAAATAATAAGGAGTGAACGAACGATGATTTTGTTAGTAGTTATGCTTCTGGATCGGTTTACTTTGGTGCTAGCGGTAAAACGAATATTATTATTTTGTAAGCAAAAGACTGGACAAATTAAACCAACTTAATAATACTTTAAGTAGTAGTCAAAAAGTTTAAAATTACTTCCTTTAATTAGTAAATAATAATTACATTTTGTAATTAAAACTTGTGCCTGACTGCATTTTCCTAAAAAAACGTCGGTTTAATTAACTTTAAACTGAACGATGCAACTTCAAAATTTATCCTTGAGTCAGAAAAAGTTTTTATCCCGATTATAGAATGTAAATTGGAAATTATAATATTTAATTGCATTTTTTGTGAACTCTAGCAAAAAACTAATTTGCTCTTTTGGCATTAAAGATAATGTAGCGAAACACAATCATGACTTTGTAATCAATTAATAGTGTAAAACAGTTTTCGAGTTAGTTGGGTAATTTAGAAACGTATGTGACCAAAATGTAAAATGTATACATAAATAATTCAAAGCAATAATTGATTAAATATGAGAGATATTTTTTATTCATAAATTTGTTTCACATCGAAAATTTGATATTTTCAGTTCACTGAATGTTTTTTCCAGTTGATTTAAATATTCATTTCTATCCAATTACTGTCTGGATAAACAAAACATTTAAAAAAAAAACAATAATAGTTGTCTATTAAATAGCTATAGATGTCCTAAATGTTTTAAATTAAGTCAGTGTTGTATGTACAAAAAATTATTATTTGTTTGTTATATTTTGCATTCGTTAGTGTTGTTGAGAATCTTGGTAAAGCCGCATTTTATACTTACTTTAGTACAACACTATAATTTATATACTGTGCATATTAATAAAGCGTTGGCAATGTATAGTACATATTCTACAGGGTGACAGTTGGATAAAACTAAATAGTTTGACTAAGCAAATGTCACCCTGTATACTATTATGTAAGTTTTTCGCTACTTAACAAATTGTTTTTGTATTATAAGTGACGTGTAATATACGACTTTTGTTTTTTTTTACATAATTTTGTTAAACTAAATAAGTTATTATATACGACACGAGTGATGTTTTATGAACTGACAGATTTGCTTTTTCAATAAAACAAATTAAATGGGCTTTTGAGTTTTTTTCTGTTAGAGTACCTTTTTAAGCTGATAAGCTCGGGCAACTCCTTTATCACAATGAAGTTGAAATAAATTTAAAAGTGGCCGCGGTCGTGCAGTAAGCCCGGTCAACTTTAATACGAAAAGCCACTCGTATGGGAAAGTTTGGAATCGGGCCAGCTCTAAAGTTGCCTGGAAATGTTTTTGACTAGGAGTGATTGTGTTTTTCGTGCCATAAAATCCTTTCTGACCTAACGGATTTGAATTATTACAAGAGGAAAAATGAGCGTAAAAGTTGTAAACAGTGTCAAACATGTTTCAGAGAAAATAGTGTAGGTACTTTAATCTGGTGTTAAGTTTCTAAAAACTAACTGCATCCTTTAAATCAAATACGTAAACACGTATAGAGAATTGCAACGGATTAGAGCTCAACAAATAACTAAAGTTTGGTCCCAGAGATAGAGCCACTCTTTGTATCTAACTCTATTTACGGCTCTATTTACACAAAGGCTTTCCCCGGACAAATGTGTTTCAAAGCTTTCGCGTCAATTTGCAAAAAATGCAGAGGTAAGGCAGTTTTTGCGACCAGAGAGTATCGGCAGTGCGGCCCCAATTTCCGCGATTAAATTGCCAATAAAAATGATGAAATGCCGGATTTAGAAAAGAAAATCGCATTTAAAAAAAACTGCACGGCGATAACTTCTCGGTTTGGTTAATAAATCATATTATTAAAAGCTATTTTGCCACGCCCAGTGTAATAAATTAGCATTTTGTGAAGAAAACGATTTGGGTGCTTTTTTATAAAGCCATTTAGGCAAATCAAGTTATTGACTTCAATTTTTGTAACGCAATAAATTAAAAAGTTGAAATTTTAGTTTGTTAGGTCTAAAGTTAATTAATCATTGTGGAAAGTCCACATGTGCAGTATTTGCGTAAATCACAGCACTGTTTGTAGTTTGTGATTGGTCAAGAAAAAGCAGCAAGTTGAAAGCTGTTTTTTTTAACCAATCAGAAGCTACTTATTGTTCTGTGATTTATGCAAATTCTGTATACGTTTTTGTTTAGTTAAGTTTTGGGTTTGGCTCTAACCAGTAAGTTAGTAAGAAAAAATAGCGCCAAAACACTAGGTTACATTTTAGATGCCACTTTTTTCCTTATAGGTTAGGTTAGTGTTTTCTTGTTTGGGCTATTTTGTCACGTATTAAAAAGAAGATTAAAAAATGGCACCGGAACACTAGATTGTATTTTGGCGTCATTTTTCGAGAAGTAAATCATCATTATAGTCCTAGAACGAATCTTATTTGGTAAACTTGCTAAAACATTCAAACAAACGGTTATCATAAACTAGATCTTGTTTAACAACAAAAAATTGTCTCTTAAAAGTAACAAATTGATTTACAAAACCACATTTCCCAATATAAAAAAATTACGTAAGGTTTGTGCGACCTTAAGCATCAAGGGTGCAATAAAATTGTGTGAAAACTCAATCCAAACGGGAATAAACTGGAATGATATATCATATTTGCGGTCTCCTGGAATCTTTTACACTGACGGTAACAGGAAATTGGAGGTCTTTCCATTCCTGGCGCGGTCCCAAAAGTATTGGGATCCCGAAGACCGGTCTGGATAAGTCTGGATGTTTACGGCGATACGAGCCAAAAGTATCTCATACAGATTAGTTTAAGATGTTTACTAATCTAAATATTACATTAAAAGGTTTTCTCACTATTAACACTATATTTGTTACGTCTTCCAGAAAAATTTCATCATTCTAGAGCGAGGAGTAGTTAAATTTTTCTTGTCAAACTTTTTAATTGCCAGAGTGATTAATGCCTTTGAAAGATTAATTAACTTTTCACAAACCAGCATCAGGTTTATTAGCGATCAATTAAAAACCTCTTTCACAAAGCCTAGACTAAGCAGTTTTTTACCATTAACGTAATTAATTGTCCTCTTGTAATCAACTAAGTCTCCAGCGAAAAGGTATTTATCCTGTTCAATAACATTTTAATACTATTCAACTCAACTTTTTCAACAAAATTCTATTTAAAAACAGACTGTAACCTAACTTTGTACACTCATCAAAGTTTCCTAGTTAATTGTAAATGCGGAATTTAAAGTTTTAACAGAAATAGAACAACGTTATAGAAGCAAACTTCCTCGTTTTGATAATAAGTTTCAAGAAAATCTGATGCGGGTTTGTAATAGTTAAATGGAAGTGAACGTTCAAATAACAGAAGTTCTCAACTCGAGGATGTTCTATTTACACAAAGCATTCTATAGAAACAGTTAAAATTATGCAAAATTTGTGAAAATTAAGCGAAACCAAATCTTTTTCGATAATTTTTCTCTATTAAACTTTCAACAGACCTGATAAAGTTCCTAATTTAGTCTGAAAGAAAAATCGCTTACAAAATGGGAGCGATAACTTCTTCGCAAGTATATAAATCTTCTCATATCATTAAAAGCCATTTTACCGCGTTCAGCAGTCTTGTAGATCCTGATGAATTCGACGGGTTTCTGGAAAAACGGTTTGTTTTTATCCAGCGTTATTAACGGCAGGAACATTTTTAACTTTCTGGAAAAAGTACAAAATCACTTCCATATTGGAGTAAAAGCAACTTTGTGTGTGTGCCGCAAAATTAAATTTTGTCATTAGGGAGTTTATAACTCGAGCAAGTTTGTACAAACATTGTAAACTTTAATTTTCCTTGATAGTTTGAAGTTGTAACAACGAGAAGCAATTTTAGCACAGTCACTTATAAAACAGAGAGTTTAGTAAACAACTGTTGCTGTTGTACATTTTAGATAGTGTGTTTCAAATTGCTGAGAGACACAAAAATATGAGAAGCTTCCAATCATGGAGAGAATTTACTTAGAATGATATATCATATTTGAAATCTCTCGAAATCTTTGCTCTGACGCTAACGAAAAATTGGAGGTCTTTACGAGTCTGGCTCTTTCCCAAAATCCTAGGTCTGGTGGATAAGTATGGATATTTACTGAGCTGCCTCATAACCAAAGGCGTAGGGCAGTAAAAGCTTACAATATATCATCCCTTTAGTTTTTTTCTCCCCGTTTTGCTTAAATATTCCACTTACTATAAAGATTTTGTGGGAGTTCCAGACTGAAAAACCTAAAAGGAGAATCGTTGACATTTTATTGCACCGACAGTCAGTCGTGCAGTTTTTGGTAAAAAGTGGAAACGTGACACTGTTCAATTTAAAACATTTAACCGGTATAATGTTCGCATTTGTTTAGTTAATCTAGTTTGAGTAAATGTATTGCAGGGTTAAAAAAAAAACATCAAACTCAACGTGCAAAGGCAACTTATCCCAGTCTAAACCATGTTTCTGGACGGTCATAAGCAATCTTTTTTTGATATTTTTACGTGTAATTTACAACAAAAACACTCAAGCAACTGCTGAACTATTCACGTGGCTATAAATCATGTTCAGGGTCATTTTTAACTGGACTTAATATTGTGAAAAATCAATTAAAAAACGTTTGCTTGCACGTAAGTTCCTCCTAGATTACAAGGTCGTACTTTGCGTGTTTAAGTTAATTTACTCATTTTTACAAATTCCTCAAAACTCACAGGAGGTTGTGTCACAGGAATAAGCATAAATAATCCCTTAAGACGTTGAAAAGAAATGCAAATTATATCTTGTCCCGATTTATTATCGGGGGGGAAACCAGTAATCCTTTATCAACTCTGGACGCGTTTGTTCTTCACTTTTTTCTCCCGGGGATTACGGAATTCCAGAGACCGGATCAATAAGCTAAGAGATTGGTCTTTTGTTTGCTTTTTCCTTTAGTACTTAACCATTCTTGTGAGAGAAAAAGTTGCTGGTTTTAGGCGTTAATACCAGTGGTTTGAAAGTTTCTTGATTTGGATTTTTAATCTGACGATAACTCCAAAGTTTTGTTTAAAAATGTTGTAAAAAGTTTTCAGATTGGATCGAGACAAAATAATTTGCATTTACCTTGTGTCGCTTCTAGAAGTTTGTAAATTTGGATTTGTCACCTAAAGTTTCCAGAAAAGTAGTTTTCTAATAAAATTAACTGGGTTTTATCCGAAATAGGCAGGGACTTTTCAGGAAATATCGATCAAACCTACCAGATTTCCACAAAAGTAGGTAGATTTTTGACATATGTAGGACCCCAGAGGTATAAACCTATTTGCCGATATCGCGAATAACTCTTGCACGTATTCCGGTTATAAAATCAAACATATCCGGAGTGCCGCATCCAGACAGCTTTCCAAATTCCGCTTTCCCTCGGGAAAGTGCGGAAGGAAATGCAACGGCCGACCTACCGTACTAAATCTTCCCGGAGCGATAGTGTTTGCTTAAGAAACTTTCAATCCGGTTTCGACAAGTCATTTACGGAGTTTCCTTAACCGAAATCGATCTAGAAAATACAATTTTCAAGTACGTTAAGTGTGGAAAAATATTAGAAAACTATCGGCCTTCATCAATTTACATATTATTGCAATTCTCTGTCACTAATTGAATTAAACTCACGATTTTAGTAAATAGTTAAAGTCAACAGATGTAAATATTTGCTAGCGTATCCAGATTTAAACTTTAAGTCAATATTTTATCTTAGTGTGCAGAAATCCCTTGAGAGTCCTTCTGGCTGTAGGGAAATAAAGTTGGATATTCCAGTCCATAAACAAAATCGCAAAACCTCGGACTGTATATGGAAAATTCGGTCATTAAATCAGTTAACCGATTTTTCTCTTTCAATTGGTTTTGAATTCCAAAACTGGCCTCCCCGAAGGGAAACAAATTAACCGGATATATTGAATCCGGATACGGCTACATAATCCAAATTAATCGGGCGCTTCTCTTAATGGCCCTTTTTACTAGACCGGTTGGTAATTTTTCATAACCGGCCGGCCACAAATCTCGTTTTGACACTTTGCTTAACGGCCAATAAACATCGACTTTTTATTTTTCCCGCGCTCGATAGAGTGATATCTGGCAATTACGGAAAATTGATGGTCCGTTTCATATTTCACAATTTTTGACGAGTGAAAAGGTTGATGGTTAGAAAGCGGTTGTAGCAGAGTAAAGTGAAATAAATTATCAGTTTAGTCGATAGAAGAAGAAAAGAAGAATTTTATAATTTTATTTAGTCATATGTAAGTAGACACTCACACATACAAAAATCTATCATTGGTAAATTTTCAGTAGTATCTAAAAACTTTCAAAATAATTCTAAAAACATCTGACAATTTCAGAAGATTCTAGGTTTAACACACGTTTAGAGCACTCTGGTAGTCATTAGAGATTTCTGACGATGCCAAAATCACTCTAGTGGTATAGTCAAAATTTTACCCTTTGAGAATGACGTCAAGCAGGTGAAAAAACACGCATGTCTGGAATTAGATCACAAATTTTAACCTACAAATGCTTTGAAAAATGAGTGAATCATGAGAGTTTCAGTTGACATCTGGAAACTGTTTCTTTTCGTACTCGAAAAAAAGCAGCACATTTTGAATTAGCATTTGGGGCTTCTCATTGCAGCCCAGCATTTTTATACCTTTGATATTCGTTTAAATCAAAGTGACAGTAAATGTCAACGTTTTTAATTTGACAGGACGACAAAATTAACAACGTGCCTTTTTTGCTAAAATTGTTTATTTCATATGTTTGATATATGATAAACAAAGATGTAAAAAGATGACGTCATTCTCAAAAGGTAAAAATCCAATTATATCAGGCATTTTAAAAAAATTAGAGGATAGTTTAGAATCTGGCTATTTTTGGCAAGTTTTTAGTAGTATCCAGAGATCTCTGGCACGTCCAAAATGATTTAAAAAAAAGTTCAAGACACTTGTAAATGGTTCTGTAATGCTTAGGAAAATTTGCATTAGTATTTAGTAGCCTTGGCATTTTCAAAGTGATTGTAGAGGTTTCTGGCATTTCTAAGATATTCCTGATAGGTTTAAAACACATAAAGGCTTCTATCAAATTTTGTGAGCATTTCAGTACTATTTAGGAGTTTTCAATAACACAAAATAATGATTAGAACTCTTCTACAGAGACAATAATAATTTTTTTTTTCATTTACCAAAAAAAACAATTTGGTCACATTTGTGCATGCAGCATTTTATTGTAACTTATTATGTTAATGCATCAAAAACCTCAAAATGTAATTTAAAACAATTTGCAAACATTTTATTAAAATACTCTACATACATAAACTAAAAACACATCTGTCGGAAATTGTTCTAGAATAATAGTTTCATTTAAAATGTACAGCACAGTGGAAAATTAAATTTGAAAAGCCTAACGGGTTGCCGAGCAAATATATAAAACAAAAGGAAATATTCCGAGGGAAAACAAATCTTTGAACGGGAAATATATTTCAGGATTTTCCCCTTCTATCAATTAATTCTCGATCAATTTACCCAAAATAAAAACTGAATTTTTCAGCTTTGAAACATGTTAGGGTCATCAATTCTTCTTAATTACCTATAGATATGGCGCCCGCTAGACCCTAAAAATAAAAGTCAAAAGATTAAGTTATCTCAACTGAAAAAGCTTGTAAGCGTCATAGAAAAATATGAAAACATTAATATGATTTTTATCGATAGTCTTAATGACTCGACCAAAATGACATTACTATCGACTGGGTAAAACCCAGATGCGAGCAAAACCATCAATAATCCAACTCAACTACGAAAACTCAATTCACATGTATGATAAGTGAACTTCCACGACTTTATTTATAGTTCGCGCGTTTAGACGTAAAAAACTGAGCGGTTTTCCACAGAAAAAAAGCAGATGACAAAGTACTGGCATCTCTCCAAGAGATAATTCAGAAAAGAAACTAAATCAGAAGAAAATCTAATATAAGGGCTGTCGGTGTCAGATATTAACGACTTTACAACATTTTCTGGTATCGTCGAAAAAAAGTTGGTCGTGAATGACCGTCTTGTGAGAAAGCAGGTCAAAAATCCAAAAAAAAAAAGAAAAGAAAAAGAGTAAATTTAAATATTTACAAAAATTGTTAAAGTAGATCATTCGGTTAGGTTAGGTTAGAGAGTCGAAAGTTGAAGTAAAAATGGATTTAAAAGGAAGAACAAAATAATTATCTTTTAGATGCTCATTACTGGAACAATAAATAATTGAAGTTATAATATCTGTTGGTCCACAGTGGGTAGTTTCTGATTAGTCAAAAAAAGCAGCAAGCTGTTTTTTTGACCAATCACAAACTATGAACAGAGGACTGAGTATCATTAATAATCAGTAATAATATTGAAATTTCTACACCTACATATTAGCTAGGGGATAATTATTCCAAACTGCAGAACCCAGTATCAACTAGCAGACTACTCCCTGATGAGAGGGCTACAATGGATATTAATTATCCTGCTCGTTGCATTGGCATAATTGCCACTGTTAGCCAGTATTCACAAACCTTTATTTACGGTCACTCGACCTTAAGCTGGCAAAACAACGTTTTCCATTTCAAGCTATTCCTATACAATATCCATTTTCGCCACGGTTAAATAAACCCACCGTAATGAGTTTCATATTCGAACACCACCTGACATAGATAATCCCAAAATGTGGCTTATTCGAGTCTTTCTAGGATGACAACGTTCACGTACTACCGTAAAGATGAGAAAATCCCCGGATCAGACAAATAAAATTTCATTGTCTTTGCGGATTTGCGATTTCTGTGGTCCAAATTAGTTCTGTACGTCGGGGAAATATTTTTCTGACAGGGTCATTTTTCAATTGCCCTGATTTTCCGGACTTTTCGCGTGGGACCACTATATTTTCGAAACAGTAGCGTTACAAAACTTTTGACCTTAATTTGGAACTTAATCGTCTGTTCTATAATATTTCTCTTTAATGTTTTATAATGTAATTACCTTTCAGGATTTTCTATCGTGACACAGAAATGAAACTTTAATTAATAATCCTTAGTAGATCCTAGCTGCAGGTAATTACATCTCATTAAGGTTTTTTTTTACAAAAGGCGAACATAATAATTAGCTTTGCATGTTCAAGGAATCTTAAATTAACAGAATTATAATTAAAACTGCTTTAACATTTTCCAGGTTATTCAAGAGTGGTCAATCTCTTAATTGGAAAATATGTATTTCCAGCTTATGTATTCCATACATTCAGTTTGAAAGTATTTTTATTGCTTAAATGTCCCTGGCATAGTAAAGAAGAGCCTGAAAAATGTATAAGTTTTATATGGCGGAAAATTCCTTATTTTTCAGGATGAAAAAGTGTTTCAAGATTTAAATTCAGTTACCCCAATAAACAATAACGTAAAAACGAAACTGCTTAAAAAGTGATTTTCACTCAATAAAGTGCAAATGGATTGGATGGATGTTTACAAAAATCAGTTAATTAAAACTGGTCTAAACAGCTTTTGGAAAATTTATGCTAAAAATGTCATTTTTAAGACTGAAATTTGATAAAAGTTTGTTTATTGCTTTGTTATTATCACGCCTAAATTTTAATTCAAATAAACAATGATGACAAACTACTATTATTCCACGGTTATAGCATCCAAATTACGTCGCGAACTATAAATTGAAGCCAAATCTGTGTTTCTACTTGTGTCAAAAACAAAATCTTTGCAACAAACAGTCTAAATTGCAACTCAGTCTCGTTCCCGGAAAGACAGAAGCTGGAATATTGGAAGCAAACTAAATTATACGGGTAGTTACGGGAATATCGACCATGGATCGCTGCACTTCGCTGCGATATCGCTGCATTTATATTTGCGATTACCCGCTATCTAACGAGTTAATTTGTGTGAAAACTGAGTTTGCTCGAGAATGAAATCATCCTACTAAATGAATCTTGACAGTGAATAGGATATGATTAATGTGAGATCTTTAGATTTATCATAAAATAATGGACAAATTACAAGAGCCAACGTAAAGTACAAGATTCGTGAAAATCTGCATGTAAAGCAAAATTTATGACCAGACTGCAACTTGGGGGTATTTAAACGGGGAGAAGTTGCTTAATTAACCACAGACAGTCCGGCAGCCTACCAGGACTAGGTATTTACGAGTTTAGGGCTCCAGTCAGTGCATAGTAGAAGTAAGCAGTTTATCCTACAGGGAATTGAAAGTTTAATTCCAGTGATTAGTGTTTTAGAACTAACTAAAACATGTAAAGGTCACAAAAACAATGTGGATTAGAAAATTCGCATCCCTAATCAATGTACAGATTGCAGTGCAAAAATCATTTATCACCCAGTATAAAAACTTGGTAACAAAACTGTCTGGTGATATATTGTTTAATTTAAATTGTAAAGGCTTCCCCTACTAATTTACATGTAGGCCGACAAAAAAAAGACGAAACAAATGGGACAATCGTCCTCGTATAATGAATCCTGTCGAACGAATGAACGTATCCCTTTATTTTTGCACAGTCACCGACCAAAAAATATCATTTTCCAAGCCGGGAATTTTCATTTCAGATATTTTTCGGATTTTGGTTTTTTTATCTTGTCGACCCATAATTCGATTCTTCACTGATAAAACTACACACAAACGGGTCTCCAACTCAACAAGGACACTCACCATGCCCTTGTTTACTAAAGAGCCCTCAACCTAGAATGTTGACGCTTTATAATTAAGAGAGAGAAGCTCAGTCCCGGAACTGGTACAAAACGAAACAGAAACTCGGAAGGATTGTGTTTTTATATATCTCGATGGACTCGTAAACCAATTTATCTTTTACTGTGTTAGGAAAAAGTTCTTGTTTGACGAACAAATTTACAGTGTGTCGAGATAACGCAATAAGGGACAGCAACAAGAAAAAGTCTGGTTTAGATCGTTTCAGATAAGAGCAAAACCGTTGATTTATTAAGATTAAGCTTTTATTCCATGTGGTTCAACATTGTATATTTCTTCTTCCAAATATTTGAAAGCAAAATTTAAACAACTAATATGAAATGGGAGTGGTAATAATGCTTTTATGACCGCCCGCTAATTAGTACAGGTTCAACAGCAGGAACCAGTAAATTAGGCTGGCGTAAACTGGCTGAATTGTTTAATTAAAACCCCGTTAATAATGAAATACCGTAGGTGGTATATTTCGTCAAAATTCACGGTTACACACGAACAAGTTGGGAAAAACCAATTTTATGTGTACCCCCGTCTAATCCATCATAAACTCCAAACAATCGCATTCCAGACAACATTAAGTTAGTGGACCCTTTTGTGTTTACGTGTAGTTACCTCTATTTGGTTATATTAACGTGGCGTGCCGAACAAAAGCTTTAATTTTCACTGTAAAGTGCTGTTAAATCAAATCGAGCTGACGTTGCTACTGTATCCTTTTATCTTTGCCGGCTGAATAGCATAAATGCATTTTGCCTTTGATGAATCCAACACAATGTTGATCTAGGCGAGATTACAGAGAAATTTTCAACTGGGAAAATATTAATGCAGGAACGTTAATTATGAGTTTTCATTTGGTTATTCACTCGGTTTTGACACTGTTATTGATTAATTAAAAAATAACAAATAAATCTAAATTATTAAGATGCTGGATCATAGCAAAGATGAAAAAATACAAAGTTGATAAATGTTTAATGGTACACTCTTTATATTTTATGATTGATGGATTAATGACAGAACTGTCAACAGACTTCAAATTTTATCTGTCAAAGTTTAAATGTCAATAGGATAAAAAATAGTCAATTACGTGACACTAATAAATATAGTTTTGAATTTGAATTTTCAAATTGGAAAAAAATTGAGTTTAAAATTATTAAAGCAGTCACGTGATCTTGAGTAATGCAGTTTTGAACTTGAAAATGTTGCGAAACGGCAAATTTAAACTGTCAAGGTTCAAATTAAATAAAACATAAAATTCAAGTCAAGTTAAAGTTCATCAAAATTGAAAATTAATATAAATCAATTGAAATGGGAATTTTGACAGTTGTGACGTTTGACTGCCTGTTTCTGACGTCTTTTAGTTTGTCATAAAACTGTCAAAAACCGTTCAGTAAAACTAAAATGAAACAAAAAAATAAAATAATAATGGAATAACAATATAAAATAACAAAAAAAAGATCTATCAAGTAATCAGAAAATATACCGGATGTGGTATTAAAAAACTATCAGCATTGTTTTTTCTTCTCCTTTGCAATTTTTTATTTTAATCAATAAAATGTCTATACAAAACTTTAAACCAAGCATACATTTGAGACAGTTTATTAATTTATTAACTGAATTGTGAGAGAAATTAGTATTGTCTGCCATCTATCCATACTGAACACACTAGCAACACCTAACGGCATTTTCCTACACTTTTCTGCCTGAAATTCAATGAAAAGCTTATCGAGCTTTACAATTACTATACACAAAAGCTCATAGATGGCCTTTCATACAAATATTCCATTTGCTCAGCTAAACTTGTGAATGCAAACGAATTTAATTAAATAAGTAATAAATAAATAATTAGCTGATATACGAGATATTTGTTAACGTGAACCACGTTATTTACTAATCGACCGGGTGTAACATTTAACTTGAGACATCTCAATATCTCAAAAAATAAGCACTTTTCGAAAAAATGTTTAGTATCAAAGTTGTATTATTCCGCCGGGGAAATACATTGATGACAAAATTTGTGTTCCTCTGCCCCTCCATGTGGGGAAGAAGGGGGGTAACTTTGATTTTTTAAATGGCACCCCCAATTTTTTATTGCAGATTCAGATTCTGTAGCTAAAAACACGTGGAATTTGTTTAAAACATTTTTTTGTATTAACGATAGATGGCGCTATAAACGACAAAATTTAATTTACATTTTTTAATTAAATTTGTTTTTTTTTCGCTCATGGCTTACCGGAATGTTTGGTAAAATCTGCTAAAAAAACCGTCGTTGCTAGGGATACATAGGTGTAATAAATAACAAAAAAAAAATGAAAAAAAAAAATGAAAAAAAAAAATGAAAAAAAAAAAACAAAAAAAAAATAAATAAAAGTTTTTTTTTTGTAAAAAATGTTTTAAACAAATTCCACGTGTTTTTAGCCGCAGAATCTGAATCTGCAATAAAAAATTGGGGGTGCCATTTAAAAAATGAAAGTTACCCCCCTTCCCCCCCACATGGAGGGGCAGAGGAATACAAATTTTGTCATCAATGTATTTCCCCCGCGGAATAATACAACTTTGATACTAAACATTTTTTCGAAAATTGCTTATTTTTCGAGATATTGAGATGTCTCAAGTTAAATGTTACACCCGGTATAATGACCCTTAACCATAGGAAAACTCCAATGAACAATTATTTGTTCACAACAAATCGAGTAAATATAAAGATTAGAAGGTCTACAAGTCAGAAAAACACTGTTTTCAAAAGTATTAAGATAAGGCAGAAATGACAGGATTCTAATTTATGCTCTTAGCCAGATCAGACTTATCAATGGAACATTCTGCATATAAGGGTCTCAGTTGAGAATTTTTAATTGTCTTACCTAACCATCAAAAAAAGCATATTGCTGTTTCGTACTCCAATTAAATTACTACAATTTAGTGTGGTGTAATCTACAGCACTGACTCACAGACTTTAACTAATCCACTCCTGGTACTTTAAATATGTACATTAGAGAGAAGAAAATAATTTAAGAGTTACCAGCAAACAGGTCGTAACCTCAAGCGATAACACCAGACGAGATTATCAATTTGACCTTCCAATGCTTAGCTTTAACTGCTATTGTCTGAGTAAAGTTGTAGACGGCACAACTAAATTAGAACAATGGATTTGCGTTTACTAGTTTGCCTAATTAGTGCAGGTTGTAACTAAAACCCTTTAATTAAACCTAAGTGCTATTAAGTATGTTTTAGGATGTTGTTTAGCTGAAATCGAGCTTCCCAACGCTCCAACCAATTTGGATGATGTGCCGGTGTTTAAGGAGAAATGTGACAAGTTTGGTAAATCTGACACCTACGATAGGCTAAAAGTAAAAAATGCTCCTTTTAGTGATTGTCTGGTCTTTAAGTTTGCTTATTTGCAGGTTGCATTAAACGAAACCAAAACATGCTTAGAAGGCAAGATTGATCTGGATAAGGTTAAAGAAGAATTGGATGAAGCCAAAAAAACCGGATCGATGGACGAAGTTTTTGCTAAATACTGCAACAAACGCAATGAGTATAAAGAGTGTATTTTGAAAAGTATAAATGTTACAAAAGAATGCATGGAACCAATTGAAATTCAGGCTTTAGATACTGTCATTGAAATTGCCAAAGAAGTAGGTGATTTTGCCTGTTATAGAGATGGAGATCGTTTAGCAAGTAAGTAATTTAGATTTTCCATTAATGTAGTAAATTTAAGTGGTGGGATTGCGAGCAAACAAAATTAGGGTAGATAATTGCGTTTACCTGAAACCTTTTAGTCAATAATGAACGCTAATAACTACTAATGATTTTAGTGTTTGTTGCGGAAGGCGGTATCCGGTGTATTAAATCCCGTACCGAAGGAATACAACAATGCATTAAAACCACTCTAAACATCAGTACAGCCAATGCCACTCTTACTGATTTACCAAACTTAAATTTGCCTTCTTTCAAAATAGATAAAGAAAAATGCGAGTAAGTATAACTTTTTTTAATTGCGATTACTTTAACGTTAATTAATTTCAGCAAATTAACAACTGTATGGACTTGTGTAGTGAATGATCTAGAAAATAAATGCGACGACGTTACTCCTGCTAACATCGTAGATGCTCTCTTTAGGTTTATCAAAAAAACAGCTTGTAAAAATATTCAATAAATTGCATGGCAGAATTGCAATACAAAGTTGTTTTACTAATTTTGTTAATTTATCATGTCCAAATAGCAAGTTTGCAACTTGATCGTTTTATAAATGTGTTCAAGTGGACCCAAACTTTCTCACTTAGAGTTTTTTTTTTCTAAATATACAACTTTAATCAAAAGTACATTGACTGAGTGAAATTCCAGTTAGTTCCGGCCATATAACCATTTCCTGAAAAGGATATTACCGAAATTAATGAAGTTTATAAGCAAACAAAAGCTGGTATTATAAATAATGATGTCATTATAATGCTTGTTTCAGGGAAATTATGGAATCGTTCGTTATTGGAATCGTGGAATCAATGAATACAGAAGCAGTAGTGCTTCATGATGGAAATATGTACTGTTTGTACTAGGGTTTTAATGAAAAAGCCTTCAAAGGCAAGCGGCAAAGCCAGAAATCCAAATTAGAGGTCCACTAGTTCGAAAACATGCTACAGCATCAGAAATAAAAACCTATACTCTCACTCAACCTTTTGAATCTGTTACGTTGATTTTAGGCAGTTTTGTGTTTGTTCAAAACGACCAAAACTGGAAAATGTAAAAACTCAGGAGCTAAAAACTAAAATAATCGGTCACGTGACTTTTACAGCACAATTTTCCACCTGTGAGGATTAAAAAACGCGACCTTACCAATCCAGTCAAATAATTCCCTAATTCAACAGATTAACAAATTTTACTTACAAAATTGAGTTTAAAAGTGAATGAATCGGTCATGTGATTTTGCCCGAGCAATGCTTAACATGAGGATACACTGTCACGTGACCTTAAACGCTTGATTTTTCAATTTTTCAGAAAAGGTCTTTTATTTAATCTGGATTTTATAATAAAATTTTCTTTTTATGAAATCAATCTGTTAGTGTTTTTCATTAATTATTTGATTGACATCAATGGTGAATTTAAAGCACACTGCTGTATACAGGGTGGTGGAAGATAATTCAAGAGTGGAAAGTACCGGGTGGGTGACTAAGAATGCAAGCTACTGTATTTGGAAAGTTCCATCCATTGTAGAAACAAAAATAAACTACAAGGGCCAAGCACACATGTAAACAATTTTTGCTCGACACCCTTAATAACTGATACCATTTTTCGATTCTTCTAGTTTATCTTGACAATTTTTGTTCTAAAAGGTTTCTCTATAAATTACGTCGTTTTCGAGAATTTTTCCATTAAATATTTGAAATGCAGGCAAATGGTTAATGGTAGGACAAAACAGTTTGCATTTTCCATTCCTGATATCTGTAATATAGGTACATTTTCAAAATTTTGAATTTGATTTTTATTTAAAAAATAAGAATATAAAATACAATTTTCTTAATCAAAACCCGTTCTAAAATAGTTGGTTCTAGGTTAAATAATCTAGTTAATTGATAGCTTCTTAACTCAATCAATCAGCAAAAAGTAGTTTTAAAATGGTGTGAAACTGTTAATAAACAGCTACTAGCCCTGTACTAAATATTCTGCCGGGCTAGTGAGGAAATGATTATTAGAAAAGTTGATTCATCTGGAGAATGCCCGTACGTATAAGTGAAATTTTCGTTGGTCATTTCAGGATCAATATTTCCAAATCCTGGGAAAGCGTCGTGCGCGCTCACTCCATCCCCGACCGCCATTACGGTGCGAAATATCGAACCGCCCAGTTTCGGCTGGAACGCTATCCAGATTCAGGAACAGTGAATATCGCATATGCCGTATATCAAAAGTTCAATCGCATAGGAATACTCAGAAACGCGGCAGAATTCAATTTTTACCGTTTTGTAACCAGTGCATGGTGTAATAGACTGTGGCCTCGGATGACCTCTTATGAGCTCCCTGCTGGTAAGTACTGAAGTTCCCAAATGAATTTTCGCAACTAACTCGGTACAGATGCGAAATCTGTTTATTGTTCCCTATTATAACATGAATCAGTTGTTTAATCAAGATTTATTAGTCAGTATTATCGATATGGCTCCGCCTGGAGGCATGCTTTGATAAGTAGAAAAATTCATCAATGTAATTCACGTAAACCTGTCTTTTTTTCAAAAATATAAAATGATAATTAAAAGTAATGTGTCTTCAACGTGTAAAGGAAAATTTCAGAACTTGCTATTTATAAATTGCGCTTGAGCAGCTAATTTGCGTTGGAATTGACAGATCTCAATCCAACTCGTTTGTATTACGAACTTCGATTTTTAAAGCATTTTAAAGCCATTAGTTGGTAACAGTATCGAACATGTACTCACAGAAAAACGTATTTCAGGACTTTTGCTACCTGATTATTTTCGTACGACGTTTACGCCTCCAGTACATCTTTTGAATTGAAAAGAGTGTTCTAAAAATACTTAATATAAATAAACTGACTGTCTAAATATTTACCAACCGGAATCGTCAAAGCTCAGACGTTGCCTCAAACTTGTTGCAAAGTCCCTGTAATACGGTCACGCCTTAGAGAAACGGACGAGAGACGTCTTTACCTTGAAAACAAAGATTTCAGGTGTTTGAGTCAAACAATTTACAACAACACCGTAAAACAATAAATCTTGTAGTTACATTGTAATTTTGTTGACTAGAGAAACTAAGAAAATGTTTGACTTTCAGTAACAAAGTTACAGAAATAAAATCAGTGCGCAACGCTATATAGGAAACTTTCCAATGTCAATAAGTTATTACCAGTTTCAAATAAAGGTTTTAGCACTTATTTTGAATTTTGAGTTAAGTGCAAAATATTTAGTTCAAAGTAAAAAGTAAACTTGGTCACTTTAGAACCAACCTTGTTTAACACGACAAAAAAGAAGAAAAAGAAAACGTTTTCTGTTATGCAAAAATTACAATTGCTTTAGGTATTGCTCATGCCACATAAAATAGTAAATATCTCAGAAACGGATACAGATTACATAAAATATGTCTAAAGAGTGTTTAATATTTAAAATACGGAAGTTGGTACCTTAGGTAGGTTGGTACTTCAGGTATAAGCTGAAGTATGTCCATGTTGAAACTAATTTAGATTAATCGAGTTTGGTGGCTATCCCAATTTTCAGATTTTCTTTATTTGTACTTTTTCCAGAATCGATCGATGCATTTCCCGGAGGACCACTTTGTATATGGATTTTAGATTTTGCCATATAGTTGTAATTTTACCTTTTGAGATTGACGTAATCCTGTATTCTCCATGGGTACAATTTTGGCTAAAAAAATAGGAATTCATATTTGTGATGTTCCTATATGTGTATTCCATATAGGTGTGATGTTCCTATATGTGTATTCCATACTTTTCCGCACTCATTTGAGTGAAGGAAGGAGTACTTTTCCACACTAGTGCGGTAATGCTACTTTTCCGCATTGCAAGATTAATTTTAAAGTTTATATGTGTAGAGCAAAAATACCCATTTGCACCAACCGTTTTATGAGATGTTCAAGCGAAGAAAAAATTCCACACTAGTGCGGCAAAGTTTTTTTTTTGCTCAAACAGAGGCTTTCATTTTAGTAATTTTACTATACATTTTCGTTCAATTTAATTAAAATTGATACTCGTAGGAAAAATGTTGTACCTAACACATGCGGAAAGCTTCTTTCTTACTCTTCAACTGCAGTCTCGTGGGGGAAAGTACCTACCACATTCCGCACTTATTAGGTAAATAACTATTTTAATTCTGCTCTCTCAATTTTTGACATGATTACTTCGGGTTTGCTTTGAAATTTACTTTATT
Organism: Ips typographus; assembly: GCF_016097725.1. Lineage (NCBI taxonomy): Eukaryota > Metazoa > Arthropoda > Insecta > Coleoptera > Curculionidae > Ips > Ips typographus. Next base: position 11,795,588 of record NC_138425.1, on the reverse strand, counting down.
TTTTATTGAGTAATGCAACACTAAACATCTTAGTTAAAGAATAGGCCCCCAATAAATAATTTCAATCAGTAAATTCCGATCACTGTTGAATGGGGTAAACGACAGAACATCAAAACTGCCTGCTAAATTTGAACAAAACATTGCAAAAAAACATCTTATCTCAAACATACACGGTGTTACATGAAAAACACGCCAAAAAGCTTGTACCTAACACATGCGGAAAGCGTCTTTCCTACCCTTCAACTGCAGTCTCGTGCGGAAAAGTAACTACCACATTCCGCACTTGTTAGGTAAATAACTATTTTAATTCTGCTCTCCCAGTTTTTGACATGATTACTTCGGGTTTGCTTTGAAATTTACTTTATTTTTTATTGAGTAATGCAACACTAAACATCTTAGTTAAAGAATAGGCCCCCAATAAATAATTTCAATCAGTAAATTCCGATCACTGTTGAATGGGGTAAACTACAGAACATCAAAACTGCCTGCTAAATTTGAACAAAATATCGCAAAAAACCAGCTTATCTCAAACATACACGGTGTTACACGAGAAACACGCCAAAAAGCAACATCTCCTAACAAAAATGTATTTTTTTCAATATACTGTAGGAAACTAGCTAAGCAACAGTTTAAGGTTATCGCTAATGGTTTTTAGTGAGTAGAAAAAACTCGATAAACGTCCATTTTGACGAAAGTGCTTGTAGAGTGCACATATTCTAAAACCTGCGTTGTCACTAAACTTACTGTACCTACTTTAGTTGTTTTTAAAATGTTTTTTGTTATCCTTAAATTTTGAGAGTTTTATAGTTTTGAAATTTCTACTACAGCTAGGTCATCAATGTGGGGGTGAGTGAAGGCATGATGGGGCGGGGGCAGAGCTCGCCTATGGAGCTCGGCTAATGAGTCGTGCATGCGTGGCACGGCCTCCGAGCCCCCCCTCCGCCCTAGCCCGGTAGGCTCACACATGGAGCCTGAAAACCGGGAGCAACCATGCCATAGGCCAAAAGCCTTTGATAAGGTAAAGTCACTCACCTAAAAGTAAGATTTTTCTCGCAAAAATTGTCACATTTCAGATGGAAGCGCTCGTGAAACAAATGCAGAGTTCGGAGCCCACTGGTGTGCCTGTTAAGAGCCAAAAGTCTTTTTTGATGTCGATTCCGGCCGCATTCATAGGTAAGTTTTAAATTATTGTATTGCAAACCTTCAGCCATTTTGTGTTGCAACGACAATAATCATTAATCATACGACAGTAATGAGCAATGCATTGTTTAACACTTACTATTTAATCGTTACCAATTATTCATCAATAAATTTCGCATTGAATATAATCCAACCAACGGAATATCGGTGTCAATCCATTACTATTTACTTCCGATCTATAACAACTCGAACAAACATTGACTAAACCGGTACGAGTTTATTTATATTTTTCTTTTCAAGCAAATAAACACAAAAACAATTTCTTTTTAATGTTTGCTCAATTGCGCATGCATTACCAGTAATCTGGCTGCGATTTTCATCAAAAAGTTGATCCGAATTCCGGGTATTTCGGTTTTAACCAAACCCCAGTTTGAGGAAAAAGTCATTAAAACGTCGAAATAGATTTCAATATGCTGCTCTAATTGCTGCTTTCCGCTGAATAGTTGGAATTTTCATGTTTTTCCGAAAAGTACATAATTCCTGGTATAATCTATTTGTTTACAGTATTACTTTGCATATAGTTGACTGTAAACTTTTAAATTCAAACTTATTCATGTTTTTGGCAATGTTTCTGTTGCAGGCTACGACTTAATTGAGTGGCTCATGATGCGTCTCGGAATCGAAGAATCAGGTAAATAAAAATAATTAGCAGAAAAACAACTTTTTTTACACTTTTATTTGTTTACAGAGGCTCTTAACATTGCAAACCAGTTGTGCCAGTTTGGCTACTTTTTCCCTGTCAGCGACTACAAAAACATGGTAGTAAGAGATGATAGTTCACTCTACAGATTTCAAGTAATTATCACCTTGGAGTAACTTTAGATTATAAATTAACTATGTTGTTTTTTTTTTAAACTATTCTAGTCTCCATATTATTGGCCTTGGCGAAATAAACCCCCCGATAACGTCGATTACGCTATATACTTGACGAAACGTACGCTTCGAAACAAGCAAAGACATGGCTTGGAAGAATACGAAATGGAGGCTTTTTCAAACCTGAAACGGAACCTATCAAACAAGTGGGATATAATTGTAGCCCAAGCTGAGGAACAGGTAACTAACACAACAGTAGTTAATGGCAAAATTCTAACATAACCAAACAGGTTAAGCATCACAAAGCCATGAAGAAGCACGACAAACGAATCAGTGATTCGCAAGAGAAAGCCTACTGGAGGGTGCATCGCCCTCCACCTGGTGTTCCTGGATCTCTGGAACAAGTTCCAGTACCAACCCGTTCCTGGAACGGCGTCAAACCAAGAAAGAAAACCATAGACGATTGGAGACGAGAAGTAATACTTTGCTAATTATTATTTCACGATTTTGATCGATTTATTCGTCTTTGTTAGAGTTATTATTCATGAAATGTATACACGGAAGGGAAAAATTATAATTAACATTCGAGAATGTGAAAGAAAAATTTATGTGTTCCACTTTGTCGTATAAGTGGATAACGCAGTGGCTCGTACGCTGATATTGGAAATGCAATTTTATAACTCAAAATTGCAATTTACCTTTAAACTCCTACTATTTATAAATTTATCCTCTCAGGAATTTCAAGAGTTTGAGACTTCTTTACTTTAACTTTTTTCTTCAGGTTGAATTGCTTCGAGGTAGTTTATACCGAACGAGAATCAAAGTGTCACAAGCTCTGGAAGGTCTTTTGCAACATATCGACACATACACTGAATACGATCCACTTTTAGTTCCCCCACAACCTGCCAATCCATGGGTAAATGAAGACGCTACTTTTTGGCAATTAAACGCTCCAACGTAAGTGAAAACTATTTACTGAACATATACACACAAGACTGTTCCATTGCAGGGTCGACGTTCCCACAGAAAAACGAGTGAAGAAATGGGCACTATCAATGGAAGATTTACTTTCAGACCCAACTGGGGTTCAAGAGTTTACTAATTACTTGCAAAAGGAGAAAAGCGAGGAAAACATACTGTTTTGGTTGGCAGTGAATGATTTGCGACGTTCCTCACAATCGCAAGTTTTATGGAAAGTGCAAGAGATTTATGAGTAAGTTATTTTTAGTGCTGGGGTTCATAATAGTCTCAAATTTAATTTGCAGAAATTACGTTAAACACGGTTCACCCAGAGAAGTGAACATCGATAATCAAACGATGGATCAAGTTCTGGAAGGAATGAAAAACAATAGTAGATTTTGTTTCGATGCTGCACAAGAACACGTTTACAACTTGTTATTGAAGAAAGATTGCTATCCTAGATTTATTCGGTCGGAATATTACAAGCACCTCCTAATGAACGGTGTACAACCGTTACAAAAGAAACGGTAAGCAAATGGTTAATCTACCAACTTAGACTATTATTTTGTTGTGGTAGGTTTTTTGGTTTTGGACCCACAAAGAAAAAGGCATCGACCGGTTCTCAACCGAACCAAACGCAACAACACACAGGAATAGCACCAGCTCCGGGTAATCTGAGCAAAAGACGTGGCAGTGATCGAAGCTTGTCAGGATCAGCACACGAAATTTCCCATTTTGGTGTTGGAGGCGGAATAATTCACACTGCAACGACAAAAGACACTAAAGTCTCCCATTCGCATTCCCAGAGCAACTTGAGCGACATACCATACAGGTGAAACATTCCTTCTTATTATTTATAAATAGTAGCCTTGTTTTTGAAGGAAAACCACTACAGGGTTAGTCATATTGTTACCTTATTAGACACCAAATTCATTTTGAACAAAATGATTCATTCTGTACTACACATATCATTCGTAGTGATAATAAGAACAAATCGACCTTAAAAAACGTTCGATGTAGCATGGCTAAATCATAATGCCTGTCACTAGATCACCATCAAAGAAATACTTAAAAAAGTTTTAGTTTAAATCCATATTGCAGCATGTCTACAGACATTTCAGATGAATTGATGTATAGGTAACTGGATTTTCATATTTTAATTATTAAGCTAGAGCACCAAAATTATTCAAATACATACACAGAGTCATCAAATACACACAACTCGCTTTGAATGTAATCTTTACGAGATGTTTAAAATTTTTTATTGGTGAACAAACTAGTAGACAAACATCTCGTAAAGTACTCGCATAGAATTCATTTAGATGTAGATAGCAATGCTTCCTTTCAGGGGTGACCTAGATGGTAACAAAACCAGCCCAATTGACACGACTGTTGCGTAAGTTCATATTATTTTAATCAAGTAGTTTGCTCTACTTTTTTGCATGAAATTTGGACTTGTTGTGGTATTCCAAGAAGACTTGGGTGATCCAGTCCAAGTTTGTATCAACAAAATTCAGTTTCTTTTCGTCTTTTTGTAATTTTTTAAGCCTAGAATCACCTCTCGTATTTTTGCTTCTAACCTTTGGGCCACCCTGGTTTTTAACTTTGACAAGCATACTGGTAAAGCATTCAGTGGATAATGTGTTTATATTATTAAATAGAGTTAAAAAGCCCAACATAGTACCTGGAACATCCACTTCTGAAGAGGTTTGCCCCTGGGAAACTCCTGCAACTCCGCCTCCTCGTACTCCCACCAGAGGGCGACGGAAATCCGGTCGGGTCGAGTCCGAAAGTTCGTCGTCAGATATAAGCGTCGGAATAACAGACGTTGGCGAAAAAGTATTTTTGATTTTATTGCAAATTTATAATTAAGATAAAATAATGTTTGTCAATAGGTCCAACGCGGTCTACTAACTCAGCAGCATACATTGGATTGCGGCAAAAAACTGCACGTTGATTCTTATGATATACCTCGAAGAGCTTCTGTTTCTGTACCAATAAGTCACACCAATACGTTAGAAAGCAGTGCTCGACGTAAAGTTTCCTCCTTTGAGGATAATAGCGCATCGAACACGGAAACGACTTCCCCAACATTCGTGGTACCTGAAAATACTACAAACGATCATTATTGCTCTGATGGATTAGAGGTTCCCTCTAACATTAGTGCGGATAATAACGAAAAAGGCAAAAGTGTCGTAAAAACTTGCTCAACGACGACGGCGACGACGACTACCACAGTCAACCCCATCATTAGTGTTAGTTCGGTGCCCGCTGATGTTCCGTTATCGTTCGATGTCGATTTGAACTTTGCCAAAATCGATTCCAACTCAAGTGGAGATTTAAAGAACGCTTGTGGTATCTCGACACTACCCACCATCATATCCCCATTAAAAGACCAAATTTTTATTCCAGAAGGTGGCAACAGTGACGAACCCAGTTCCAGTCAGGTGGTGCAAGACTCACCTGCAGTAGCAACCAACCAAGAACCCAAAGCTCCTCTAGCTGAACCTGACAGCGAATCACCAGGTAGCGAGGTACCACCTGAACCAAATCGAGAAGGCAAAGAAGAGAAAAAACCGTCTGAGGGCGAAGATGATGAGCCTAAGAACGATGATGTGTGTCCTTGGGAGGACGAGTAAGTGTCCTCTGTTTAATATTAATAGAGGGAAGATTTGTAGTTATTAAGTTAAGTCTTACTAGTTACTAAATTAATGGTATAGATAAGTTTTGGTCAGTATTGCTGAAAAATGTTGGTTGATTGTAAACAGCTTACGTGGTGTTCTGACCTTTTGTTTGTTATTTTTATGTGATGGACTAAAGGGCAAAGTAATACTATTGATTTTATTGTAATTTTACAGTAACCAAAACATAAACAATACTAAGATCGATTTATTGATTGAATAACTAGTCACACTTGCATTTCAGTGATAATTACGAGAATATTAGCAGAAAGTCAGAAACTTTGTGGGTTGTTTCGATTGTCCATCTCCACTAATACCCAAAATCCTTATTAAACTAATAAGGGAAATATATAATAACGTTTTTCTTATAGGGAAAACTGTAAAGTAAACACGCCGTTCGTCAAAAAATACGCAACGCTTGGGTATCTCTAAAACGAAAAATTTTGCCGTCTTCGTATGCGTTTAAGATTAGATTTTTAAGGCTGAATTGTATACCTTAATATACATAATATTATTATATGCGTCCAAATAAGTGAATGTATTTCTGATTCGTTGTACTGGTGAAAGTCACTATAATAATAAATACCAATCACTAAACTTCAATAATTCAATTCATCGGTTGACGAACAATATCAATGCTTTACTACATTTGACAAAACAACAGGTTTTACTAAATGGAGGACAGAAGCTAAACGCTGCGTTAAACAATGACATAATCAGAAAAGAAACAACTACATAAAGTTGTTAATTGAAACAGTTTTATTTTTTACGTTAATTAGAGGAAATAAATAATATATTTAATTAGGATATCTAAATAGAAAACAGCATATTATTATAAATAGTAAGATTATATTATACACTCTGTCTAAAATATACATTGTGTGTGATAATCGGAAGTAGCATCCAAAAAGGCCTAATGATAAAACTCCCTTTTAATCGCTATAAGTGTTGGGACAATAAAAACCTTCTTCTACGACTGGAATTTCTTTGATATTCACTGATTAATTTAACTTAATTTCAACCTGCTCACTTGCAAAATAAAAATGTGTAACGACTTCTGTTGTTGTTGTGTCATGCAATATGCTTAAACGTATACTTACATTACAATGCTGGTGCCGTTGGACCAAAAATTGCTGCTGCAGTTATAAGACTAATTTCCTGATTAAACTGCATTTGTCAAATGTAGTTTGTGTCGATTGGCAACGTCACAAGCATCATTTAGTTACGAATTCATTAATTATTATCGGAAAACTAAGCTAAGCTAAACACGAAAGAAAGGGAAAGGCAAAATAACCTAGTTTCTACTTACATTGACAAATAATCCGTTTTAAAACTGTCTAAAATAGTATGAAGGTTTCTGAATTTAACATTATCAAAATTCTGTTCCTCTTCATAAATAGTTAAGTGGCTAAAGAAACATAGTTATTTGGTTGTTGTTATATGTGTACCGTATATTTTAATTACAAGTATGAAGAACTATACGAATAAGCTTGCTCTTAGTTGCAAACTGAAGTTGAGACATTTTGGTATAGAAGATTGTTTGTTGGATTTACTAAGTAAATTTCAGTTTAGTTAGCACAAAATATGAGGTAAATTTATAATCAATTATTATAAAACCAAGTCAAATTGATGACAGTTATTTGGAAGAGCTGCACATAATTCGCCTTGCACAAACTCGAGTACAAGGTAATACCTATAGTTAACTAGCTTAAATAGGTATCACTCTGTCGATAATCGAGATCAAGCCATTGTGTTTAAGTCGAAATTTTGTGTATCTAAAACTACACCAAAAAAATCATTATTGAAAAGTGGTTTCCATCAATTTAACTTGGTTACGCTTATACTAGTTTCCTAGACTTTGATGCTCCAACTATACTTAATAACCAACATAATTAACTATACTACTCGTATAAATGTTAATCAGTGTTACATTATACCAATATTAATCAACAATATTCATAAATGTGTAACGTTTCAATGTGAGTGTCAAATATGAATGATCAGTGGCGTATCCTGGTGCCCATGTGAGTTTCACCCGTTCAAATTTCAAGTCCCATCAAACTTTCAATAACCAAACAGCAAATCAGTTTTATCTCGCATATAATTGTACTAAAAATGTATACACAGTGATGAAAAAACAGAACAAAACGGGGAACTGGGCCCCATAAATTGTTTTCGTATACGCCACTATTACATTGTCATCAGGTATAACTCAATGAGCCCTAGGTATACTTGATGTAAACACATTCATATTTGATTTAGTGTGTAGCTATGATATTAAGATACATATTAATCAATTTTATGTGTAGTTGAAACATATTTATAATTAAATGTTTGTAGTGGAATCCATTGTCTGCTAATGTGGGTAAGAATTGTTGCTTTAGCCAAAATACACATCAAAAGTTATACTATATAGTAAGCACTTCTATAAAAGTTTCTTAATTTACCATTACTACAAGAAAATTAAAAAAAAAAAATTGATTCTGCATGATTAGTAAGACAATGGTGTAGTAATTACTTATCTAGTTGTTCAACGTATATGTTTGCTGTTAGGCATTTTGAGAAAAACTATAATCAACCATATTTAACCTAAATGTTAGATGATAATTATTACTATAAGTGAAACTCTTGGATATTCTAAACGTTATAAGGTAAGAACTATAGCCAAAAAATTACTGTATTGACTCTTTTCCTTTTAATTTAGTTTGGTAAATTAGCTAGAAATTTTGGGTTAACATTTTTGGTTTACATGGTTGTGGGTAAAGTGCTTTTTACAACTAAGAGTAAGCTGGCACGGTTGTCAAACTAAAAGCCACCAATTCTGCATTCTTCATACTTGTATATTATATTATATAAGTGTATGATAACACATAGTGTTATCTTCTAGGCCTATGTAATTGTTTTTGAAGTGTTGTAAAATGATGTTGCTTGCTAATAAGACAAACGATTTTAAACAGGATCATTTAAGTTTTAAAGCATTTGAAATGACCATAAGACAGTACACAAAAATTTATTTTTTGGCAAATCACCGTCACTCGTAAAATGGTTATGATATAATTAGTATTAAATATATGTTAAACAAAATTTTGGACAGCTACGAAAAAAATGGGAATGGAATTTCAGCTTTGGTATTTGGTCTTGAAACACTTGACTGATGGTTTTTAAGCATTTAAATTAAAGTAAAATCAAAATGGAGTGGATTGTTGCCGTTTACGACGGCCAAAGTGAGATTACAAACAGTGTAAATATAATCATAATAGCGTGTTAAACAATAGTACAGTCGCTGACTTTGATATTTAAAATTACTTAAATTTGGCGTGATTTGATGTGAAAAAAATTGATGTAAACCAGCTAATTAGATCCATCAGATTTGGTCGGCGACTAGCGATTAGACTTAAAAAAGAAATAGGTAGTAATTGTTATATTTATCTGTGTTATTTAGTGGTGTACATAATTTTATAAATACGTAAATTGTTTATTTTTAAGCAAATGTTACAACTCAATGTTAAAAATTTTAGTTCGTAGCATTGTTAAAATAATGTTATTATTATTATGATTATGATTATCTAAAAGTAGATTGTAAAATAAAAGCAAAAATCTTATAAAATGTTCGACTAGTGTGTATTATTTATTTCTAATATTTCCTGTATTTTATATACACTCCAGAGTGTCCTTAATTTGATTTTGATTCACTGACAATCAGTAATTAATACAATAATACATAAAAGACTTGTATAATTACGTGATGATAATTAATGCTAACTTGTTTAATTAAATAATCTTTTTCCTTATACCAAACACTGTGAATTTAGACAATTTAGAGCATCTCTCTAACTGCAAAAGCACCTGCCTATTTTACTTGGTTTTTCCTTTTTCTTTTTCTTCTACTTCTTGTTGACTTTGTCTTTCAAATCACTTTGAATTTTTTAAGAAAAAAGTATAGACATTGTTCATACACTTCAAAAACCTATAGGATGTTCTTAAAAAAATGCTAGAAAAGCCTCAATTGAGAAAACGTTTATTTTACATCAATCAATCCTCATATTCTATTAACCCCAAATGGTTTTACTATACATACAAAATGTACGTACGAGGTAAAACAACCCATTGACACTAATAATACATAATTTATGAAGAAACACGTTTTAATTTAGGGCCTAGAATAAAAGTGCCGTTCAGTTCCATCCACGCGTATCGCAATCGATATTCCTGGCTCCAGAGTGGATTAAAATTGGGAACGCCTGCGTGATTCCAATGAGGTTTCCAGTTTGCACAAAGCAGGGCTCCAAGTTACGCCGAGTCAAAATATTTACGATTTGTTTGTACATACTACAAAACCGCACATTCATTTTAGTGTATTAAATGTGAAACAACAGTTGGTTGGTTTTCGTTTTATTATTAATTAAACTAGTTTAAGGTAAGTTGATTTTACATTACTATCAGTCAAACATAAACACACATTATCAATAGTAGTTGTTCTGTATCAAAAAACTATGTGGAATGCTGTGGTATCTGAGGATACTTCCAGTCCGGCACCATCAGCTAGGACAAAACACAGTGCCACTCTACTTGGGGAGAATGTTTACGTGTTGGGTGGTAGAAACGGTAATTTACCCCTAAAAGACTTCTGGAAATACAATTTAGGTGAGTTGTACATTAAGTCCAAACTGTATGATGTTGATTTTGTGGATAGTGTCAGGAAAATGGCAACAACTGAAGCCATCCGGCGTCCGTTTGCCTTGTCTACAGGAACATACAGCCGTGGCATATAAAGACAACATTTTTGTGTTTGGAGGTGAAGTAAGCTTCTCCAGCAGCACTGAAACCCCTTTATGGGTTTATGATGTAAAAGGAAACACTTGGAGGAAAGTGGAGACAAAACGTGGTACGTTTGGATACAACTCTAGTTTTGTTGACTTTTATTAAGTGGAATTGATTTTAGATGTTGTGGCCCCAAAAGGTCGACGTGGACATACAGCACTAGTGCATAATGGTTCTATGCTTATTTACGGTGGATACCAAGACTTAAAAGGATCTTGTGGAGAACTGTGGGCTTTCCATTTCGGTACTAAATTCACACTGAATCAAACACCTTATCACTTATTTGTTTTAATGCAGATACAGAGTCCTGGCACTTAATTTCCACAGTACCAACCAAAACCCATTCCGACCAACTACCTTCTCCAAGACACAAACACTCGGCAGTCATTCATAGCGAAGCAATGTGGATTTATGGAGGTAATTTCACTATTCTCATCCTGGATATTTGCTCCAAGATTACTTGTTTATAGGTATGACAGATTTGCAAGAACGCGGTGACTTATGGAAATGGGATCTTTACAAGAAAACTTGGTCCAATATTAAAACTAAACTAAATCCAGGTCCTTTGCACAGTCATTCTTGCTGTAAACTACCATCAACTATGATCATTTTTGGTGGTGAACGCAACGGGGAAGTTTGCAACGATCTCTGGAAGTTCAATTTTGGTATGTCTTATACGTTTAGATTATGAGATATTCTTTGCCTACGTTTGCGTTTCAGACACTGAATCATGGGAAAAAATTTCAATATCAGGACCCAAACCTCAACCACGTTCAGAAAGCCGTTCCTTCATCGTTTCCGAGCTGATTTTGAAGGGTTCCTCAAAACAATCCCTGGAAACCAGATCAAAACGAATACGAGCAAGAACTTGCAACTCAGCAGATCGAGGAAACAGACACTCTTCATATTTACCAAACAACAAGGTTGCCCCTTACGAAAACACTTACGTGTTTGAGCCTACTGAACTTAACTACACTGATGGTACTAATTTTGTTTAACCATCAGACTCTGATCGTATTTGCATGAATTGGTAAAAATTTTAGGTAGTAATTTGGCTGAAAAGTACGCCGAGCCGGGCAAGAATACAAAGTCTAGTCTGCTACAGGAAATATCAAAATTATCTCAAATTAATCTGCAACGGATTAATTCAAGATGTGGAGGATACACTGTTCTGTCAAAAGGCACAGTAACTGAAAGTACGGAAAGCTTGTTAAGGCAACATTCCTCGACTTCTCAACCTGAACCGGATTATCCATCACCTCCAAATCTTTCCACACCATGCAGAGGTAGTATAAATTTTTGTTTAAATCAAACTAAATAATCAAGAAAAATTGTGCAGGCTCGATGGTGAAATCAAAGTCAGCTTATGTGATCAAGAAAAAATACATGGACAATTCTCAGTCTTCCGACGAAGAAGTCAAGCCCGAAAAAGGTACAACTCGCAAGAAACGAGTCGATTTTGCCAGTCACGTAAACAAAATCCCTCGAGAACCAATATCAGTGCCAAATTTTACCGCTTTGACTTTGCCAACTCCAGTACTAACTCCAGTGGAAGCTTCCAAGTTGGTTTATTTGACTGACGATGAATCAGATATTGAAACTAAATTGAACAGCAGATTAAATTCCGAGGTAATTCTTCAGAATATTTATTAAATTAAGGATTTACTACGAGCAATCCGTGTGTTACAGATTAAACCATCAGTTAATCAATTGGGAGACTACGAAAGCTTGTGTCCATTGAAAAGGGGAGACAGTTACAGTTCTCATTTGGCATACGCGGATAATCCACTTTACCAGGAAGCAATTGCAGAAAAATCCCAAGAGAATGTATCTTCAACTTCCGACTATTGCAGTATAGAAACTGTGAATCGATTATCTTCCGCCAGCAATTATAGTGTCAAAACTGGCACACCTCAAGATGAGGCCACAAAAATTAAAGGAAACTTATTGGTAAGCACACTTAAATGTTGTAGGAAAAAATTTTAAAAAAAATAATTCAGAATGAAGAAACCTTTGGTTTCTGTAACCCAAACTACCTGGGACCCGCCATGAAATCAATGTTAACCACCGATGAGAAGAACCTGTTGAACTCAAATCAAGCTGTGAAGATTAAAGAAAACGACGAAGTCTTGGAACTCGTTAACTTTGACGGCATTCTGGACAGAAACACCAAAGTGGTCTACAGACAGTCATGTCGTTCTGTTAGACCTTTGAACTTGGCCCTAAATAACAAAAACGTCAAAAACAAACGCACAGACCCAGTTCGAGCACTGAGTGCAAGCAGAGCTGAACGCAACAGACAACTCCAAAAAATTCAGTTGAACGAACCAATTCGGCATGAAGACCCTTTCGTTCCTTTGTACGTGTATATAGTGGGTGGGAAAGAGCAAGGGCATGTCACGGTGTTTCAAAGGCCCCTTTCAATATGGAGGTTAAAGTTAGTTTAAACAGCACAACTTATTGCGCAAAATTATGTGCCAAAAGTATGATATCAATAGTGTGAATCAAATCATCGATAAATCTACCTGTAGGATAATCACGTGTACAAAAAATCAAAAATAGTATTACCATATACCTGCCATTTTGTTAAACACTGTAGTCAATATCGCTCAATCTGGCTAAAATTTTAAAAAGGTACAATCAAAATCCTTATCAAAAATCAAATTGTACATTTTGCAGTATTGATGCATTGATTTTATTCATGTGTTGTGTCAGATGAATAAAACTTCCTTAGTGACTACACTTGAAGAATGTGAATAAAAAATTGTCAAACGTGCCCTTTGTGCAAAAATGACATTTTTTAAATTTTTGATTGATTGTAACTTTTTTATTTGAACTCATAGATTTCACTAAAACGCCAGGATAAAAAATACTACAAATTTAAAGCGCTTTTTTGTACTTATCTGACCTAATTTATAGTCCTTTGGTATAAATATGCCCTTTGTTGTGCATTGGAACCCTCCTGGAGCAAAATTAAAAATTTGCCAAAATTGTACTTTTTGCAAAAATGACATTTTTTCAATTTTTGAATGATTGGAACTTTTTTATTTGAATTATAGATTTCACTAAAACGCCATTAGAAATAGAGGATAAAAAATACTACAAAATTCGTCCAAAATTCCGTTCAGCTACTTCGTTATTTTCAAAATTGTGTGATTAGTGTGAATTATGTAAAGAATTAAAGGTCTGTGCTAGCAAAATGCATTTACAGGTTGTATTTTACCTTAGAAAATACGGATATTTTACGATATACGGAGTTTTTTGTAATTAAATCAATGCTCTTAAAGAATACCATAGTATTTTAAGAAACAAAGTATTTTTCTTCATTGTGTGCAATATTCTTTTATGTTATTTATGATTAAATTGTAATTAGGTTAGGTCCATATATTTTAGATATGGAGTAAATTTAGTAAAAGTGTAAACTTGCAATAAATAATATAATTTTTTTCTATTTATCCGCTTTTTAAAGTTTCCTGAAACGTCGTTTTTGTTCGATTCCATTTTTTCTAAAGAAATGCAAAGGAAGGGGAAATAAATTTGAAATTGATGGTAGTCAGTTTGTATAAATACACACATAATATGCTTTTAATCTACACCACATAATATAAATAGCAAATGGATGATTGTAAGAATTACTCATTTGATAAAAATTTACATTATAATGTAACTAATCAATGTTTGACAGTAATTGAGAAATTTGGTTAGCTCCTAACCACCACATTAGAGTTTACACTAATTGTAAAAATTAGCTTAAACCTTAGCTCTAAACTAGATATAAAACAAATTACACTCGTAAAATTTCTAAAGACTTATTGTAGCAAATTGCAATCCAGTCCGGCTGCGTGGCGCCCCATTGAATCTGATTAACTTCACCCTCAGCGGCCGTGTAAGCCAAAATCGGATCTTCAATCGCCCTGGGCATTTGCTGAATGTCCCATATCAGTGCTTGATGATCATCTCCTTTAAAAATTCACGTTACAAACCAATAGACAAATATTAATATTTTTAAAGTCCTACCAGCTGTACAAATATGACAACTAGAGTGCGGTGCCCAGGCAATTCCGTTAACACACGCTCGATGATTGTTCAATCGAGCTACGGGAGTGCAAGGAACTCGAACGTCAAGAATAATTACTTCGCAAGAATCCATAGCAATCGTGGCTAAATAGTTGGGATCTTGTTTATTCCACGCCAACCTTAATAAAGGTGTGTGAGCTGGGTCTTCGTAGATGATGGTTGAATGTTCCAAATGACGTAAATCAAACATTCTCACTGATCCGTCCGCCCCTACGGACGCAAACATGTCCCGACCTCCACCAGCTCGTGAAAACGCTATATCGTATACTTCCTTATCATGAGCAATCAGTTGGGTTTTTACATGTCCAGAGACCAAGTTTACACGACCAATAACCTGAATATACCATTACAGTCAGTAACAACAAAACTTGGAAGTTTCTTCAGTACCTGTCCAGTTTCCAAACCCCAAATTGTACAAGTTGTATCTATGGAAGAAGTACCAACTAAGTTAGGGTCAACTTCATTCCAATCGAAACTGGTAAGAGGAGCACAGAAATCGGAGTTTTTATTGTTATTCA
The DNA here is from genome assembly GCF_016097725.1 of Ips typographus. NCBI lineage: Eukaryota > Metazoa > Arthropoda > Insecta > Coleoptera > Curculionidae > Ips > Ips typographus. The sequence goes on along the minus strand of NC_138425.1, from coordinate 11,780,518 downwards.
AAACGCATTCTAGACGGGTGTCCGGATCTGAAGCTCGCCAAACGCGGAGATAATCCCCACTAAAAATTAGTTGTATTTAGGACTATTTAAGAAAAAATAAGTTAGGACAATGTAAATGTTTACTCTGAATCATAAAGAATAACACACTGCCCTAAATTAAGGTTAGTATACTGTAAGCACTGCATTGCTCATCGGCATTTGGAAAATCAGTTGGGTTTACTCTTATGACTATACTGACTTTCATATGGAGCTCAAAGACTTCCAAGACCCAAAACAAAATTCAAACCTACATAAACCATGAAAATAAGTAAAATATTTCAGAAACTGAAAATCCATGAAATCTTACAAAAATGACCTTGTTCAGAATTATGTTGAGCCAAAACTGGTATCTCTAGCTCTTCACATTTCCAAGATATCAAAATTTCAAAAGGTAATTAAAATCGCCTCTAATACTCATTCTTGGTGAAGAGAAGAATTGGAACCCTTCTGAAGCAGAATAAAAAATTGACATAATTGCACTTTTTTACAAAAAATTACATTTTTCCAATTTTTTAAAGGTTTTTTGACAAATTTCACCTAATATAAGGTACCAAAAACAAAAAGAACATTGAACCCAATTCTGACCTTTGACAGTCCAAAACTGTAAAAATATAAAAATAAACTGAAAAAGACTCTATCAAGTAATGAAAAGAAGTAGTCCATCTTCACACAGTAGAGTTGTAGTGTAAGTTTAAACAAAAAGCACAAAATCATTCTCCACAAAATCCAAAAGATTTCATGGAGAAAATTTTTTTTGTGGAGATTGACTTTGTGTTTCTTGCTTAAACTTAATCTATCAAGTAATGTTCAGACAAGACCATGAAAGTCCATAGAACCTTTCTGATTGAGAAAGGTTTTTAAAAAAGTTTAAAATCTTGAAAATGGGTTTAAACTTTGTTAGAAAATCAAAATGCATGAAGTATACAAGCCTTTCTATTATGAACCTTAACTGAAACATAGAATAAGATTCAAATTCAGCCAACTTAAACCAAACTAGTTGAAGTCAACTTAAGAAAAATCATTTAGTCTTACCTTGTAGCTAATAAATCTGGAAATATCCCTTTACTATCTGGTATCCACATGATTTTAGTAGTGGGATAAGGATGCTCAAACGTATTTTTAGCTGTAAATTCGCTAGTCTCTTCATCCAGTGACACAATCTGAACTTTATTATTGTATTCTTCCACAAAGCTTCCCAATGCCAACCTGAACCTCTTGTCAGGTCTTACTGACCAATTCATACTGTATAAGGGCCATGGTGCAATATATTTGTAAATCTCCTTTCGTTTACCCGTAACAGTACCAGAGTGTGCCATTTTTATGGTTTGTTATGTTGTTAACTGGGACAATGTGGACTGAAAACAGTGCTGTGACTGGCAGTCACATTTATAAAGTATTCTGCTTTTTCACCTTCATATAGCTATTTCTGAATATAGAACTTGCAAAGTACATTGGCCACACGCTATAAAAGTAACTGAAATTAGATCAATTTTTGGGAAGTCATTAAAAATATACTTACAAAAATTCAGGGACTCTGGCTCAAGGGAATATCCTGCAGTGCTGAATTTTTGGGGCAACCACTACTACAACACTTTTCACGATCAATAACACATGATTTGTTTGTGAACAACTCGATTTTAAGTGAAAATACAACCGGAAAATACTAAATATTATTATTATTACTAAGCAAAAGAAAAACAAAACTGAACAACTTCACATCAATCAATTTGTTTGACAGCGCGTTTTATTGATCAGCTGAAGTAATGAAAAAGATGAGAAGAAGAAATGGCAACAGACACATAACCTCAATTTAGGATTTTCAATTTTGAAAGATTTTTATTTTAAATTAAAAGCTGAAATACTTTAGATTTTGTGTAAGTGTAAATTTCAAAGAACTAGAATTGAGTACATTTTAAAGTTTTATATAGAATTTACACTTTTTAATTGATAGAAAAAAATGTCTTGGAAAAATTTTCATATGGTAAAAAGGTACTTTTCAGGAAAGTCACCCTATGTAACAACACCCATATATTACGTAAATGCTGGTAAGTCCCAAATACTACTTAAAGCAAACAAATAATTTAAAATTACTTATTACAATTGGATTGGAAGTCTTGAAATAATCCATCCTGATCCTGGATACCATTTAATGGATTTTAGGGGGTTTGGTAATTAAAGACAATGTTATTGCTAGATTTAATAACCAACAAACCTCTAAAAACCTTTATTCCAGTAAATTTAATCATTATTTTAGTGTGAAATAATAATTTGCCTTAATATGGTAGTTCAACATAGACATTTTTTAGAACCCCACATTGGCCACTTGTACAGTTCTGTCATTGCTGACGCAATTAAGCGGTGGAACCAACTAATCCAAAGTGACGTCAAAGTAGTACTGTCTACTGGCACTGATGAGCATGGAACTAAAATCCAACGTTCTGCCAAATCACACAACACAACAGTTGAAACCTATTGCCAAGAAATCTCCTCAAAGTACCGGCTAATGGCCGATGCATTTAATATTTCATATACGGATTTTATTAGAACTAGCGAAAATCGGCACAAGTTGTCAGTACAACAGTTTTGGGTGAGAATTGGCAATCATTTTTGGAATAGTAATAACTATATGAATTACCATCATTATTCAGACACAATTGGCAAAAAAGGACTTGATATACAAATCCACTTATGAAGGATGGTATTGTGTGTCTGATGAAACTTTTTTAAGTGACTCACAATTGTGTGAAATTGAGAAAGATGGGAAAAAAGTTTTAGTGTCAGCTGATAGCAAACATCCTGTAGAGTGGAGTGAAGAGTCAAACTATATTTTTCGGCTCAGCTCGTTTAAACAGGATTTATTAGCATGGTTAAGGGACCATGGTGTGTTTTGTTCAGTGTTAAATTACACCACTTTTAATTTGAGGAACTTTTAGGGTCTGCTATTGTTCCTAAGAAATTTTATAAAATATTACTGGATATAATCCACTCAGAGGATGCTTTATCTGATATATCAATATCTAGGCCTTCATCAAGGGTGTATTGGGGTATTCCAGTGCCTGATGATCCCGACCAGTCAATTTATGTCTGGTTTGATGCCCTTGTCAACTACCTTACAGTGGCGGGATATTCTCAAAATTCAGATTTTAAAAATGTGTGGCCACCTGATGTTCAGGTGATAGGCAAAGATATATTAAAGTGAGCTTTGATGTTTATATGAAATTGGGGTTTTTAAGATAAAAAACCCTTAGATTTTAGATTTCACGGTGTTTATTGGCCGGCGTTTTTAATGGCGGCTGGTTTAGACCCTCCTAAATGTATATTGTGTCACTCACATTGGACTGTTGATGGAGAAAAAATGTCGAAATCTAAAGGAAACATCGTAAATCCCATGAACAAGTTAACTACTTACACTGCGGATGGTTTGCGATATTTTCTCCTAAGAGACGGAGTGAATCACAGTGATGGAAGTAGGCGTCAATTGTCTTTAACCTATTCTAATAATTAATAAGTAATATACTAGATTACAGCGATACTAAAATTGTAAGGCTACTGAATGCTGAATTGGCTGATACACTAGGAAATTTACTGAGCAGGTGTTGTGGCAAGTCTTTAAATCCAGAACAAAATGTGCCGGCAATTGACAGTGAAGCTTTCAGCGAGATTTCCTGTTTAGACGTCACTAAAAAACTATTATCTGACATTGAAGAACTTCCAAGTAGCTAATTCAGTAACAATATCAGTAAAAACATATTTAAATTAACTATTTTTAGGTATTTGCCAAAGCCACTACAGGGAATACAATTTTTATAAAGCGGGGGAGGCAATAATAACTTGTTTACATTCGGCAAATTTGTTCTTCGAAACCCTTAAACCATGGGAGCTGAAAAAGAGCCCCGAAAAAATCGATGAGCTCAGGGTGGTTTTGCATTTAGCGATGGAGTCTTTGCGCGTTTCCGCTATTTTACTGCAACCCTTAGTGCCCAATATTAGTCAACAGTTGCTGAATAAACTAAATGTTCCAGAAAACAAACGATATTTTAAAGATTTAGGGACGTTTTCTTGGAATGATGAAGGGTTTAAGACCAGACCTTTAAGTGCAGAATCGACTGTTGTGTTTAAAAGAATTATTGGATCAGGGGAGGATGCTAGGAAACGATCCCTGCAATAATTATCATATTCGACTCATTAAAAAAAGTTTTTTTTTAATTCGGTGTTTGATTCCCTACTTTTCGCCTTTTTACCATAAAAAGAAAATGAGTAGGCGTAACTGTATGCGTATTTGACGATTTTCGGCGACGCGCCGAATTATTTTCTGCCAGTTCGCTTTTACACGTTTACCCCCGTCAATCTTCTTTGTCCTGGCTTGTATTGATTTTTAGGGAAGTTAACAGGTGTTTGTACAGGAGCGTGATACTCAAACAAATTAGAAAAATCGGCAATTACCTGTTTGTTGGTTCTAAACCTTTCAATAGGCAAATCAGGTAAGATTTCAGGAACTACTTGCTAAAATACTAAATAAATAAGAGTGGTCAAAGCTTAGAAAGTCAAATTTTATTTCTTTAAGAGTGATAAATATTAATTTTAGTAACACTATTTTTGCGTCCAGTTTAGTGGCTAAGAAAGTGATTTTAATGACCACAACAAATTAGTGACTTCCCAGTTTTAGAACAATATAACAACATTTTTATTAGTAGAAAATCATCAACAAGCGCAATCATGGTTGATTCGACTGAATTGCGCAAAGTGCTGGTTTTGTACACTGGAGGTACTGTGGGCATGAAAAGAAATCATCAGGGAGGTAATTATTATTAAACCATCAGTGCTACTGCGTGTAAAACTACAATTTTTTTTTAGTTTTGGTACCGGCACCGGATGTTCTAACCAGCAAAATTAAAACTTGCCAAGAACTCCACGATCCTGACTTAGCTCGAATTTATTCCATTCGTAATCACGAACTTATCACTAAGTAAAATGAACCTTTTTTCATTTTTGCTGCACTTATTAATGTACGGTTTTTTAAGAGTTACGTCCAGTAATAAGGCTATTGCTTACCAAATAAGAGAATACCATCCTTTGCTCGATTCAAGTAACATGACACCCAAAGAATGGGTAATAATTGCTAAAAACATTGAGGTATACCTTGAATGAAACTTTACAGTCCACCGTATTCGAATAACGTAACATTTTTAGGAAAACTACAACGAATTTGATGGGTTCGTAGTACTAAATGGTACCGACACTTTGGCTTTCACTTCATCAGCGTTATCGTTTATGTTTAAAAACCTTCACAAACCGATTATTGTCACTGGAGCACAGGTACTGCGCATAACTATATCAGTCCAAAACTGACCAATTTTCTATCTAGATACCAATATTTGAGAATCCAAGCGACGCAAAAAATAACTTTCTTACTTCTTTAATGTTTGCCAGTTGCTTGGATATTCCAGAAGTTTGTGTGTTTTTTGCCAACAAACTTATGCGCGGAAATCGGGTGCGGAAAATGCATACTTACCATATTGACTGTTTTGAAACGCCAAACTATCCTCTCTTAGCTGAAACAGGGTTTTATACCAAAAGTAAGTTATTTGATAAAATATGAATTTCTGTGATTTTTGGAAAAATTTCAGTTTACCGACAAAACATTTTATCAAAAAACGAACGAGGACCGTTAATTGTTCACACAAACTTATGCGAATCGGTTGGAATGTTGTACATGTTTCCTACCTTAACGAGAACCCAGGTGAATTCAGGGTAATTTTCAATTTTTCCAATGATTTCACTGTAACTATTACAGCTACTGTCATTTTTGGAACCGACCTTAGAAGGTGTGGTTCTACTAACTTTTGGTTCCGGAAACATTCCCTCACACAGACAAGATTTACTTGAGGTATTGAGGAACGCTGTAGGACGTGGAGTTACCCTAGTCAACGTCTCCCAATGTGTTAAAGGATCAGTTAGTTTCAGCTACGAAACTGGCAAGGTACAATCAGTTATAATGTTAGTCAAACCTATTGAAGTGATTTTTTTTAGTGTATGGAGGAAATAGGTATAATACCCTGTTATGATATGACACCAGAAGCTGCCTACGCAAAACTGGTTGTTGTTTGTGGCATGACTGCTCAATCAGAGGAGAGAGCTGAGGTATTTTAGTATACTTTTTAACTTGTAAGTTTGAGACTGATTTGTTCCAGCTAATGAGGCAAGTATTCCGTGGAGAGATGACCATTCAACATATCAATTAATGTTTTTTTGTGTGTTTTAAATGTACTGCCCATGACGTAGTCTTAAATTGTCTTATTAATTAATAAAAAAGATACAAAAAAATTCCTTCCATTAGATTTGGGATTATCCTGTTTAAATGTTTTTATGGTAAAAATATGTATGAATGTAATAATAAATATTGTTTATATCTAATTTAGAACAATTTTACTAAACCACACATAATGCGAAAGAGGGTAGTTCCCAAATCGAACAATTTCGAACGAAACAAATTAAACCATATGATGTTTTTATCATTATATAGCCTTAACGTAAGTCAATATGAACATTCGGCTAGTTAATTAGCCTGTACATATAATTTAATTCGTCTGGATGCGATGAACCAATCACATAAATCGGTTACCTATATTATCAATGATCGATTAAGTGCTATTTCGTTTAGCTTATCAAGTAGAGTGGCGCTGTTTCAGTCTTCTCTTGAACGTGGACATCTCGTACAACGCGATTTCTGTTGATTTTTGCATTAGTGACGCTCGTCTCGAGCCAAGAACGTCGCAGATTACAGTGCCTTGGAACTGTTATATACGAAAAAAATCAGTTATGTACAGTTTTGTTAATTACTCACAAGATTTGTAAGTAATAAGTGAATCGTCACTTTATAAGGTTATAAACGCGCAAATAAGCTAGTTTATTTAATTGGAAAATACAAAAGGTAACGACTTTTATCTTATCAGCTTTAATTATACGTCTAAAAAAATTTACCGATTACCTATATCACAATAGACTGTCTTAAATTGCTTTGTCAAATTTTAAGTAAATATTATTATATAAATTTCTTCTAAAAGTTTGATTCACTTTAACAAAGGTAATACTACTAAGTATTTTTGCTTTAGTTGACAAAACCATTTTACTTTTATTGGTACACACATACAAAAACAAAACAATAATCTCTTTTCGGCTTCACCAACAACACTATAATACCCATGGAGCGTATAAATTATTTGATGTCAACGACAATATTGATACTAATGCTGAATTAATTATCTACAGTAATACGAACCCTTATTAAGGGTAAACAATGTGCAAAACACTAATATGAAACTAATTAATAACACACGCTATTAAGCCATGGCGTAGTAAGTGGTAATTTATTAACCAAGTGACAGATGGGTGTAAGGTTTACTACGGATGAAAGGAAAAGGAATACAAGAGGTGTTGTTAATGAACCAATTTAATAAAAATAAGCATTTGCTTATACCTACATATACCCTCAAATACTTTTAATATATTAAAATACTAGAAACGGCTACAAAATTCGTCTCTGTAGCTCTTGAAGTTTTCTCAGATATTACAATTCTTAAAAAAAAAACATCAGAGAAAGTCAAATAGAATTACTTGATTATGACAGTTTTTTCCATTAAGTTGCCTGTAAGACATGTGGACTACTAAATTTAGCCCACATGTGCGGCATTTGATTAAAACCCAGGACAGTTTATGACTGATACCAAACTCAAACTATACCTACATTTTGCTGCAATGCGTTTATTTTAACTCATTAATTATTGCAGCATTTTAGATAAAATGAAGATCCTTCAAATGAGGATAAGACGCACCGAAAGAAATTACCACTATGACTGATTTGTTACAAGAATTTCAGATCGACCTATAAACGGAAATGCTTTATCGCATTATTTTTATCCTTCCAGTGTTCTTTACAAATAAGGTGAGCAAATAGATTGACAACGAAATTTGCTAATTAACCTGTTTTTATCGAACGTATTTTAGGCGCTCATCGTTTCAAGTGAATTTTGTGATCAATCAAACTTGCTAAACGATGTGGAAGTGAACCCTTTTATAGATGAAAATAGGTATATTAGATTAAACATATCTTGGGGAGAACAAGCAGGTCAGTTACTTCAGATTTTAGTTACACACGTAACTTTCACACCGATTTTTTTTATAGAAAACTTTACTAACTTCGATTTAGACATAGACACAAACTGCAGTGCCTTGTATGGAAGCCGAAATATACCTGTAGAGGTACAGTTGCACGTAAATCTAAAAGTACTTCAGTACTAAGTATATTTTTAGTTTCATTACATCATTGTACCTGATATGGAAAGGCTTAAACACCCAGCCGAACCCTTACTACATGGCTGCAGCTACAGTTTTGAGTTTTCTACAGTAATTGCCTTTCCTAATCAAACTTGTCTGTTAACTCAAGTTGCCAATTACCGAATCGCAGGTAAGATAGTGTCTTCAACATAAGTAGCCACTTATGGCAGTTTTATTTTTACTGTACACAAATAAAACGTGTTCAAATGTCAAGATTTTTCATTTTAATTATTATGTTGCTTATCGTATTAATTACATCGGTGTTTTTAATGTTTCCCTATGAAATATCCAAGATAGCATTATGTTTTCTGTTTATCATAAGACCATGTACTTGTCTATTATATTTATACAATACAAAATTATTGTCAATAACATTTTTAGACATTTTATTAAACATGGAAGTACGTATATTTTACACACACAAAATTGCAGTAATTCTTGTATAATCCAAAATTTGTCTTTATTCTAGAGTGTGTTGAGAAAATATGTGACTGCAGCGTTGCTACATCACCCTTTGAATATTTTTTCCATCGAGTTAATCAAGATGATGGTACTTACGAAATCAATTTCAATAAGACTGATAGTATAGACGATTTTACCGTAGCAAAAGTATTTAATAAAATATGGATGTAAGTACACAAGTTTGTTGTTGCTTTGTTTAATGCTGAATTTTTAGCACAAGTATGACAGTTAATCAAACTGTAATTTTAATACATCCCGACCAATTGGAATTCGACAACGCCAAAGATGTAGTTTACTTAAAGTTCCCTAATTTGATTCTTGATCAGGACTATATGGTGCATATCGATTTAGTAGCAGATCGATGCGAGTATCATTCGTTTTTCAAACTGGACCGAAGTAAGATTGATCTGATCGTGAAAGAAAATATTTAAAATATTTTTTCAACAGGAAATCATGTGCCAACGAAAAAAATACTAGTGCGTCAATCCATAATTTACGTGCTGCTAGTCTCGGTGCTGCTTTTAATACTTCTACTCGTTACGTTGAAACGAAATCCCAAATTACAGGCCAAGATAAAAAGTTACCTTCCCTTTAGGAAAACATCCATTGATCCACCTACTGGGTCAACGGATTTAGTTATGAAAATGAGGTAAAAGTTAGAAGTTTATTTTAAGTCGGCTGTTCAAAAAGTCCTAAATCAGCAAAATTGCATGCTGTATATCTGGATTTAGCTCTGAAAGTACCATATTTATTAAAGCTTATTACAAGACTCAGTTTAATCAAAGTTGAAAGATTGTTTATCAAATCAATTAACAACTCGTATTTACGAAAGTATATATTTCAGGAAAGAAGTTATTAATACTCAATATACACCTTTGGAATTTGTGCAGGTTTGTATTAAAAATTCACTGTATAACGATTTGTTAGTGCAATTTCCTTCAAGCAGAACTCTTCCAAAGTGGATTATTTTGAAATCCCAAGAAATAAAATTATCTTAAGAGGCGAATTGGGCGGAGGCGCTTTCGGTAAAGTTTACAAAGCCGACGTTTACGATATCAACAACTCGAACTATATTCAAGCAGCTGTCAAAAAACCTTTTGGTAAGAATTTTTTGTAGTTTGTTTAAAATGAATGCTAGACTTGTCTTTAATAGAAAATGCCCCTTCAACTGAAATATCGGACTTTTTGGACGAAATAGCGACAATGAAAAAAATCGTGGAACACGGCGGACATCAAAACGTGATCAAATTATTGGGCTGCGTGACTTTGGGACAACCCTACATCATGGTTATGGAACTTGCACCTTGTGGATCGTTAAAATCCTACCTCACTGGCCTGAGAAAGCAACTGGAAGAAAAAACTAGGATGGGAGCAATTCGAGATCAAAGGCATTTTTTCCCTGAGTATGTTTTAACAATTTCACCAGCAATTTGGTGGTAAACTGTATTTTTGCAGCAATATGATACTGGATCAATTTTTGCCAAATCAGACTGCAGATTCTGAGAAACTAAAATATACACATTTAGTTTTTAAGTGAGTTTTTTCTATGCTTGAAAAATGAAATTGCATGTAATAACAATTTTGTAGTGATTATACAGGAAGTACGGCGAGCACGTCCGAATCAAATTCGTACGTTACTCCAGACAGTCCACAGACTCCAAGCACTCCCGGATCAACAGAAACCAATTTGCCAATAACAAAAAGAAAACCAAAATTGAGGAAAAACTTCGATCAAACCAAGTTACTGCCAACTTGTTTGGGTCAATATTCTCCATTGACCCCAAATTCAAACCGTTCTAGTGGGTTACCGTCTGTTACAGAAAGTATAGTTAATTCAAAACTAATTTAAACACAAAACTATATCTATAGTGTTTCGTAGCTCTTTTGACTTCTTTGGAAACCACTCCTATCACCCCTGCTAATTTAAAAGCTGGAGAAGCCGTCAGGCCCATAATTTCTAGTGAAAAATTACAAAACTTTGCCCTGCAAATAGCTAATGGAATGGCATTTCTAGAAAGCCTAAATATCACTCATAGGTAAGTCAACCAAACAGTAAAATTACAAAAGAACATAAAAAACCTTTCAGAGATTTGGCTACCAGAAACATTTTACTAAACCAAGAAGGTGTATTGAAAATTTCGGATTTTGGAATGGCACGTGCTGGTGTTTACGTGAACAGTATACAAAAACGCCAACCGTTAAGATGGATGGCTCCTGAAGCCATTGAAAAACGAACGTGCAATAATAAAACGGATGTTTGGTCTTTTGGAGTGGTTTTATGGGAAATAGGAAGTCTGGGTAAGTCCACTCATTGTTGCTCAAGCTTTTCTACTGATAAGTTTTATTGTAGGAGGTTTCCCTTACAAAGAGTTAAGCAACGACCAAGTAATTGCCTTCGTTTTACAAGGTAAACGGTTAGAAAGACCGGAAAGTTGTACGGATCAATTGTACGAGCTTATGTTGCGTTGTTGGCAAACTTGTCCCGAAAATCGTCCGCAATTCGCAGATATATCCAGGCAATTAGATGTGGATAATGCAAAATTATACGTTGATTTCGGTGAAACGTTATCCGAATGTGATAATTCAACTCAGTCTACTGAGAACGCTTAATGTCAGAAAGTAGGTTAGTAGAATATGTGTACCTCTTTGTAAGAAGTAAATAATTTTTGTATGATAAGTAGAAAACATGTTTTTTTTTTCAAAAACTTGTTATGTAAATTGGAGAGTTAAAGACTCCGGAACTAATTAAAATTGGTAAATCATTACTTAACAGAATAAATAATAAATATATTAATATATCTTCTGCCCACTTATAAAGTTGATAAATAATAGTTTTTTAAAAGTATCATACAAATTGACTAAACAACAAACAAAATACTTGCATTTTATCTAATTTAAAACATTTGTAGAACTTATTGCTTACCCTATTTTAATGTTGTAACTTAACTGCTGGTCCAAGCCAATATAACAATCACTCATAATGTAAAGGTGATATTTATGATACCCTAGAAACGATTTTCTGCAGTTCAACTAAGACAGTAAAATTCAACTTACCTTTCTCAAGATGAACCGGAATTTCAATCTTCTTGTTCTTTCTGTTAAAAGAAAACTTTCTAAAAATGAGGCCAGTGTTAGTGGCTATAATTAGGAACCAAAACTCTTCCTTTTGCTTATTAAATTTCTTGCTGTGCACGTTCATTTTACTGGATCCGTCCATGAATAAATCCAGGCAGAATACGTAGTCTCCTTCAGTATCTCCGCGCACATTAACGAAACTATCCCTTTCAGAGGCTTGCACAGTCAACGATTTTTCGTGATCCAGTGACGTTACAATCGTTTGTAATGTGACGATTGGTAAATCGTTTAGTGTCTTAGCGATTTCAGTAGCTGCTTTATGACCTAATGCGCGTTCAAACACTTTTAAAGCGGATTTGTACAGTTCCGATCGGTTGAAGGACTTCAAAAAAGCCACTCCCATTTCGGAAGGATTCACTTTAAACAAGTGAGCCAAATCGTCCCGTATGGAAATTAAATTGTTTCGATTGACGTAAGGTAGCATAATCAAGTTAGGGTCATTTAGCGTATACCCTTGCAAAAGCATCTGACATAAGTAAATTAGCTTTAAAGTGCAGTCAAGCCAGTTTCTCCGTACTGCCAAATTCATCATTGCCTGCAAAAAAATGTAACTAAATTGTGCCAGTAAACTAGACAAAAACTCACATGAATAATACGTATAACTTGATCTAAAACAGATTTCAAATCCAACACGTACTCCTGATTTGGTAGGTTTTTGTCCAGTAAATAACACTTAAGCATCAGTAACACTTTAAGGCAAGGCGAGTCATAAGAAAATATTGGTGTAACATCCAGTTCTCTAGCTAATTCTCTGAAAAAAACCACTCTGCATTATACAAGAACATCTCAAAGAAAGTAAACAAACTTGTTTATGTTATCTTCATTGTGTCTCACTGGGAACAGCCGGTATTCTTCTACCTGACAGATTAAGATCAGCAATTCATCGATCGAACTGTTAGATTCCATATTTTCGCTAATAAAATGCGTACTTTTGTAGGATAGATAATACTGACAGCTAAGCATTCCAAGTAGTGTGGCTTCGTAGATACCTTTCAGTTCCTGCAATGCAGAGTTAAAAACCACAAATGTAATGTATAAGACTGTACTTACCGCATTTTGTTGTACAACACAATCATGTTGCTGTAAAGTCTCAACAACTGAATCGGCTAGATCACTAACGTACTGTATAGGGTCGCCGTTAGCGTCTAATTGATAATAGACTGGATTTGCCAATAATCTATTAGAAAAATCGAGTTAAGATTTTCAAATTTGTCCTAACTGAAGAGTTTTAAAATGTAAACAAATGTGTGTGTGGTGCAAATAGTCCTTAGAACACTTGTATACGCCTCTGGCAAATTTCAATATGCCACTAGAGGCCTCTGGCAATTTTAAACCATTCAAGGTTTAGAATACTTATAGTAACCTCTGGCACTTTTTAGAAGGTTATCAGTAGCATTTAGAGGCCACTGACATTTTCTTAATGGATCTAGAAGCTTTCAACAATTTAAAACAATTCTTAGAAGGTTTAAGACAGTTGAAGAAGCCTCTGGCAATATCTGGAAGGTTTTTAGTATTATTTAGAGAGCTCTGGCACTTCCAAAATAGACCAAACAAACAATTCTTGGATGGTTTAAGACAATTGTAGAGTTTTATAATTTACAGACATTAAACGAGTGATTTCTATACCAAATATATACCTATAAGAAAAACGTTGTAAACTTACCGTCTGAAGAAAAACGTTGACTCAATAAACTCAACCAGCTGAACTTTCGTCGTTATGTTGCCGTTAGCAATTTCTGCATTTACGTGATCTGGAAGAGTATCCAACAAGTTTGACTCCACTGGGAATGGTTCAAATAAAAATTTCCTAAAGAGGTACAACAGTTGATCGTTAAGCTTATCAATTTTGAGCAGAAACGTTTTTAGAGTAGTTCCTCCACAAAATATCTTTAGGATGTTTACCTGTAAAAATTCTTTTTGCTCTCTTGTACCATTACGCAGGCCACACCGCTAGTATCAAATTGAGGTCGTCCTGCTCTACCGCACATTTGTATCACGTCCGTTATGGGCATGTCGACGTATCGTTTTGTGGCCGCATCAAAGTATTCAGTTCCTATATTTACAGAAATTATTAATTAAAAAAAGAGGACACTTAAATCATGGAGGATCTTCAGAGACAATTGATAACTGACCTTTTACTATAACTAAACGAGCTGGAAAATTAACACCCCAGGCTAGTGTGGCTGTGGCAATTAGCACCTGAATTTTTTGACCTACATAGAGCTGTTCTACTAAGTTTCGGTCAGAGTCACATAAACCTAAAACCAAAAAAATATAAAAATGTTTTTTTTTTAGGAACATAGCACAAACACATACCAGCATGATGCATTCCGATACCATAAGCCAACAGTTGGGACAAGTCTTGATCTATTATACGAGCTTTGGCATCCTCCAGCTCGTAAGGGTTGCAGTGCATCCACTTTTGCGGATTACTCTCCGATAAAAGGAATTTCAGTAACTCGTATCCTAAAAATCCGTTTAGTTACAAAAAAAGGTTTTACACCAGAAAAACATACCAGTTATTCTAGTCTGTTTACGCGACGACACAAAAATAAGGGCGGAACTTTCGGGAGCGTACTGGCAAATGGCTTGATAGACCGATTTGTTCATTGCCGCCATTCGGGGACAATAATGTTTGACTTCAAACCCTTGCAAATGTATTTCTAGCGGTACAGGTCTCACAGCTGAGCTGAAATTGAATAATCCCCTCTATTGAGGCATAATTTCTTAGAGTTGTTCAGATAAAAAGCTTCAATAGGTTCACCTTGTCACAATTTAGCCAAAAAGCGAGATCTCCAGGATTAGCCATGGCCGTTGATAAACCTATTATACGAACGTTGGTGTTCTTTTTGCTGTTAATAAAGTTCATTCTCGAAACTATCACTTCAAGAACAGGACCTCTATCCTCACCTAAACCACGTTTTTTTTATTAACAGTACAATTTGACTGCAATAAACACTTACCCAACAAATGAATTTCATCAATAACCATCAATCCAACCTGCTTAACAAAATCCTTTTCAGTCCAATTACGACTCATCGCATCCCACTTTTCAGGGGTCGTAATAATTATATGGGAAGACCTGATCAACTCAGATCTGGGAGTGATATCTCCAGTCACCTCAATAACCTTCTTATTAATTTTAGCAAATTTTTTAGACCAATCCAAAACCCTCTCGCGTACCAAAGCTTTCATAGGTGCTATATAAACCACCTGGAAACAAGTTCAGTTTATACCGGCAACACTTTAGAATAATATTCAAGCAAACCTTCTGCTCGGGACTCAAAGAAAACAACCTCAAAATGCACAGTTCCGCTACTATAGTCTTGCCTGAACCGGTTGGCGCGCCCAAAATGATTGGAGTGTCCGTGTAGTAGCAAGAGTGAAACACTTGACTTTGAACAGCGTTAAAATGCGTGAAACTGTAAAGATCTTCGAAGGATTTATTGCGGAGTACTTGTTTAGGAAGCGGTTGCAGGTCTAGAATTTGCGTTTGGTAAGAATCTGAACTGAATAGTTTTAACTCTGACAAATCTACACTAAGGATTTGTTCAGCATCTAAAAACGCAGTAATTATTTTTATCAATAACACAGACAAAAATAAACGGGACACTTACGCATAAATTGACTATTAACAACCCGAATAAAGTATTCCAATGACAATGGTTTGGTTAAAGGAATAGTAAAAACCAGTTCTATTGGATCAGAATTGCTCAGGCACATTTTACGTGTTATAACGAAAGATTCGATATGATAAATAGAATCATGAGTGGGATCTTCGACCCAAGCGTAATAGTGCTGAACAGAGCCGTGAATTTGATTATCCCATTTGAAGTCGGCTTCTATTAACAGTTTTATCCTGAAAATTTAACGTATTATGTATTCTCCTCACAATCTCAATAAACTCACCTTACGACTCCATCAGTAATCGGTTTAACAACATAATCAACTTTGACTAAAGGAAATATATTGCAATAATGCCTTGCTCTACTAGCCACATGCCTTGCTCTGAACAAGTTTTCTAATTCACGCTCGGACATTTCTTTCAAGTCTTCAATATCCAAATTCAACACTTCCATTGCCCTACACAAAAATAACTAGAATTGGTATGACTAGGCGTTTAAGACTTACCTATGGCTGCTTAAATGAGGTACGAGCTCTTTAAATTGTAAGAGTGGATGTAAGTGATCCCACATTTGCTGCTCTAGCATTTGAGCCAACTTCAACGTTCTGGAAACTTGTAAAGCGTAGTTCCGATCTTTGGCAATTTCAAACAATGCCCGCGCTAAACGTACTATTGTTTGCATTATATACTGAGTGTCCGATGCTAAAGATGACATTCGCATTTGAGCTCTACTGATGTTGGCTTGTATTAAACAAATCACTTTTGAAGTGGAGTGTGCAAAATCTAGGTTAATGTTGTACTCGTTGTAGTCTCTAAGACGGTCCAGTTCTTGTATTTCATCCATTCTGACCTAATTCAGAATAATTTGATGTCAATGCTCAGTAAGAATATTTGTGTTAGCTGACCTGAATCTGTTGAAATTCCGACGCTTCGCTAAGCAGCTTAAGCAGATTCGCTTCCGAGATATGTCGATGAAACCGCTCGTGAAAAGACTCCATCGTTTTATAAGAAATATAATAAAAACTGGCAATACGACCAAAATTAGTTGGTCGTAATTCGCCGACTTCTTTATTAAACCTAATCAATTGTGATTTTTCTAAAATAGTTGCAGCATTGTCCAACTGAGTTTGCAAAAACTGATTAAATTGCAAATTGTCAAACACTTCCTTAAACGTCAAGCCGTAAACAAGGGGATTCTTCTTAATTCGATAGTAAAGAAAAGTGTTAGTAAACCACTCCATGGCTTCCCGCAAATTTGAAACCGTACCAAGAACCACCTAAACTTTTCACATCAATAATGTCTCAAACACACCTCAAACAACACAAACCTCTGCATTTAAATTATCAGGAATACCATTAAGAAACTGACTTTCAATAGGAACTTGGGACAACATTAAACCCATATACTTTGACACGTTTGTCATTGTCGTGATTATGATACCATGTCCAGAAGTGTCATATTGAGGCCGTCCTGCACGACCAAAAATTTGTTGCACGTCCAACATGTCCATGTCTACAAACGAAGATTTGGTCGCGTCGTAATGAAGCGTTCCCTAAAATGTTTGTTTTATGTTTTATAAGAAACTAATATTTGTTAAAACAACACTGCGCTATTACCCGGATAATAACAGCATGAGCAGGTAAATTAACTCCCCAAGCTAAAGTCGTAGTGCACACTATAACCTTCAAAATTCCAGTTCTGAACAAATGCTCCACCTCTAATCGATCAGAACGCACCATGCCTGTCATTGAACAATAATATACCAACAGCAAATCTAATAACCATAAAAAATCACCTGCATGATGAATGCCGAAACCCTGAGGTATTATATAGCCCAAATCGCTGTTTTTGTAACCGGACCGGTTGATTTTAACATTTTTGTCCGGTTCAAATTGCATCAAAGTACCTTTTTCCTGAGCGATCTCTATTAGTTTTTTCGCTACTGATGCGGTGGCGTTTCGTGACGTAACAAACACCATAGCCTGAATTATGGTTGCATTTTTAGAACCAAACTAGTTATGTAAGTTATGTGCTTACTTGATGTCCTTCTCTAATAAAATTAACAATTTTTTCATAGCACACCATGTCCATAATGTCAGTTTCGTTTTTCTTTTTTACGCCAATGAAGGTGGTTGTCAGTGGTACAGAGCGAAATCTGAAATTACGTTTTAAATGATATTTCAAGTAAAAATAGTTTGAGAGTTAATTGCAACAAAAATTATGAAATCACAAGTTTCAATTCTATAAATCAAATTTTCCCTTGATTTCAAAACCGCTTAAAAAACTCCTTTTTTCCTAACTAAAACAACCTTATAATACTTACATAGTTGCTAAAGAACAGTATTAACCGTTTGTCATCACCTAACTAAAGATGGAAAATTGTTAGAAGTTTATTTTTGGAAGAAATGTCAAAGAGAATTTAAAGAATTTCAGGAAAATTTAAGAGAATCATGAAGAAAAGGTTAATGATAAAGGCACATCAAAAGCAATTCAGACTGTTTGGAAATTATAAAAAGCCAAGTAGATTCTTGGAGAAACCACACTGTAAGTACTCTTTGAAGCAACAGATCCATGGGGACTGTCATTAAACGTCATAGCTAGTTCAGTTTGTCAAAGTGGCCAAAGTTTTTCCAACCAAACAAATTAAAATATTCTTGAGTATTTCAATGTTGCCAAATTTGGTTTGTCTGTGTTATTATTAAACTTGTTTTATCTCTCACCTGTTATCAAAGAAGAATAAACCTCTTCTAGTGTTGACTTTTAAGAATTGTGCCACATCTAAATAACCAGGCAACGTTGCCGAAAGTGCAACAATTCTAATCATACTTTGACTACTGACAACCTGTCTCAGTGTCCTGGCTACCAAGGCTTCAATAACCGGCCCCCTTGATCCGTTCAGCAAGTGAACTTCGTCTATTATGAGTAGTTTTACCAGTCCCACGATTTCAGAGTCAACTACAACAACCCATAAATAAACCTCAATAAATCGGAAATTACTAACAACCCACCTGCACCCTTTCTGGTTATTACGTCCCATTTTTCGGGAGTGGTTACTAACATTTGGGTTTCCACGATTTCCTTTTTAGTCAATTGCATATCTCCAGTGCACTCTTTTACTGATATTCCTATAGGTGCTAGTTTTTTACTGAAATTGGCCACCATTTCAGTTGCCAGAGCCTTCATAGGACAAACATAGATAATCTACAAAAACGAGTTAAAATCCCCAATAACCAAACCCATTCAAAGAACCTTAAAATCGGATTTGTGAATCAAACTGCCCTCCATGTGTGACCTAATCTGATGCACAATAGTTAACAGGGCTATATTAGTTTTACCGGCCCCAGTAGGGGCGCAAACTAACATATTTTCATTGGAATTATAGGCAACAGGAAAAACCTCCGACTGGATTCTAAAAAATCGGTTTAATTCAAAACTTTTAAATTTATTATTGAACGCACCTATTAAACTCTTTAATATCTTTAAAGACTAGTTTGCCAACTGTGTCCAAAGATGAGACTTGAATAGGTTTTAAGTCTTGAACACCAGCTTTGCTACCGCCGGGAATAGTAAATTCCGCATAATCGTTTGTGATTCTTTTAATAGCGTTTTCAGGTTGTAAAATTGGAACACCCTCGAATTTACCTAAATTACATTTTTTAAGCACTAAATTTATTGGAGTGTCCATCACTTACTGGTTATCATATGGTTTCTCAGTTGATCATGGACGTGAGGATACTCTTCTGCATCCAATTTAACATTGGCTTGTTTTTTAAATATTGGTGTTGTCCTAGCTACAGCATACTCAATTTCAGCCCTAAAACATTTTTTTGTTATTTGCTACCACCTTGCAAAGTAAAATACTTACTGCTCCTGTTCAGCTGCTGACATTTTATTTCTATCTTTTTTCTCAATTTTTCTCAGTTTTTTTAACAAATTACTTTCTTTTTCAGACTGTACTGTAACAGTCCCTGCAATAACAGCATCAGAATTGTTGGTCTTATTTAACATTCTGGTATTCATTCCTTGATATACTGCAGGTAAACATTAAAAGACTGAATAAATTGTATCAAAATATCTTACTTTTGTTTCCCCCTGTTGTCTTTCCGTAATCGATGTTTTTACGATTTCTCACGATTTCAGTAATGAAATCAAAAAGGTTGCACCCAAAAGTGTCAATTAAGTAAGCTACTACTTCATCATCATTGCGATCTAACTCCAACTGTTCCTTAATTATAGACTTAAACTCTTCATAATTGTAATTAGGAATAGCATCTTTGTATATTTCAAACATAGTGTCCAGCTTATAAGAATCATTAGTAGGGGATGTTTGCAAGGGTTGCAAAAATGTAAAGTCATTTTTGCTACTTTTCTTTGTTAATTGTTCAACTTGTGGCAAGTCTTCAAGCAGTGGAATGTAATATATAGGATTCAAAGGTTTGACACTCTTTAAAGGGTCTAACATAACTGAACCATTAAATGACCTTGATTCACTATAAAAGTAATTGTCTGGCAGTCTATCCACTACATTTTCTACAACCTAAAAACCTTTATCAAACCACAGATAGTAGCAATAATTTTTTAACATACTTTTTTAACATTTTCTAAAGCACTCATAGGTAAACCAGGAAAAAACTGTATTTTTAATTGCCTGTGCCTTTTGTAGTTTTTCAGAATGTTTAAAACAATTTCATACACATAATCCTCTAAAGGTATGTCATCTTTTACTAATGTATTAACTTGTTTCTTTACAAAACCATATAAAAGTTCTAAATAGATCAAACCTTGACCGGTATCAGAGTCAGGACAATATTTGAAATAGTTTTCAATCTTGTCATACTGGCATCTGAAATGGAAAACAAAAGTTTAATTAAATCATTCTTAGAATCATCAACTTGAGAGAATCATAACTTATGAATATGAGTATACAATGTCAAAACAGCTCTTGTATTAATGGTTAATAAAACTTAATAAACATAAGCACTACACAGTACAATAATATGTAGCTGATTATGTGTATTTCAACATAATAACAAGGGTGTTAAGCCCCCTGAAGTGTTCCAGTATGTTAAGTAAAATGTAATAAAATAATACTTACTCAGCCACAGAATACTCTTTGTGGTCAGTCTCATTCAATAGCTGGGGCCCATAAAAATCTTTAAAAAAGGCTGAACTACACATTTTTCCTTAAGTTTTCTAATTAATTTACAATCTTGTGCAATCAAAATTCCAGCTAAAACAAACAACTAATAAAAAAGCAGTCTTCACTCACAGCTCTAGATATAAAACAATTTAAAATTCTTTTGGTATTCCACGAATATTTTAATTCTGCAAATTGTTTATTAGTTATTCATATGGATAAATTTACATAAAGATAAAGTTTTATCTTAAAAAAGAAAACCAAAATTGAAATGAAATCTTCTAACCTCAAATCCACACATTTCAAAACACACTTTTGTCAACTGTCAACTGTCATTTATTTTGAACTTTTGGAAAATATGAATGTTGCAGAATCTCATCGATTAGTTGCTTCAGTCCAGAATGGACCTTATGGGCATTAATAGTAGTTTATTGAAAGGATTCTATTTATAAAGGCTTCTGGCAACATTATAATAATTTTACATACAGGTGAGGTAAAACTAAAACTGGTCTCTGTCAATTACATGGTAGAAAAACCATGTAATTGACAGAGAAATATTGATAATGGCATGCGCGAAACAAAGACAGAACATCTAAAATAAGTCCAAGTAAGCCGAAAAATTGTTGCTATGTTGTCAAACGTCTGTCTGAATTCGTGGACTAGATTACTTGCAAAATTAAGTTTGTGACTAGAACATTCCTAATCATTTATATTTATTTAAGAAACCAAATTTTGTAGACGTTTCTGACAATTTTTGGTTATGATTTCATCTTAATTTTGCTTTTCGGTATAGTTCATTTTTCAAATTAGTGCAGTTGATAAAATTCATAAATTAAAATTATCGATAGACAAATATTAATTCGCAGCTCTCATATTACAGATACAGATGGCGCTTAAACTCACAATCTGTCAAATGTCAACAAGTTTGTAGGAAAATGCCAATTCGTCCTACCGAAATTTGACTTTTCTTGTAATGGAAAAAATTAAAGAAAATTTAGGAAATTGAGCACCAAGTGTTTTTAAATAGAACGAAAATATCATCCACCGAGTCCAGGGTAACACTCGCCTTGGATTTTTTTTTAATTGACAATTTTACGCAATTTTTTTAAAACCGTGCGACAACTGCTCGGTTCAAGCCGCATTCCATAACAATCCTGAAAAACTGCCCTTTTAAGTGAAAAAATGAGCTCCCCCGTTTATGTGGAAGAAGAACTGGGAAGGAAATGGGATCGGTGCATATCAGATTCCGCTATTAAATTCGGTAAGTGCATTTTTTCATTGTGCAGGTTAAACACCCTGTTATGTCATCATAAACATGTGAGGAGATACTTAAAAATATCACAAAAGTTCACATTTCTTCACTTAAACGACCTTTTTACTTTCTAGGAGGTGGCATAGTAATAGGCGCTGTATTCTCACTACTATTCTTCAAAAGGAAAAGGTGGCCAATACTAATGGGTGGAGGTTTTGGGGTGGGTATGGCTTATGCCAATTGTGAAAAGGATATAAATGCCACAATACGCAATTGTGCACCACCCAGTCCACCTTCTGAAAAGAAGTGAAGCGACGTAGCAGAAATTCTAGGGTACTGCCTCTTTTAGTGACTATTGTACTGTATGGTTCTAACTTATTGATTGGAAATTACACATAGCATGTATATATATTTTCTATTATAATAAATGGTTTGTTTTGCGAAAATTAGAGTAATATTCTCACATAAGAAGAGGACAATGTCAGTTATTAAATTAGGGCAAAAGTATTAAAATGTTTTTTTTTGGACAGGAAGTAATGATTACTTACCCAGTGAAGCTTGTTGTTGATATTGGTTCAAGTAAATAATTGAAAACTCTTCCATTTGATAGTACATAAAGGAGAAGGAAACAGTTAAGATACTCTCAATAATAGTTATACTTAAACAAGATAATATATTTTGTGTACAAACATAAATGTACGGACGAATATAGACATAAAACTTACTGCTAAAATATATTCTATACCTATACTACCCTCCTGTGGGAGAGCAATTTTTAAAATATTAACTTAATATTGTATGACAAGCACCTATACTGCTGTAAGCTTTATTATCAGTCTGACCTGAATTTTCTGTTTAGATTTGCTATAAAAAAGCTGTTAATCCTAAAAACAGTTTTTCTAGCAGACTGTGGCTGTAATATGCAATAAGTAAATCATTTTTAAAAAATCTCATTTAATGTTCACTGTACAGTAAGCCAAGAAAATTACTATTTGTTGTACAGGACAATCCTAAATAATATCTATAAAGTGGACTAGAAATCAGATCTTAAAATGGGTGTTAAAAATTGGATTAACTTTATTATGAATTTGGCTGATATACAGTTCATTTATCTAGTGCCTTTTTGAGTTCTGTAAATTGCTTCTAATGCAAAAACTTGTGATCTTTATTGCAATATTTATCAAATTAATATTGTGTGAGTTATCAGCTTGTATCTTATGAAAACCTTTTTTCAACTAAACAATAGAATGGGTTTTTACATATTAACAAGTGAATAAACATGATTTGCTTCAACTTTCCAAAAAATCAATTTAGAACCCTGCATTTTATCTAATACTTATCTATCATTTGTTCTGAATTTATTGAATAACTGTAAAACTGTGTGCTATTATTTTATGTCTCTATATACATATTACATATAAAAAAAAATCTTACTTATTATCTTAATGTGAAGTAAATACTCTAGAGAAATATTATCAAATTTAGGGCTTAAAATCACTTAAAAAAAGGCATACTTAATTAATTCCAGTACAGGTCTATAATAGGTGAATTGCAACTAAGATTGGTTTAGAAGACCATTAAACCTCTCTAAGTTGCAATTTAGTGCTTTTAACTTATACAACCTCAAATCTCACTACTAACCAATCTAACGCATTCCAGATTTTGAATGTGCTATGAGCCACTGTAAAGTGATGTCTATGTTGTCTTTTTCCTTGCATGAAATTGAGTAACAACAGATTTCACGATCCTGAATTGCAGACAGATTCCTGCCAAGTTAAAGGTAATAAATTGTCTTTACATAATAAACAAAAAAAATCACTTACATTCGTTCAATAAGGCCATTTTCATCTAAGGCTTGGGGTTTATCCCTCTTGTTGCCCAGTACCAGAACTGGAATGCCAGCAAGTTGTGGCTTGTCTAGTAAATTGTGCAACTCATTCCTTGAAGCTTCAATTTTGTCTGGATCAGCAGCATCCACCATATACCTATAAAAGTCGTTTTTACACACTCACACAAAAGTCCATATAAGAAAGTACATACACTATAGCATTTACACCCCTGCAATACCTTTCCCACATTGACCTAAAACGTGGCTGACCACCAATGTCCCAGACTTTAATGGTCACATTACCTTTTGTAATTTTTCTCATATTAAAGCCTACTGTTGGTATCATGTCCTCACTGAACTGGCCTGACTGTTAAAAGAAATAAAAAGCAAACTTATAGGACCAAAGTGTTAGCAATAATAACAAAATGATACCACTGTTGTCTTGGTGGTTGACCTCTGGACAAACAAGTAGAACATGAATTTGAACTTTTGAAAACGTGAACTACTTACAGCGATAACATTAACAAAAGTAGTCTTGCCGGAATATTGAAGACCAACTAATGTTAATTCCATTTCTTCTTTCCAGAAAAGGCTCCTGAACCAGTCCAAAATTCGGTTCATTAATGCCAACATTTTGATTGATTAGAAGTTATCAGTGTATCTAGGAAATTAATTAATAAGTAACATCAAATTAATGTCGCCTAAAAATCGTATTTTTTTTGGGTGTGAATGGGTGGAATTTTAAGAGATTTTTTTTGTTTTCGATATGGAATTGAACAACTGTCAAAACTAACCAGCTGTCACCAGCTTAACAACAAAAATCGATGGTCTCTGATTTGTCATAAAATCGATCATTAGGCCCTCTAGTGGACAAAATTATGCTTTGACTTGACAGATGACAAGACAAAATGGCTTTAATTTGGCTGGCTGTTCAACGGTGTCAAAGTGTTCTAGACAACTAGTATTAGTCTCAGTAGTATCTCAATATCTTTGTATGAGAATAATACGTGATTGCACATTCATAGTTAATTCATAAATACTGAATTTCTTATGCTTTAGGAATCACTACTAATTGCCTTAGTCCACGTGTATAAAAAAGAAGAAGACAACTGATAAACATAACTTAACCTCACACTTTAATCGCATCTGTCATCAACGAAGCTAACAAAATGGGGTGCAAGTTATCATAAATGCTCACACATTTTCTCCTGAAAACCTACTCAAGTAATTTCTATTCTTCCTTCACCCGTATTTTATTCTATACTGAAAACGTACTGCATTACTTCCATCAATTCGTGACCGGCGAAAATGGCCAATTCCTTGTGCAAAACTTCCGTTTTGCGAATCTATCAGGAGGTGATTGAGGACGTATTATCGGGGGTGAGGGAGTTGTTCGTCGAAGAAGGGATCGACGAGCAGGTACTGCAAGAACTGCGCCAAACGTGGGAAACCAAATTGACGGCGAGCAAGGCTGTACAAAATGAAGTGGAAGAAAAGACAAAGAAACAAGAGGCTATATCAAATGGGTTTCCCAAGCCTATTACAAATCAGCAGACCCAGCAATCGCAACCTCATCCAGTAGCTCAAACTGTTGTTGAGACTAAAATGGTTCCTATTCAGATTACTCTTCCACCACAACCTGGTACTGAAGGTCAGCGAGTTTTAACTATTCAGGTAAGTTACTGGCTTGTTCTACTTATTTGTATAAAATGATAATGTTTGTTGTAAACACTTTAGAAGTGCAAGGTAGGTCAATCTAAAATTTGCCAAGCAATAGAGATAAATATGTGGAAACAAAGTTGTTTGAAGGGAAAATGTTTTTATTAGTAACTTTACACTAAAAAATGTGTATTCTATTATTATAATACAAGCCCCTCATCTTCATTAAACAGATGTTGTAGTATGTATTTGTTATATTAATAAAAACTCAGGTTTTTTAAGTTTGTTGAATTTTTAGTCTAATTATTGTGTTGTTTGTTTTCAGTTATCCTCAATTGAATTGAATTGATTGATAAACAAGTAAACCCTGAACTTATCTGTTTAAAATTATCAAGTGTGAGTTATAAGGGCAAAAAATCAAGATTAACAAAACATTAACAGAGAAAGTTATTTTTTTATTAACAGAGAAAGTTAGTTTTTGTTTTTCTCTATTTTAGGTGCCTGCAACTGCATTACAAGGCAACCAACTTCAAAAAGTTCTCACTGGACCAGTTATAACAGCAACAATGGGTCTGCCACCTGCAATTGCTTCCTCTCTTTTGCAACAACATGTAAACGCCGCCTTCAACAGCCAACAAGCCGCCAAAAACGTTTTACAGGCCGATGGTGCGGCTAGCTGTAGTAGTGATATGGACAGTGAAGATATAGAAATTGAATTTGTCTTACCTAGACGTAGTAAAGTCACTAAAAAAGTTAACCCAAAGAAACTGAAAAAACTGTGTGCACAACCTTTATCACAGATAGATGGAAGTATGGACACTTCGGACGAAGCGTCCGATGGTACGGATGATGAAAATGATGACGAAGATTTGGATGATGATAAAGATGAAGACGATCAAGAGATTGAGGAGGATGGCGGGGAGGAAGAGCCGCTAAACTCTGAGGATGACGTGTCTGATGATGATCCCACAGACTTGTTTGAAACGGATAACATTGTGGTGTGTCAGTACGATAAAATTATCCGGAATCGTAACAAATGGAAATTCTACCTCAAGGATGGGATCATGAATTTGAATGGAGCTGATTATGTCTTCCAGAAAGCAAATGGTGAAGCGGAATGGTAAGGGTGTCTTAGTAAATGTCAATTTTTGTGATTTGAACAGTTTAGTGTGGGAGGGTTCAGTTTTTTAAGTGACTTGTGTTGAGATTCAGAAAGACTGAACTTCTAAGTGTTAAGTTAATTGGTTCAGCCAGAGTTTTTAGTTTAGTTGCAATAATCTTACCCCTACAATTCATAGGGCTGGTTTGTATATACCCCAACATTTTGTCTTAATCCTTTAGTGTATTTTGTTAAAAATGCAGGTGTCCTTTTTTGTAAGGTTGAGTAAGTTTACATTTAGTCACTGAACAAAAAAGAAGAACTGAAAACTGAAACATAAAGGGGAGGCAAAGTTTTTTACTATTTAATTACCAACATTTTAAAAAGGGTTCTTCAATAAACATTAGTTGTATATCTATTTGTTTTGTAGTGAGTTTTTGTTAATAAATATATGTAATTCAGCGATTTGTTAGTGATATACATAAAGGTATTCAATATATACCTATTTATTTGAATGTGATTTTTTAATTTCATTCAGAAAAATACTACAAAATGTTGAAAAAAATACCTTAACATGACCAATTTTTATTTATATCTCTTTGAGTATATTTAACCATCATTCTGATCACATCATTGCATTTAAAATATAGAATTTTCTTAATGAATTGAAACTGTAGATTTGGTTGCTTTTATATGAAACTGGTTGAGCTAGTATACACACTTTTCTTGAATGAATTTATTATTAGAATCACCCTGTATCAAGAAAAACACACTTGTTCTAGTAAATTAAATTTACCATTACTACTGAATTTTATGAGCGAGTCATAAATCTGAGGTCATTATTTGGAGACTTTGAAAAAACAATGTCGTAGCCGGCTGGAGAGTTCTTGCCAAATTATTTGTTTCCCCATTTCAAATGATCTATGTTTTGGGCTATTTTTAAACCCGATGGTTTTGGACAACCTTTCAAATTACCGGCGCGCTCTCCGCTGTTTTTGCGCTCTCTAATGACAAAATTTTGTCAAGATTCCAGTAAAGTGGTTTCGCAGAAAAATGACCGAACCGCACAATCACCATCTAACCCACAAGAGCCATATTTATAACCTGTTTACTAATATTTTTGAGTAGAAAAAAGCGCGCGTTAACCGTGGTCCAGTCGCGTCCATTACAGCGCGTGATGCGCTCAGATCCAAAAATAAAGGAAACCGGCTCCAGTTGTTAATTCGGCAATAATAATTATAGAAAACTGTTTAAATTCGACTGTAATATAAACTGTTTATAAAATGGAAAGTAATAACGCTGTTCCGGTGACGTCACCAGGTCTAGATGCTAGGACGCCAAGCACACCCAGTGCCGAGAAGAAGGTCGGCTTCAAAAGACCCACTCTGATCATTCCTCCTCCTCAAGGGAGCGTAAACTCGCCCAGGGTGTTGCTGAGCGTGCCCGTCGAGGATCCCGGTAATAATTACGGAAGGAAGACTTCCCAGTTCATGTTTGACCATATTAATCAGCTGCGGGACTTGGGGCTGAGCACCGCCAAGACCAGTTTGGGGTTCGGGGAAAAGTTTGCCTATTGGCTCTACAATAAAGTGAAAGTGCTCAGCAAGAAGTGGTTTACTCATTGTTTTCTTACCATTGTGCTCATCATTTACACTATTGGTGGCGCTATCAGTTTCAAAACCATTGAAGGTGAGAATACCACTTTTTTTTCTATTTACAAGAATGCTTTAAAGTAGTGGTACATTTAAAAATCTTGATTTATCATAAAATAATAGTTTTATTGGTTGATTTTTACTGATATCTATTTCTGATCTATTGAACCTTCTAAAGCACCAAAAAATTGCTTTAAAAACTGATTTTTGTTTCGTTTTTTATTTCATAAATTTTCAGTCTAGATCGTAAACTGTTGAGGTGACAAGCTACCTTTGCCAAACAGTAAAACACAAGAACACGCTAATTTTTTTCCTGAAAATCATTTTGAACACGTGGTGAATCTAAATTTAGTTGAGATGATATTTTTAACGAAAGTAATCGACTCATTTGAGCTTTAGAGATTTGCACTGTTATCCACGAAAGACATTTTCAAAATAAAATCAGATGTTTAGTTAAGGACGCTTTTAAATTCTCGATAACACACAAATATCCAGGAATATCTTTAAGATTCGCACGGTGATTAATTAGTGTTTAACATAGTTCTTTTATTGAAAAATAACTTGCAAAATCTAATTCAAAAGGACACTGTGGATTTTATGGCAAAAACCAAGATATCAGCCATCTTATTGGATTCGGAACGCGTTTCTTTAGAGTGATATTGAATTTGGAACGTAGCACAGGAAACGGATGTAACAGTGGTCAAGTGAAGGGTTGATTTCATAATGAATTCTTTTAAAATAACTTCTTAGTAGTTTTTAATTTTGTATGCAGTAGAAATTGTTTTTTTAAATTAATTTTTACGGTTTGATCAGTATTTTGTAGTATAATTACAAAAGAATTAAAAGAAATATGATGACAACACTTCAATTGACATATTCTGCTGATGCTTATTAACGGTTAAACGCATCAATTTTGGAAGGCATTTTGATCGATTTAAATGTATATTTAGAGATTTCTTATTGAGCTTTGTTAAAAAATTATAGGGAGAAGTAAAATTCAAGTGCGATTTTTTTTGCCATAGAAAAGTGCAGCAATTATAGGTATTATTACCGTTAAATTACGATATTAATCATAAAAATTTGAATTCAGAACCATATGAAGGTAGTGTAGAACGCCCAGACCTTTTGGCACTCAGATACCAACTAATCGAAGAAGTGACCACTCTATCCAGATTGATGCCGTTGGATAATCAAACCGAACAATGGAACGAACTGGCCAATGAACGGATTTACGCTTTCTTCGGACAGGTAATCGAGGACAGAAAGGTGGAAAGTTTCATCAAAGCCTATCGTGGCGACAAAGTGTGGACAATATGGAATTCGATCGTATTTTGCGCTACCATTTACACCACAATTGGTAAGTATTTCAACAAGTTGTTTTGGTGCAACCTGTGTGTTGATGCTTTTTAAAAAGTGAACGCTGCTTGCATGCATATTTAGGTCAATTACCGATACTCGTAACCGTAAAAAATCTCCACGTCCTAATCCACCAAGGTCTGGAGTCGTCATCAAATGCTCGGTGGTTTATTTTTAACTTTGTCTAAAAATACAATTCGGGGTTCTCGCGATAGAATTCAGTTTTTGAGAGATGGAATCCGAATTGGTGGAGCAAAAGGATAAGGAAGAAAACGGTGTCGAAAATGTGGTGACAGATAATAACAACATCGGCGACTTGGACGACACCAGCACTAAGGTTCAGAAAGTTGTCAG
Source organism: Ips typographus (assembly GCF_016097725.1). NCBI lineage: Eukaryota > Metazoa > Arthropoda > Insecta > Coleoptera > Curculionidae > Ips > Ips typographus. The sequence goes on along the minus strand of NC_138425.1, from coordinate 11,750,585 downwards.
TAAAATCGAAGAAGGACTGAAAGATGAAGGAAATACAGTGCCACAGTTGGAAATTAATAGCGTATTACCGGAAAGGGTAGCCAGAAGAAAAACCAAACCGAAAAGACATGGGTTAGTGAAAAGGGAGCTGACTCCAGTTAGATTATTGGGTGATGGGATTAGTGGACGAAACAAGGTGGACGATCCCAATAATATTACAAATAATGGAGTCAAGGATCGATCATCTAGTAGCACTAGTGAGGTAAATGGTATACCATTACTATTATATGATAAGATGAAATGCATGGTTGAGGTGTCAGTTTAATTTATGAAAGATTTTCTTTTAATTTTCAGAATTTAAGCCGACAAGGCAGTTTCAGAAAACCTGACAACAAAAAAGGCAGTCTTTCAGAACTAGCCCACCAAGAATTCCTGTCCATATTCAATAAAACCAAAAAATCGATAAGTTCGGCCGCACAAAGAGGTCGAGAACGATTCAGAAAGTACGAACAAAAATTAGCAAAACGCAGTCAATCAGCACCCTACAAATTCGTCGAAGAACTACAACACAGCCTGGAAAAGGTCCAGCAGGACGATTTTCACTTACGTCGCAAATTCTCCGATTCTGACTTCTTCATCTCGGTAAACGAACCTTTTCGCAGCACCAGCTTGCAACCACCACCACTACGTCACCGTAGAACATTCAGCAACGAATCGGTGACATCACCAAAAATTATCGAAGTCCTAGACCCGAAGACCTCGGACGTAGTGCAGCGGAAAGAATTGGATGCTACAGGACGAGCCCGCAACATTCCTGTCAAAGTGAAGAAGCTTCAGACGAGCGGGTTCAAAGACTTGGTAAAGAACTTCAGGTGGCACAAGAAGGAATTTTGTGGCGAGTACGTGAAGATAAAGTCAACGTTACGACGATGCTGTTGCGAGATTTTTTTAATTATTATGTTGTGCGGGATGGGGGGGTTAATGTTCAAGTTTACGGAAGGGTCGTTTGAGTCGTACTATAAGTGCGGGGTGAGGAGGGTGAAGCGTGACTTTATCGATTTGCTGTGGACAAAAAGTCATAATTTACGCGAGGATGATTGGAAGTCTTTAGCCAGGAGTCGATTGAGGCAGTTTGAGGAAGAGTTGCATAGTGCTCATGAGGCGGGCATGACGGATTATAGTGGAATGAGGTCGTGGAGTTTTTTGAATGGGATTGTATACTGTTTGACGGTTGTTACGACTATCGGTAAGGAAAGCAAGAAGTCTCCAAAAAATTTGCCCTGTATTATCTTAATCACATTTTTTGTTGTATTACAGTATTTAAATTTTAAACTTGTGAAGCATTTTTTAATAACGATTTTAGGTTATGGACATATGTTTCCAAAAACTAACACTGGTAGAGCCCTCACCATCGTCTACGCTCTGATTGGTATCCCACTTTTTTTGATCGCACTCACTGATTTTGGAAAACTGTTCACCAGAGGCATTAAGTTTGTTTGGTCGTTTGTGCGCCGGCTTTACTACACTGGAAGTTGCCGGAAAGTGCGGAAAAACTCCGGAGTAGATGTAAGTTTTAGTAGTATTAACAAGAAAAACACTGATCAACTTAAATCATAGGATATCTTCAAAGGAGCTCAAAATCTTTACGACTATGCCACTTTTAAAAGACCATCGTTCTTCGACCCCAACACCCCCATGCCGCCAGATCCAGAACAAGCCACGGACGCCCCCACCACCCCCACTACCCCCGCCATCTCAAACTTTGAAATCGACGATGAATTCAACCTCCCTATTTCCGTTGCTCTCTTCATTCTGGTGGCCTACATCTTCTGTGGTGCGGTAATGTACATGGTGATTGAAAAATGGAACTTCTTCGAGTCGTTCTACTTTGTATTCATCTCCATGTCGACCATCGGTTTCGGAGACTACGTCCCCAGAGATCCGGTGTTCATGATCGGTTCCATTATTTACTTGGTCTTTGGGCTAGCGCTGATGTCCATGTGCATCAACGTGGTGCAGGCTAAATTGAGTGACACATTTAAACAAGCCTCGAGCAAGATTGGACAAACGATGGGCATCCAAGTGGACGAGGAGGGGAGCGTGATCAACATGGCTCCGGAATGTATTGAGGAAGTCACTCCTACAGAAGTTGTCGCCACTGAATCGTCCAGTGATAAAGAATGAATCATAAGTTTTTGTCTGTTATTTTTAATTATGTTTTGGTTTAATAGAAAAGTGAGAAAACCGTTGTTTAGTATTTTTAGTTTTAAAACTGTTATTAAGGGACACACAGCCAAAGTAAATAATTTTTTGATAGAAAAAATGAGAGTAACAATTTATTTTCACTTATTTTTAGATTAGAATTAGAAACCTGTATTCTATTCAGTGAGTTAAATGTAATTTTGAACACCTTGTATATAATAAAGCCCTTTACGCCAATAAGGTTTCACATCATAAGGCTTACGTCCTTGAATGTGTGAAACTACAAAAGAGCGCAATCAGTTTAAACAAGGCAATTCCCGTCTAGTCTCCGTAATTTGCTTAACTATCGAAAATTACAACAAGAAAATTGCTCCATTCTTAGAGACATAATGATGACGGAATAATTCGTGGCCTAAACTAGGCCGAATTAACTCGCATAATCCTTTCCGACTGTTTTGATAACAGGGAAAGTTCTTCGTGTCCGAACTTTGCCCTTTTATAAGGGAAAGGGTTTTGCCGCGTCTCCACGATGGTCCAGTATTGATCGGCGGCCTCGTTCGCACCCGAAAAACGTGTTCCCGATTTCTTCCTGAGGGATTTGTTGGTCGCGGTGCACGTGTCGAAATAAACGGGTCCGCCAAAATGGATCCCGAAAAGGAGCACGAGGAGGAAATCACCCTCAAACCGAAAATGACTTTACTCAACGGGATCACAGTGATCGTGGGTAGCATCATTGGATCCGGCATTTTTGTTTCACCTTCGGGAGTTTTGAAAAACACCGGGAGTGTTAATGTGTCGCTTCTGGTTTGGACAATTTCTGGTATTTTTTCGATGGTAAGTTCGTTTTAGTACGTTGCACATTAATTTTGTTTAGGGTTTCATTCATGATTATCCTTAAAACTTAATGATAAAATCTTTCAATAATATTTCCAGTTAGAAATGTGTGAATTTCATCCAAAGTACAACAATTTTTTGATTACCTTATACATTTTCATAGGGAAATTTTTTTTAGGTGGGTGCATACTGTTACGCTGAATTGGGCACCATGATTAGAAAAAGTGGAGCTGACTACGCCTACATAATGGAAACTTTTGGTCCTTTTTTAGCCTTCATGAGACTCTGGATAGAATGCATGATAGTTAGACCTTGTTCGCAAGCAATTGTTGCTTTAACTTTCAGTCAATATGTGATGAAACCGATTTTTGTTGACTGCGAACCGCCCGACAATGCTGCCCGATTATTGGCTGTATGTTGTATTTGTAAGTATGATTTTAATTTATCTTTATAACTTGATTTTTTAGGTGTTCAAACTATGATTTTTTAGGTGTTCTTACATTTGTTAACTGTTATGATGTTAAATGGGCGACGAGGGTACAGGATGTGTTCACTTACGCTAAACTCCTAGCTTTATTCATTATCATCGCAGCTGGGATCTACCAGCTCTTTCAAGGTATCTTTTCTACCATTGCAATAACAATGTATACAATAGTTGTAATTGAAATACTTTAGGACAAACTGCTCACTTCACCTTTGATAATTCCAAGTCAGAAGTTACTTCCATAGCCTTATCATTTTACTCAGGTCTTTTTGCCTACAATGGTTGGTAAGTCTTCTTTTATAAGTACTCGTATATAGTACCTTTCCTAGAGTAAAAGTCGTTGCTAATTTACAGGAACTACTTGAATTTTATTATTGAGGAACTGAAAGATCCAGTCAGGTTAGTTGTACTTGTTAAGTATTGCACTAGAGCACTAAAACATCCCTTTAACTATAGAAATCTTCCCCTGGCTATTGCAATCTCCTGCACCCTAGTTACGGTGGTTTACGTATTGACTAATGTGGCATTTTACACCACTCTTTCTCCAGAGGAAATTCTGGAATCTAAGGCCGTAGCCGTGTCCTTTGCCAACAAGGTGTTCGGTCCTTTGGCACTGTCCATTCCCGTCTTCGTGGCTTTGTCCACATTTGGTGCAGTTAACGGAATTTTGCTCACTTCTTCTAGGTAACCAATGAGATTTTGTAAAGGAAAATGATTGTTTGACTGGGTTTTGCAGGTTGTTTTATGCCGGAGCTTGTAACGGACAAATGCCGGAAATTCTTACCATGATACAAGCTCAGAGGATGACGCCTGCACCATCAGTTTTGGCAATGGTAAGAATTAGTCTAAGCATATACCTTGTTGCTGGGTATAAAAATCACCTTTTTACAGGCACTCTTATCGATGCTCTATTTAACAGTGTCTGATATTGATGCGCTGATCAATTATGTCGGTTTTGCCACTTGGGTAAGCCTATATATTGACATAAAAATCTAGAAGTTTAATAATTGTTATCACATATTTTAGCTCAGTATTGGTGTTTCGGTCCTCTGTCTGCCATGGTTGCGTTGGAAACAGCCCAACTTGGAACGACCCATCAAGGTGAACCTTTTCTGGCCCATCGCCTACATTTTGGCAACCATTTTCGTCACCGTTGTCCCGATGGTAGCCAGCCCTTATGAAACTGGCATGGGAGTGCTGATGATTTTGTCTTCGGTGCCGGTCTACTATTTGTGCGTGGCCTGGACTACCAAACCGGTGTGTTTCCAAAGTGCTTTGTGTTCCATGACAGTGTTTTTGCAAAAAATGCTGGTGGTAGTAGGAAAATCCAAAAAGTCGGATGTCTAAAGACTCTATATACAGCTGTGACAAAAGTTCATTAAGTAAATATGCATCCCACTCTTATCATTGAAATGTAAATTTGTTATATACAACCAAAAGTTAGTATTAAGAATACAAAAGCAGGACCTAATTAGTTTTGGGTGGAAACACGTAATCCTGACAATAATATTGACTTTGGTAGTTAGCTCAAAAAAATCTAGATTTTTTTTAAAACTATATTCAATAAAGGTGTCTCAAATGAAAATAGTCAGAACAATATTCATAGCAAAAAAAATCAGAATCTCATCAACCTTTGGGACCCTATATTTGTTTTTGGTGATTATTTTTATATGTATAAGTAATTATTAACTAATACTCCATTAGTAAATTGGAAAAGGAAAGTATTTAAGTAAGATATTTAAAAGTAATCTAAATAAAATAAAAGTATTCTTAAACTTTTAAAACTGAATATTTTACGTGGGATTCAGCCATATCCGCGTAAAAAGATGTGGAAAGCGCGTGTTCATGGAATTGTAACTTGTTTTTGCAGTTACGGATATTGATAACAGAAATGCTTAGTATGGGGTTTTTATCGGTAATTGCGACGCTTTTTATTCTAAAAACATATCCATTGATTGTTGCTATGGATTGATTTTTGTTGGCCACGAATGTATTTGATGAACTATTATAAATGATTAATTAAAAGACTGCTTACAGCATCTCAGAGTTTTATTAAGATAATTTGTTATTATTGTAGTGTTTGCATTCAGATTTGAATTAGAAAAAATGATATTTTACAGAAAATGTAATGATCAGAAGCAGCAGAGCTATAAAAAGTATATACCTCTGTGCTTTGATATTAATTTTAAAGACGGAAATGAATAAAAAGAAATCTGATTTAAAAATGTTTGTTAAGAAATGTTGAGTAAATAAACGCCAAACAAATTTAAAAGAAGAAGAAATTGTACTGACTGACATTGTTGACAGATTATCAGACAGTGACATTTAATTTTTTTAGTAATTATCACGTGTTGTTGAGGTAGGGGAAGAACAACAGTAATTTCCGTCATTTGTTTACAAATAAAGATTATTTATAAATAATAATAAATGTTAGTTTCATAACAAATCATTATTAATAGTTGACGAGAACAATTCAAAGTGGCGCGTTGTCAATAGATTTTTCGAAATTTTAACCTGACATCATCGCACTCCAACATGAACGTGCTCCAAAATGTCCGTTCTCGTCTGTCCGGTTATTTCCAGACAAAGGAGACACCGAAATTGGAGAACGTAAGCCTCTTAGACGTGTATTTAGAAAATATCATGAAGTTCTTTAGTAAGAAATATGCCCCTAAGTTGGAAAGTTTTTGGGTAGTGCAGTTGAGTGCAATGTATTTGTAAGTACAGCCTCTTACTTTTTGTACCTTTTTATAGCAGGTGTAATTTAAGGTTGCTTCTTCTAAGAAAAATTAATTTTTATGGATTTGTTGCTATCTTAGCCCTAGTTGCTTTTACCTATGACTGGTTATACAGAGAGAAACTATATGCAGCATATACAGGAGAATACAGGGATGTACAACAGGCATTTAGAACTGCTGTACAAAACTTTATTCATTATCTTTGCACTTTACGTAAGGAGAGTCAGCACATTGTGAGCATTTACATTATCAGTTAGACACCATTTATGCTGGATTTAAATTTTTCCAGTTCTATCCATTGATGGTGTTATTCTTTTGGGGAGTTTATCATGCTCGGGAAATTCAGAAGGTATTTTTTTACCTGTTGTGTTTAATTCCAGTTCTTAGTGTTATCAAACATGGTGTATGGCATCTGCCTGAACCAATTCTGTCTAAAATCCAGCAACAGTTTGAATCTTTAGGAATTCCTGGATGTAAGTAGACTGCATATTCTTAGAAGACTCATTTGAAATGTGCCATTTTAATAGTTTTAGATAAAGAAGACTACTTTTTTAAGGAATTTGTCATTGATTTGGTTAAGAAACATTTTGATAACCAAGCTGTTGTTTCTGACAAGGTCACATCTGAACAAGGTACTGGTAATGATTTTTTAACTTTTTAAAATAAAGAGTGAAACAAAAATCATCTACCAGAACTGGATTTAACAAAAAATCATCCTAATTTTAGCAGACAGCTTTATTAGTGGCCTCTCATCAATGCCTTCTTACTTGGAAGTGGTTGAACCAGCCATAGAAATTGAAGAAGAGGACCTAATGCCACAAACTGCAACTTCAGGCATATCAGTAACCCCAGGGGACCTGTCCAGTGATTCTGACACTGACAGCAAAGACATCAAGTTTGACTCCAATCATTTTAATACCAGTTCATCAGAAGATGATTTGCTTATTAAGAGTTTTCCTACAATTGCACAAGTTCCTGTTACAAGCGAATCGGTTGGCATGTTTCGCAGCGTAATGAACACGGTGGGTAGCAACATTGTTGCCAACATGTTCCAGTCGGCGGTTTACAGCCGAATACCGGAAACAAGGAGACAAGTTTCTAGCGAAAGCGACAGTAGCGACTTTGAATTAGTCAATGCGGAGGATATCGACAATGACATGAAAAAAAATGCATGAGTGGCTGTAGTGTGAGTACTTAACTTTATTTTGGAATATTTTACAACTTGACTATTTTCATAATAAAGTCAATATGATAGGTTTTAGGGTGATTTGTTATTTAAAAGACATTTTGCTGCACTATAATATTTTTGAGCAACATTTTTCAAAAATTGGCAAATAATCAGTTGATTGATATTTTTAAGTACAAACAGCAAATAACTTTGTTCTCAGATAATTTTTATCAAGGTCTTTCTTGAAATATGCTAGTCTTTATACTTCATTGCTTTTATTAAATTATGATTAGTATTATTAGCACTTCTGTGAATACTTACTCCCACTAATAATTTGGCTGTTTTACTTCTTATACCACTCATATAATGTATATTTTCTTTATTTAGTATTTATTTTTTAGGCGGTTTTTTGCGAGGTACTCATTTACAGCTTTATTACTGGACCAGCATTAAATTTAGATCAATTAATCACTTATTAATATTAATTCAGCTTGGTTCATTTAGGGCGAAGTTTTCTTGCAGTTACCTGTGGTTTTTAGGGTTTAACTTATAGTATTTTGTTAATTATGTATGCAAAAAAACAATAAACATTTATAAAACAAATTGGAGTGTTATGTTTCTAAAAAAAGGGTTAAAGGTAGGGATTCTCAAAGTTAAGATTTAAACTCACCAACATCTGGCAAGAATGTTATCCATTAATTAAAAAAAGTCTGGTTTTTTTGTTAAAAATTTTATATTACCAGACATACACAAACACTTTTACCAATTATTAAAATTAAATGAATATAAAGCCTTCTTTTTCTTAGAGTTACTCCCTGTAGGCTCTGAAGGAAGTTCAGCTTCCTTATTGGACCTAAAAGAACAGGTTAAGCAAAATTAAAGGTTTATTTACTTTATTGGTGTGTTGTTTACCTTTTAATGACTTCAGGCTTAATATATTTGCCCACTCCACTTCTGAAAGCCACCAAAGGAGTGTTTTTTGCATTTTTTTTCTTCTCTTCAGCAGCTTCCTTTTTCTCTTTGTTTAGTTCTTCCTCCCTCTCTTTAGCCAGCTGAAATTCATGTTTACAGTTTTATACTCTTGCAGCTTAACAACACCAACCAATTCGTCAGCTTCATCAAACGGATTAGTGAAAACTTGCGCTCTAATAATATACAGATCTTCAATTGGTCTATCTTTATTGTCAACCTCGACCCGTTCCAATTCAGTTAGGGTTTCCGTGCCTCCGACCAGCCTACCAAATACGGTATGCTTATTGTCCAACTGTTTACAGGATCGAAACGTTATAAAACTGAAAAATAGAGTTACTCAAGTCAGTGAAACATCCTCCCAGCTCTTAGAACGTTTTAGAGCCTTCTTCAACTATCAATTTACAATTGAGATCCATTAGTGTGTTTTCCTGAATTTGCCATACTTAATACGCCTCGCCCTGTATGGGAAAGATTCGGCCGGAACTCATCTTCAAATGGGGTACCCCAAATTGATTTTCCTCCGTTTCCCGTGTTGGTCGGATCTCCGCCTTGGATCTTCAAAACCTTTTGTAATAATATCACAAATATTTAAGATAAAAACGTACCATAAAATTTCGTATTGATCTGTGAAATTTTGTGCCATTATAGTAGCCATTTTCGCAGTGTTTAATAAAATTTTCACACGTTTTGGGCACTTGATCACAGTACAACTCTAAATTGAGCATACCCACGTTTGTTATCAACCTGACATAACCTGTAATTTTAATACACTCTCAATGCAAATTATTACATTTTACATTTCCTTAATTAGGTATTCATACTATTGTATCTGCTTACCCTTTTTCTTTACTCTTTCATATCTAAGTTCATCTTCATGCCTTATTGCAGCCTCATGCACTAAAGTGCGGCTCATAGAAGTGGAGGTAAAACTAGCAGCTACAGCTCCAGTAGAATAATGAGCAGCATTAATTCTATCAGCTTTTTCTGCAGTTTCCACTTTATTCACTTGAATAGTTGGAGCTTTGTAGTCTCTTTCCAATTCTGCTAATGTGTCTTTTGTTTCTGGATTAACAGTTTTCAGTCTGGCTTGTGGGTTTGATTTATCAGCAATCTCCTCTAAAATTTCCCACTCAAATTAGTATAACATTGTTTTTCTGTATCTGTGCTACACCTACCCTCAGTTTCTACTTTAAGATTTTTCTTAACATGATGAAACTGTGAGATATTGAACTTGGACAAATCATTGGGGTTTTGCAGTACAATGATATCTTTACGTTCAAAGGGTGTGTCATTGATTAAATCTTTCCAGTTCTTGTTTTTAATATTAAGCTGTTCCACTGCTTCCATCAGGTATACATTGCCAGTAGTAGCAATAGCCACCACGTGACTGCTATTAGTCATAGGTTTAAACAGGACAGGACATTCAAAAACACTCTCTTCATTTCTCTTAAAATTCAACTGAACCAAGGAGTGAAAGTCTAGGGGTTTTCCTGTGACTGGATTAATTTTGTACTTTTTTAGAAACGGAATTAAGGCGTCCAAATCGAAAATATTGCCTTGCAAATCGCAGAACGGGGCCTCAAACGGCTGCAAAGACAAGCAACAATGGTCAAGAGGCAACCTTTTGAAGTTTTGTTCTTCCTTTGTTTGGGTCCCCGATTTTTTCCCACCGTATAAGGTCGTCCATTCGGTGTACGTTAAGTACATTTTATCTTTCTGATGTTGTCGCTTACCCATTTTTGCCTGATTTATTCACTTTAAAATTGTAATGTTAAACACTTGTTTTTGTTTTTCTCTTAAAAAGTTAGGTTAGGAAAAATTAAACGTCAGTCAATGTCAAAAAAAAATAAGTTATGCCAACCTAAAATTTTTTTTAGTTCAAATTTTGATTTGGAATTTTGGTTATTCAGGCTTTTTTGGTTGGGTTATTTTGAACGCCTTTACATCCTAGCTTTTTTAATTAGCTTTGTGTTTGGATTTTTAGTATAATTATTTAATGTTAACTTTAAATTCGGCTGCTAATTAAAATTAATTTCACATTTGTATGTTGGCCAGTCTGACGTCTCTCTCTGGCATCTTGCTTCCAATTTCATCGAGATCTACGCCATGATCAGCCGTGCCAATAAAACAAGTTTCTTTTAAAAAGGGAGTGACTTTTTGAGTTTTCTTCAAAGATTAGGGCAACTGGGTAAGTAAAATGTCACCCGCAGCCTTTATCTGTTAAATGCGCATTCATTCGAAAGGTTTTCAACTCGAAAACATCGAGTACATCTGCTAAAATCCAAGAAAACAATTAGGAAATTACACAGTGTTTTTTTCAATGCATTTATTTAAATAAGTCTCCCGTAGGTCATCTACAACTGTTTCATTCACTTCTAGAGGACTTGGGCAATGGTTTTGATTAAAAAAGACAGATTTTTGCACTCTACTGGGGCTACTCTGGCCGCAAATCAAAATGGCCGACCCAGACATAGAATCAATTTTGAAATTGAAAGGGTCTTTTATGATCCAATATCTATCTGCTCCTCTGTCTTAAAGAAGTCGTGGTAAAGCTGCAGTTTTATGCTAACTCAGGAGTTTGTTTATTCTAAGAATTGTTATTGTTTTTCTTTGCTTTAATTACCATTTATAATCCAAACAAAGACAACTTATTATTGTCAAGTTGAATGCAATAAGAATATGAAGATTTGAAGATGGTTTAAATGTTATATTTTGTCTTGGGTTTCTACTTCTCACTTAGTAAATAAATATGATTTTTCCTTATTTGCATATTAATTAAAGCATGTAGCCAATAAGATGGTGCATATTTTGTACTTTTCTGCAGTGTTAGTAGTGTTTAAATTTATACAAAGTTAGTTTTGAAAATAGGCCCTAAAGACACTGCCTTCTCATGATCTTGCCAAATTGTATAACTTTCTCCTCACAAAAGATATTACTCAGAATATCACACTTCTAGCCTCTATGTAACCATACAGTCTTAGACAGCTTGAATATCTTATCTCAGCACAACTAAGTGGATTAGTATTGCTGTTACCATTTTAATGCTTTCCAGATAATAAAACTTTTCTGAGAAACTAACATTCATTAATTTTTCAATGGTACACTTGCATCTGCTATTAAAAGTAATTTGAATTGTGGATTGTGTGGTACTTTAACACACATAGATCATTTTGTAAACTGGAACAAACAGTTTAATCTGGATCTTGTAAAAATTGTAATAAAAAGAACTAATGTAAGTATTTAATGATAATTATAGAATTAAATTTAAAAGATTAAACTCTTAATTACTGTACAATGCCATTGAAATTCTTACAGGTACTTGAGAAAATCTGTTTTACTGAATATCAATAATATTTCAATACATTCATCACAATTGTTTGAAGTTTAACCTCAGAGAGTATTTTTGTAAAGTACATGTATGAATCCATAATTTAATGAAAATCAGAGTCCTAGAGGCTTCTGGCAAATTAAAACAATTGTAGGAAGGTTTAAAACACTTGAAGAGACCTGTGTCGCTTTTAAGAAGATTTACAGTAGCATTTAGAGATCTCTGACACATTCAAAATAGTCCCAGAGGTGTCTGGCAATTTAAAACAATTGTAGGAAGGTTTAAAACACTTGGAAGAGACCTGTGGCGCTTTTAAGAAGATTTACAGTAGCATTTAGAGATCTCTGACACATTCAAAATGGTCCCAGAGGTCTCTGGTAATTTAAAACAATTCTAGGAAGGTTTAAGACACTTGTAGAACCCACTGGCGCTTTTAAGAAAGTTCTCAGTAGAATTTAGAAATCTCTGGCAACTTCAGAATGGTCCTAGCGACTTCTGGCAAATTAGAATAATCCTGGGAAGGGCTAAGACCCTTGTAGAGGCCTCTGGCACTTTTAATGAGATTCCCAGTAGCATTAAGAATTCTCTGGCAATTGTAGTAAGGTTTAAAACCATTGTAGAGGTGTGTGGCACTTTTAAGAAGGTTCTCAGCACATAGACCTCTATGGAACTTTCAAAATGGTCCTAGAGAGGAAATTAGAACAATCCTGGCAAGGTTTAAGACACTTGGCGGCTGTTAAAGAAATTTTTAGAACAAAAACATGTCTGATTATTAATGTCTGAAATGGTTTTGATTTCAATTGTACCAAATTTAGGAGCCTTTAAGCAAATAAAGATAATTTCTTTGGTAGTGTATGTTTATCTTAAATAAATTTTTTTGTTTATCAGATTTGGATTATGTCTGCTGCTGGTTCCAGCGGATCAGGACGTGGCAGAGGACAAGCTGCCGTTGGTGACCAAAAAGAATCAAAAGAATCTAAACCGAATCCGAAAATGTCGAAAGCGTTAGGAACATCCGCAAAACGCATCCAAAAGGAACTGGCCGAAATCACTCTCGATCCTCCACCAAATTGCAGTGCCGGTCCAAAAGGAGAAAATTTCTATGAATGGGTCTCAACAATTTTAGGGCCTCCTGGTTCAGTGTATGAAGGTATATTTTTTAAGATTAAGTTGTTATTGTATTTGTTACATTTGGTAACAACGTAGGTGGAGTATTCTTTTTGGATATTCATTTTTCGCCTGAGTATCCTTTTAAGCCCCCTAAGGTAACGTTCCGTACGAGAATTTACCATTGCAACATCAACAGTCAGGGGGTGATCTGTCTTGATATACTGAAAGACAATTGGTCTCCAGCATTAACTATTTCCAAGGTCCTACTATCAATTTGTTCCTTATTAACAGACTGCAATCCAGGTAAATGGTTTCAGTGTAGGGTTATGGAAATGGGGTAGTATGTTTTGGTTATTGTTCCAGCTGATCCTTTAGTAGGCAGTATAGCTACCCAATACTTGCAAAACAGAGAGGAGCACGATCGTATAGCTCGCCTATGGACAAAGAGATATGCCACGTGATTTGATCCTGTGGGTTGTATTTTTTTTTACTTTATTCAGCGCTATGCCAGGGAAGGCAAATATTTTTTTATTATTTTAAGGCGTTGAGCGTTCGTACATTCTAGATGTTTTCGAAATAGTTAACTTATTTTTTTCCGAATTAGCTGTGTGGCGGTTCTCAAAAATAACTCACGCCCAAAGTGAACTGAAAAAAACATTGCGTCTTAGTTTTATTTCGTCCCAAATTTCTGTATATTCAAAGAGATCTTGTAAATAGAATACACATTTTGATTCACACTCTCCTAAGTCAGGTTTTTGTATCTATATATTTTAAAACTAAATCAAATCAACAATAATTGGACAGACTGAATTATTTAAGTTTCCATATCTCTCTACAACAATGCCAAACAGTGAAATTAAGTTTCCCCAAAAGTTTCTTCCAAAGTATATGCAGATAGGAAAAGGGACTTTAGAGTTATATTAAAGCCGCGGCAATGATAAAGGTTAGCCGTAATTCATATCAAACTATGTAATGCGTTTTTGTATAATTCGGTTATAAACCTTTTTATCAAACTACAAATTTAAAGTAGGTAAAAATGAAGCGCGGGATTAAATACGTCGTATACAAACTATGATAAATGTGTGTAAGCTCTGCAAAGTGGTGCAATTTAATCCTTTATTGTAGTTTGCTTGTGCAGAAACTAAGTAGAGTTTGCGATGATTTTTTTAACGTACAGTGATGTAATGGATGTACTGCAATATAAACTTCCTCGATCAGCTTCTAAGTGAGTTTTTTTACTAATATTAGGAGAATATGGACTACTTATTCTTCAAGGTACTGTTTAGTTTTTAATAATTATATGTAATAATAAAGTTTAGTTCGTAATGAAACTGGCGTTTTACTTATTCAGAAGAAAATACAAGCTAACACTTGAGCAGTGTCAAAACACTGTGCTTTCAGCATAAATTATTATCCTTCTACACATTGGATAGGTAAAAGGTTTGGTATTAAAAATCCCTTATCACGCACATGTATAAGTTGTTTATTTACTATAAATTGTAATACACGAGTAGATAATAAACATTTAGTAATACAAATCGGCTGATGTTATACTTTCTCATTAGAACGTTACACGTTTAAGATAGCCCATACTAAAATACAAAACCTCACAGATTTGTCAGTCACGAGTAAGAATATATAAATACGTTTTTATAAATTTTATTACCAGAATCGTTTACATACACTATTATTTATGATATAATAATTGATCACTCAACTTTTCGATCTGCACCGTATTATAAGCTCAGCAATGGACTTACTAGTCAATACGCGCAAAACAGTTCAGTCAGTAATGAAAATATATTTGAATTTAAAGTTCAAGAACTTCTTTTTGATTGGTGAATTTGGCAACCCCTGTACAAAGTCAATTTACCTATTCTATACCTATACTGTATAACTTAACAAACTTTTTTACTAATAAATACCCTCAGTAATAACCAATTACCTAACATAGACTAAAGAACCACATTGTGTGTAACACCAGATATAAAAATATTGTAATGTGAAATAGAAAAAACGGTTTAATTCCTTCAAGTCAATTTAACCAACTTCTTTGAGCACAATAAAAACGCAACACATCTTTGGTTTTCAAAAGCGCTAACTATAAAAAGTGTATAAAGGAATCAGTCTGTGGGAGTGAACACATATCCTTAAATTTGAGAACAGAAGTGACCAATACTTACAAAAATACTCTAACTTATGGCCAATCAATTATCGACCCCAAAACAAAAAAGTCACAACCATATAACAAAAACATAAAAATTAACAAAAAGTGAGAAATTTCGGTCCCTGAACCATCATAACAGTAGTTGGGATACCGCAACTCAAAACAAAATTAAGTCTTTAGAATCAAAAGAAATTTACACAGTTTCGTATTCTTTGCGAATGTGTCTGGCTAAAGCGCAGGCGAAGATTATTCCCAAAACCTGGATAATAAAATTGTGTATAAGTATAATATGATAACTAAACCAAAACAAGAAACTTACTTGAAATCCGGCGATTCCTAAACCGGCTGCTCCAATAACAGAAGCGTATTTGACTAAAAGTGTCCTCAACTCTTTAATACAGGATGCCGTGTAGTGATCGACACTTCTGTTACAGCTACCGTCATTTTGAGCGTTAGCGCAACAGGTGTGAGGCAAGGAATTGTTATGGTTTACTTTCTGCCAGTCGTCTGGACCATTCATGCCACAACATTCCAACTAAAATTCACATTAAAACGTAAGAATACAGAAAACAAAAGAGTTGTTGTGTGATTATTGACATGACAAACAATTGTTTTCATTGTTTTAGTCACCACATTACTAAGTGTCAAGTCATAAAACCATCGTTTTGCATCTCATTATCTAAAACAATTAAAAAAAAATGGAATTACCAGGCTTTTACAGTTTTAACTTTGTATAGAGATAGTT
Source organism: Ips typographus (assembly GCF_016097725.1). Lineage (NCBI taxonomy): Eukaryota > Metazoa > Arthropoda > Insecta > Coleoptera > Curculionidae > Ips > Ips typographus. Next base: position 11,734,858 of record NC_138425.1, on the reverse strand, counting down.
TAATTTTTTGAATAATTTAAATAACTTACAAACTTTTACCGTTCCTAAGTTATTTAGCAAAGATTGGTTTGATGCAACAAATTCTCAAATCAGTTGAAATTTGAGCACCCTGTAATTCGGTTATTTTTGGGTGTTCAGGGAGGCTGAACCACTCAAATTAACCGTCTTGAGCTCCTTTTTCCAGTGTTGTTGAGCAACAAATTCTATCTGAAATATTGCGTACAGGATGACCGAAAACAGGCAATCACCATAATTTTCATGCACACCCTGCATACTGGAAGCAAAAACGGTACTGCAAATTTGCGGTGCTGAGTCAAGGAGTCAATTAAGAACATTTTTGATCCCATGGATTTTTTTTAATTTTCCATCGTTTTTGAGTTATTTAGCAAAAACTGGTTCGATGCAACAAATTTTTAAATCAATTGAAATTATGGTTTAAAATTTGTTTCTCTTTCCAGTGGTGTAAAATCTTAAGGCTGTATAATTCCAGGGATGGGTAATCCACGATCTGCATTTTTTGATGCAGCCAAGATAAAAAACCTCCTCTGTAATGGAAAATTTTGAAAATCTGTATCTTCTCTTAAATTCATCTGCACCATAAGATTTTCTGCATCACGTATATATCTTTTCAGTAAGCGTTAAACATTCGGTTATTCTACTGCACGGTCCACAAAATTAAGAAACCCATCTAAATCCAAACTTTTCTTTTATCCAAACAATTTAAAAATATACAAGCAATAGGATGCAACTTAACCTATAATTTAATGTCGATGTCGCCTCAAGGTACCTTCTACCCTCCCTCGAAAGTTCTTCTCGGTCAAGGAACCCTTAAGAGCCGAGGAGCGTCAATGAAACAAATTCGGTTAAGGGTGCCTTAAGGATCGAGGGAGCCTCAAGAAAGAACTATGAATACGGACATAACTACAGTTTTAGCACTAGTCAACATATGCCATAACAGATAACAATATAATTCTAGTTTCTTGACAGGTAGCACAAAGCAGGATTTGACATTTTTTTCATCCTCAGCGAAAGCATTACAAGTGAGAGTTGAGAAACTTCCTATTCACATGACGTTTCTAAATGAACTTATTTTAAAACAGGGAACTAATTAGTTTGATATTATAGCAATCAAGTAAAAAATACAGTTATTGACATTAACCGCAAATGAGGACGAACTTTTTTATTTAAAATTGATAAGAACCGCTAATAGTGGCGCACTTTCATTTTCAATTTTCACGGCTGATAATCGAGGGTCAAACCGCAGCAGGCGTAATTAATAACTCGGTTTCTGAAATAATAAAGGATAATGCACTAGCATTTCACACAGTTTATGACCGTAATTACTCAATGATGCTAATAATAACAATTATTGTAATTTCGCTTGATTGTTCAATTTACTTACTCATGTGGTTGGGAGAATTTCAAACCAGAACGTGGTAACGCCATACTTACTTGTTAATATTTTATTACTTTCCTCAATAATTAACAAATCGATATTTCAAGGGCATAACTTATAGGAAGCTTTCAGTGAAACTTTTTGAAGGACAAATTACTCAAAACAGACTTATTACTACTGAAAAGTAGAAACAATATATTTTAAAAGGTGTGACACATTAAACCATGCCCCGTTGTTTTTCTAGTCAAGATTTATAGGATATTTTAAATAGAATCTTGTGCCGCTTCCCGCAGAATGAAAGAGGCACTAGAATTAAGTAATCGCCGGCTTGTGTCGAAATTAATTTTCTGCTTTGATACACTCAAAGGCGACATTTACCTTTGTTTGACCAGTTTGAACTAGAACAAATCTATAAGTAACTGGACTAGATATTGTTTCCGGTTATAGCAATGTAAATATTTTATCAGTTCAATATCGATTTTAGTGATAGTATTACCAATTAACTTATAAATGCATTACCCCACTTTCAGTAAGGAAGAGAAATTAAAAAAATCGATAGTATGAATAATTGTGGTTGCGTTACAGGAAATATTTGTCACCTACTATCCAAAGTCTGTCTGGATTCTCATCGTTACCGTCGTTTGTGTTAATCCAACCAAAAACCCGGCTTAAATTGTCTATTCAACCTTAAAGTGGGTTGATTGGTGTTAATTTAAAGGTTAGAAGTGGAAGACGAGTTTTATGCAATAAACAGCGCTATTTTTAGCTCAAATTTTTTAAACTGATTTGAAAATCAATAAATTTAGGGGAATAAAAATTAAAATTCACGTTTTTATAATTTTAGATGTAGAGAAATCTAAAAATAAGATTTGATGACACAATGTATTTTAAAACAGTCTGAATAGCTATGAGCGAGTGGTTTTGAGCTATTTAGGCCTACCTGAGTTTAATTTATGTTACCTTAGAAGTAAGTTAAAATTAGATCCGGAGAATCAAATATAATTTTTTAAAAAAATATTGCATACAGTTAGAAATTAAAGATGATTGTGCGAGAAAAACTGCTTCTGTTTGAGTTTACACAAACGACAAACATAAACACTTCTCAGTGATTATCTTCAGGTGCAAAGCGAACTGATAAAAACTCCACTGCTAACGCATTCCAACCTAATCAGGTTCAACTTATTCTAGTCACTCTTTGCATTTCCTGGTGATATAATATGGTTGACCAGCTATTAATTAAGACTATAGCGTCACAAGGTTTATTATTAATTAATTTAATAATATGTAACCCTGAAGTGCAAAACTAAATTTTTGGAGCAACAAAATCTCACCTCATGTTGAGCAACGTCCCAAGTTCTTCGAATATCATCGTTGTCATAGTATTTATACATAGTGGAGTTCAATTTGTTTTCTAGCATTCGTTCCACTTCACTTCGATTGATGTAGCCTACAACTCCAGCGGCTGTTTCGGCAATCAGTATGACTGCCAACAGCACTGAGAACTATTGAAAGCAAAAAATATTGTATTTTTTATCAAATTTTTCCAATTTCAACTTACTGTTATTATCATGCAATGGTTTTCCTTCACAGCTCCGCAACAACCAAAAAATGAAATCAGGAAAATGACAACTCCAACGGTGATGAGAATTATCGGCGCTATTTTATAACTCGGATAGACGAAATTTGAGTAGCTGGAGTAAATGTGGATGTGGGAGATTACTCCAACAACCAGTATAGCTAGACCTGATATCTGCAAAATTGAAAATCGACATTAGAAAAATAATTGAAAGTTGTTAATATAAGATTTATTTTGCATTTAGTAAACTCATTTAAGCAGAATATTTATTATGTTCTTTTAAACATACAGGTGTTCACATTTTGGCAGGTATGTTCTTGACACTTTGTACTATCTACAGGGTGTTTCGGGTTTTAATACGCAAATTTAAACCATCTTCTACATATAAAAATAACTACAGTTTGCTATATAAACTATATTCCAAAAATGCTTCATTAAAGAAATACGCAGTGTCAAAGTTTTAATTTTCTCTTAGTTTTAGCTCCCCAAACTTTTTTTTAGTGCGCCAATGTTTTTTTTTTTAATTCAAAATCCTTATTCGATTTAGAAACTTTTTTGTAACATTTATTTCTTCCGTATCTGGTAACCTTTTTGAAGCAAATTTTAATTTTCGGAAAAGACATCTTAATTTGATACCTAATGCAAATTGGAGCATTAGGAAAATTAGGAAAAGTGTTTTTTTCTGATAAATTTGTAATTTTCACGAAAACTGTGACAGTACGAAAAAAAAAGTTTCTAAATTGAACGAGAAATTTTAATCTTTTTAAGAAAATCATTAGCGCGTCAGAAAAAAGTTTGGGAAAGAAGAAAGAGGCCTAAACCCCAAAAAATAACTCCATGTAGAGTTTTGCAAAAGTGGGCTTATCCAATTATGTAGGCTATTTTGGGCATGTTAGTCCAAATTTGGGCAAATATCTCAAAAACTGTAAGAACTAAAAAAAAATAAAACATCCTGTATTTCTTTAACAAATAGCATTTTGGAAAAATAATTTATACAAGCAAACTATACTTATTTTTAGACGTAGAATACGCGGTTTAAGTTTGCGTGTTAAAACCTGAAACACCCTGTATATAGGCATGGAAAGTTTCAAAATAGGAAACCAGTGATAAGAAAAGAGGTAGGTACATTAAAAATCAATGGACTAGAGACTAGACCAAGATGGTAGATAACGTCATTCGACAGTTGGTCACATCATGACCACTTCGGCCGCATTCGTTTTCACGCTCCACGGAGCGAGCAGAACTTTTTCTACGTCACAATGACGTAATTTGACAGTTGGTCAAATTATGTTTTTGCCAAATTACGTCATCGTGACGTCAAAAACGCTCTGCTCCCTCCATGGAACCTGAAAAATAGTTGACATCTTGTGACTAACCGTCCAATTACGTCACATCCGCTTCGGCAAACTGACACATGTCACTTTTACGAACTTTGTCGCCCATCTTTGTTTTGCCCATTGACTTGTAATGGTTCTTTCATAAATACAAATTGTTGAAAAATGTTACAGGTCAGAAGAAACCCTGTAATAGAATTCTAAGAAATCCCTGATAGTAATCCTGGAAAAGTAATAACACCCTAAACCAGTATCATCCCTGTATATAATTCGTTCATTTAAACTAATCACGTGACAGGTGTCAACAGTGTAAAAATTAGTACCTGGGTACTTTACCCAAATTTTTAGGTAAAACCAAAATTAAATAGAAAAGATCTCAATTAAAGAATGCAGGTACAAAAACAACTTTTTTCCTAAAACCTTCCGACATAGCTATACAAAAGGTCTGCATAAACAATCTAAGGTATAGCTAGGTGTACTTTTTGAATTTGTGGTCAAAGCAAAATTGTATGGTAACATGCAACAAAGTAAAAACTTACCGCAAACAACAGGTTGAAACAAAACATTAGGTATTTAACACAGGTCATGCCGCCCGACACCATTTTCGCTTTTTAACTGTAAAACGGGGCTCGTCTAAAGCCGCTCTCTGCAAATTGAAAGAATTTTCTGCAGTGCTCCAATAGCCTCGATGATTTTTGCCGTTCCGGCCTTAATAAACTGTTTTTTCGCAGAATAGAAAGTCGAATACAAACATGAGACAATAACAACGACACTGCTTCTTGGGCAACAAGCACCGATTAAGTGAAAGACATAAAATTGAACCGGGAACGACGCAACGACGAGCGCGGAAGCAAAACAATTGAATTTTATTCAGCCATTCAGAAGAGAGGATTTGTGGGGTGGGCGTTGTAGTGGGGGTAAAAAACGCAGTCCCTGTCAAGGCTGACTTGACTAGAGCAGGGTATGTCAAATGGAATACAATACACGTCAAAGATACCGTAGAACATTAACACCTACTAGAGCTGCGTTACTGGATTTATTGGCGCTTCCATTATTGCCAAATCAAGGTTATACACAAGAAAGTAAAACACCAATAAACATTAACTATTCATGTTTAAATTAAAATGTAGGTAACATAATTGACTTAGTTCTTCTCAAGATTATCTAAACTTTTTCCTGCATCACCAACCATCTTATTATGTATTATAAATTCTTCTATATTCTCATCATCTTCACACATTTTTTCTTTTACTAAGTGAACTTGTTTGTTTCTGGCATCTTTCCACTTGTACTGCCAAAATCTTGCCTCTTCCATTGAGAGTCCACTGAAGCTCAAAATAGCTAAAGTAATAGCTCCACATACAGTTCCTAAAGCTCCACCTAAAATTTCAAACTTTAAAACTGTATATCCACTGCAAGTCTAGTAAATACCTAGAGCACCACCTACAATCCACCCTCTTGGGCCCATATTGAATTTATACATTGCTCCAGTAACTGTACCAGCACAAACATACTCCACTATACCATACTTTCCTCTATAAACCTGCATGGTGGTACAGATACCCCTGAAGTAAACTGTATTACTTACATTACTTTTTTTACTAGTACTTACATAAAAGTAGTACAGAACAATCCCATCCTCCAACCCCATCTAAATGCACCTTTTCCAAAACCTAAAGTTACGGCATCCTGAAGTTTATGCTGTTGGGAAACATTATTTTTTAAACTCAATTTAAGAGACTACATAATAATGTTACCTTAGCCTCAAAATGACTATGAAATTTTGATGCTACATTTGCTTTTATAAACTTTTCATATGCATTTCTTCCTTCAAGAGTTCCTCCATAGATTCCCCCAATAAACATGCTCATCCAGCCAGTTTGAATGACTGAATGTAAGTCTGGTGTGAACTCACCAAACTCACTAGATAAGTCCAGAATTAAAACCTGAAGCACAATTTTTGCTTACTGAATTAACTTACTTTATTGTGAACATTTTCTCTAGGCGATCCCAACCTGTTTCCGGTGCCAACTCTGTAGTATTCAGTGCAATTTCAGTGTTTTTAGAATCAACTTTGTCTTTGGATATCAGCTCTTTAATAAACGGAAAAAAGCTTAATCTTATTGTATTCCTACATAATCCCGACATTGTTAAATTTTATAATTATAATAAATATTAATTTGTGCCCTTTATTTTATTTTTATTTTGTTATTTTTACTTATGTAACATAACCTCAATCGCAAATGTTGACATGAGTCCACCGTATCCGTTGACGTTTTAGTTTTGTCAACTGTCAGTAACCATAACCAAATGTTTGGTTTTGGGAGTTTGGGGTTGGAGTTTCAAAGTTTCGATTTTTGGTCTTTTAAATTCAATAAATATTTCGTTGCGATCAAAAGGCCAACAGAAAAGTGTTTTAAACTGATTGAATAGGTCCTCAAAAATTTTCCGTTCTCCGCTAGAATCAACACCGGAAAGCTGGAACTTAAAAGAGCCACAATGTCACGGTCAATCCGTGCGGAGACCCGCAGTAGGGCCAAAGACGACATCAAAAAAGTGATGAACAATATAGAGAAAGTTCGCCATTGGTAAGTTACAGGGTAGTAATCATAAAAATCAATAAAAATATTAACGTTTAATAGTATATGAATATACACAACCAGGAAAGTACACCCTAAACTACAGTTTAAGGATAACCCACAATAAACACCAACATTACCTATACTACCCTATATGTAAATAAAACCAAAAACCCTTTCCCAAATATGTTATTTTCCTTGAAGGTTAAAACCAACCTAGAAATGGAAAAAAAAGTTAATTAGAGGGTTAAGTTTGTGTTCTAAAGAGATCCCCCTAATATACCTACACATCATAGAAACAAAAGGTCTTTGATAGAATTACCTTTTGCCACAAATGCCTAAATAACTAACTAAACCAGCAAAGATATTGAGACAAGTTTTGACTTTAAAATTTATAGGGAGAAAAAATGGGTGACTATAGGAGACACAACCATGAAAATATACAAATGGGTGCCAGTGACAAGCAGTGAAACTAAAAAAATGAAACACAGTCGGGATAATAAAGAAAACTTTTCACGAAAAGGTTTGGCACCCCCTTTGGTGGATACCTCAAACTCCAATTCTAATTTCAGTCTAGCTGAAGACTCAAATACTTGTATGTTTTTTGTCTAGTTTTTACTTAAATGTATGCTGAATGGTTTTTGTTTGTGTAGGTTTTTCTACAGTCAGTGACTCACAAGGCCCCACTGATTTCTCATCCACACACATGACATTTTCTGATGATTCAAACTCACAAGGTAGTGAACAATTGGTTTCAGTGAAGAGACTGAAAACAGACTGAATGTGATAATTTTAAGTTGAATGATATTTGCCAATGTATTAGGATTTTATTTCTTTTGGAGCAGTTAAATTGCTGGTATTAATTTATAGTGACTTTTTTTGTACATAGCTAAAAGGCTGCAGCTTTATTTTAATTTTAAAGAATCTTTTTGTGTATTGATTAAGGTAATTAGACTATGTATGACAAGGAAATCAAGCTTTGAATCCTTTATATATTATTTTTATTTATTGACAAACTCCACATACCATTATAAATACAGGATATTACAGGTATAACAATATACTCAAGAAACCCCTAAGTGTTATTGGAAGAATTTCTTTAACAAATCCACTTATTGAATTTACATTAATAAGGAACTTTTCATATTAAATAGTTATGTACAAGATCACTATGCAATCGTCTATCGGTAATTTACACAAAAAACTATTGCTTTAGTTACAATCAACCTACTTACATTAATCAAACTTTTAGCGTGTAATTTACCGTACACGATGCTGTAACATGATTGGCATTTCAGACTTAGTTCTGACAATAAATATAAAACATTTTGTCAGCATTACATTAATATTATAGAACAAAAACAGTTTATTATACCAACTTAGATACTTTTTTTATTAACTAAATTGGACAGCTCTGTAACTTAAGAACACTAAAGAGTATTAGTATAATTTCATTCCGAAAAGAAATGATGAATTTCCACAATACTTTTGCTTTCAGTTCAACTAATTTTAAGTGATCAGTCTACTTCATTCCAAGTGTTTATGAGCACAAGAGTGAATAAAGGTCCAAAAAAAAAGTGATGCACGTGAATAAGGTGGGGAATAATAGCTGGCACTAGATAATAGCTTTTTAGCTGGTATATTTACGGCAAAAAGCAAGACGTGAATTTACCTAGGAGTTGGAAGAGAAAAATGCTTCTACCACTTTTAAAATAACCTCTAGTTAACCCTGCTAAATTGGTACTAGCCACAAATACTGGTTTTGTGCTCCTAAGCAATCAGAAACGGAAAGTATATTAACGTGGATGCAACCAGTTTTTAAAATACTTATTTAAGAGACATTGTAATGTAGTAACTGTATCGTCAGAATGCTGCTACTTAAAAATGTTACAGTTCAATAATTTATTAATTGTAAATTATACTTAAAAGGTTTAGAAAGTTGAATTACATGCTCTGTAGAAATTAAAAAGGAATTTATGTAGTTTTATGTGAAAAGAAAAATGTCAACATATCAAATTTTTGTTTGAATTATTATAAACATGTCAGATGATTGTAGGATGTTGTAATCCTGATGGAAGTTGCAGTTCTCCTTAAAGCACCCTCAAAGTACAATTTATTTCAATTATTGTTCCAATTAGACCTACAAAATAAAGTAGCACTTTCATTGCAAAAACCTTTTTTTGTACAACTTTGTATTGTCTGTTAAAATAGCTGCCCAATTGTGTGATTTTTTACACACTTCAAATGTACTGAAAATTTAAAACAAGTTGATCAAGTCAAGTAAACTTACTTTTTATCGAAAAGAGGCAACTTAGATCTAACCGCCCCTTCGCAGATCACTAACCTGGAACATTTCGGCCTTTGAGGAGTGAGATGCATCCCCGATCCGGACGCCCCGGATGAGTTTTGCCTTTCTAAGGAGCGTCTCAAAGTAGCGATTCTAGAACTCATCTGTAGTCCGCCTCTTACGCCCCCCGGGTGTCTTAGAGTAGCCCCTTTTTTTTCAAAGTATTCCACGATTGTTGATATGTTGGGTTGCAGATCGGCAAAACAGTCCGAACCACCTAAACTAGATATGTCTTCGCTGCTGTCCGTGTAAATAGATGAGGCTCGTTTGCAAAAAGCTTGGAGCTCGGCCGGTTCCAGTTCGTCCAAGGACCTCAACGAGCTTACTGCGGTGCCACTGTCTCCCCATAAGCTGTTCGGTGACAAACACTCTCCGATACTCGAGTAGAAACCGGACTCGCAGGAACCTCTTCGTCGAAGATTCGCCGAACTGGGGGTTTCGGTTGGTCCAATAATTTCCGACAAGTTACTGCTCGAACCCCCTTTATAAAGAGGGTGCACATACAAGGCCGATTTGCTTTTACAGTACTTTCGGGGGGCGGTCGGAGAACCCGGCAGAGATTTTGGGGTTTCTGTGGCCGGAGGCTCAACAAACGGCGATGGTAACTCGCAACAGGAAGAGAAGTTGCCCAGCAATTTTTTGACGCCGTGGAACTGGGTGAGGGCCGCAAATGGATTCGTAGTGCGTGGTTTGTAGTGGGGATCTTGTTTGCACATAGTGATTGCGTGACGTCGTGCCTTGTCGCTTGGTGATAAAAACATCGACAATGAGAGTATTGAGACGTCTTCTGATAGAGATCGTCGGTGGACAACTGCAAATAATTGTTTTTGATTTTAATACTATATTGATCAAGTAGCAAACAAAATTAAACGAGCGAAAATTAAAAAAGAAAGTTTTTCGTAAATATTGGCAATGTTAGGAAGATTATTGTTTGGAGATGCACCAGGTCAAATTTAGTTTTTATATATTTTCTAAATGGTGATGAATGATAGTGTGGCACTTTTTAGCGCTCAATTCGTGCGTCTATTCTTTGGCCCCCTCACTCTCCCTTTGTTTGAAAAAATTTGATCTTTTTCTGTGGTGGACCTCAAACACTTAAAATTCTCAAGGTTTCCATTTACTGTTATCAATTCAAATTCACAATTTCAAATCATTCAATATTATCTCTCATGAACAATATCTCTTATCATGAATATAATCCAGTCAAATCATTTACCTCCTGTTACATGCAACACAAAAACAAAATTCAATAATAAAATGTATTGTTGGTTGCCTATTATGTCAAAATAGGTTTAACAACAAATATGGATAGCCATGCAATTACTTTAGACTACAAAAGGGTGCATCAATTAGGTTCATGCATTACATTAGTATTAATAACCGTGCACTAAAATAAAACTCGCTGTTAGTGAAGAAACTAAAACACTATATTTTCAGTTAATTCCTTAAAATTACGTTAACACCTTATACCACATAACAAGTAAAAGAATGGGTTAGAATCTACCAGAAATATTAAATAAACATTTCAACAAGCAACCGTACAGCAACTCCCAAACACGAAAGAAAATACATTGAACTGTATAGGTTACCAACAAAAGTCCAAAATATTTATTATTGTCACTGCTAACAGACAGGTAAGTAAGAAATAAACAACCGAGCAAGTCCAAAGTGAACCGAAAAAAGTACGTACTTTTTCTGTGTTGAGGCGCTGAAGTGTGCACCAACGCCAAAGGTAACTGCTCCTCGCTTTTGGCCGCGCAGCTCGAAATGCTCGACTCCCTGCTGGCCTTCACTTTCTGCATGTCCATAGCGATCTCTGTCAAGGTATTTCTAATTTCACTGAAAGTAGGACGACTTGTCGGTTCTATTGTACAACACCTGAAAATTGTACAGTGTAATTAGGGACTTTTAATCCAGCTGCAGCCTTGTTTACCTAAAAGTAAGTTTTAAAAAGTCAGGTACAACGTTAGGACCGCACAGCTCGGTAAAAGCCAAGTAGTCTAGCCCGAAATTATCAGTTCTGGGTAACTGATCCGGGTCAGCTTCCACTCGGGCAATCAACTCACATAAAACTATTCCGTAGCTGAATACGTCACTACGTTCATCATAATATAGGCCCTAAAGTATTTAAATGTTAAATTTGAAAATCTATAAAATTAGTAGAAAGTATCACCTTAAGGCACTCTGGAGATATCCAATAGGGCGATCCAACTGTACAAAGCTTATTTTTAGTAACGGGGTCCGGAATTGTAGCTGAAAGGCCGAAATCACCAACAATTGCCTGCCGATGGCCGGAATCCAGCCGTTTAATTAGGACGTTCTACAAGTACAAAGATGTAGGGACACACCAGACACGCGCCCGAAAAATGCTTACTTTACTGGTTAAGTCCCTGTGAAATATATTATTGGAATGAAGGTATTCCATTCCACAGGCAATGTCAGCTGCTATACTCAGCCTTAATTGTTGTGGTAGAGCAATAGCTCGGTTTTGAATTAGTTGATCAAGGGAACCCCCGTTGCAGTACTCCGTAAGGGCGTGAAGTTGACCCTCGTGTACGCAAACGCCCATTAACCTTAATACACAATTATTTGGTCTTGTTTTGTTTCCTTTTTAGCAAAAGTATTAAAATAGTTGTGTTCCATACAACTGTTTTAATTTGTTGTAAAATTCCACTATAATGATTAAAAGCAAAAAAAAAGAATTCCCAGGACTACTTACCTAAGAATATTTGGATGGGACAGTCTATTCATTAATTGCACTTCTTTCAGCATGTTGCGCCGATTTGATCGAAGCTGGTTCATTTTTAAGACCATGATTTGTCCTGTTACTTTATGAGTAACCTGGAATGCAAAAAAAAAAATTGAGCAGAGTTTCAGATGAATATTCCTAATAAGGTATCTATCAATAATTTCCTGGTATAAGAAAGTTATTAAAAAATCTAAATGTTTTTAAATAATTGGTATCATTTTTCAAAATATAAAACTAAGAAAAAGGTAATAATTTTGTTTGATCCAATACTAATAAAAATTCAATTTATGGCAGATAAAATTTTGATCACTTGTATAGAAGGTGTAATTAATAAAACTCTCCAATGTTATATCAATTTTGTTTATATGTATTATTTATAAACCCTCTGAGGATTGGTAAGGTTGATGGCAACCTGAAACATACATTTTACTACAAATGCTGTAAATAGCATAATAGACAGATGCAAGAACAGATGAGTAAACAGTAGGGGTGTAATACGTTTTACAACCATTACAAGTTTCCTGCTTTTATGCGTCACAGATGTGCAGTTTATCAGAACATTATCTAATAGATATCTGGAAAAATATTATAAAAGTATTGATCTGCAAGAATCAAATTAAGTGTGCTGTTGAAAAACTCATCAACCAAAACATTGTAATGTTTTAGAGAAGTTGAAAAATAAAAGTTTTTAGGATCCTTAAAACTTCAGTTTAAATTACACAATACTAAAGAGAAGAGCTGATAACTTAAAGTTAACGCAAAAATGCAAATTTTTACGCAGTCTATTGTTTAATAATAAAAATCCAGATAATGCTGATTAAGTTACAATCAACTTTAAAACCATCATTTCCAAATTCATGTTGGTTGACGCGTTTTCTATCTTATCGCAAAATATAAACAATTAAAGTATTAAAGCATGTGTGTAACAGGAAACAAAAATGCGCGATTTTGAGCAAATTTTTCTAATGATTTATTTGTCCAATGAGTAACTATTTAACTAATTCAAAGCAAACCTATTGAAGTAATAGAAATTTTTAGACCATATGTCACCTGGAAAAATGTCAAGATTAGAGCAAAGAACCATTAACCTTTACAAATATGGAATTATGGAGGTTATTGCAAAGCAAGGCATGACCCTCTGTCTGACCCACATATGGGTGAATCATACAGCAAGTCTCACCAGAAAATGTAAAATACTAGGCTAAAGATGGAATTTTGTTTTCTAAGAGTTCTGGAATGATGCCAATCTAATTCATACAAGAATGATTGAACAGTAACTGCTTAAATCTAGTCTGTAACTGGCTATATGATTATAGTTAAATGACAATTATTTAAATATTCAGTGCCCAAACTAAATAATTGCGTTTTCACATCCAGAATAGACTGTGAGAGACTGTATAATAGACAGTGTATTTCTAAGCCAAGCCTGAATGAAAGTTTTATTTGGGAATGGATTAAAATTACCTTAAAAGCTTAATCCAATGATCCCTTAAGCTTCATTAATATAGACACTATTTCAATTTTTTATGTGACAGTTTTTAAGCTTATCCCAGACCTAATAAAGTATACATGAGTGATTCTTATTAGGATATTTAGATGTTTGTTTTCTACATTTTCTCATTATGTAAAAATTTCCAAACACTTTCAGAAAAGGGCATAGAAGAGATGTAGTTTGTTTTGTACTCAAAGAAAATCTATTACTTCATGTGCATTTTCAGTTTGACAACATTTTGGAGCTTTGAGACAAGGTTTTCTGAAGTGTATTTATATTGAATTCACTTTCAATACAAAACAAACTAAGTTTGACAAGAGTGTGTTTTAGTTTCAAGTTAAAGCTGCCTTACCTTAAATACTTCAGAAAAAAACCCAGATCCAATTTTCTCTTTGTGAAAATCATCCAAACGATGCAGAGCTGCCACTGCATGTTTGAGGGCTTGACAACTTGAACCAGTCTTCAATCTATCACATCTGGATTTGGGGGGCGCGGACAGTTCATTGTTGGGACAAAACAACTTTTCATAGTCACTATCTTTGGGGTCGCACGGTGTGTCGTATATACAAGAATTTTTTGAGGCCGATTCATGTTTGGCCACTGTTTGGTACATCATATTAAACTGAACCACTATGTGTCGTTAACCAATTTCGTACATATTTCAGTACGAGTGATTGATGTTCTATAGGTCCTCTTGTTGCACATACTTTAGAATTTACCTGGTAATTTGAGCATAATCACTTTCTCAAAGTGGCACTGTCAAAGTGACAAAATTGTTGGAAATTTGGATGAGGTGTAGTGTTGATAGGGTTGAAGAAGAAAAATTGGAGAACTAGGTAAACTGAGATAATATCCTGAAAAGATGGTAAACACTAGTTTGGCTTTTCACTTTAATTTTAGAAAATCTTGACTGTCATCAGCTAGTTAAAAATGATCGACGTTCCACTTGCAAACTCACAGGTGTAGAAAAGAGGGGTTTACACTAACGAGGAAAATAAACACAGTTAAACAATAGGTATTATTAGGTCATGCTTTCAAAAAACACTATTATTATTCGCGAAAAACACTTTAGAATTAAGTGGCACTTTTTTTGAACTTTCACAGTGAATAGGACTTATCTTCTCAAGTCAGCTGCCATATTTTATGCGAACTAATCCAACACACACGCGTTATAGAGTTTGTCTCTTTTCCTTACGTTCAGATTAACGAAAGGTTCGGAAAAGGTCAGGCGATTTATCACACTTTATTAACATAAGTGAAAATGACAGATGTCACCTTAGTAGCGGGAAATTTGAACTACTGCGTGAAAATTTGTATCTAAACTTAATACGACTTCAGTAATAATAAGTAACTTTCCTGACCTTCCCATTCAAGAAAATTTGGGAATTTTGTAATTAACGTAAAGGTATAGTTTAACTAGACTAATTTCCTGCGCTGAATGTTAATTAGTACATTTAGTACTTATAAAATGAAAAGTGAAAGGAAGAAGAGAACATAAGGTAAACGTGAGTACCATTTGCGCTTCAAAATTGGCGGCATAAGTGGTAATAGGTTTGTAGGTTTAACCATTTTTATGCAAAAATTTAGGCAATAATTTAGCCTTCATTGAGTCTAAACCAAAAGAAAAGCTTCCTTATACTTAATCCCTAAATATCACATTGCAATCTGCAAAATGAGTCTAAGTATAAAAAAAACCATATCGTAGTATAAAAGAGTAGTAAAGTTAGTCAGAAAATTGTCTGATAAATTCATCTTATTAACAAAAACTGATTTTAACAGCATAAAGGATTAAACACGGATTTTCGTTTTGACGCTCTCAATTCAAGCCACTGCTCCTGATTGGGCACGTACATCTCCGCCGGCATTTCTTGGTGTTCCACTTCGTCCTCCCTTTCTCCTGAATAAATAAAAAAACCCTATTACTGCACTTTATTTAAAACATCCCCCTAAGCAAACCTGCCGGTGACTTATTTTTGATTTTCTTGTCCACCATTTTCAACCGTTCTCCCGGACATCGTAGCAATAACCTGCCCACCCCTTCGCATCTTCTAAGAATTTCGTTTTTGAGCAGTTTCTTTCTAATCCCATCTGTGATAAAGGGACAATCCTCAATCCAAACACTTACAAACGCAAAATCGCATAGTAATTGGAATGCTCCCCAGCGTGAAAATTTGATTTTTTCCGCGTAGATGTGGTCTAGCCAGGATTCGCATATTAAAGTGAGCACCATGTTGCAAATGATATCGTCGGTGACGGATTTCAGTACGGGTAATAGCATTTTGTCTGTTAGTTTGAATTAAAAAGAAAATAGTTTTAAAGCTCAAACTAAGGCAGACCCCACAAAAACAGATCTCAAATTCTTAACTGACTTTGGTTGTACTGTACCTAAATATTTAACAACATAGGAACTGGCAGAACTTGGAACTTCTTCTCGGATAATTTTCCACAACGGTTTAGGAGGAAACATCATTTGAAGATTGGCCAAATTAATTATTTTGCATATAGACGCCATGCATTTGATACATTCAGCCGGAGTATCCTTAATATAAAGTATTAGAAATCTTTAATCACCTACAAAACAAATAAACAGACCTTTAACTTCTGAATATTCTCCTTAACCTCTGACACCAGTTTGGCTCGCATTAAAGCACAAACTTCCACATGAACAGCCAAAGAACCTTTCTCAATTTCAATAGTGTGATCAGCGAGGCGCAAGTTATTTAACTGTACCAAACAGTTTACAATATCTGTGTGGGTCACTGCAAAAAACGACTTGACGTTCCAAGTGTTGGCGATTTTCCTACATTCACTGACTGCCCACAGTCTGGTTGTGTGAATGCTGTGATCTACATTCACTTAATTAGAAATTAAATTTTTAAAAATAACTGGAAACTAACCAAGTCGATGAAGAACTGGTATTTGCTCCACCAAAGGCAACTCATTCAGCGGAGCGCCAGCAATCCACTCGGAAGTGATTTCGTACAAGTTACAAAGGCACACAAGCTCCTGCAATACGTTGCAAAACGCTTTGCCCGTTTCAGGGTTTCCCGTTACTTTTGCAGCTATCAGTGCCTGTCTGAATGTGTTGTCCCATAAAGTGGACGCTATGTGGACTCCTAAAGCATCTGCAAGACTTGTTAAAGCTGAAAGTATCACTGGTGGTACGTCTGCTGTAATTATACCCACATTCTAACGGAAAACTCTCACCCCATAAAACATCACTTACCAGTTGGAACAAAAGTACTTATCCACTCTCTAAGATGTTGACTAGATCTAGGTGGTCTCGAAGCTAAAGGACTTGCAGCCCACCATAATATCACGTGTTCCAAGTAATTCCCAACTTCCGACCATAAAATCTGCTCGTAGTACTCTAGTACAGTTTCAGTCATTTTAACGCTGAGCTTGTTGCCCCCCTTCTTCGATTTACCCAAAAAATCTTTACCCAACATTGAGGGAGACAACTTCTGAATGTGTTTGAGCAAAACAAGCGCGTTTGTTTCTTCATCAGCCAACATATTTTCCAGATTTAGGAAAGTGCTACATCCTTCCTTTTTTACGGACGACTGTCTTTCCTTTTTCGCATCTTGCCTGCGACTTTCGGCAGGAGGTGACAAGTGTTTAGTTAACGCCCTGGATTACACACTAAAATAGTCAAAATAGTCGGGCTAGTAGTAGCCAAATTCTCACATGTAAATTTCAACGCTAGAGTTGTCAGAGCTATTGTCGTCATCTGAATTATCTTGTACAGTGTAAGTGTCTAAAAGACAATCGATAAGTCGATGACAACAATGTTCAGCTCGTTGGGAAGCCAGGATTTGCAAGAATTTTGTGACTGAAAATTTCCGGAGAGGAAACATCAAGTACGGGCAGGTGTTGTTACAGACGCTGTGTGATGTGCTGCTTAAGTGAAATTTTGAATCCATTTCTAACAGACTGTTGTACGAGTTGGATGCTCTAAAATATACAAAAATACTAAGACGTAACAAGATGAGCTAGAAAATATTACCTCAAAGTAATAGACAAAACAACATCACCGTAAACCACAAACAAATGGCTGATATTACTAATAAAGCTTTGCAAAATAAAACATAACTGCAATTTGACTTTAGCCAAAATCTGCCTAAAGCTTGCAAATTTTTTGTCCAGCAATGGATGCACATCGCTGTCTGCAGTGCCTTGAAAACACCCATCGAATCCACTTGCAATATTTTCAAGACTTTCACAGATGTCTTCCAGCTCCTGTAACGCCCACCTGTCAGAAATTTATGATGACCAAATTTAAAAAATAACAAACCTTAATAGGTAAAGGAGTGTTGTCTTTTTTTGAAATGATCACTTTTATCGTAGCCTCCAACTTGATCATCTTTGCAATCAACGTAAAACAAGCATCCCGAAGTGTTTTACATCTTTGGAAGGTTGCTTCGTGCTCTAATATAGTTGCAGGCAGCCACTTTGCTAACGTTAGCAAATTAGCAGACATATAAACGGATTTTTACTCAAATAACGTCAAGCTGAAGAAAATTCATGGTTAACGTTGGAGCTTGTGTAACCGAAGGGTAATGAAAACAAACAAAGAACTTTTGCCCTTGGCCGTCAAGAATTAGTTTGGTCGATACGATTAGTTTATGTGAATTTCCTATAATCGACATAGGAACGGAACAAGAAAACACTGGGAAAGTTGTCTGATTTGACCTACAGTTTATTTGGGGAACTTATATAATGTAATCCTTCTAGACGATTATCTTATAGTTATGTACTTATCATATAAATGCCTAAAACAAGTGAAAATTATAAAATTATCAGTATAAATAAGGAAATCAGAAATCACTTAATAATTATAGTTTAAAGCCTATCCTATCTTTTTTACATTCGAAACTGGTTCGAAGAAAATAATTTAACAATTTCATGATATTAACAAGATTTTGTAACAGCAAATTACAAATTGTTGTTCTGACACAGGAAATATCAATTAAGTGCTAACCCAATCCAATGCTCAGTGACGATTGTATATACACTAAACTGCTTTTACAGCATTTTAAATCTATTGATACTGAGGAACCTCAATCTTTTGCCTAAATATAATAGTCAATAATAATTTAGGATATTAAAAAACCCGTAAGAATTAGAAATATAAACTCTCAATCGTCAATTGGCATTGCAATGACAACTTGAATGAGGGACCAGACTAACATTGCACTAATAACATTAAAGAGTCACATCTATTCAACGATTAAACGGTTTTTAAAGAACCGACAGTGATGTGTACAAAAATGTGTCGATAGATGTGTTTTATCAACAGGACTTTTTAGAAGGTGTTTGAAATAAAAAGTAGTTTTTAATCACCCTATCAATTGGATGCAACATGAATAAAAGACAGACCAGAATTTCCTTACAAAATATTACAAGAAGTAATACTTTTCTCAGATACACTTTTTTTCCTGTTCATTAACTGGTTTAGTAGATAGTATTAACACTCAATGGTATCGTTCAAGTTTTCAACAAAATCAAACATTGTCATAATAATGAAAAGCGTGATAGTCACAAAAATGACCATTTCCACTGACTTGTCAATCGGCTCGCGGTTGTAAACAAAAAAGAAGGAACTAAAAAGCTATATATCACAAAATTTAAGTTTTTTTTTTGTACAACGCGATTTTCGCACCGTTCACATATTTATTCCTCACCTCAATTATTCTGGTAGTAATTCGAGCCGGGTTGCTGTGACTGGTTCGGATAGTGTGAATATTCGGTGTATGTTGTGGTCGGAGCCGTTTGCGCAGGAGGCGGGTAGACTTGAGGAGGAGGGGCATACTGTTGCGGATACGGGTAATTGGGGTAAACTGGCGCTGGATTGTTGTAGTCGTAGCCGGTTTGAGGTGGAGCCGGTGGATAGTGAGGCTGAGGGGGCGGATAACCCTGGTAGCCATAGTTATAGGGCGGTTGACCGTGCGTGTATCCGCTGTAAGCGTCAAACGGCGGCGGAGGCTGTGGGGGATAACCATAACCTGAAAAATATTATCGCAAACTCGGTGTTGAACAGGAAATTTCTTTTTAATAATAAATTTAATTACTCAAACACTTATCATAAAGTGTCAAATAATAACTTACCTTGAGGTGGATTTTGATAAGGTGGCACGTTGTAGTTGTAGTTATAGCCGTAGTTACCGCTTGCTGTATTGCTAAAGTCACCACCTTCAGACTTAACTGTTCCAAGTTGCTGATTGGAGAACTGATTTCCCATCGACCCTGACGGCTGTTCAGAAACGTACGTCACATCGTCGCTATCATTCAAGTCTCCTTCATCCTCCATCTACACAAGTAAGACAAAGTAACGCACATCCACTAGTAAAAAAACTCAAACTATACCGGATGTTTCATGCCCCCCATAGAATCGTCTGTAAGCCCCGCATCTTTATCCTCGTTCTCCAAATCCTCCTCGTCTTCCATTGGAGGCCGATCTTCGTCCTCCTCTTCTTCTTCATCAGAGTCCAATTGATCCAAGTGATCAGGATTTTTGAAGCCCGCAGTGATGCTGTCTAATGTTTCTTGGAACGGTGTCGTGTCCATGGAAGACGAGCTCTGGCCTAGACGATCCAGGATAGAATCAGCCTGCTTCGATTTTGATTTGTCTTGAAGCAATCCTGGTGGTAGTTTAATAGGAAGTTGATTATTAGACGGTTTTGATGGAGCCCCTTGTGAAGCCGACGATGTTTGTGCGACAGTTTGAGGCGGTTTTAAGGGTTGTTTAACTCCACCACTAGTCACCTGAATAAAAATATTTACATAACATACAAATGTACTTCTAGAATACTGGATCAATAAAAGAAAACCACACTTACCCTTTGTATAGATATGTTTTTCTTTAATTGTGAGATTTTCTTCTCCAACTCGTCAGCACCCTCTTTGGGAATAGGAGGAGGAGGGGTTGGTCGAGCTAATTCTCCTGGAAGTGGAGGATGTTCATCCTCGCTGCTACTTCCCGGCATGACTTCCCCTTCCCTTAAAGATCTGGCAATCTCCGTACCCACTTCGTATGATTTACCTTTATCTGGCTGATTTTGCATCCTTTTGGTCACACTTTGTATTTTTGATACTAAATTAGGAACCGTTTTCTGAACACTTTTAACATTCATTTTTGTCATTCCTGGTATGAAGGGGCCTGGTTGCTTCGGCGGGCGTTTTGGTGTCCCCGGCATCGGAGGCAAACTTTTCATATGAGGCTGCATAAAAGGTGGCGCATGTTTGCCCAAAACTTTCATAGGATCGGAATTATCGTCAGCTTTTCCTTTTACTTTAATTGCTGTTTTTATAGCGACTATTTTGCCACTTTCTAGTTGCATGTAAACACCCTTAGGCGATTTTAAGACTAGTACTTTCTGGCCAGCTTTTAGTACAATATTGCCTTTTTCTGGTTGGTTGGTGGGAATCACCACGTCCAAAGGCAACGTCATTTCTTGGGCGGTCATGCCTTGACGTTGCCAGTGCTCAGCTGGTATCCACCTTGATGGGCGTTCTCCGCCTTGTTGCATTGGCCGAACTGAGGCCACTGGTCGATGTCCTAAAAAATAAAATATAACAAAAAAATATCAAAGATTGCAAATGAATGTTACCTCTCCCTGATCCACTCAAATAAGAGGGTTGTCTAGCCGCATTTTTCTCTCTCTCGTACCCTTTCTTGGCAAGTCGTTTCTCCTGCTGGGAGAGTTGTTTTTCTTTACGGTCTACTAAGAGAGACTCATGTTGGAACGGCTCTTTAGTCAGGGTAGTGCCGTGGTTCTCGAGCACCTTCTGCAGGACGATGTCGATGTATTTGTCTTTGCAAAAAGACCAGTCTTTTATTTCTCCCTCGTCTTTTTTGTCGTCGAAGCAGAGTGTGCTCACGTCTTTGATTGTTAAATGAGCGTCTGGATTGCATTCGTCTACCACTCGGTCAGACATCCCTTAATAATAATTAGTAAATAAAGATATAATTTATTGAAATTTTTAAAAACTTAATATAGTCACACAGTGCATTAAAACTACTTCAAATAATACGGTTTACAATTCATATACATTAGTCACTTACCTTGTTTGCTGACTTGCCTATCATAGATTTTCTTCTCCAGGCAATTGTCAACGACTAAACGATACACGAAACAAGGCTTTCTTTGGCCATAACGGTATACACGACACACAGCTTGAGTGTCGTGGCATGGGTTCCATGAAGCGTCTAAAACGACGACTCGGTTGGCGCCAATCAAATTGATACCCAAGGAGCCCGCTCTGGTCGACACCAAGAACAGATGAATCTTCGCATTAGAATTGAACTCGTTAATCAATTTTTCGCGTTCTTGAGCTAGCGTCGACCCGTCTAATCGATAGTAGCTGACGTTTCGTGCCCATTTTTGAGTCTCTCCCGGTATTTCGCTTGATTGCAAGAATTGTTCTATTAAATCCAGAGTGATTAGCGACTGGCTAAAGACCAGCAATCGGTCACCCAAAGCCAGACTTTCTTTTATAATGCAAAATAGAATTTGAAATTTGGCTCCATTTTCGATTATACCAGGGACGTAATCTTTCAGCAAGTCTATAGCCTGCAAATTAAACTTTCTCACATAACACACCACCTAACAAACGAACCAATCATAATCAAAACTTACCCAATCATAAGGAATTCCACTATCTTCTTTCGAATCTTTCAGAGGTAATAATGATGCCAACTTAGCTATAGGTGAATCATTTAAGGCTGGTGGTTTTACATCGTCTTGAATCTTTAACTCGTTCTTCAGCTCATTTTTAATCTTCTCCAGTTCACGCTTGACCATCTGTTTATCTTCTTCCTCTTTCTTGGGCTCGATTTTAATGTTTCTGATTATGTTGATTTTCTTGTCGGGCCATGAACCAGGCGGTAGTTTAATGTCGCTGATAATATTGATTTTCGGTTTAGACTCGTTACTCGATTCGCTCTTTAGCGAATTCATCAAGTTAGATCTCTGTCCAGTTTCTTCTTTTTTCAGCCAAGCAGTTGCCGGGTTCGTGTTGGAATTGTTTGAGGATGAATTTAGAGTTGAAGGACCTGTTTACATATTGACAATAAGGCGTAAATAAACTACCATAATGTTGATTTAGCTTTATCTTAAAGATTCATGTGTATTTCAAACTTACCGGGTTGAACATCTGGTTTCTTTTCAGTCTCCCAAAATTCCAGTCCAAATCCAGGAGGATAACTTTGACCTCCCGGATTTTGGCTTGGAAGGTTCTGCGCCCCAAAATCGTTCGGCTTTTGCGTTTTTGAGTCTGTTGAACTAACATCCATGCCATCGGCACCACGCCCACCAGCATTACTTGCTTGATTTCGCGCACCTATCGGCGTCAATGAAATTCCCGAAGGCAAACAAGGTAGAATCGACGGTGACAGAGTAGTTTTAGTCTGGCTGCTGCTGACGGTCACTGTATTCTGATTATCCATATTAAATAAGCTGGTACTGGTGGCTGGGGTGGGTTGTAGAAAATTATCGGGGGCGTTCGACGAATTAGCTTGAGATTGAGGCGTAAAATTGGTTACGTCAGAACCAAACGACGAAAATTGAGCGTTTTCATCGTAAGAAGACTGGGAAACGTGATCGTCAAAAAACTGAGAAATTCCTTCAAATGTGGTTCTCGGCTGATTGAATTCGTCAGTGTACGGGCCGTAGTTGGTTTCAGTTTTGATCGTACTAGGAAAAGAAGAGGCACTGTTGCCAGACTGAGTTTGGATTGGGTTGGAAGAAGGTACGTTTGAAGATGTGCTGGCAGTGGGTGGTTGCATGGGACTCAATCCGGCAAAAGGCTCAGTGCTGTTACTATATGGAGTTACCGAAGCGGCTGGTTTCCCGTTTCGGCCTTTGGCTGGCGTTTTCCGGGGCTTTGCACCTCTCTTTGGTTTTGCATCAGTTGCGGTCGAAACCCCTTAAAAATAAGACTATGTTGATAATATTTGTACAATTGAAGTAGTCTACTCTTCCTACTGATTAATGTAGAAGTGACTAAAATGACAGATTTAAATAATATACTTACCACTAACAGTACTGGCCACTTCTTCTAAATCTAAATCCACTGCCTCTCCTCCCGCACGCTTTACTAAGAAATTGTACAACACATCGGGATGATTCCAGATTTTGCAACAAACAGCAAATGCCTTTAACGGGTTGGGAACCGACTGCTTTCTTACGACTTCGTTCATAAACCTATCATAGAGTTGGCGCTGGAAATGAGTCAAACGCACCAGAAGGACATATTCCTCCTTCTGAGGCAACACCGTTTGAAGAACAGTGTGGGAGCGCCGTTGAACGAAACCGACCAGTAATGAATGTAAAACGTGCGCCCGATAACGCATCAATTTGATGTCCGCCTCAGTAGAATCTATGCACTGTCCATTCATTATTGGACGTTCAAACATGTTTAGAAATTCCGTTTTTGAACCTGCAACAAATATCCGTCTAACGCATTCAGAGAGAGTTTCTCGGATAATTTTACCCAAGTAGTTAGGTCGAACAAAGTCTACCATACACCAGTACTCAGTCAAATTGTTCTGCAATGGATAACCTGTCAGTACCACACGACGTTTAGTTCGAAGCTGCTTTAAAGCGGTGGAAATGGAAGCGTGTGAGTTTTTAATGCGATGTCCTTCGTCACAAATCACCAAATCTGGGCCTGGATTCACTAAAGCTGTGTAGATTTCTGCAAATAACATTTTTATAACTTTGTATATTAGTGTTTTTCAGACAATAATAATTAAAAAAGTGTTTAATAATGGGGGCTAATTTATTTAGAAAAACCAGTATTTACCATCAAAGATATGCTTGTTTTTGCTATCTTCCGGTACCTCAGGGGCAGCCATCGCTTTCCTTTTCGTTTTCGGATTTTTCTTCATACTAAGCAGTCTGAACTGTTCGTAACCAATCAATAACACACCGCCTTGTGACTGCCATTGGTGGATCACTTTTTGCCTAGCCACAAGTGATTTGTGAGAGTCGTTTAGAACAAGCAAGTGGAAACTCCGAGGTCGCACTTCTCCGCTTGCGTTCATCGGACTATTGGATACGGCCTAGAATAAAATAACCCAAAGTGTTAAGTGTGAAGACTGTTAAATTTATTATTCTTTGGAATTACATCGGCAGTGGGTGTCCACATATTGTACTCAGCCATCCAGTTTTGCAATGTATTAATCGGCATAATGCATAAAATCGTCCTTGCTGGCGTGTATCGTAGGAAAACATCGGAAAATGTGACAATTTGAAGTGTCTTTCCCAAGCCCATTGAATGAGCCAAAATGCATCCGAAGCCAGCGGAAGAATCAAACCTTTATCCAGAAAATTTATTTCATACCGAGCACATTTTAAAACCCTTGAAATGTACCTTGTAATGCTTTCTACAATGTTATCATAAAGAAATCGAACTCCGCCAATCTGATGCGGTTTAATAATCCTAGCAATTTGTGGCGCTACAAACACATCTGGTTCATCTTCGGCATGACCAACATTGACCAATACCCGTCCTTGTTCGTCCGGTTGGTTAAACTCGTCGTTGGTGTGCATTCCTGAGTTGCTCGGATCATCGTGTTCCTCTTCCTCAACCTGATCAGCTTCCGATTCAGAAACCACGATACAATCATCATCTGACGATACTTCGATCGTTTGATTATCTGAAATTTTACCACATTAATTTAACTTCCGGGTAAATTTAGTCTTAGGATAGGATAATTTCTATAGAAAGACAGAATTGACCAATATCATCGGATTTTACGGTTTCTATAAAAATTATTGTAAAGTGCCAGTATATTTTCAGTTCAGATTAACTTTATTCTAAGGAGTTTAAAATATTGATTCTGAACTGTTTCGAATATAGGTTTGGACCATTTGCACGATAATTTGTATATAATCCTGTAAATCAATACTTAATTCCATCCGTGCAGATAGCCCAAATCAGTCGCAGTTTTACCTCTTTTATCTTTCGGGGACTTAGCGAAAATATCCCTCTTCCGGTCTTCGCCTTCGCTGTCACTGTCGCTGTGTGGAAATCGAGTAGGAATTAGGGGAGGTCCTCTCTTAGAAACAGGAGAAAAACTAAGTGATGGTGGCAACTGTACGCCACTGTTTCGTCTGTGTTGCATCGCCCCTCGGGGATAACCTCGAGGTGCCCCCATATGTCCCATGGGCCCCATTGAACCCATCATTTGACTGGGATGTGGATATCTCAAATGGGGCGATTCTGGTCGCGGCATTTTAAGCATATCAAATGGGGGTTTTGGCACTTTTGTCATCGGTTTTGTTTGACCATTCGGCAGTTTTACTAGCACTGTGTTGCCTATTCTCGTTTGGTTTGACGGTCCTGGTTTTGGAAAACCATCACCTTGTAGAAGTGACAGCACTCGTTGCTGCATTCTTTCCTGTTGGGCCTGCCGTTGATATTCCCTCAATATTCGTTGTTGTTCTTGAACCCTTTTTAATCGCTCAGCTTCCTGCCTTTGAGCTGCCAAAGTTGTCTCGTCCAACTTCGTCTCATCCATAACTTCTCGGATGTTTCGACGCATATTAAATTTACTCATCAGGGACACTTCTTCGCCCGATTTTTTTGTTATCACAACTTCATTTTCAGAAGGATTTTCAGTGCTTTTTGGTTTATCTCCCTTTTTCACGGAAGCAAACGTAATTTCGCCCATTTCTTTCAGTTTCTCCTTTATATCCACGTCATACTCTTCATCAGTGCTTTCGTTCTTAACACTCGGCGTAGACGGAGTTGGAGGAGGTACCTCTGCCTGTTCTACCAGCCTCTCAAAGAAAGATTCGTCTTCTCCATTACTACCCTCTTCTTCATCATCATCATCATTGCTAGTTGTTAGTGGAGGTTTTGCTGGGGGAGGAACTGAAGGTTTAGTAGGTTTTGCTGCTGATACTGATGTATTTCCATCTGAGTTTGAGACAGCTGGAAATGGTGGTGGAATGGTTGGGTCTACAACTAAACAATAGAATAGTTAAGGCTTAAGAAAATAAAACTAAATATATTTTATAGATACACATTTCTTTTTGTTTCAAAAGTACTGAAAGCTTGACAAATAAAAAGGTTTATAATAATTGTATAATTATCAGTCTTTACTATAAATGACATTACTGTATTTTATATAGTTTCTGTATGAGACACACAATACCAAATTGCTCTTTCATTTCAATGCATTCAAGTTATGTATGCAAAGATAAACATTAAGCCACATTAACTGAAACATAAAACTGCTGATACATGTGACTTTCAGAAGGATTGATTAAACATATTTTCAATAAGTAGTTTAATCAATTTTATAAATTGCTTCATTCTTAGTCCATTTAAAAAACCACATATTTATTGATTTGTTTAATATTGCTTTTATTAAAAAACTACAAAACACATACAAAGTCAATTAAATCATTTCATTAAAAAACTGAACACACCACATAGAAAAAAATCAAACCTGATGTCTTGGCCTCTGTATTCTTCACTCCTTCACCAACATTCAAACTCAATCCAAGATCAGAGCCAAGATCCTGCAACTCCCCCTCAGACTCCAAGTCTGAATCATAGTAGGACAAGTCATCATCACTGAGATTATGCTCATCTTCATCTTCAAATGTTGCAGATGTAGTTGAATTGGTAGGTTTTTCATTTTTTGAGATGGGAGTAGAATGAGGAGGATTCACTACAGATTTTGGGGTTGGTTTTGAAGGAGGTGTGGTTTTTTCATCAGTTTTAAACTTCTTAAAGGATATTTCAGGTCCGAGATTTAAGCCACATGGTGGAAAAGACCTTTTCAGGTTTTGAGGTGGTTGGGCAGGTGGTAATGTTTTAGGAATGATGGGGTTGTAGTGATGTTCTTCTTCATCTGAATCTTCAAGGCTCTCTTCATCAGTTGGGCTGAAAATACATTCAAAAATGCAGTTGGAGTAAATAACATGTTCAGTTAAATTTATTGGTCTCTCATTAACTTGTAATGACTGTATGGAAGATTTAGCTGACATGGGAGTTGGGAATTGATTTTACTTAGTAAGTATCATAAACCAAAACATTCAATTCAGAGGAAGTAACCAATCTTAATAATGGTAATACTTATCTGAGAACATTAAATTATTCAAGGTTGCTTGCTTGTAATGATTAAAAGTCATCAATAATAATGGTGTATTGGTTTTAAACTTTTCAGGTGTATCAACTCATAAAATTAATATAAACATCAAACACTTACTACAATTCATCAGAGTCCTCATTCTCTTCAGCAGGCTTTTGTGCTTCCTTTTGATTACTGCTTGCACTTGGTGGGTCTTGTTTTGGGTCTTTTGGTCTTTCAAGCCTCTGGATGGTAACATCTCCTAGTCTTTGTAACACTGGTTCCATCACACTATATTCGTATATGCTAGAACTTCAAGTGTGTCCCATTCTTCAGGGACTTCCACTAATTAACCTAAAGTCTTTATTTGTTTACATTTAGATGTATTGTTGCTGTAGCCATTAGAGGTAACACAAATCATTGAAAGCCGGCCAAATAATTGTGGATCATGCCTAGGAAATTAGGTTGGTATACGATTTGGTAAGAAAAGTACTTGTAGCCTGAATTTAAATCAAATTAAATAGATAACATCCTAAAAGAGAGGTATTTAACTACAAGCAAAAGGTCTAGTATCCCTATGAATTAAAGGAGCTTTGCGGATCACTGAAGCAAAAATTAGACCTTTCATAAAAGTACGTTGTATTTATATAACAAATCACTCACTGAAACTTGGTTAAATAGCACTATGAAGAGATTTACCAAAGATTTATCAACATTTATGAGCAAATCCATCAGCCTTCAGAGCTTGTCGACCGCTGTCCACTATTAAGGTGGCTTAGTGCAGAAACGTACCGGTAGAGGCAGCTATGTGTAAATAGGAAAATGTCAGTCAAGAGAAAGATCGACATTTTGTGTTTACTCTTTCCGTTATCACTTTTTAATAAGGTTTTTAAACGAGTAGGAGCGAGAGGCAAAATATGGTTAATAATAGCCTTGTCAAATGTAGTAGAGAAGGGCTTTCAATACAAATTTTTGTGTCACTTTTGTCATATGTCATTTAAAAAAATTGTAAACAAAAACTTTTGTAAATACAGTAATTTTGGTTAAAATATGAATCAACTGTGTATTATTACCACAAATTAGTGCCCCACAGAATAACTAATTGAGAATGGCCACTCAGGAGAGGCTACAGAAATCGTTAGAGATATTAAAATCGCTGTCGAACCACAACCAACCTTTAGACCAAGCAAAGTAAGGCCCTTTTAGATACCAGTAAAAGTTGTTGCAAAACTCTTTTTTCAGGAGGAAAGAAAAACTTCATCATTGCTATGCAGTTGCTGAGGCATTTTCCAATCCTACTATAAGGATATCAACTAGTGTTCCTGTGCTATTGGAGGTTACCATTGAAACCTTTCTAAAACTATGTGATGATAGTGATTCTGATGTTCGAATGACCAGTGATGAATGTTTGAATAGAATTATTCGCGTAAGCCTACTTACACAAATCATTTTTATGTATGCTATTCCTATTGAATCTACAGGCAGTGACTGATGGTCATATAGGAAAAGTACATATTGAACTACTAAAAGAGATCAAAAGGAATGGTTCTGCAAGATCTCTTAGAGCTGCACTAACAAGGTTTTCTCAGTTGGCCTCTTATATAAGACCAGTCAAAGGCAAAGCTTATGTTATTAACTTATTTCCAAAACTGATTAAAATTGCTGACAGAACAGAGGAGTCTATTCATGAAACTCTTGCTGGTAGCTTACCTAATATACTTCAATGTCTTTTAAATTTTAGCTCAGATAAAGATACTAGAGTAAGTTGCACTTGGATCACAATTAAAAATGTTCTTAATTAACTTTTTAATTAGGAGCTTCTTAAGGCATTTTTGCAAAATGTTATCAAGCCCTCAGCAGCAATTAGAAGGACTTCTTCTACATGTATAATGTCAATATGTTCTCATTCAAAACATTCTAATGTTTTTATAGCATATTGCATTCACTATCTTTTAGGTAAGATTATCTCTAAGGTCCCAGAATCAAAATTGCAGAAATTGTGTTTTAGATGTGGCAGTACCAGTAGATATTAATCAGAACAGCTGCATAATATTAGGTGTTCTTAACTGTTTAAAGGGTTTGGTGGCACAACTCAAAACTATAAAACATGATAATGTAATTTATTTTTCAAAAGATACAGACCCAACTGGTCATATATCAGTTAACAAACTTCTTCAGGTAACTAGAATGGAAGTAATAATTTACAATAACAAACATAATATTGTAGATTTATGAGTTGTGTATCCACTACTTGAGCAGCAATGATCACAATGTAGTGAATGCTGCACTGGATACTTTAAGTGTTTTATTACTTAATGCTACTGAAGAGCTTCAAGCCAAACTTCTAAGCCCTGAAGGGATTGATAGATGTAGAATTCATAAAAGTTTGTCAGTAAATAATGTTAGGTCTCCTAGTAAGTATCAATTGTAATTCTTCTAAATAAAAGCAGTAAAATATTATTTTTTACTGCATTACATTAAAATTGCCCTTAACAACTTTAAGATTAAGTTATTATTGATATATTAATGATGAATTTAAGGTCAATTAAGTGTGGCCACTGTGACAGATGATTTTACTGAGTGTGATCTGATTGAAACTGTGGAAAGTGATATTGAAAAATGGATTGGAGAGTCAAAGTTGTCAGTTTTGAACATTCCCACTTCCAGTCAGTCAATGGACAAAACTGACTCTAGTGATACAGTTGAAAGTCATAGTGAATCATTGCACTATTTTGGTAAAATGATTTTGTAGGAAAAAAATGTGTTATATTTATTTGTGGCCCTTAGATTCTCCTGCTAGGATAACTTTCAAAAGTCCTAGTGTACCAGAAAATTTAGAAACATTTAGTGATAAGCTTTCAGATGGAAGCCAGGAGAGTGATGACAAAATTTTGGATGGTCAAAGTGACTTTTTTGTATGATGACTCAGTTCAAAAGAATTCAAAAATAATTAGTACTTTTGTAGGATGTTGACATTGGTGACTACTTGGATAAATCTGTTCCATTGATATACTGTGCAAGACTTATAACAAAACTTTTCCTCTTATCTGGAGTTCCTAAACAGTATTTCAGCGATAAAATTGTCCGTGTTTCCGTAAAGTCCTCCGCTATTTCATGTTTATCCCATCTGCTTCACCTTTTTCCTTACGGATTTTATCTTTTCCTAGACAAGAATTATTCTGCGTCCAAATCGGGGCAAGTTCGAGTTAGTAGTCAGCGAATCGATGACGTAATGGTGCTAAAAAATCATCCAGACCCTCAAATTAGAGGGTTGGTAGGAACTCTAGCTGCTGATTTACTTGTTACAATTCTGAATAAAACCAGTTTAAACTACTCAACATTTTGTCTTGAAAATTTGCAAAAGTATGCTGTTGGCACTAACCTGGAGATAGTTTCACCCTGCTACACTGTCAAAGACTTTGTGTGTATTTGGATCAAAGTGAGAATATCAGTGTAGGGTAGAGTTGGTTTTGCTCTATATTAACATTTTAGGGATTACAAGATGAGAATTCAAACAGTCTTCGACAAACTTTGGTTTCACTTAGAGGAGTTTTACCTTTGCTATGTGAATCAACAAACTTTGATGAGGCCACTCCAATTTTAGAAGTTTTACCAACATTACTTTCTAATCCATACTGGCTGGTTAAAGTAAGCACTTGGATTGCAGTCTATACTGTATTAGTTTGTTTTTTGTCATTGTAGGTTGCATTGTGTGATCTAGTTTCAAGTTTATCATATATTGATGTGTTTCACGTGACTGGAGATAGTTTGTTTCAGCAAAAGATGATTTATCATGTGGTGTTTGAGTTTTTGAGTGATTCAGACCAGAGAATTAGAAGTGCCGCATCCAGTGCTCTCCTTAAGTAAGTATTTACTAAATCTTTTAATGAATGTTTACTGGATTTATTGAACACTTGCTAATGTTGAGAAGATTACTAGGACTTCAAAAAATCAATGTTATTGAATATTCCTGTTTTCGTTTAGTATAATCGAACGTGTGTACTCTCACGATTACCATCCGGACGAAAATATAGCCACATCCAAAGGAATTTACTTGATTAACCAATACCTACCCGATCTGTGCGATAATAAAAGTGACAAATCACTGAACTGGAGGCATTTTGTCGAAAACATGCCTGTACCATACTCTAGTATATCACGTCCAGTTAACGGACAAACTGAAGATTTTTTATCGAAAATTGTCGCCGAATTGCATTTAAGTTTACTTGAAAATCATTCCAAATATTTTACCGTAAGTCGTAGGTGCATTAGTGTTTTATATTAGCTTAACTGTAAGGCATTGCAGTTCGGATGTGTTGAGGTTTTAGCAGCATTGTCCAACAAATTTCCATGCACTGTTTACAGACTGGCCTGGGGAATTCCAGATAGAAACTCCGTCAATAAAGACGATTCACCTAAATCAGATAATTCTAAAGGCTTATTAGGGTTGTGCGTTAGTTTACTATTATCATCAGTACACATCTATGACATTGCTTTTTTGACAAACTTAATGACATTAACATTAAATTTGTACGCTGGTGAGTCTTAAAGTTGTCTTTCAGTTATGTTATATCTAACATAATTATGTTAGGTTTTGCCATGTTTAACGTGGCACCAGTTGACGTAAACGAAAACCCTTTAAAAGTCTGGTCCATGTTTCCCACCAGTGAATATTTACGGTCTTTATCCGATCAGTATTTGCTATACATTATGAAACTTCTAAACATATTTCATCATGTGATCAACGACATAGTCCCTGTTGCACCTCAAAGTAAAACAGTGTTGCAACATTTGCCTACAACAGGAACTCTGTCGTCTCCTATTAAACGGCGTAAGAATGACGATAGAAAGCTGTCAGTAGGGTCAGGCAAATTGGTATCGAATGAAAAAGACGAAAAACGGGAAATGAAACATTTTAACGTGGGACAATTTGCTGGATCGCAGCATTATATGAAAGTTTTTGAGATGCTACGAAGCGCGTTTGTCAACTATAAGGTAATACTTAAGGTGACTAAGGTGGATTTGTTGATTAACTGACCTTTAGATCTCTCTGGATCCGGCTTCGTCAGAGAATTTTGTGGATCTAGTTAGAGTGACCATTCAAACATTATGTGTAGTATTGGAAGTCGGAACCTTGAACGAGTTTGGTAAAATCTCAGAAGAGATTCTTACGTACCTAAAAGCCACGTTCCGTCTGGATAAAACACTGACTGTGCAATGCGTTCAGCAACTACTCAAGTGTTTGTTCGAAACCAATTTGACTTCCAATTTAACGGACATTTTTGATGAAAATCTGAAGTTTACATTAGAGGACGAAAACCGCAGTTTTTACTATAACATCCTGCAGAAACCTTCTCAAGAACTGGCTATCTGTATTCAGTCACTGAACAATATAAGCAAAGTAGAGTGTGACGGTGACAGCACAATTATGGGTTACTTACACAGAAGAGATGGGAAGAAAACTACCGCCATTTCAAGAACTTCAGATAAAACTCTGGCTAGCTATATTCGAATTTTTGAACCGATTGTCATAAATTCATTGAAGGTTAGAATAGAAATATTTTTCCAATACAGTTTAAAAATTAGCAATTTTTTTAGCAATACACTGTCACTAGTGACGTCATATTTCAGTGTCAAGTATTAAAGTTGTTGAGCCAACTTGTTCAGCTGCGAATCAACTACTGTCTTCTGGATTCTGACCAGGTTTTTAAAGACTTTGTTTTGAAGCAGTTTGAGTTTATTGAAGATGGTCTTGTACCGTAAGCTATTGTTTTTTACTTGTTACACTCTTTTGTTTGCCTTTGTGAATTCACTGGCTATTTACTTATAACTTAACAGGCAAGCCGATAAAATAATTCCAAAAATATTCCAATTCCTGGTCAATTTATCCTACTCGAAACAGCACAGCAAAAGCATAATAGACATCCCAAAAATAATTCAATTATGTGACGGGCTGATGGCTAGTGGACAAGACCCGAGAACGCATTGCATTCCAGCTTTAGAACCGATTGTAGAGGACGTATTTTTGTTTCGTAGTCGGTATGATAGCTCTAGTTGTACTGGTAGAACAAAATAATATGCATTAGAAAAATTTATAGAACAAACACCACAGACATGAAAGAGCTAGAAACTACTAGGGAGGTAATCTTGGCCATGTTGCTTCGGCTTCTAGAGTACGAAGAAGTGATACGGTTAGTGTCTGTGATATTAGAAGATAGTAAATACTGTACCGATGACACTGAAAAATGGTTGAGGTGGTCGGGACAAGTGTCCGTGGTCTTTCTGAACTTGTTGCGTCAAGAAAAGATTCGGATTGAGACTTTTGAAAGTTTTGTGTGTTTGAGAAAATTTGTTTTTGCCTTAAATCCTAACGTATTTAGACCAGTTGATGAAGTTATAGTAATGCTGTTTCAATCTCCACCATTGACGGTAAGTTGATTAATGTTCGAGTTGATAATTGCTGAACCACCATGTGGTTTTTCAGAGAGATGAAAAGAGTATTGCAAAATGGCTGTCTAAAGTAATATTGTTGCTTTTCATTATTTCTCCATTAAAAGAGGGGGAGCTATTAGCAAAAATTGAAGCAATTAAGGCGGAGTTTAGTCCGGGGAGTATTTATGAAAATTACGTGGCCACCGCCGATCCGTTGAATGTCCACAATAACGCGGACGCTTTTCAGGATGTCCGGGCCGAGGTTGTAATGGCAAGACTGATTTTTCGGGTTGTAGCAATTGTTTGCGGACTGATTTCTGAAAACGGACCGAGAAGCGATCGGTTTCTAGTAAGCCAGTTAAGCGTGTTTCTGTTGTATTGTTCACATATTTTTCAAACAGGTAAGTCTTAGTGCAAACAGTCAGTTTTGAATAATTACATATCTAAACGAAACCAAGCCCCAACGTAATGTTTCGATTTAGATGTTGAAATAACAGAGTGCATTAGATTTGAAACATTCATAACATAATTAAATGTAACAACTTTTTGTAAAAATCTTTTTTTTATAGGCAGTTTGTGTAAAGTGTCCCAAGTAGCTGCTGCTCTTCTAAAAGATCCTGCTCAATTAAAGAACACCGACACAATTAACAGGCATTTCCTGAAAATCGGCACTTCACACCCCTCCCTAACATTCCAATATTGTCACATGCTCAGTCTGTTAAATTACAATTCTTTGCCATTCTGGAATGAAGTTCTAAATTACCAATGGCGCTCTTTGAACTGCTGCATGGTGAAATTGGGAGCCAGCATTGTGTTCTGCGATTATTTGGTTAATAACTGAAGGTTTGTTCAATCTTTCCCCAGTGTAATTGTTGTCTGTGTTTAGAATGAGAACATTACTGAAACCAAACAGCTGGCGTGGATCTTATCGGAACACTCTGAACAGATTGTTAATTTGGTGGATGAAATGCCTGTGGCTGAATTTGTGTCTTTTGTACATCGCAACTCCACGCTGAGCAAAGTTTTTGTGTCGAGTATGACGCAGCGTTGTCTTAGTAACAAAGATGTAAGCAAACTTTTGTGCAAAGATCATCAAGCTGAGAAATTATTGTTTTCAGGCAATTTTCAAAACCAAAATTCTTAAATGTTTGGAGAACTGCCACGCGTCACAAACAGGTGCTGCCATAAAACTGTTAGTACCCAATTTGCTATGCAACAGACAAACTGCAATATCGCGCATGGTAGTTCAATTAGCCAGTCGCAAAATCGAATTCTTTTTGACTATGTCTAGAGAAGAAGCCTTACAGCAACTCTCCAAAGACGACCTATTTATTATTAAGGAAGAACTTCACTTACGTATGCTAGCCAAAAAGTATATTTATGACGTGTGTAAGTGGTTTTTAAACTAACTTGATTTGAGTTGCAGACACGAAGCTTTAATCAGCCTACTTAACAAGGTACTTGTCGGATTTTACGACATGAGTCCTATGGAGTTAACGCAAACTGGCGTTATGAAGCCAGAAAAAATACGGAAATTGGAAATTAACAAAAAGTGGTTACTGACCCAAATTCAGAGCAAATATCAGGAGGGAATGTTGCGCAAAGAGACCTCAAAAGTGATGGGAAAACTAGAATACAACGAATTGACAAGTTTTATGTCGAGCAACGACTTTAACCGGGTTATTTTGAGGGATTGCATAGAAAATGGAGTGAAAATGATGTTGAAACACAATATGGAGAAAGAACCAGCAATATTAAAGGCCGCAGTTGATAAAGTTTTGAAAGAAGTCAGCGGTGTTATCAATGGAATTTGCTCTAGTCATGAGGTTGTTTACAACCCTATTGGTTCAGTTAAAATAAAAACTTTTTTTAGGAGTTTTTAGGCAGCTGTAATAAACACATAAGACAATTATTTGAGGACGAATCATTTTCTGTTCTTGTGCAAAACATGTCGTTTGCTCTGGCCTCCTTAATGGAACATCTACCCAAGTTTCCCACATTAGAAATATCCGAGATAGATTCAGAGAATATTTCTAAGTTTGCAGTCCTCTCTTTGGAATTTATCTCTTTCATGCTTGAAATAGATAAAACCGAGTTAAACCTTAACTGCTTGGAACTACTCCTAGACTGTTCCAATAAAATTTTAAAGAACTCCCAGTTCTGTAATTATTTAGGTGTGGACGTAAATTTCAGTTGGTTGTGTTCAGCGATCGATTCGTTACACTTACTAACCAGTTTTTTGCTAAAACGCGATCGTCCTTTACCGTGCTTAGATCGAAACTGGTGGAGAACCGCGTCTGAAGATCACAAAATCAACAGAGCGCAAACATCCTGTCAACGTTTATACGCTTTAACTTGCTGGTTGTACCAAATCCAGAACCAATACGTGAAAATTCCCATGTTTTTGTCGTACAGGATTAAAAGTCTGACGGTCTGTTTGGCCAGGCTGCCGTTAGTCAATTCGTACAGTTTTGTGCCTAACAAAGTGTGGAAACTTGGTTGGCAACCCGAATTGAGTGGAAAGTTTTTTACTCACGTGCCTCCTATACCTATTGAAATGTTGCAGGAAATTGACGTTCTTGAAGAATATATTTTTAGGTAAGTGT
Source organism: Ips typographus (assembly GCF_016097725.1). Lineage (NCBI taxonomy): Eukaryota > Metazoa > Arthropoda > Insecta > Coleoptera > Curculionidae > Ips > Ips typographus. Next base: position 11,698,258 of record NC_138425.1, on the reverse strand, counting down.
GCATTTTAGTTCAACTTTTAATTATTGGACCACATTACTGTGTCCAATAGGACAACATTACTGGGATGGACAACCCGACAGCAATTTGAAGAAACGTGGATGTGTTTCCTTAGCGTGCTATGTTCGCCAGAAGACAATTTAGATATTGCTGACATCAGTTTAGCCAGACGAGCCTCTAGTCTGGCAAGCAAAGCCATAACAGCTCAACTTCTTCAAACACTCAGATTTCCAGTACTGGGTAATAAGAATGTGTCCAGTATTATTCACGTACCAAGAAATACACCCATTCCAGACAGAAGTATTAGGTAATTGGCTTTGCTGCCGCATCTTTCAGTTTTAAAACCATTATTTTGCAGCGTAAAAAAACTGAAAGTGATACAAGACCGTATAGAGAACGAGTACAACGAGGTGTGCACGGGGTGTTCGAATCAAGAATTTAGAAATGTGTTTGCTAATAGAAATTTTGAGAAGTTGGGGGAGAGATATTCTTACGCTCAAATGTCGGTTAGATACTTTATGATTTCGACCAATTCACGGTCGGAGAACTCGGGGTCATTTGCTGAGGTTATGCACGACCAACGCCAGAAGTTGTTGGAGGAATCTGGACTGGACGTTAACTCATGCTTGCAGTTTCTCTTGGACTACTATACTCAGTTTGTCGATCCTAATGTAAGTAATATGCATTTAATTTGTATAGGTGGTAATTATTTTATTCTTTTATTTAAAAAAGGTAATTCATCTGAAATTAAACATTTTTACTAACTTATAGGCAAGCTCTCAAAACACTTTTTTTTATAATAGTCCATTTTCCAAAGTGATTTCAAAACAGTATTATACCTTTGTGCTCCTCTAAGTGTGATCGTTTTACTTTTAATGAATGTAGTGACAATAAAATGGAGTTTTTCCTCTCCTTTTTGCAATGTTCACACCAATATATTTTTTGTTGAAAACTAGAGGGGGTCTTTGTCATAGGCTAAAGTTGGCGACGTTAGAATTCTGCACGAAACCGTCCGTTCTATACTATACATATCTGACTTATTCACGGACAAAGCCCAATTCGGGTGGATGCTGGACAAATTTTTAGCCCTTTCTAAAATCCACTCAAATGAAGACGAATTGCTGCATCAGTATCTAATTATTGGTCTCTGTAAGGCTGTGGCTGTTGTCACTCCGGTAAAATTCTTATACTCATGTCAAGCGGAAATACTCAAACTGTTTGCTTAACAGGACCTGGAAGTGTACGAGCAAACTAAAAAACTGTTGGTGCAATTTCTGAAAAGTCCTTTTTTGCCTACAAGAATTTCGTGTTTGTACGGTTTGCTTTACGTCTTGGAAGGATGCGTCCTGTCTAATATTTGTATTGGAGGAGTGTCGGACGAGTTACAGCTGATTTTACCTTGCGCTTGCGAGTATGTCCAAGTCCACTTGACTTCTACGAACCGAGTTTTGATGCAATCTACTGAACATACTATGTTGACTTCGGCGTTGGCGTTTTACATTATTGAGAATGTGGATGAATCGCATGTGGAAGCTAATTTTGTTACCACCACTTTGCAAACCGCTTTTGCCAGAGTACAAGGAAAAAAGGTTGTGGATTGCGTTGATAAATCAATCATCAAGGTAATTAGTAATTCTAGGTTAAAGCAGTTGTAGTAGTGTAATTTACAGGCTTTGGAACGGTTGTTGCTCGTAAAACCCATGTACATTCTGGAGAAGGTGGGAAAAAGTATTCAGAAACTAGCTTTGGATAAAATGAAAGACGAGAATCCTTCAGTATCAATTTTAGGGGTTCAGCTACTAATCACATACATGTATGTCGGTAAGTTAATGTTTACAGAACTTGTTGCTGCGTTGTTATTGTTTTGGGGTATGTAGACTGTTGGGAGCACTTGGAAAGACCCGGCACTGAGATTGAGCAGTCTAGTCCTGATCATTTAGTGCAAACTATAGAAAAGATCTCTGCCATCTTTGAGAGGATTAAAAAAAGCTACGTCAACGAAGCGAAAGTATTGTGTGCGGTGTTGCCTTCGATTCTGAAAGATTTCTTTTCTCCCTCTGATATTTTAACTAAAGTGATTGGGGAATTTCTCTCACCTCAACAACCTTATCCAAAATTAATGAGTGAAGTTGTTTTTCAAGTAAGAATCATCTATCACGTCCAATATAATCTAATTCTCTAGAATTTTTTGTTTTTTAGATTTTTGACAGTGCCATACAACTGAATCAGCTCTCCCTTCTACAAGACTGGGTGGTATTTAGCCTGTCCAATTTCACTCAATCATTTTCTAACATGGCTACCTGGTCTTTGACTTGTTTCTTTATCAGTGCCAGTCCAAACGAGTGGCTCAGATCGTTTTTCCCTTATGTGCAAGCCAGAGTTGGTCGCTATGAGTACGACGATCGGAAAATATTTTGCATAGCCGGGACGGACTTTTATAAGAATTTGACTAGCGATCATCAAAGGAAAACTTTTGTTGATAGTTTCGTTAAGGTTCGAGATCATCCCGATATGCCTTTCAGCGATTTGTTGAATTCGCTCTAATAGTGTATAGCATGTCTGTATTTTTGTAAATAGATTCGCTAAAATTGTATATTTTTAAGCCAATAATTTGTTCTGTTTATAAGTATAGAATTATTGTTTTCCGACAAGTTGTCTGTTTTTCCTTTTAAAGTAAGCGCTATTTTTGTTGGAATTACTAATTTTAAATATATAATCGACGTGTTTTAATGGTTGCATAGCTCTCAGCAACGTATATTGATAGTTGTCAGTTGTCAAATAGAAATGATGCTGTCTGCCAAAAGTCGATCAACATTTTGACGTTTTTGTTTTGTTTACAAAAAAAATACAATAATTTTAGTATATTTGAAAAAAATTGATTTTTTTTTTGTGTTTTGGTTTACTACTAACCATACTCAAGTTGTACAGTGAAGTAACTTCAAGCGCATGGATTTAATGTCGTCAAGCTTCCTTCCTGGCGATCCCAGGATGGTGGATCAAATAGTTTACGAACTAAAGTCCCAAGGTATTTTCGATCAGTTCAGAAAAGAATGTATTGCAGACGTCGACACAAAACCTGCCTACCAAAATTTAAGGCAGAGGGTCGAAGGTAGCGTTATGAACTTTCTGAAAAAGCGAAAGTTTGCCTCTGACACCAATAAGAACCAACTACGAGAACAACTACGTAAAAACATAACTGAGTAAGTATATTTTTGTAGGTATGATCATCTATGCAGATCATATTGGATCTATAGTTGTTGCACACTTGTAATTAGTTGATAAAGATCATCTAAGAATATTTTTGTAGTCACCTAAAAGCTTAATATCCTATATAGTCATGATGGCCTATACTGCCCTTGATATAGGTAGGATTTTTGAGTTACCCTTTCCCATAACTGCGTTTTGGCCCTCTGTGGACCAGTAGAACAAGTTTGACATCACAATGAATTAATTAAAAACAACTGTTAAATTTGCTCTGCTGGCTTCATAGAAAGTCAAAACAAATGCAGCCATACTAGTTCATACATTTTCTAGTTTCTGATTGGTCAAGAAAAAGTAGCAAGCTGAAAGCTAATTTTTTTGACCAATCACAATTTCAAGGTCAAAATTTCTAGGTTAGGTTTTAATTTTTAACTGAAATGTATAAACCAAAAGGTGCATTTCTACTATGTCCTGCATTTTTTTATTTTGAAAACCTAGATCTGGATTTTTGGAATCGGGAGTTGAACGCATTGTTGATCAAGTGGTTAATCCAAAAATAAGCTCAGTGTTTCTTCCCAAAGTTGAAGAAGTGGTTTATCGTTTTTTGGGCATTCAAAAACCAGAATCGGCCAGTACTTCTCAGGATGACAAAGTCAAGACTGAAGATTTATTACCCACTGATTTGGAGGCGGTGTCTCCTGAGTCAGTGCATGGTATTAAACCGCTTCACAACCGTTTAATAACGGAAAACTATAACTTATTCATAATTTAGAAACATCGAACGTTTCCGCCGCTGAATTATCTAGTGAGAATGTTGAAAGTACTAACAATGAAACTAACAACACTTCACTCACAAAAACTGATGATGAGAGTCCTCCTTTCGAACCAATAGAAGAAAATACAAAATTATCAATTCAGGAGGACAATTCCGTCGATTCTCGCTACTCTGAAGCTTCTGGTATCTTTTCAACTTTAAAGGCAGCAGGAAATTATAGCTAAACTGAATAAATTGTAGGTAATGATTCTGTTTTGGGGACTGGCAATCAGTCAATGGACATCTCTGAAAACTCACAAATTAATGGTCTGTCTGAAGATGTGAAAATAGATATTTGTGATAATACAATGGCTTCAGAAAATAGTGACAAGTTGGAGATTGTTGAAGAAGCAAAGGAAACAAAATCTTCAGAGCAGAAAACTGAAGAGAAACATAAGAGTGATTTCAATAAGAGATCACATGATAAATACAAGTCCTCCAAGACTGACAAACATAGGGAGGACAGTAAAGGTAAGCAATTTATTTGATTATAGATGGAGTTAAAGCGTTATTTTGTAGATAAAAGAGAAAGAAGTAAATCTGAGAGCAAATCAAAAGATTCAAAAGAAAAATCAAGTTCCAAACATCCAAGTTCTTCCAGTAAAGATAAAGACAAAAAAGAAGAGTCAAGTGAGAAAGAATTTAATTTAGAGAAGTACAAAATACCTAAAAAAGAAGACAATGATAAGAACAAAGATAGTAAAAAGAAGTCAGAGAAAAGCGGCGAGCGTGACAAATCGAACAGTAAGGACCACTCAGATAAGTCTAGTAGAGAAAGAACTAAATCAGAAAGAGACAGACACGATAAAGAAAGAAGCAGTTCTCATAAGTCTAAAGAAAGATCATCTAGCTCCTCTAAGAAAGATGACAAAGACAAAAAACACCGAGAAGAACGGGATGACAAATCATCAAAAGACAAAAACTCTTCGTCAAGCAAATCTTCGTCAAACAGAAACAAGGAGTCTTCCAGCAAAGATAGATCTTCCAAAGACAAACCTAAATCATCTAGCGGTTCAAAAGACAAAGAAAAAACTAGTGACAGTAAAAGAACAAATGAAGACTCAAAGTCTAGTAAGCGCGATAAACACAAGGGACAGGAGAGTTCTTCGAAAAAAGAGAAGGAAAAAAGTGTTTCAGATGATCACTACAGTTTCAAAAACAAAAAGAGAGAGAGACGCTCGACCGATCGCGATTCTAATGACGGTTCAGGCAAAACGAATCGGAATGAAAGTTTAGTTGATAGTACTTCAGAAAATTCGTCCAAAAGTAGCAAGAAAGATACATCGGAAAACTTTAGTAGTGGAGGGGATACAAGCAGTAATTCAGATAAAGTGGACAAGTGTAATGAGGCTGAGGAGGTTGCTACTAGTACTGATGTCGTAGTAAGTATTAATAATGTCTATTATTAGTATTGTTGATGTTTTTTTCACTGTGTTTTATAACAATAATTATAGAACGTTCAACCTATTAAATACATGAAACCAAAATTCGCTTCTAATATGCAAGAAGCCATGAAAATTATGAAGATACGAAAGCAGCTGGCCAAGTTGGAAAGGGAAAATCAGTTGACTTTGAGTCAAATACCGATGATAACTTCGGAGCCTGCAGGTAAGTCAAAAACGTTTTAAATAACCTGTAAACTCGAATTGGACTCATTCAATAGCAGAATTCGAGTTAGAATCTGAAATACCTGCTTCAGAAGTAGAAGCACAACCGCCAGAAGAAAGTACTCCTGTTTTAAAAAGTCAGGATTTGAGTCTGGAAAGTTTCGAAGCTCTTGAAGCCCGATTGGCTCAAGAAATGTCCAATATCGGGGAACATATGTATGGAGACGAAGACGACGAAAATGACGAATCTTCTGTTGTGTCCGTCAGTTCTATTAAAAAACGAAAAGTGGACACTCTAGCAGAATTTGAGGAAGAACTGAAAGAATTTGATACAAATTCTGTAAAGAAAGTTAAATTTAACGGCAGTTTTGAACATACGGACAATGTTCCTACAAATAATTCACTAAACTCTTCTGATAAAGAAAACCACATAATTGAAAATAGCGTTTCTCAAACACCTAAAAGAAGGATTAGTGAGGAATTTACAGGTTTTTCCGCAGCAGAAAGGAAACGTTCCGAAAAAATAATGGAAAAAGTCGTTAAAGCTGATTCCCAATATACGGCTGGGATAACTGCAATACCTACTCAAGATTCTAGTACAAAACTCGTTACAAGTCCTAAAACAAACGACAATCGACTGTTTATTAAACTCGACAAAATGGATCTGAAAGCTGAATCAAAGCAAAATGGAGACATCTCTGCAATTGAAGAAGAGCCCTGCTATTTCTTCCGGAAGGAGTCGTTATTGGTGTCAGAAAGGCGATTGGTCATACTGAACCAATATGTTGTACGTTTGGAACAACATGTAAACGGAACTCAAAAGAATGTTCCTCATATCATCAAGGTAAGTAAACCTATAGTTGTTCCAGTATTATAATTTTTACTGATAATACTAAAGTAATTTGTTTTAGCGTGGTTTAAAAAGGAAACTGCAAGGTACCGAGAACAACAACAGTCTAAATTGCAACTATAAACCAGGTAAGTGACACAAATGAATTGTAAAAGGATCCTAAACAGGTTTTTCATTTTACAGCAACAAAAAGAAACCATTTAAGCAACGCCAATTCAAATGAAACTGTTTGCAATACTAGTAAGTGTTGCTTTCACTTTTCGTTTCTGTACCGTAGTATTTAACGCTTGATATTTTCTGTTTGGGTTCATGTTTAGTAGACTTGTACCTATAATATTTGGCTCACTTTCTTATTAAGTACTAACACGGTCCCTTGTACCTTTGTACACAGGTTTAACTTTGGTTGTAGATGTGTCGTCCCATCCCGATTTTAGTTTACCTTTAAGTCCGGCCGAAAGCGAGAAGTCCGGAGAAAACAAGAAAGAAGAACCGGTTATGGTGAAACCTAAACGAGGTAATTCGTTTTAGAGTTGTAGTTGTTTTTGTGGACACTGTGTTTGTCAAACCATGTTAAGCTGACTGCTTCTACATTTTATGTTAAATTGGATTTAATATTGTAGTTTCAGGTTCTGCCACTAAAAGGTACTCGAGTGCCGATTTATACAAACCTAGACCGGTATTGAGTGGTTCTAGTACAAGGAGGAGGAGTGCCAGAACCTGTCTAGATGCCCCAAAGCCTTAAATGCCTACTTTGTTAGTTAGAGTTGTATGATATATCATATTTGTTTATTTTTTTATGTTAGGATTCTCTTAATATTCTTCGTAGCCGTTGTTTACAACTTAATGTAACCCGTAAAAATACGGGACATTTAAAGATAAATTTTTTCTTATTAATACAAGTTTTTATTTATTTAAATTAAGAACATATACAGTTTGTTTTACTAAAAACCACAAAGGAAAATTATCGTTTCAGTTTAATCATCCATGCACTTAAAATTAGCAGCAAAGCAATCCAAGCAAACAATACTCCAATACCGTGCAAAACCTCAAGTTGGAACAAAGACCACCCCTTTTTCATAACATTCCTCATAGACTCAATTGCCAGCGTAAACGGAAGACATTTAGCAAATATTCGCAGCCCTTTGGGCATCGCTTCAGTAGGCCAAACCAATCCTGCATTACAAATTTAACTTGAACTCCATAGAAGTTTTTGTTATAGGTACTAGTTACATACCGCACAGCAACATCATCGGTAAAAATCCTCCTGATACAGAAATATTGGCCTGAGAGTGGTCTTCGCATATAACAGACACCCAGAAACCTAAAAATTAATTCCTAATAGTGACTTGAAGGAGTAAAGTAACCTTCACATACCATAGACCATTCCACAAATTCCGGAAAGAAAGGAAATAATAAAAATTAATATAACGCTACCCTGGTACGTATAACCGTAAATAACAAAAATCAGAAGGATCACTTCTGTGGTTTGCACCAGCATAATGGCAGTCTGTAGAATGAAATGAGTCAGAATGATTTCTAGAGATGTTATTCCGGCCACCACCGACCGATCCCAGATTCCATCCTTACGATCGGTGATAATTATTTGGGACGTCATCATTGCACCCATGAAGAATAACATTCTAAATGGAAACAAAAATATTGCTAGTAAGTATTTATTCAATTTGGTTTTACCACTCACGTGACTATAGTGCCTGGAGTCATATAAACTGTGTAAGCTTCATCTTGATTCCCATAATAGTAGTTGTTTCTAATTGGAAGGTTGCCCAAGTTTCTCGGCCAATTACAGTCAGCAAACAAGTCTTCCTCAAAGTCATTAAACATCTCATATAATTTATATTTCAACGTTGCTCCAGTTTGTCTATTAGACATGTCCAGGTACGCCTTGATTTCTCCAAAGTCCAATGTCCAGTTTTCTGCGTGGCTGCCATCCTGAATCTGTTTTAACAAAATTGTAGTGAACACTTTGGGAAATTGAGTTCTTATACCCTAGCTTCAAACGATGGAGTAAAGTTTTTCGGAAAATACAATACTCCAAGGAGGTCTCCGTGCTTAATAGCGTCAGTGGCCTCGTTTAATGATGTATACAAGACCTGAAAATCAGATATTATCCTCTAATTTTGTCAATGTAAACTGTTTACTTTGTTGATCATGGGATGTTCCAAATATTCTAAAAACCTGCAAGTGGCGTTGTAGAAGTGACAATCTCCAAAATTGTACGGCTCGGTAGTACCGTTAAATATAAAACCAGGACATCTAGTGGTCATAGATTCATCGTTTACAATTCCAAGTTTAAGATCTTTAACGTCTCCCCCAACACCATTTAGAAAACATAACGTTTGGAGCATGGGGAATGTGATCAAGAAAATGATTCCTCTGTATTTGATTGTGATTAGTGAAAAGAGAACCACAGTTTATCATAAAAACGTACGTTAAATTCCTGTAAAACTGTTTCCAATTTTTATCCAAAAGCGCTTTCACTCGATGAGCCTCCACTCCGGTTTTGTCTTTTTTTATTTTAGTTTTCTTTTTGTTCTGCGTTAACTCCTGAAAAAAATAAGTTTAAGAAGCTTGCAAGTCAAAAATAAGCCACAAACCTCTTTTGAACTATAGCCAATGTCAAAAGTCGCCACAGAAGTAGTGGAAGAAGCATTGTCAATTACTCTATTCGCATTATGGTCGGGGTTGTTAGCAGCCTCTAACGCTCTATTTATTCTGCCCTCTTCCTGGTTTTTACTCAAAATCAAGAAAACCTCTTCTAAGGTGTCAGTGTGAAATAGCTCGAGCAATCTGGCTGGAGATTCTTCGGCTAGTAGCTTTCCACCTCTCATTAAACCAATCTGTGAGCCAAGAGACCAGACTATACTTAGATATTTTGTGTTTTGCTCAATCACCTGACTCAATAATCAGTTTGTTATACAGTTTATATTATTTAGTCCAGAAAATTACTGATCCGGCTAACATTTTGTACTTTAATCCCCTATAGTTTGTCACTAAAAACCAACAATTATTATTGAATGATTAAGAATTATTTTTATACCGTGAACTTGTACATTAGCGCGTGTATCCCCGTGTATGCAATTAAATGCATTTAAAATACTTTATGAGGTAATTATAGCAGGTTTTTCTGTTTAATCACCTAAGGTGACCCTATCATTATTAGTATAATTGTAATAAAACTATCGAGTGTAAGGAAATTTAACTGACCTTATCGGCCTGTCTAGCTTCCTCGATATAATGGGTCGTGATTATTACAGCAACTTTTTCCGTACGTACAATTTCCACTAGATGCTGCCAAATCCTATAAAGTTCGACTGTACTGAGTAAACATTTTTAAAACCACTAAAATCAATTTACTTGTCTCTTAAAACCGGATCAACCCCCACTGTAGGTTCATCCAGGATCAGTAGTTCTGGCATATGCACCATGGCAGCAGCGAAAGACACTCTTCTCTGTTGTCCACCGCTGCAATTTTTCAAAAATCGATTCGCAGGCGGTAATTCCAGCAATTTTGAAAGCTTATTGAATCGTTCGCTTATTAGCTTTTCGTCCATGTTAAGCACCCGACCAAAGTAGAAAATTGCATCTTTAACAGTGAACTCTCCCACTAAGGCGATGTCCTGGTGAAGACAAATTTATGTTAGGGCATTTGAAGGAAGTTTTGGTGGTGGGGTAACCTGGGGCATGTAGCCTACTCGCGGTCCTGGTACTCCGCTACCTTTTTCTCCAGGTATTCCACCCAGTACCCATATTTCTCCTGAGTGGATGCTTTTTCTTCCCACGATACAACTGAGTAAGGTGGTTTTGCCACAACCGGATGCTCCCAATAATCCATATCTATAAGTTATAGAAAATACGACAAGTAAGTTTAACTAAAAGATGAATAGTTTCAAACTTTCACACCAGTGGAGGTGTAATGATGAAAGGGTGAGATGAGGAACACACAGAGTTAATAGAAATACTTTTTTGACTTATGCAACCACTGGTCAATTAATAAACATCAACTATTTATACAATTAAAAGACTTACATTGTCCCTCTATCCACAGACATGGAGAGGCCGTCTAGTACTTTTACGTCCCCATAATTTTTGACGACATCTTGGACGTGAACTGCTGCCATGTTATTTATTAGATTTCAAATTTTCTTTATTAACTATAATGCAAAAATTGTCTCATTAAAATAGTTGTTTATGTATCAAAGAAAACGTATTATTGCTGACATAAAGGGGAAGGCAATTTTATGAAAACCTCATGGAAGAATAATTACAGAGGTGCTCACCAACCTTTAAGCTCTACCAAGTGATCATCTTGTTTCAACAATGAATATCAAAATATAGGATATAGCACATAAATCTGATATAATGGATGCATCAAGTACGTTTGGTAAAAATAATTAACTGTGTTGCTTACCAACTTATAGTAAAATGCATGTCTACGATTGTAACTAAAAAGTAGTGCGTGTTTTTAATTCCGCGCGGGCCATAAAGTACACTTTATACCCGCGCCCATATTTTTTTCAAAAACCTGCACTAAACAGGTATTTGTATCATTATATGTTAAAAACCTACTCAGCCATTAAAAATAGATAATTATAGTTTGTTTTAAAAATATTGATTAACAATAAACATTTCTCAGTTAAGTGCACTTTTTACATAATAAAATCGCTGTGATTAACGACGGGCAAGAAAAATATAAGACCTTGAATTTGTAATTTCCACGATAGTAATCTGCACTCATTTCACCTTAAACTTGACTTTGAATGACTTGCAAGAATATATTACAAAATGAGATGATCATTTTTGAACAACAGACCGAGCACTTCACTTTTGATGATTTTAAGTAATAAAAGAAAAAATAAAAAAAACAAAAATTACTCACTAAATAAGTTTCTTAAAATCACTTAGTACATAATTTCACTGTCAACCACCGAAACACTTCGACAACTGATCAAATAGTTCAATTGGTACTCTCAGCATCCACCAAGATCGTTATAATTACTGGCAAGAACCTGTAGAATGCACTGCCTGTATGCGTTTTCAGTTTATTTGCATTCTCTTTCGTTTTATATTTTTTCTTCGTTGTTTTGACGTACGTTACCTTGAGATTGTCCGCTAATATCGGGCACTCATGACCGCTTTATTTTTTTTTTCAAGTAATTAAAGTGTGTTAGTCCCACTAACAACTGAAACGATTCTTTTGTCTACTTGCACTTATATAATCAGAAAGAAACTGGAAATTATAATTTCAAAGCTTGACAAATTAAGATACCAAGGATACGTATACAGTTCAAAATGCGTTTACATGTGTTTTTTCAAATGACTTTCAAAAATTGGTGTTTATTAACTGCCTTTTTAGTAAAACTACTTAAATATGATTATTTGAACAAATTTAAACTTATAGTTTACATGACCTAGTAGTCAGAATAATTATTATCTTTAATTTCAACAAGCCATATTACACAAAAACTGGTAACATCACAATTAATTACCATGTATGCTGTACAGTTTTGAAGAAATCGCACTTCAATCTGCTAACCGCAATTTGGTGTTTTTGCAACATTACAATAACAGTTACATAACTTATTAGGTGTAACATTTAAACTTACTTATTTACAACGTGATATTTCCTCAAGGTACACACGGTCTTATTGACTTTTTCCACATTTTTAAGTGTCAGAACTGCACTAAGTTACATTACTACTTTAATGAAAGTGTTTTACTGAGTATTCGACTATTTTGAACCGCGTATACATATCTGGGTGTAAGAAAGCTGAAGCCTTCCTATGTCCATTAACCATTTCTCTTTTTACCAGTTTTCCTCCGGGCGGCTGAAAACCAGTTCTTATACGAACTCGGATGAAGACACCATAAGATTTGTTTTATGATAATCTAGTTTGAGATGAACCATTTATGATTTAGTTTTAATAGAATTTCAAGGTTTTGGACACTATGTATCATTATCAGAGTTTAGGTTCAGAAAACTACCAAAAATAATAAATAATACCAAAAATAAAAAGTATACATTTTTGACCACCTGCTAAAAATATTGCAAATTTTCTGATCTATACTACTTGATTTCGGACACAAAAAAACAAATACAAATGCTGCGACGGCTGCTCAACATCATTAAGTCAAACAATTTTATAACAGACATTAATTATGATACAATTGTCCAATGCTAATTCGTATGCAAATCATCAATTTAATGATCCGAAAACGTACAATTCTTTAGCAATTGATCAGTCTAAAAACATATACGACGATTTGGATTTAAAATTTCAGTCACATAGGAAGCTAAAAGTTATCCTTGTGCGTCATTCTGGGTTCGTTTCTGCCCATAGAATGATGGGCCTTTAGTTGTTTTTCCGTGAAATTTTCTACGGTGAGTGTGTTTAATTTTCAACAGTTGAAAAGTAATTATTTTTAGAAAAACCTGTTAAAATAAGTACAAATATAAAGACATTTTTAAAGCGTCATATTTTAATTACCACTAAACTGATATAATTATAGAACAATTTTTGTTTTTGCACATTAAAATACTTAATAATTGTATGGTTTTAATTTCAGTTTAGAAAATGGCAGACTCAAATGCAGTTCGTGTGAGTAAAGTTGTAAAGTACTTCGGTTCGAAACTGATCCTGGATGAACTATCTTTGAACATTAGACAAGGGAGCATGTAAGTGACTTTTAAAGCAGGAAACCGTTCTAATTTAATTGTTGCCAGATATGGATTGTTGGGGTCAAGCGGATGTGGTAAAACCACATTACTAAATTGTTTGGTGGGACGTAAAAATGTGGATTCCGGTGATATATGGATACTTGGAGGTCGTCCAGGTGAGAAGGGAAGTGGAGTGCCAGGTCCTAGGGTTGGATACATGCCCCAGGTATATTAAAATTGCAAACCACATAGAGTTTGATCATTTGGTGTTTGTTTATGCAGGAGCTAGCTTTAGTTGACGAATTTACTGTCAAGGATGCCATAGTATACTTTGGTACCATTTACAAGATGAAATCTAGTGAAATTCAGTCTCGTTTCGATTACCTCACAAAGTTGCTGGAATTACCTGAATCTTCCAAGTAACAACTACATTTCTACATATAAGCAAATCCTAAAATTGAAAATGTTTTAGATTGTTGAAGCATTGTAGTGGAGGGCAGAAACGACGAGTTTCTTTTGCTGCAGCATTAGTTCATTGCCCGGAAATGCTGATTTTAGATGAACCCACTGTAGGCGTTGATCCAATTTTAAGACAAAAGTAACTCAAACTTTTTGAAATTTATTATTTTCTATTAATCTTGTTTCTAGAATATGGGATCATTTAAAAGATATCGTGAGCACAAAACAGATTACAGTCATTATTACAACACACTACATTGAGGAAACTAAACAGGCAGATACGGTAAGTGTTTAACATTATAGAATAAATGTGTACTTAAACTACTAAATTAGATCGGCTTAATGCGTAACGGAAAAATTCTGGCTCAAGAATCGCCACAAATGTTGTTGAGCACCTACAGCAAAACCACTTTGGAGGAGGTGTTTTTGCTGTTGAGTCAACGTCAAGAAACAAATCTAATCCAGGAAACTGATTCCACGAGCACTTCGATTGAAAGTGTTGCGGTTGCTTATAGATCTAAAGATGTATGTTATACTGTATCTTGGAATCAACTAAACTTAACAAAAATTCTTCAAAGGACTTAGTAAGCAAAAAGTCGAAAAAAGATCAAGTGGTCTACATGTCAGCTACGGATGTAGACAAACACCGAATGAAAGCGCTTTTAAATAAAAACTGGAAGCAATTCTACAGGGATATTGGGTGAATTTTTGATATTTTTACCTGAATGTTTAACTGAAAATGTTGTTCTAGGGGCATTCTGTTTTTGTTAACGTTTCCGCTGTTGCAAATGTGGTTCTTTTCGAACTCAGTAGGAACCGACCCGAAGGGCTTAAAATTAGGTATAGTCAACAACGAAAGCATGTCCGCGTTTTGCGGTAACGATTTTAACTGGAACACCACTGTTGTTCCAAAAGGTGAAGAGTGTCATTTACGAAACTTAACATGTAGATTTTTAACTTATTTGGATCATCCAATGATCACTAAGGTCTGTTCATACAATTTGCTTTTTTTTGATAATGAATGAGTGTTGGCAGATTTTGTACAAGTCATTCCCAGAGGCGTACGAAGGAGTCAAACATGGTCATCTTTTGGGGGTACTTTACGTTCCAACTAATTTCTCCGAATCTTTTGAAGAAAGAGTATGTAGTTTTTAAGAAACTAGACAAACATAATCATTGGTTTCTAAAGATTTTAAAGGGCAAAGACGTTGATGATTGGATTCTTAACTACGGCGAAATGAAAGTGTACATGGACATGTCAAACAAATTGACTGGAGAAGTGATGACAAACAAGCTGCGTAACTTATTTTTTGATTTTCAAAAAAAGGTGTTTGCCGATTGTCACTATCCAGAAAAAATGGTTGGAGTTCCACTGAAGAAACATTTTATTTACGGGGACGAAACAGTTCCAGCCACCGTTTTTATGACACCTGGACTAGTTTTAGTGTTAGTTATCTCGTTTGAAAATTTAATATAAATCAACCTGATGATGATCAACCCTAATTTAGGCTGGTGTACCTCTTGGGCTCTACAATGACCTCACAAATCATTGTAAAAGAGAAAATTGATGGTGTATGGGATAGATCCATAATAGCAGGGGTATCTTCTTTAGAAATTACTCTATCTCACTTATCGATTCAGTGTGTGATAATGTTGGTGGAATGTGCTGAGGTAATGATTATGTTAAGGTACGTTCCTGGTTTGGAAGTAGCTGGGAGTCTTTGGAGTTTGTTCTTGCTCAAGTACTTGGTTGGAGTGTGCGGAATGGCTTATGGTACTAAATTACTACTATTTACGGCCATTAGGAATTTGACTATTAATTTTTAAGGTTTTTTCGTATCGACATTTTGCGAAAAACTCGGTGATGCCAATGTTCTGTGTACGGGGGGTTATTTACCTATGACGATAGTGTGCGGTCAGTTACAGAAAATGATGAAATTGAAATAAAATTGCTCAACTGTTTAATGTTTATAGGGATTTTGTGGCCAATTGAAGCTATGCCGGCCATTTTAAGATGGCCCTCCTTGGCGTGTCCTTGCACTTTAGCGATTATCTCTTACAGGAACATAATGACCAAAGGTTGGTCCTTATTGAATCCTCAAGTACTTGCAGGGTTTGGAGTTGTCTTAACATGGATTTTAGTTTTTGGTATTGCCAGTGTCTGGGTTATTAAAATAAAACGATAATTTCTTGACGATTTTTATTTTTACATTTACAAGAAAATCATATGATTCATCAACAGGTCTCACTGTACAACAAATGGTTCCTACTTCTTTTGAGGAGTTTGACCTTCGGAACCACTATGATGTGTGGAATTTTCATAGAAGTAGGCAACCAACAATACTATTTATCGCTAACGCTAGCATCATCGAGCGCTTTAAGCAAACTCGGATAGTTTTGTTAGCATTTTGCTAAAGTTTGCTCGAAGGATTGTGAGTTCTGAACGCAGCCATTACAAACAATGCGGATTGGTTCGCCGTCACCAACAAGCGGCCAACATCATCGGTCACGTGACCGCCATTATTGCTACGTGTTCGGCGAGTGTACCAAAAATTCATTCAAAGTACCGTAAATTGTAAGTCGGACGGCCACATTTTCTTTTAGAGTTGTGGCCTTTTGGAAAGTGGTACTCTAGATTGCCGCAAATTAAACTGTGGCCCGTTTTTAGTGTAGTGGTTAGTTTTAAAGCCCATCAAAATGGGGAGTAAGTATTTATTTGATTCTGGGTTTGTTTTGGGAGGCTCTGCACGAAGTAACCTACAAAGTGAAGATCCAACATTTTCTAATTTACTTTCTGTCTACGTGGTACTAAAAAGGTGCCCTAATTTTGTGCTTTTCTTTTTGTTTCAGTAAAATTTCTCGAAGTGATCAAACCCTTCTGTAGTATTCTGCCGGAAATTGCCAAACCTGAAAGAAAGGTGAGTGAATTTTTTCCTACCAATCTGTTTCAAGAGTCTAAAATAACTTTCCTTTACTTAGTTACACTCTACTTAAAGCAGTTTCTACTGCTCCAGTTACTTACCAATTAAGTCTACAAAGCTCTGTTAAAAATTTAAAATTTTACTTATAATTTCCTTAAACAGCTGTTTTGGAAAATATGTCATTTTATACTTAATGTTTCAGATCCAATTCAGGGAAAAAGTACTATGGACCGCTATAACTCTATTCATCTTTTTAGTATGCTGTCAGGTAAGTGTTCAGTTATGTTTTTTACATAAAACTTATTATTACTTATAACTTTGCACTGAATAAAAAGTTACATTTAATCCATTAAGATTTTTCTATTTACTACTATCACACTTAATTTATGTGGTAAATAACTAGTATTATGTTTGACATTGGGTAGAGGCATTAAAAGCAGTAGAATAAAGTTCCCTTTTATAATGACTTTGTACTACTTATCTTTCTTCAACCTTTTCTTCCTCTTCCTTTTATTTAAATGAATTGCCATTAGTTGGCATACTTTTAGTTATTTGTTCAATTACAAAAGTTCAAGCCTCTAATAAAGAAATGTTAATCACACTTTGATTCTAAAAAATCTACTTAGTATTAATGTACAACAAACATAGCAATAAATGATACTGATTGGTGATGATCACGTTGCAGATTCCACTTTTTGGAATCATGAGTTCAGACTCTGCAGATCCATTCTACTGGATCCGTGTAATTTTGGCTTCAAACAGAGGTACACTTATGGAACTTGGTATTTCCCCAATTGTAACGTCAGGACTGATCATGCAACTGCTGGCTGGTGCAAAAATAATTGAAGTAGGTGACACGCCCAAAGACCGAGCGCTTTTCAATGGTGCTCAAAAATGTGAGTTTTTTTTTCTTTTTTTTTTACAGAACTGAATTTTATTTTGTACTTTTTTGGTTTCAGTGTTTGGCATGGTAATAACAGTAGGTCAAGCCATCGTCTACGTAATGACTGGAATGTACGGCGATCCCGCCGAAATAGGTGCTGGAGTTTGTCTGTTGATTATTATTCAACTGTTTGTTGCTGGATTAATTGTTTTGCTGCTTGATGAGCTGCTTCAAAAAGGTTATGGTCTGGGTTCTGGTATTTCCCTGTTTATTGCTACCAATATCTGTGAAACTATCATCTGGAAGGCTTTCTCACCAGCCACTGTCAACACTGGACGTGGTACCGAATTTGAAGGTGCTGTCATTGCTCTGTTCCACCTGCTCACCACGCGTCAAGACAAAATCCGCGCACTTCGAGAAGCTTTCTACCGTCAGAATTTACCAAACTTAATGAACTTGCTGGCAACTATTTTGGTATTTGCGATAGTGATATACTTCCAAGGATTCAGGGTTGATTTACCTATTAAAAGCGCTAGGTACCGTGGACAATATTCCAGTTATCCAATCAAACTCTTCTATACCTCAAACATTCCCATTATTCTTCAGTCCGCTCTAGTTTCCAATTTGTATGTAATCTCTCAAATGTTGGCTGTTAAATTTCAAGGCAATATTCTAATTAATCTTTTGGGAGTGTGGGCGGATGTAGGAGGCGGTGGCCCAGCCCGATCATACCCAATTGGTGGTTTGTGTTATTACTTGTCGCCCCCAGAAAGTGTTGGCCACATACTTGAAGACCCTATTCATGCTGTGTTGTACATTGTATTTATGTTGGGATCTTGCGCATTTTTCTCAAAAACTTGGATTGAAGTGTCGGGCAGTTCAGCTAAAGACGTAGCCAAACAATTGAAAGAACAACAAATGGTGATGCGAGGTCATAGAGATAACTCCATGATTCACGAGTTGAACAGGTACATTCCCACCGCAGCCGCTTTTGGTGGTCTTTGCATTGGTGCTTTATCAGTTCTCGCCGATTTTCTGGGCGCTATCGGTTCTGGTACGGGTATTTTACTGGCCGTTACCATCATCTATCAATACTTTGAGATATTCGTGAAGGAACAGAGCGAGATGGGCGGTATGGGCGCTCTTCTGTTCTAAAATGCGTGACTGACCTCTTTTTTTGTTAAGTAAGTGTGTGATGGTTTCTATCGAAATCTGTGTGCAAGTTTAGTATTGAAATAATATGGAATTGTAGTTAAGCTCAGTTTATATGTCATGTAATATAAAGTTTACGAGTGGTTTATCGCTCTGTGGGCTGTACAAGTTAATTTTGTACTGTTGATGGCGTAATTGTTGAGAGTCCTCACACTAATATATTTTTCACTGTATATTTACATGGAATGCATTTTATTTGCGATAGTTTTTTTTTATTTTTATTTCATTGTCATTTTTTTCATTTTGGTTGTGTATAAACTATTCGTTTATAAGATGCAGTTATTTATTGAATAAAGATAATGACAATTTTTCAGATATTATTATTTTTAATTCATTAACCTGTTAGGTAATTTATTCTTTACTGCTAAAAAAAAATGAAAAGTCGGTCATTTTAAGTTATGTTTGACATAACTAGTTGAATCTGACACTGGTCAATACAAAAAAGTTTCAAATTTCTTTGCTAAAGTAGTATTTGTGTTTAATAAGCGTGTTTTGCGTGCGTAATTGAATAAAATTCAACTTTGATTAATAGAAATGGCAGTTCAAACACATAGGTGAGTTTAATTTTGTTTAGTCTTGATAAAAGATTAGCTAAATCATGTTACTGTTTTAATTTACCATTATTTTAAAATCCGATAACTACAATTTACCCAACTGCAATTTTTCTGCGTGGTAATTTTTAGTTTGACAACCTTAAATACGTCACGTAAACAATTTCATAAAATCAGGAGGTCACCAGCAATCTGCTCGCTCGATAGAGATTCAAAACAAACTTGTTCATTTTAGAGTTTGTCAGATTTGCAATTATTTGCTTCTGGTGTTTAATTTGCTTTTTTATTATTGAACCCCTAAATAATATGTATCTACGTACCAGTAAATAATTCATTCAAAGACCCCTTTAGATAACAGATATAGCGCGTAAAACAGCCGAACTGTAAAGTTAAATACCCAAATCGTTTGCTGCATATCACTTCCAATGAATATAAATACTTAGCGGATATAGTTTATCGGCTTTATTAGAGAAGTATCGTCTCCAAACGACTAACATTGTAAATATGTGTATTAATAATAGTATCATTTATTCAGACTGATTTAACATGTTAATTTTTACAACAAATGTTGTAAAACTCACACTTTTCAGTACGTTTCATGATTTTTTTTCAATCATGCGGTAGCTCTCTAATATTATCCACCACCAGCATTCAAAAGTTTTGCACTATTTTTCAGAATTTACCAGTTAGAAACTTGCCATCGAGAAATGTTCGGGAACCTGGTGATCACCTGCGTTAATCCGGGAACCGTTTTACCGGACTCCATATTAGTGGAAGAGGTGAACTACCCTGTCAACGCTTTAAATACTTTGGATGAAAAAAAGTGAGTTTGAACAGCACATTAATTCAGTCGCACAAATGAAAACGTCTAACACAGGAACGCAGTTCCTTTAAGAAGAACTCAATCCTGTAACTATGACGTTCACATTCCTAATCCGGAATTTGACAGGCGCCGGGCAAGTTCTTTGATGGATGAACTCTTGGTGGAACTATACAACAGCGTCCACAACAGTTCCACAGATTATTATTCTACCTCCGGTAAAAGTCAGAGGAGCAGTTGGATAGAAGTGGTGGATTTACACCAAAAAGGTGATTTTTAACGGAAAAAATGTCATTTTGATATTCTGGAGTCTCTTGGACTATGTTTACTTTTTTTGTTGATTTTAGACGTCACTGAATTGAGAGAAATAACGAGGTGCTTGAGGGATTACATCTGTCGAACGGGTAACTCTTTGGTGCGGCAATTGAAGCGTCGCGACGCCCTGCGGCGCCAACAACAAGCCCTTTGCGATGTAATTTCTAGGACGTTTAACCAACGTGAGTATATGGATCAATATTCTTTAGTTCGGGAAATGGAAGATGTCGTTGCTGTTACGAAATTTTGCTTGATGTTATCATTAGATTTTTTTAGTGGACGCTAATCTAAAATATATCGCAATGCAGAATTGTTGAAACACCTCCCTTTCTAGAGTTGTCTCGCCCTGTAGTTGTGTGTGGAAGGGTTTCCTCAATTGAGGTAACGATCTGGAAAGAGAGAGACGACTTTCGGCTTTTCGCGTCGGTTTTTCCACCTGATAAGCGCGTTCTCTACGTCAAACGTGCACTTAGTTTTAGTTGATGTTTTGCGATGTGACGGTGCAGGCGATGCCCCAATGAGCGGTTTTCTTAGTTCTCTCAAAAAGGCCGGAGGCAATAGTTTGAAGCACACGAGTAAGTCTATTCCATGTATCTAAGACATGCAGTTATTTATCCATTGAGACAAATTAAAATTATATAGAACCGAATTTAAGGTTAACATAATTAGGTCTTTGAGACTTGTTGTTTAGAATCAAATAGTGCATAGTACATACACACTGAAGCTAAAAGTGTGTTTTTTTAACTGAATTAAAAAAAAAAGTAAATCTAGAAACAAAAATAAACAATAAAAACATTTATGAGTACTAGTTTAGGTCTCCTGTATGTGGAACAGAAAAGAATAATTAATAACCCGGCGACATTCTCCACATTTTCATTTCTTTATTAGTTCTCGGAACTTACTAAGCCCACATAGCAAAATTGTATGCCTGGCAGTTATTTTCATACAGGGGTATATTCTCAAATATATGCCAGATATGTGCCCAGTATCTGAAAGTATATTCCCAATAAGTGCCTGGCATATTACTTTGTCCCTTTTAGTTCATGTGCCTCAGGCATGTTTCTCAGGAATCTAAAAATAACATCGATGTAGGCGGAAATTTCAAAATTGTATTTTTTTTTGTAATTTTAGTAATTTTTGTAGTTTTTGATTGGTTTATGCGTTGTAATCTTCTTGTGCTTGAATTAGCTCAACTGCTCAATGAAAATGTAAGGTTTTAAAATAAGACATATTCATATTTTGCTTTTCTTATATCCATTTATAGTTTATACTATATTTTCATTATTCTCATTTAATCATTCAGTTTGAAATAGTGTGGTGTAACAATTTTATGAAACTATTTTCCATTTATAACAAACTATACTATAGAGACCAGTTTTCACCTCTCAGACATACCCCTGGCATATACTTATTGGAATATTTAAAAAGTTAAATTTGTACAGCAGCCGGGTATATGCCAGGCATATTCTCAAATTCATATTTTTCACATGAATATACCTTATTTGCTATGTGGGGCTTATGATTTTCCACAATTCAGTGCGCCACTATATTCACATGTGTAATGTCTGTTTTTTTATTGAAAAATTGATATTGGTATAAGTTCGAACAGGACAAATTGCTATTTAAGGCGTTCATGATGGAAAATATCGTTAAAAGAAAATGGTTAAAGCTATATTTCATTTGGTCGTAAAACTTGGACACTGTTTGCTCCGACCCGAGTTATTTCAGGACAATAAGCACATTCGGACGTAAAGAAACACTTTCCACATAACAATGCTGACTTTGACGTGAATGGGAGCATCATTTTCTACACTTCAATAACTACCAAATACCAGTAGGAAAATTGTTTTTCGGTTTTGTTGTATGCTTTAAGCACACTGGGACTGGGATTAGATGTCGAAGGTTCCATGCCTGGACGTTAATCTGCTTTTCATTCAAAAGGGATGAAGCAGTTTAATTTAGCTTAAAGTAAAAAGACGTGTTTCACTGCGTAGGTGGTAGCATTAAGCCGGTTTTGATTGCTTTTTTTGGTTTTATTGTTACGTGACCTGTAGTAAGTATTTCAGACAGTTACTGTTGAAAATTCGATTTTCTAAAATTAGGGCCTGTTTAGAACCGATAAGTTTCAATCCAAATAGTTTTCCTAATACTATTTCGAAGATAAATCGTTGCTTTTCTATTAAATTTATTAATGCTTCATTTCAATCCAGTAGTAAGTTTGTATACGATCACTTTTGTGTCTAGAATGTTTTTTCCTTTTTCATCAAATCATCCATCAAACCGTTTCAGCTAAAATCAGATGCTATATCGTGCATATAAATTGCTAGGGAAGCTTTAGAAAGTAATTCAATCATTTTTGCTTTTATGGGATTGCCTATTTTAATTGACTTATTTTAGTGTACTAAATCTGGTTTACTCTGTATAATGACATTTTTGCAAATGCTTTGTTTTTCCTTTCTTGACAAAGAAGAATTAGAAACACTTGCTATTATAAAAACATAATGAGATGTGTATTAAATCGATCAACAGCTGAACAATTTGCATGGGGGAAATATTTTCTAGATAACTGGGTTACGATTTATCGATCCCATTTCATTGAGCGATAATTCCATGATGTTATTCTGGTTTATTAGCTGAAACGTAATTAAACCAGTCAAGCTCAAGCACTTCTCGGTATAATATTGCATTATTTAGGTTGCGTCGTGGTGCACTTGGAATATATAGCTTTGCGAATATATTAAGTCCACAGATTTAAGTGGCAATAAGGAACATGAAGCATTATGATGTACTCCTAATTAAAATCTTTCAAGTCCTTAAAAGGGGCTAAATCAAACCTTTTTACAGGTTAGCGTGTATTTCTTTAATTAATACAACATTTTTGCAATATTTACTAATTAGAAAACATGCACGAAAACCTTACATACACGCACAACGTTTGATATCATTTACTCAACCAATCTAACACTTTACGAGCAATCCAAACAAAACTGAAAACCCGTATGAAACAAAAACCTTTTATTTCCTTTTTAAGTGACGCCTACATACCGCCAAAGCTAACTAGTGGATGCTGCCCCCGGGCCCACACATGTGGGTGGGCGGTTTGTAGAGTGAAATTATTATTAAATTTTTCCTTAAAATACGATGGTTATTTTAAATTTTGATCTACAATAATAATGGAAACGCAACGTTGGAAAAGGAGATTGTAATTTGTGCAACTATACATTCATAATTCAATAACGTATGACACCCGTTTATTATTTTTTTGTAATTTACTGTATTGTTTTAGGTCTTCCAGAAGAAGCGAACATGCGATTTAATATCCAGCCGACTCCCGGGGAATCCGGTTTTTCTCAGTGGGTGGCCGCTATGAAAATGGTCGCCCAATTACCTGGGGGAATTCCCGCCGAGTTTAGATGCAGATTATGGCTGACAATGGCCGACAAACATTTAACCTCCAGAGGCGTAAGTTGACTTTTAATTTTTGTCGAGTTTGTCTAGAAAGAACCTTCATAAGTTCGTACACACTTTTCCAAACACGTGTCCGGAATTTTGAGTTCGTTTTATCACTTGTATGAAACTTTCTGACGTGAACGTGACCTGTTTTCACAATTGTGTTTATGTCTCTCTTATAAGGAGCCGTATTCAAATTTTTATTGATCGATATTTCTTACGTTTATCATCTATGATACTGCACGCGTTGTGTAATAAAAGTGGAGCTTTTGGATTTAGATCGAGTGGTCGCAAGTAGAGAAATCTTGCTTTAACGAGTGGTCGCATCCCGCCGACGCCGAACTGGGAATTCAAATTGTCAAAGACTTGCACAGGACCGGGTGCAGTTTATTTTGTGGAGAAGATGGTCAAGAAAACCAAGCATTGCTCAAGAAAGTTCTGTTGGCTTACGCTAGATGGAATAAAGCAGTCGGTGAGTTAAATTTGTCAAGTCAAAATTTGTACTACCAGACTACTAAAAAAGGGGTTTTTCAGGTTACTGTCAAGGTTTCAACATGCTGGCTGCATTAATACTACAAGTGACTGACAGAAACGAGAGTGAAGCCTTAAAACTTATGATTTACTTGATCGAAGGAGTGCTGCCTGACTCTTACTTTGCGGATAGCTTGAGAGGACTATCAGTGGACATGGCAGTTTTCAGAGAATTGCTACGTAGTAAATTACCCCGCCTGTCTAAGCATTTAGATTTGCTACAAAACGCGGTTAAAGATGGCAGTCGTAGCTATGAGCCACCTTTAACCAACGTGTTTACCATGCAATGGTTAGTTACGCACTTTTACCCTAAATTCACCAAATTAACTGATTTCTACTAACAATATAGGTTCCTAACTCTATTTTGCAATTGTTTACCTCAACCTACTGTGCTTCGTATTTGGGATCTGATCTTCTTGGAAGGCAATGAAATTCTGCTGCGCACCGCCTTAGCCATTTGGCAAGTTTTAGCCCAGAGAATTCAAGCCGTAAGAACAGCAGACGAGTTCTACTGCATCATGGGCATTTTGACCAGAGAACTTTTGGAGTCCAATCTAATCGACGCTAATACTTTGGTCAAAGCTGTGGTCGCTATTGGACCTCTGACTGAGTTAACAAATTTGAGGGAACACTACTTGTACAATATCACTCCCTGGGGCTCTTCTGGTCCTAGCCCAGCCGAAAAACAAATCAATCTTCATCCGAAAGGGATTCCTCTGGATATTGGGGCGCTGAAGAAACAATACGTAAAGCTGAAACAACGCCAGAGACAAGCTCACGTAATTTTTACATCGGCAATATCCAGACAGCCTCAATCTGCACCTACGATTGTGATGAATCACCTTTTAGTTGGAAAAAGAGCTTTAGGTGAGTTGTTTGATGTTTGTTCTAACAAACTTTATTACAACTTACTTTGATAAACTGAATTTTATTTTGCAGTGACATCAAAAAGGTTAGGTCCACCCAAAGGCAGTATTCCGCCCGCAAGACAAGTGTATCCACCCACCACGTTAGATTGGAAAGACGCACATAAAACAACATCAAGTTCAAGTTCCAGTGACACGGAATTATGTGACGATAACGTCGAAAGTTCACCTGAAGTTGACGAGCCCGTGAATGAGCTGAATCAACATGAAAGTGGTCTTGCAACAGGTGATACCAATCTTATGACTAGCGACAATACTGTAGAGAGTGTGAAAGTGCCAATAAGGGATGACGACAGTTTAAGGACATCTCCAGTTAACGTGATTAAAATTACTTCAGACTCTGAAGATGAAAGTGCAGAGTTTGAGAGCTTTTTGGCCGATCGCGTTAAGGGATTTAAGGTCGCAGACCCTGAAAATGACTCGGGGAATGTTAGTGTGGTTAGTAGTTGCACTAGGCGTAATAGTGAATTGGCATTGCAAATTATCCAGGAAAATTCGATGATTTTGCATAGAATTATGCAATGCCAATCTAGATTTTCTCCTTCTCCTCCTTTGTTGTCTCAAACAGACACAGAACCAGAAAAGGAACAGAATGTTTCTACGTTGATTGATAATAGAATCACTTGTCCTCCCTTATTGTCTTTTGACAACCCAATAGAATCCATCAGGTCTTGCAGTCCTGATCAAAAATTAGAAACTACCAGTTGGATCGATAACAGATCAATTTCTCCTTCCCTGCTAATTCAAGTACAAGACACCCAAACGGAACCAAATATAATCAGTCCGAATAAAGGCGAGAAAATGCAAAATGTCTCCACGTGGATTCACTCTCAACACTCTGACCAGCCACAGTCCCGGTATCACAGCATTCTGGAAAAGAGCAAGAGCCTGGACGAACGATATCATAATCTTTTCTCAACCTCAACCTTAAAAGACAAAAACTCCTCTCCCTTACTTGGAGGACTCCACGAAAGCAAATCTGAGTCTCCTGGTTATCCACTCCACTCACCTTGTTCAGACTTTTTTGATTTGCTACCCCCAGGTCAGGACTCCCAAGAAACTTTGCAATCTTTTCAATCGGACGACATAAAAGAAAACAGATCGTTTCAGCTCATTCAAGAAAATCAGGATTTGCTGAAAGCTTTTTCTGTTAACAAAACCAAGGGTGACCGGGAAAGTCTATCCAAGAAGCTTTTTCAAGAGAACGTCACTCTGCTAGAGTCTATATCTTGTAAAAGTGACCTTAGTCTTGCAGGGGAAACTTCTTCAATGTTCAATTTACTTGACCTAGATGATGGCAAGAATAACTTAATAAAATTGGAAGAACAGGATTCAGCAATCAGTATAAACACAATTCAAAATGAAGTTTTTAACACGGAACCCGAAAACTACTGTGATACCACGTCCTTGAGCCCTTCTAGGCTTACCTTAGAACTGAATTCTTGTAGTGATAGTCGGAAATCGCCTTCTCCAAATGATTGTACGTCCACAAATGGATTATTTTCAAATCAAACTTTACCGAAAAGTCCAGCTGCCAAATCTCCCAATCGTATGTTTAACCCTTTTCCAGTGCCCATCAACTCTAGACAAAGCAAGGAGGTTCCTTTAAAATTGGGATTGTATAAGAAGTAAAAGTCCTTAAGCTTTTGTGATCGTAAAATGGTTGTTTTTCTTTAAGTGTTGTGTGAGAAGTTTGGGTTGAGATTTCTGTTGAAAAAGAGGAGTTGCGCAATAAAATTGTATAATCAAATCTAGGTTAAAAGACATTGTTTTATGAAATAGGGAATACTTTAGTAGTTCAATGATACTTTCTCACTAAAGTCTCTTTAGAGGCCAAATGTTATCACTGTTACAATAAAATATTTAAGAATATAGACAGATAACATACTAAAACATTAATAAGTGAATTTCTGAATAATAATAATCAAAAATGAGCTACAATAAAGTATTTCCTAGTTTAATTGAAAATTTTTACAAATGATTATGACGTCGTTTTACGTAGTAATATAACTTTCTTTAGTTAGTTTCAGTGTATATTTATAATTGTTGGAATAATAATTATTGTTGTTCTACGGCAACTTCTTCGTATTGTTATCAAATCAAAAGTTTTACATATTAAAAACTAGCGTATACATAAATGTAAAGTAATATATTTTCCGAAAATTGATCGCCAATTGTATCCACAAAATGTCAATAAAATAATGCTACAACTGTTTAAAGTCCATTGCATTGTTATAACTATCTCCTTAATCATTTTAGCACTTTCAAGAATAATCTTAATAATTTAATAAGTTACTTACAAAGTAATTAAACAAAAAATAAAATTTTAGTAATTGTACTGATCCAAAATAGGAGGACAAGTACAAACCAGATGCTTATCACCATAAATATCATCAATCCTTGCCACGGTAGGCCAAACCTTTAGCTCGGGTTTCACAAAAGGAGCAGGAAAAGCTGCTTGTTCTCTCGTGTACGGTCTCTCCCACGTACTGCTAATAACTTGTTCCTGAGTATGAGGGGCCATCTTCAAAGGATTCATCCTGATGTCCATCTTCCCATCTTCAATGTCCTTGATTTCTTGTCGAATGCTAATCAAAGCTTCACAAAACCGATCTAGTTCGTGCTTGTCTTCAGATTCGGTTGGTTCAATCATCAACGTCCCTGCCACTGGCCAGGACATGGTTGGGGCGTGGAAACTGTAGTCCATTAATCTCTTGGCTATGTCTGCAGCTTCAATATTGGCTGTTTTCTTAAATTCCCGAGTATCGATAATGAACTCGTGCGCTACGAGCTTTGAAGTGGCGCTTTTGAATAAAGTTGGATAGTATGGTTCTAGTACTTTGGACATATAGTTAGCGTTCAAGATAGCTACTTGGGTAGCTTTTCTTAAGCCTCGTGGTCCCATCATTTTGATGTAAGCCCAGGAGATGGGTAAAATGGCGCTTGAGCCGTAAGGTGCTGCGCTAACCACTCCATAAGTTGGAGAGTTTTCACCCAGCGGGTTTACCACAGGGTGCCCAGGTAGAAATGGTGCTAAGTGAGACTTGACTCCAATTGGACCCATTCCAGGTCCACCTCCACCATGAGGAATGCAAAATGTTTTGTGCAAGTTCAAGTGAGATACGTCACTTCCATAATCTCCAGGTCGGCACAGCCCCACTTGGGCATTCATGTTGGCTCCATCTAAATAAACTTGTCCTCCATGTGTATGAGTTATTTCGCAGACTTCTGCCACAGTATCCTCAAAGACACCATTAGTAGAAGGGTAAGTTATCATCACACAGGATAAACGATCACGAAACTTCTCAGCTTTACTCCTTAAGTCTTCCACGTCTATGGTACCGTCATGTTTTACTCTTACAGGTTCAACGCGCATTCCAGCCATTTGGGCACTAGCAGGGTTAGTACCGTGTGCGCTAACAGGAATCAAACATACATCTCTATGTTTATCTCCTCTGGCTTCATGGTAACAATGAATTGCTCTCAAACCGGCGTATTCACCTTGCGCTCCACTGTTAGGCTGGAAGCTTATCTTGTCATAACCAGTAATGGCGCACAAGTCTTGTTCCAGCTCAGCAAACAGTTGATGATACCCCAAACTTTGATCTAAAGGAGCAAAAGGATGGATATCGGTGAAATGTTTAAAAGAACAGGGCATCATCTCTGTGGTTGAATTCAGTTTCATAGTGCATGATCCTAACGGAATCATTGAGTGCACTAGTGATATGTCTTTGTTTTCCAACACTTTCATGTAACGTACTATTCTGGTTTCGGAGTGGTAGGAATTGAACACGGGGTGCGTTAGGAAAGGAGAAGTCCGTTTGAATTCCCCTCTGTAAATTGCCTTAGCTCGAATTTGGGGATTGTCCACTAATGTATTGAAAGTCTGCTGGCTACCAAGGACATAAAAAATATCGTCGATATCTTTAGAACCTACAGTTTCATCTAAAGCTATTCCTATCCAACCGTCTTCGTAATAACGGAAGTTGATCTGTTTTTCGGTTGCCCGGGTTTTAACTTCTTCCAGGTCTAAACTGGGTTTCAAGCGTAATGTATCAAAAAAAGTTTCGTTTGCTAATATGTTTCCACCATCTTTTTTTAAACCGTATTGAAGAACCTGTAATGGACGTTAATTTAGATGTTTCATCAAACTGATTACTAAATCTCACCAGAGCAGAGTGATGTATTTTGGTGGCAATATCCTTTAATCCTTGAGGTCCATGATAAACTGCAAACATGGCACTCATATTTGCCAACAAAGCTTGTGCAGTACAAATATTACTGGTAGCTTTATCTCTTCTGATATGCTGTTCTCTGGTTTGCAAAGCTAATCTGTACCCATCGCGACCTGCTGCATCTCTAGTGACGCCAATCATTCTGCCTGGCATCAACCTAACCAGGCTCTGGTTGCAAGCGAAGAACCCTGCATGTGGGCCTCCGTACCCTAGAGGTACTCCTAAACGTTGCGAGGTACCTAGTGCTATGTCAGCTCCAAATTCGCTGGGCGGTCTCAGTAACGTCAAACTTAGAAGATCGGTTGCACAGCATACCAGAGTTCCTGTTGGATTTTGGAGTGAAATGTAAAGTGTATTCTTGTGATGTTTAGTTACCATTAGAGTGAGCATCTTCAGCAACTGAACTAAAATCCAGCACATTTCCTTCAGTGTCGGGGTATTGGAACAAAACACCAGCAATATCTCTAGTGGAAAAATCTGACTCAAACACGTCGACCACTTCAACTTGTAATCCTAGAGAGCCTAAGCTACAACACGACAACATTTATTGTTGTAAAAAGTTTTAACCAACAAACTTACCGAGTCTGTACAACTGAAATAGTCTGAGGATGTAACTTATCAGAAACTAGAAGCCTTCGTCTTTTATTGTGTCGATAACACAAAGAAAGAGCTTCTGCCGCTGCTGTGCCTTCATCCAAAAGGGAAGCATTAGCCACCTCCAAACCTGTCAGTTCTGACACCATAGTTTGGTAGTTTAAGAGACCTTCTAGACGTCCTTGAGCCACCTACGCTTATACCCAACATTCAGTGTTAATATAGGGAGAAAGTAAACTACTCACTTCAGGCTGGTAAGGGGTGTACTGGGTGGTCCATCCGGGGTTTTCAAATATGTTCCTCATGATGGTGTGGGGCACGCAACAGTTGTGGTAACCCATACCAATGTATGAACGCCATATTTGGTTTCGTTCAGCAATGCTTCGAATTCGATTTATAAGGTCGTATTCACCTGTATTTTCAAGTGATTTCAAAGTCTGCAGTGTATACCATTTCAACTCACCTAAAGGTTCTTCAATATCTAGTGGCTTATCCAATGATATACTTTTTGGAACGGCTTGCTCAGTTAATTGATCTAAACTCTGAAACGTAAAAATTACTCTGATAAGGTGGTTTATTAATACCAACATGGGTGACGAGCAGTAAAGAACACCTGATATGAGTCCTGAGTTAAATAATTTATTTTTTATTTTGGTGATCCTTATTGTACTTAACTGACTTACCTTAAATCCAATAGTATCTAGCATAACAATAATATCACTATCTCTAGGACCAATATGCCTTCCAGGAAATTCATCTTTGTGTGGAAAAAGCGGTCCTTCCGGTTTAGTAGAAGCGCTAAAATACCTTCCGAATTTTAGGCAAGTTCGGGGCCTCAAAAAGCGACTCAAAACCATTCGATTCATTGCGATTAAGTTGACAACAATGTATAACGACTAGCTTACAATAATACTTTCATAATGACTGTCTTTAGGACGAGCGATATTATTAGCGGAGAAACGTGAATTTTGGGGTTTTTATCAAGAAAGGTCAAATGGGGTGTCTGATAAACTTATTAATGTTGTTTGTCCTGTGATGTGTCAATTATTCAGTTAATTAGGGAAAAAATGACAATATTTTCAATCTTAATGTATTGAAAACTTTTAAATTAAGAACGAAATGAAAGACTTTTTGCTGTTTATTTTATTCCATCAATATAACACTATACAATATGCTCATAAACGTAACATTTGATAATAAGCAGCAGAACAACTACACAACCTTATTATCGCGTTTTTATTGCACCGTTTATACTTAACAAAGGAATTTAAAAAAACTGTAATAAAAATATCGGTAAAAAATAATTTAAAATAACAAATTAATGTAATATGCAATGTTGCTTATTATAAATTTCTAGGTCATGTAAAATCTATGTACGCTAATGATATACCCTAACAAATAAGTTGTCAACTACTTTGATGTTAATATATCTATAACGATAATAATTTAAAGGAAGAAACAACAATATCAATTTATTTACGCACGTGCTTCTAGTATGTTTATTGAATACAACAAAAACATGTTACTGCTTATTGTTCAAATAACAAAACTAAATATATTTGTGCGTTCAAACTACTCAGTCATAAATAATATAGCATTGAAATTGAGTTTAACTACGTTACAACCTTTTTAACGAGTATTACTTTTCTTTTAGGTATTCTAATAGTTTAGTTTTCAATGTATATACTTACTTATTAACAAAAAAGTATATTTTGCTGGCACATTCCGGTCTATAAGAAAACAAACGCGAAAAATCTGGTTTCCAATACATTCTCCGACATTTACTCATCTAATTTGTTATTAATCTAAGCAGTTTCGTTGCGCCTTTAGTCAAAAATGATAAATATTGTTGCTAACACATGTTAAGAGTTAAATTTGTCTACTCTACGTCACAATATACATAGATGGGTGCAAGATAGTTCAGTAATATTGTCTTATTTATTTATAACAATAGCAGGTAACTACGTGAAAAGGTTTAATTAATTTAGGTAAAGTTGGGATTTCTAGTCCCAACCGAACCAAAGTAATTATACTCGAAAATTTTAAAAACCATTTTCAAAAAATCTAGTCAACAAACACCGAATTAGCTTTACACGTGAATAGTTATTTTGTTTTCTACTACTAATATTAAATATTTGTCGCCACGACAACAATTACCGTAAAAGAATAATCATTATACAGGGTGTCACTGTGTAAGAACCATTTTTTTTTTTTAAATGGTTTTGGGTAGCTCTTCGGCCCTAGGCAGTGTACATGTACCACATTTTTAATTATTATATCAACGTATTGCTTAACCGATCTTACAGTAGTTATTACAAGCGTGATAAATAATATTACTAATTGAGTTAAACCACAACGTCATATTAACTTAAGATGAGTAAAAAGTGTTTAAATTATAATTACGATTAGAAAATGTAGTATGATAAACTTAAATTCAGTGGAACAATATAAATCAATTAATTGTGAATATATTGAATATAAATTTTACAACATAAAGATTAATTGACTAAATCGATGCGCTGTTACAAAACATAAAACTCAACTTTTCAAGCA
Organism: Ips typographus; assembly: GCF_016097725.1. Classification (NCBI taxonomy): domain Eukaryota; kingdom Metazoa; phylum Arthropoda; class Insecta; order Coleoptera; family Curculionidae; genus Ips; species Ips typographus. Next base: position 11,665,662 of record NC_138425.1, on the reverse strand, counting down.
CAAGATAATTACATGTCGCCGAAAATTCCGGCAAACGTTTTTCTGAGGTTTTTCATGGTGTCCTCGGTGTCCTCGGTAACGGAAGCCTGCTGACTCCCTTGTCTCTGGAAGGGGCGAGGGGGTGGGTCTGGCAATCTACCCGTGCTTGGGGCGCTACTTACAGTGCTGGACTGGGACGCTATTAAAATCAAAGAACGTTATTAGTTCGAAAAGTTTTGCTTAATGACGATTTAGAATATTCTCGGAACTGTAATGGATCGACCAAAGTTTCGTTATTACCGGTAAAGTCAAGGAATCCGGTTTCTAAATGTTTCATAAAGAGGACTGACAAAAGTGCCTTTTAGAAACAAGCCCGATTTTAATTCGACTCTAATTAGTCCAGTTGGAAGCGGAGATTGAAGCTAATTTTCTTTCCGGAATTTCCAAAAATATCTTTGAAGAGGAAACTTAGTAAAGTTGCTTGGAAAAAGTTCCTACTTCAAAGTTTCTTCCTATTAATATTTTAGTATACACATCCAATGTGAGACGTTGACCCCCTTAAAAAAGACAACACCTTAAGGCAATATGGTGATTAAATACTGCTAATTTTTTTGATGTGAAGCCCAAACAAAAGTTTTGTTTAGTTGACAATCCAGGTCACATTATTCGACTTTCTTAAAAGAAATTTTTTAATAATAGACCCCAAAATAAAGTGTGAGTAAACTAGGCTTTTACCTTGACTATCCCTGCGTCCAATACTGCCCAAAGAAGGATGATCTGAAGCACTAGTCGGTGGAGTTTCCGAGTGAGTTAAACTGCTAATACTACCCAAAATCCCCCGGGGACCAACTGGAGGCGGTACCGGCTCTTCACTAGGTGGAGGGGTTCGGGGACGGCAAATAGCTTGCATTCTAGATGCCACCAGGTCCGCTATCTGCCTCCTGTCCTCTTCTTGAGAATCTCCCAGAAGTGTTAAAGCGCTATCATTGACCTACCAATTTGTTTGTTAAAGTTAACTTTACTTTATTATTTATCAGCGATTTACTTCGATAATAAATTCCCTGCCGTCTTTTCCTACAACGATCTCCAAAGCGCAAATGTCCAGACCACCGAATAGGTCAGAAACCTCATCCACCCATGTTTTGTACCGTTCAGGCATGGAGATTTGTTCCAGCATGGCTGAACCTGTATTGGTTTTCCAGCAGCCTAAAACCACCAAAACAATACGTTTTGCTATATTAAAACCCCAAAAAACTCACCTGAAATAGATTTCCTCATAAAGGCTTTATAATTATTCCCAATTTTCTGCACGTGAATATCGTATTTGGAATCGATATAAGGTTCGACAGTGCAATAAGTGTTGGCTACTGCGACGACGCTGGCCATATCCTGAAAATTTAACCGTTGATTTGAATGTGACCTGCGGGAGCTAAATCTATAATCTTACCTGAAAGTCATTAATGTTGTCCACTTTCACTTTACCTAAGCCGCCGTGTGCGTGACCAATTTTCAAGACCACCGGAAATCGAGGCGATGTTATCTGGAACAGGAATAATTCCAGTTTAGGGTGTGTTTTATGGGGCGTCTCATAAAAATGTTAATAGTTTAGATAATGACACTAAGAGTTAATTGATTTCGTGATTTTCGCACTAATTGAGATTAAGTGAAATTTAGTTGAGATGTAGCTTATGGAAAATTATTTTTAATTAACCAAGTTGGAAAACTTTTACTTCGAACCATCCACTCCAATTACTAGTTTACAAGTTTTCTGAATGTACTCTTGAGGATAAAAATCTCAATCCAAATGTCTAACCAATCAGCATCAGAACAATTATTGATTAAGTGGTTTGTGAAGTTTTTGAGGGATTCGAACTAAACGGACTTCGGGCTTTTTTATTGTTGTGAAATTTAAAATTGGTCGGTTGCTAAAAACCGAAAATAATTAAAATAGCGGTTATATGGCAACGTTGGGTAACTCCAAAAATGACGGTTTTTTGATTACTTACATTTACAAACAACATACTTTAAATTAATAATCTTTCCAACAGGAAGTACAACTTTCTTCATAAAGAAGCTTTAAAAAAATGCCAATCCAATCGATTATCAGGACAGTATTCACTCGAAACACAATATAAAAAAAAATCATTTATTTAAGTAAGCATTAAACTCAGCACTAATTCAAAGAAGACAAAAATAAAACAAAAACAAATATTTATGGAAATTACTTGTTGAATGTTGAAATGTCAAATGTCAATGAACAATTGTATTAAGAATTTTTTTTTGTTTTATTAATTGGCATGATTTGCCAACGACATTGTATACATATTAACCAGATATTGTAATTACCGAGACTTCAAACTGTAATTAAACATCTAAATAACCTAATTTTCCAACCTAATAAAAATGTAAATTCATTGTTGTCCAGTGGTTTGTTGGATTAACCGTGATTTGTACACGAGCAACAATTTGTTTTGTTGACCAAAACGAGCTTACCCTCGTCCTCAAATTCATAACACTCGGTTGGTTTAGGGTGCAATTTATGATTATTCTGGAAACCGCAAACGTTATTAAACCAACCCTTGTCTCTTCGGTCCTCTTGAAATTTGATTGGTGCAAATTTTAAGTGTATGCATTTTGCATAAACTATCCTTGGACCGAAAATAATCGGAAAAACGATACAAGCTTAATGTTGAACCGACCGGACGCAATAAGGATGTCGGGTAATAAAAGTTTTCCGATAGTTTCCCGTTTATTTATTATAGGGAGTGGGTGCAGACAATTCGATATGGGTCATGTATACGGCCTTGTGTATAGTTAGACAGCTTCATACAATTCTTAGAAAATTATCAATTACATGTGGGTGGTTTATTAGCCTCAGAAGAACCGCACATTGGAAATTTTGATAAGAAACGCAGATTAAATGTGTGACATCATTTTTGATGCAGACATGATGTCACGGATGCATCACTTTTAATTAGAAAGGTTTATAAATCCGATTGGGTTTGTTTTGCTTTTAATTTGTTAAGGAGTTACAAATTGAAACGCGGGGGAGTCAGAAATCGTAATATTGCAAAAAAAACGCATTTTGTAAACAACTATTGCGTTTTAGGAGGTGGCATTATTTTGCCGATGTTAAATCTCGTAAACTGTTTAGTTGGTCTCGATTCAGTCAGTCGGTGCCGGTAATTTGTAGGTTGGAGACGACGACGAACGCGGATTTTTACGCATCGTGTGTAGCGAGTTTTATTTTTTAAATCAATGTGATTTAAGTGGTTATTTTCAATATAAATCAAAATAACTTAGTGTCTTATCAGTTTATCAAATTCAGGTAAAAATTGTGAAGCGATACATTCAAATCTAACTCAAGAATTTTAAATTTAATTTAGATTTTATCAGTATACAGTAACTGTTTATCATTACCGTGTATTATGCTGATTAGTAATGGAAGTATTAATATCCAAATTTAGTCACTTATTTGAACAGGATGTGGGATTTTACAAACTTAAACAATTTTATGTGGTTTAAAATGAAAGGTGCACAACTACGCCACTAAATTAAATTTTGCATTTTGTGAAAATGGATGGAAATCGCACCATAATCAAAGGAGATTATTATTAATAAAGAAATATTCAATGGCAAAAGTAGTTAGCAGTATTGATGCTCGTTTTGTTAGAAACTTTGGCTATTTGTGGTAATTTGACGTTTTTATTACCCAATTGGTCTTATCCTTGCCAATACCAGTATTGGTTTGGAAAGGTAGTAAGTAAATTTCTACCTTTATATACAGGGTAGTCAAGTTTTAAATGTCAAAAATTCACCAATCGATAGCCCATCAAAAAATAAGTTATGGCAGACACAGACCTCCAAAATTCAGTTTAAAAAATCACTCGTTATGTGATGTGAATGACATTCTTCAAAATTGTTTAGACAATAGGGGGATAGTCTTTTTTTTTCTACCCTCACTGGATATTATTCAAAATTGACAGAAATGTCTACTTGGGTTATTGTAATTTTTACTTTAAAATGATTCAAAAGGATTCAAATCTGGTCATCTGTGAGGTTTACGAGTTAATTTTTGACACTGAAAATAGTCAAAAAACAAGTTTTTTAGACTAGTGTAAAACTGATCATTTAATTTAAATTTTTTACTCAATTAAACACTGGTCCGAATTTTCAAACTAATTTGATTCTAAAAATTAGTGTTCAAGACTAATATCGTAGCATTTAATGCCAAAATTGTTTAATTTCATCAATAAAGAGTCTGAAACTTAACTTTTACTATAAAAAATAGTTTAAAATTCGATTTTTCAGTCTTAAAGCACAGTGAAGCGTCTAGAAGTCAATTTAATACTGACAAAGCGTAAAATGGCATGGTAAAAAGCCTATGGAAAATGTAAAATTAGTTTTTTGTCGCTGTCTGCTATGTCAAAAACTTGGCAAAGAAAACCCTAAAAAACTCGATTTTCCAAGCTGAAAGCAGTTTTAAAGCCCTAAAAATAGTCCAGAGTTCTAAGAAAATTAAAAGCAAAGTAAAAAAACTTGAAAAGTTAGTCTTCAAGTCAATTTTCATGAATCTAATGTCAATATCCTGTATTTAAGACTATTTTCAAGACTAAAATATTGAAATGTATTTTAAAATTTGGAAAACTTACGCAAATATTAAGCTTTTGATGTCACTTTTTATTGGTTCAGAGTCACTTTTTGATGAAGAAGTCAATTTTCAAGGTTGAAATGTGTGAATTTAGTAGTTTTTCATGGCTACAATTCCATTTTCACTACTAAAGTTTTTCAACTTATCTGAAAACTATAACGACTGACTACAAAGACAGTTGTTAAGCCTCTCAAGTCAATTTTCAGGGCTAAAGTCTTTTAATTTGTCTGAAAACTGTGAAAACTGGTAACAAAGACAATTTTTAAGCCTCTCAAGTAAATTTTCAACGTTTCAAAGTAAATTTACTAATTTCTAAGTGAATTTTCAAAACTAAAGTCTTTCAATTTTTCTGTAAACTATGAAAACTGGCTAAGACATTTTTTAAGCTTCTTAAGTCAATTTTCATAATTTTTAAGTTGGGTTGGGTTGGTTTTGGGTCTTTGAACGTAATAACTCAATTATCTCGTAAACGAAGTTTCAAATTAGAATTTTATAAGAGATACTTATTTTGACAATTTGAAGTAAAGTAAAAAAATCTGAAATTTTTGAAAATTATCATCTTTCTCTATTTACACCACTGGACAGTTTCGATAAATGTCACTAACATCACATAATGAGTATTAATTTCATATGTACTTGTTCTAAATTTGATTAAAATTGTTCCAGCGGTTTGACAGTTATGACAAGAAACCGATTTTTTAAACTGAACTCTTATGGACTGTATTTTCCTTGGGAAGCATTTTTCAGGAAAATGATATAATTTATGTTAAGTTATTTTTTGATGGGCTATCGAATGGTGAATTATTGACATTTAAAACTGGACCACCTTGTATATAATTATTTTATTTTTATATCTGGAACCTATTTTATTTGCAGTTCTTAAACTATGTCTTTAATTCAAGTCAGAAAACGTTGAAATTCATGAAGAACTCAATGTAATACAGAAAAAAATTGCAATGTTTCAAATAGCTTTTATTGACCTTATCACTGAAACTATTAATTTAATCATCTCGTTTGGTCAATAAAAGCATGTTATGACCTTGGTTAATAATACATATGCTGTCCTGACAGCTAGAAAAGTACTAAATTTATTGTTTTAATATACAGGGTTATTTTAAGCAGATCAATTAGCTCAGAATTTTAGAAAATTAAACTTGTTTACATGTAAAATTAGAATATAATTAAGCCATGATTAGGTAGATGCTTTTACTGGGATATTTTTCACATATACTATTGCGTTCAGAACTTTTTAGACAAATTGAATTATTCCAACTAAATTTGAATATTGTGGTTAGAGCTACTCTCAAACTTTGTGTGATTACAGGATGCAAACGAAGCGAAATTATTCACGAATAAATTTTTTAGCTGAATCAGCACTTGTTTGAGTAAACAAACGTATAACACACATAAACAGAAATGGAACAATCAGCGTGTAAAATTATAAATGGGGCAAAAGGAATTCAGGCGTTTGCTAATGCCATGACTCTAAGAATCCATTTAGATTACGCGAAATTTATGCTACAGGATGACATCACGTCATTGTGATGAATGAAATTCTTTAGGAAACATCTACGACATGTCTGGCACTTAATAGTAGTCTTAATTATTTCGAGCACTCGACACATAAACTTTGGTGAATCAGTTGAGAGTTATTTGGAATCTCCTTGGACGAAAATGTTGGTCAAAGATTGGATCGTTGAAGTTGAAGGGCAGTCATAAATTTCTCTTTCATTACCCAAGTGAAGGTTGGTGTAGTCAAACAGGTTACACGAAAATCGACAGTGTTTACCAAACGTATTCAATAATGACGCCCTGAGGTGAATCCATTATCCGATATGGGCAAGTGAAGTTAATTAGCATTACATGAAAAGTCTTATTTTGGTCGCGTTTTACTTGAAACGATTACGTCACTTTCAATCTGCGACTGATTTTTTGTGGTACATAATTTATGTAGAATTACGTGGCCATTGCTGACACAATTTGGAAAAAAATTAGAGGGTCTTGTTTGCCATGAGCAATCATGCCATTTTTAGACTAAAACAAACATGATGAGTAGTTTACGTACAAGATTCTCCTACGTGCAGTGCAGCTTAGTCAACATTGTTTATTGAAATATTGTTGATCTTTAATAAAAGTAACGTTTATAGCATCATTACAGGTCGTTCGATATTCTGAATACCGGTTAGTGTGATTTCTACCGCTTAATTTGCTCGTTTTGCCATTTTAGGATAGCGTTACATTTCACTTTTATCTCTCCCCTTTGGGTTTTTTTCTAAAATGTCAAAACTATTAGATTAACTGCGCTCCAGTGTCGTTTTAGACGCTATAACGTCGTTTCCGAACAAATTCCCCTCCCAATCTCTAGTGTAGATTTACAGGATTTACCGGCAAACACACACACATCTCAATCTTTGTCGTTTTCTTTTTGGATCGTGATGGATCTGGAACACGACCATGAAATCGATCACACATTTTGCACCAATATTAGCAGAGAGTCCAGTCTAAACTTGTTGCTTGAGTGGAATGATAAATTTGTGCTATCCATAACAAAGTAATAAATTTTGTTTGAAAGATTGAAAAGTCTTTTCCAAATTAACACAATTTAATTTTAAGCCAAGATTAAGTATGGTTCAAAGCGTGATATTTTTCACCTATATTGTTCACAGTCTAAACCAGACTTAAGTTAAGTTTGACTTAAACTATGACGGTGCAAACGGGGGTTAATAATTTTATTCGACTAAATTATCATCATGTGTCTTGTTTCTCTTTGTGTAATACATCGCTACATAATTAGGTACATCAAATCCTCTTTTGTGTGTTAAATCTGGAAATAATTGACCGGAAATATTAAAACTCTAATATATTTTGCCTAAAGTTAATGAAATTGTATCTGGAGCGTGGCTGACCGTGAAATTTCTGCCGCTTTTAACGATAACCCGTGCGTGTACAACAAATTACTTTGGTTAATTATAGAAAGTTAATTTAGAACTCAAATCAACTGATCACTGTCTATGCAAAACTCCCGAACATTGTCAAACGGGTAATAAAAAGGCACGTTCTAGCAAAAAGCCTCTTAAAGCAATTTCCTGCAATACTCTGCAGGAGCTTTTCGGAACTGTAGTGCACTGTTCCGGAAAATTCAATTACTCAATTAGTTTCCGGGATAACCCAAAGGGCTTGCCTACAGCCCTCCAGGGATCAATTTTTCCTCACTAAATTTGCGGTACGGCTCTGACTATTAAAAAAACCGTCTTTTAACAGTAAGAAGCTAATCTTATCTGGAGAGAAATAAAGTTTGTTTAACTGAATTTAGCACATGGCTTCTGAGTATTTTTTTACATCGATGAGGGCTAATAAAAATATCATATTTGATTGGGTGAACCGGTCCCAAAGTGGTTTCGCATACTTTCATTACGTATGTGTCCTAAAATAGGAACGGTTCCATGTGAATAATTTGTGTAGGTACAGAATGCAGTCACCCACTTCCGTTTATAGTTATTCTGCTTTTTGGGCGTAAAATCGTACCATTCACATTCATAGATTAGTTGTAAATTAACTGATTCATTAATCGGTAACCGCACTAACTGGATTTACAACTAGTTGGAGATTAAACATCGATTTCGGACGACATCTCCCATTTATCTCTAAACGCAATAGTTTCCTTGTCAACACCGTACTAAACTTATGAGATGCAAACTAGATACAGTATGACATACAATAGGTGCACAAACGAGTCATTTCGATACGCTAAATGCATTTTGTGGGTGTCGCCGATTGGCCTCGGAACTAGACGAAAAAATTGACCACCATTTATGGGGTTGCTAGCGAAAAACCGTAAAATCAACACATTCATATTCACATAATTTTGTGCATTACAGTTTATTGCTTTGGGTTGGCGGTTTATGGTTTTGTTTGTCAGTCCGGTAGCCAATACTGAGCACATTGTAAAAATGCATTAAACTGTGTAATATTGACTTAAAATTATAAATAGAAAGTTTTATAGCAATATTAAGTTTTGATGTGACTAGAGATAACAGAAAATTATTAAATATGATATTGGATACTTGGAACATAACACACAAATATCAGCTATAAGATACATATTTTGTAATTTTTTGCAAAAATCCAAAATTAGGGAGTTAAGACTAAAATTTAATCACCCTCTATATACTACTTTAGGGTAGACAATTAAAATTTGCAACTGTCAATATTGACAATTTTTGAACCATAAAGTTTGTATGTTTATAAGATTTAAATCATCCATTATACTGGATGTCGCAAATTTCCGTAACAAACCAAACTTTTGTAACATTTATTTCTTTTTACATAGACAAAAACCAAAAGACATTTGTTGGTACAGAGGTAAACAATTACGTCAAAATGTCATAGAAAACAAAAGATAGAGCAGATTTCAAGCAATCCAAAAATATCCCCACATGAGTTGGTTGATCACACCGTTTGGCCGCTAGAGGGCGTCAAATTTGTTTTTTTTGTACTTATTTAACCTAATTTAAGGTCCTTTGGTATAAATATGCCCTTTGCTATACATTGGAACCCTTCTTGAGCAAAATAAAAAATAGCAAAAACTGCACTTTTTGCAAAAATTACATTTTTTCAATTTTTGAATGATTGTAACTTTTTTATTTCAACTCTTATAGATTTCACGCCATTGGAAAGAGGATAAAAAATACTACAAAATGAGCCAAAACTGGTCTCTCTAGGTCTTTATGTTATCGAGATATTCACATTTAAAAAGTAATAAACCCCTAATACTGGGGGGGGGGTATTAGGTTAGGTTAGGTTAGGTTAGGTAAAGTATAACTTCTAAAACAGTCGAAAGCCTTTCAAAACAATCTAGAAGCTCCCAAAAATTTTTAGAACAGTCTAATAGATTCCAAATGATCTTCAACTAGTCTAGAAGCTTCCAAAAAATTCTAGAATCATCTAAAAATTTCCAAATGCCTCTAAAGCATTCCAGAACCTTCAATATGCTCTTTAAACTGTCCAAAAAACTGATAAAAATAAAAATTTTGAAAGTTTTCATAACAGTCTAAAATCTTCCGTATGCTTCTAAAACAGTTTAAAAGCTTCATAAAATTTCTAGAATTTGAACAAAAAAATTTTTTTTTTCAAGATTTTTTTACAAATTGTGTGAGGAAAATAATTTTGCTTTTTAAGCGCTTTTTTTCACAATTTTAGTGCTTTCTAATTCAGACTCTAGTAATGAATAAGCCAAAGTTCATTATCCAAACCCGTTAAACAAAACATACTTAGAAGCATTTTCTCTTACTATCCCCAATCAACATTTCTTTCTTGTGAAAAGTTAATTTTATATTATTTATTCCAATAACAGACTGGAATATTGATTTCCCAAATTCTCGAAATAACTTTTTATTCATCACAGTTTCAAAGGTGGGAAAAGTTAGTCGATGACCTTTTCATACGTAACACATGCATTTATTATGACTGGCCACACCAAACGCGATTGGAATAATTCCAAAAATTATTTAGATTTCGTCGGGTGATAAGCTGCATTTTAAACGATTATTTCGCCATTTTATGACGAATTTAGTAAAATTTAGCATGTTTGCAATTATACATTCCAGAGAACAAAATTTGGTTTTATTTTAGCTGGGATTTCAAATTACTCCCTCAACATTTCTGTTGTTTTCACCGTATAAATGAAGGGTATTAAAATCCGGCCCCAGAAGAAAATTTAATTATTCTGGAGCGTTGTTTTATTTGAAAGTCAAAACAAGGGTTATTTTTCATTTAAGATTAATGTGAAATTCCAAATAAATTACACCTTCGAAGAGATTTAAAGAATTGTACTTTAGAATATTTACTGGAAATAAGTGTAACTTCTAAAAAATGAACTAATTAATCCCACATGTCCTTCCTAAACCAAACTATAGCTATGTTATTCAATTTATTGTCAACTATGCCTTAAGAGCTTCCTGGTTCATTCTGTATTCATCTTTTTGGTTAATTGAGTGGACGGTCACGCAGTCCAAAATAACCCGATAGTTTATTAGGATACTTTTGGAATCGTTTAGAATAACAAAAAATTAAAAATAGCTCCTGCATTCACATGTATACTTGTGATGCCCGAGTCGGTGGTTATTTACATACAATCTTGAAATTTACGGTGGACAGGTGACTGGAATCCCTTTAGATTTTTTTCGGAAACAAAATCCCAGATTAATCGTCGTTGTTGTCGTTACGAACGTGTCTCGACTTTATCCTAGCCAGCTCATTACGGAAACATCATAGCGTCGTATATTTTACGAAAAACGTGGATAAGCATCACAGTAACATAAAAAACAAAAGCACTTTTTCGGTTGAAATTTAGATTTAAAGCCTGCTGGAAAATTTATTTAAGCCACCAAAATATCGTAAATTTCAAAATCAACAAGATCGTCAAAATCGAACAATGGGGGGAAATTCGATGACTGTGCATGACAACCCCTGGGGATGGTTGTGTGCCTTTTCCGATATTGCGTTTGGTCGTTTTTTTAGCTATGGATATTCCCTTAAGTGAAAAGTTTTCCCTCACCAAATCAATTGAGGTTCTTAGATTTAGGACAGATTTTCGTTCTAAATTGGCCATAAAATTTGTAACCCAAACCACTGTCTCTCTTCTCTTTTAACTGATATTTGTTTATTTGTACAAGAAGATGAAATGTGGAGGATATTCCCTTAAGTGAAAAGTTTTCCCTCACCAAATCAATTGAGGTTCTTAGATTTAGGACAGATTTTCGTTCTAAATTGGCCATAAAATTTATATCCCAAACCACCCTCTCTACTTATTTAACTGAGATTTGTTTATTTGTACAAGAAGATCAAATGTGGAGGATATTCCCTTAAGTGAAAAGTTTTTCCTTCAAAAAGTCTATTAAGTAACTTAGATTGAGGACAGATTCCCGTTCTAAATTATCAAAAATTGATTTATTTGTAGGAAAAGATGAAATACAAAACATGGACACTTTTTTTGGCTGTACTGTTCTGCTCAATAGACTACAGCCAATCTTGCAGCTGTAACCGTGCCCATCCCCAAGAACACTACTGCAACTCGGACTTTGGTAAGTAAGTACAAATTTACTTTATAATATACTTTGTAAACAAATAAATATTTTCTTCTTAATGACCTGCTTTCCATATAAGATTTGTACTAGCGTATATTTATTGTCGATCTGATAGAAATTAATTGATCGTTTATTTGCATTACGCCATTGTTCCGTCCGTTTGGTAATTGACAATATAAAAGCTACCGTACTGATATGTGCATAGTAAATGTATGTTGTTCCTACCTTGATTCAACCACGTTTGCATTAAATATTAAATTTAATGGAAGAGTTATGTAGGTATGATTCAATGGGATTATATCGTCCTGTTTTATTTACTGATCATTTTAGCACAATTTAATATGGTTTAGTGATTTCTCTGGGTGTCAGTTGAAAGTATGAAATTTGTAGAAAAGTTCCAGCAAATTCCAATAAAACTGCAGTAACAATCCAAAGTTTACGAGACAGCAGTGAAAGGTTTAGCAACGTGATTCTTCTTGTATAGAGAGTTTGTGGTTGAACTTACTGTAGCATAAAATTACTTAAAAAACCTTTTCTATTAAAAATTTGCCTTTACATACAAGAACATTGAATTAATCAATAATAACATCTTTAGGTTTTTTGCAACAGTGATTGGAAGACACTTTATTGTTAATAAGAAAAATAGTGCAAAATAATAAAGTATATACAATAGTGAGAATCATACAACTCGGTAAAATTGAATCTATAGAACAAATGTATTTCTGCAAAACAACTTTTAAAATACTCTTTACCTGTTTATAACAGAAAAAAAAAATACCACGACAAGTAGTATCATAATGGTAGAACTAATTGAGTGCGTGATTCTGTAATAATGTTAAAAGCAGCTCCAGGTTATGGTATTATACAAAACGCGCCAATATTATTGTTATTCGATATTTTACTGAATCTTATTATACAAGATTTATGGTGGATAATATCAAATTAACGCAATTATGTCCCCGGGTATCACACAACTGCATACTTACTGTCAGCATTGAAATTCCTGCTAAATCGAAATGTATAACAGTGTTGTTTTTTTTTTTAATTTTTTTTCTTGTTGAATGTAATCTGATCTGGTGGCGCTAATGCTTTAGCAGAAACTATACAGAACATAAATAAACTTTATCCGTATAGGCTGAGCCTATCAAAAAAGTCGATATAAAAGGGATTTAACTATAAAAGCTTCAAACAAAGCATCGGCCAGGGATTTGGAAGAAGAATATCTGGGGAAAAGTCGGATTTATAAAGACCGTGAGCTGGATTTTTACGACAAATTAAAGGAATGAAGAAGGACTTATGACAGTTGTGAAGTGTATAAATTTACTGCAAAGTAACCACTTGACGAAAATAATTTGCAAGTGTTTTGCTATTTTTTTCGCAACTATTTTTAACGAAATTAATGTTACTACCGACTGGCATTTCCACATCAAACACACAACAATTTCCAAGTACTGGACAGATTACAAAAATATCTTGTATTGCGTCAGAGAAACAGAAATAATGTTAAATTACCGTCGTCATCGTTTATTATTTACCAAATGACCCAGTAAATTTCAACATACGATAACATGTATTTATTGTTGGTGGGAAATTTATTTACTTTAACTGTTTTCAGTGATTTTGGCAAGGGTGAAGAAAATGCAGATTGTCAACGAAACTTTTTACCCCAACTACAAAATTCCCACAAAAGTTTATAAAGTACGAGTGAGGAAGGAGTTCAAAATTTCAGAAAAAGGACTGGTCGCCCTCAAATCGGGTAAAATCCATACCCCATTGGATTCATCAACTTGTGGAGTCAATCTGCAAGTAGGAAAATTATACGTACTTTCTGGTCAGATCAACAGTTTAAGAGTGAGTGACATTTTACTGTATTTTCATCAAACTAAATTTGCTTCATATCCATTGAATTGTTTATAACAGAGATCCTTTTACTCAAAGTTTCAAACAAGTTGCATTACTAATCCTGGCTAAACTGATAAATTTACCTTTCTCAAACTTTGAAAGTCAATTTTTATTGTGCAATTTTTCTCAGGCCAACATCAACCTGTGTCGCATGGCACTAGAATGGAACACTTTGACTCGACGGCAGCGAAAGGGTCTGAAAATGATGTACAAAAGAGGATGCGGATGCCAAATTCAATCGTGTTCGAGTAGTAGCAAGTGGTGCAACCACTCCAAATCAAAGGACACTTGTCACTGGTGGAGCAAATGCGAAATTGAAGAGGTAAGTTTAGGTAACACATTTTTTCCCACTTATTCTGATTGATTTTTTAGGGTATTTGCTTGAGGCAAAATCACGGATATTGCGCGTGGAACAGGAACAAGAAATTGACAGCGTGTAGGGCCGATTTAGCCCTTCAGAGCAACAGCACGACGACAGAGAAACCCAAACACAATCTTTTACGCGTTTATAGTCAAGACCGCCCTTTAACTATTGTTTAGTTTTGTACCACAAGCGTGAATGCCAAAGTGTATTTCCTGTATTTTTTTACTATTAATAATTGTAAATAAGTGGCCACTTACCATTTCGGTGTGATCAGGGTAGAAGGTTTGGTCGATGAGCGGAAAATTGTCCTTTCCTAAGCGTCTTTGCAGCTGAACCAAATGGCCAAATACCCAAGGCTTATCCTGTTGAATATCAAATAATAATTAAAATTATAGCATCGTGTGAATCATACCATACTGAATTATGATAACAGATTATACACAGAGTTTCAGTTAAATTGACTCAAAAACGATTAGAACTAGAAAGGTGTAAAATTTTCCATCGTTTGCAACAGGAAAAACTTTACGATTTCTTTACAGCCCCACCAATAAACATGATTTACGACCCATCATTTCCTATTAAAAGTGGTGATATAGTGATTTGCAGCCCTTGCTTAGCTTTTATGCGTTATAAACATTATATACAAAGAAAGTGAGTGGATAATAAGTCAATAACAACCTACATTTTAACACTTACTGTATAATCTTACCTGAAAGTTGTATATAGCATTTAAATTGTTAATGCTGGGTACTCCACCAAACTTCAATGCCAGCAGTAATTTCTTGTAATCTTCGCCAGCGTCCTTTAAATTTTGCCTGACCTGAAATTACAGAAAAAACATCTAAAAACGATAAAATACGTCTTTTCATACGCATACTAGGAGCAAAAATACATTTGAAATTCCGGATGGCTAAAGCTTGCGAAATAACAAGTTTGTGACACACGTGACAGCGTTATCTAAATAGTTCGCAGACGACTTGAAATTGTATTTTTCTTTGCCACTGTTTTAAGAAAATATGTCAGAATGAATGTTTTGTTAGTTTTAAAATGTTGCAAAGTGGGATATTTAGCCTTATATGTTCCTTATTCATTATTGAAGTCGACTAACTTGTAAATCTGGCGTACAGATAATAGTTAAGTAGTTGTTAACAGTATTGTTGATGTTTTATATATTTTATTAATTTATTTTGTGTTACTTTAATTTCTATCGATATTGTGGTTATGTAAGGTTATTGTACAAAGCTTTTCTAATATAGGTTAGCAAAAAAATATGAATTATAAGTTTGTTAATTATTATAACCTCCTTAAAATGGTTGAAAGGGGAAGGGTGTACCTGTATCCAATTAGTATTGGAGAGTGATTAATGCTTTAAAACATTATTTCGAGCATTTATTAATGTGAATGAAAGTTTTATTTGTGTTATTGAAATTCACAAAAGAACAAAAATGCTAGAAAAATTAAGTAGAATAGAAATAGGACATTCATCCTTGATAACCAATTAGTGGACACATTGACGCAGTGTAGTTTCCAGAAGTGTGAACTATAATTAGAAGATCAATAACGGTAATATCGTATAAGTAATTTTAAGTATTCAATCACGTAGAATGAAATTTGTTATTTATTAATTATTTTGTTAGAGTTACTTTTATACATTTTCTAATACGAAAACAAGCCCAATTTCGTTATAATGAAGGAAAAGCCGACTATAAAAAAGGAATGAAAGCAAAACACACGACAAAGGCAAAGAATATTATGTTCTTTATCAAATCTGGGATAAATTCCAGCTACGTTTGCAGATACTTGCTAAATCCGAACTGAATAGAGCAAGGAATTTAATTTCAAACTTTGCCTTTGAAAACGTGTGTTTGGGATTAAAGAATTACTGCCTGAAATCGCGTGATACATGCTACTAAGCCAGCAATGAATTTTTATGTAAAAAATTTACTTACCAGAAGAAAATCCGGTCTAAACGATCTTCCCACTCTAGTACCGCTTCTGTACACGGCCATGGACACATTAGCCCCATCAGAAGTGGCCGTAATAGTCAATTCGCGAAATTCGGCCTGTTCTACTTTAATTTCGTAATCTCCGATTCTTTTTCCTCTAAAATACTTGCTCCAATCAGTGTTCTGATCGTCGATTACTAGAAGGCTTAGGTGACGTCCTGAGACTACCGAAGTCACTCGAGTAGTGGCACTGTAAAAAAAAATATAAAATTGTCTTATTGGTTTTTCTTAAAGTTCAAGTAAAAACCTAGATACGGCTGCCCCTAAAATGGAAGCTCCGGCTTGTCCAGTCAAAGATTGTACTCTCTGAAGAAGACTTTCTCTTGACTTGGCTGGAGAACTAGGTGCGCTGGTCGTTTTTGACCCGGATCGAAGATTGAGCGACAAATCTCCACTGGTGTTCGATTGCGACGGAGGTGGTGGTGGGGGACCCTAAAACCAAACGCTCAACCCCTCCTCAACGAGTTATTTAAAGTTAGAGAACTCCTTACGGGAGGTTGTGACGTAACTGGAGGTGGCTTGGTGTAAGGGTCGATGGGAGCGTCGCCATCTTCGCACTCCGAGGATAAGTCCCCGGAGCTGAATCTTCGTTTCAGGTAATTAACATTGGAGGTGAAAGACTGCCGGAAGCTGCTGAACGAAATGGTGGGGCCGTTGGCGGGTTGGCCGCAGTACTTGCCGCAGTCGCTAATTTTGGCGGAGGCTTTAGTTCACCCCCCACCCTCGTTTTTTTTCTGGAGGTACCTCTAACGAGGTCAACACCCAATATAAACAGAAAACCGTTACCCAACTATATCTCAGATCAGGATTATGCTGAAAAATAATTGACTTCCATGAAATTACTCAAATTGTAAAACTCACCTTCTAAATCTATCTACATAATCATGAATAACTTATTTATTTATAAAAAAATCTACTTAAAGATTTAATTCTGCAAATATAGACAAACTGTCATTCTGGCCAATTTGATAGTTTTTTGATCAATTGTAAAAACTATTTCTACTAAAACAGAAGAAAGAGATTAACAGCTTGTGACCTATTTTACTATAATTTAGAATCAAATAGTTCTTCCCTGCTAAGTTATTCAACCTAGTTGGTTAGAAGTTAATTAGTTATGTTGCGTGGAATTTTAAATCACCTGCTTTAAATTTCATAAAGTTGAATTAGGAACGCATAATGCATTTTCTACTAAATCCAAAACGGCGATTTTACAAGAAAAAAGTTTCAGTTTTAAATGAATTATTCAACACGTTTAGTCTTCTTCAATTTTTCTTTAGAGAACTACACGAGAATAACTGCATCAATAAACTAACATTCTTTCACTCTATCCAATTTGAAAAATTAAAAATGTTCTGTCAAAGTGTTGCAACTTCAATCCGCCAAACAAAATTATTTTCTAAGAACATATATAGTAAGTAAACAAAAAGAAGTTAATTCTCAATTTGTAGAAACCACTCTAATCCGACTTAATACATGTGGAAAGTTTCTCGTATCAACTGACCCGGATTAAAACGGTTCATTTGTGCTTTTATCATCTCCATTAATTGTTTCTACCGTTACTTTTGTCTTTTTTTTAATACCATCTCGGACCAAACTAATTTAATTAAACGATTTCCGGACTTTTCCAGCTTTACACCTCATGCAAAATGTATAAGGTCTCCAGGTGGTTACTGCCAAACGTGTCTGTAAATCCCTTTGGAAATAGTGAAAATTAAATTTTTAATTAGACTTTCAATAATCCGACAGAAAAGCAGAAAAAAATGTTTTTTTTGGGGGTTTTAAATTAATTTGGTAAAGTCAAATTAGGAAAACTAATGAATTAGGTTTTAAGATTGATTGTCCTACTTGGTATTACTTCACGCGACACGTTTTGCCCTTTTTGGGATTGTACAGTCCGCGCCAGCAGTTTTCACCCCTCCAATGTGGCACAGATGCCTTCTCATACCCCCCTATTGATCCACTTCTATACGCGTTCTCATAACCTCTTTTAACTAGTTGATTCCTTTTTGATGTAAATTATCCCTCTTAGTCTGTATCTTACATAAAAAATCACATTCCCCAATCAAATTTATACATAATTATCTTATGACGTGACGTTGATAGTAAAAACATAAAAAATGTAAATTGATAACATAAAAATGTCTCACAAAAATTTGAATATTGGTTCAAACTTACCTTCTGGCCGAACTGATAAACGGTGAGCAAAAACCGGTTGATGTTCGGAAAAGTTTTAAGGTACGGGTAGGAAAAGTCGAAACCGGATTTTCCTCCACAGAAGGCCAACGTAAACTGAAGGGAAATTCTTGTTATGCGGACCGTAACAGCGCCCCGACTCGGGGAAATCGCGAATTAACTAGTCGATATTCTCATGCTTTTCTTTCTTAACCCCCAGCTGTATGGTGGTCGATTATTGGCTTTTGGACCATCATAAATTGTGCTGTTTAAGCCACGTTTGCATAGCTTTGGATTAACCTTTGGTTAACAGACATCTAGTACGTTTTTGTCCACAAAATATTGACATAAATATCATTGAAAGGTACGAAGGCGTAGAAGGGCCACAGACATTATTTTTCTTAAATTTTTACTTCAAACTCGGAAATTAACTAAATTCCGACTTCGAACTCGGAAATTAATTAATTTCCGACTTCAAACTCGGAATTTAGTTGCAATGTTGTCAAACTGACAAATTCTACTATTTTGGTTCGAAGAGTGTTTTTGCAATGTTGAAAAATTAACAAATTTTACTAATTAAGATCAAAGAGTGTTTGCAATGTTGCCAAACTGACTAATTTTACTAATTTGGGTTGAAGAGTATATGCAATGTTATAAAACTGACAAATTTTACAATTTTGGTTTGAAGAGTGTTTCCAATCTGTCCAAACTGACAAGTTCAACTAATTTCGTTGAAGTGTGTTTGCTTGCAATGTTGCCAAATTAACAAACTGTCCTAATTTAGATCGAAGACTGTTTGCAATGTTGCCTAACTGACAAAATTTGGTTCAAAAGTGTCCTTGCAATGTTATCAAACTAACAAATTCTACAATTTTGGTTCGAAGAGTGTTTGTAATGTAACCGAACTGGCAAGTCCGACTAATTTCTTTGGAGTGTGTTTGCAATGTAGCCAAAATTACCAAATTTTACTAGTTCCGAGTTTGAAGTCGGAATGTAAGTAAATTCCGAGTTTGAAGTCCGAATTCAACTAAATTCCGAGTTCAAAGTCGGAATTTAACTAAATTCCGAGTTCAAAGTCAGAATTTAACTAAATTCAGAGTTCGAAGTCGGAATTTACCTAAATTCCGAGGAATTTAGGAAAAAAAATGTTTGTGGCCCTTCTACGCCTTCGTAGAAAGGCAATATATTCTATTAAATAAAGAAAGTTAACTTACCCCTTTGTGTAATCCTTGTCGTTTGGTAACAAATCTGAAAGATCTTATAATAACCACATTTTCTCTTCTTCAACTGATGTGGGTAATAAACAAATGAATTTTAAGCAAAGTATTTAAAAAATTAATTTGGCAAAAAACTCCAGTTTATTCAGTGAATTTGGACAAGATGGTGATGGCTTTTACTTGTAAAATAAACTTTAAAACTATTGCTTTTAAGCTGTTAAAACTGCTGATATAACACATTTTAAAAGAATAAAGGAATATGATAAGCAGTACCTTGAATGTATTTGTATATTACAATGAATCCTAAAACAATAATTTCTTTTGGTAACAAATTTGTTGTAAAGCAAAAACTGTCTCAATCTAATCATCTAAACTGATACAAAAACATTGTAGTATTTTTAGCTTCTTTTGTCAGTTTTTTTGCTTGTAATATGGTACTTTATCGATAGTTCAGTGTATATCGATGTAAAGAACCCACTCATCGACCTGCCCGCCCATAACTATCACCTGGGGGACTTCAACTCTCGGTCAGACCAGCAAACTGAAACAATCGCACCGCGAGTCATGAAACGCTCGCGTTTCGTTAAGGTTCTCTGCGTTTCGAAACTTTGACATGTGATTGTAGTCATTTTCGGTGCAATTTTCCGTGTAAATATTTGATTTTGGAAACACCATGGCTCGATTATTCGCCAATTGGATACCCACGTGTTGCACTGTAGTGTTCTTATTGCTCGGATTTACTCATGTGGTAAGGATTTTGTATATGGTGGAGATAAGGATGAATAGCGGCAACAAACTCACTTTCACCTTCTGAATACATTATTATTTAACAATTATTAACATTAACATAGCGCCAGTTTGGTACCAGCATGTTGCAGATTGAACGCAGGCGTAAAATGGTTTAACTCTGGTACAGTTAAGTAAGGACTTTCATACATCGAAATGTGTCTGTTACCTGTTGCTGCAACACCTAAATAAAAACGACAAAAGGTCACATTCCATCTCTTTTTTGTTTCTCTGTACACATTAAACGATTGACCTCCCTTCAGATAATTGCTTTATGTTCTAAACTGAATTAAATGTTTTCAATTTGGTGTGGGTGGTACTTTAAGCAGGGTGCAAAATGTAATCGATTTTTTTAATGTCGATACGACGGAATGTCGGTCTAAGCGGTGAATAATATTTACATGGAATACCAAATTGGTATTCTACCAAGAACTGTATAATAATACCTTCTGACAGCCAATAGGCGTGACTAATGCTTGAAGCATTATTTATTCTGGTGGGTACATGTATGTGACGCAGTTGTCATGGTCTGTCGGTATATGTGCTACAGTCAAACACAGTATAGTGTGGCTTACATAGTTGTTTAACCTGAAACAACATACATACTATACAACCATTCAGTGTTTGTGGTTCTATTTATTTTTGTCTTAGAGAATTTTTGTGATATTTTGCTTAAACTACCTGCTTTAAGATCTCATACTCAATTTTTTGTAAATAGTAACTCAGAAATGAAATCAAACTATTTTTTTAACAACTAAAGTTCTGGCAAACTCAATTTTTAATCTTCTCAGGAAAATCAATTTGCTGTTACTGTCCTGTGAGTGTAGTTTTACCAAAAACGTGTATTAAGTAATTGTAAATTAAACTATCTTATCAGAAAACAATATGGAACATGACAAAATCTTGTCTTTGAAAAAAGCGAAAAATTAACGTGCACCATACACTTTTCATGAGAACTTATTAATCCAAATGGTTTATGAATGATACAAAAAAAATTATCAATAGAACTCGATCAGACGCAATTTGCGTTGCATGTACAACCCATGAAAAAGCGATATCTCTTCTGCCAGGACAGGTTCGTTAATAAAGCGACCAGCAAAGGTTACTTACATAAAAGTAAAAGTCCTCGGAGCAAAGAAAACGATTTAATGTCGTGTCTAAACAACCAAGTAATCATATTACGAATTTCTTTTCGTACAAAAACTTTACCACTCGGAAACTAATTTCCGGAAGTATTAAATTTAAGTAACATGTCAAACCATAACCAATCCATAAACTTTATTAAATACGCAGCTTGCGTACAATTTTGATTACAAACAGTTGTTCTTCTCATTGAGAATTCTCAACGCGAGTCGCAATATACCTACATTTGTCTCCATCAAGGCCAGTTAATTATCATATCTATTTAGCTCAGTAGGTATAACATAGAATAGGTGACGAGTTACGATATGTATTTCCTTAATGTTTAAATTAATTCTATTCCTTTATAGTCATTATGATGTTAGTATATGACTCAAAACGTCAGGACTGCAGTATTTCCATTTTAGTTATGGTACACTTCTTCTTATTCAAGCTTCTCCATTAACGGAGGTTTGCTAACATCATGGCAATCCTGACCATGGAGTTTTCCCACAATCTTCCCCTGGATGATCAAGTGGAGTATCTCATATTTTGACCCAGATAGGTGATCTTTCTTCTCTTCACTTTCTTTAACACCTCCAGCATTTACCTATGATATTCTGCGCATTCTTCTGTAGGTCTACATCGCAAATGTCTCTAACACACTTATTATTCAGTACCTACTCTAAAAATTGGATTTATGAAAGTAGTACTGAGGTTTAGCAGCTTTTAAGGGTCTAGTAGCATTTCTCTAACTGTTTCCTTATCCTAGAAAATGATGCAGTTTATTACATCTAAGTACATTATTCTTGGTTACATTGGGATACGTAGAATTACTATTTGAAGTACATTCCACTTGCACTTTTAATAATGTTAAAGGTTGCATACAAAAAAAAGAAAAGTATTTTTAATTGTTTTAAGTGCAAAACTGTGTTGAATAGTTTCTAATAGCATGGGGCAAATTATAATTACCGCTCTTATAGGAAACATACAAAACCTAACTTTCTTTACTAGGCAGATAATTCAAAACTGTGTGGCAGCAATCAACAAATTAATTATTGTTACTTTTCACAGGCTAATGGACTAATTTATCATTCACGCAATAAGTTCAGGTCATGTTTACAATAGTTCTTACATCACTAGCCTTGTTAGTCAGGTTAAACGTTGCCGGCATTGATCCGCCAAGCGAAAAGAAGAACACTTTCGTTTCTTGCCAAAGCTAAGAACCCGAATTGTGATCTGATAAACTCAAACCAAATTAGCGTATTTAAAAATCGCGTTGTTTCAGTTACAATTCTTGACACCGTGTTTTAACGTTTTGTAGTTGAAGGGTGGAGCCACATTCCGTCCAGTCCTAGTAGAATTTAATCAAGTCCATAACTATAATAAATAAACACTCGTAACTTATAAATAAAGTAACTTTTACTTGCACTTGCCTTGCCCATTTCGTGTTTAAGTGTTTTTTTTTTAAGTATGGAAACAATCCGAGCCTCGACATCAGCCTTGGTTGGTTTTGCGTTGGTCGTTGTAAATGCAATGATATTTACTTAAGAATTTTTCACTTTTATAACACTATTTTTGAAGATGACTCAGTTGTCTAAAAATTGTCAGGAATTTTTGCAAATTTTGCGTCCAGCAGTATATTAATCGTCTGTTTGGTATTCATTTATTTCATCAAACCCGTTCAGGTAGTAGCAAATTTGGAAGAAACAGACTGACGTAATTTCAATTTACTGAGTAGTATTACTCACGAAGATGATACTTGCTTCACGAACCGAGCAAAACACTGCATCATTATAGGTATGCAAATAATTAAATGTCAGCCGTGAGTAACCATTACTTACAGCAGACGGTTGAAAGTTAATAAATTGAAATAGTAGTCTTTGTTAATCAAAAATTTGAAGCTAAATCAAGAAGAAATTAAATTAGTGACCAAACTTAAAAGCTGTGACTTATACGATTACTGAACTCCGGTTAATAAATATCCAACACTGACGGTCACGATTCGATTTAATAGAAATAAAATGCGGAGGTCAACTTTGCTCGCTTTTACACCGTTAATCCGTAACGGACAATGAACACTTAAATCTCTTCTATCTCTTTAAGTCTAAAAGTACATGTGGACGCCCCTGACTGCAAGTACCCGACCATAGAATTTATGATTTGCACTGTAATAAAGCCTCTATAATAAATCACCCATCTAATAACAGCAACTTTTACGCTACTCAAATTTCATCCTCATTCTTTTATGAAACCGCCTTTAAATCAGATACGTGTGTGTATTTGAATAATGAAAAAAAAAAACCGCTAGGAAAATATGTGTTACACCTCATTGACAATGCAAGGAGGAACTTCACCGTAATATAATTCATTTTAATTCAGCTTCGTTAAACGTTTAATTCTTTTAACGGTATCAGACTGAAAATGAAGAGATTGATACTTTTCCGGTTTGTCTTGTAACTATTATTTTGCTAAAAGTTTTGTATTGTAAGGAGAATCACTTAAACCAGAGAGGAGTTTCAGAACTATTGTCCCAACCAAAAAGTTAGGCCAATGAATATTAGAACACATTCACCAAGTAGTATTGGTTTTTCTCTTAAAATTCTTCTTAGAGTCTTTACTAGTTATTTTAGGTGTCATTGAAACTAATATTAACATCATAATCAATACATTGATGACCTAATCAGTGAATTTCAAAATGGGAGACATTTCGAAATAACCAACCGAAAAGGCGGAGATGATCACGTTTACACTACCCACCGAGTGAACCAAACAACAAAACGTTTCGCAATTTTTTAATTGGTACCAACCGGCCGGGTTCCGGACCGACTGTGTCATCACAATCGTGCGACATCCTCTCTGCAACAAATTATACATCGCTATGGGAATTGGACCTTAACATTTTTAAACAAAATGCTGATAATGATACTAATGGTAATCGTGACTGACCTGCGTCTACGATTAGCGTGATAAAGTTTAATAAATTCGTCATAAACATTCTAGGTTGCTTATTTGTTTATACGATATCTCAAAGTCAGGCTCACGAACATAAATATACGTTTTAAATTAAAGGTACCCGAAGAAGTAATTGTAGCCAAACACGACACTAATTGGTTCCGTTAACGATCAGGGCGCTCTTCCGTGTACTAAACTTCCTCGTAATCGTTCCGTTTTTGAGATATTAGATCCGTTATTTTTTTGCTACTAGAGTAGGTGAATCGCTACACCGGAAAGTTAAGGCTACTCGAACATTTTTCTGCTCCGGTTAGCGATTTTATGCGTGTAATTTGAACAGAAGTACCAATTAGCCCATATTAACATTGATTGTTTCAACAGCTTTTACACGGAAAAACTTAAATATGCATAACTAGAAAAGTAAGGATTTCTGAGGTTTTACATGAAAATCCGACTGGTCACGACTGATATTTGTATGTCAAGATTATTGCATAACAATCTTGGGTAAGGTCGTATTGAAATACCAAGTCCTTTACCATGCCAGTGTAATTTCAGACTTATACTTTTTTGTTTTGTTTTATTCAAAAAACCTAGTTTATTCACCGATCCATTATAGTTTTTTTTTTTTGGTTAAATAGTTTTTAAAATACCAAGGGCATTATAAAATTCATATTGATATAAAAAAATTCATGTGGTACTGTATTTGATGTTTATCACTGTCTTAATGTAATATGTTATTTTTTCAAAGTTGTCTACTTTCAGATTTATAATCTGCTTGTTTGTAAAGGCCACAAAAAAGATTAAAACAACTAACATTTCATTAATTAACCTGCTGTAATGTATTTGTTTTTTGATTGACACAATAGAATTGGATGTTGGCCCATATTATTGAAACAACAATATGTCAGTCGGTATTTTCTTGCCGCTTAAGTGCAGGATATTCCATTAGGATGACAAACTCCGGTCAAAAAACTATTGTAACTTGGGGCGTTAGGTACTACGCATTCAAATCTATCTAGGAAGTACAAATTTAATTACCAGAAAAAACTCATTAACTTAAAACCTCAAGGATATATTCGATTGTTATATTACGTATTGTCTAATCAAAATAGTGCTTCCTTCTGATGGTGAAAGTAGCTCACCACTAGATTCCTGTCTTGTGTTGATAACTTGATCGAACTACTTGACTAGATATATAATTTTAATGCAATCGTTCATTAAAGACGGAAAAAGTGCCTGATCATAGAAAATTATAAACGAGAGAGCGTAGTGAGGAATAGAAATTTGAAAAAATTTAACTTTAGCAAAAACTTCAATTCGAAAAGCGAAAGTTACCTTGAAGTGTAGCCAATATATGCACGAAGCTTGAATCTCATCCATATTTGGTGGTACCTGGTAAGACTGTCTCCTCTTGTTTTACCGTTTTAATTTTAAACATTTCAGGAAACACCACTACCATAACCAATTAGCCATTAAACGAATTTTTCCAAATTACCATCACACGCAACCATATAAGGTGTTAAAACTAGAAGAGCTTGGGATTTATTAAATGCCGGCATGCAATATAACGATATATCGCTTATCTTTTGAACGCTATGCACAGATCTAGCGAAAACACGTGCATTACAGAATCCTCGCTGCATAAAGAACATTCCTCTTTGAGCATGTCTGATTCAAATTTCCTGATTCATCTGTATGTAGACGAAACGAATGGTAAAGTGTATAATGAAAGAATGCTGATTGCAATTAAGCTTTATAACAAAAATACACATATTATAAAGCGTTTACATATACTAGTTTGCACAATAGATAGATGATTGTGTTACAAAACGGCATCGTAAACACACCCATACTGCTTCGAGTCAATAAGCAATTTGTCTATTAGTTTTTGTAATTCTTGCAGGTGATTGTTCCTAACCTGTTGTAATATTTACTCTATGAGCTAGTATATAGATAAAATGGTTAAAGGGAGGAGCCTGCATGTTTACAACGAGCATTTAGTAACTAGTTAATAATAGTACTTAGTATGTTGTTTATTGTGGTCAAAGTTAGTGAATTTGACATAAAATGGTGAAAACCTTGCAATCCACCACACATTCCTGTTGAATATCAAGTTAATCTATTAACAAACAATTCTCCCAAAACAATCATTAATAATTCTTGCCAATTAGGTGAGGCTACCTAGTCCAAACGAGATTTATTTGGGATTCATTAATTACTCTCACTAACTAAACAAATTGTTAGCATTTAACAAACAACTGTATTAGTGTCTAATGATTTAATTTGTGTTTCAGACATGGAGCCAGTTACAAGACACGGAATTCAACCCTCAAGTTTCCGCCACCTGCAAAGCCGACCATACCATGCACATCAAAGTCAACTTTAATGGTTCATTTTATGGTACTATCCACGCCAGGGACTTTAGGACACCCACCTGTATGAGCGTGGGTGACGGTGGTAAATCGGTCACCCTCAATATCAGCCTGTTGGCACCACAAGGTTCACCAGACTATTGCGGTTTACTCGTCAACAATGTAAGTATTAATTAATTCTTTTTACTTGGTAGTTATCTATTAATGACAAAATTTTGCATTTTCTGGGATATTTCAGACTTGTATCTTTAAAAACTCTCAACCTGAGTTAAAATGTGTTATAGAATGTAAGATAAATAAAAAAAAACAATACAAAGATATAACGACTTTGCTGCAGAATGGAGACTTCCATGAATTGTCATTAACTCTTCTCATTTTTCTCGAACTTTTTTACAGATTGCATCTATGTCTAAGGAAAATAAATAGTATCAACGTTCCAGACTGACAATACATAAATCCTTAGACTCATTTATCTCCAGTTTGAAGCATATACATGTGTGGTATCGAACTCAATACACAAGCAACCCATGTAATAGGTCGTGGGTTCCATGTATATGTATAGCTATCGGTGACGTCGTTGCCCAGCGATGGACATTACCATATATTTTATAGTCTCACACGCCCAGTTATTACAATGACTTAATAATAAACGTATTGCGATTATGAATAACGACCGTGGATGGTACCTACGTTATTTCTTAGCCATGGGTCGTCGAGGATGAAACGGCACGACCATGGGGTACCTAACCATTTGCGACCGATAGAACGGAACGGCCACTGTTGCAACAATTGTCGAATAACAATTGTTAATTGTTCGGCATCGAACAACAGATGGTGCCAGTTGCCTTGATTTGATGAATAAGTCAAACAGGTTAATTGGCGGGTTACAGTTAAGTCTCACTATTCAAATAAAAATTTGATATAAAACTCGACTGATTGAGCAATTGAGAAACTTTCCTCACTCAAGCCTTGGCACCAATTAACCATCTTTTTGGCTGACAATTTGTGACAACCTTGATTTACCAAAAAGTGACATTGTTTCAATGGACTTCCGCTAAATTTTAATAAAAACTATCCGATTAATACATAAACAATTTGGCTGAAGGCGGATCTAATTTACTCTAGGAAATATTGTTTAGTGTAGGTATGACAAAAACACCACAAGTTTGCCCACATCTGGTAAATGGTCGATAAATTCGTCGAAGCCGTCATGAGTGAATATTAACGATTAATTAACTTTTATGTAATCAAAATGTTTCGAGTATGGTAATCACACAAGTTACGCGACAAGTTTGAATGAAGAAATTCGAGTGTATACGTGTACAAATACGGGTCTTTATTTTGAGTTCTCTCAATTTTATTGGTTGCTTTATAGTGGATTTAAAAAAATATTCTTCACTAATTAGGTGCTTAGCAATATTTACACAGAAACAGCTACAAATTGAGTGAGAAGTTTATCAAAAATTGTATTATGCTGGTCTTTTACAAAGAATGTTAGGGTTCTTATAAGATTTTTTTTTAAATTTTTATAATTAAGTGAATGAATGGTTTTGACCTCGATCATGACCACACTAGACTGCATAAAACAATTAAGATTTCAACGATAATAGTTTTCGTTTTACGATTCCACCCCTGGTTTAATGACTCTCAGCCTTGACTCTCTCAACAGGTTTTCTGATTTTCTTTTTCTTTCTGCCGACGTAGAAGTGTCTTAACAACTTAGAATAAAGCCCTTTTATTAATACAAAAAAAATACTTTTAAAACTGTTCTCGACAGCCGGCGTACTGGAACTATAAATTACTTTAGCTGCTACAGAGAAAGTCTCTTGCGTTACTGCAACGGTCCGAATGTAATAAATGCCTCGGGTATTTTGAAAACTTATTGTTTTGAGGTTGGTGCGTGTTTTCGGATAAGTCGACTGGGTTCGGTTTTCTTAATATGGAGGCGAGAACCAAATCGGTTACGAGCCTGAGAATCTGTGTTGCGTAAATTGCACGCAAATACATGTTTTTACACCAAATGTTCTTATTTGAGTGCAACTGTCTAATTATTTAAGTTTTGTGCTTAGAGGAAACTTGTAATAATACTTCTATTTAATAATAATACACTAACAAACACGTAAATACAAATTAAGCAGCTTATAATAAGAAAACTGGTCCTACATTAAAACTACAGTTTAGATGCGTACTGAGCTTAACGTCTTTTAAGTTGGAGGTCGAGGGAATAAAAACAAACTGCTTTTATGTACCTAAGCCTTATTTTGTGATAAAATCTTTATAAACCTCTTTGTGCTACGAATCCTGCGCAAAATTACGGATGCATGAAAAGTCCGTTAAGCCGCTTATTTCGCTCTCAAAAACCATGGTGTTTCAGAGAACTCAAGAGAAATCAGTTCCTATAGCAGTCAGGATCCACCGCACCCTAGAATTGGCCAATGACAAGTTCTACGTGATTACGTGCGGAAAAGCCACTTTCCGCAACCAATCCTCGCCAGTTTCCTTGCAACTGATCGAAGGAGGTCGTAAAATCAGTAGGGCTGTTTACAGCAATCCTTATACTTTAAGGTGAACCTGACATGAGTGATTAATTACTGAAAATACTTAGTATAACGTTATTTCAGGATAGAAGTCACGAAACCCGACAATTCCTTTGGGTTCAGGGTGAAAAACTGTTTTGCCTTCAATCGGGATAACGCGAGCGTTATTTTGACCGATGACAGAGGATGTCCTGCTAAGGGCGAGGCAATTGGCCCTTTTACCTATGATGAGGCTAAAGGTGTGGCTGAAGCCACAATCCGGTCTATGTTTAAGTTTCCAGAAAGTTCAGAAGTTCACTTCCAGGTTAATCCGACAAAGTTAAATAACAAGGTTTTTTACTAAATCTAAATTGTTGGTTTTAGTGTGATGTGGCATTGTGCAAGGGCGCCTGCTTGCAACCATCCTGTTCCGGTGACGTATCAAATTCGTTATCGTTAAACAACGACGAAGGAATTTTGATGGCAGCCAATACCGTTTTCGTTGTAGATCCCAGTAAGAATTCATACATTGTATACTTCATAGAATAAATTCTACTTTTTCCGCTTTAGGCCAAGCACCTTTAGTGCAGGAATTGTGCGACGATACTGGGGGCGTTCACCCCAGTTGGCTTTTGTGGTTGTGCGTAGCTTTTGGTGTTCTTTTCCTCATCATGCTGATCATCAATATTTTCCTGTGCTCGGCCATGACCTGCGCCTGCGCCCGAACCGAAATAATCGAAAAAGAACCGAGTATCATTGAAGATTATGATCCGTACCGAAGTTGGCATGGTAGCCAGTACGGTTCTAGGTAAGATCAGATCAATATCACAATAGTATTTTAATTACAACAACAAGCAACAAATTCATTTCAAAATCAAGAGATACCCAAAAAACATTTGTTAAAGTGATTGAAAATAATGATTCTGCACTATTTACTCGTTAGCTAAAATGTTGAGGATTCCCATAGAAGGTCACGTATCAACTGTTGAAATAATGTTTTGGAGCTGAGAGCTAGTCTTATTTCGAATATTGCAAGAAAACTGTTCTAAACTGGGATTTTAACAAATTATGAACCATTTTTGACAGTTTTCACGTAATGGTCACGTGACAACTGTCAAATAACTCTCTTGTATCTGAAAAATTGTTAATTGGTTACTATCCGTTATTTTGACAGAAAATGGATCAAGTTTCGCAGTTTTGACGTTAACGACAGTTGTCTCGTGACACTCTAACACGGTTTACTAAAACAATCACGTGAAAACTGTCAAAACAATTGTCATAGAGCTGAAACACCATCAGTTTTGCTTAGAATATTGCAAGAAAATTCTTTAAAACTGCGATTTGTACAGATTCTCGGCAAATATTGACAGTTCTGGCGAAAATTGTCAAGTGATACTAGACCTGTACGTGTTAAAACAGTCACGTGGCAACTGTCATAACAACTTTTTTTGGAGCTGAAAAACCAGTCATATTTTGACTATTCCAAGAAAACTGTTCTAAACTGCGATTTTAACAAATTATCTTATGGAAACCTTTTTGGCAGTTTTAATGTTAGTGACAGCTGTCACGTGACACTACAACTGTATTTGCAATGACGGTCACGTAAAAATAACTCTCTTGGATAAGAAAAATCACACATATTCGAAAAAAATTGTAATAAAGCTGAAAAACAAGTTTTACTTAGAATATCTCAAGAACCTTCTATTTGGACAGATTTTCTACAAATATTGACAGTTTTGACGTTAATGACAGTTGTCACGTGGCACTAGACCCGTACTTGCTTAAAAGGTCACGTGACAACTGTCAAAACAATTGTCATAGAGCTGAAACGCCAGTTTTGCTTAGAATATTGCAAGAAAATTCTTTAGAACTGCGATTTGTACAGATTCTCGGCAAATATTGACAGTTCTGGCGAAAATTGTCACGTGATACTAGACCCGTACGTGTTAAAACAATCACGGGGCAACTGTCATAACAACTTTTTTTGGAGCTGAAAAACCAGTCATATTTCGACTATTCCAAGAAAACTGTTCTAAACTGCGATTTTAACAAATTATGAAAACATTTTGGCAGTTTTAATGTTAGTGACAGCTGTCACGTGACACTAAAACTGTATTTGCATTGACGGTCACGTAAAAATAACTCTCTTGGATAAGAAAAATCACATATATTGCATACAAATTGTGATAGAGCTGAAAAACAAGTTTTACTTATAATATTGCAAGAAACTGCTATTTGGACAGATTCTCGGCAAGTATTGACAGTTTTGACATTAACGACAATTGTCACGTGACGTGAAAAGGTCACGTGACAACTGTCGAAATAACTGTGGGCTGAAATACCAATTTTACTTAAAATATTGCATGAAAACTGTTCTAAACTGTAATTTTGGCAAGTTTTTGGGCAAAGATTGACAGTTTGATAGTAGGTGACAGTAAAACTTTTCCCTAAAGCGGTTAGGTGATAAAATAAAAAATATTTTATGATATATGGTTAATACTAATCCACTGTAACACTTGTAATATGCTGGGTATCCTGAATCAGTATTATTTACTTTTCAGGGCCAGTCTGAGGATGACTCCCTAGAGTCGAAACCGGTAGGCATCCAACAAAAATAACCTACGTATTTTGGTTTCGATTTAACATATAATTTCCTTCACTTTTTTCCCACATCACTTTTTATATTGCTTTTATAACAATTCTTCACTCATTATTTTTGTTTTATGCCTAACGAAATATTATTTTTTGATTTAGTTTAAATATTTTTTAAAATAAATACTGTTTTTAATAGTTATATCTCTTTTCTATGGAAGAAGCTTTAACAGCACTACACTTATTAAAGCTGCCCACTCTTTGACCTAACCTACCGCATTTTTGTAATAACCCAGTAGACCTAATTTTATAAAGGTCCCAACACAAAACACTTAAAACGTATGGGTAAACTAATTCTACACAATGCAAACCCAATGGTCACTAAACCATTATTATAGCGGTCTAGTCGAGCAATTCATAGCAATCACGCCCATATTTATATATTTAATAAACCTAATTTTATAAGTGAAAGTAACGTGAATGTTATTTGATTCTAGATACTCCCTGAACGGAGCCCCACAGCACCCAAAAGGGTACACGTCAGGGGGTTCAACACTCAATTCAGCCAGGTCAGTGTCGTCGCATAGCGATCATTACGCCATCGTTCATTCCAGGCCTGGAAGTCGGGGCTATACTAACACGAAAAACCGAGGGCCCCCTTCTCACATAGGGAGTCACTATAGCGGGAAATAATAACAGTTAGATTAAGTTTTTCTGTGAAAGTTAAAAACAATCCGTCCAGAGAAAAGGATTTACTTTGTCCAGGATGTTTTAAGTTTATCCAGCAAAAGTTGTTGGCTGGCAGACTAAATTAATATCAGACAAATGTAACTATAGAACAAATTGACAACATCAGTCTTGGATAAGGTAAAAATGTAACGTTGTTTAGTTTATTAATTTATAGGGCTACTTTATTATTTTACCAGTATGTAATAACGGCGGATTAACTGTAAATTATATTTGTACATAATAATATGTCAAAATTGCTTTACACCTCTATGTACTTAACTGGTCTAGTCTCTATTTTAATTCGTAAACTTGAAATCAAAAAGTATAACTAAAAATGCATATGAAACAACTTTTTGTTAACTTTACATGTGGCATATATAACTTGTAAGTACTTTTAGGATTCTATTTTGTTACCTTTAAATAAGTGATTATTTTTTTAATTGTTATTTATAATTATTATGTTTTATCCACTTAATGAAAGCTGTAAGTTTTTCTAAATCATTTTTACTGATTAGTGACCACAGTGCAGTTGCTATAGTTTGTATAAAAAGTCTGATCATTATTGTATTCAAATTGTAAATGTATATAGTAATAAATCACGTCATTAACTATAATACACATTTATTTGCAAGCAATAAAATAATTGAAAAAAAAGATAATGAAAGTCTTCAACAACAATCATTTGGACTTTTATTTACATCTTACCTATTACAAAGATTGTTATACAAAGAACCAGGAATTTTGCTGAAGCCGCGCCCAATACCAAAAAAAAAGCACACCAACAAATACCATCGACCTTAACAACTGGTTTTAATCTTTGTCTGGCTTTAAAATCTGGTTATCTTCAAAAAGTGTTATTCTAACGTTTCCAAGGAATTGCTAACGTCCTCATAGCAGGAGCATTCTTTTCTAGGACAGTCTCGGCTAGGGTACACCAAACACTTGTCCATACAGTAAACGTCAGCACCAGTTTCGCCTTTGTAGTCTCCGACAGCTTCACAAGTTGATCTATAAAATATAGACTGTGTAAAAATAGTAAATACGCATCGTATATTCCAGTCAGAATGTTGAAACAGCTTCTCCAAGAAACAAAATGTAAAAACTTACGGGCATTCGCAAATATCTGATGGACAATTAGGTGGATATCGAAGACAGTTTGTCATACACCACTCATCTACAGCTGGTATCATTCTGTATCCTTTACTACCAACGCAAACTTGATCTCTTACTACAAGTGGGAACACGTTGTAGGGTTCCGAATATCTGTAGTCCTGGTAGTACAACAAGTAGGGATTGTCCACACCACCCACAAACAATGGTGGAATTGCTCCTATTTTTTGAGACAAAAAACTAGTAAAATTTTTTCTGGAAAGTCTGGTAAAACTGACCACCTGCATTGCTAGTAATAGCAATATCCGCACAGTTGATAAAAGTTTCAGATTTTCCGCATCCCACTGCATGGGTACCATTTTTGCACACTCCCCATTGGTTTCCTGTATAGTAGATCCATCTCAACACGCATTGGGTGCATGTGAGGTAAGCTGGTAGCTGCACTTGGTACCTTGAGAAACCAAAGCTTAGACCACACACACTTTAACACTGAAACACTACCTGAACACAGCTTTCTTCACGCCATCTTCAGGAATAATAAAGGCAACCTGTTTGGTACCAGCTAGGTGCAACGGATACCGATCAAAGCACTCTACAGACGCTTCCTGCTTGTGGTTGTTGTTGGGGCAGATGAAAATTTCGAACCTTCCGTAATGGTTCGCTGTCAGTTCAACTTCGATATCAATCGTTTGGCCTACACTGTAACTCAATCAAGTTATGCCACAGAAGTCATCAAAATTGTATGGGAATACCTGTAGTGTCTGGTTATGATACCTTTAGCAAACAGACCGCCAGCCTCATGAGGACGAGGTTCTTCAGCGTGGTGCGGGTCACCACAAAGTCCACATTTGCCGTCATTTTGTTCCCACTGCACTGAACCGTAATAATTAAATAATAGACAAATTGGTTGATTATTATAAACAAACCTGTAAAACCGCCACAGTACAACTCGTTATCGTTGTAGTTGACCGGATTAGGAAATCCGAACCTCCACATGGAATTCCGTGCTGGAGGATCCATGAGCCGACCATGACCTTTTGTTAATCCCACCACTCCCATGATTAGTGCTAGAATATGCAGTATATGTCGTTCACGTGTCATTTCGTAAGAGCATGAAAAATGTCAGCAGATGGCCTAAAAATAATTTATAAAAATGCCAATAATAAACACAAATGATTTTTCTAAGAATACCACCAACAATGGGGTATTGACCTGCTTAAATATTTCTTCAGTCATCAAGATTTGCATCTTAAAAAAGCTCGTCGAACTCAAATTATGACCAAGAATCTGGTTAAGTAGGTGGTAACTGGATATTATTTTATCAGACTAAATTTAACGAGTCACCCTGTCATACCCGCAATGACTTTAATTACAAATTTGCATACGTTATGTTACGTACACCATCATCAGCTACGTCACGTGTAATTAGCAAGTTTAAAATATTCAAGTTGGTAGTTTGTCCCAATTAACTCTTTGAAACGTGTTTGTTATTTTTATTGGATTTTTATTACTCTGATAATTTAACACATATTTCTTAAACTTTTGTGTAATTTGGGAAATAATTATAAAAAAAAAACAGTCCCATGTAAAGTAATGCAGTACAAAGTATGACATTTGTTGCATATGTATAAGTTCCTAGAGACGTTGATTTGTTTATAATTAATTTAATTTGTAAATTAGTGACATTTAGTACTTTATATCATTCTTCAAGTCAACGACCTAGTGTAACAATGATTGAAAAACCATTATTATTGAAATTTAATTCGGTTGTAATTGATTTTTAAGCTATGCCAACGTTCAGTAAACATTTTGGGCGTTCACTCTCGAATACAATCTTTACTAAATTAATTTATAATTTAAATTATTCATTATTCAATTTCTGAAAAAAACCGCAGAGGTTCCCTTATGTAAAAAATGACTCAACTGGCTTATTTTGCATACAAGAGAGTGTTTTGAATGAAAGTATTAACGAGTCAGACAGGTAACAATGGAAAGAGATTAAGTACCCAGAAGAAAATTTGTTGTTTTGTTGTTACTGGGCCCTGTTCTACGAAGCCACCATTGTTATGTAAAAGTGCCTAATCAAGCGCAAAAAACTGCCACATTCCGAAAAACTGGTTGACATTTCTGATGTACTGGTTTTATCATGAAATCCGGTCAGTTTTTTTTTTAATAACCATAACTTTCGATATAAAGTAGTTCAGTTGAAACATCGTTAATTAATCCCATTAAAACTAGAAAAGTTGTTGCCCTTTCTGTTTTCAAGTCACATCAAAATAAGTTAAGACAATAAATCAAACCACAATTCGCAAAAGAAAACGAAAAGATGACAAATAAGCATATAAAAACTAGAATGGCAGTTAACTGTTAAAAATTAACACTTCTCATTCTTAGCCTAAAAAAACCAGAAGCAATTTACATGTAACCTAACTGTAGTTCAATACCTACATATACCAAAAATCAAATCAAATTAAGATGACATCACAACCGGAAAAGTGAGCAAGGTTGCCAAAGTGCGCAAAAACGTAAACATTTTTCAAATAAAATCCCAAGCCTCTTGAAAACTCCATAAACCTCTCGAAAATGTTTTGAACCTTTTTTAAAAGTGTCCTTATTTTGGACAGAAGACAACTCAATTTTCCTGCAAGTAATATTATTTTATTGACGTTTATGTTGACACAATTTTTTTAACTTTGTGACGTCATAACAATTTTGTTTGAGTTTCGATATACTTTCAATTAACTTTAATTATTAAAAGGGAAGTAATAAAGAAATACATAACCATTCAAAATGTAAGATATAGAGTTTTTTTTTTGGGTTTTTTTTGACATAATTAATATATTTTTTTTAAGTTTCTGTTAGAACAAAGTTGAAATCAAAATTCTTTTAGAACTTAAGTTTAAATTATTGATAATTTTAATAGAAAATGAACAAAACTTAATTTTAATAACCATTTACTGATCAATTTCTATACTTCCTGCGCTGCCCTTACTCAAGTTCAATGACTTTGTAATAATATATAAATACTTTAAAAAAAAAACAATTTCCTGGTTAAATAAAATGTAAAAAAACAGGACTTACCTACAAAAATGTTTGAAATTTGTCTGAGCGACACTTTCGAAATTTTGGCGGTCAATGTCAAAAAGCGGCAACACCAAAAACAATTGAACGTCGCAATGCGGTCAGCAAAAGTCGTTGATAACAACTGAAGAACGTCGGCAGCGTAATGTCTAGGTCGTGAAGAAGGCCGTGAATTTTAACGAGGAACCAATCAGCCGAAATGGTGACTCGTCAGTCAACTCGAACCCGATGAGGTACCAGTAGGCACGTATGGAAAAT
The DNA here is from genome assembly GCF_016097725.1 of Ips typographus. NCBI lineage: Eukaryota > Metazoa > Arthropoda > Insecta > Coleoptera > Curculionidae > Ips > Ips typographus. The sequence continues at coordinate 11,628,768 of NC_138425.1, read as the reverse complement.
CAAATTGTCCGTATACAAAGGTATGGTAAAACTAAAACTGACCATAGGAATACCGTGTAACTGACAGAGAAACATAGATAATCGCATGTGCGAGACAAGACAGAAAACTTTATAATTATCTAGTAGGCGAAAACTTTGAGGCAATGTTGCCAGAAGCTTATCTGAATTCATTTAGTGGATTAGTTTCACAATTATTATTGGTCTTTTAGCACTAAGTTTTTAAACAAATGTACACAGAAAACTAACTAAACATAGGGTCCTTATCGCAAATACATTATCAAAATGAATTAGATTAGGAATGTTATAGATAGTTACAAAATTAATTTTGAAAATAATCTAGTCGACAAATTCAGAGACGCTTGACATCTTCGCAAAAGGCGTATTTTGGCAGAAGTTAACCTGAGTTTAAAATTGTAGTAACATCTTACCTCCTATTTTGTCAGAATGAGTTAAAGCACCGCCTACTATACTAGAAAGCCTAGAAGGTGCCTGTCAAAAATTCCAATATGGCGGGAATAGTGGTGACAGTTTGTATTGTGGAAATTGAGTTTTTTTAGGATTAGATGAATTTTTACGGTTTAAAAAGTTATTTTTGTTTACTGCTGTTCACAAGTTTTTCAAGCCACATTGTAACAGCCATTCAGGAAAAAGCCCAACCGTGTCAGATTTTTACTTTTCAAAAAACCGGATCTAACTCAACAGTGGTTGAACCCTTTGAAGTGTGATGATTTTACTCCAACACTATACACTCAATGGTTGGTACAAGTGCTTTCTAGTACAGTAGACGTATTAGGTACTTGTTACATGCGCAGGTATGTGAGTTTTATTTTAAAGCATCCTTCATTGTGAGAGCAACAAAAATATTTTTGAATGAATGTTCTTGGTAATAACATAAGAACCATTTACCAGTTTTGCTTACCTAGTTTCAAGGATTTACAGATTTTCTTACATTGAACAGTGTTTAAACTAGTTTGCTGTGTGTTGTACTTTCCAGGACAAATGTTCTAACCAATTTGTTTAGGCTGTACTTTGTATAAAAAGCTCTATCTATACATGTCTGGATCAGGAATGAACCTTTTTTTGATTTTTCAGTCACTCAACTATACAAAATAATAAAGAAAAAACATATTTCTTACTGCATCTGCATACGTTTGTGTATTAAACGAAAACCGCTAACGCCGCCATTAAAAGTGACATTTTAGGCTTTCTAGTATAGAGGGCAGTGGTTAAAGTGATGACGCCCAAATATGTCTAAAAGTTTCGCCTACTGATTTTTTTTAGATTTTTGTCTTTGTTTTGTTCATGCAATTATCAATGTTTCTCTGTCAGTTACACGGTTTTCCTATGGTCAGTATTAGTTTTACCACACATAGGAATAACTTGTTAAAAACTGACTTGGCAAAATATTACTAATAAAAATAACACATTACCATAAATCGAAAAGAAATTACATATTTGTTTGGTTAGAAATATGATATTCATTGGCTAAAATTGGAATGGGTTAGCCACCTATCTAGGCAATGTCACATCTCTATGGATTGTGAACAATCATCAAACGTCGAACGCCGCGCAAACGACCTGTAGATGTCGTTATATCCCATAATGTGCACCACTGCCAGATGCTTGTACAGTTTTTGAAAACTCTGACTATTCTTACTTTAAAAGCCTCAGTTTACATTTTCATTAACCTTTACCTACTTTTACTAACAAACCATTTTAAATCATTAATAGTCACAATTAAGTAGTTTTTTGTTTTAGTTTTAATTTTATAAAACTCTAGCGTTTTCTGCGTAATATAATATGGATTTTTGGTACAAATAGGTAAATGTGGCAACGTGGGTTGTTGACATGCGCCCAAATAGATGACGTTTAACGGCGCATTTTCATTGAAAAAATATTCATTTTCTACTTGTCGTTTGGGTAAGTAGAAAACGTGCTCCGAAAATCTGGCTCCTTTCAAACTATTTTATCTCCAATTTTCAGGCGACCAATCGAAACTGGAGACTTAAGAGATTCCCGTTTTCCCAGGACGGATTTTCTGTTTTTACAGTCAGTGCAGTAAGTGTAAAATTATGTTGTTTTTGGTTGCGACTCAGGGGGATCGGTAGGTGACACGTCGACTCCTATTTCCACTCTTTAAAGGCCTAATATTAGTCCTTAAGTAGTTTATTAATCGAATTTATCTTCTTAATTCTTAATTTATAAAAGTTAAAATGCACCAATTTTTGGACCCTGATCCCCCTGAGTTTATGGATATTATGGGTAATGGGCTTCCATATGTGTAGTGGAAGGAAAGGTTTTGGGGTAAATTTGTAGCCAGGATTAGCTGAATATGTCACATACTTCAATAAAAATTAAGTTATTTTGGTCCTACATTGTGACATTACCCTCTGGCCTTTACTGTAGTGCTATTGTACTCATTGTGAAAAGATGTCAGGAAAACAGGTTTTGAGGGCATAGAAATACTCTAATTTGTGCCTGAAATGTATTGTAGAAGTTATTTTTGTGAACCCATTTACTTTCTAGACTGTATAATGATTCTACTAGGTTTGTTTTACATTAAAATAGAAGGGCATACAATTCAAGATGTTGTTGGTTAACAGTTCAACTGCATGGTCTCAAAAGTTCAAGTAATCAGTTCCATTAAGTAATTTAGTTTTGCCACTAGATTTACCATTAAAGCAAAACAATTGGAAGGTTAATAAGGGTTTAATTAAACTTAACAAGTCATTTGACAAGTTGCTGAATACTTTCTAGAAATATGCTTGCTTATAAATTTGTTTCAGTTACTAAGACATTATTTGCAAACAAATAAGTTTTAGCTCCAACTTTCTGGTTTTGTTATGAAAATATGAAGACCTAAGTGAATAGGTAATTCTTCTAAAGTTACCACAAATTTGGTTTTATGAAAAAGATAGCAATTCCAGGAGAAAACACCTTTGCCCTAAAATTTGATGGTTATATAAACAAGGGCCGCATTCGTTTTCAAGCTCCATGGAGCGAGCAGCGCGTTTTTGACGTCACGATGACGTAACTTAGCAAAAGCATAATTTAACCAACTGTCAAATTACGTCATTGTGACGTCAAAAACGCTCTGCTCGCTCCATTGAACTTGAAAACTTGATTGAATTAAAAACAGCTGTCAGTAATTTCCAAGTGTTTTTATTTAAATTACTGATTTTAGTCAAAAATTTATTCAGATTGTTATCATGAAATTCAGCTGGTTTTTTATCAAAGTTGTTATAAAAAGTCAAAAAATTGTTCCCATATGTTTTGTGATTATAGCCATCAAATTACCAAAAAACTCTAATTAAAATTACAGGTGTGTAACCCCTAATTTTTAATTTATAATACATTGTAATACTTTAACCTCAAAAACATTGCCTCCTTGTTTTCCTATTTTATTTTGTTGCCATTTAGATGTGGTTTAATGAAATTCAATATGCCCAGGATATCAGTAATGCCAGATATAAGTTGTTAGTACATGTGCTTATCACTTATCAGTACAGTTAACTCCACATTGTTTCAACAGGCAACCCATAACAAATAATAAATAAAACATTATCCTGCGACTTTTGGTTTTAAGCAAATAAGGGTCAAGAATATTATTTGTGTTTGTCATATTCTTTGTATAACAGTTACAGTTTGCTGTTGAGCATAATTTAAATTATGAATTGAGTTATTGAGTATCTACCTGCATTAGTTCTTTTAAGATAACAATCTAGCAAAGAAAAAATGTGAAAATTTTAGTGCTGCTGTAACGACTTGGCGCGAAACAGGACAATCCGAAAATGCAGCAACCAGTGATGGAAGAGGGCGTAGCCCAAGAGCAGCCGAACCCTAAAAGTTACGACGACTTATTCCCGGCCCTACCCGAATCATCCCAGCCCCCTCAAACCGCCGCTCCCCAATGGGGCTCCAACATTAACAACAAGATGCGTGTTGGCACATCTGTCATTACTCAAGTATTCAGGTAAGAAACCAAGCATTTTTAATAAATTTATTGTGACTAGTTGCTGTTTTTTTTTATTTGGTAGTTTGTAAAACTTTGAAAAGTGACTTCTCTTCTGGTTTGTGTTTTAAATAATATTTACAGAGCAAATCAACCATTGTAACTGTAAAAATAGTATTACTGTTTTTTTCAGTTATCTACCTAAAACATTAATTATAAATATTTAGTATGTATGTTTCAACTTTCTGCCCTAGTGTTTTGTTAATAATAAGTATTTTAACATGCTCCTTATGAAAATTTAACCGCTCCGGCTACTTTCCTAGAGGAAATTCCTAATTTTACGCTTTGCAGCACCCTTATGATTCACCAGACTAGGTTTATTGACTTCTGTCGGCCATGTTTCCTTTACCAATCAATCACTTGTATTCATTGTATAAAACAAAATTTGGGGTAAATTTGTTTTATCAAAAATAGTTCACAATTCTTTTGTTGGAGCATTAAATATTTTTAATCCGTTGATGAAGATGTCATGTCTTCATTCGAACACAAATTTATAATAAATTTTTAAAAGGGTTCCATACGAAGAACGAAAATTAGACGGAGGATCCAAATTTGGCGAAGGCGAATCAGTACAAACATGCGGAGCCATAATGAAAGAAACAGGGGCTCATATTGAGATCTCTCATGGCAAGGACCAATCCTTAACATTTTTGGTGACTGGCAAGCAGAATGAAGTACTTAAAGCCAGAGCAAAAATTTTGAGTCACTTCCAAACCCAAGTAAGTATCTATCTACTTACATTTATCTTGGCTTTTGGCATCAATGATTTAAGTGAGTTGTTAAACTGTTCAAGACAACTTGCAAATATTTGATGCAAAATCAATGCAAGCTAGAGTGAAGTTATGCACAGTAAATTGCTTCAACTTCTCATTCACTTGCTACAATTTTTGTATCTAATCCCACTCAGTTTAGGTTACTTATTTATGATTTGTTTAGGCACACAAATCTATTCAAATCCCGAAAGAACACCACAAATGGATTCTAGGCAAAAAAGGTGAACGTCTCAAGGAGCTGGAAAAGCATACCGCTACCAAGATTTCGGTGCCCAATATGAACGACGAATCAGACTTGATCACAATTACGGGCCCTAAAGAAGGAATCGAAAAAGCCGAACACGAGATTCGTGTAACATCCGATCAACAGTCGAAAAAAGCCCAAGAACGATTGAACATTCCGAAGATCTACCATCCGTTCATCGTAGGGCCTTTCAATGAGAACTTAAACCAGATGATTCAAGAAACTGGCGCAAGGATCAACGTGCCTCCACCGTCCGTAATGAAAGACGAAATCTTTATCGCGGGCGAAAAAGAAGGCGTCGCTGCTGCCAAAGCTAAAATCGAAGCCATCTACAAGTCGATGGAGAAAAAATGCACTACTGTGTCTGTTGAAGTGCCAAAGTCTCAACATAAATACGTCATTGGACCTAAAGGTAGATATTCTAAAACTGTCCAATTACCAAGTAGGTTTAATCCACTTTCTTAGGGTCAACAATTGCTGAAATCCTTCAGAAAACTGGCGTAAGCGTCGAGATGCCGCCAAGCGACGCTACCGTAGGAACTATAACGTTGCGCGGGCCGCATGATAAGTTGGGAATAGCCCTGAATGTGGTTTATGATAAAGCGAATTCTGTACGTTCGAGCGACGTCGTTGCTCCATATTGGCTGCACAGATACATCATCGGTAAGAAGGGTCAGAAAATCAAGGAGATTACGCAGAATTTGCCTAAAGTGCACGTGGAATTCACCGAAAAAGAAGATAAGATAAGAATTGAAGGTCCTCCAGATGAGGTAAGCACTTGTCTCTTAGAAGATTTTCATTATACTAAAATTCTTTGTATTATTTCAGATGGAAAAGGCTCAAGAACAAATACAAGCCATAGCACAAGACCTGATGCAAAATATGTGTTTTGTTGAAATGCAAGTAGACAACAAACTGTTCAAACATATCATCGGCAAATCTGGAGCCAACGTGAACAAACTGAAGGATGATTTCAATGTTGTGATCAACATCGACGAGTCTGGCCTAATTCGAATTGAAGGTAGCCGAGAGGACGTTTCTAAAACTAAAGAAGAACTGGAACAAAGAATTTTCAAGCTAGAAAACGAGAAAGAACGTGACGTTATTATCGAGCAACGACATTACAGAAATATTATTGGTATGTTTTTTTTTTTTGTGGCTTAGTGAGAGTTTGGTGGATTAATGATTTGTTACAGGCACTAAAGGAGAATCGATCAAGGAAATCAGAGACAAGTTCAATCAGGTGCAGATTATGTTTCCGGGTCCCGGAGAGAGAAATGACATTGTCAAAGTGCGTGGACCTAAAGAGGATGTCGACAAATGCGTTCGACATTTGGAGAAGCTAGTAAAAGAATTGAACGAGGCTTCTTATCAGTTACAAGTGCCAATTTACAAGCAGTTCCACAAATTTATAATAGGAAAAGGTGGTGCTAACATAAGAAAAATCCGCGAAGAAACCAACACGAAAATCGACTTGCCCGCCGAGGGAGACAAGAGTGACAGCATCACAATCACCGGAAAACGGGAGAATGTCGAAGAGGCTCGCGAAAAGATCCAAAGTATCCAGGAGGAGCTGGCCAACATTATAACTGAAGAAATCACTATTGACCCTAAGTTCTACAACTCTTTAATCGGAGCAAAAGGCAAGCTGATCCACTCGATTATGGAAGATTGCGGTGGGGTGACTATTAAGTTCCCAAGCACTGACAGCAAGAGCGACAAAGTTGTTATTCGTGGCCCTAAGGAGGATGTTGACCGTGCCAGACAGCAGCTGCTAGATTTGGCTAATGAGAGGCAGTTAGCTAGTTTTACTGCAGAGGTAAATAATTTTGTATTTTTTATATTGGTGTTGTATTGGGGTATGTACGGGTCACAGCATATGCAGATGACACAAATATTCTGATAATTGATCGGAGTACTGACGCTGTAATTAAGAAAACAGAAATAATTTACGATCGAATTTGTTTATGGTCCCAAAAAAATCACTTAAAGTTGAATATAAATAAAACTAATTTTGTTCATTTTTCTAATAACAGAAGTTCACTTGGAGAAATTGGTATTTTCGAGGGAAAGGATAATGCTTTATCTTCTTGCTCTACTTCGAAGATGTTGGGCATTACTTTTGATTGTGGCATGAATTGGCAGGATCATATAAATATACTCAGTGGTAGGCTGCGCAAAAGCTGTTATGCTCTTAAATTTATGGCCAATCACTTTAAAATTGATGTGCTCCTACCTCTGTATTATGCAAACTTTCATTCACACCTGCGTTATGGCATACTAAACTGGGGTCTCAGTGCTCATGTGTCGCGAATATTTTTAGTTCAGAAGTACGCCATCAGGATAATGACTGGGATATTTCCACGTCAGTCCTGTAGACCTATGTTTAAAAAACTTGGAATTCTTCCTTTGTCTTCTGTTTATATTTATCAAGTATGTGTTTTCGTGTTCAAAAATAAAACCAAGTTTGAAACTTATCGTACATCGCATTCACACAATACACGTAATAAGGACCAGTTGCTGCCGAATTATCACAGAACTGGGTTATACCAGAAAGGCATTTTCTTTAACGGGTGTAAGTTTTATAACCGCATTGACGATTCCATTAAAAATTCACCTAACGTCAATGTGTTTAAGTCTAGATTAAAGCTGCTCTTACTTGAGAGAAACTGTTACAGTGTGGAAGAGTTTTTAGATGTAACGTAATTTATGTAGTTTTGTATTAAGTTTGTCAATTTGATGTATTCGCATTATTTGATGATTCTTGTAAATGTATTGACGTTTTCCTCAGTTGCATGTTTTGCATGCTTAATTGGAGAAATAAATGATTTATTATTATTATTATTATTATTATTATTGTTTTTAACACCGATTGTTCTGTAGGTGCGTGCCAAAGCCCAACATCACAAATTCCTTATTGGTAAAAACGGTGCCAACATTAAGAAAATTCGTGACTCAACTGGAGCTAGAATCATCTTTCCATCAAATACTGACAGCGACCGTGAAATAATCACAATTATCGGCAAGAAAGACGCTGTTGAAGATGCCAAAAATCAATTGGAAGCTATGATTAAAGACATTGTATGTGCTAACAAAATCCATTTAATAATAATACATTTTTAATTTACAAATTAATCCAACAGGACAACATAATAGAAGACGAAATTCGAGTGGAACCTAAACATCACAAACACTTTGTGGCACGCCGCGGCGAAGTTTTGCACCGAATTGGCGATGAGTGTGGAGGAGTGCTGATTTCATTCCCCAGGTCGGGCGTGGACAGCGACCGTGTGGTGCTTAAAGGGTCCAAGGACTGCATTGAGGCGGCTAAACAGAAAATCCTGGAAGTTATCAGCGATTTGGAATCCATGGTGACCATCGAATGTGTCATCTCTCAGAGGCACCACAGAACCGTGATGGGCGCCAAAGGATACCGCGTGCAAGGAGTCACTTCGCAGTTTGACGTGCAGATTAAGTTCCCTGACAGAGACAATACCGAAGAGTACCAATCGCAGCTGACCAACGGTGACGTGGGAGACGAGCCAATTCGTCAATGTGACGTTATTAGAATCACCGGAAAAGAGGAGAATTGTTTGAAGGCAAAGCAGGCATTGCTAGACCTGGTTCCAGTTACTATTGAAGTGGACGTGCCCTTTGAAATGCACCGTTCCATTATTGGTGCAAAGGGTAGAGACGTCAGAGATTTGATGGATAGATTTGACGTGCATATTGTGCTGTCATCCGCCGAAGTGCCAGAGGACATCATCAAGATTACGGGAACACCTGCAAACGTTCAAGACGCTAGAGAAGCTTTGCTTGAAAGAGTCAAGGATCTGGAAGCTGACAAGAAAGACAGAGCGTTGCGGTCGTTTACCGTGCAAATTGAGGTCAATCCAGAGTACCACCCTAAGATTATAGGAAGGCGTGGCACAATCATCACTAAAATTCGTAAAGATCATGACGTCCAGATTACTTTCCCTAAGAAGGGTAAGTGTTTTACTTACTAAGTATAAGATTTACTTTAATGTATTTTGAAAACAATAATTATTTCAGGTGAAGAAAATGAAAACCTGATCTCCATTAGCGGTTATGAAGAAAACGCTATTCGCGCCAAGGAAGATATCCTTGCAATCGTGCGTAATCTAGACGATCTTGTGAGGGAGGAGATTGAGATTGACGCCCGGGTACATTCCCGATTGATTGGAGGTCGTGGACGTAATATCAGGAAGATAATGGACGATTTCAAAGTGGACATTAAATTCCCGCGAAACGACGATCCTAATCCCAATTTGGTCATAATTAGTGGACAAGGCGATAATGTCGCCGATGCCCGAGAACATTTGCTCAACATAGCCGAAGAATATGTAAGAGTTTTTCTATTCTCGATGATCCTAAAACTAAATTTTTTTTGTTGGGTCTTCTGTCTTACCACACAAAAAAGGCTTGTTGGGAAAATAGATTTTCGCAGTTTCAATTGAAAACAACATTAACCTAGTCGTCTCAACACAAGACCACTGACTTAGGCTCGGTATTGATACCTAAAAAAATCTAACGTTTCGGTGGAAAGTCTACCAACGTCTTCAGAGAATCTAAAAAATAAAAACCAACGGCATAACAGAAAACAACAACTTAATAAGTATTAAACCTGATTGTCGCGCAATTTAGAGCTCCGAGAAAGGTTTTGTTGGGGGTAAATACCATAAGAGCTCAGATTTACCCGGATAATTTTTGTGCTTGTCTTAGAACACTTTCTTTTTAGTGTAATGTATTTGATAAGACAATTCCATGAATATATTCAATAATACAATAAGACTGCGACTTCCTTATACTGGCAGAAATAAATTTTTCTGGTTCTTTTGATTTTCTGCAGTAGAACCTATTCAAGTGAGACATGAAACAATAGAAGTGTAGTAAAAATCCATGGAAACAATGAAATATATGGCATTTTTTGTACATGAGTGGAATTGTCGTTAAAAGTTGACATTATTTTTTTGTGTGTTGAGACAGAAGACCAGAACGAAGAAATGAGTAACTCTTCTTAACAAACATATAAAACGTATCTCCACTAAATTTTTTCCTTTCAATGTAGCTTCAAGATGTGGAAGAGTTAGAGACTCGCAAAAACTTACATACCCTTAATTTCCACTTCGAGCATCAGCCCAGCGGAGGTGCCAGGGGTCGCGATAACCCTAACGGGTTTGTGGTTCAGGGAGGTCCGTGGGAACAGAGCGCTCCAAACACCGCCAGCGTAACTGATTTTCCGGCTTTCGGTAGAAATACCGAACAGCCACAGGCCGCACCCGTTGCTGGCGCTTGGGGTGGTCGACGTTAAATAAGTCCGTTACCTTTTTCTAGTTTCTACTTTTCGGTCAGCGCGCGTTTCTTTTTTTGGTTTGGGTGGTTGTGTATCGGGTTCAACTATATCGATTAATTTGCGACGAAAGGTAGAAACTACAGGAGCGCGACCTTGCCAAAATTAAAAAGGGTTCTACTAAACCTAGTGTAATTTAGCTGACGCAAAAACCCTCTTCCTCACTGTTTGCTGCATTAAAATAGGCCTGGCAACGACACTGGACCTCGATTAACTGGAAAACTGAAACATTACTTAGGCGACCTCTTTTTTACTATAACGCAACTACAAAAGCGAGTCTTCCCAAACTCGGGCGGACATTTTTGGCCTACAATCGGCACTAACGATGTAGAGAAGTTATGAATACTTTCTCTTTTCGATTGTTTATAATTTTTTTATAAAGAATTTTTACTGTATAATTTACCCCGCTTTCTTCTGGTGTAATCTAAAAAATATGTTTTTGTAATGAAACGTAGAGGATATATTAGGCGACTCATATTAAAGCGTTGGTTTACAACAATCATTGATATTTGTTATATTTTGTATAAATATTTTTATTTATTTGTGTCATAACCTCTCTGCTCAAAAGGCAGTGCATCGTGCCTTCCTATTTTTTTTATGTTCGATCATCGAGACCGTGCTAGGTTTGGATGCCATGAGACTTGAGTTTGTATTTTTTTTAAAGCAAAATTGTGTGGTATTGATATATTATAATATATTGTATGTGAAGACAAGCTGACTGATTGTGGCGCTCATCGATACGGGCGTCGGTTTAACTTAGTCATTGTTATAAAATTGGATGATTTTTTTGCTGTTATCTGTATACACTGGAAAAAGGTATTTTATTAATTATTTAATTCTAGAGTTATTCAGCGAAAAGCCTTGCGGTCAACTTGTTAGCCCAAGACTAATCTTGAGGGAGAGAATTATACAAAATAATCAATAAAAATAGTAAAACATGTTTTTTGTTTTGTTATTGGGATTATTTGTGTGGGCTAAACAAACTGTGTGTGTGACATGTCTCAGTCTGCCAAAAGGAACGTGACCTGAGGATGCCTTCATACGTTTATTTAACGTGTATCATGACATAATTTGGCAAAAACCATAGTTTGACCGTTAAACAGTCATGTGACTCATTGGTTGCACCCATGTATTTAAGGACACTTTAGGGCTTAGACCAAACAATCTTCCTCTATTAAATGTAGTTTTTTAATAAAGCATTTTTTGCTGCTTGTCAATAAAAAACCAATTTACTGTTGTAAGACTACATTTATTTTGATTTGCACACCTTAAAGCAAATTTGATAATAATAGACTATATAAACGAAAATAATAAATAATAAAAAACATACAGCTGAGCACGATTTTTAAAAAGATAGAAAAATAGAATAAAGCTAAAACAGCAACAAACTGGTCCTATTTGAGCGTATAATAATACTTAAAACCCACTTTCAATCAGTAAAATTCCCAAAAAATAATGTAGGAAAGGCAAGGTTGATTTTAAGAGGGTTTATTGGTTTTTTGTAAGCCTTTTGGGGCCTCGCCCAGGTGGACCTTTTGGTCTAGAAAACTTTGGTCTATGCAGGCTGTTAGTGGGATGAAGTTCCTCATATAAAAATTGCTCTGTCAGTTCAGAGCCTGAGTCGATTTCAATCTGAAAATAATTAAATATTGTTAATTTAAAAGAGTATGTCACAAACAAAGCAGTTTACCTTTTTTGTGATTTCCAAGCCTAAATTTGCAATAGTGACAGTTAGGGGATTTTTGCAACTAGAGTACAACATCCTCTCTTTAACAGAACAGTTGTACCCAGGCATAGAATAAATGAATACTGAAAAAAGTTATTGTTTACACATGTTTAACAACATTGGAATAATAAAACACCAACCTATACTTTCAGTATAGTCTCCTTCATGGGTATGTTTGAATTTATATAAATGATACCTGGCAGTTTCAGAAGGAATTTTTGAAGGAAGTTTTTCAATAATAATATTTTCAGCACACACCAAATGGATAGTTTCTTTAGCAATGTCTGTGAACAACACATTTAAAAAAACCAAAACTCACATAATAAAACCTAATTTAAATTCACCTATTCTAAACTGCAAATAATCATAGGAACCTCTAGCCATATCTATAATTGCTTGTTTTGCTGCCTCTGTCAAAGGAAATTCCACTCCACCTAAAGTTTGTTGTTTAGTATTAATACTGATCTCTGTGTTGACTTCAGTTTTCTTCAATTCCTGAAGTTCCTCCTCTCTCATTGATAAAGGAGCAGGTGCAGCTACATTTCTTTTATGTCTTTTATAACCTTCCAGAGTGATGTCTGCCTGATTTGTACATACCACAAAGTTATTTTAGCAAATGATACTTATATAAAAACATACTAAAACAGTTCCATGAACCTCTTCCTTGATATGAGAAGTGCCAAACTCTTGTTTTAAGGTAGCTTTAGTTGAAGCATACAGCATTTTTTGACGGACTTGAGCAGTGTCTGGAGACCAACTTATGAACAACCATTCATAACCCAAGGAGTTTTTCTCATCTAATCTATTACAATAAAAGGATTTTCAAGATAACTTTAGTAGGTGTAACATGTTAAGGACAGTTACCTATACAAAATGTAACAGGGCTGATTTTCCTCCACAAGTGATGTTACATATTTTTCATAGTCTTTTTCCCAGTTATGCTTTTCATTGTGCTGTTGTTTTAAAACTAGTTGCTCTACAATTAAATTCAAAAACATACATGCAAAGTGTGATACAAGTTGGTACTTTCTTACCATTTTCTATACAGACTTTAAAAACTCTAATTTTACCCTCCTTGCATTTGGAGAAAAACTTTTTCAGTTCCTCATTTGCTGAAATTGGTTTTATCAAATATTTGTACCTGAGTTTATTGTTTTATTACCCACCTTTAATTCCAGTCTGGTGAGACATAGTGAGATACTGTAATAAACCTGGTATTCTTTAACTATCACACCATACAATGTCCGTGCTATAAAAATTATGTATAATAATTTTCCTCAACTTGTACTGCTGTAATGCCACCCAATTCTTTATAATTAATGAGATTTTGAAGAAATTCCGAAAAAGGTAAAGAGAAAAACTTTGACCCCTTTGACGTTAAAAAAAAGTAAAAATTTAATGTCATTGACAGTTGACAACTGTTGCTTCAATCTTCAATTGACTTTGGCCGCATTCGTTTTCAAGCTCAATACAACGAGCAGAGCGGTTTCGACGTCACAATGACGTAATTTGACAGTTAGTTAAATTATGTTTTTGCCAAATTACGTCATCGTGACGTCAAAAACGCGTTGCTCGCTCCATGGAGCTTGAAAACGAATGCGGCCTATGTATGACTTGAGGCAGTATAGGCAACCACAGCAACGTTGTTTTTATTATCATTATTTCATAATTCATAATGCAACTGACCTTTAGGCAAAACTAATTTAACAAATTTGTACTTTATCCAGTCGCTGAAGATAAAAATTTAAACTACGATAATGAGTGGTGGTTCATTCCAGTGATAACAATACTCTTGTGTTTAGTATTGGTCATTTACAGACTAAAATGGATCTCTTATTTTTGTACACATTAATTTGTCTAACATTTTGTTCTAATGTACATTCTTGGAGGTATTTCCACAATGGTAGAGTGGTGGGAGGCAACTTGGGCATACCAAAAACTCCCCATGTTCTCCAAAGTGATTCAAGAAATTTCACCAAGTGGTTCACCCAAAATTTAAATCATTTTGATGTGGGAGACACAACAACATGACAGCAAAGATACTTTGTCAATGATGAGTTTCTGGATAAAGAGAAGAGAAATGTGGCTTTTCTTATGATAGGAGGTGAGGGTGAGGCAACTGATGTTTGGATGACAAATGGACAATGGGTGGAGTATGCTAAAGAGTTTAAGGCAATTTTATTCCAATTGGAGCACCGTTTTTATGGAAAGAGTCATCCTACTGAGAATTTAGATGTGAACAATTTAAAATATCTGACTAGTGAGCAAGCTTTAGCAGATTTGGCTGTTTTTGTTAGTGTTATGAATGAGGAGTACAATCTCTCTTCTGAAGTAAAATGGATAGCTTTTGGAGGGTCATATCCAGGATCTTTAGCAGCTTGGGCTAGGCTAAAGTATCCTCATCTCATCCATGGTTCAGTAAGTTCTAGTGGACCATTGCTTGCCATTCCAAACTTTCAAGATTACTACCAAGTTGTAGCTGATGATCTAAGGACTTTGGATGAATCATGTTATAGTGCAGTTAAGGTTGGAATTGCCCAGGTTGATTTATTTTTGCAGCATAAAGTTGGTCAGAGAACTTTAACATCTCTATTCAATCTCTGTGATCCACTGGATGAAAGTGTGGATAATAAAAATGATATGGCCAATTTCTTCACAACTTTGGCTGGAAATTTTGCAGGAATTGCCCAATATAATAAAGACAACAGATTGAGTACCAAAGGTACTGCATTAGGAAATATTACTTTAGATACTGTATGTTCTATAATGACCAACACTTCTCAAAAAGAAGAAATAAGCAGGTTAGCAACTTTCAATAAGTTAATGTTAAATGCAACAAACCAAACCTGTCTGGATTTCAAGTATGACAAAATGATAGCTGAAATGCAAAACACTAGTTGGGGAGCTTCAGCATCAGAAGGTGGTCGCCAATGGACATTTCAGACTTGCAATGAATTTGGTTTCTACCAAACATCAGATAAGAAACCACAAATATTTTCTGATAAATTTCCCTTAGATTTCTCAGTCACTCAGTGTGAGGATATTTTTGGTACAAAATTCAATAAAACTTACTTAAATTATGTTACTGAGCGCACAAATACTTTGTATGGTGCCCTGGACATTGAGGTAAATAATGTGGTGTTTGTTCATGGTACAGTTGATCCATGGCATGCTTTGGGTATCACTTCAACTGTAAGTCAGAATGCCCCAGCCATTTTGGTTAAAGGTACTGCCCATTGTGCCAATATGTATCCACCAAGTGAGGACGATTTACCGCAGTTGAAGGCTGCAAGAGTTGAAGTTGGACAACACATTCAATCCTGGCTTGATTTGTAATTTTTATATTAGTTTTTAGTAGTAATAGCTCTCTAAAATCTGTGTTATTAAGTTAGTTTTATTATTGTTTTTATGATAATGTGTAAGGTACATTAGGAAATCAATTAAATAGGTATATCCTAAAATCATTTTTTTTTCAAAATAAAGGATTAACTGACATCATCAGCTATTTTATGGTAGACGTAGGACAAAATTAGGTTAGAATCGTCGTTTGATTGTTTATTTTCAGTAATTTTTGATTAAAAAAAAATGTTATTGCAATTTTAGTGAGGACTTTATTGACAAAGCTTTTCTTTTGTGTCGTAGTGAAATGTTTTAGTCGCAAACTGCAATTTAAAAATGGGTTGTCCTACGTAAACAAGTCAAGTCAAGGGTTTCTCAGTTGTCTATGCAATTTAAATATTTATTACGAAATAATACTTTCCTTTATAATTAGTTTTTGATAGAATTCTTACATCTGACATAAAAAATTGACATTTTTTAATTACTTTTATAATTTTGAGATATGGGTTTTATGTACTAATTAAGTATGAACTCTTCCACTCCCGTGCTTTAGTGAAACAAGCATCGGTGGTTCAGTGGTAGAATGCTCGCCTGCCACGCGGGCGGCCCGGGTTCGATTCCCGGCCGATGCAACACTTTTTTTATAATTGTTACTTTACAAAAATAAATCTTTTGACTTTATAGTATACCCGCGCATAAAAACAGCAAAACATTTTTTTACCAAATTTTTTAGACAATAATACCATAAGATATGTTTGTATGTATATTTACATTACAACATAATAACAAATATAAATGTCATATTGTCACGATGAAATAATAAACATCAGTATAAAAATATTATATAAACCCACAATCCATAAAAAATCAATAACTACAAATATAACAATTTTGAAAAAAACAAGACTATGCATATAGAAAATCTAAATCATAAAACCTATAAAAACAACAAAATATAATGGACGTAAAATACTATTTCAGTTAAAAATTTGCATTTATTATAATTTACTTTTTAAGACATTTTCTTTCCAGTTTGTAATGTCTTGCCACCATTTTGGTCTACTCATAGCATACGGAGAACTGAACACTGCAGCTTGTAGATTTTTATAAACCTAAAAATGATTATCAACAATTAATTGAGGGTGAAAATTAGTCGTAAAACTCACTTGTCCGTCAGATGCTCCCAAAACGGAATTTAAAACAAAATCAGGGGGCGCCAAAACATCAACCAATGAAACAGCGTCGTTCTTCAGTTCCGAACACAGTCTCAAAATTGACTCTTGTAACAGGGTGGTCAAGTCTGTACCATTTAGAATACCACCTTGATATACGGTTCCTAAATGGTATTTGTCCAGTGAAAATAGCGCGTAAAGTGCGAATAGTTTCAGCAAGACATTTCTGATTTCCGGTTCTACTGTTT
This sequence comes from Ips typographus, assembly GCF_016097725.1. Classification (NCBI taxonomy): domain Eukaryota; kingdom Metazoa; phylum Arthropoda; class Insecta; order Coleoptera; family Curculionidae; genus Ips; species Ips typographus. The sequence goes on along the minus strand of NC_138425.1, from coordinate 11,611,883 downwards.
CTTGAATTTTCTCTAATGTTACTTGTAGCATAAGATGCTGCAACGTATTATACACGTTTAAATTTTGCAATAATATAACAACCTGTTGTCTACCTGTATGAATGCTAAGGACAGATTCTTAGCGTAGAATACTTGATTGTCGTTTTTAGCCCAGAACAAATCTTTTCTTTGTTGCAAATCGTTTTCCAGTCTATTGTAAGTTTTTTGTAATAAATAGCAAGTCAACCATTGATACAACGGTATAATTGCTACAAAAAAGTTTAATATAAGTTCTGTTGCCATATAAGTAATAAACTAACTTTCTGGCAAACATAACTCCTCCACGCTTCTAGGACGTATTCTAGTATTTTTCAGAATGGACAAAGCGTTGGTTAAAAAGTTGGCCGATTTCATGGGAGTGGAAATTTTCACTCCCTTTAAGATCTCTGGCCATATCTTTAATAGCCAGTTACTAGTTTGCTGGATAAGTACGTGGTTTTCACCTTCGTATGTTAAGTTTGCATCATGATCGTTACGAATATCTCCAATGCCAGCAACTGAAAAAAATCGACGTATTGGCAAAATGCCCACTTATAATACAAACACCAGACGAAGAGAACAGATAAACCAGATCTTAACCAAACTTTTACGGAATTTTTTCAAAACTTGTTTTTATTTCTGTGTGTGTGTTTAAGCTACCAAAACCGGTATTTTGTTATTAGTATCTTGGAAAACATCAAAAAAACCTGAACTGGTAATTAATTCAAAGTCTACATTTTGTACCTGATTGATCTGTTAATTACTTTCAGCTCCTCACATTGAACCAAACATGACCCATGTAGTGGAATTGGACCCCATTACCGAGACAAGGTTAAAAATGCAGCTGTATGAAAACGTTAAAAATACTACAGACTTGAGGAAGAAAATCCTTAGTGGGGAACTACAATGTTGCATTATTAAGCCCACTTTAATATGCGATCCATTTCAAGTAGTTATTGCGGCCAATAAGGCTTTAACTAGCACTAAGAGAACTACCAAAAGTATATTTACAGAAATTCTTTTTAACTTATCTCCCTCCTCAAATATTAGTCAGAGTTTGTTAAAGTTTGGTATTGATGACAAAGATGAAAGTTTACTGGTGGTAGTGTTGGAAAAAGAGGATGAAGAAACAGGTACTGAAACAATATTTTCTGCAGTAGAGGGTAATGTTCTTGATATATCTGAATTGGGTTGTACATGTGATACACATGCAATAAGAAAAGTTTATAAAATCAATGATACTGAATATCACAATATGAGTCTTGTTGATTCTGTAGTAAGTAGAATAGCAACAAAAGAGTAAATTAGTTTTGTTTTACTTACCTTTTAAGAATCCATGTCCTCCACAAGCTTCCCTACATTCTTGTATAGCTTCTTTCATAGTCCATCCAGATATGGGCTTGGAGGCTGAAGATATGACATGTAGTTCAGTGCCTCTGTCAGGCAATTCCTCTTTATTTAAACCCAATACTGAGTCAATAGAGAACTGATACTGCACCTCATTCAATTTTGTTGAGAATATTCTAAGTACATAAGCAGCAGCCAAATAGGGAAATAATCTGTATTGCTGCAATTTTTTTCCTTAAACAATTACTTGATTTTCTTGTTTAACACTTACATGAGTTTGGTACTCTAATAGTGGAACTTCAGGTGAATCATCAGGACCAAACTGCCTGCGAACACCTGCGTATCTGATAGCAATTGTTAACGCTTTAGCACCCAAACCCTCACAAAAAGCAGTTATTGTAACTCGTCCCACTGATAAAGCACCAAGAGCGGCTCCGTGCCGTTTATTGGGGTCTTTAAATGGAGTTATGTATTCACCTTTTTCAGTTACATCTCCAATTTTATTAAGCAAATTTTCCCGTGGTATTTCATAATCATTGAACATTAAAAACCTGAATTTTTCCTCACATTAACACATCCACTCAAAAAAACTTGTACTCACCCATTATCAATGCCATTTAAACCAAGTTTTTCTCCCAAATCTCCTACAGTGATGCCCGGATATGAACGAAGTGTTTTAGGATCTCTGATTGGTACAACAAAGCAGTGAAGACCATGATTAACATTTTGAGTGATAAGCTGGGCATAAACTAGAGCATGGGTAGCCATTTGGCCCAGACCACCAGCCCAACATTTAGCTGACTCAAAATTTTTCGTTCTCAAAATGAAACTTTGTTTCTCTATATCAAATGTTGCAGTAGTTTGCATTCCTTTGGCATTACTGCCATGTGCTATTTCAGTCAAACAGTAACAACCAATAATCTACAACACTTCTTAAATGTAGTGCTTATGCTGAAAAGTTAGTTCATTTTAAAATGTTACCCTGCCTGATTCTGAATCATTCATAAAATGTTCATGTCTTGCAGAGCCCATACTTAGAATCACATTAGAAAACAAAGAGTCAGTCACACCAAACTTGATTGTTGAAGATGGAGCTAGTTGAATCATAATCCTGTAGGCTGCAGAAGGATACTTTAAGTTTTGTATTAAATGGCTGATTGAGAGTAAGTCAATTGATTTGTAAATGAAATTTTGGCGACAAGCTCTGTGCCTTTGTTCATCAAATGTGGGGCTGAGTATAGTGTCTGGTTGGTAGTCTGGATATTTCTGCAGTTCTTCATAGAGCTCATTCTAATTAATATAAAATGATTTACATACAGAATCAGTAAGTAGTGAGTGAGTGTGCATTGTATTCTTACCTGGTATTTGATCACTTCTTCAGTTTCCAAAAATGTCTTCAACTTTTTCCAGTCAAACGAAGCTTTGTTTCTATAGTAGTCAAGAGGACCTTTTTTGAAATCTTGCAGTAGAGTCGACATTTTTGATTTGGAACTTTTTACTATGTTAAAATTATCAACAAGTACTGTTATTACAGGATGTTTTGTGACAAGTGGTTTATTTGAACTTTAACCAGCAACGTCTGACTCTCTCTACATCAGTATCAGTGGTAGGAAGTAGCAAGCAAGAGTAGTGGCAAAACACACATACAAATGGTTTGAAGCTTTCACTAATTATGTGGCTAATTTGATGGTACTTATATTGCAAAAATTAATAATAAGGGGCAAGGATACAAGTTTTATTTTAATTCCTTGTTTTCTGGTTGAGGTCTGTTCACTCCCTGATTATCCTGACTTTATGTCTTTTGTTATTTATTTTTTTAATGATATTAATTATTAATTTGTTGGGTCCATCAGGTACTTTTACCAAAATTGTAGGCATTTGCTAAAGCTGTTGAAATAAGCTGAAAAATGTAAATAAACTTCTTGGAGGACAAACAAACTTTTAAGGTCACGTGTAAATTGTTGTTGCCAAGTAATCATATAAAAATAACGTGATGTAGCTTTTGTAATGCTGTGGCAACCGCCGCAAATGGAATAAGCCATACAAACATTCTTAAAATTAACTGCCTATGGCATAATCTAATCTAAATCATTTTATACTCTAAATATTGGAACTAAGTATTTAAGTGAGTAAATAAATACTCTTAATTATAATAATTCGACTCGACAGTTTGGTTGTAAACCACCGCCATTTAAGAAAAGAAGAACTTCTGTAAATTGTCAAAAATAGTTCTTTGTTTGTCATTTGTCAGTTTGTCAATGGCGATTTTTGGTGCAAGGATGACAGTGCTTTTCTAAACGTGAAATATGGCGGGTGCAATGTTGTTTGAGCGTTCCCAATCTGTTCGTTCACACCACGAAAACTTACTAAAAATTAGTAGTGAGGATGAAAATGAGGAGAAAAATATCCAGAACAAGGAGCAGGACATCCTCAACCTGGGCGAGAAGTACAAGAAAGAAGGTAAAGCTAAGGAACTCGCCGACCTCATAAAACAAACACGTCCCTTTCTGAGTGAGATTAGCAAGGCAAAAGCAGCAAAATTAGTTAGATCTCTAGTCGATTTCTTCCTGGATCTTGAAGCTGGTATTGGAATCGAGGTTCAGCTATGCAAGGAATGTATCGAATGGGCGAAAGAAGAAAAAAGAACCTTCCTGAGGCAGTCATTGGAAGCAAGGTTAATTGCTCTTTATTTTGACACTGGAATGTTTGCTGAGGCACTGCAGTTGGGTTCCACATTATTGAAAGAGCTGAAGAAGTTGGATGACAAAAATTTATTGGTGGAGGTCCAATTATTGGAAAGTAAAACTTATCATGCCTTAAGCAATCTTCCAAAAGCAAGAGCAGCTCTGACATCAGCACGTACAACAGCCAATGCAATCTATTGCCCTCCTAAAATTCAAGCCTCCCTGGATCTTCAATCGGGAATTCTTCATGCAGCAGATGAGAAAGACTTCAAAACAGCCTATTCTTATTTCTATGAAGCATTTGAAGGTTTTGATAGTGTAGAGTCAACTAAGGCCTTGACCGCTCTAAAATACATGCTCCTCTCAAAGATTATGCTAAATAATCCTGAAGATGTACAGCAAATTGTTAGTGGAAAGTTGGCCATCAAGTATGCTGGTAAAGACATAGATGCAATGAAGGCAGTAGCCCAAGCATCACATAAAAGATCTTTAGCTGATTTTCAACAAGCAGTCAAGTTGTATAAAAGAGAACTGGAGGAGGATGTTATAGTGAGGGCACATTTGGGCACTCTTTATGACAACATGTTAGAACAGAATTTATGCAGAATCATTGAGCCTTACAGTCGGGTCCAAGTGGATTACATTGCAAAGACTATTAAACTACCAATGGCTCAGGTTGAAAAGAAGCTGTCTCAAATGATTTTGGATGCAAAGTTTCACGGGATTTTGGATCAAGGAGAAGGTAATTCTTAATATGGTCTTTATTAGTTTACCTTGATTAAAATGGTAATTTTATGAAAAACCGGTTCTAAATATTTTGAAAACAAAGAAAGTGCATTGTCATGCCTTTGTTTGTTGGCACAATACCAAAATGTCAATGGAAAATAATTTGGTTGGGTTGCAAATGCATTTGGTTTAATATAGTAAAACTTGGCTGCAACATTGAATACTTTAATGTAGAAAATTAACAGGTTAAAAATACTCTCTTAAGTGGAATGTGGGTAAACATATGCAGTTTCTAATTTTACACTGTTGCATTTTTGTTGAAAGTGATTTACTTTACTGATTCCATCCTGTTAAATAATTTTTTTTGTTTTATGGAATGGTATTATCACCTTTAGGGCCAGTATTTTCACTTCAAATTATTTTATTTAAAGGATAATTTCTATAGAGATTATCCTAACAACTAACAATAATATTGTCCTTATTGTGGCCAGATTACATTTTATAATTGTAACATTATACCTACTATAATAATTCTTTTTTTTAGGGGTCCTGATTGTATTTGAAGAAACACCAGTAGACAAAACCTACGAAATGGCTTTAGAAACCATCCAGAGCATGAGCAAAGTAGTAGACACTCTCTATCAAAAGGCTAAAAAGTTGTCATAGGCTATATTATATACAAAAATATTAAAAAAAAACAGACTGTATTTTCCCTCTATTTTTAGTTTCAAAACTACCCACTTAATGAGTTAATTTCCTGTTTTGCCATTACCTGTTTTTTCCCTTTTAGTATCTTAATATGTGGACAGTGTACATAATTAACATTTGTAGGACTTTTGGGTAAATAATATTAACTATATGTAATTCATTTTTTTTTTTTTTGGTTTCTCTTTGTGTTATGATTCTCCTTTCAGTTGCGACATTTGTCAAATACCGCGGATTTGAGAAGTGAAGCGACGTCATTATTATCACTTAGGAAGTCTTTATTAAATTGATTTGTTTAACATTTAACATTAATAAAAATAAATAAAAATGATTTATAAACATCATTTGTCGTTTTGTTTCTTTTTGCGTTTTCTAGAGTATGTACGTACCACGTTTGGACGCGGTGTAAACATTCCCGGCATTCGGTTGGCAGCATCAAATGAGGGCAGAATAAAGTTTAAATCGATTGGGAGCCAATTTTTGGAATTCTCGGTTACTGACAAATTAGCCGATTCTGAATGAAAATCGAATCTTTCACTGGGCTTAGATTCACTGAAATACAATAATTAGTTGGTTTTCAGGACTGTGGGTCAGAAAATATTAACTTACACATCAGTAGTTTCTTTTAATATTGCAATAAAAGCTCCATGTTTAGGTAAATGCTGCAACAAATAATTGCCCGGTTCTAAGGTAATAAGCGTCTCCAATGTTTGCTCTAGAATGCCTAAACCCAAATTTGGTCTGAACTGATGATGCGTCTGGGCTTCTGCCGCAATTTTCTGTATGTGACATTTATCCACGTACACTACATCCCCATAATTTGACGTAATTCCCACTAAACAACCATTGTGGAACCAATATAATTTATAAGTAAAAACACACTTACTCCTGTAAAGATTTGAAAATGGAATGAAAAAAAGAGTTGTCCAGTCATTACCCAGTTCCTCTTTTGAAGCTATACGAGCGCCGAGATTCGGTTGATTTTCTAGTTTTGGTCTTAATATCACAGGCTGAAGGGTTCCTTGCTCTGTACACTAAAAACTCGATCTGTACATAAAAATCTAAATGCTTGATTGAGTCTAATCTAAAAATGTGCACGTAAAAGATACTTACCTCACAAGCATCTAGTTTACTTCTAATAAGTACATTAAATTCCACATTTTTGTGGTTTCTTTTCAACAAATTATTTTGACAGTCCGTTTTTTTAACATTCCAGAGTTTATAACTAACATTTTTGTACATTTTTGCCTTATTACAATCAGCATCTAAAAATAAAACATATGTTACCTGATATAACTTTCCACTCTTGATATAACTTACCTGAATTAAGTTTATTAGGTTCATGGTCACTTCTGGTTGCCTCTATTGGAGTATCATACCTGAAATAAATCACCAAAAACAGTAACTCCTACTCCATATACAGAATTTCCTATATAATTACCTAAAAGCCTCAAATTGACAAAAATTAGTTTTCATGACTCTTTTGAAAGCCTTCTGGCTTAAATCACGGAAAGTTATCTCAGACTGAGAAAATGGTTTATCCAAAAATACAACTTTTTTTGTACTACCATCTAAAAAAAACAACTTATTAGATCAAAGACAGAGGAAAATATGGATTGAATTAACCTTTATTGACTGGTACTGTTTTAACACTAAATGGAATCATCCATCTTCTCTTAAGATTGCTACCATTTGCTATACATCTGAGTGCACTGAGTGGTATAACCAAATCAATGTCACTTCTGCTTTCTAGTATAGTTTTAACATTTACATCCTCACTAACTAAAATTAATGTAAATATCACTTTGAGTGGAGATTTAAATGAATTTATACCTGACACATTTGAATAAGCCCCTTTAGTACTTTCTGCTGCTGGCAAAGAATTAAGATTCAGACGGAATGCTGACTTTACATTTGGGAGTGAAAACTTGGCAACAGTGCCCTTCAAAAAAACAATGGTACAGAGACTACAAAGCATTATTAAAACACTCACCACATCAAGAACATTACTTAAACATTTATAGTCAATAATACTTTCATTTTCATCAAATGTCATGTTAATAGTAATGTTAGTTTCCTTATAATACTGAGGAAATAATATTAACTGTTTCCATTTAGCCTCCCATATAGTTTTACCAAAAGGTATTAAAGTTGATATCCTTTTACTAAGAACTCCCATATGGCATCTTTGCCACTGCTCACATGCATACTTTTGGTATAGTGAGTTCTCTTCTAGGATAATCGACTTTGAATTCTGAAATTATAGCATAAATTAACTGCTTAAAACATCTTGGCAACTTACATTAAAGGTATCAACATAAAATTGTTCACTTTTTGTGTAGCAAGCAGGATCTTTTCCAGACTGGAATATTTTTAATGCTTTCAAGCATTGTTCCTGTGTCCACTCATCTAAGTAAGACTTTTGGAATGTAGCAATTTCATCCGCCTTCAAAACAACTGTTTTCTTCACAGCTATATTCTTCACAGGTGCAAAAAAATCTTTTTTCTCTAATGAATGGAACACCAAAGAATCAGCAATTACATCCTCACTAATAAATTGATTGGGGTGTTCCAGGGACTTCAGGTCGTTGGCAGCACGCCTACATAAGAGGTATTATAAAACAAATTGTTTCAAAAACGTTTTAAAGTAATAACTACCAGTTAATTCTTAAAAACTCATCCATTGGTAAAACATACACTACAGCATAATTTGGTAAGGAAACTGCTTAACAATTACTCACAAAAAAAACTGTTATATTAGTAAAATACTAACAAATATAGAAGGTAAGTTTATTTTTTAATTAAACCAAAAACAAAAATACACAATTTTAAATATTGTGGTCATTTAAATTTTTTTAAGGTTAGGTTCTAGAACTTTTTCAGGTCTTCTTTTCAGGAGTGTAATTAAATAAACAGTCTTGTAAAAGGATCAATAAAAAGTGATTTTCCTATATTGTAGTCGTAGAAAAATTCAACAAACTACCAGTAAACAAACTGAGCTTATTCAATACTAGTATTATTCGTTTATTGGATTATATAATCTGACAAATAACTGGTATATGATTGCGCAAACTTCATTATTTGACAGATGCGCTTGAGTTTTGGTTTTTGACGCTTCAGCCTTCAGCCATCAGCATCGCCGCCATTTTTATTTTCCGCATTGTGGTGGTTGTGTCCGTACTGTGGAGTGGTTTTTAAAAACTACATTTAATCCTTTTCCTACTAATTTACGATATACTTGCTTTGGTTAGTATCACAGAACTCAAGTTTAACGAGTTTGCTTAGATTGCCCGCTTAATTAAGGTAATGATGAGCGTTAAAGAGGTAAGTTTGTAGCCATGAACTTTACAACTTCAAATGATGGACACTGGAGACTTTAGCCGGCAAATATGTATTTATTTTGATCTGCTTGTGCTTACTCCACTCCATAGGGGGCTGTGTGTATTAATAGAATTTTCTACAAAAAAAAACTGAACTGAAAACCTTGAATAAGATGGAAAAATTGTTTGGTTGTTATTGACCAAACATGTATCACTTGTACAATTTTTTTATTTGCAGGAAGGCTACGCCACTATGGAAGGAGATCATTCACCCCGAAGGGATGCCTCACCCCGGCGTCATAAGGATAAAAGTTATTCCAGGTAAACATAGTCTATTGACAATGTATTATTAGTTCATCGACATTTCCTAAAGATGCTACAATGTAGCACTCATTTTGATTTCTAAACGATAGTTTTCAGTTTCACAGTTAGTAGAATTTCCATTTTTAAATCCAAAGCAGCAATTTTTGTCAGAAAAATATTTTATTTTATAATGTATAATGCACTACTTTATGGCACTTACTACTAACTATATTTTGTTAGAGTAAAGAACACAACACAATACCTATGAAATCATAACAAAATTGAGCTTCAAGATTGTAATCTTAATCTGCTGAGATTCACTTTTTTCACCTAAAAATTGCTCAGTTGTAGTTCCTCTCAGACCAACTTACTCCAACTTACTTTCTCAGATATGTTAACTTTGGAAAGACTTAGGAGTGGTGTTAATGTAGGTCTGCCATGTGCACACTGAAATGGTAACTTGCACTTTGATAGGTCATTCAATAACACCTGACACTCCTTTCTTGATAATGCATCTCCAAATTTGATAGCACCTTCAATCAGTACCACTTTTAATCAATTTTTCAAACTAAAATTAAATGTATAATACCTCGGCAAGCTTTGGAATTCATAACTTTTTGTAAAGTTTGTGGAATCCCTCCAGCTGGGGCTTTAATTGTTTTCAAACGTTCTAGCAGCTCCTTCACAAGGGTGTTAACAATTTCAGGACCTCCCTAAAAAATGTTGAAGTATAACAATTAAAGTTGTCTAGAAATTGTTTTAAACTGCCTCTGAATCCAGTTTAGCTTTAAGGCAAAGTGGGACTTTAGTCACATGAACCCCATTAGGCATGTATTCCATCTTCAAGCCAAGTGATTCAATATATTTTGAGTGCAGTCTGAGTAAACTAACATCATTTGCTGGCATAAATATTGTCACTCTACTTGTACATGCAGTTTTATTATCTTTGAGTTCTGCAATAAATGTATTATGGTAAGAGGTTTGAAACAAAATGAAATGTAACCTTTAAAGTGTTTCTCCACAAGAATTCTTTCATGAACTGCATGTTGATCAAACAGAACAAGCATATTACAGTTGATGTCCAAGGCAACAATAAACTTGTTGTCCAGCTGTCCAATTACTTCAATATCTATAAAAGACTGGTGATCATAATTGACATAATTTAGTGGAACTTTCAGGTTTTTGTTCTGGAGGGTTGGTATGCATGGCTCAAATTGTTCAGACTTGTCTTTGTATATTTCTTCAAAAAATGTTTTTGGATCTAAAAGTGTTTAATTACTTAAAAATTGCCTGTTGGGAGGTAATAGGAAATCTTAATAGTATTTACCATTTGAGATGTAATTTTGCCATTTAGTTAGCATCTCTTCATCTCCATACCCTTCTAAAATCATGTTTTGCAGTTTGTCTTTTGCATTCTGACTCAAGCTTACATCCACTTCTTTATGCTCTTTCAGAGCAGGAGACAACCCTTTAGGCACAAAATTAAGTCTCTTCCCAAATGAAAAATATGTTTTAGCGGTTGTGGGAGTTTTTACAGTCACCATACCTGGTTTTTCATAAACGTTTCAGTGCACCAACTGTTATTAGAAGTGTGTTACATTACCAGTGCGCGGGTTCAAAAAATACTTATCTCCCTTTTCATTGTGTTGTTTTAACCATTCATTTTGAGAGTCTATAATGATTCTGCTTTGGGATTTTTGGTGGTGGGTTTCTTGAATTTTATTCAAACTCAGCTCCAATGCAGTCAGGTCGGATAGTTTTCCAACACAGTGATCTGTATTAAAGTAATTTTAGTTCACACAAAATTCATAGTTTTGTTGTGAGCATTAGTTGTACTACCTTCTTCATTTTTAGGGCATTTATCTTCTTCAGAAAATAAAAAATGGGGTGAAGTATGACTAGACCAAATATTTTGTCTGTTATTTGGTTGATTTAATAAAAATGGGTTGGGAACTGTATTGGACGGTTGTTTAACACAATCATCTGTATGCAGTTTGATTCCTACAATAGGTTATGTAGTGTAAAGGGTGTTATCAAATTAATAGCACCTTCTTAATTATTACCTTCTTGATCATTGGAGCTTAACCCAGACCAGCATTCTGGTTTCTGGTTTGGTTGATTTGTTAACTTTACAGGTGGGCAACTTGTGGCAGCTTGAAACTGGTTAACCACAGGGTAAAATCCAGTTTGATAAACTGGTTCAAAACAGTTACAAGGATTGCAACAGTAAATGTTTCTTTGTAGATTGTGTGGCAAATAGTAATGCAGTTCTGGCGCTGCAACTGGTATTTGTGGTAGATTTGGTTGTTCTGTTCGCACTTTCGTGTGAGATTGTTTGAAAAATGGGTATGTAACGGTGTTTTCTTTGCGCGTAAAGTAAGGACTTTGACTAATTGCAGCTCTTCCGGGATTATCTGGTGTGCGAGGTTTTTTGAATGTGCGAGGGGTGTGTTTTACTATAGAAGTCTGAGATCCAAAGTTAAATATACGTGCATCATGGTCATCATTATCGCAGATTTTGAGTGGTCTGAAAGCTCCAACAATCCCGTTTGCTACCATTTCTTCTTCACTTTTTTTCCTGAAAACGTACTTGGGTTTTTGGTCATTTCCTTCAATGGCAATTGTGTAATCACATTGCATTTCGGTTTGACTGCATCTCAACTCTAAGCGATCGGGATTGTCTGATTTTTGAATGTTTTTTTTTTGAGATCTCACACATTTTGAAGTAGATTTTACGCGGTTTTCTAAATTCTGCGAAACCGTTAACCTTTGTTGTCGAAAGACTGGTTCTTTAGGTTCCTCAACATGGGGATTTATATCATTTTTGTTTAGACGTTTTCGCTTTACGTTGACGCTCACTGACATGGTAGTATTAATTCCGTTAACCGCGTCTTGAACGTTATTTTCAAATAAATAGTTTGATTCCTCAAAGGTTAATTCTGTGTCGTTTTTTTCATTTTCAATGTAACCGTTATTTTTGTATATTTGAGTCGATTTGAGAAACATGTCCATTATGAGCATTTTTCCGTCGTGTTCATTAGTGTCCAATCTTAAACATATTTAATTTTTTAAATTAAACGGTAATTGCCATTTTTATGAATGGTAGGATGAAGTCAAATTTGACTGATTACTGTAAATGTTGATACACTAGAAAGTAACTGTTGGTACACTAGAAAGTTTTAAAATATTACCTTACAATTTTGCAAACTAAGTGGGTTTAAGCATTTTTTAATTCATGTTTAAACTAGATATTTCTTACTAAAACTACAGTATAATTCATTTTTTATTAGACAACAACTATCAACTGTAATCTAACATAATTCACTTGTAATGTTGATTCACAATTCTTATAAGTATCAAAACTTGACCATGTCGATTTTGTTTTTTTGATCAAACCTACTTTATAGCATACAACATTCTGTTAAGAGAGTTAAGGTCAAACGTGACTCTCCACACTGAAAAAAATTGTTAAAAAGAAAATTTCACAGTTTACCTTGAATAGACTGAACATTGATCAAATTGCCTCTCATTATTGGGTGTGACATTGATAGGTTGAACTTGAATATTTAAAGCATTTTTCTTCTTCATTATTGACTTAATTTGCACGGGTTTTTTAGGCTGAGTAGCTTCAGAGTCATAAATGTCATAATTTCCATCTGTAGCTTGTGACATTATATTGTTTCTCCACTTGGGTTTTCGAATTTTGGGTTGGCTGTTATTATCATCTGAGCTTTTCCGCTTAAACGCTGCAGCTTGCACCACTCCAAATAGTTGAGATGCACCGCACTTAAAGTTTTCTTTTTCCTTAGGGGCTTCAGCGCTGGGGTCTAGCTTTTCTTGACCCTGTCCTTTGAAGGCTTTACCTAGTTTCTCAATGCAGATTAACACTAAATCCCAGCAAGTAAACTCTACTTCCTGGTTGTACGACTTAGCCATTAGATCTACATATATTTGTGGGCATTTAATGTTCATCGCAAACACTGGATGTCTTTTTGTTTGTTGCTTGTTTAGGTCAACAAAGCTTTTCTTGACTTGTTTCAGGATTTTCGAACTTTTTACTGGGCGCTTGTTTACGTAAATGTACTGTACGTTTTTACCACTCCAACTTAGATCTTTTTTGATGAGTAGTTCTATGGAAACTTTAGATTTTGATACTTTAAGCAAAGTGAAATCTTCTTCCTCCTCATGGTACAGGTGGCAAAGAGCATTTAAAATATCTGAGGTTTTAGGGCTGTTCAAAATTAACTGACCGGTAACATCATTTCTCAGTGTAAAAGAAATCTTTGGGTTAATGATTTTAAGTTTTTCTAGTTGTACTTTCACTTCTTCCAGTTCAATTTCAGGCACAATTCTTTGCTGTCGCACTGGTATACTGCTGAGCCACCCCACAACCGTTACTGTCGTGCCTTCGCTAGCTCGAAACTGCACCAGCTTGACTTCACTGTTCAGAGTTCTGCTAAGAACCTTTGTATACGTTTCTTGTGACTCTTTTTGACGTGAAGTGATTGTCACACCCCGGCTCATTTCTACTATACCGGCCAGGGCTTCGCCCCTATACCCATACGTCTTTCTGTGCCGCTCTAAATCCACCAGTGACCTACATTTGTTTGTCGCGTAACGCTGTCCAAGAAAACTCATATTTTCTTTGGAAATACCGTCCCCGTTGTCTATTACTTGAATTTTGAAAGTAAGGAGATTCAAACGTACCGCAATCGATGTGGATTTGGCGTCCAGACTGTTGCAAACCTAGAACACTTCAGACTAGAACAGTGTTTTGGAATAAGGTGTTTTCGAACCGTTTACCAGCTCAAAGACGCATTGGGCCACTGTGGAAACGTCGCTAGAGCTTCGGAGTTTTGAAATAACCGCAGGTTCTAAGTGTTTTATTTCCATTTTGGAGCTTCAAAACTAACATAAACGCGTAAATATGGCGGATGGTAAATTTGATTGCCATCTGTCACTGTCATTCTTCTTTTTGTTTTTTTTTCGGGCATTAGCATCACAGTAGTAAACCCAGCTCGGTTTTCTGATTCCTCAATGGTGAAAAGTTTAAGGAAATTGTTGAATGTGATTAAACATTGAATTTGAATAACTGTGGACTAACTTGGATATTTATTTTTACTCAGGAGTCGAAGCAGGAGTCGGGGCAGAGATAGAGACCGTCGCCACGACAGCAGAGATAGAGAATATAGCAGTCGACGAGACCGAGACGACAGGTAAGCAACCAAACGTTTATAATTCGATTGTACAAAAGAATGTTGGACTACGGCGTTGTCTGGGTTGGATTTTCTGACCTCAAATCACTTTGAACGTTTTGAGAAGTATCAAAATTTGAAAACACTTTAAAACGAACGAACAACACATCACACCAACATTCACATCATTGTGGTCAGTTAATGACCATTACTCAAGAGCAAAGAACTGACTGAAACATCATGTGACACCGTTATTTACATAGTCGCAAAGATACCAAAATAAACACTCGTTTGATGCAGATATCCGTTACATGGAAAACTAGAGCGTCCTCTAAGAGTCAATGATTGAATGGTGTTTTTGTGATTTGACCTTACAGGTCGCGCAGTCGATCACGCTCAGACAGACGTTACAAGTCCTCGAGACATTCGCGCAGCGATACGCGTTCGCCGGGCTCTCGGCATTCACACAGTCCTATGTCTAGTCGCAGGCGCCACATGGGTACTCGCGAACATCCAAAACCCAGTCGTTGTCTTGGGGTGTTTGGTCTTAGTGTTCACACCACCGAAGACGAGCTTTACCATTTATTCAATAAGTACGGACCAGTCGAGAGGGTGCAAGTCGTTCTAGATGCTAAGGTAAGACAGTGAACCAATTATATCTTACAAACCAAAACAGGTGAGCGGACAAATGTTGCCTTGTCATTTTAGTTCTAGTGAGGCAATATGCGACCTGGAATAGCAATTTGACAGAGCTGTCTATGTAAAACATTCACCAATTTTTGTCTCTATTTTAGTCTACATTTGGAACAATCGTTTATTTAGCAACTTAGGACGATTAAAATATTAATAATGGCACCTTTAAGAATAAAATTACCTACTTATTCCTGATTGGAATGTAATTTTTAGACGGGTAGATCAAGAGGATTTGCCTTCGTGTACTTTGAAAGTAGCAGCGATGCCAAAGTGGCTAAGGAACAATGCTCCGGACTGAAGATCAACGGAAAAAGCATCAGAGTTGACTTTTCCATTACCGAGAGGGCGCACACACCCACACCTGGCATATACATGGGCAAACCTACTTAGTAAGTACACCTTTATTTGTATTTTTTTTACCCCAGTGGAGCACAACGTCTTCAAGTCACTTTTTTCTGCTGAAGCATTTCTTCCTGGGTATATTATCACGAGAATATTTAGGAGTTGTCTTATTAAGGTTATAAATGCGACTTAAAGGATCTCTCGGACATAATTTCGCTTAAACACTCATTTTTGGTTAGTATGTGTAAGTTTTTGTCTAATTAAATCTTTCTTTTACAGTAGATCTGAGCGGTATGAAAGCCGAGGTCGCAGAGATAGAGAGTAAGTATATTTTTTGTTTTTACTGTGTGGTCTCCTGCTTTTGTTTGGAGTATTCTAATTTTGATGCAGTTTAACTTTGTATGAGCAGGAAAATTATGACTTTTTTTGCGTAGGTCTGGATTTCAAAATGAAATCTAAAACACATTTTTTGTACTTAATTTTATCAAAACTTTTTGCTAGAAATATGTTTGGAATTTTTTTACATTTTTTGCTAGTTGAGAGTAAGTAAAGATATGATTTCAGCGATTATTACCGAAGTTCTAGATATCGCCGTTCGCCCTCACCCTACTACAGCAGTAGAAGTCGTAGGAGGTACTCGAGATCCCGAAGCCACTCTCCACGTAAGTAACCTCAGTTTTTTGGAATATATTTTTTGTGAAAAAATGCCGCTTATTCTAGTTTCTGAATATGTTGCACTTTTTAACTGTTTAGAGATGTAAGAAAAGCAGTGCATCGTTTTTTTGCTCGGTAACTTTTTCCAGTCCCAGTTATCTGCCACAGTTTACACACTACCATCCCTTTTGACAAATCTGCTGACCCACTAAATTTACACCGTTTTGTAGAAAGATAACTCCTTAAAGACCAAAAACTGAAACTATTTTATACAAGTCCCTGTGTCGCGGACTAACAGTAGCTTCAAAATTCTATCGAGTTTTTGATTCATTCTTTACCAAAAGGAACACTATTCAAAGTTTCAGTTCAAATTGACCATTTTTTCCCCATAATCGGTTGTGAAACACCATAGATTACCGTTATGTGCGTGTTTTAATATGTTGTTTTGGTTTAATGGAATTTCAGGTCGATATTAACTAAGACGACGGTCAGTTCATTTGGACGCTTTCGCGAGGCTCTAAGTAACGATTAGAGCGATTATTGATTTTTTCCTTTCGATTTTTCACATTTGTAAAGGGGTGGTTTTTAGTTCATGACATTGTCCTTCATTTTGCCCTATATCACGATTGTGACAACGTTTGAAGTTATTGTATATTTCGCTGACAACGCAGTGAGTGTCAGGAATATATTGTAAACCGATTGCTTCGTAGTTTGAGTGTATTATTACAATATTCTGACACACACTGTTTAAGGCTAATATTACATTCCCCACCAGCTACGCGCTTTGTTTAGTTATTTTTAGCTGAATGTAATATTAATCTTATTTGAGCGCATAGGGTATAGAAAACCTTATTTTCAGTTTGTTAATGTGAACATAGTATTTAAGTAATTTAGATGTTAATAAACATAATTGACTAATATTGATTTTCTGTGTTTTGAAAAGGGTTGCGAACAAGAGCTTTCGGATGAAATTGAAGTTTATTAAGAAATGAATGAAAACGTAAAAATTGAGTCCTTGAGAGACGTTCTCTCACTCCTATGAAAAATCCCGAACGCTGAAACAAGAAAATCGCTCTCGAAGACTGACATTGTCGAAATTAGTCTTGAAGACATCAAAAACGTGGTCGAAATGAGATAAAGAAAAAAAGAAAACCTTAAGCAGAATTACACATCTGGATTTCCATTTCACCTCTTCCGTCACATTATCCGATCCATTCCAGGTCCATTCAATTTGTTACTAGAATCTGATTTCCTCTATTAACAAATAAACTTCTCTTTCAAATCCCATTCTTTCTTGACAGTTCAATTTCAATATCCTCCCTTTGGTGAGTATTTATTGTGTAAGATTTAACCTAAATGTGTTGTATTTTTTTGATTGTGATAACGCAAATAATAGTAATCTTAAATGTAATTTGAGGAATAAATTGTAAGGCAATGCCAGCAGTTTTTCTTTTCTATCCCTCTCAAATGATAATAACAGTTAAGATGTAACATAAGAATGTAACAGTATTGGAGAGGAAGAGGTTTAAGGAAATCTGGATATTAAAACAATGTTGATTTGTCAAAAATTTTCATGCTCTTCTTGGTAAGTGGTTTACGCCACAGAATTGGATATATTAAGGACTGAAAACTAAATTCTGTTAGAATTGATTTAATATATAAAAAAGAAAAACTTTGTACATAAATCATCATTTATACAGTTATTTACAGATTAAATAATTTATACTAGTTTAGGCACTGAAATATTTGCTACAATGAAAGTTAACAGGTGACTAGTAAGTATCTTAAAACTTCTTCATTCCTTAATAACAGAGTAAACGCGGTTAAACTAAAAACAATTATGTATACGGTATAAAAAATAAAATACATCTTATTAATTATAATTTAATCGTAATGATATTTCAAGCCCAGTGGGAGGTGTTTGTTATTTATACCCCACTTGGGACTTAATAAGAAATCGTAACATCAATCTTCAGTATAAATTTTATTTAAATGACACAACACCTGTTTCGGGACCATTATCATTGCAACGTTGGTAATCAAACACATTCATCCTTAAACTTATTTAAATTAAAACTTCACACAATCATAAATGGTCTTAGATCTCTTACTAGTGTATTCAACAACAAAAGTAAATTGGAAGACAAGCACTTTCAAAGGAATCTAAACGTGACTCTCTCAGTTTTGATCCGATCCATTACCCAAAAAATTTAAAAAAGCTATAACTATATTCCCCTTAATATCAATCTTTCCAATTTAAGTCTTCTCTCTACTCACTAGACTATATACCGTTATTGTAAATCACTATGAGACAACATACACCCATGAACAAAAAAACACAACCTCGAAAAACATCTCCGAATATCATTTTCAATATCGACAAATAAAATATTGCACCTTTGAGCAAAACTGTCTATTTGATTCTGCTAAACAGTGCATCAACACAATTTTAGCTATCATTACTAGTTTTGACTGAGCTGATGCTTGTTTAGCAAGGTAACACAGAAAACTAATCTAAGATATCTGATGCTAGCAAGTCGACGTGGTGTTCCACGATTTATTCGAAGGGTGAAGGTGTAACTGAGGTGGTGGAGGCGGCGCTTGCTGTTTGTTCGAGGCTGAAACACAATTTTTGATCTACTACTTGGAATAGTTACCTTGTGTTACGTTTAACTTTTGTGTATATTTACTGTAAACACTATTTTTCCAAAAATTAGTGCAGTATTATAGTTAAAGAATTCAAGTTGTAAACTCTCAAGAGTTAAGATCCTTATTATGGTTTATGCACCTACCTGTTGTGTCAACTTGTGTTGGGAGTTAAATATTCACATAAGAAGACAGTAAAATACAAACCACCGTAATTATTATTGGAATGGTATTATTGATTACACAGATTACAAACTAAAGTAAATCGAAAATGATTTCTAAACATAAACGTAATAGGTACATTGCTCATGCAAATTGCATGCTAAAAAGTGATACAAAACGTAACGTACACCTTAATTAAAATAAACGGTTAATAAAATGACTAGGTACAGGTTGGAAGTAGCTAAGTCAAAATATTGTAATCAAATATAGCCAATCAGCCAAAAGAATTTCAAGTTTGGATAAACACCATGCCTACACTACACTAAATAACTCAATTTCACCAGTGATGGTTTAAGCCTAAATATTATATTCAAACACTTAGATACTTCCAACTAAAATAAGCATAAAAAATAATAACCCCGAGGAATGAAGTGTAGTTCTTTATACAGTTTCTCTTCTTCAGAGAACTTTATTTTGACAACAAGACGTTAGTCCAACATATTGAAACGGTATATTCTGTTTAAATGTTTGTGAAGTAAAATTAAAACACTGAAAACTTAAGACAATGTGTGTAGATAGGACAAAAGTTATCAAATCACAAGAAAAATACTAAAATACCGTGAATATTTAGTAAAAACGTCTACAAGTTTCAAGTGATGTGAAGGAAAAAAGTTACAAATATTTACAGAAAAATAATAAATAAAGTTAATGGTGAATGAAGACCAGTCCATGCAAGAAAGAAGACATGCAGTTGCGGGTAATCCTCTATTAGCAGGATGACTCTAAGAATTGAAGAAAAAAAAAACAGTAAGTGAACTAACAGATTGCTAATGATGTATAATGGGTAGATGAGAAAATTGTAAATTACCCAATATATGCAAGTGGTAGGAAACAAAATCGGTGAACAAACACAAAAACACATCTAAATAACTAAATCACAGACCAAACTTGAGGAAGCATAAAAACACACAAATTTGCCACTAAAACATCAACTAAAGTACTGACCTTGTCGATTTGAATACAACTTCAAGACGTTTCTGTAAGGCGGTGGTCTAGGAAATCTGTCGGGGGTGTTGAACAAGTGTCGGAACTTTTCCTCCAAGTCCGTTCCTGTTCTTCTAGGCGCCACATTATTGCCATCCCTCATCGATGAGTGTCGGGGCGGTGGCGGCGGCGGATTGGCGTTATTACTATTTGGAACCTAAAAACATCCCTCCCAACATAGTCACTAGAATCGTACAATAATAAAAATAAATACCGCCGGGGGTGGTCTGACAGGTTGTGGCTGTTGCTGCGTTTTGTGTGGCGGAGGAGGAGGCGCGTGACTGGGCGGCTGTGGCACTCCAGGTGGTGGAGGAGGGGCGTAATTGGGTCGCACCGTTGATGGTTTTGGTGCCGGCGGTGGACCGGACGAAGGGGTGGGCGGGGGCGGTACCGACGGTGGTGGCACCGAAGGTCTTCCCACCAACGGCGGTCGGGATCTTGCCCCGTTCTATATAATGTATCAAATTTAGTTTAAGTGTTCAAATCTACCACTGTAGTCTCCCACTCACCCCTGGAGAAGGAGAATTCAGATTGGACAGTGATTGTCCAATTACCGCGCTGATGTTTCGGACAGTTCCGAATTTTAAATTAACGTCGTTGTTCGGTGTAGGGCTTTGAGGTGACGGTGACCTCGGCGTTCGCATGCTTTGCGCCCTACTAATTGACTTATTATTTGGTTTCACTGCTAATTTGGTAGGGGGTGTTAGCTTTCCTGCAATAAGACCCATCCCTCTGTAATTATTCTTTTAAATAAATCAAAACAAAAATCACACAAAGGGGATACACCAAATTATGTGATGAGAGAGAGAAAAACCATCACTACATACATATTTGAAATGATTACTTACATGAACAAGCAAACAAATGGCATTACTGTAACTGTTAAGTAAACGGTTCAGGCAGTTTAATTGCTTATACAACCACGCTAATAAAAATAACTAGAAGGTATTGGGTTCATAAATTAAACGGATGATAATAACGTCAATTTATGGGAATACGTTTTGGTAAAATAGAATAAGACCACAATCAATATTTAATAGAAATTAATCTTTTCTTTCAACTTGTTTTATTATCTTTAGTATTAACTAGATCCATCTGGATTCGCAGTTGCCTTTGAAGCTCTATATTCAGATAATTTTTACTGTCTTAAAACCGTGTAAAAATAAGTTAGTGTTTAGTCTAGTATGTCAATCAAAAATTTAAGTTTATAATTGTGTGATCAGTAAAAACTTTATACCTTTATATTTATTATATTATTAATTTTCCTTTATAACTATTTTTTCAAATTATAAGCTATGAAATATGCACACTTACCATTTAAAACTGGAGGTTTTGGCGCCAAATTCGGTTTGCCATGGTTGATCACAGGTTTGTTCGGTTGTAAACCGCCATTATTTACATTATCTGTACAATCTAAAGAACTAAGATTTGCGTTGCTCTTCGATTTGCGACTGTGCAACGCGCTACTATGATGCAAACTCGAAATATTGCCTTGAATCGAGGTTTGACTTAAATGAACACCGTTCGAATTGTTGGTCTGGAAACTCGCCGGTTTCGCAGGTCTTCGCTCTTCTACTGATATCTGAAATTTCATATTATCCTTTACTGGTCCATTAATTATTAATTTATCGCAACGTGTGACCGTTACGACAATCACGACTGAATAATTACGGCTATAATCGTTACTGAAATGCATTATGCGTTTTACATAACTGTTTCAAATAACACTTACGTGTCTGGTTGGTGCTGGAGGAGGAGGTCCCCTCGCTCTGGTATCACTAGGATTGTGCAACTGCTTTTTTAACTGATCCTGAATGCTATCAAAATGTTTTGAAGGGGTTAACTTGGGACTTGGACTTTTATCGCTTTCGTTATTGTTTAGACTAGGAGTTGACGAACTGATCGTGCCTATGAACACTACATTTAAGTACAATTTAACCAAAAAAACCCGGGGAAGAAACGTTACCAAGTCGTCCAGTAACTTTAAGTTTAGGCATTCCACCTGCGAATAAACCACCAAGCGCGATTCCATTCGGTTTCGATTGAATGGAATTGTTTGATGGGGTAATTCCTCCATTAGAACCGGTAGAGGCTCCATTATTATGGCTAACAGCATTGTTTTTTCCTAAAAAAGAACGCGTCAGTTCTGTCAAGTGACACATTTTGATTTTACAATTATTGTCATTTTTTTTGTCACTTAAAACACAGTTTAACAAAATTTTATAAAAATTAAGTATAAATACAAATACACCTTGAAATAAAGTAAGTATGATTCATGTGTTTTACTGGAAACATGAATTTTCATGAATCCCCTGGGACAACTGATGTTTTATTTAATTAAATGACTCAATGCGTTTCGACAAAAACAATTTCAATGTTTGTGGATCTATACCTTGCTATAAAAACATTACCTGTCGTAATCGATTTTACCACAAATATTGAACAATAAAGTTCATGGTGTTTTAATAACTTTACCAATTCACGTAACTTACTTACCTTGAATTAATGGTGCACTCTTGTCAACCGTAACAGTCTTCTTTAGTTTGGTTCCTTGTCTGATTGAACTCAACAGGGCACCCCTATTGTCTGATCCCCCACCACCGCCACCCAATTTGGGTAGCGACATTAAGGGTGGCGGAGGCGGACCCGGAGGGGGCGGTGGCGGAGGCCCCGGCATTCTTTTCAATACCTTAAATAATATAATAACTGTAACACAAAACTTTTAGTGGCATAAAAATTAAACCCAAAATTAGGCTATTCACCACAACAACCATAAACTAAGTAAATGTAAACCTATAAATTTTCGCAATTAAATGAGAATTACCATTTAACTCCATACCACCTTCAAACCCTACTATTACCACTACCAATGTTAGTAAGAACTTACGGTTAGTAGATATATGGTAATCTCTGGTTAGTTGTATGTTAGTAGTAACATTACTGATTGTCCATTACATGACATGTACTTCTATCAACATTTTCACTTTTATTCTTGGTGATATTTAAAAGAATAATTTGTGACTTGAGTGTTTTTTGCATCAACCTAAACAAAAATAGCAGTGTAACAAATAAATTCAGATTAAAAAAGGTTTAAAACAGCAAAAAAACCTCAGGTTAGGTAAGCACATAGAAGGTATAGCTAATGATAAGCTAGATAGTAGCTATAATGTTAGTATATAAAGCCAATTACAGAATATTTATTTTGGTTTATCAGTTAAAATTAAAAATGTATAAATACATAAATGCACTAGGTACTTGGTTTGGCTTGCATTATTTGATAAGCTTATATGGGGTATTTAAAATAGGTTTAAAATTTCTGTGTGATTAATCAAATAATTACAAAGCACTAATTATCAAGGCCTTAAAGCTGTTAATTACCTTACTGTGCTTAAAAAACATAATATAATACAATAAACAATAATCAATTGAATTTGATAAAATTGGTGGACAAAGCACTAGTATTCTATGCACCTGCACTTGAATCCTGTTAAATTCATCTTCTTCCTTTTAGTGAGGTATTAGGAATTTGACTGCTTGGGACACATCAAGAGCCATTAATCCACAATGTGAAAAATAGGTATATGTTCTCAAGGAAACCTTCAAAATGCCAATATCTAGTGAGTTACTACTATGAAACATAAGTAGTCATCACTTATGTCTCATGATTTCAAAAAGGCGAATTTTTGTTCATTTTGACTGAAGGCTACCAGGGTTGAGTTCCTTTACAGAACATCTTTGAGTTAGGTACCATAGATTCACAACATTTTCACCACATGTCCCAGTATAAACCCTAGAATACACTTTGTCTTCTTTGATTTGGTCAACAAACATTAAATGACACACACAGACAAAAAATACTTTGGTTTTCTGTATTACTCAAACAGTGGAAATGATTCAGCAGGACTGAATAGTGTGAAAATCACTGTAGTCATCTTAAGATTAATATACCAGTGAGGTTGTTTTAATAGGGTTACTACATCATTGATACTGGTCACTTTTCCAATAAGCAATCAGAAATGAGTCAAGTTCAAAATGATTCAACTAATGGCTTTTTCAATTGGCAAGTTTAGGGCAAAACTAAGTTATTTGTATCCTGCTCTATCAAATTTCATTGAAATAGTATGGCAATATATTAGTTTTGCACTGAAGATGCCAATCAAAAACACCATGTCTGTCTACAAAAGAGCTGGCTGTATATGGTATTTGCATGGAATTAACTATTATTATGTTCTTATGAATTTTAGTAATTCCCATCATCTAGTTTCTTTAGTATCCTCATACTCCTCAAATTTGTATCACCTGACTAATTTTGCACTACCTATACTGTTTCCCAACCTGTAAAAACACTCTAATAAGTTACCTCAGTACAGCAAAAGAGAAAGAAGTAATATAATTTAAATTAATGTAGGCATAGCCACACATACTAATCATTCATTTTATACTTCTGGTATAACTGAAGGAAAGCATACTTTCATTCATTTTAACTGATCAGCATTCAGAATTTCTTCCTTTCTTATATGATATTTTGTCTGATGAACATCAAAACAGTCTTGATGTCAATAAAATGGAAATCCAGCCAGTCACTGTAACCTGTTTAGGACTGTAGATATTTCTTGAAAGGTGTCACAATAGTGTTTTAGTATTCTATAGGTAATACTTGTCCAAATTGGGACTTTAATGTTCTTATAACATTCCAGACATAACACATTTTCTACATGACACAACCAAATCATGCTTTTTGATTGGGAGTAACCCAGGTCAAGTAGTAGATATCCTACTTATTAGATTTAATCAGTTTACTTAAAAAAAGATAAACTGGGATCAAAACTAATCTATCACTACACATGGTTACCCAATGAAAAACAAATGTCCTACCTTTCTACGTGACATCAGTAAAATTTGGTACCAAATTTTATCTGTATTTGTATCAGTAAACACTTATCCTGGGATAATAAAGATAGTTAAAATGCTATGATTTGTCGAGTTTTTGAGAAAAAACAAGCAAAACCGGACATGTGGTAATGGAGGCACTGTGTGTCCTGGAGCCTACAAACTGGAAAGGCTAAAAACCTGGATTTAAATGAAGAACGACAATAGCGTTACATCCTTAATAATAAAACAATAAACTGTAATCTAAGTCCATGTAGGGGTACACTCAAGGTTGAAATTTTACTCAGACACACTTGCACATAGGAAGAACCAAACTAGTTTGGACCTTAATTTTAAGTAAATTTGAAGGGAAGTGAGCCACTTTAAATGGTCAATAGTGTAGTTTAGATTGTAAGGATGCAGATAGCAGCTGAATAAACATTCACTATCAGGTAATAAGTTTGTAAATAAATATTCAAAATAGGTAAATAAGTAGGTTGTCAACTTATGACACATACCGATACACGTAGGTGTTGTACAGGACGTTCTCAAAGGTAGTTTTAGCTCCGTATCACATTATTGAACCCATAACTGCACCGTGGACTTCTTCATGGCACGAAAACTGCACTTTTTTCCATGTAAATCCGGAAAACTTTCTATACGCGATAGGTTTTTATCGTTGTATCAAATCAACATGGCCGAAATGAATGACTGCAGACTGGCAACACTGCGCACGCGCGCGCCTCTGTCGGAACAACGAACAGCTTTCCTCGATTTGAACGGGTTCTTTTTCACCGGATTTATTTTGCAATTTAAAACATTTAAAATGAAATTCTTTACAGTTATCGACGTTAGTTCTCTTTAGGAACACAATGCAACAATTACGGTAATTAAAATTACGATTGTGAGGTAACAGCCGGTCGAGGAGAAAATGCTTATTGTCGCGCTGGATGTCGCTCCTCTACCTTACGGCGTTATTCAGCTTTTTTTTCGTCCCACCGGCTAAATTTAAATTTTCGGCGTTGCGGGAGCAGTTTGCCGGGATTTAAAATATACAAAAACAAGAAATTAATTACCGATCGACCTTGACTCGCATGGTATTTTCGTAACACCGATCATGGGAGAGATTTATGGACGTTTTTGCTATTATTAAATTCGGCTTCACCACACGCATATTCGATTTTTTAATAAACACACCATGTAGATTTGAGAGTTTCAGATGTTATTTTGATTCACTTTACACCAGTTAAAGATTTGGGAAAACCATAATATGACCAACAACTGTCAAATTACGTCAAAGTGACATCACATACGCTGTGTTCGCTTCTTGGAGCATGAAAACGAATGCGGCCATAAGACGGGATTTAAGTAAAGTTTTATTTAACACAACCAAAGAAACTTATTCACCAAATTGTCGAGTAATATATAATAAATAAGTTTATGATTCATATCTTATCTTATTAATATTTAATACAATAACAATACTAGTTTTGCAACCAAACTTGCCAAGAGATGAGCAAACATTTTATTAACCTGTCGTCACGTGATCAACTGATATCCGAGTATCCAGTTCAGTTCAATTGAATCTCAAAACTTTATTATTTTTCAGTTATTTTAAACATTAAAACTTATTCGTACATTTGTATAGACAACACATAACTGTTATGAACTGTATTAAACTTGCGATTTCCTATGTAAATTTGAAAAAAAGTGAATTTTACTAAATAAATTGCAATTTTGTTTGTAGTTTCTGAGATATTTGAAGTCAAACCAAATGCACAGTGCTGTAACTGGTTTCAAAGCCTCAAATCAGTATTATTTCAAATGCAACACCCTGTTGTATTTTTTCATCCGCTTTGAGAAAAGATATATCTAGTGTATAAATTATGACTATCTCAGTTTTTTTCTGTTTTTGGCCCTAACATTTCAAAAAAATCTTGTAGATGCAATATTAATGTCGTGATTTTTTAGGGAATATTCCAGGAAATTTGTTTTTGACACTACACCCCTTTGAAGCGCATTAGCTTCTTTATATAAGAGTACTCCGATCACTGAATATGCAGATACTGTATTATAAAAAGTGAGCAAATTTCCTTCCATATAAGGATTATAATTAATAATCCACAAATTAGATCAAATACAGACGTGAGCTTTTTATCTAGTAGTCACGTATATTGATTAAATTAAAATATTTATTGCTTATCTTAACTAACATCACAAAATCCTTCTTTCTACGGCTTTACTACTCTATAAATTACAAAAAAAGTTGGTATGACACCCCTGACTATGTCTACTCCGGTTGTAAAAATCCAACCAACAAAAGCATATACATTGCTATAGACTAATTTAAAATTGTGAGAGAAACGTAGTTATAAAAGCAAAGGCTTTTCTAATTGTTTTAAAATTTATTATACCTCCAGTAAATCTTGAATAACTCCTACACGTTTTTGTTATCTTTCCAGGTCCAATATAAAAAATATTAGATTAAAACTAACCAATTTCTTCTGAACAAACTCATTTAAGTTTTGTTAGTTTTAAATGTTTAGTGCTTCGAGATAAACAAAGGTATTGCATTGTGCTTTTTGCGAAAAAATTTTAACAAATAATACACGATATCTATTTGTTGGTTTAAGGCACTGTAAATATACGAGTCATCTAGACTTAACTTCTCTTATTTAGTCTGTTAAGATGAGGAAATTTAATCAGTATTTATATGTATATCGCACTATTGTTTTAGATGGCCTTGCGTATGCTAGTTGCATTGTTATTATTTTGTCATATTTTCGTTGTTAATGGCACCAGGATCGCTTTCAACCCCTCCAACATTACAGTACACATGGGGGAGGTGGAGGTTATTGAGTATTACGTTACAGAAATAGGTAAATATATATATTTTTTAATATAACCGACTCTTATAAAATTGTGGTTTCAGATGAAGGCAGTTCTTGTGTTTTGTATAGTGAGAATGAGTACATTGCCTTCATTCAAGGCGAGGAAATTGTTATTAATAATGTAACTCAGTCTGGCAGTTTTAATTTACAAGGAAATTTTCTAGGTGATTGTATAATAATAATATTTAAGCAACAAGAAGGACGAAGAGTTACATTTCAGGATATACGATCATATCATGTAGAGACTTGACTTCAGAAGAACGTGTCAGTGAAGACGAACTGGACGTAACATGTCTGCGCAAACAACGAGTGGTGGATAGGATATTCACAGCATCAACAGCGGTCCTTGTAGCTGTAATTTACGTTAATTTCGGATGTGCAGTAAATTGGGGCGACTTGAAAAACTTGATCAAACGACCGATTGGACCTATTCTGGGATTTTGTGGACAATTCATTTTTATGCCACTGGTAATTAGTTAAGCTTTTCTACAACTATCAAGTACCATTTATACTGACCTGATATGCATACTATAGTAAGTAATTTCTAAAAGATTAGCTATGGCATGGGTTTGGTACTGTTTCCTGATGACCCAACTATGCGACTCGGTATGTTCTTCACCGGTGTGGCACCAGGTGGTGGAGCTTCCAACATTTGGACAGCAATTTTAGAAGGAAACATCGACCTGTCAATACTAATGACCACCGTTAGCACGCTTTCCGCGTTTGGTATGATGCCCCTTTGGCTTTTTACCCTTGGAGCCACCATTTTTGATGACGCTGACATTGAGGTAAGCCTACGGATTCATTGCTATACTAACAACAATAAACCATAATGATATTTCAGGTGCCTTATTCACATATTTCCACCTACGTTGTGGCGCTAATTATACCACTAGGAATTGGCTATTTAATTCAACGTTATTTTAAAAAGCTGGGTCTGTTTTTGAAACGGATTTTGAAAGGGTTTTCATCCCTTCTTATCTTGTTTATCATTGTTTTTGCTATTGTAACGAATTTGTACTTGTTTGAATTGTTTTCATGGAGGGTGAGTACAAATATGCGGAAAAAGCCAAACTCTTCTAAATCTCATTATTTGCTAGATTGTTGTAGCTGGTATGGTAATTCCGTGGATGGGCTATACAGTAGGTTATATTGTAGCAAAGATCTTGAGACAGCCAAATCCTGATGCTACAGCTATAGCAGTGGAAATTGGTATTCAAAACACTGGTATTTCAATTTTCTTACTCAGATTTTCGTTGGACTCTCTTTATGCTGATCTCACCACAGGTAAATCCCAGAATCTGTTTTAAACTATTACTTTTATTTTTAATTTTGTAGTAATTCCTGTGTCTGTGGCCATTATGACCCCCATCCCATTAGGGTTGCTGTTCATTTTTAGGAAAATTAAACAAAGGTAATCAATGCCCTAATTACAATTTAACAAAGGTTTCTTTATGCAATGTTTACAGATGTTGCGCAAATAATGAGTCACTGGTTAAAAGCGCTGATAACGACACCCTTAAAGAGAGCTCAATGGATACTGTAAAGGAAAAACAAGATGGAGTGGACAACCCCGTGAAAGTGGCTTAAAATTGCGATAAATTGATAACACTATAGTAATAAACCAAAAGCAGTATTACTTACTCAAATCTGTTGTACTTTATTCTGGGGTCTTCCTCTTCACTTACAAATGTTTCCTTACTTATTTGGATACAAGTGCGGTCACCAGCACTATGTTTATGGATAAATTTATTCAAAATATCAGCCACTTGTTCCGGATCGTTAAGATGCACGTGGTGTGTACCTTCAACAATATGAAAATCCAAATCTTGGTTGTTTTCCTGTAATATTGGCAACACATCATAGAACTGCTCGTTGTGTTTAATGGAGTTAGCTGACACCGCCTTGGCTAAGAAAAGAGGACTTTTGATACGTTTGACATACAGCAGTAATTCCTCCATAGTTATTCTAAATAGCTCTATGGATTTCAAACGCGGATCTCTGGTGAAATAATATTTTCCTGGATGAACCTTTGAGGGAGCAACGTTTCTCGTTATAATGTAATTGGCGTACTGTTTGGATATGGAATGACTATTAGGCCCATGAATTAATTTTTTCATTTCATTTATGGTATAACTAGGAGGTTCTTTTTCGCTCATAAAATGATCATTATGTTTCATAAATTCTTCTAAAGAATACTGCAACCACTCCATTTGATGGGTAATCATGGCAGACACATGAATGTCTATGCAGGCAAT
This sequence comes from Ips typographus, assembly GCF_016097725.1. Classification (NCBI taxonomy): domain Eukaryota; kingdom Metazoa; phylum Arthropoda; class Insecta; order Coleoptera; family Curculionidae; genus Ips; species Ips typographus. Next base: position 11,582,026 of record NC_138425.1, on the reverse strand, counting down.
AAAGTCGACGCGCTCAGGAAAGATGATCGAGTACATAAAACCAGTGAATCCACCCATGGAATGGCCTAGCAAAGAAACTTGAGGCCATTTGAAATATCTTCGAACACGTTCGATGGTCAACAAGGTGGCGGAAACGTTGTAGAAAATGCCGGGAGGTAGTGGTGATGAGTAACCATGACCAGGAAAATCTACTGCAAAGTAACCCAAGTCTTTGTTTAGGAGTGGAATGAGTCGATCAAATGATCCGCAGTTATCCTAAAATTATGTATTTAATTGTGTATAAAAAACTCAGGAAGGAGACCAACCTGCCAGCCATGTAAAGTCAAAATAGGAATTTTGTTAGTAGGTCCCCACCATTTTCCTCTAATTTCCCCCCAAGGAACTGGTATAGAAACTTCGCGAACTGGCAGCTCTGTGGAGAAAGATCTGATATGTTTGATCCACTTTGTAGTTTTGTTAAAACGGTTGAACATAGTTTAACATTTGGTAGAAATGTATTGTCTGTAACAAATTATTAACGTAAATAACACAACAGTTGGTATATCTGCATATTTTTTCAATAATCATGAAATTACTTTTTACTCCAAATAAAGTTATTCTGTCCATAGAAAAGGTCGAGAAAAAAAGCGGGATTAGATTAATAATTCCCATTGCAAAAGAGAGAACAAAGTTATTCATAACCAAAAAACTGAACAGTGCAAAATATTTCTTACCCAAAGTTTGTAATAATCATTTCAATGATTAATTTTGATTTCAATGCACAAATTCCTTTTTATCACTAGAGGTGAACTTGAACTATAATAATGTTTTATGGCATTTCATCTTAAAACAATCTTGGAATAATAAAACAACACACCACATTGTTGCCAAACCTATAAACATTTTATCAGTGTTTTACAATTGCCTAAGAAAATCATAGTAATATTACTACACAAAATTAAACAATACAAATTCATAATATTTTTATTAACAAAAATAAGTTATGTTACAGACAAAACAACTGTCAAGCAAATAAATACATTAATAACTTTACAATATTTACACTATACTGGATGAAATAACTGAAACAAACACACTTAAAACAATAATTTAGCAGTTTTTAATCTAGGATCCTGTTCTTCACTGACTCTCATTTCAGGCTTAATACCTCCAATACTTCGATCTTCAATATTATTTCTCTGAATAAACTTTCTAATTAATACAGCCAGTTCTTCTGGATTATTCAAATGAGCATGATGGGTTCCTTCAACATAGTGAAAATCACAGTCCACACTGCATCTCTTCAACACATCAAGCACATCATAAAAGTTCTCTTTAACTTCATAATAAGAGCCTGCTTTACATTTTGCAATAAAAATTGGACAGGTGATGTTCTGAGCATGTTCTACTAATTCATTTTGGGACAGTGTTGTCAATTCTCCAGATTTGAGTCTTGGGTCTCTAGTAAAATAGTACTTACCAGGGTTTATTTTAGAGGGAGCAATGTTTCTCTCAAAAATATGGGGAGTATATTCTAAGTTAACAGACTTGTTATTTGGGGCATGAACTTTTTGTTTTATTTCTTCAATACTGTAGCTTGGTGGTTCTTGATTGCTTTCGAGGTATTTGTGACTTTGTAGGAATTGGTCAATAAACTTGGGAATTACATTAATGCGATTTTTCATAACCATAGGTTTGGCTCCATCCAGGCAAATTGCAAAGTCAACCTTTTGAGGATAGAGCATTGTGTAAGTGTAGGAAGTCACTCCACCTAGTGAATGACCCATCAGTGAAACTTTGGGCCATTCTAAGTATCTTTTTATAAATTCTATGGTTAGAATGTAACTTGTTAGATGATAGTATATTCCTGGTGGGATATGAGATGAATATCCATGCCCTGGAAAGTCAACAGCCAGGAAACCCACATTTTTGTTCAGTAAAGGTATCAGGCGATCAAAGGTTCCACAATTATCCTGCAGTAGTTATTGTTCCAATTAACATTAAACAAAATTGATTTTACTAGACTTACTTGCCAGCCATGCAAACTTAAAATGGGCCTGGAATCAGTTGGGCCCCACCATTTGCCTCTGATTTCTCCCCAAGGCACAGGAATTGAAACTTCTTGAACTGGTAACAAATCACTTGAAAACTTTCTAACTAATACCGAATATTTTGAGAGACATGATTTTAATAGAGTCATTTTTAGATCTATTTTATCCTAAACTCATTTAAAGTGAATTTGTAAAATCCTAAAATATGTAGTTGATTTATCAACATTTCGCAACATCTCATTGACTTTAACGGGCTTACTTGAAAGGACTTTGGACTCGCATCTGAGCAACGTTACGTAAAGCACAAACCAAACTTGATTTTCTGTTGTATCACATAATTAATTAAAAATATTTAACACAAAAAAAATGGTGTAATGACAACTAACCTAACCTAGTAAAAAAATTAAACATTAGTCTTCTTTTCTGATTAGACTGGAAACTGTAGTATATTTCGAATTTGATGTGGCGTTTAGCCAGTTTACCATAAACCTGAAAATGTGTAGTATGTTTATGGATGGAACATAAATTATTATGAATTAAAATCAATCCAATATTTTAATTAACTTGTACATATATTAAACGTATTACAACAATAACAAAGCATAATTACATATTATAAGAAAATTGTGTACATAATAAACAAGTGAAGACTATACAACCATGGAGGAGGATAAAAAGTAGTAGAAATTAAGCAAAAATTCATCGCTTTTTCTTAAGCGGACTTTTGGGTTTTTCAATTTATCCCCAGGGTTGCAAGTGGATGACCTTCTGGCCGTACCAAGGACCGGCGGAGCTGTCGCTGCCAAAATCTTGGGCCGCTGCTATGGCGGCTGATGCAGCAGTCAGCGATCCTTGCTTAGCAGCTGCTGCCTGTCTGATAACTGAACTGCCTTGGCTTTGTAAGGCGGATATCTTCCTTGCGGCATTATCTGCAAAAGAAATATGTTAACTGCATAGCTCAGGACAAAAAGAGAACACTAACCAGTTTTCTGGATCTCATGAGAAGCAGCATTGGCACTTTTTTGAATGATTGCAGCGGCATAAGCTTCGTTATGAGCCGCCATCTTTTGAGCTTCTGAGACTTCAGCCTTGGCTTGAGCCAATCGTTGTTGAGCACGCACTACCGATTGGGCTGCTGCTTTGGCTTCTTGTTGCTGGACAGCCGCAGCAGCTTCAGCTTTCTGGAAATTAATTTGAATAAAATTCAGAATAGCTGAGAGATTGATGTTTACTGACCTGGAGTGCAAGTGCCGCATCTGATTGTTTCTGACTGGCTAAATGCTGCTGTTGCAAAACCTCATTTTTGGCTTCCTGGACTCTGCGTTGAGCGGCTGCGACGTTACCCGAGGCTTCCTTGGCTGCCTGGATGGCTGATGCGATTTCGGCAGAAGACACTGGTGCGTGATATGATTTCTGGAAAATACCTAGTGTAGGAAACATCACTCGGAATGAGATAAAAGAAATTACATAAGAACTAGGAGCTGGTGCGGCACCAAAACCTGAAGCTCCGGCGGCACTGTTCCATCCATTACCATCGAAAGAATTGAAACTGTTTCCGCCATCAAAAACGCCACGTTTTGCCACGTGGGGTGTGGCCAACGATGCGCTAATGAATAAGAAAATCACAACAGCCTAAAAGAAAAATTTGGTTAGAAAACTGAATAGAACTCATTCTCAAAATTTGATTAAAGAACTTTCAGATTCATAAAAAATAATACACCTCGATCACATAAAGAAACATGGCAATATTATGGGGTTCCATTCACACCATTTCTAAAACTACTCATATACAAAACTTACCCCCGTAAAGAACATCTTTCACTTGGTTTTTACTGTTTGGTGGTTGAAGAGTACACTGAAACTAAAGGCATCTCTAGCATCTTTTATACGATTTTGCATAAAAAAATGGCACCATAAATTAAATGATACTACAGTTATTATTCCGAAGCCCATAATTACCTTTCTTCCGTATCTAGAAGAATAAAATTCTAGATTAGAGCCGCGTCCCTTTCATATCACGATCTTCATTGCTTTCTTTAAAGACAATCCGAATTTGTGTCATTAGATATTATTATAAAGCTGGTTAATAATGGGCGGGTATGTTTTTGGTATTGGGTAACCATAAATAAATATAATTGGATAACCAGTAGTTACCAGAAAATTGCATACTTAATTTATGTTATTCCATCTTTTTTACCAGGATCTATAAGGAAACGCGGTAACAGATTAATACAAATTTTTTGATGTTTATCTACTGAATGCAGCAATAAATTATGTGGTCTGTATAATAATAAAGGGTTGGGTAAAAATACGTATGAGTACAGAAAGAAGATAGGTTCTCCATGCTTTTTTATGATATCTTGAAATTCTGTTAATGTGACTATGGGAAAACAGTGGTGGTTCTATTCTAGTCTGTTTCTCCATACCCTTGACCAGATTTTTAAACTTGATTACCAATAAAATGTAACCGTTAATTCTTGCTAAAATTTCATACTTTTACAAATTAGTTTCCAAACTACAAAATGTCCTCTTTCGCTGATTTGGAACGGTCAAGTTTCCCCACATTTACACAAGATGTCAAATTCCTTTAGTCTGTTTAAATAATTTGCTAATACAAACATGCCAAGTTTGTTTTGGTATAATAACTTTTGAAAATATCACTTTGTTATGCTACTAATTGAAACAAAACACATTGTACAAATAATTTATTAATAGTATAAAATTACATTTTCAATAAAAACCTGTATAAACACAAGTTATTATTGTAGTATATACACTTACAACAACATGCTAACTCAAGCACATAAAAGAAGAAATATATGTAATAATGAGTAGTAAAGTTTGCTTATTACAAAAATTTAGACTTAATTCTGTGAATTCCTTAACAACTATCCTTGAATATCTTTGGTCAACAACCATCTTTGGGCAAACACTTTCTGTTTATGAGTGACTGGACTCTCGTGAGAATAACTGCCCTGAATTTTCCCCTCCTTTGGTGGTTTCAGTCTCTTCACTTTCGAATAATTCACCTTTTTAAATTTTCCAAAAGGTTTCTTCCGGTTAGTCTTCTTCAACTTTTTGCCCGGTTTAACAAAATTGTATTTACTGTTGGTGCTAAATCCTTGATAATACTCGTTAAAACTGGGAGCGGCAAAATCGTCCGTTGTTATAGAAGGGTATTTATAGTATGTGACGCTTTTAAGTCCGCTAGCATCGGGTCTTCCATCTTCATCTTCTTCCGCTTTGTCGCATTCCGGCTCTGGCTCTTTAATGTATGGTGAAGGTTTGAAGAAGTTCTTTTCGTATTCGTTCATCATCACTGCAGCTTCAAACGGAAGAGTTCCGTACAGGAATTTTTCATCCATTTTGTTTTCATCTTCTTCGTTTTCTGTATTATGTAAATTAGACTATTGAATATAATCAAGATTGTTACCTACCTTCTTGGCTTTCACTTTCCTCTTCTTCCTCTTCTTCTGTTTCTTTCTTTTCAGGTTTTTCCTCATTGTCACTCTCTTCTTCCTCGCCTTCAGTCTCCTGCCCTTCTTCTTCTTCTTCCTCTTCTTCCGCTTTCTTTTCCTCACCTTGATCCTCCTCTTCTTCTTCTTCTTCCTCTTCCTCTTCTTCATCGCCTTCAGCAGGTTGGTCAGTTTCCTGACTAAAATATTCTTAACATTATTCATTCTTATATTAATGATGCATTGTAATACCCGGTGTTTTTGGTTATTGGTGGTAAATTTGCACCATTAGCAGGTAGATGGGCTTGGGTGATTACCACCCCATTGCCATTTTGTGGCTGCGCAAAATTGATTAAAGGCAATTTCTGCTGGTTGTGGTACTTCCGTTTGTAATAAATGCTGTGGGGTGTTAGTTTAGTTTCTGGTATAACAGGGTTGGGATTATTCTGGGTTTTCGTGAAATCTGCAAAGAAGGTTAAAGCTGGATCTCCTGATGCTTGTGCGTTTTGTACTTGTAGTACTGGATTAAACTGAGCGTTCTGAGGATTGTGATTCGTGTAGAAAACATGTTGGACTGGATTCACTATCTGAAATTATTCCCTATAAGTTTCTGGAAAGGTTGTTAGGTTGTAGGCTTACTGTTGCTGATGTAGCAGCGTGTCTAGGTCCTGGAGGACCAGGAACTAATCCCAGTGCCTGTGGTTTAGGTCGGTAGGCAACATGAGGGAGTTGAGCTTGCAAAATTGGAGCAGCTGGACGTATTGAGGTTAGAGGTTGGATGTTATTGCTACTGACCGCTGGATTTATGTAGAAAGAACTGGGCGTGGTGACCTCAACGCTAGGTCTAAAGTTAAACTTTTTGGGGTGTAAGTTGGTTGGACTTTGCTTGATGTTGTATAATAATTGCTTATTATTTACACCAGCTTGTCCGCCGTAAACCTACAAAACATGGAATTCTCACAGTAGCCAGGTTAACTTAACTAGACATTTACTTGTAATGGTTGTTGTAGATTTGGATACAAATTTGCTGGTCCTACGGACGTGGCAGAGGGCTGTATTTCTGGACGTTGAGCTGGTTGAGTGTTTTCCAGGTAGTAGAATACGGGATTTTGGTTGCCATAGCCGTAGGTTAATGGTGATGGTGCTCGTTTCTGTTTGACGGTAGGTGCAACTGTGGAGTTTTCAGGAAGGGCCGAAAGGTAAGGGATGAACGCCACCACAACTGAAAACTTACGTTAAAATGTTATCAGAATATTCATAAAGACTCAATAGTAGATTTAAAAAAAGTATTTTACTAAAAACACCTCAAAATCATCAGAAATAATCTAATAAACATTTAGGCTACTGAACCATCTATGCACTGTCACCAATTAGAAAAAAAAATCACAAAAATTTTTAGAAAACCAACACAACCAAAACCACGCCACTTACTTTCAGAATCATGTTTAAACCATTTAAGAGAGTGACTGTGTATCTATTAAATCTGAGCATTGATAGACCATATCTTTTATAGACTCTCTCAATGTAAAAACTGCCGTGGATAATTTCCTTTAAGCGAACGTCAATCTTTGTTTTTGCGGTACGAAAGTGAAAATTGTCTAAAAATCTCTTCGTACTAAAATTGTGTATCGCATTCCGCAACGAATTGCGCTTATGGTCAAGTACAATTTTTTTACGGTTTGCTATTTGGCAACGTTGAGGTTTTAATCCAATTGACATAATATGTTGTGTATAATGAGGAAGTTGCTTTATGTAACGTTTCCTTGTTGCGACCTACTTTCTTTGACAGGTGACGATTTGCAAAACGTTTCAGTTTTTAGGGAGTTAAAAAATCCAAAGTGACCATAGAAAGGAAAGATAAGAATATCCAATGCAATAAGATATTGAATTAAAGTTATAATACAGTTTATTTAACAGTGATTACACTCATTGATTTTTTAAGAAGAAAGTGGGGAATTAATTAACTTTTTGCTAACCTCGTGACATACTACGAAAAAACTTTTGGAGTAAATATTGATTTTACTTTCAAACAATTCACAATTTTTTTTGTGATTTATCAAGCAAGGAACTGTTGTAATTGAAATAAAATCTTTCTTATTTTTTTGGCAAAAACTAGTTAATTTCACTTTCTTCTGTTACCTGCAGCATAACGTAGTGAACGTGATGCTATTTGATTGTATTACGCGGAATTTCGGAGAACAGTCGTGGGTTGTTATAGAAATAAATATATTGAGGACTCTTGACTTTTTATTAGTGTTACTTCAGTGTGGCTAATTAAATTATTAGACAAGAAGTTGCGGTCGTTGTGATCAGTAAATTCGTTTCCGCAAACTAGGAATAACGTGGGGCTGGTCCAGACTCTGGAAACTGGGTAAATCAATATTTTCCTAAAGGTTGCTATGGCAAACGCAGGACCGAATTCCCCCTTTTCCAACTCAAATTTACATGTAAATAAAAAGTGCCTTATAAGCGACACCGAATTTAGTAAAATCATGCTTTGCTGCTAGTTAATTTATAAAACAAACATTTTTGAGCCTTTAGGAATAATCGTAGGGGAGAAAGTTTAGTTTCCAGCTTGAATCCAGATCTGGATGGGCGGTAGCTGCATCAAGCTTCAGATTTAGATATTTGCCGGCTTCCATGGCGTACACAACATTTTTGTAAAGTTTACAAACATGTCAAACCATCCAAAACTGTTTGTTTGCATATTATTTTGTTTTATTCTTCGTTTTTCATATTGCCAAAGGGATAGGGACAGGGACAGGGATTCTAATCCTACAACTTTTAATATTGGAGGTGTGCTTAGTAGCAATGCTAGCAAAGGGCTTTTTAAAGAAACCATTGATGTAAGTACCGTATAAGACAAACTTTTCCACATATTTTAAACCATATTTTTTGATAGCATTTAAACTTTGACTCAAGTTTTGTCCCTAAGGGAGTAACCTACTATAACACGGCGATTCTGATGGACGCAAATCCGATCCGTACAGCTTTAAATGTTTGCAAATATTTGATATCCAAACAGGTAATTAACTAGAAAGTGTTTGTAAATAGTTTTTACTATAATTCTGTATTTATCAAAATCTTTACGAGATATTTTACCGCTATAGCTAAATTGACTATTTTTAACACGTTCCTAATTATAAATTTGGGCAGGTGTAAATAATTGATTAAACTAAAATAACTCTAGTTTAGTGACACCATTATTATTTTCTTAAAAACCTTTTAATTTCTTCCTATACTGTTAGGGCTGTTACGCAGTATTGCTAATTTAAGTTACTAAAAATTGAAAGAACTTTAATTTACTTATTATTTGGAATTCAAAACATTAATGATAATACTCATTCAATTGGAACTTCGTTTATTTAATAGTGTTAGTAGAAATTGCATGCCTAAAGTTTTCAATTTCCTATGAATTGAATAATAAACTTTTCTCGTAATAGGAGAAATTAGTTAAAAAAGAAGTTTATGGTGTTAACATCTATCTTTTCTATCTCTATCTTTTTCTGCATAAGCAAAACGTTGTTGTTGAAAACGTAGATTGTAATAGTATAGTAACTAAATTTCGTGTACTCGTGTCTTTTATAGGTGTATGCGGTCGTTGTGTCCCACCCTTTAACTGGGGACCTTTCTCCTGCAGCTGTTTCCTACACCAGTGGATTTTATCACATCCCAGTTATTGGAATATCTTCGAGAGATGCGGCTTTTTCAGATAAGGTTGTATTTTACACTCACTATAAACTCAACTTACGTAAATCATTTCTAGAATATTCACGTGTCCTTTTTAAGAACCGTGCCACCGTACTCGCATCAGGCGGACGTTTGGGTGGAAATGTTGAAACATTTCAACTACAAAAAAGTAATTTTTATACACAGTTCTGATACTGATGGTCGGGCGATTCTAGGACGGTTCCAAACCACCTCCCAAAGCTTGGAAGATGATATTGAGATCAAATTTCAAGTAACCTTTCTGTTTAACAACCAAAAACACCCATACTACTAACTAATTGTAGGTGGAAACAGTTATAGAGTTTGAACCCGGTTTGGAGAGTTTCCGAGCTCAGCTAAAAGACATTAAAAGCGCTCAAGCTAGAGTTTACCTAATGTATGCCAAGTAAGTGTTTTAACAACCAAGAAGGCAACATTTTGACACATTTTTGTGTAGTAAAAACGACGCTAAAGTAATATTCAAAGACGCAGCTGCATTGAACATGACTGAAGCTGGCTATGCCTGGATTGTAACTGAACAAGCTTTAGATGCTGATAATGTTCCTGAAGGAATCTTGGGTTTACAATTGGTTAATGCAACAGATGAACGAGCACACATTAAGGACAGCATGTGAGCCAGTTGTGGTTTTAAAAAACAAAAATTACACTAATTTGTAGATATGTACTAGCTTCAGCATTAAGGGACATGAATCAGAGTAAAGAAATAACGGCAGCACCAAAGGACTGCGACAATTCTGGTTCTATTTGGGAAACTGGCAAAGATCTTTTTAATTTTATTCGGAAACAAGTGTTGCTCAATGGTGAAACTGGCAAAGTGGCTTTCGACGACCAAGGAGACCGCATCAACGCTGAATACAACATTGTCAATGTACAGAGGAAGAAGAAGAAGGTTTTAGTAGGCAAACATTACTACAGCAAGGTTGGTTAGTCCATTACAGCCTTTCACTACTATTAAAGTTGACAATAACATGTAGGAAACAAAAAGAATGCAGTTGAGTGTTGATGATAAAATTATTGTTTGGCCAGGACGTAAAAGTGAAAAACCTGAAGGATTTATGATTCCAACTCACTTAAAAGTTTTAACAATTGAAGAGAAACCTTTTGTGTATGTGAGGAAACTTGAAGGTCCAGGAACTTGTGAATCTGACGAAATTCCTTGTCCTCATTACAATGAAACTCACGCCGGTAGAAGCATACATAAACTTTATACGAGCTTTTTACTACATTCTGGTGATAGTTACAGCAAAATATTGCTGCAAAGGTTACTGCATGGATCTTTTAAATAAACTCTCCAAAAAGATCAACTTTACCTACACATTAGCGTTGTCCCCAGATGGTCAGTTTGGCAACTACATTCTCAGGAATAAATCAGGGGTGTACAAAAAGGAATGGAATGGCTTGATTGGTGAACTGGTGAGCGAAAGGGCTGACATGATAGTAGCCCCTTTAACCATCAACCCAGAAAGAGCGGAGTTTATTGATTTCAGTAAACCTTTCAAGTATCAAGGCATTACAATTTTAGAAAAGAAGGTTTGACTGTTTGTTACCGATTTTTAGGTTTTTCATTTCACTATTGACGTGTGTTTCAGCCATCTAGATCTTCTACTTTGGTATCTTTCTTGCAACCGTTCAGTAATACTTTGTGGATTTTGGTGATGGTGTCTGTACATGTTGTGGCGCTAGTTTTGTACTTGTTGGATCGATTCTCACCTTTTGGAAGGTTTAAGCTGGCCAACACAGACGGGACAGAGGAAGATGCCCTTAATCTTTCCAGCGCTATTTGGTTTGCTTGGGGTGTATTACTTAACAGTGGCATTGGTGAAGGTAAATCAACTATGTTGCAAACAATTTCCTGTATTAAATTTGGATTTTTTAGGTACACCTCGTAGCTTTTCTGCAAGAGTTTTAGGAATGGTATGGGCAGGATTTGCCATGATAATTGTAGCTTCGTACACTGCCAACTTGGCAGCTTTTCTTGTGTTGGAACGACCGAAAACCAAACTCACTGGTATTAATGACGCTCGTGTAAGTACGACAGTTGTAGCACTAAAACTGGAATAACCTATTTATTTTTCTAGTTGAGAAATACCATGGAAAATCTAACGTGTGCCACTGTAAAAGGCTCTGCTGTAGACATGTACTTTAGAAGACAAGTGGAGTTATCCAACATGTACAGAACTATGGAGGCTAACAACTACGACACTGCTGAACGAGCTATTGCCGATGTTAAAGCTGGGTAAATGTCACATTTAAATTTCACAAACCATCCATTTCTTTGGTTAATTGTAGGAACCTTATGGCCTTCATTTGGGATAGTTCCCGTTTAGAGTTTGAGGCAGCTCAGGACTGTGAGCTGGTAACCGCAGGGGAATTGTTTGGAAGATCCGGTTACGGCATAGGGCTCCAAAAAGGCTCTCCGTGGTCTGATGACGTCACCTTAGCTATTCTGGACTTTCATGAAGGTTTTTCTTCAAAATACACTTTATTTTATCTGTAATAACATTGAATGGTGTACAGCTGGTGTTATGGAAAGCTTGGATAATAAATGGATCCTACAAGGAAATACTCAGCAGTGCGAACAATTTGAGAAAACACCAAATACGTTGGGATTGAAAAATATGGCAGGGGTGTTTATTTTGGTGGGGGCGGGCATAATTGGCGGCATGGGGTTGATTGTCATTGAAATGGTTTATAAGAAACACCAAATGAAAAAACAGAAAAGAATGGAACTGGCCAGGCATGCTGCTGATAAGTGGAGAGGGTGTGTTGAGGTGAGTTTTTATTCTAATTCATTCATTCTTTTCAATTCTTCTTCTGAATCACTGATCTAACTAAAAAATATTGTTGTAGTGGAATAATTAAAATACTTTTCAGGATCGAAAACTCTAACTTTGGTCAGCAATTTTGGTGACATTCTAGCTTAGAATACTCAATGTGAGCATTCAGAAATCTATTCTCTCTTTAAGTATTTGTAAAACGCTTATTAAGCAATAAGCTCTTCTATAGTCACTTCTCTTAATGTGATGATCTATCACCAGATTTGCATTTGTTTGTAAAATTATCACGAGTTGGTAGTTAGACATAATATAATGCTAGTGAAGTATTTATACTGAGGCAGTTGAAAAAAGTTAATTATGCAGACTGTATTTTATTAAGTGATTAAAACTGTATAACTAACTTGAAACTGTGAAACTTGTGTATATAAACCACCATTAATCCCGATTGTAGGAGTTACTTTTGATAATAAAAAGTGACGGTGTAGTGTTTGAAATCTAAATAACTGAAGAAAACTTATGTATATATTAATTGAATGCATGCATTTGTATCAGTAACAGGATACTGCTTAATATCACCTCTAAAACACTCAGTAACTGATAGTAACTCCAATCACTATACGCACAATGAGTAAAAACCATAAATTTTCTTTTTTTTAGGTGTTAATTTCAAGGTATATTATTCATGTTCTTCTTTCTAGAAACGCAAAACTTTAAGGGCCTCCTCCATACCGCAACGTCGTATTAAATCCAATGGGGTTAACGAAACGGTTACCATATCTCACGTAGTTGATAAATTCCAAAGAGTTGGTCATTTGGGAGGGCCTGAAAGGGCTTGGCCTGGAGACACTGATATAAGGCAACGTCGGGCTGATGAAGGGGGGCAGTTGCCCCATGTACCCAGATATTTACCAGGGTATACTTGGGATGTGTCCCATTTGGTGGTTTAAATGGTAATTACCGTTTCTTGATGTAGTAATATTTACATAGCTAATGAGTAAAGAAAATAAATCTTACCCCATTGATTAGTATATGATTCATAATTTGGTGAATGCTTAAATACTGTTAGATAATAATTGTTAATGTATTTTAATGTTTAGATTAACTTATCTATGCATGATTTGTTTTGTTTGTTGAGTTTTACAACACAAGTTTCTGTCTTAAAAAAATAATTACAAAATCAGGTTGTTTTATTGGAAAAATCACTAAAAATAGGCAATTTTTCTTGTACACTAAAATAGCCTCCCTAAGGAATGTAAGCTTTCAAATTATCTCACTAACATTATCTTTTTGCTCTCTTAAAATAGTATCTAAAACTTTATATACATTATCAGGCAAGTGATCCAACAACATTCTCGGCATAACTTTCAGTTCCATAAAGTCTTCGGCAGGCGCCCAGCGCATTTCATAACCTGGACCGCCATTTCCACTTTTCCTGCAATAATCCAAATAGTAAATCAGGCATTTACACGTAAAAAATCTTTGTACTTGTCTGTTTTGGTTTTTTTTCTGCTGACTATGTGCAGTATCCTCCCGGCTGTGTACAGCCTGATTTTGGAAAACCTTCGTACACTCAAGTCTCTGGAAAACAAAGCTGCTTCCTGTAATGTCAAGCAGAGGTTACGATTCACAATTATACGAGAGTGCTTTTTTTTAATACCGTTGTACCAGCCACCGTCTGGATAGCTCTGGATGTCAATAGAGGTGATCGAGTGGGTTCTGGAAAAGTTTCGTCTTTCCAGGTGGCCTCTAGGTCACGTGGTGGCACTCCAAAAAGGGTGTAACCCAGACCATTCAGTAAAATTCGATACTACAATTCAGCATAATAAAATGATTTAAGCTGATTTAGGAGTAGTTACCTTAGGTAGTCTACTGGCGTGTAGGGTCTGGATAATTCCAGTTCTCAAATTTTCAATACTTTCTACACCAAGTCTCATGACAAAATCGTCACCAACACCAACAGTGAAAACGAAACTTTCTGAGACTCTTGCTGCTTCTCTACTCAATAATCCAGCTAAAAAATTTCAGTTAGTTATCAGTTATGTAAGTGAGTATATGACTGGCTAACCTGGAGTGGCAAAAGCGTAAACTTTCACATCAGGAAACCTGGGTCTTATCTTAAATCCTAACAGGCAAGCTACGCCGGCACCTAAACTATGTCCAGTGAGGATCAGTCCGTAATCTGGATACATTGCCAGAGCTTTTTCAAGAATACCAACCTAGTAAAATAATAAACCTACAGCAACCAAACCAAAAAATCATAATCAGCTTACTTCTTTAAGTTTTTTAGCAATGTACTCGGCTCCTGCTATCATCCCTTTGTGGGCCATAGTCTCAGGTGGCAAGCCATCAGCCTCAAACTTATCCGAAGTCGCAGTTAAGTCGGTGAAAATGTCTCTAAGGGAAATAGAGCCTCTTATGGCCACTACAATGTTGGAGGTTTTGTGGTCCACAATAACGCAGAACGGTAACTAGAAGTTTAAAACCAGATTTTTTTATTTTGATATAGTGTGATATAATATCCAGTTTATTTATTTTATTTTTTTATTTTCCTTCTACTGTAAGTTCTTTCTCCGTAATTCGACCGTGAAATTATCTATGTGCTTTACAATACCACTATCGACTGTTGTTTTCCTTTTGTTAATAATAATAATTACGCTGTTATGATATAACTGCTCGTAAACTAACCGTTTTGTATAGTTGCATTTTAATTTCACCGACCTGATTTATTGTTTGCAGATTGATTGATTTCTGTTTAACACGTTCATTATTATTATCACATAAGATTTACTTTTAGTACAATACTAATTAAAAAAAAAGTTTAATACACTGTTCTCTGTTTAAAAACACTCTGTAGAATTACATAATAAATGCATTTATTATACACAGTTTTTCTTCAAGAGCATGCGAATTTCTAATAGTAATACATAATGTGCGCTTAAACTGTAATAATAATTAATTTCAATATGCTATAGTAACCGTTCAACACTGAGTTTCCTGTTTACATTTGCTAATTACACCTTACGTTCTCATACTTCATATGCATTTTATTGATTTATAACCGCTTTGTGGCGGCCTTAATTAACGTAGAATTTATTAAATCCAAATACTATAGTTTACACACGTTTCTTCTTTTTTTTGAATAAATATATAGTCATTGTAGATCAAATATTTCAATTAACAGTGCTTACGTAACTCTCTAGAAGAGGCAATTTATCTTGATTATTCCCAGAAACTTTTAGCAACCGTATTGACGTTAAATATTTATTTAACCACCTTTTTAATTAGAGTCTTAATTAACGTTATTACCACTGTTAGAGTACTTACTTTAATGTTAGATTAGGTGACATTAAATTGTACGTCTTTAAATTAACTTTGATTAATGTGCACACGCACCTTGACTGGATTTTCCTGCTCACTTACTTAGAAATGTTTTTTTATGTTTAATTAGTGTTGTAGTTATTTATTAGATGAATATAACTAACAAGATTGTCACCATAAAAATACCACTTCAGTATACATTTTACTCTAGCTGCGAAAAATTCAAATCTTTTTAGTAATTTCTCATTAAAGGTTTACAGATTAAAATCATCATTTTTTTGTTGCCATTTTAAGGTAATATTTTTTAATTTTTCTCAGAAACAGACATATTTTATTCTTATTCTTTTAATTGGCATTTTAATTGACTTTACTATAAACGACCACGACAACCTCATGTCAAGTTAGGTGAGACATTTTTTAATTATTACTTTGATTAATCTACATACTAGAGTATCCAGTTTAGTTCCTTGGAAAAAAAATACAGACGTTTCCTATTAGTTGTACTAAATGTTTTATTTTATTATTAAATAACTGTGAATAGTTTGAAAAAAAACTTACCTCAAAAACGTGATTTCTAAACGAAGCGAATAATATATCCTCCTCATTAAGTTTGGATATGTGCTTAACACCAGCCAAGTGGCAAGAACAGCAATTATCATCCACTACCATAGTATACTGGGGGTTTCCAAAACATGAGCAACATGTCACGTTGTTTAGTATACGAAACAATCCAGTACCGCAATGCAGGTACATTACAAAAGGCCAACCGTAAGCCGCCATGGATAGTCGGAGAAAATGTCTAGCATTTTCCAGATTCATCCATCGTGGCGCGATGGAAAACACTTTATTCACGTCTGAAAACTCGTTAATGGTAAAGATAACGGTAAAGGAAAATATCTGCTTTAGCTTACCAGTTGAATATTTCGGTTCATCGTCCGCCAACATGTAAATTCTGCGCATTTCTCGAGTTTCCCGTTTCTGTTTGACACGAAGAAGAACACATCCAGCCAAAACATCCGATGGTACCAAATCTGTGCTTCGAAACAACGCACTTAATAGAGCAGCTACCTGCAAAACAAAAAATCCGCTCTTTGATTGTACATATTAGTATGTATCAGCAAATCCAGACCTGCTGGAAAGCTTCATGACCATGCTCATCCGACCGCACCCAACAAAACGCCCATCTGAATCTTCTTTTCCATATGCTGGTACCTTTTCGATGTCGCAACGATTCACCAGCGCTGGGCGTTTCTTGCACTTCGTGGTACCGCTTTGAACCCAACGGATCGAACACCATTACCAGACCGAAAACAGCCAGACCAAATAGAACCCAATTAAAAATCACCAAAGCTGCAAATTGTAGCGTTTTTTATACACGGTGTTCCAAATGCAAATCTTTAAATGGTGCACCTTCTATAACAGTTCTAGAAAAGTGTCCTTCATAGGGACATACCACTGTATCCCTGCAAAAAGCCCACATAGTACCAAACACATTCAAAATGACTTCTGGTATAATAAGGAACAGTTTGAGCAATAATATGGGAGCAACCAGTTTTCGAGCTTCCACGTTGGTTATCGAGCCTCTGGCACTTTGATTAACCAATGCCACTAGGACTATAATGACAGCTGATAAAAGGGCCATCATCCCTGTAGTACAAACGTAGCAACTAAAGTACAATTCGTACGAAATAATTTGCTTGGTTTACCTATGATATAAATCCGCACAAAATCTCCACCTTTGGAACATTTCCACGTGTCGTCGTAATACTTTATGTGGACGCAAATTAAAAGCCCCAACCTACGAATATATTAGATTAGTTTGGTGAAACTAGGAAGTATTACTAGAGGCTAAAATGGTCGTTAATGTTAGGTCAGAAGGTAAAACAAAGTTTGTATGATATTGACTTCCTAGAACTGAGGAGGGTCACAGATACTTATCAAGAGTCGTGTTTCATGTAGATACGATCAAACACGTCTAGAGTGATTTAAAAACGTGAGTTTTAACCAACTTACCATAGTGATCTGAGACCAATTTCAAAAAGTCCGGGAAAAACAAGATCATCAGATGCGGCTAACCATTTCCTGCCAAATAGGCGAAGAGCAGGCATGCCGCTTTACGAAAACCTGTAAAAAGAACACAAAATTCATACAGTGGCTAGGGATACAGAACCGACAAGAACCACGGTACCTATAAAGACTCAACACGCACTTTATATGAAATGTTTCTTCGCGAAATTCGTTTTTTTTTCTTTTTTGGTACCTAACCAGTTCCATTGACGTCAAAGGAACAGGGATTCCCGAGCAAAAGGCCCATGTGGTCGTAATCAGCACTTTTTTTTAACTTGTTGGCTTTATTTTATTGCTTTCGAGTACATTTTTACGTAAAGAGAGTGCAAACAGTTGTTTACGCTATCTTAGAAAGTTTTCTGATATGTGATTCCTGCAATTTTGAAAAACATTCACAGTTACCAGTAAAACCTTCAATGTGCTAATGAACTATAAATATTAGTCAAAAATATGTCCTGTTGGGTTTTTTTCATTAAGTTTTAATTTTATGCAATGCATGAGTCATTTGGTATTATTTGATTTTTGAGTCATCATGCACTGGTAATTTACATATAACAGGTGAACACTAAAATCTTAGTTCACCAGGACAACATTACAAATAAAATACGAACGAACGTTCACGAACCGATAGTTTTGATTAGTATCATTAACCTGTACTTTGTCCATGCTACGTAATAATATACCGGATCTAAAAAGGTTTTGCAGTAAATTGCACGTTTAGCAAAGTATGCTAGAGTGACTTTTGTCTATGTTCAAACTACTGTAAAAATAACTTGACAGGAAAATTATATATAAAGTTAACTTACAGACTGGACAAATTACAAGTTACTTTTACACGACTCACTTCTGGACTAATTATAGCATTATTAGTATTTTCTGTTAATTAGGAATTGGTGTCTGAAACGTTACACAATTAACCAAATAACAAGAATTTAAGTCGTTGATTGCAAGATTTATTTTTGACTAAATCCTAAAGAGATTTTTGACATTTAAAACAGTTCAGAGTGTGCTTTTTACCATGAAATAATTTAGTACAGAAAATTGCTTTAAAAACTACAAGGATTTTGGTTGTTTAGCTTTTTTACTTTATTTCACTGTGTAAGTCTATAGTTTACTTAGAATGGAATATGAAAAAATAGAATGAATAAAAAACGAGCAGAATTAAAATTATTGAAAACCAATAAACTGTCTTTATTTAATAATTTTATTTTACTCATTCAACTAATTGAAGACAGCTAAATGAGCTGTCCGGTATGTATATTTTAAATATGCTTATAAATTCTATTAAAATATAACAAGAATAAATACAGAGTCGGACAAAAAGCAATTCTTCCTCACAAACAAGTGTTTTGAATTTTGTACACATTGCCTTGCATAAAGACTAAAAAAAACATAAGCCTGCCCTGTACGTAGGTATGGTAATTTCGTAATGGTCAACTTAGAAACGTTGATCAATAAAACCCAATTATCACAGGGTAATTGGCGTTGGTAACTAGAAACAATTAAAAATTGCGAAGTCAGGTTACTTATTTGCTTCTGCATCGCATACATATACGAATACTAGTCGACAGATTTGCAAATTCGTAGAGGAAATTAGATTCAAAATAGTTGAAAAAAGATCATAAATATATTTTGTAGGGGAACCAGTTGAAAATTTCAGAAACAAAAAATTCTTACCTAACCTAACCTAGGATATCTTAATCTGACTGAGGTTAAGCCAAGTTGTTATGTTAATTATATAAGATTTACATACGAGAGGAAATTCTATCTAAAATATTCAATTTCATTAAATTCATTTCATATTTAATTCTCAATTAAAGATTTAATAATGAAGAAAAAGTCATCTGAACTTCAAAACTAAAAATAATTACAACTTTACGTTTTACTACTGTTTCCCTAATTTCATTAAACACGTGGCAAACCTAAATTTTTTTATGTTAGCAACAATTGTACTTTGATTTACTTGATGCGTCAATATTCTATAAAAGTAATCAAGTGAACGTCAGAAGTTCTAGTTAAACACAGTACCTAAAATGAAAATGCAAAAAAAATGATTAATCAATTAATGTAATTGCAAAATAATGATCACTGATCCTACGTTTGCTTGCATTTAATGAAAAATATGTCTTTAATCGGTTAGTTCGTGTCAATAAACTTAAATAACGTGCAGTTTTTAAGCACGATTAATCATTAAAGTAATGTAAAGTCAATGTTTTTAAGGAAAAACTTCCACCTAGTTTATGGCAGTAAATCATATTTTAGAGTAAAATTTAGAGTAATATAGTTTATGGCAAAAGATTCTGGACAGGCAGTGAAAGTCATTACGTGACTTTCAAATGTCGTGTGTGTTTTTTGTGTTTAACTAACCTTGGAACGGGTATTAATGGTATATTATGCATTTAAAATAATTTGCATATTAACTAAAAACTATACTCCAAGAATGTTTGATTGGCATTGATGCTTGAAATCTAAGAGAGGTTAAGTTGCATAATATGTTTATGGATTTGATCTAATGTATGTCAACCGAATTATAATTTTATTCTCATTAATTTATGTTATTTTCTTTTAAGCCTACTTTGTCCTTGACTAGTCGAAAATTAAAATTTATATTTTTCCACGTTAATTAATGTTGTCACTACCAAAAAAAATTGGAAGTATTAGTACTGATTCAAATAATTAATTCGGTTATTAAATTTATTTATCAAACAGGAAATTTTAATTTTTCTACATTTATGAGAATATTTTCATCAATAGAAGCCTGCCAAAGGGAATTTACCATACTAAATAATTAATCTACGGTGTTTTTGTATGTATGTTTAAATTTTAATCAAACATAAAACAATGACATTTTTAAACCAAATTAATTAAATGTAATAATGTAAAATAATAAATTTAGACTCTTTAACAAGCCACAATACAATGTTGTACTACATTTCCCGGATTTTCTATTTATTTTTATTATCACAACTTTTTAGTAGCACGAGTAAGACGAAAATTAAATTTGACAGCCTTTTGTGATAAATTATATTTAATTTCAATGCACGACTTATGCAATTATTGCGACAATTTTTTGTGAATCTTACTGAAAAAATTGTTTACCACAAAATTGATATGTGCAACCAGTGTCAGGATAGTTTCAAAATTCTAAACAAAATGTGTGTTATTTTGATTGTCCTTGTAAGAAAGTTTTAAAACAGGTTTCTTCCTTTTTATTATAAAAATTATTCTTGTGTGTAGAAATCAAAACATTGTTGAAACTTTGCGTTGTTTGTTCGGTTCTTGGGCTCTTGAAAGTTTTACTCGCAAACTTAGAAATATTGAAAAGTTAGTTGAATGTACATGAATTTTGTCAGAAGACCTCACAGTTAAATTAAATAGTTGATATTCAATTTAAAGTCTCTCTGTTCTAATGTTTGAGAGAAAAGTGACTACTTAGCGTGTGGCAGCAATAATCAACTGCTAGTTGCTAGATCTTCAAACAAAGTAGACAAGACAAACATCGTAATATAAATATAGAATATACAGGTGTGAAGAACAATGCTAAAGATTTGCGTTTTAGTTTATGAACCTGACTGATTTTGAAGTCAAACAGGAAGCAATTTTTAAGGCATTAATAAAACAATGTCCATGTGTTTTTGTATTCTACAACAACAATAGCAAAGCTATGTAGGTCAAATCAAATTCACCTACAGAGAGATTTTACAAAGCCTGCTAATTTTTACTTTCTCTTAAGACTCGTCTGCTCCATTTACACACATGCTCAACCACCGTGGTCTGAGTGGTGTTTAGCGTTTATTTCCAATGAATCACACGGGTTTTATGTAACAACAAAAACAAGAACGGTAAGCGCGATTTCTACAATCTAAAATCTGGCGATCGAGGAGAGAGAGACTGCGTACGAAGGAGTATTGCAACATTCGTTCCAAATTTTCTCTTCTCGCTTATTCCCTGAACTAATTCATTCAAAGTGAGTTGTACTAACTAACGTTGTAATAGTTACCTGGTAAACCAAGAGGCAGCACCAAAATTTTTAACAGAATCAACTTAACTGACAGTCATGATGATTATCCATTTTTTCTAAATCAATTTCCATGTCAACAAATCCGAAACATTGACCGATATGACACGGAAAATTACCAAAACTAAAACCGTTACCTAGACAGGTGTATTATACGCGATGGTAACGGTCAAGCTTTCGCGCGATCGAAGAGCTTTGAAGCACTAGGTGGAACCTGGTGGAACGACAAACCACGGTGTCGCTGCTTCACGTCCATTCTCCCTCTTCAACCTAAGTTTTTTTATTTAATTTGTCCGGATTCCCAAATATTCTCAGATTATTAGACGTGAGCTTTATTGAATAGGAACTAGATAATAAACTATAGTTTTCCGTTAATGGAATTCGGTCGGATTGATTACTAACTAATGATTTTTTTTGTTTGATTTTAAGGAGGAATTGGTTGCACTCTCATGCACGTACCAGTGTATTTCTAAGCAGTGGCGCACCCAAGATCCACTACTGACACCTTTTCTGTTTCTGACCTAGCTGAACTTAATAATCAACTGGATTATACGGAATAATTTCAGTTTATTGGTTTTTAATCAATCATAATTGACGATAAGTGGCATGAGATCCAGGAGTACATTAAAGATAGTTTACTGTCTGGATTGAGTGATCTTCCAGTTCATAGTTAACTAGCCTGTTTAAAACTGACTTTTATGACTGAAACAACATTTACTGGAATTTTTGACAATTATCAAAAGCAAAACAAGTACTCTACTGCTTCAATTACATGCTGTTGGCTAATACTTTCTCCATCACATTTAGCATGACATGATGCGTGTGATAATCTGTTATTAGCGCTTCTAAGAATTATTTTAGCGGGCTCTTTGTTACATCATAGTTTCTGTAAACTGGTTACTTTTTGAAACACTATTTCAATTTAATCTTTATGGAATTTTTTTATTGTCACAATTTGTTTTCCATCAGAAATTAACAATTTATTCCACTCAATAGCTACCACTTAGGTATCTGATTAATGAACAAGCAACATTGTGGCAATTAAATAGTAGTTAACAAAGTATAGTGGCAAAATACAAATTTTGGCCTAAAACGAACATTTTCCAGTCTAACTGAAATGAGTCAGTTGTTTTCAGCTTTTATTGACGTTAACTAATTAAGCTGAAATTTACCATTTAAGAGGTAGACAGAGAAATTTAAAAATAATCAGTCAGCCGTATAAATAAGTTCCACTAATTAAATTGCAGCTATTTAATGAAATACATTCAACTTGGAATGTTATTGTTTTCACAATCAAAATTTGTTTTCCAGTACCAACAACCCCCCAAGAAAAATGACTATTTTTAAGTGCATTTGTTTTTTCTTTTGGTGCAAGATGCAATAATTGCACTGTTACTAAATCATACAGAGTAACTTAAGTGTCATTAGCATTCCTTAAAGTTACACACGTAATTTGCTAAAATAATTCCTGTTTTACTGAACCATAAAAGTGAGTTTTGACGCACAACAAGGTGCAAATATATTGCAAATAATTGCTGTTTTTGCATCAGTAAAGTCGTAAAAACAGTTTTAATTTTTGTTACAAGTTTTCTGAAAAATATAAGGATTGTAGGATATAAAATAAACTCCTGATTTGATGGTGCATGAATCTTACTTTAGTAACTATTAGTGATAATTTCTTATTATTACAATATAGAGAATGGGATGAATTTTTAGTTTTTGGGACAATAATTTTTAATGAATCGATTTGAACTTTTAGGTTGGTGCTTGGAAATTTAACAATTTGACCAAAAGTCATGCAAATTCCCTCACTTTATTCAATATCCCAAAAACTGTGTCAATCACAACATGAACTGTTCCTTTGAGTTTGGGAAAACTTTTTAATTCCACAAGCATAAGTCATTTACTTCCTTTATTATTATCAATTTCCTTTCTTCTTACTAAGGAAAACTCCGACAGACTTATCGAAATTTATTCCTCTCACACTGCAACGGAAAAAAAAAATCATATCCGACTTCGGCAAGTTTCCATCCACCACGTTCCGTAAATTTCCGTGACCTTTTGCCGTTTCGAAAACGTACAAGAATCGAGGGCTATGACTAATGTGATTGGTGCCGACCGGTTTTGTTGAGAAATTGAGAAAGACTGTTGTGTGCTCTATTGAGACAATTTATCATTTTTTGCCTCGGCCGAGGTTAACTTAATGTGATTTATAACGGTCCAGAGGCTGGCAAGGTTATTCGTGCATGAGCGGTTATAAAATGGATAATAGTTTGTCTTTTTCCCACTTGCTATTCAGCTCAAGTCGTTGCTGTCGAGTAATTTACATTCTGGCATAAATACCTGTTCCAGAAATCCAGAAAAAGGACCGCACTCCGTGCGAGTGAATTTATTGACATTCTTAAGGGCAAAACTGGCAAATCAAATATGCATAACCCCCTCTACCGCAGCGCAAAAACAATCTCTTACGATAAATATGCGGAAAGTATAAAGTCGTATTTGTTTTTTCTCGGTTTCCTTTGCTCGGTTTCAATATCCAGAGAAAACCCTGCGAGGCTTCCCACTTCAAATTCTCCGCGTATTGTGAAAATATGAAAATAAACCTATGTAAATGGGGACCGAACTACCCGAACCAAAATTTTTTCATCACAATCCAAGAGGGAAAGGGCGCGTTTACCTCGGGAATTATGTGTGTCACGTAAAGTACCGGAAGGAAAAAGAACGATCCAAATATACGACAGTACATTTAAATTCATTCTTTGAAGTAATAACGCCCTTTTTTAAGAAAAGCCCTTGTTGGGGGTTTTCAAGGATTCCATCAAATAAGGTTTCATTTGAATGTTATTCCATCTGCAGACTTACATATTTTATACATTCAGTATGACATTTGAAAATGAATTTTCTAACCTGTTCAGAAAGTTTTTGATGAAAAGTTAAAAGTTAAATTTAGTTAATTTCTCAGTCAATTTGTCAACATCATATTTCAGCTGTTTCAAACTGATTCACACCCCCGTTTAACGTCAAATAAACGGACAATGCCAGACCATAATTAATTTTCGCACTTTTAAGTGTCCGTATGTAAATTGAAATGTTTAGGAGACGAAAGCAACTCATTTATTCGATCTTTCACTCTCGCTAACCATTTCTCATTTCGAAACGATGAAAGCAATTTTAAACTCTGCCTTTGTTTGACAAAAATCTTGACTGATTCTTCTTGGTAATAAGATGTGAATGTCGCGCTGATGAAGACAAATTGTCTCTTTTAACATCAACTACATTCCTCGACGAGAGTTTCAAAACCGAAGCCAAAGAACCAAACTACCAATGTCGTTTAAACTTTATCCGTCCTACGACATTAAATGTAATGGACAATTTGGGTGAGGTGGTAGGCAGAAAAAATATGAAAGTTCCTAACTTTTTATCTTCAGCCTGAAACGTGAAGGGCATAGCGGAATTTTTATGAGCGCCCTTCTTATTGTTTGAACTTAGCTCGATGGAACATTATATTATATTATATAAATATGTGTTAAATACATAAAATAGATTTATATTTAAAAAACAGTCATGAATAGCACTTGAGATTTGTCAATCTTTAAGAACAGCAACATCAGTGCTAAGTGCTAAGTGTGTTCGATATCCTTCCAATAATAGCAAAAAGCAAGCGTTTATCCGGGAAAAGGTTTACTATGAATAGAAATCGCTTCAATAGGATTATTTCAATTGCAAATTTGGTCCCAGTTTAAATAGTTCCTTTTTGGGGACAGGAACTCACTTCTTTCCAGTAATTTTCAAAGGGGCTGGGCAATTCGGTTACAGTGGCTTCCATCAAATCTGTCGTATCATTTAAATCGTCTCTTATAATTTGATTTTTTGAAAATATTATCACATCCTTGATCATTAATTTAACCATAAGCAATTCGTTTGTCCTATGCTAAATTTATAAAAAATAAAAATCAAGTGATTGAGTGTCTACGCCCATGTCGGAGTTCCATTTTCCTTTTCTCCATCATGAAGGTTCTGATCGGTTTGTCTCGAATCGCAAAACCATTTAATTCCACCGAAATATACTCCCAAAGTAATTACTAGGGTGCTTTAAGTTGTTCCGAGTTCGGAAATACTTACCTAAGATGGATTTACACACAAGACATTGTGGACAGTTTCCTAATATATCTTGTTTGCTTCAGTTGCTGGGTGTGTACTGTTTCCTAGCTATCTCCGGGTATTCGCTCTCGTAATGAACTATTTGACTTGAACGTTACGTACACCAATTTGTTTTAGTAAAGTAATGTTGTTCTTAAAATATATCATAAAAATATGTTACGATTAGGTTTCAGTAAATTTGCAAAAACAAGATTAGATTTATTAGATTATATTATCGACAGCTTTTTATGGAATAAACAAATGTATTGCTGAGTAAATTTCCCTTAAAGTAAATATTTTACTTTACTAGGAATAATTGACCGGTAAAAATTACCTGTAATTTACTGGTAAATTATAGAAATACTGTATTTCTGGCAGTTCCAATTTTGACCCCGCTTTTCTCTCTGACTATACCAAATTTTGTAAATTAGTTTCAGGTTATTGGATAGGAAATTTAATGAGGATTCCAAAAATGTGTTTAAAACAGTAATTTTCCCACTCCAAGTGGGTTTGACAAGCAATTTTGTCCCTGAGTATCAAACTGCCAAATTCTGCTCAAAAGTTGCAAAAATCAGGGTTGTGAAAAGCTTTCTTCCCCTATTCATATTTCCAATTGTACTTTACGTAAAATTTACGTATATTACTACTCAAATGTGTTAGTTTTCCAAATGTAACGCCACTTGACAGTTGGTAACAAAAATCAATCAGGACTTTTGGAAAATAGCTATGTTTCTCACTTTTCACGACATGAGAACAAAAACATATAACCTTTTTGGAAAAGGTGTAACTTATGTAAAACTACATTTTTTCTAAGTTTTAAAGACTACAATTCACAAAAAAATAGACCAAAAAGCAACACAAAGCTGAATTCAGGGAGTTTGTTTATGGGTGTAGAAATAACCAAGAATCGCGCAAAATAAACTACTGTTATGGCTTATATAAACCGTTTATGTACACCTGGGAGTTGAGACTAATATTTTCCTTCGTTTTAGCTTTATTCGCAGTCTGTGTTTTGCAACCACCGAACTGTTTACTACGTAGAACGTACAACTGCAAAATTAATTTTTAGGTTATTAAAAAAAGTATTGAGCAAAGAAGAGTATGAGTAACTAATTAAGTATCGTAAATTCAGTTTTCTTTCCCTTCGAGAATCCTTGAAAACGAGTAATTTAAAGTCCATCTTTCGAAAAAGTCGTGATAGTTTCAAACAGTGCTGAACTCCCTTAAACAGCCAGTTTTACCAGATAAATGCAATCCAAATTGATTCATCGGGCTCATGGGAATCTCATCCGCCACCGTTTTAACTGCAATAATCAATTCGGAAAAACTTTTTAAATTAAAACGTTGAACTCGTCTTTTAGTGGAGTGTTCATCAGCTGAGTTTCTCCCATCCCGGAAGTTCTTTTATTTATAATTTCAAAAGCTTTTAAACGACGGGACGGGAAATTAAGTTAGCTTTTTTCTTGCTGTTACATTTTATTCCTAAACCGGAGTGAATGCGAAATTACTGCAATTTTACTTGCCATTTCACATTTTTACGATGATATGTAAAACTTCCAGACCGTCTGGCTGCGTGTTTTGAATGAATATTGCCTGTTTTTTTTTCTGCCCTCTGAAACTTGAACAGCAGATACGATAAACACTGATAATCAGCACAATGAAACTTTTTCCATTAAAACGCTGAAATCTACCCTTTAGCATCGTTAAAATCTATTTCACTCTCGTTTAATTTTCGCCCCATTTGCACGAAACTTTCTCTCACCCGAAAGGGTTAAAGTTATGTCGGGATTTAAAAAGCACATTTAAGTCTAATTATTGTACTATACAGTGTTGTTTGGGCGAATAACTTTAAATTAGTTTCAGTTCCTTGTGGTTCGGTTATTAAATTCGCGTTTGGGCTATACGAGAACCTTTGATGCAACTACCGGGATTATCTGAGCAGTTCTCCAACGGGCCAAAACCGATACTCGACAAACTGTTTAGGACAGGATTTGCAGCTGAATATTACGTGTCTAAGAGCCGAAAGGGAGTTATCTTTAAAGCCTGCAGAAGATTAAGGACAGCTGGATTAAAACCAGTGACAAGTGTCTTGCGTTTAATCAAACTCATTTTAGGTGAGGCGCCAGTATTTATCTAGTAAAAGTTATTAACTGAAACAGAAGTAAAATGGCTTTTAACTTTCTTTGACTTGAAATCTGTGAGGGTCTGTTCTCAAATTTCTATTTAATTTAAATTCAGCAGTGAAGTTATTGACAAAAATGCCTTCTCGTTTAAAGTCAGAAACAATAGTGGAACAACTAATGAGCTTGCAAATTGATTCCACTTTTCGCTTAGATATTCAGGAACGAGAGGCGGTTTTAGTATTTCCGTAGAAAAATCCAGCTTGAACAGTTTAAGCATGCTCAGGCAAATTTAAATTCCCCAATGCTTATTCAGTTATAATCAACTCCAAGCCGCTGAAGTTTATGCAGCAAATCTTAAATTCACTCTTTAGTGGCGAACCTTTAAAGACAAATCTCCTTTTTACAAAACGAGATTTTACTTTAAAAACAGTTTCAAAATGTTTTTTTTTTAAAGGGTATAAAGCAAATCCAGAAGCACTATAATTAATCTATCAGTCACCCAAGGAAATTACAATTTTCTTTTCTCTAATATTTCACTCCACTTTCCCATGTTAAGCCAACACATTTGTTTAGAAAATAATCTGTCCAACAGTGAAGCTTCTGGCTTTGAGGGGTGAAATAACGGGGGAAACGAGCAAGGAAAGGTTAGGAGCGGTAACAGCTGCATATTTGCACGGTAAGTGATGGAATTATGAAGATCTGTCAGATAAATCGCGGTTTCAAGATTTTTTTTTTTGGAGGGGCTCAAAAATAAGATAAAATGATTATTTTACACGAAATTTGAATTTTCATTCTCTTCAATAGAAATACGTTTTTTTTAGCAAAATTACATTTCAATTTACACACTTTAAGTGAACATTTATAAACCGCGTTCTAAAGAATTTGAAACAAGAGAAATAAAAACAATATTTTAAAAATTTTGTGAACGGCCTATAAATTTTGTAAATGTCTAGAGATGTGAAATGGATTATTAAACAAATAGTGTGCTTTTTTATCCAATCTCATTATTTTTCATTAAAATTACTGAACATGGTAAGATTTATGATAAAACATATGATTTTATTTTTTTGGTGACCATGTTTAACGCAGCTTAAGTTTTTTACTGTTTTACGTGTAAAGATATTGACCACAAGACTCGATAAAGGTTAGGTTAGAAATTTGAAAATGTAAAAATGTTTTCATTTTTTGACTACACCTCAGTCACACCCTGTATACTCGGATCCGTGGCAACTTTCAAAAAGGTCATTCAGGTCATCAGAAAGAGGAAGAAAATACCGTTTAATCTTTAAAAAAATAAATTAAAATTGAGTGAATCAATTTAAAGAAACAGCCGCTCAAAAAAGACCAAAATGTTTTGGCATGTTCGTTATTGTTGGAAGAAGATCTAGAATAGTAGAAGAGTGTTTTCTAATAATTGTAGAGTATTAAAATTCTTCTAAAGTGTATGAATTTTTTTGAAAAATGAAAAAGAAATTGAAATTGAAACTTTTGTGATACCACAACCACCTAATGTAACCTAACCTAACCTAAAGTGTTCAAGAGAAGAGTAGAAAAATGTATATTGTGTGGCCCTGCAGAGACATCCAAAATCCACAACAAAATTAAATCGAGAAAATCAAAACGTACAATTTTGTTTCTCGACCTACATAAAAAAACCAGAAGCAAAGGGCGCTTTCCGAGGACCTGTCGAAAGGGTCGTTTGTTTAAAAGCCCGGGATTCATTTATATAAATTGAGGATTAATACAAAGCTCATCTAATTGGGCTGTCAACAACAGATTCACTACAAGATTTATGATTCGGAATTGATTCAAACTCTTTGATGTGAATTGTTTATTTTCCCGACCGGTTACAATACAAAATTATGGCCTTTGTCTTTTGATGTTGGCCGGTTTATAAATGTTCGCCAATAATTCAGAGCCATTCATTCGGAACATGTTTGAGGAACAATGAACTCGAGATGGACGAATTAAAGCTACCGTTTCTGGAAAATTAAATAAATACACACCTCCGTAAACGGAAAACGGTTATTATCAAACCGAAAAAGAGGAAAAGGTCGGGGGGGGCCCATTCATTATCATCGGCCACGGTTTATCAGAGAGCTTTCTTAGGAAAACAACAGCTTAAACAGACATATGGGGCTTTCTCTGGAGATTTCAGCTCTAAAAGCTTCTTATTTCTTACTTCTATTCTAAAACTTTCTAAATTGTCTAGATTTTATCGCAAATAATGGAAGCGAGTTTTCTCCGGAAGTTCATATTATACTTCTTTTATGGCTAATTTTTATAAAGGCTGAAAGAACGGTTATCCTCTTCTTATCTGGAGGCCAATATTGTTCTGTGACTTAAAAAACACTTTTTTCTTAGATTATTCACCGAGGTGTAATAAAGTTACATTAACACACACGAGGAAATTTCTCTAAACCACTCTTTTAGTAAAAAAACAATTCAGTGACCTTTTATGTTAACGTATTTTTCCTAATATGTGTATGCATGTAGCTAACCTAAAATCCAGGATAGTGTCGTATAAACTATTCGTTATGGTCCATAAACCATTTACCTACACCTGCGAACGCTTTGCTCCAACTGCGAACCTATAAGTTTTGTTATTTTCACTTTTCAGGTGTCACAGACTGGTTCTCCTTTCTGGGGTTTAATTAGTTTATAACTTAATTGTGAGTTAATCAAAGCGGCGAGGTGACGAAGTTTGACTAATTAAAGTTGGAGAACTAATAAAAGGAGAAGTTTTTAACAACCACAAAATTAAGTAAAGAATTGAAAGGCCAGACATGTTTGTTGCTATTGCAGGTAAAATGTGTCAGATTATTGCTTTAATATGTTTTGCCTTTTTTTATGTAAAATAAGCTAAAAGGGTGATCTGGAGCCTGGAGAGCCCTTGACACCATTGGTTTGTTTTTAGAAACATGATACGGCATAATAAATGTAACTTTAATGCAAATCCCTTTATCTTTGATGAAAATGATGTTCCAATGAAAACGTTCCTTCTTTTGGAACATTTGCAAGTGACATTCTAATATTCTTAATGCAAAACGTCATAAACTAATTTTATAGAGTCTAACGGTTCTGAAACCCAACGATAATAACCCCCCGTGAATAATAATGCGTTTTAAACCGAGTTCACTAGCGAAATCTCCGACATGATATATTGCGGTTGTCTTTGAACAATAAGGCTGCGTCGTAATTATAAAGGGCGGGTATTATCACCTTGAACCCTGCAAAGTTACACTAAGCTTGGCGCAAAGATTATAAGACACTCGAACCTAATCTGGGTTATTATCGTTTAAGGGGACGGCATCGTCAACGACGTCTTCCTGTGCCTATATTACCTGCAGGGAGAGTTTCTGAATTATTTTAGCTTCTAGAGCAAATTTGTACAGGTGGAACCTCTATCACCATTTAACATTCTTACAACACAACAATAGAAAACTATAAACCCACATGAAAAATTCAACATCCTACAGTTTCTTATTTCATAACTAAAAACATAAATAAAATTTTTATTAACATTTAAGCGTTTTGCCTCTAAGAATGTTGTAACTTTAGGGTTCTTATCTTTATTTGATACCTGACATTCGCTTTTCACGTGTTCTTGGCGTTATTTTTCCTTTATGTATTTACCGCTTTACCACCTCCTTGTCCCGCCCACTTAAAATAGGGCTGGGGACGGAAAGGGTGCCTTTTTTTCAAAATGAGTGACGAGAATAATTTGAAACTGCCTGTAGATCGTTTAGGATTTGATTATTTTCTGTTACTTTATAAATTAGCCTTTTCCCAGGAAAGTAAGTTTGGATATGACGTTTACTGCCGCAAAAGCCGGTCGTCTAATTTACCTTTCATTATTTGCTTTTGAAACGTGTTTTTTTCCAGTCTTGTATAAAACTGCCCTGGGGTAAATTACTGTTCGCCGTGTTTGCATTCTTTAATAAAAACGTACGTTTTCCGCATAGGTTACATCAAAAGAAACGTGAATAAACGAACCCACAGAGCGTAATACATTTTGATAGAATCGCGAATGAAAAACGAATATACTATCTTTTAGAACATTCTTTGTCTCTCAGGCCTTGCTAAACTGACAAATAATCTAAATTTAATCAAGTCAAGTGCTTGATTGCATCGTCTAACAAAAAACAACACGTTTTTCTCAAAGGAATTTCACGATAAATTAACCCGAAATTAAATCGATTTACTTCTTCTACACAATTTTTTTCTACGGGGCGTTAGTTTTCCTTTATTCTACGGTAGATAACCCGGTCCGAGAGGCACGTAATCATGTAAAATAAAGCAAATAGGAAATAAATATTCGGAGGGCTTATCCGAAAAAGGACTCTCCAACTCCACGACCAGGGAAGAACGACGTGATGAGATTAACAACGGTTCGAGAGCGCTATCCGAATCAAATTCGAATAATTTTATTCCCTGCTTAGTTTTGTCGTTCTTTATTCTATTTATTCTACGAACCCTTAAAAAGACTGAGAGTGGTCTACACTATTTAAAAAACGAGTTGGGTTTTTTTGTGTATTCAAACTAGTTATTCAATAAACTAATCAAAGGTGGAAACTAGTCTTTCTCACTTCCAAAGAAAATGCAATTTGTATTCTCAAAACAGAAACCAAATCAACGTTCCCCCCACCTTTGCTTTTATAAATTAAATGCAATTTCGACTTCGGTATCAAGCGAAAGGGTATTTACAGTAATGAAAAGTTAAATGTAAAGCTTCTTTAATTGGACTGTCATTTGCAAAACCTTAAAGGACCCCGTAAAGGTCTTTTCGGTCTTTGGTGAGCAATTTACAAACTTGTGTCTCTTTTCCGCTAGCTTTGATGAAGGCCTCGCTATTCACCAAGTAGCCGAAATTAAATTATGTCTTCGGAATTATTTCTACGTTAAATAAGATTTAAAACTGAATGCAGTTTATTCAGTGCTATAAAAGAATGAAACAAAAAGGATTTCTGTTTGAAATTCAGCAATGCTTTAGAAACTCTGTCCTGCTTTCTAATGATTTTCCATTTTGAAAAGATGATGGTTATTTAAATCAAATCAATCAATTATATTTCACAAAGGATTTACATTTTAAAGTCTTCAAAGATTAATTTTTTACTACTTCCTTGCTTTCTACTTTTATGCTACCAAAAATGAGAGATCACGCCTTTTCAGTAGGTATAAATCAAATTAAACAATTCTTATTTTCAAATAGTTAATATAATTAGATATTACTCAATTACAAGTAAATAAAACAGATTGATTGTATTTTTTTAAATATAAGTTGGATGTTTTTCAAATAAGCCTAATTTAATTAGGTTATAAATAAACTTTATCTACAAAGTTGCTATTTTAAACGGTTTGTAATGAAATACATTAAGGAATGTCGTTCAAAATTTGTCCAGAAATATAGTATATATTCGTAACTGAAACTAAAGTTGTCTAAATTCAATCAATAACCCTGTTAATAAAGATTGTTCAGATATTTTAATTCTGGTTTATAAAAATTCTGACTTGAAAACAAAAACTTCTTGAATGACAAATTTCTTTTTGTACTAATTAATTTTATATCAAAACAAATGGAAACAACTTTAGTGTAATTTACAAAACTCGAAGTTAAATCAAACTTTGTTCGTGAAGGGTGTATACTAAATATATTTTACGCTTTTATCCTAATTGCAAAGTGTTAAAATAATTACTGTATCATTAATATGTTACGCCAGTTTCTAGATTCGTATGAAACGTTAATGAATTGCAAATGATCCCGAGGGTGGAAATAAATCTCGTCAGTTTTCCAGAAAACAAGGAGAGAGTGCAGAGAGTAGAGCAACTTAAAGCCAAACGCCTGCAGTGATATCAAAATTATGGAAATTATTTACTTAAGACCGCAATGTGTTTCCAAGTTTGGCTTAATGAGGCCGACTCGGTGCGCTCTATTTCTGATTCCAGCAAGCAAATTTCCTATTGTCTTCGTACGGTTTCTTGCAAATTAATTTGAGGAATTGTTAATTGGATGTATGCCGTAAGTAAATTGCGAAGAAATGTCCCGATAATGCCACGCGCATTCCCGAGTCGTTTAATGTTCCTTTAATGATGTCAATTATCTAATGAAAATAGGCAATTACCTCAAAACTTCCAATAAATTATGGTAAATGGGCAATGAAAAGACTAACCCTCAAGGGAGCTACGCTAATGACTTTTCGACTTTAAGGGGGAAACAAGATACATGCAAATTTATGATAATTTTGGTGAAAAAACAAATCGGCACTTTTTCTGTCCCAGCCTGGGCCTGATTATTCGGGATGAAATCCGAAAGAGCGATGTTTTCTGTCACATGTAAAATGAATTTTATGCTAAGGAAATATTTTTCGCTCCCAAGACAAATGATAAAAATTGGCGGTAATTTCGTGGAGTGTTTGCGCGAAAATGAAATGCCTCCAAATACGTTCTCGTTCGTCAAATGCTTATTTATACGCCGTTTCAGCTTTTAAACTTGATTGAGGCTTTACTCTATTTAAATGTTTCAAAAAAAGAGTAATACAATTAGTACGTTTTTAAATTGCACCATTAAATCCGCACTCTTTTTCAAAATATCCCACTCGATTTTCTCCTTAACCTTAAAACTCCACTTTAGCAACCCTCAAACCTTTCAAAAAAATTTCCAATATGTTCAGGTCGCAATCAGTGCCACGTGTAACGTTTTCAAGTACTTGTTTGTTCACATTTTCAATTGGAACGGACGTGTTTGCCGTTGGACACAATAAACTAGCTCGGGTCCATTTTTCTCGGCAACGATCCTTTTCCTGTCCCGAAAAGCGTTACCTTTTATTATACAGGTTCAATCCATTATTTTTGCTCTTTATCCGTCGTTATTATATGGTGATAAAGTAGGTTTCGTTGAAATATAACACAAATTAATACTTGGCTCAGAAAATCTGGATGTGTGTGGCAAAAACCCTTTTAAATCTGTCTGTCCAATTCTTAATGATCAATTAAGTTGACTGTTTAATTTGGTTCTAATTATACTAAAATGCTGTTTTTGGTAATAAGGTGTGAAAAATTGTTAATGCAGATTTTACCCAGAAATGTCTTTGACCTACTGATTTTTGTATTTGAGCTGCCTGAGAGAACACAAAGGATAAATCATGCCAGCACAGGGGCGGATTTTGATTATATAAACTCCTCTCTCTCTCTCCCTATGTAACCCAGTGACAGAAAATTAACTATTTATCAAGAAGGCTTTAATTTCCGTGTCCTGGTCTTGAAGGGATGCAGTTAATGTACCTAAGATCGGCCGGTCTAATGATAACGTTTGTAGTAACGAGCGTTCGAGTACTGTCCAACGTTTGAAATCGATAACCGAGGAAATTACGTTATATTATTATCGAGAGGTAAACTGAAGTTTTCGGGTCATTCCGGAAACTTTTTGGATTAAAACGCCAACGACTTAATTGATATCGTGTTTTGTAGTAAACACCGAAAAAGTCCAAACAGTTCTAAAGAAATCGATTTTTAGTTGGAGCGAAAAGCCTGTCGTACATTTTCCCAAGTTTCTAGACCTTTTCTCCATAATAACTTTGTGGTTTAAAGGGCTTTATTGTGAATGAAAGCGTCGAGGGCTGATAAACACCTTTAGTAACGCTCTGAATGGATCTTTACGCCATTTAATCTAAATTATATTTTGTCGAGGATTAGGAGTGAAGTTTCGGGACCAACAAAGTTTTTGATGTTTTGTGGGGTTAACCGTAGCCATCTTGGAGTAACGATATTTAAGCGAAAAAAATTTCAAAAAAAGCAAATCAACTTGATTTGCATTTCAGAATATGGTTACATTTGATTATTTTTTCATATCCCTGTATAAAGCAACATTTAAGTAAAACTCATCTTTAAAGAGAACCCCAAAATTGGGCATACATCGAAAGTTTAACAGAAAAATTAGCATAATCCAGATTCTCGGGACCGGAGTTTGCATTTAAATTTAAGGTGTTGTTCCCTTTTACACTTTCTTTGTTTTCCGGGTATCTGCAAAAGATTTATCGACATGCAAGAAACACCGCAGATTTACATTTTATTGCTTCACTTCAGTGTCGACGCTCCCTATTGTTTTGCGGTATTATCCTTGGATTACCGCTGGCAAGGTAAACGATGATTCATTAGAAATTTTCTGTCGTACAATGGAAATAGTGTAAAAGTTGAAAAAAGTGGGAAAGGTCGTAAGGGATTTGCACTTAACTAAGAGCCTCTTTGTCTTTATGCTAAGTTTATTGTTAGAGTCTTTTTGCAGCCCCAAATAAAGTTTAGTAGCAACACTTTTAACTAGGTGTTTTCATAAGTAATTAAGACAACTAAATGCACGTGTAATTCGCTGCAAACTCGAACAAACTTTGTTGTTATTACTCATGAAATTTTAGTGCTGTTATCAGCTTTTTTCAAAATTACGCACACACACAGTTAGAAATGGTCACTTTACTATGTCGGCCATATCCACTTACAGGGCCCCTATTTTTTGCCTCTAGTGTCAACCTGTTTAATTTATTGCTCATAAAAACAGCATTAACGGAAGTACATAATTAGAAAAGAAAATCGGCAATTACAGGAATCATATTTATTAATTCAAACCCGTCATTACTTTTAAGTAGTTCTAATCGGTCGTACTGGCAGTACTGCCCGGTGTTATGTGTCGTGAGTGATCACTAAAAGCACAAATAGTGATTTTAAAGCTTCAAGGTAAGTAACTTTTAAGTTTAAAGTTTTTTTTCACAGTTAAGATATAACAATGTTTCAGATTGGCAAAATTGCGTTGGAATGAACATTGATGGCTGGGTGAGTGTAGTGTGTAGTCCAAAAACCAGTTTAAGTGCCTCTATTCTAATCCTCCAAGATATAAATTAAACTAATTGACGTACTCAAAGCTCTGCGATAGTGACCTGTAGGTTTTTCTCATTTTCGAAAATATCCTTTTCTTTTTTTTCCATAAATACTCGCACAATAACAACATAAGACCCAATAAAACCCCTACAAAAAATAATAAAAGTGCAGTGGCAATATCGTTGATTCTAGCGCTTTGGTAACTGGATTGCTGGTCGCATTGAGGCAAACTAGGAGCTCGTTTTACGGTGATATAGTGATGAATCCCACTTTCAATCATTTTGATCAAGCTGCAAGTTTTAAGGCATTATAAGCTTAAGTGTGTACGCAATGGTTACCATAAGTTGATCACTTTTCTGTAAGGAGAGGTTAAGGACATAGGAAAAGCAACTTTGTTGGTGGCACGTGCAGCTGGTAACTCCACTATGTCGTATTTGCATCTGTAACCGCTAATTTTGAGCAATTCTTTCCGGGCTGCGTGTCCAGTTGCAAAAAATCCGTAATTGCCTTTAGTTGCTTTGAGCAAACCTTCAGTGATGTTTTTAATGTTGTTGTGCAGATAACCTCTTAGGTAGATTTGGTTTAGTTCTGTATCATTTACGGCCTGAAATCACCATTTACCTATGGTTGACTTGAGAGATAACTTAGTTTACCCTTAAAAAAGATTCATCTACACTATTTTTAGCGTAGCCAATATCATAGTCACTGTTAAGCAAGTCAGCAATGGTTCTAATTTTGGTCAGTTTCACAGACAGCATTGAAGTTATAGTGGCTGAGTAGGAGTTGTAAATTACCAGAGCAAAGAATAAGGAGATAACGATTATCATATTGCCTGAACTGGTCCGAGCCTGTATTTGGGTACCTGAAAATAGTATTAGTTTTGTTTGGTGCAGAAATACTGATTTAGCATGTGCGTTCAAAAAATGTAAATTTTACGTTTTATAGTTGGCTGTTAACTAAAAAATCTCGCATGTGGTTTATTTGAAATTTATCTACCTTGCA
The DNA here is from genome assembly GCF_016097725.1 of Ips typographus. NCBI lineage: Eukaryota > Metazoa > Arthropoda > Insecta > Coleoptera > Curculionidae > Ips > Ips typographus. Next base: position 11,544,502 of record NC_138425.1, on the reverse strand, counting down.
TGCTAAAAACTCCAGTAATCCAGAACAAAGCGTCGGACAAGGCATAAACGTGCGAATATATACCGGATGATCGTTTGTACTCGCTCAAGCCTGCGACAATGTATACCGCCATTACGCCGGCGAATACTACTCCGGCCGCCATGACGTTAAACAGCAATTCCGGTGAAAATGGCGCCATGAAGATGTCACGAGCACTCGTTGAAGCTTCTGGTTTTAGGTATATGTTTCGTCTAAAAGTTAATCCGCTAATAAGGCCACGAACCTCGAATCGGAAAAATCTATGGATATATTTGACCTGGATTTTTAATCCAGTTCAAAACTCCAGAAAATATTTAGTTTACTAAAATCAGTTAAATAACAAATCTATTACCTAAATAGTACGTAATAAATACTTACTGAGATACCATTATATCATGAGTAAAAATTAACACACTATAAAAATCCGGGTTTTTAATAACGCTATCCAAACCTATATCCACTTCTTGGTCTATGACAGCCCCTAAAAGACCACTCCAATTACCATTGTTGGATCTAAGACCCAAATTTGGGTATGTTTTCTCTTTCTGCCTAAAATTTCCAAATTATTCAACTATTATTATGCAATTAGTTGTGTAAATACGTTGCGTTAAGGTAGGACGTGATAAAATCAGCAATTTTATTCAGGTTCTCCATATCGTTGATGTCTTCAGCAAGACTCTCATCGGTCATAATTTTATTGTCAGTTTTCGACTGGGTTATACCAAAAATCAACGAGTTCTTCATAAAATTTATTCTAGTTTCCACTGATTGAAACCTTTTCAGCTTGTCGGTTCCTACTTCATAGTTCCAAAAACCTAATCACACTAATTAGTGTTACGTCACAGTTTAGTAGTATAAAAAGTACCTAATGGTCTGACAACCATAGTAGCGTTGATATTTTTGCGAATTTTATAAATTTGCAAAAAACAAAAACTTCCTGCCACTGTTGCATTCATTGAGTGGCACAAGTCCGCAAAAGTCGTATTGAACGTTTCGTTTTTCTGTAACGTTTGGTTGAAGGGTAGTAGTTTTTGCACTACTGGGTCAGCCCAGTGCATTGGAAAATTTGACGACCTTTTGCAATTTTCTAATAATCGTCCTTTCTAAAATTGTATATTAGCAACAATTTTACCTATTTAGTGAACCATACCGAGTCAGTTTTGGTAGTATTTGACGCAGCTATTGCAATGACCAAGTCTACTGCTAATGTTATGTCGCTGTTTCTTAGCTTGTCTAGAACTGCTTTATCAGTTTTGTTTGTTGGATCAATGTCGGCGTAAATATGAATCCATTTAAAGTACATGTCATCATCAAAAAGGTTTAACTGAAATTTGAATCAGCAATAAAAACATTGAGTACATTTTCTGTCAATTACAACCTGATCCAAATACTGTTGCATATCCATACTTTTACTAATAAAATATACTATCAAGACATTCTTAGCCTGGATCAGGGAGTTTCTATAAAACTTTCTCTGAAAAGCCACCCTTAAACCATTGTTGTTGAAACAGTTAATCAGATTGAGTTGAATAGCTTTCATGTTACAGGCTAAAAATGAAAATGTCAAGTAATTATTCAAGTGACCTTCCTTCGATACAGTGACACCAAATACGTGACATACTCCAGGAGTTTACTAACTTGTTTCTTAAGGAAAATCGCGTTAATGTCATTATCGAAGGTTGGCAATATATAAACAGATGATCTTTATTTTGGTTACACTTTGTTTGCGAATTCAAAACAAACATTACCTAAGTTTATCGAACTGTCAACGATGTACAGTAGACTGATTCTACGCCACGATGCATAGTCGACAATCATTTGAATGATTTCTGGAGTGAATTTTGTGGTGCAATTCAGTTTTTCGTGGCGATTTGTGGATTCGTACGATTTTGCTTTTTGGTACCCATCATAAATAGATGACTGATAAAAATCAGCGAACAGAATTAGTATCAGGAACGTTGTAACGTGAAACGACATTGCTGACTGAACTTGGATACTGTAATTACCCATCAAACTTTCCTTAAGAACTTGCGTGAGTATATACAAATATGGGGATTTAATTAAGCTTAATGAGTTTCTGCTAGTAGATTCAATTACTGGTCGAAAAAAAAAACATTAAAAGAAAAATTATTGATGGGAAATAACAGCTGCATTTACTAATTTTAATGAACCCAATTTTTGCTTTCGACGCAATAATTAAACGGAAAGAGTTGCATTACCGGTAATTACTTAATTTTGGTTATAAACGTTTAAGAGAAATTTTAACCAAATTGGTAACTGAATAATGCAGGTAGCATTTTGTTGATAATCATTTTATTATAGTCCACGTTTATTAAAATAATAAATGCAAAATTACTGAACCGCAATGATAAATAAAATATTGAAATTGTAATTGCCTGGATGATAATAACGTTTTAAATTTTATTAGTTTGCTACATTTCATTTAGAAGCTGTATAATTAACTTGCTTTACAACAAACAAAAATACAATATGGCATACTCTGTTTATTTAAAATACTATAAGTTTTTTGACGTTTAGTATATTTTATTTCAGGTTCGCAAAATGATGACTTCTTACAGTCAAATAACCGAAACCAGTAACAACTTTAAACCTGAAAATGACCAGTCACTTGAAATATTAAAGTATCATTGCATTTTTGGACAATTTGAAACACCAATCTACTGGGGAAACTTAGTGTTAATCACCGCCCTTCATTTAGTGACCGTATATCAGTTACTGCATTTTGACTACTTTGGTCATCCCTTTTTTTTCATTTACTGTGAGTTTCTCTTCTTGAAAGTTGAACGTATTTTAGAAATAACTTTTTGTTGAAGCTCCGATTATTGGAGCTTTAGGAGCTTTCGGAATCACTGCTGGAGCTCATCGATATTGGACTCACAGATGCTTTAAAGCAAAACTACCCCTTAAGCTTATACTGCTGATGTGCTACTCCATAGCTGGGCAGGTAAATATTAGTTCTGACTTTCAGTTGCTTAAAGCTCAATTTTGGCATTGCAGAATACCATACTAGACTGGGTCAGGGACCACAGGGTGCATCACAAATTCAGCGAAACTGATGCTGATCCCCACAATTCTCATAGAGGATTTCTTTTCTCCCATGTGGGTTGGCTTTGTATGAAGAAACACCCCCAAGTATTGCGCAAAGGCAGACTGATTGATGTTAGTGATATTTCTTCGGATCCATTACTGGCATTTCACATAAAGTAGGTTCGATATTCTAGTAGACTAGATAACATTACAAAATCTGTTATAGGTATTGGTTTTGGTTTAAATTATGTTTCTGTTTTATCCTCCCCACCATTATACCACCATTGGTATTCAACCAGGATTGGTGGCCTTCCATATGGTCCAATCTAATCAGGTATTGCCTTAGCTTAAACTTCACTTGGAGTGTTAACAGTTTTGCTCATATATGGGGAAGCAAACCCTACAACAGGTAACGTATCAATTTACATGGTTTTTAAGAAAATAACAATTAGCACTTCTTTAGGCATATTCGACCGGTGGAAAACAAACTAGTTTCCTTCGTATCCTTCGGCGAGGGATGGCACAATTACCATCATTCATTCCCTTGGGATTACAGGGCGGCTGAAATAGGCAATCAGCCAAACTTTACAACGTTTTGCCTGGATCTTTTTGCTAAAATCGGTTGGGCTTACGACCTGAAAACGACGTCTTCAGACCTAGTGAGAAGGATGGTCAGGGTTAAAGGGGATGGTACAGGCAAAATACAAGAGAAATAGCAAATAATCAAAGTGTAGTGCTAAATTTTGTGATATAACTAGCTAGTATTTATTTTGTGAGTGAATGTTTTGAATAAAATCAAAGTGTCAATCAGGTCAGAGCTTAATAAACAATTTGTTTTTTTTTTTATTGGAATTCAAAAATTGCAAACTGTCAGCAGCTGCTCTTGTATTATCGCACTTGTTGAGCATGGACATCTTATCATCAATGCAAACAAAGTTATCTTATATGTGTATATAAATTCGGTACATTCAAAGCAGGAAAAATAAGTTTATGTTGTGTTAATTTGTTAATTATTAGACTAAGAAGTAACAGTTAGTAGTCAGTCAGTAAATAACAAATACTGTTCTTCTAGCAGTCCAAATTTTGACATTGCTTTTTAATATTATTAGGATTTCATTGCATATTAGGATTTAGAAAACTTTTTTTTGTAGTTTTCGATACAAACCGTGTTTCTGAGATTTATACTGTGTAAGTAACTGCTTAGCTAAGTTATCCTACAAAAACCACGTGATACCTGTCACTTATGTCAAAACTGTAAAAATTTGCCTAGAATTTGCAAGAATTACAGTTTAACACAGTTTTCTTACATATGACGTATTTCTGAGATTTATGACAGTTATTTTGACAATTGTTATTAAATAACTGGTATATTACAAATTGTTTTACTTCCTTTATTTCATGGTTAAAATTTTTAATGATTTTTCAATTTTACCTTACTGGTAAATTTACACTTATCACTATTATTAATTACGAGAGACAAACACGTTTCATCAGTTAAAAAATGATAAATTTACCAGTCATTAATGCAACAATGCACGACATTATAGCTTCAGACTGTAATAACTAATTAAATTAAGAAAATATGCATTAAACAGTCAATAAATTAATCAAAATGTGATGCTTCATTTGCTTCTGTATCTAGACTGCGTTAATAAGTAAAACATATTAATGGGATTTGCTGGTAGACATATTAAGATAACTCCTGGTAATCTTAATGTTTTCTAGCATTTATCTAGAATAAAAAAAATTGAGGCTGAGAAATTTATTTTCGCTTTAGTGTTAAGTGTTAAATGGAGTCTATTTCCTGAATATCAGTGTCGTTAAATGCCATTTACGTTCTAAATGTACATAAATTAACTGAGCTTGAATTTTAAATAATGCAGTTTCGAAGTTTGTGTGTATCTAGACGCGTCGTTTAGCCGTTTCTCTAGCTAAGTTTGCCTACTGCAACAAACTTTAGGAGATTATGTCACTTAACTAGAATCTGTCCAGGCTTATTGAAGTTACGCCTCCACCAAGATTAAAGTTGTTAGACGAATCTGTCCCCGAGAACATTGTCTAAATTTAACACACATTAACTGTACAATTCTTAGCATTAAACTTAATTACCTCTTAGAGAATATTCCCGTAAGCTGGCGCTTATTAAACAGAGATTAAGGCGGATTTACAGTCTTTTGGAATCGTTTTCAAATTTGAGTTTATTGTAATGTTTGTTGCTTTGTCAGTGATTAGGGGATAAGAGCTCGGTAAATAAATCTGTATTATATACTGGCGCGACGATAAATCTGCTTAGAGCCACAACAAAACAAAGAATGCCCTCTAAAGGGGAAGAACTCCGTAAATTTGGAAGGCAAGTCTCTGCCGTAATATCAAGATTATGGAAATTATTTAGATAAACTCCTAAAGTGTTTTCAAGTTTGGTTTGATGGGGCCTAGGCCCGGCTCGGGGTTGTTATTTTGGGAAACGCATATTTTCTCAAGGAAAATAACTAAAATTTACGTCTTCTTATAAATGAGTTATTTACTTTGCAGGTAATAAATTAAACTGTACCTTTATGCCTTACAAAATGTAAGACAATGATTTAACTGCTACAATAAAATCTTACCTATTGAAGTACTTTTAAGACCAAAATGTTATACAACCTGCTTTCAGGCTTGTATGTCTCAATAAATGCCACATTGTTAAAAATATAAACCGACCACTCTTGTCGTCATTCGTTCAGAAAAATGACAGAAGCTCCCTTAAAAAAAACTGGAACATAATAAAATGCGAGGATTTGCCCCAAACTGACAAAACCGAGTACATGAATCCCGAAACGTCCAGGGACAAAGATTTGTAGCCGCAATTTAATAACGGTCAAATATAAGCACAAAGAAATGCATGCCGGTTTACCAGGGGTCCAAAAATGGGATATATTTTTTCCTCTTTTGTTAAGTGTGCCAAGTACTGGGAATTACATTTTTGACCTTAAATTCCCCAAAAATTGCGTGTTTAATCACTTTTTTTTGGAAGGGGGAATTTCTGCGGTTCCTTGTCCACAACCTTTCCCCCACAGTTTTGGTCGTAAAGCAAGTAAACGAGGCAAAAAAGTAATTATAAGGGTAAAATTTACCAGTTATGGTCTGCGTCAAGCAGTCATTTGTTTCTCATTCAGAAGGTAATTTTATGTTTAATTTTCCGAGCGAAGTTAAATTTGTATAGAAAGATTGCCACTAGGACTCTTGCTAATATTTTCATTTTAAAGTAAATATTTTCTTTTAAGCTCAGCAAAACATTTTCGCAAACATTGAAATGTTGACTTTCCTTTCATTGCCAGTGCGGTAGTAGCAGAAAAAACTTTTTATGCCTTATCAGGTCTGAGTCGTGAACGATTTGAGATAGCATCTGAATTAGTGTGAACCAAATTAAAGTAAGATTTTTAGATTATCCAATGGGACTGTTACTTTGAAGTAAAAAACAAACGGTACCATAAGATTTATTCTAACTTATTTTAGTTAAAATTGATAACGCTAATTAATCTAATCAACTCGTGCGTTCTTAAATTTAAGAAAATCTACTACTCATAAAAACGAACTGCGCACAAGTGAAGTATAGTTTAAGGTGACTTAACAACAGTTTTATTCTTGTACACTAACGTAACCAACTGACATTAGCTGGATTCAGGTTCAAGTCAGTTTGCGTTTAGATTCCATAATATTTACATATTTTTATGATTATCGCATTAAATTAGTGTGCCACCATAAATATTGCTTTTAACTTTGAAACTCAAATGTGATGTCTGTCCAATGTGAAATATTAACCCAGTAACCTGTAATAATTACATTTGTTACCCTTAACATTTCATTTATAAATTATTTGTGTTTTAATAATTAGAAACTTTTTTTAAAAGAAGTTTAGGATTGGTTAAGCAAGCAGTTACAATTGGCTGAACGGATATGAAATCTTTGATATATTATAGTTAATTTTGATCGTGAAACATGATTCAGTCATTTATACTGACAGTTGTCATCAAAACATTGCATTGCATCTTGTCATGACACATCGAAATGATCCAAATATATCGATTTGGTATTATGAATCTTTGGTATAATTCTAATTAGTCGTAGAAATATTGGCAAATTGGAAGTGAAAAGTTGAAGCTGCATGTACAAGTCAAAGTACAGAATTATGTCACTTTTGATGTTTTAGTCACCTTCCTACATTAACAGTGAGTTATTACACTTTAAAATTTTTTTCACATACACAGTGTGTCCATAAAGTATGGAATAAATTCGATTATTTTTCAGAAAAAAGCTAGGGCACGTCTGTTATTATTTTTAAACGCACATTCTTTGATGAATCAAATTCATATACAGGGAGTCCCAAAATTGAGATGTGACCTTCGAGTTGACATTTTCAAATGAGAATTTTTTGTTCAACTATGGTTGATACGTAAAGTTCTGCGTATTTTTTAATGTAGCATATCCTATGTCGATATTCAGCTGTTTTCGAGAAAATAACGGTGGATAAATATAACATGTTTTATTGAAAATAGTGTTCAATAATAATAAAAAACAGTAAATAAAAAATTAAATTATATAAAATTGAAAAAAAAAATAATTTTCTTCTGTTATTAAATTAAATTCCCAATTTGAGCAAAATTTTCGTGCACTTTTTCCAAAAATTTTCCATAACTTGCTTATTTGACAGTTGACGACCAAAACTGATTGAAGTGAAAAGATAGCACAGGTCGTATACTATCCAAAACTATGCTCATTTAAGTTAATATGTTGCACGGTTTGGCCGCTAGAGAGCGTCAAAGTCAAGGTTCACAAACCTTTTTTAACGTAAAATAATTCAGTTGTTTGAACAGTTACAACAAAAGGTCACTGAAGACTGACTCAAAAAACGTCATTGGTGTGATAGTTTGACTGCTAGAGGGCGTCAAAGTCAAGCTTTTTGAAAATGTTGACCATTTTTGCTTTTTACACAGTTTTTGAGATATTTCCCGGAAAGTTTAGTTTAGAAATAAACTTTCAAAATAAATTAAAGTGTATTTTATTTTAAAAATCCAAGGTGATAAAGATTTTATACTATAATAACCTTTTGTATATTGGATTTTAAAAACCACACATATGTTTATACAGATTTTTTTCATAATACAGAGATTAAATGTTTCAGAATCGAATTACTATTATTATCATTGTTTTGTTAACGTCAGCAAATTGTAATGTTGTATATTTTTAAGTATGGTTTCTTAGATATAAAATAATAATAATATATGATAAATCCTTTATGGTAACAAAACTATATTTAATAATTTGATTAACTAATTGTGGTAAATCAAATGACACGCGTTATTGCTTATATTTTTCTTATTGAGAAAGAAAAGCTTGTGCTTGACCTCTCTTATTGCATATTACATGAAGAAAAAATAATGATTAATGACTGGTTAAAAGTTATATTAGTATATTATTGTTTCTATAGGAAAAATTATGAGGACATATAAAGAGTCTCATATCAAAAACCAAAATCATATAATTTATTGTAAAGGATAATAAAGTTTATTGAAATGTGAGTAATCCAATAACAGGCTGTTCAGGTATTTGAAATTATTAGTCAACTATTATGATTAATTAAATTCGAACATTTTTTTGCGTTTAACTTCTCACGGACAATGAAATTTACTCAATAGACTTTCTACATTCAGTATTTTAATACTTTACAAATATTATTCTTGTCGAGCAAGAAATTTCCTGAAGCTTTGTTGACAAGTTTCCTAAATCGAATGTTGGATTTTCCGCTTGAACCTTTCGCTTCTGGATTTATGAAATTCTCAATTTTTGCCCCCTCAGGTAATATAGAAAGAACTCACTGGCACTGGTCAAATCCCTACGGAAAATATACAAGGTTATAAATCTTGGAAGGATTTTGTGAATAGTTTAGAGCGTTGGTCAACCAACTACACACACATAAAATAAGAAAAGTGATTTAGAATTCCTGTCAGTAAAAAGTAATTTTAGAGCCAAAGCTCAAAGTGGTGCCTAATTTAAATGTAAAATAGGTAGCTGCCTCTCCAACCAATTTTCACTTCTTTCACCCCCTTAAATTACCTTTCCAAATAGATCCGGTAATTGACCTAGAAAAATACCCCAAGTGGGATTGATTAATCTAATACATAACCCAGAGCACTGCGTATTTTACGTTTTGGAAAACTCCATATTTAACTGATAAATAATATCGATGCATGATTTCTAGCTAGGGAAATTCGATTCCCTATAGGCGAACAATAAACCTCACTGGTTTTATTTTCCCTTTATCGGCGTTCAAACTACAACACCTTGGGTCATAAAGTTACTACACCGGTCGAATCTCCAGGGATAAAATAAATCTCCCACCACTATTTACTATCTCCTCTCAGGAGTTATCTATAAAGTATTTTCTAAACAAAGTTTTCAGGATGTTAACAAAACGAGGGTGGGTCTTTTATTTTTCAGATCTTAACGCCACATCTGTTAAGCCGTGTCAAGTTCACGTCCAAAAAAGAGAAATTGTACAAGTTGCAACTTGATTGTAAAATATAATCTATCGATAAAATCATTTTTAACGACCTTTTAGAGGTAATAATTTTCAACAGCTGTTTGGGCGCACATTTCCACTCCATAATTTACAGTTTTAATATCCTACGATTTTAATGGAATATCTGTCATTAATGTTTAATGTGGACATAAATAGTCGTATTATATATTAATTTTGAGCAAGACAAAGCTTTGGAAATAATTTCGATAATAATAACTGTTGTAAACATGTCCGTTAATAGAATAATGTTTAAATTGTATCTGTTTATTCAGTCATTACATTTTTTAATCCCAAGCAGTGTTTGAACAAGAAGTACACTGCTCTAAAATATTTTGACAAATTTTACGTTTCAAAATCTGTAATGACTTGCTTAAATCGCAGTACTGTTTAGGATCTGTGATTGCACGAAGAAAAAGCAGCGACAACCAGCTTTTTGACCAATTACAAACTACAAAGAGTGCTGCACATGTGAATTTAGCATCATTGAAAGTTGAGTATTTGCCTTCACTGATTGGATAAAAAACACAAATTGGTGTTTTAACACAGAAACACTTGACTTGATTAACAAAATGCCTTGAAAGAGATAAGTTTTTTATTTTGCATCTACGTTGATAAAATAGTGCGTTTATGAAACGTTTCAAGACGAATCTGACGAATCCTTTCCATATTATCTTTACGCAGCCATTAAAGTTGTCGAAACTGTTTGGTAATATGTTTGCCTTAAATTGTTCTAATAAGGATAACGAAACAAGGACATTCAGTTTGCTGTTTACATTAAACTATCCTTAAAAAAAGAGGTTTGAAGATAACAAGGATAATTAGTTTACTGTTTATGTTAAACTATCCTTATATTATCATTATCCTGGAAAAATCATTCAATTGATACGTACAGGTCATCTAATAGGTTGACTTGGCCGATATATGCGTAGTAGCTGTAATAAATCATTCTAGAGCAGTTCTATTTATAATTTCTTTAGTCCTTATTATTTTAATTGACACGTCATATCTCATCATTGAGGTGGCTTCAACATTTAACCTTTACTCAACTTCAATACAATTGCAAAAAACAGTTCTGTTTTTAGAAAACTACTCATTGAGATACATTGTTGTTTTTAAAGTTAAATGCATGAATCAACAGAATGTTTTGTAGTAGCAAATTAGTTTATACCAGGTTTTACCTGAAATTGCAAAATATTTGGTGACTCCTTTAATTGGATAAAAATATTGGAGTTAGAGATAATCACAATAGTCCTGTATGATTAATACATGCATAAAGTGTGTCCGATAACAAGCTCCGGTAAATATTTCGCAATTTCGGGATTACTTACAATAGTTTTTAAATAGTGACTACAGATTTGCTCTAATCCAGAACAAAAAATGCATATAGAGATAACTATGATGACGTTTCGCATTACAACATCCACAAGTGTATATAAATAAGAAAGGATTGAAGTAACATGCAGATATTATAATTTCGATAATAGATTGTTCAATACATTTCTCTTAAGAAATGTCGCGATTTATTTTTGTCGTGGGTATGCTAATATGTATCATATTATGTAGTGCCAGTGAACATCAAGAACTTAATATATTAGTTGAAAAAATAGAAAAGTTAATTAACGATTCCAAGAAGTACGAGTTTCCTAAAGATAACCAGGAGTTTTTTCAATTCAAGGAAAGTACAAATGGATTTTGCGGTAAGTTTGTTTTTTTAAATAATGTTGCTGTTTCAGTCTTCAATACAGTTTTTTTTAAGAAAAGTTTTTCTTTTTACAGATGTATACGATGAGGAACCTGGTAAGATTTCAAATTATGCATGAATAGATAAGATCAAATACCAGTCAGTTATCAGAATTCTTTTCTGCTTTCAAGAATTAAAAAATAAGCAGTAATATTTTGCTCACTAAAATTCTCAATAGCTAGCAATATTAAAATGTTATATTAAAAACGTTCAAACGACTATATTAAATTTTTACAGGCTCAGTCGTTATTTTCTTATCAAATAACTGATTTTGAAAGTTTTGGTATTGTTTCATAATTTGTCTATTTTTAGATGATGGCGCAGAACGATGCAGCGAAAGTGGTAAGTACATTCCAGCAATTTCTATCATAAATTGTTATGTAAACTATTATAAAAGTAAAAATGAGTGGCATCATCTGTCAATGCAGCTAAATAGCACATCTAAACAATACTTTTCTTTGCTCGAAGAATATTATGTAAATTACACATATTGTTATGCATTATCTACAAATTAACCGAAATAGAATTTTTTTACTAAGGAAACTGATAAGTTAATATCGGATGTGAATCCTTTTAACCTGACCTCTCCAAACCACGTTAGTTTAAGCCATTCAACTGATTTGATGTACTTACAGAGATAATTTTGATTTGCTTGTTTACTTCATTTTATTTATGATCTAAATTAAACGTGTTATAATATACGTATCTTCTGTTTCTTATGATATGCTGCATTTTACTGATGCCGATAACATTAACATTTGTTTACAGTATGGTCATTCAACTAAGATAGTCTGAACAAAGATCGGTCAAAAATCTAATGTGTTCTGTACAGAGTGGCTAGCTAATCAAATTGCTAATTTTAAGACAGATTTTTTTTCTGATGCAGACATAGAAGCCTATGACTTCATAATAGTTGGTACCGGAACTGCTGGTGGAGTTTTGGCCAATCGACTTACTGAAGTGGCAAACTTCAGTATTCTGGCTTTGGAAGCTGGGGATGAAACGCCTGAATTATCCAATGTGCTAGGAGTGAACATTTACCTGCACCATTCACCCTATAACTGGGGTTATCACACTACCAAACAAAAGAATATGTGTTTAGGATCACGTGACGAGAAATGTCCCTATCCGAGAGGCAAAATGATGGGAGGTAGTAGTGCCATCAATTTTGGTATGTACGTGAGAGGACACCGCGATGACTTTGATAAGTGGGAACAAATGGGCAACCCTGGATGGTCCTACGCTGACGTTTTGCCTTATTTCATAAAACCTGAACACGCCACTTTTTCTGGTAATATCGACCCTGACTACCATGGATCTGGTGGTCCTCAGAAAATTGGTATTCCTGATGAAACTCCTTACTTGGTAGGTCACTTTCCCTATTTTTTCTAACTGAAATTCATAATTTTTTTTCTTCAACAGACTGAAGCTTTACTTGGATGTCACCGAGAACTGGGAAAGAAGGTGGTGGACTACAACGGGAAAGAGCAGGATGGAGTTAGTAAACTACAGTTTTTCCTGGATAAAAACATCCGTTCCAGTACTAAACACGCTTTTATTGATCCGGCAAGATCTCGTCCAAATTTCCACGTAAGCGTCAAAAGCTATGTCACGAAAATTTTGATCGACGAAACCAACACTGCTTATGGAGTTCGATACGTGAAGAACGGAAAAGAATATATCGCCATAGCTAGGAAAGAAGTAATTTTGTCAGCTGGATCTATAAATTCCCCTCAAATCTTGATGCTTTCTGGAATTGGTCCGAAGGAAGAGTTGCAAAAACACGGAATTAAAGTGATAAAAGATTTACCGGTAGGAAAATATATGCAGGATCATCAATTCTTTCCAGGAGTATTTTATAGGTGAGTTGAAAAATTGTAGAACTATTACAAAATACCGATTTTAACTCGTTTATCTAAATTTCCATATTTTAATTTTTTAACAGAGTTTAAATTAGTTTTATTTTTCATGAAAATGGTAATATTTGGTGACATTTACGGACCGATTAATGTTATTTATATTGGAATGATATTAAAAATTAAATGAATGATGGAATATTGCAGCTAAATGCAACGTAATTCACAGCAACTTTGTTTTAACACAATTTTTTTGACTATAGTTGTTACTCATTGTCAAGTCCTTTTGCTCAGCTTGTGTATTAGCTAGACCCTTATTATTGGCTGATTATTGCAGAACAAATCACACTTTCTACAACTTTACACTGCAAGAAAAAGTAAAATCCTGGCTGCAAAACGAACGTGCTTTAACACCAAGTTTAGGTCAGCAAGCAATCAGTTTTTGGAACTTCCTTGGACCTGAAGACAGCCAGCCTGAAATTGAATTCTTCTTTTTCGGTCCTCCTGTCAACTGGCACGACTTAGCTTTTGTACTTGGGTAAGTGCTATGACTCAGCCGTTTTCCTGTTACACAAAAGTTTTCTTCAGGTATAATGATGAGTATGTGGAGATATTTAAATATCTGAATCCACACTCAGACATCAACGTCAACATTGAGCTGCTTCATCCAAAATCTGAGGGTAGTGTGACTTTGCGATCGAGAAATCCTAGAGATTTTCCCGTGGTCAATCCTAACTACTTCTCCGATCGGGAAGGACTGGATTTGGAGGTTATGTACAAAGGAGTGGAGGTGGCGCTGAAGTTCAACGAGACGGAAACGTTTAAACAATTGCGGGCAGAACTTTACGTAATCCCATATCCTAATTGTGATGCCAAATACGAGAAGTTGTCAAAAGATTGGTGGTACTGTGCCATCAAGACTTTGTCCAGTACTGTAAGTGTTGTTAATTAGTTTTAGCAAAAGGTTTAGTACAGAAGGAAATTTACAGCTGTTTCACCCTATTGCCACAACGAGAATGGGTCCAGACCCTAAAACTTCAGTGGTCGACGCTCAATTAAGGGTGCACGGAATCAAAAACTTAAGGGTTATAGATGCTGGCGTTATGCCAGACCACCTTTCCGGACATCCTAATGCAGCTGTTGTGATGATAGCTGAGAAAATGTCGGATGAAATAAAAAAACAGTACCTTTCACTTTAACTTGAATTTACACAAAAGTATTATTAATAATAAATTATTAAGTTAAGTAGTGAAAAAGGGCTTTATTATCATTTTTAAACCAATTAAAACACCCTAAATCCAACCGGCCTGTTTTGGTTGCCATCCCCACGAACAATAAAGTCGAACTTTCTCTATAAAAATGTCATTTTTATCGCCGTCCTACTAAACTCGCGCTAAACCTTATCGGATGGAGCATTACGGCGTATAAATTTTTATTTCTAAAGTTGGATGATTTAGATAATACAGCTTCGGCATAAACCGGTATCGTCTACATGTAGCTTTACGAGATTTAAGGTTCTGAGAGGGCCAGGTAAAGTTAGATCTTTACCTACATGTCTTCGGGCAATAGCTCTTTTAAAACGAATTTAAAAAAGTATTAAATTTAGATTGAGTTTTTTAATTGAGGAAACTAGAAGATAAGGTATTACAATAAGCAAAAAATAGGACGGAAGTAGTACGACTTGTTTGAAAGAGTACTACCACAACGCACTTTCTTTCTTTTTTCCATAATAATAAATCACACTCATATAACACAAAAAAAAAACAACGATTAATTTTTGGAAGTAGCCTAAAAAAAGAAAACCTGTTTCGATTTAATCGGAAAAAGTGAGTTTCCGACGGACCAGAAGTTTTTCTTTTGCGTTAATAGTTTTCGTTTCGCACCGACAAATAAAGCTTTCTCGAGCTTTTCAATTTGTCACCGACGAAGATAAATAATGTAATTTTCCCGTTCAACCGCGAGCAAATTGAAAACGCAACCTGTCTTTTCAGTGCAAATAAGATTCACCGTGTACTTTTAAAATGTCTCGAGTCGTAGACCGTAAATAAGACAAACAAGTTTGGATTCAAAAATTTGGTTAAAATCTCATAAATGCCTGATATACTCTATTGTTAATAATCACTTATTCACATAGTAATAAAGAATTTAGATTGTTCGGCTCAAGTTACAATGATATGACTTAGCCTGATATACATTCTATTTTTTTAACTTTTTTTTTCATATCAAAAAATCAAAAAGCCTACGTTTTGCGATAAAAAATGTTTAACTTATATTAGCGTAATTAATCAAACAAAAATAAGTATTTTGTTTAATTACTCAAAGTACATTGAAGATTAATTAATTTTTCATTCACGTCATTTTATGTAATATGTACAAGTTTGAACTTTGATTCTCACGTATTTGATTAAGAAAATGTAGTAAACGCTGTTAGAGAATTTGTTTTTAATTTTCTTGTATGTATTTAATCAATTTTATTCAGAAAATAAGAATTGCATAATTTGCTAAATGATCATACCTGAAAACAGTGTTGGAAAGTTAACTTTCCACAACATCTTTTAAATCATTCTTGGAATACAAAACTGATGATTTTGTTTTAATTAAACTTGAATACGAGTTTGTTCTTTAAAAATGGACACTGATGACAAGAAAAAAATTCTAAAACCCTTTCATAAACAAAATAGAAACAAATTTTCTTATAAATGCTATTCATATTTATATTGCATTAGGTTTTTATAGGCTGAATGTCAACTACTAAATATTTACCCAGTAAAATAGCTTTTCAGGACCAACATTGTGTACTTTTTGTTCGACCCTGATCCAGGTCTGATATATTGTTTCTGTCCGTTTTAACAAAGCCGATGATGGCTTATAAAAGTGTCCTGCCTAAAAACATTACATCATTTGACGTCCGTTGTTTTTTTTTGGAAGAACGACGTCGAAATATAGACGGGGGTGCAAAAAATATCTATTATTCCATACTGATTCCGAAGTCAGAAAATATGTTTTTGCTATGTTTGTGTCGCGACACCAAGACGGGAATTAGACCTCTCGTATTTCCAAAAGGGGGATGATACAGTTTAAGCTTAAGATACGGTTTATCATTCTTTTCGATATTTGTCAGTAGCGGAGCGTGAAATTTCGACGTCGTTTCAGTTTTTTCGCGAACCGACTGTATGATTTATAACCTGGCGAGAATTTCTTTTATTGACGGTGGTTTTTGAGGGCTTAGGAAATATGATGTGGAACAAGATGGCGTGCATCTCAGCAGTTTTTTTTGTTAGAAAAATAAAGTTGAATTTGCTATGCTAAATCCTCAAAAAGAAAATAAATTAGAAGAAGGATGATATATGCCCGAATATGTCATTATCATTATCTAGTTTTTAATATTGACGACCAGATGCATTGGAAATAAAACCTAATATAGCGGAAGATATTGGCTCACTAGGAAGATTTTAAAAACTGTTCCCATGGAAGAACACAATTGTATTACAGTTTCCAGATATTTACGTAAACTTTGTATTGTATGCGAGACTTGAGCAGTATAAATAATTATAAGCCAAGTTTGTTTTTTCATATAATTGTAATAACTGAATAGAGGATTAATCAAAAATTAACATGTTGTTTAATGATGTAATAAAATGGTAAATGTTTTAAATGTCACGTTTGCTTTTTAACATTGTTACGTCATTTTTACTCATACAACTATGTTGTTAACTGTAAACTTTTCTTATTTTACAAAAGATCTTTTATTACCGTCATTTTGCCATTTACGACTCGAAACGATTATGACAAAAATCTGGATGATGCTCTTGTACCCTTTCATACAGTTTACTTCCGTTCTATTGCCACCTGCAAGTTCAATTTGCTTAAAGCAATAGAAAATTCTTTTATATTATAACATACACAAAGTCCTATTCCGGAAATAGGATTTTCCGGAAGTTAAAGCGGGCATAGAAAGTCGAAACATTTGCTTTGGTGAAATAACTGTGCAGCTTTCGTTGAATACCTTCTGCTCGTGCTGCATTTAGCAAAAGCCAGGAGCAAATGTGGCCCTAATGTAAAAATGCCATTAAGATCAGAGAACGACCCGCTTAAGTACAATGAAACAAAAATAGAGCCTTTTAGGGAATCCTTAAGTCCCTAGTAGAGCCCCGCAATCGTATATCGCATCCCTTTTTGTTTCATTTGATGTTGTCTAACTTTTCCGGTTAGATTTGTAGGGACAAGATCAAAAATTCACAACTTGTGGTGTCTTTAAATCTGACAACGTTGTACGACAAACAGAAATTTTGATATTATTTTATTGGCCTCGTTCTTTTCGGATATGTACGTACATATGTTGTTGCATTTTAAATTCCTTTCAGCTGAATGGGCTGAAGTTTATACTGCTCCCTGATAAATTGGGAAAACTTGAAAAGCTTTTATGGACCGCTTGCCTATAAATTAATGTAAAGAGTTCCGGATATTTTTGTTCAAGTGGTTTGTAACGTTGGAACTTTTTAATTAATAAGCTGAGCTTTTTTTTTAATAAACCTACTTAGTTGGGAATAAATAATTAGAATGACACAGCCATGTAAGCATATTTAGACAAAGTTAAAAAAGCGGAAACTCTATAGCGCTCTATACGTTCGTTGGACAATTTTTAAACGCACTCAGAGCCTGGCTTATTCACCAAGTCGGTTGTTTTAAATTTAAAACTACTTTAGAGCGTGTTTTGTTTATTTTTCTAACTACGGAAAAATAAATAAACAAAATTGTGCCGGCCATTTCCGAAAACGTTGCCGGCGTAATTAAAATAAATAAATATCCGTCCTAGTCTGCTCAAATTTGTAATGTTGTTAAATTGTTAATTTACCTTTTGGAAAGGAAAAAAGAATACAACTTTATACTTACTAATTGCAGGAGTTTTTAATGCGCTTTTTTGAAGCTTAAATTTAATTTTATAGTTTTGTTTAGAGCTACTAGAATAACTGTAGTTAACGCAGCAAGTTCATTAAAACATAGTATAGTAGATAAAAATCCTGAAAAAAAAATTAAACCTAGTTTTGATAAGTTATTATACTATTTAAAATCTTGTGCAAATATTATAAGAAAGAAACAAAAGAAAGACTTTTCTTTTGTTGTTTTTGGATTTTTGTTACACTTTTATTGTTTCCAAAATCAGTTAATACTGTAATTCATCAATCCACCAAACGATATTTAAACAAATACAGTAAGGTATAAAACATGAAGATTTTTCTCAACAAATCACAGTTGTCTTGCCCAGCTTTGCAAGCTTTGTGCTAGGTTGGGTGAATGTAAACTTAGTTTTGGAGTTTCTCATCAGATTTCAGTGTTAGAAGCTGTCAGTTTCAGGTAATTAGTATTTCTTTTATGTAGTGTCATGTAATTTTTGTTCGTCATATATTATAAAACTTTAGAATATAAAGTGTGTTTGCAACAGGCATTCAATCATGTCCTTGGTTGCACTATTTAGTGTTAAGTGGTTAATTGTTATATTTTCCCACAAAAGCGTGTAAGTATGTACTTTCAAATATTAATAAAAGAAAAGTGGTTATATGGATAGATAAAAGACACTGTACTTTTAATGTAGTTTCCTGAAAGTGCTGTAACATTTAGATAAGTGTTATCAGTGATGCATGTACAGTAAAAAAATATAAAGTATATGTTAATATCAGTTTTAATTAAATTAAATTTATTTGCTGTTGTCAGGTCAAAAATCCTACTTTAACCTACTAATTAATTTGTGCAAATACCATATTGTTCAGAAATTTTCAAGTTAAACCTTTCTCTAACTAACTAATTTAAACCTATTTTTACGTTACTTTTAATTATCATCGTCTTTATATCTGTTATTACGCTTCAACTGTCAAAACAGTCACGTGACCCACACAAAATTTATTATTCTACTTGCGCTTATTGCTTCTGAACGGTAAACATAACATTAGCACTGTAATTAACCGACATTTGTTAAAATAATTATTCTGAAGTAGAATTAATGATTATGACTTAATTCTATTGTCGGTATTTCAACCACAACGCAAACCATAATGCATTACATTAAGCATACGAGAAAAAGATTAATACTAGAAAGTCAAGCATCAATCACTTAATATCATATCGTTTTTTAATTGAGCAATTTAACAAAGCGCTTTTCAGTATTTTTTGTGCAAAATGCATCACGTAAAAACCCATATAGATAATCCAGCAATCATAATTTGCCATAGTTTCACTTATATAAGTAGACTCTGAAATCGAGTTTAACTCAACATTTACCTCACACTTGCAGAAAACTAGTCATGCAGTTCAAGCCAATCTTCGCCCTAGCTATACTAGGTTTGTGTCGAGGCCAGGACGATGTCGAATCGCTGACTAGAAAAGTTGAAGACTTAATTCAATCAGCTAAAACGTATACTTTCCCTGTAAACAATGCCAGATTTTTTGAATCTGACGGATCTACTGGTGATGTTTGTGGTAAGTTTTCCAAACTACTAATCAGACCAAAACAGAGTTTAATACCGTTCCAACTTAGCTCAAGGTGATTTTGATTACATTATCGTCGGAACTGGAAGTGCAGGTGGAGTGTTGGCAAACCGACTGAGCGAAATTGAAAACTTCAGAGTGTTAGCTTTAGAAGCTGGTGACGAAACTCCAGAATTATCTGACATGTTAGGGGTAAACATTTACCTTCATCGAACACCCTACAATTGGGGTTATAACACCACAGTCCAGAAGAACATGTGTTTAGGTTAGACAGTTTTATTTTTACTCATCACACAGCTAAACTGGTTAATTCAGGTTCTGTGAACCAAAGATGTCCTTATCCTAGAGGCAAAATGTTGGGAGGTAGCAGTTCCATCAACTTTGGAATGTACGTAAGAGGTAATCGGAAAGATTTCAACTACTGGGAGTCTCTGGGAAACCCTGGATGGGCGTACGAAGATGTTCTGCCTTATTTCATTAAACCTGAACGTGCCAGCTTTACTCAAGATATTGATCGTGACTACCATGGATTCAGCGGACCTCAGGGTACTGGTGTTCCTAATGATACTCCTTTACTGGTAAGAGACTAGTTTGCAGGTTTTTTTAATACAAAAAACAAAAACTTTGTTACAGACTCAAGCCTTAATTGACTGTCATATTGACTTGGGCAAAACAGAGAAAGACTACAACGGCAAAGACCAAGATGGAGTGAGCCGTCTGCAATTTTTCTTGGATAGAAATGTTCGTTCAAGTTCAAACCATGCTTTCTTGAACCCTGTTAGAAATCGCACCAACTTGGTGGTTAGCGTCAAATCATACGTTACGAAAATTCTCATCGAGAACAATGTAGCCGTTGGAGTTAGATATGTAAAGAATGGTGTTGAGTGTCAAGTTAGGGCCACCAGAGAGGTGTTGTTGTCATCTGGTGCAGTAAACTCACCACAAGTTTTGATGTTGTCTGGTGTCGGTCCTAGAGAGGAGTTGGAAAGGCTTGGGATTGAAGTTATTGCCGATTTGCCTGTCGGAAAGTTCATGCAGGACCATCAATTCTTTCCTGGAATATTTTACAGGTACTTTTTGATTCTGTGTAAAACAACAGGTGCTGAAAAACTGTTTTAGGACTAACCGTACTTTCTACAACAACACCTTGAAGGAAGATGTGAGGCTGTGGACTCAAAATCTGAGACCTTTGACACCTAGTCTGGGACAACAAACCATCAGTTTTTGGAACTTTATTGGACCTCCAGACAGCGTTCCTGAAATCGAATTCTTCTTTTTTGGACCACCCTTAATCACTCCTGATATTGCTCTCATTTTAGGGTTAGAAAGAACACCATATTTTACTAGACCAGATAATAAAACAAAACTTTCAACAGATACACCGACGAATACATCAAAGCCTTTGAACAACTGGACCAATACACAGACATTTCTGTGAACATCGAACTGCTGCATCCCAGATCGCGTGGAAGCGTCACTTTAGCTTCCAGTAACCCCTTAGACTTCCCCGTTATTGATCCTAACTACTTCTCCGATCCTGAAGGCATCGATCTGGAAAACGTGTACAAAGGAGTTGAAGTAGCTCTAAGATTCAACAACACACCCACGTTTCGTGATCTGGAAGCTCATTTGCTTGTCATTCCTTATCCAAATTGTGACAGCGAATTCACACAATTAAGTAAACCTTGGTGGATTTGTGCCATTAAAACCCTATCTAGTACTGTACGTAAAATGGATCTACATGAGAGTTGTAGGTTTTAAATTTATTTTTTTACAGTTGTTCCATCCTATCAGTACCACAAGAATGGGTAATGACACCAGAACATCAGTGGTGGATAACAACTTGAAAGTTCACGGAATCAAAAAATTGAGAGTGATTGATGCTGGAATCTTTCCTGACCATATTTCTGGACATCCCAATGCAGCTGTGGTGATGATAGCTGAGAAACTGTCTGATATCATTAAACGTGATGCTGGAATCAAGACTGCACCTTTATAAATGTAGGTTTGAAACTGATATTATCAAAATACCATTAATTAGTTATATTGAATTCTAAAAATGATGTAGTAATTTGAAGAGAAATAAAAAGGCTAATAATTATTAAATAGTTTTTTTAGTTTTAAAAATATAAATTGAGAACACTCTACGTAACTCCATTTAATTTAACTGGAAGTTCCAAACAACAACAAAATTAAAAAAAGTTTGTATTATTTGGTGGTAAAGTTGTTTCAGCAACTTTTATATGGTAAATAAATAAAAAAATCTGGAGAAACCTGAGATAAACTTCTGGTAGAAGCGATCCATCACAACTTACACGAGTTTCTGGACTTATCGATTCTTAATTATTGACGGAGAAACTTTTCGAATTTTCTATCATGCCCGGAAAGTTTGCGGAAAAAGGTAAATAGGTGAAATGGACAAGCCATTGATTTTGTAAACACCGACAGTTTAACTTCAATTTTCCAAACAAAACAACATCCGTTCTAATGGCCGATTTATCTTAGTTTTCTTTTCCGACTTTTTACGAACAGAAGTTTTAGGTTTTATGTCGGAAATATAAAAGGAGAAAATAAGGCATGTTGAGAAATAATAGGGAGTTTAGAAAGAATAAAGAACGTTTCGTTTTATTCGCTAATCCGAATTTCGTTGTTGGTAAAAACGCAATGCGGTTAATTTTGCGAGGAAGTGAATGGATTTTTTTCGTCTTCCATTTATCCGGACCCATAATGGAAAATGGTAGGTTTTCTTCCTTATGTTAAACCACAAACAAGGACCCTTGCTTTAGTCCCGGAAAATAAGAGTCGCTTTGGGAAACTATTCAGGAAACGTCGACAGGTTTATTAGGAATCATTGCTTCCTGGTGTCGGATGTTGCTTAATTTACTGCTGAGTGTCTTGCAGCTGGCGATATATGACTCTCGCCTTTATTGGGAAAAAGGATCGACCTTTAGGTTATTGTCTATTTATACGGGAAATGGCCTTTTAGACCGCGTTACATTTATATCATTCAGTTCGTAATACAACTTTAATCATGGATAACATACCGCCATTATTCCTTTTAGTATAAAATGCCTAGAAAATAAATCCATAAACTGATAAAACAAATCAAGTAAAAGAGAATGCAAAAGGGAATAAAGTTTTAAATTTAAAAGAGAGAGCAATCTAATAAATTTTCGCAGGATATATCAATTTGCAAATAAAACAATAAATTGCGAACACTTCAATATTTATGCCTTGCCAAACATTCTTTCCCTCCGATCGGGAACTTTTAGATACAATCTGCGGCCAAAATAATAAAATACGGGCTCTATATCGTAAAAGAGCTTAGTTGCTTGTTTTTCGCGGTAAATGTTTAGAGAGTTGGTTTCCGCAGTGATTTTTATTTGTTGCAGATATTCGGTAAACGGCCCCGATTTTCTTCTATTACCAAACTAACATAAATCATTTATATTTCGTTTCATTTGGAAACGAAATGAAAGAAAGTCAATAAAACCCAAACAGAGGGACTTTTCATAAAACTGGGCTGCCTGTGACAGTTTTTCTGTTCCTGATAAAAAAGGGTGGTCTCGGGATTTTCGAGGAAGCATCACATGATTTACTGCCTCGTCAATATGACGATTTTCGCCGCCATCCTGGTGACCCATAACAAATGTAGCTCTGGTAAGCCTACTAAGTAATTAAGCAGGAAACCTTACGCCAATACTCGATCAAGTGATAAACCCTTTACCCAGCGATCTTTAATCCTTTGGTAAATACCTTTACTCGTGGTATCAAAGTTTTAAGCCTTCATGGGTGCAGGCTAATCTTAAATAAGAGGATTTTATGTTGCATCGATCCTTGCCTGAATGGAAAATCTCTAATGAAAGCGGCCAGTAAAATAATAATGAGTCCAATATTCCGACTTTTCGTTCTGAATGTTTCAACCTGTATTAGTGGTGCACTTGAAAATGAAAATTAAATAATTAAGCCGATCCATGGGAAATGAAATTACCTTTTGTGCCTTTTATTAGACGGTTTACGTATTATGTTTGATGGGATTACAAGTTTAGCTCTGTGTTTTTGTTCCGGAAGGAAACTAAAATAATATTTTATTAAGATAAGGCATATAATTTTGTTCTAAAGGATGATTGTTGAATGAATAAGTTTACTTTGTAAATTAATTTGTAATTGTTTGGTCACCAAAAGTGATGCAGCATATATTCCAAATGTTAAAGTCGTAATGAAATTAGTCGTCCTTTATCAGTTCTAAGCCCGGAAATATAATTCAGGATTATATTATTAGTCCTCGGTAGTTTGGAAACTAGACCGTCATTCGGCCATGTCAAAGTTTCCTCATTACAGGCCGTTAATTTCTGAATACACACTTTTATTTGGCTTCAAAGTTCTAAGCTTTTATCAGAACGGGCTTATCCAGATTAAGGGGATTTTATTTACAAGAAAGAACCTGCTAAGCTGGGATAAAGGGCTCGTAATGAAAAGTACACAATATAATAGTGGTTAGTTAACGGAAAATATAGCTTTTGTCCACGATCAAGGTTTAAGCTAAGATGGGTTACACTTCTAGGCTTTGTTTTTGTTTCGTGGATTTTTTCGATTTTGTAAAATCTTCAGTCACAAACTGTAAATACTGCTGTAAAAATTCCAAATGATTTCCTTCGGTGACAAATTAGAATGCCAGAATAGGACTTCCGTGCCAAGAAGAAACTATTAGTTTGTTGACAAAAGAACTCATTATAGGTATTGGAGCGTAAGAGTTATTTTCCAATTCCCACATTCGAAAATGGCTTCCACACTGATATAATTGAACTCCTGAAACCGTATATTGAATCCTGAACTACACTCAGTTGGTTTACGCTTTTATTAAAGATGGAGTTGTTTTTAAAAAGGATTTTTGTGTAGCAATGGGTAACAAAAGAAGAGCATAAAAAAGGGATTTATTAAGGGTGAAATATTTACAAAAGGACGTGTGGGTGGCTTGAAAGTTTCTTTCGAGTGAAAATAAACCGCAAACGACGCTTCCTAGCATTAATCATACAAAACCTACATTTTATTCTCTTGGAAATGTGTGCTATTTTTATTTTGTAATGTTTGAGAGGTGATCAACTCTTTGGTAACTAAGAAACCAACTAAACAGTGTTGCACTGAGCAAATATACTTAATTAACTATGAACAGGTAAGTAGTTGCAAGTTTCCACCATTGAGTAAACCAATCCCTTGAACCGATAAACACGCTACGGATATACTGTAACTGAAACAGTCTCTATTGTGTTAATCAGTTTAGCAAGTAAATATCCGTTAATGAAGTGTTTGATGACCATATTCTTGGAAAGTTTACTCATGTCCATTTTCTAAGAAAAGTGCATTAATTTGAGAGAAACTCGGATTGAGAGACAATAAGGAAAGATTACATTTTGGTTAGACAAATTTACGTCACTTACACAAAAATTATACATATACAGATATGTTCTGTTACAATTATTATGATTTCCTTTTTAAACCTGGTGAAATAAAACTCTGTTATGTTTCACTATAAATTTTTATTTTATAGTAAGTATACTTTCATTAACAATAAACATTTAGATAGGTATTAGTACTTCCTAAATATTGACGAAGTTTTCTTATTATATAATACAATTTAAGTATAATTTAGCCATTGCACAGGAATTGTTTAGTTTTGTTTAATAATACAACAGGTGTGTGTGTCTATTCGAACAACAACTGTGTTTGTTCTATTGAGCTGTTCATAAAATATGTTACATTTATTATTAAACCTAGGCCCTCATGTTACCTTATTAAGTTGCATTTTAATAACACCTTATTAGTAGCATATTATACACTGAACTGCACTTTTAAGTCAACGTTACGAGAGATTTTATTATTATTTATTTATACCAGCTACTATTTACAAACACGTAGTGGAGTGTAAAGGGTGTTAAACAAATTTTAGTTTGCGGATTTATCTCGCACTTTCCTCTTCGCTTATCCAGCAAAGCCGTAAAATAGAGTAATTAATTTACCTTTAATAAAATTAAACACAAATAAATGGAGCACAATTTACGTATCCACAGAGACTTAACAAGGGTTGGCACAGTATTAGCTGATAAGCGAGGCTGCCTATAATTTTCGGCTAATGGCTTTGGGGTTCTTTCTTACCGGTCTCTTGTGTGTTTATCGGTCGACGACAATGCAAAGCCCACAAATCCTTTAAACTATGGACTGTCCACGGCGTTTCAATTTATCAAGGCTCAGTAATCACCCCCTGGATTAATTAGCGGTCTTAAGAAACGGAATTTCTCTGTCTTATCGACCTAGTTAAATTGTTTACCAGTAAATGAGAATAGTAATTAAACAACAAATTTGGGTCAACTCAATTTGCACAATTATAGGATATCCTTTCTAGTTAGTTAATAATTGTAAAATTAGTAAAATATTACACAATAAAAGATAGAGGAAACCGCTTTCCTATTATGTTACTTATGTATTCTGGTAATATTAGCAAACTAGGAAAGCTAAGCAAACTTGGTATTTATACCCTAAACTGGGATTAAAATCAAGAGCAAACTTATGAATATAACAGTATGGTTGCTGGCCGTTGTCGGCATTGAACCTATGGAGTTCATTTTGAGAATCCGACAAGGCAGTAAACAGAGCGTGTACCTAAAATAGGGCGGTCCATAGTTTAAGGGATTTTGGGGGGATTAAGCGCGTCGTCGAATGGCGAAACCTATTTTCCCCAGCACTAATATGTTGGGGGGGTTATGAGCAGTCGTAACTCAATATTAACTTTTGAATTTCTATATACTTCCGGAAGTTTCGGAAATTAGAACGCACACGAGGATATAGCCGGTTTAACGTTATTGTATACGAAACGGGCTGAAAAGCGTCTTGATAAGACTAATTGGTTGGCAACCTAGCGGAAAGGCATTGAGCCCTAAATGAAATATGTTCTAAGATCCATACACACATATAACTTTTGACGCCTGGTAATTTATACTCGTCAACCCAAAACGTTGCAGTGTAAATAAGCCGAAATGAACACGTATATTTCAATAGTAAATTCCGCCACAGGATTTAGCCAAAGACTAACACCAGCATCTCTCCTTCAACAATATTTCCCTTTGGGCCAACTCGGGGCCCCTTTGTGAAAATGACAACCTCTGGCTGCTTATGAAAATCAATAAATGTATGTAAATCTTGCGTGCCGAGATGACTGCTTGTTATGTAAATGCCAGATAGTTTATGTATGTGGCTGCTTTAAGATGCCAGTATGTCAGAAAAGGAAGCTTTCACTTTATGCCAGCCAACAATCGTGGCTTGAAAGACTCAAAATGCCGTCGTTTACATCAAAGTTTTTTTCGTAGTTTATGGTTTGGTTCAACAATGGATTCCGCTCTATTCACGTTCATTTTGTATAAAGGGAAATATTTTAGTAAGGAATTCAGTTTATCATAAAATATTGCAAGACTTTTATCAAATAACCAGTCACTTGAAAGTAAAATTTTTAGAATCATAATTTTCTTACAATAAAATAGTTTTTGTTAAAAAATTACACTCTTTAATCTTTAAAAGAATAGTGCCAACTTGAAGTTACTGTGGATAGACTGGGTGGACTCGATTGGAACTATAAAATAGGACAAATTTGAGTCACCCTGTACAGGGTATTTCTATTACACATTTAGATTTAGCAGATAGCTATAAAACACCCTGTATACCATTAAATTGTGTCTAAAAACTTCTTACCATAAAACATTCATTAATAAACAACATTTTAATAACCTTTAGGAAGTAATGTTTACAATAGTTTATGTCTATATTTGTACAGTATTTACAACAATTACATTGTTAAAACCTATTACTAATATTATACAGATGTGGGGCAAATTCAGCACTGAACTCTATTACTATTATTGATTGGATAGGTATTGGTAAATTATTGCCAGAAATTTACAAATTACATTAGGTAGTGTCAGTAAACTCTTGTCCTTAATCGCTTTGACTTTTTGCTTAATTGGAGACAGAGTAGAGTTGTAAATAAATAAAATCATAAACCTACTTAGGAATGTTTGTTTGAGTGTGAATTTCTTATTATACAGGTGTAAGTAAACTCAATGCGTATCTCTGAACTATTATAGTAGATTCGTTGCAGTATTACATGAAAAACAACTGAACAACCAGTTGTTTTTCACGCTTAATTTAAAGATAGAAACACCCTGTATCGGAAACCATCTGGTCTAAAAACTTTGTAAAAGAAATATGCATTGTAAAGGACAGTCCAGACCTGAAGCAATAACGCAGTCTCTCCAACATCGCAATACAGTTTCTTCCGTTCGTTCTTTTATTCACTAAAGCAAACTTCACTAAGTCATCGGAACACAACTTTCAAAATGGACGACAGCAAACAAAAGAACATCGTCATGTTGGAAATGCTCGACGTCCATCTGGCGCTGTTTCCCGGCTCTGGAACAAAAGTTTCGCTTTACTGTATGGCGGTAATGCCGTTTTAAAACTGCTACTAACACACGACTATATATTTTGCCGCTAAACAGGTTTACACATTTGCAATGAACCAGTTTATGAAATATTAACATACGTGGAATAGCGTCTGCATCGAGCGTTTCGTGTTCGGTCAGTTAGTTTTGAAGGTAACACGGTTATAGGGTTATTTAAACGGTTTGTTCGATTATATCAATTTTCTATGCGCTTTGGGCTTCATTAAACCACATTGAATTGTGCATTTTGGAATTCATGGGACCAATTCAGACATATAAACCAAAGTGGTTTTCATTAATTTTCACTGAATCATTAGCTGGAATTAATGGGGTAGCAGGTAGTCCAAAATTGTAAATTTTTAGAAGGAACTAACTGAAATTACAAGTGACAAATAAAAAAGAAAAAATTTGTAAGTGTTTTTAAGGCGGTCGAATTCAAGAAACTTTTACTTTGTAACTGCTCGTATTATTTGAATCTAACTTATAATAAATTAGTGTAGTGCAGCTATTATGTTTAGGTAATCTTAAGTTACGAACTATTTAATTACAACAAAACTTTGCATAAAGTAAACAATATACGTTCGAATTCTGTGTAATTGCAAGTTCCTCCAATGCAATAAACCAAAATTAATAAGTGCTACGTTACTTTGTTAATTGTCCTAATTAACCGAAGCAGAGCAATTCCTCCCTATTTCGAAACCAAGTTTACAACGAAACATCAAAGTTAGATAGGAAAGAAATAGTATAATTTTATTAATACGAAAATGCCTCGAAGGAGAGACATACCATACGAAGACACCGGGTTAATGAGAAATAATTTTCCTAATTAACATGATCCTTGGCTTCTCTGCAAATCGCAACTATGCTTGAAACTATGCACGATCAGAATAGGAGTCCATTGTTGCATTATTTGTGGTATATATTATTAGAGCAAACTATTTCGCTATAGTTAACTACATACATGTACCCGTCAAATTAGGTTCAAAGAAGCTCGCCGGTATATTATCGAAGTTCAGGTGTAGTTTAGACAAAGGCTGATTGCCTTATATTGAGTAGGTGTTAGAAATTTGCATCAAACTTCACAAAGTCAGGTTTATTACAGCCTGTGGGATACATTTTAACATATTTCAGCAGGAACTAAAGAGAACTACACAATCACAATCAATGTATAGGAATAAGTGATTTGTTTTCACTTTTAAGTACTTTCTAAATTTGTCTTTGCGCATTCGGTGTAAATTTCAATTCTAAAACACAAAAAAACTCCAATTTTAGCATTTTAAAGTATCTAAATTAGGCTCCACTCTAAAATTCCACATTCAAATAAATTGCCGGCATAATCCAGAAATTTTCCATCGTGACTATATTAACAATTTCATTCTGCTTATCCCTGCAGCCAGGATGCAGGCTAACGAAATTTTATTATTAGATCTTCAGCTAACCGTGCCATATGGACGTTCATTATCTCGCCCATAAACTTTTTCACTTATTCCCGAATGGGTATTTTCGAAGTTGCTTTAATGACTTTAGTTTGGGTTGAGTTGAGATTGTCATTATAGCTGAAAGTGATAAATTTGCTTTATTAGTGATTGCATTGCATTAACAACCTGAGCAGAAAATAAAAAATTACGTATTTTAATGATCTAAAGACTTATCCGCACCTAGTTGGTTAATTACTGAGCGTGTGCTGTTGCGATAGCTCCCAATTTAGCAAAGAGCAAGTTTTGTTCGATGGCAGTGACTGTGGCTTAAAGTGGGATTTGATTTGCTACGGTGAATCCAATAAAGATTAATTTCCTTAATTAACGAGGTATTTTGTAACTGCGCCTAGTTATCCTAACCACGTTAAGCGTAAGTTTCAACATATTTCGTTAATACCAAACTGAAACTCAAGCGAAGTATGCAACCATCAAATCATGTTAAATAAATGTTTACAAGTGTAAACTTAGTTACAGACGTTTCAAACAGTTTTGTACAAAGTTAATTCAAACTTTTACCAATAGACTTATGAAATTTTAAACTGCTTTCCAAGTTGTACACAAGTAAATTTTATTTTATTTTATTGCAAGTGCCCAGAGTATTTTATCGTCTTACCAAATGAAGGATCCAGTTGACTTTGAGACTGCGTAGACCCCAAAACTTGAGCCAACTTCGGAGTTTCGTCTCTGATGACGTCTTCGGCACTTCCTTTCCATAAATTATAAATGGACGATTCGCATCGAACTGTCATACCGCCTTGGATAAACTGAGGCTTACTGGTCAGGATAGTAATTCTGGATTTGGATGTTTGTAGATCAAGAGCGTTATCCAAATCTATTTGTGTCGGGTGGATTGTGATGTTACTGGAGTTGGAAAAAACCTGCAACAGAAAATGTTTGTCTTTATATTTGGTAAAACAAGACAATCATTTAAACAACTGTAAAACGAAAACTAGATTCAGCATTTCTAACCAAAAATGATAAATTTTTGCCTAACGCAATAATTAAACACAGACAGGAAATTGATCGAGATAGGGAATTGCAATTTCACGGCCATAAATACCGCTGCCGATGTACTGCATGATAATATATCGTAGTAATATTGGCGTATAATTTATTTTTATCGTCCATAAACTGGACAGTAATAATTACAATAATACAGTTTAAATCCTATATTAATAAGCAAAGTAGCTTTTGACGTATTTTATTAGGGTACGTAGTTTAATTGAAACCTACAAAGTAAATTGTTCCCATTGAAATGTGTTAAGGGGAAATCTGTTGGGGATTTGTGTGGGAAATATGTTATCGAGTCAAGTATTATTGTGTAATTCCCCTACTGGTGGAGATAATAGGGTTATTGTAAATTGTCGTTGGAGTGCGGAATTTCGAATAAATGCCAGCTAGTGAAAATGGAAACTTTCCTAATGAAGGTAGAGACAAACCAGTTTTTCCATAAAACTTCCAAATTAAAATTGACACGAACCAGCCACATCTAAATATTTTCCCTTGATATTTACTCCTAGAAACTTTCAAGCTTATTCTACACTGATATTGTTTTTAGGTGAGGTTGAAGCAGGGCAAGTTAAATTAGTTTCTAAACAACGTATTACGATCTCATTTTCTCTATCGTGATTATACTCATGTAGAATGAGTAACGATTTTTAACACCCGCATAGTTTTGAAATTTCGTATAGTGGATTTCGAAAGCTAACACGTGAATAGAATTTCAAGTGAAGACCGACAGAAAGGACAACAAAATAAAATGATTAGCTCAGAGTGAAAATAATAAGCCCCAGAACAAGTATAACGAGGTTAACTAACTAGGTTTCATGCTAGTGGACAATAACGCAGCTAAATCTCGTTAATATTAAAATGTTTATGTCCGATTCACCAGAGCGAAAATAATTATTACTCGTATTTCGTACAAAGTTTAGACCAAATTTGTTGTTTATAAACTCATTTAACTTGTTTGGTCTCTCACTCGCCTATGCCAAAAACAATTATACGCGCTAGAAGCACCCAAAGTTTTCGGGACCGTTGAATTTATTTAGGTTTCTCTATAAATTTTCCGATACCCAATGTCCACGGTAAATATTTGCGTTTGTCCTATCCGGAAAATGCATATTTTAGAGAGTTTCGAAAATTTGGGTTGACTGCATGTTTAAAGTGTAAAAGTTAGTTACAACAAGCTCTTCATATAGGTATGCAACATATTTGGGGAAACATTCAATCTTTGTTTTGTATTGATTTAACTCCAAATTAGCTAATTGTATGTACATACGTTTTATGTTACACAATACATGCTGTCTAAGTGCAAATGTTGATTCCTACCGTAAATTGGTGAGTGTTTCACAAAACGACCTATCTTACATAAATCACTCATAAACTGGATTGTTATTTTCCAGAGCTTTCATATGGAAAACACAATGGTGAGTAACAATTTTTTTTGTATGTAAAAGAAATTTGGCGTGAACATCCAAGCTGAAATTCTCCCTGGAAAAGCGTCTAAACTCCTTTAGTCCGTGAAAGTTAAATTATCCGAATGTTCCAGACAGACCCTACCTACCTTCATAGGCATATAAACTTTAAA
Source organism: Ips typographus (assembly GCF_016097725.1). Taxonomy (NCBI): domain Eukaryota; kingdom Metazoa; phylum Arthropoda; class Insecta; order Coleoptera; family Curculionidae; genus Ips; species Ips typographus. The sequence continues at coordinate 11,512,243 of NC_138425.1, read as the reverse complement.
GGAGACTGACCGACGATCGACTTAATCAAATTTGCTCGGCTCCTGAGCCCCGAGGACGTATAGACCTGAATAAAATTAGAGCACCTTTGTTAATTTGACGAAGGTTGGTATCGAATGGTCTGCAGAAACACTTCAGCGTTATCGTATGTAAATAGCAGCAACTCGGTTTCAGAGTAGGTTGATTAACCAGTTTAAGTACAATGTAACTCATCTTGTGACTTTACTGTATTTTTGACTAATAGGTATCAATAGCTAAATATTTTAACAACGTTCTTAAGATATAGTCTTAACAGGAACTTTCATTGGATGCTTCTTTCTGGTCTGATCAAAACAAAACTTCATTGAAAGCACAAAAAGAAACGCTTTTTTTAAGAAATTTGTGACAAGAAAAAGTAGTGCCACAATAATTTTTAAAGATCAGAATAGTGGCAATAGTGGTGAAGAAAAATAATGATTTTGTCATCTAAACAAAGATCTTTGAAACTAGTCATGGAAGGTTTGGTAGGAGTTTAGGATGTCGAAGAACATGCTTAATGCGCAAGCATTGAAAAAATATTGTGGTCTAAAAAAAGTATGATAATTTTTTCCAGGTATTTAATTCAGCGTAATGTTTTCATCAATCCGCAAAATCCCATTCAGGCTTCACCAAAATCACAAATAAACGAGTCTTGAATGTTTAATAACGGATCTTGGCAGATTACGCAGACGAACAGGAAGAAAGCCTCGAGGGCGGAAAGCGCGAGTAAATATAATCATTCAAAGATGACAGTGCATATCAATGTTACATTAGTTCCAGTTTAGTTGTAATTTATTTATCCGGACTTGATCCGGGCATTATTAAAACCGGGGCTTTAAATTAGGAAAACGACACGAACAATTATCCCGCAGCTGGTAGTGTTTGAATGTTCGAGAAGTTCTGAATTTTCATCCTTATGCCCCTAATCACGACCGAACGAGACTCAAATGTTTAATAATGAATCCTGACAGATTACGTAAACGAACATGGAAACTGTCTTGGGGTTTGGCTAACTCAGAGACTAAATAGAATCTTTCCTATGTCGATAGAAAATTAGCGGGTTTCGGGATTTAATATTTTATCCAATTACTTCTCCAACATTGACTCGCTTAATGAGGAATAACAATCGTATTTCACTGCTCACCTGATTGCCGTTGATGAACCATGTAAAGTTCGCTGCTGGATAGGATCCAGACTGAATGCATTCCACGTTTACCATTTTCCCGGCTTCAGTTTTCGGATCTAATCCCCGCATTATTGGATCGCCCATTGGCAATTCTGCAATAAAACACAAAACTTTTACATAAACTTAAAAAAAGCAACATTCTGACATAAACAGAACCAGAGAACATTTAAGCGTGTAACGCTCTAATCCCACAGTTGCGTATCTAAGTAATAACCTGTTTTTACTGCAAAACGTCGGAAATGGAAAATTGTATGGAAATGTAATTTCGTAATGGATTAGGGAATTTATGTTTCTGCCCGGCTGACAGTTAAGTTGTTCGCCTCTGAAATATAAATGGATGGAGAAAATAACTTGGGAGTTTTCGGCATTTATTGATTTAAGGATTTAGATGTCTTTTTGCCATGTTAGAAAAGAGAGCAAAGACCGGCGAGGCGGAAACCGTAAAATGTCCCTTTTCAAGCTTAGACACTCATATTCGAGAGTTTTTTCTGGGTTTTGCAATTTTTACCAATCCGTGCGTAATCATCAATTACTCACCTGCTACGATCATATGGGCCATCAGGATTTCCGTATGAAAAAGGGGCGCGTCCGAGGACACTTCACATTTGTAATCTCCTGTCTGTTGACGATGAAGGTTCCTTAAGGTGACGGAGTTCGGGCCCGATTTTGTGAGCTGGAACAAATTTATCGAGTGAGGCTAAGGTCAAACAAATCGGCAAGTATCTGGGCCCCCTTTAGGTACCAGAAAATTCGATTTATCATCCCAAATTTTTTTATACTTGAAGGCCTACGTTTTGAATATATAACCAGATTTTTATCCGTTTAGTCGAATATAAATCAGGTTTTTGCTTCGAAACATAATTTTAACAATATCCGAAACATGCACAATTTGTTAAAAAGCGATGAAGGACAAGACTTTTACAAAAAGAAAAAGTTTTAAAGTTTGTTATTGTTATACTTAAAAATTTTTTGAATGTGAATTATAGATTATATTTAGTGATAGGCAACGTTCGAGTGTGGTTGGAAGATAATAAACTTTAATGTCGTTTTGCCCATATTACAGTAATACGAGTTTGCAACATTGCCTCAGAGAACAAAGTTTCTAATCGTTATTGTTCCATCTTACTTGAAAGTGTAATAAAGTTAATCTCGCAAATATATCTATCGAGGAGTGGCTATTATTTCGGGAGAGTGGGAGTTCCCGGGGAAAATATCGGCCTCCGCTCCGGGACTGAATTAATATTCATTTTATGACCCTAATTTCTTAATAGAATGGCTAAAAGACCGTAGTCTCTTGGATGTTGATTTGTTATTTCAGTGTAAAAACCATATTCAAGTTTTTGCTTATTTAATCTGAATAATTTAGTTGTTAAGAAATGTCTAAATTACAGACAGATAGAAAATTTCTAGCTACATTTAATAATAGATCAAAACAACATTGTCATTTAGTAGTCTCTAATTTTCTTGAACCAACTCTAGCATTATTTCACACAAAACACAAAAGTTGTCACCCTTCTAATTACTTTCAGATTATAGAAATGATATCCAGTTATCACTGGTTCTGTTACATTTCAAGCATCAAACATGCAACTTTTACTTTTCCTTCTATCATTTCGTTACTTAGCGGCAACCCAACGACAAAATTTCCTAAGTATAAATGCATCATCCTCAGTCGTTAGCGTAAGCCTGTTCAAAGCAACGTTCAAAAACTGCACTGCACTGTGTTACATCTACGAAAAAGATATGGGAAATAGTGACATCGTTCTTAAACACATTAAAATTCCGATTTTAAGGGTGGAATTCAATGGTAAAGTCGTCACCACCGACTTAGTAAACCAAACCGTATGCCAGGGGTACATTTTGAATATTAAAAACTTGCAAGCATTTAAAATGCTTTTGCAAAACCGAGATCCGAGCGTGGAATTTATCAAGAGTCACAGGCGGATGGCCATTTTGTATAATGGCAAAGCACCGGTACGTTTTAAAGAACTGTTAGGCTTATACGCGATCGATGTGATGGAGTTCGAGATATACTATAACGAGCACATGGAATTTATGGGCTGTAGAGTCGTTAGATTGTATGACGACAAAGTGCTGTTTCAGTGGAAACACCCACAACCAGATTACTACATCGATCCGGAAAATTTCAGTTACAGAACCTGGGATATGCAGAAATTTTTTAAAACTACAAACTACAAGTTTAGATTTTCTGTTTTTAATTGCGAACCATTCATTTACATTCAAGATGGTAAACTGCTTGGTGGTACTGAATTTAATTTAGCTCAAGCTATGACCCGAGGATTTCCGGTGGAATTTGTGTTTACCAACGAAAAAATAAGTAAGTATGATTACTTTAATACTTCAAAACATTTAAAAAAATTGTATTTTTTAAAACTATTATTATTATAATGGAATAAATATCAAACTGGAAAAAAAATATGAATTATTATTGCAACAATTAAACAAAAACAACTAAAGTAAATTTAGTGGTTCTGTTAACAATTATTACAAAAACAGTTTGGAATCGACAATGTGTTTGAAAATATTTTAATTAATAATATATGAATGTAAATTTATTTAGGCTGGAATTAATTTAACTAGTAAAACCTAACCATGCAAGTTAACGTTTATTCATACTATACTCATAAGACCTTTTTTGAATTTACCATATCTCATAGTCAATATTATTCCTATATAAAATTTTACAAATTTTAGTTTTATTTCTTTTAGGAAATCCTTGGAGTCATGTACTAGGATTAGTAGAAACCAGACAAGTAGACATGGCCGGCTGTTCTCAATTCATCAAAAACCTCTGGAAGAAGCAGGTCGACTTTACATTGAACCAGAACCAAATCTGCAACACTTTCTTGGTCCCCAAAGCTGAACCGATCACCTCTTTCACTTTCCTTGTTGAACCTTTCAACACTTTCGTCTGGTTCGTCTTTTCCCTGTTTGTTCTTATTGGATATCTTATTTTTCTGGCTCGTCATAAACAAGTGATGGAGCAACTTAAAAGAAACCCTCAGTATGGTCTGGTTTTTTTGTCGGTTGTACGATTGTACAGTTTTGGTAACGTGCACGTATTTTGGAAGACAAATACTAACATGTCGTTGAGGTTTTGTTTTGTTTGTTTTTTGATCTTTAGTCAGCTTATCTCAACGTATTACAATGCGGGATTGAGCAGCAGATTGGCCATACCAAGCTTGACCAAACAAATTAATACATTGCAAGACATGGTGACTTATGGAATTACTTTCCAGGAATGGACAAACGTAAAATCTGATTTTGAGTTCATCAACTCTACGTTATTTTTGCAGTTGGCTAAACTGTACAGGGAAGGTGACAGAGCTACCACACCTCTGGATGGTACCACTGCTATAACAGTTAAAACTTTGGAAAACTCGTATGTTACGGATTTGTACGGTTTTGACTTGAACCAATTGCAGAAGTACAAAGCTTTGAAAGATTGTGTAGGCAATATGTATATGGGTTTAGTATTGCAACAGAACTCCCCATTTAAAATAAAGTTTGACAAAATCGCAGGGAGAATTATGCAGAGTGGCATTTTGACTAAATGGTTAATGGACCGATTGTACTCCCAAAAGAAAGTGCAAGATTCCTTTTTCAATCCTTACGTTAACAATATGAAATTTAGTATCATTTCGGCTGATCGGCTAAGTGGGGGTTTTGCGTTACTTGTTACAGGTTATGTTATGTCGATTATTGTGTTTGTTCTAGAAATATTTTACATAAAGTATATTGTCTCAGTAAACCCATTTACAGAATAAATAGAAAAGAGATGTTTGAAGAAAGGATGTGTAATGCCTATTCATGCCATGCAAGTGTTTCAAACCATATTAACCGTAACACCGACTTCTATGCAATGAAATTAACATTCAGCACGATATATTCCTGACTATCAATTACGTGTGAAAACAAGACTTTAAATATCCAAACTATCCACCAGAGCACTTAAACGTAAAGTGTCATTTGAAAGTAGTATTTCTTAACTAAACATAAAATAATAGGTTTTGAATAAAACCGTGTTTGAGCTTTTAACGAACAGAAGTAAGGATGTGGTTGCAACTAAAAATGTTCTTACTTATTTTACTGTGTTACTATGCATGTCAAGCCACCATTTTAAACACAAACCACCAAGTCACCCACTATGAAAGAGAAATGGTTGTAGAATTATTCAAACTTCTGTTCCCCAACCAAAATTTTGTATGTTTTATTTGTGATCCCAATTCTACTAACATTGATCTGTTGATTGGACATGTTGGTAGACCTGTAGTGATTTTGGAGATTAGTGATCAAAGCACCACAACTGAAAAACGATTACATCATTGTGAAGGCTACATCGTAGGGGCTACCAACCTCCAACTTCTTAAAAACATTTTTTCCAACATATCTCTAAGTAAACAATTCATGCTACCACACAGAAGAATGGTTTTCCTACATCCAGGTCAAATTAAAATCCATTTCGAAGAACTTTTAGGAATTTACGCTCTGGATGTCGTCGAATTTGAGGTTTACTTCAATCCAGACCTGGAAAAACACTATAAAATCACTGAGTTTAATAGCGGTAAAGTTTTATTTCAATGGAACAGCACCGAAAAGAGTTATCTGATTGATAGAGCAAAGTTTGTTAGGAAACAATGGAATCCGGATAATTTATTTATCAGGAATAATTACACCTTTCGTTTTGCCGTTTTCAATTGCGATCCGTTTTTTAATTTCGATGAAGCTGGCTATATTTCAGGAGGGTTGGAAATGAATTTGGCTCGGGAAATGATTAAGGGATTTCCTGTTCGATTTGTTTATATGGATAGTGAAGCAGGTAAGAAGGTTATAAGAATATAGATTTATGATAAGATTGATAAGTGTTAGTCAATTCAAAAAAAATAGAGTAATAAAGTAATTGCTTTTGACTGACAGAGTCACATCAGAGCTGCAAATCATTCCTAGTAATACAAAAGTTTTTAATTGAAATAATGGATTATTCTATTCAATTTTATTTATGTCCTTTCGATTTTTATCTAGACTGAATAAACAAATTATTATAATCCTAAAAGTATAAAAGAACTGAAACCTAGAATTATAGAGTTATTGTACTAGCCATGTTATTACTCGTTCTACTGTGCTTTATCACAAGCCAAGCTGTAGTTTTCGATACTTATCACCAAATCACTAATTTTGAAGGAGAAATGATGAAAGAAATATTCAAGCTCTTTTTCCCCATCCAAAAATTTGTGTGTTTCATTTGTGATCCCAATTCTACCAACATTGACTTACTGATTGCTCATATTGGGCGATCAATTGTGATTTTAGAGATTAGTGACCCAAAAACAGCATCAGAACGACGACTTCACCATTGTGAGGGTTACATTGTAGGGGCCACTAACCTAAACCCCCTTAAAAATATTCTTTCAAACATATCTCAAAGTAAGCAATTTATGCTACCCCACAGGACGATCATATTCTTACACCCTGGTCCAATTAAAGTTCATTTCGAGGAACTACTTGGAATTTATGCACTGGACGTCATTGAATTTGAAGTTCATTTTAATCCGGACCTTAAAAGATACTATCGAATCATTAATTTCGATAACGGCGAAGTTTTATTCCAATGGAACAGCAGTGAGAAAAGTTACCTTATTGACAGGGAAAAGTTTGTTAGGAAGGAATGGAATCCGGATAATTTGTTTAAAAGGAATAATTACACGTTTCGATTCGCCGTTTTCAACTGCGATCCGTTCTTTAATTTCGATAAGACCGGCAATATTTCAGGCGGGTTGGAAATGAATTTGGCTAGGGAAATGATTGAGGGGTTTCCCGTTCAGTTTGTTTATGTGGATAATCTAACAGGTAATTGTTAACTGTCAGCTACATTTTTAGTGGTGTAAAATTGCAGTTTTGATTAATACTAAAAAACCAACACAAAAGTTGTAAAAAACTGACAAACTACTACTACTTTATTTTTGTTTCAGAGAATCCATGGAAATCACTATTCGACTCGGTAGAACAGTTTGATTCCGACATGGCAGGTTGTGCCCAATTCATCAGGGATTTGTGGGCAAGAAACGTATCGTTCACGATCAATCAAAACCAAGTTTGCAGAACTTTTTTGGTACCAAAACCCCAAATGGCTTCAGATACCTACTTTCTGTATCATCCCTACCAATATGGAGTTTGGGGTTGTTTCACTGTTTGTCTAATTTTATTAATTTTCATGTCAAAATTCTTATTCTGGGTGATTGGATTTAAGGTAGATTACAGTATTGTTGTTATAAATTTGGTGAAGATTTACTGCGCTGGTGGTATTACTTCATTTGACTTGACTTGGCAATCTTGCAGGATATTTTTCTTGTCAGTTTTATTGCATAGTTTTCTGCTTGTGACGTATTACAGTGCTAGGCTTAGCAGTTCTTTGGCTGTGATTCGTTATAGTAGGCAAATTAATACGTTGCAAGATGTAGTGGATGCCAATTTGCCTATCATAGAGTTCACTGATTTGAAAGAAGACCTATCAGTAATCAACTCGTCATTGTTTCATCAACTGGATCAGCTTTATACAAACAACGTTAAACCTGGTGACAATCCTGCTTTGGCTGTAAGAACATTCGAAAATTCATAGGTTACGGGCCTGAACCAAGTTACAAATTCACGGAAACTGACAGGGTATAAAGCTTTGAAGGAATGCTTGTTCAACAACTACATTGGATTTCCTCTACAAAAAAATTCCCCGTTTAAGAACAGATTTGATGCAGTTGCCAAGCGAATTTTAGAAGGAGGAATTATGTCTAAATGGGTGCGAGACGTTATTTGGTCCAACAGGAAAGAGCAGGACAAATTTTTTTCTACTGAAATTTTGGGGGTCGGTTATGCCAGGATTACACCAGCAAGATTTTCAGGAGCATTGCAGACGTTGATGCTGGGTTATTTGATTTCTAGTTTGGTGTTTCTTTTCGAATTTTTATTAGGGAAGACTGAGAAGCAAGAGGAAAACGTTTAAGTTCCTCTAAATCTAGTATTCTTGTCTTGTTTGTATTGTATTAGATCAAATATTATTGTTGAAACTTATGATAAAAGCACATGAAACACGTTGCTGCTGTTATTACAGACCATCCATAAATAATTAAAAAATTAAAAGCTAATACTATAGATGATGTGTTTTATTTTTTCTATGATTTCAATTATTTTGCAAGCATATTATACTAGAAAAAAAACTTAAAACAGGTCGGAAATTCCACCCAAAAGCTTCTCTTTATAGAGCAACCTGTAATTTACTTTGGACGAAACTGGGTCAACACTATATGAAAGAATCTCGGTGTCCTATAAACAAGTCTTTACAGGACGTAAAGACAAGCAAAATCACTTTTAAGGATTGACTTGGAGGACGAGGGGATTAAAGATAAAATTGTGTTTTAAGTAATTGCGCAAGAGTGGACGTGGACGGAAATCCCCACGTATGCAGAACTTCTGCGGAACTTTCGAAAACGCTGACTCGAGATAAAATGTTTGCATAGGTGAAGTTTTAATGAAAGACTTATATTTACCAATCCTGAAAGATTTCGGTTTTTGTGATTTCAGTGCAGCAATTAACGTCAATAGAGGAACAAAATGATGACTTCGAGTCGATTTGCTGCCATTGGGTTAGTTAGGAACGAGTTGCTCGTTACCTACGTTCTACGTTCTAAAATCCAATTTAAACCGAAGTTAGTTCGAAAACTAATAAAGTACTCATAACTCTTACTTCTTGATATACAGGGTGGTCCAGTTTTAAATGTCAATAATTCACCAATCCATAGCCAATTAAAAAATAAGTTGACATTCATTATATCATTTTCCTGAAAAGTGCTTCCTAAGGAAAATACAGTCCGATAATTTCTGTTTAAAAAATCGTTTTTTTTGTCATAACTGTCAGACCGTTGGAGCAATATTGATCAAATTTGGAACAAGCACTTTATTACACGTTATTACGGTCAAAGACCCAAAACTAACCTAACCCAACTTAAAAATTGTCATGGAAACGGAAAATTCACTTAAGAAGTTTAAAAAATATTATTGTAGCCAGTTTTCATAGTTTCCAGGCAAACGAAAAGACTTTTGAAAATTGAATTAGAAAAAATAAAAATTTCAGAAGCTTAAAAATTGTGTTTGTAACCAGTTTTCATGCAAATCGAGAGACTTTAATACTAAAAATTGACTTGTAGACATAAAAACTACTTTTTCAAGAATTTGTTACTACAAATTCATACATTTAAATCTTAAAAATTGACTTGAACCCCAAAAATGTGTCTGAACTAATGAAAAGTGACATCAGAAGCTTAAAATTTGCATTTGAAGTAAGTTTTCATAATTTGAGGACAAATTTCAATATTTTAGTCTTGAACATAGTTTTAGATGCAGGACATTGACATTAGATTCATGAAAATTGTCTTGAAAACGAACTTTTCGTGCTTTTTACTTTGCTTTTCATTTTCTTCGAATTCTGGACTATTTTTAGTGCTTCAAAACTGCTTTCAGCTTGGAAAATCGAGTTTCAAGACTATCTTCACCAAGTTATTGACATAGCAAACTTAAAAAACAATTTTTACATTCTTCATAGACTTAAAATAGCATTCCAAGCTTTGTCACTATTATATCGACTTCTAGACACCTCAGTGCTAAAAATTCGGGTATTTCTTAATAAACTAGACTGTTTTTAGTATTTTAAGGCTGTTTTCAGTGCCTCAAATCGAGTTTCAAGACTATCTTTACAAAGTTTTTGACTTAACAGGCCTAAAAGCCAGTTTGTCCACTGACCATAGTCTTGAAAATGTTATTCCAAGCTTCTTCACTATTAAATTGACTTCTACACTACATAGGTGCAATAAATTGTAGCATCTCTAAGAAATTCTTAGTTTTTAGTGCTTTTTAAGACTGAAAAATCGAGTTTAAGACTATTTTCAAAAGTCAAGTTTCTTCAGTAATAAAAGTAAACAATTTTGGTACCAAATGCTAGAATAATAGTCTTGAGAACTAATTTTTAGAAATAAAATAGTCCGAAAATTGAGTTGTACACCAATTAAAGTTTTGAAAATATACTTTTGGACTCTCTTTAGTCCTAGTAAAGTCAGTTCTAGCATTAAAAGTCAACTTTTATATTATTGTTAGTAGTAAAAAATGAGTTTCATGCACAATACAATCTTTGTCTTGATTTCCGGACTTTTTTTAGTTCTTGAATGCCAGTTTCAGACACTCAACCAGGATGGCAGTCTGAGAAAGCGAATCATAAGACCATTCCTAGTAGTAAAAAAGTTTTTAGACTATTCAGTACAAATTTGGACTTTCACAAGTCTTGAATGTTCAGTTTTAAACTATAAAACAATTTTTTAAATTGAAATTTGGAGGACTGTATCTTCCTTAGGAAACGTTTTTCAGAAAAATGACACAATGCAAGTCAACTTATTTTTTGATTGGCTATCAAATGGTCAATTATTGACACTTAAAACTGGACCACCCTGTATACTATCTTGAATTTGCTTTTATTTGAGCTATAAAAGCAGGTCAAATAAAAATGTGAAAAAATCACTAAAGTTCCATTACCTAAATCGTTTCAAGAAACTTTCAGGTTGCCATGCTGTAAAGTTCTATGGGTTGCTAACACAGGTCCACGAATAATTCAAGGTGGAAGGAAGTTGAGGGATAAAATTTTAACCGAGTTGGGTGTTTGTCCTCCGTTACCAATTACCCCACAAATTCCTTTAGCCTAACATGCCTCATGCAAACTATGTGATTTTCAAGTGGAGGCAATTAAATTTCCTTTAAAACTTTTGGGTTTCAAGGGACGACATTTGGACATTTATGAGGTTTACACCTGTACTTTAGGCTTGTAAATTTAATGAATACATGTGTGATTTTTATTTCAAATTCTGGAAGTCGTTACCTTTTATTGTAATTTAATTTTAAAACAGATTCTGAGCACTGTCACGAGTGTCATCAGTATTTACATATTTATGATTGGACTTGAATACTTTGATAAAAAAATATTAACACAAAAGTTTGTAATTAATTTTCAGGCAAGTATTTGTCACTTTTATAGAATCTCATTAAAGAAAATTTACCGCTCACCATCGTTCCTTCCGGTGTCATTGACATCGAAAGAACGAGCGTTTTCTAATAGCATTCTAAGTTTTCCCTTAAAAGCTTTGTTAGAAAAGTCGCTATTCAGCTTGGTTCGGTCTTAAATCGGATTTTAAAATGATATTATTCCCGGAATTGAGGTAATAAAGTAGGGATAATAGTCTGGCATTGTTATGCAGCTCGAGAAAGACGAGCTATTTAAACTAGATACTTTTCCGTTGCAAAATATTTCCAATTTATTATTGCGGTAACGGAAATTGGTTACTTTTTTTAGGAATATAGTAAAATTTTAGCAAGTGTTTATCTGAATTTGTTTTAGTTAGCTAAATTGTTTGAAACAACGTTGCAATAAAATGTTCCCAAAAAAACTACTGTAAATTCAAAATTTTAGTTTAAATATTTACTAACAAAGTAACTTTTTGTTGACTGAAACGTGGAAAACCAAGGGTCAAACATATACGTTGCTTTTAATTAAAACCCTAATCAAACAAGCCCCGAAAGTAAGTTTAAAACGTGGAGCGTAACCATAGCCAAGAAACGACCTTTTATTATTTCGGTTCTTAAGACACCACTTTAAAATTCAATCTGAGTAGCACGTAACGAGCACACATTTTTCTCCCGGAGATAATGAAGGAAATTTAAGAAGAGATTTGAGAGAATTTCCTAGCACGCTCAAGACTATAATACTGTACGTAACAGTTGAAAGTCTAAAATAGAAATATAGGAGTGTGCTATTTATCACATGATGGAAACAGAGGACGTTTTACGATTCCATAAAACGATATTATTAATGTTAATCTTTTTACTTAAAGCGTTTACGGTCTAGAAAAGCACTAGAACATTTTGAAAGTCGCCTCTGGGTCTTTTACAACCCGTGGGAAATTGGAAACCAATGCACGTACGGACCTGTACAGTGAAATACAAACCGGCCGTCCCAGTTCCTTACCAATCAAGATAAAGGCTTCTTAATGGAATTTAATTTTGTTTTATTGTCTGCAGGAGTAAAATCTTCCTCGTTACGTTTCAACCGAGATTGAATTTTAAAGCGATGTCCTGCGAATCTAGATAATAAAGTGTTCTATCTGGATGGAAAATGCATCATTATAAATTTTTATATTTTACTCTGCCTCCTAGAAAATTGTCGTGTTTTTGTTGGCATTTTTCGACGAGCACACCCTCGTTATTCCGACAGGTAAAATAGCACAAGGACTTTAGGTAAAACAACGTTTTATGCTTGCATAACTTTGCGCAATGAATAAATTTTTCCGCTAGATTTATGCATTCGGTAAGCGAAGATATTCGACTACTTTTATTGCCATTTTACTCGTCCCTAATCTTCCATTTTTTTTGTCCAAATCCTGCCATCGTTTCTTGTACCTTTTCCACAATTTATTGCGATAGAGGGCTAAACTGAGTAGAAAAATATAAGCCGTTTAAGCTGCCCAGACACAACAAAGGTGTGAGTAATTTTGTTTATAAGATGGTTTTCGTACCATTAACCACTGAGTATGTTTCACGTATGGTGATTAATGCCTCTTTTACAGAGTGCCACAAATTCGTGTGTGTCAGTGTTGGTTAAATTATGGCATAATTTGGTGGGAAAAAACCCTATTCGAAAATGTCAAAATCCATAAAATAAAGCTGATTATGGTGACCAAAAAATTGAACGTAAATATGATATGGCCACGTTTCAGAAGAGGCAAAGTTATATCATCCAATAAATCAATAAAAATTCTGTTTTTCTTTCAGATATCCCAGGAAGTAATCGATATGTTCGAAATCTTCAGACATCATGTTATTATATTGTTACTCCAAATTGCGCCATAATTATCTATACTTCCTACACACGAATTTGTGCTACTCTGTATGGCTCTAACAATCTTTTGTTGGCCAACACCGTGATTCCTAGTAGTTCATTAAAACTAATCATTTTCAGGCAAGTACACTCTTGAGTAGATAATTTAAATTTTTTAGTCTGAACTGAACTTGAGCATAAACTAGCCTCTATTTATTTTTGAGCAACGACATTGTCATGCAGCAAAGTTATGTACTTAATAGTTTTATTATGGGAGCTAGAGCAAGATTTAATTAATAAGACCGTTAGTTGAGCTTAAAGTTTTACTCGGTAATTACCATATTCCTCTGGAGAATATTTGCTGACACCACTTGCTAAGGCTCTTAAATAGTTTTTGAACTAGCTGCAAGTATTTTGTTGCACAGCGAACCAGTAACTTTTTAGCGCAGGAATTCGCTGTTTTCACGCCGGACTTTCCGGAATTTTTTAATCTTTAAAGCTAATAAATTAGTTTGTTGAAAATTATTATACTGGCTGGAAAGTTTATGATACGTCAAGTTTCTAGAAGCACAAAACAAAGTGTTTTCTTAGTCTTAAAGTATCAGAGAAATCTCTTATGGTGTGTTTGCAGCAAATAATTAAGCACCTTGTTTCCCTTAATACCATACATGATTGCCAGTATCCACGAAGAGATTAATTGAGATTACCTTAGTAATATAATAATATGGTAGCGTGATAAAGCAAGTGAGCTACATAGCGACACATTGTTTGGACTCAAATTAGTTCTACTATTTACACCTATTTAATGTGTCGGTGCAATTAGAATGAAACAACAGCCTTACTGGACCTGTTAATTAATTTAATCACACTAACATTGCAAATAGTGTTTAATCGCATTATTTGTCAAGTGCCTGGTGCGTACATTCTTGACTGTTAACTAGAAAATACGGCTACAAAAGGACGAAATTGTTCAAGCTTTAATGTATGAGGACGATGCTAATTGAATGATTTGACCTGATAATAAAGGTAGCTACCCTTTATGGCACTTACGGTTCAAAATACTGGAATAATCAGAGCCTATACATGGAACGTTTCGATTACAAGGGTAGTTTATTAGCTTGAAATGGCAATTTGCGATACAGTTCAACTAGCTACTCCGAAATCCAGTTAGTTTCAGTTAGGTATTTCTATTTCAAAAGATTTAAAAAAAGAACAAACTATATTGTCTTAGTTTTATTTGCTACTCGATATTCAAATCAAGTGCAAACAAAAGTTGCTATTTTGAATGGAATAGCGAATCAAAAGAGGGATAATTCCACAAATCCTGCTCTCATCACTCGTTCTAGAGCGGTTTATTCCTGCGCCAATTAGCGAAAATGGTAATTTATTGATGATTTTAAACCCTGGTGTTGTAGAGCGAACTACAAAACTCTGGTTGGAATTATCGGGTGGGAATTTCAATTCGATCACGATTTTCAATTTCCAAAAATTAACTAATAAAAACTTACGTCTACTTCCGTTTCTTTAACCAGAAAAGACTTGAATGGTGGCGACTCCTTCGGGATGTACCGATAAAACTCCTCGTCATTCCAATACCACTTGATTGAATACAAAGGAACGCCTTCTAGATCGTATTCGCATTTTAACGTGGCAGTGTCCCCCACTTTTACGGCTTCTGGTACTTTAATCTCCATCGATTTTAGGGACGACGTCCCTGCAACAAAAATGTAATTGCAGCAACAAAACCGAGGCAGCTCGAAAATGCGCTTTTAAACTCCGAGGCTCTTATTTGCAACTTAAAATCTTTAAAGAATGGAAGAATTGCAGCCGAAATACTAATTTGCCTTCTGGCGCTCATTTAAGATTGCAGAAAAGAGGGAGTTTTCAAAAGGAACGATTTTCCAGCTAACCAGTTCTGTTTAAGTAAGCAAATTTAACTTAAACGCTTTGTCGATTTATTCTGTTTCACTTTTTGGGTGGTTTTTTGAAAATTATCGATCGTTTTGCTGCCCAGCAATTATAAATTGTTTTGTAAAGGCTTTTAAAACACTTTGTTATTGAAAACATCATTGTCCTTTTTCAAGTAACTAACCAAAAACAGCAAAACAAACCACAGCAAAATTTAATTAACAAACTACACAAAAAACAATATTTATCAGAGCGAAAACTTACTGATTTGATTATATTTGTTTCGATAATAAAGTTTTAATCTCCATTTTCAATACGTCATTGTCGGAACTGGGTATTTTGTGTGGAAAAACTGATGCTATTTATGCAACATTAAAATTTAATATTTCTACCACATTTATCCTTTATATGCGTATATAATATTATTGCAAACTGATGTTTGTTATTTCAGTTTTGAAATGCGGAAAGCAATAATTATTTTATTAGTGAATTTGTAATGAAGTTGTAAAGCTTTAATGTTATATTTCTACTAAATAGGCATAATTGTGGTTTTCAGAGGGAAACCACATTGTTATTAAAATTGTTCACTGAAATTCCGTGTAGCTGTATTACTGTTCGGGAAATTAGGGTCAATTCTCCTTCGAGACGTCCGCAAACTGTAAAGGAATATTAAGCAGATAACAACAAATTTCCTGCATAGAACAACATTTCCTCCGGTTAGCTAGCAATTAATACCAACTCCCAAGGCTGGATACTCTACCAAGTTGAAAAATCAGCATTTAATTATACGCGGTCACAAAACCTACATTAAGAAAAAGAATTGCCAGACAAATAGCTACGGAGTCGACATTTGACTTAACCGTATACTAATTCTCTAACGACTACGAGAGAATTAAATTACTCAGCTACGAGTAATTAAATCTCAACTGGTTTCCATTACTTAGCACTCGAGAATCCATTAGAAAAGGGGAAAAGACCACAGTTCGGACAACTTTCCTGCTGCGATACATTTTCACCCCTCGTCTTTCTGCAAAGTATGTTGTTATTATTGTTGTCAATTTCCTAATGGATTGTTTTGTTCCATTCAGCAGACGTTCAAAGGTGAAAATTTTCGCAAAAAGAATTGCGCAAAACGAATTACATGTTTTTTTTTTCGTTGGGACTGTATTCGTGGGAAATTGGTTTTTAATTGGATTTTGATTAGGTTTTTCGTTCAAACACGAAAACTTTTCGTTGTTGTCATAATATTTGTACCAAAAAAACACGAGAGGAAGATTTTTACGAAGTACTCATTGATGAACGATTGCGTAGAAGCACTGTAAGTAGTTCTCTAAAAAAAACTCAAATTTGAATTAGAAGAACATTCCAAAACAAATTTTCCATCAGAATTCACATCCATATTTTTTTAGCCAATTTTTGTCCAAATGGTCATAATCAGGAATAACTAGAGTTACATTCCCACGAAGTTATTTTACCTAACTTTAGTTAAGTTTCCATGCTATTCACGTATTCTATATTGCCATGCAAGCCCAGCAAATGAGGATTTAATAAATATACGTTAACCATGTTATTCCTAACTTCTTTAGTACCATTCTTTTCTCGTTTTTTGGCAGAAAAAAATTCAAAACCTAAATTTAATTTTAAACATTTTAATTGGCGCAGTCAGTAGGATGATTACCTTCGATGTCTTCATGTAGAAGAGTTTCTTCTTAGTTCCAATAAGACTTCTAATTTTTGTCTTCTTCCTGGTCTACTTCTCGTGTCCTAAACTTCATTTTTGTGAGTAATAGCTATTTACACGTTTTGACAAGGCTATTTATACTTTAACATTTTTCATATTTGATCTAATTCAATTATTTTTATCTTCACTTTAGCCTGACCTCATTTTTCCTGCTACACTCACTCCACAATATAAAACTTAGAGTAAATGAATTTAAGAGTGTAAGTTATTACTGTGAGCGAGGGCTCATAAAATGCCAAAATGACCTCTCCAACCAGGAAATTATTCTTTATCTAAAAATATAATATATAATCGTTAAATAAAGTCTGGCGCTACTGCAAAGAATTATGATCCAAGTTGTCCACAATGTGTTGTATAAAGTTCTTTATTTCATTTGCGGCGTAATAAAGTTTTGCCGTATATACGTACGAGGATGGAAAATATTTTAAATTTATTCGTCTTTTCTTGTGGACGGTTTCGCATATTTTCAACGATACATTGTTCGTTTCTGAGGCAAACTATGGATAAATCATTTCCGGTGCGAAATTTTGGTCCATATTGCAGCTCTGTTAATTTTCAGATTTTTAGTAACAAAAAGTAGAAAGTAATTTGTTATGTTTATAGTTTAATCTCCGGGGTGTAAACAAGAGTTTCCATAAATGCCGACTGTTTAAAGAAATCGTCGAAGCATTGCAACAGATGTGAAACTCTTTTCCATGCATTAATTTAAATAATTTGCATGGAATTTGCATTCTTGACAATGCTAATTCACATATCAGGGACTGGCTGGCGAAACAGGAGCGAGGAAATCTGCTCGTGACAACTTTATTAGTAATTAAAGAGTCACAATGGAAATGCTAATAACATCTTCATCAGAAATGTTTTTCTGACTAGACCCAGTGAGAGCCAAATTTTTTTTATTTGGGATAATAAAAAGACCTCGAGGATGGCAATCATTTACTTTTAAAGGCAATGAATGTTAATGCATCAACAGACCGTTTTAACTACAGAACAGTTCGGATGGGACTAATTTACATGGAAGTAAATACCACAACAAAACGTTAGCAGGACTAACCGCGACAAAAGCTACTTTATTATTTTCTGCACAGGCAATCCGAATAATTTTGAATGGGATTTGCATATCAAACAATGCGATCTCACAAATCAATGACCAGCCTGTAAAAGCGGGACCGGCAGGCCTGCGTTTGACAATTTTATTAGCAATTAACGACACTCGGCAAATCGTTTTCTCAGTCTCAGCTTTTTGCCTGCGATCGCTGCTTTTCAATCGAAATAAAGAACCGTGATATCTTGCTTAGATTTTTCTGACATACCATGAAATTCAGGCGAATCAAACACATACAGAAGTGTTGTATGTTGGTATAATAATTTTATACGCAAACACAAACTCAAGGGTATCATTTCATCCATTAAGGTTTGCTAATCATGGTCATGAAACATCAACATTAAACTGAGAGTTTGCTTATTAAACATCTAGTCAGTATCGACCTCAAGTTGATTATCCTCCTGAATATGTATGTACTAATTTAAGTAAACAAAAGTATTTTTGGACGTCAGTTCCTTTATTCTAACCATCAAAAATGACCTTAATTGCATTACTGATTGTAAAGTTGTTTATGTGTTGTATAGTATGTAAACTTTATGACCGACCAAAAGCATGAATAAGGCAATAAAAGTGGACAATTTATTACAATGTTGAACGTGAAGAATACGCGATATGACCGTCATATATGTTAAACAGTTCCTGCAACTTCCTTAAGAAACTTTCCTAAACTAGTCCCGAGTGGAAAACTAGAAACAACCTTAAAACCCATAGTATTGCTGCAAAACATTGATAGGCGCAGCGGCATAACTTAAAACTTTTTGATGTTCTTACGCTAGTTTACAGCGCAATAAAATGAAAACAACAATAAAAGTCTGCCATATACTGCGGAGATCTTTTCTAAGTTCTCTGCGAGTGTCCAGGATAAGTCAGCATTATTTACTGCGGCGCTTTAAGTTTTTGACGGGGGTCCGGAAAATGGGCTTTCCAGCTGCATCAATTAATTTTTAATATAAAATGCAGCTGTCGACTGTACAACCTCGCCTTTTGAGGTTATTATTATTATTACTTTGGATGGAGGCTGCACAATATGTATTGCGGTCGCGTTTTGTCCTTTTTTACACCAACAAAAAGGGTGAGATGAAAGTTATTAAAAATGAGTTATCGTTTCGTGAAATTACATTGCACCGTTGGTCACATTTATTGGAAAAGTTTATCTGATTGTCAAAATGTTTGAAAATCACTCATGTAACATTAATATTTCTTACATATAACTAGCCAATGGCTGTGTAGGTTTGTATTTGCAATTAAACCAGGACAACATGTAAACACAAACGTTTAACAAGACAGAAATTTAATGTTCAAGTTTGTAGCTGCATAATTACCGAAAGTTTGTGACTATAAATTGCAGTTGGTGTTTGAACTTCATGCTGACGAGTTAAGGAGGGAAACGAGCTTCAGAAAACACCGGTTCAGTCATTCAGATAATTAGTGATCTAACCTAATTGTGTTGCAACAACGCGTTTAAGGGATTTTTTCCCATAGTCATATTTTAGTAAAAATCAGTTTAAGGGTACCGACAAGTGGGGTGAGATTTAATTTTCCAGGTCATTACCCCAATTATTCAAAATATCGAGCAAATTTTGCTTTTGGACGATGAAATATTAAATTCTTCAGGTTACCAACCAATTTAAAAATCCCCCTTCGGTTTTGACGTATTCATGTTTCCACCCTGAAAATTGCTGCCCTGATAATGGCGGGGTTAATCTTCATAAGGGTGGTGGTAGCAAATTTAAGAGCTTTAATTGATGAAAACAATTTGCCAGAACTTGAACGCCTAAGGTCAGGCTATTTCTATAGAAGCGGCAGCTGCGGATATTCAAATAAAACTGTTATCTCGTCTTGTGATAGGAAAAGTTTGAAAAGGTTTAGAATGAAATTGGAAACTTCAACAGTCTGGTGCTATTGGTGAATCGATATTATCCTAATGGCTCTATCTGACTTGTTTGCACTTTTTAGAGTGTTTTAAATGATGATGTAATCCAACCTTTTTATTTGGAGCAAGCCACTTTCAATTACGTTGAAATTTAAGTGGATTAGTATAACAAAAAAACATCAAAGAGAAATGTTGCATAAAACTTAACAAGCGAATATCGAGTATTATGTAAACTCCCGAAATGCCGATTTCCGGAAACAATTTCCATTGATCCTGCACAGGCAAGCAGTAAAGAAAGTATCTACCCTTAGGGACTATTATTTTCAACGGCATCGGCCAAAGACAGCAGTTTCACATTTTCTGCTCATGTTAACCCAAGAGTGAAACTTATGGAAATTGTTTGGATGCAGGAGTTTTCAGTTGGCTCACCAAAATGCACTGTTTGGCTTATATTTGTATAAAGTTTTATTACACTGCTTAGGATTGGAGTGAGAGAAATCCTAGTTTGTCCTAATAACCATCCTGTATGGCCTGTAAAAACTTGAAACATATTTATCGGTCAAACTTGTTTTATTTTGCACTTAATTTACGAAAAACAATCTATAAAGTTGGACCGGATTCATGTTATACTATCTCCGACAGAAATCCAATCAACTTTAGTCGGCTCTATTTGTGTCCAGCTCGTCTGACAACGCTATAAAAGACTTTTGACGACGGATATACTTCATTGCGAGCCATAGATTCTTTTATTCCTATTTTATGTCTGAATCCACTGGTCAAGCGAGACAGAACATCAGCGTTTCTCGTTGAATCCGATTTTATATTTCACTCCTCGGTTTTTCCTTCAGACGCGATATTAATGGAGAGAAGTGACACTAATATTTTATTGAGCCGCGTTGGTCTACTTTACGCCAAGTAGGAGAGAAACAGTTTCTGGAAATCACATTTTAACGGCGTCCAATCCATTATCCAGGAAAACACTGTTTGTCTGATCCATTGTGGCTGAAACGCTTGTGCCTTGACCACGAAAACCAAACACGAAACAGAAATAAAAGAATCAATGTTTCCATGTAAAAGTCGACGTTGTGTGGCTGTTAAAGTTGATTGGATTTCTATTCGAGCTACCTCGACATGGATATTTGCAGATCTAGTAGGTGGTTTTTTGAATGGTTTGTGATTTCAACACTTTCAACCAGTGTTGGTTGGTTTTCAGTCAAATTTTATTCCATGTCAGTAAAGTGAAAGGAGTTTTAATGGTTTTGCTTTACTGATTTCTAAAATAATCTAAAATTATTACTAAAATTAGTTTTTTAAAGCTGAAACCTTTAAAACGAATTAAGAAAAATGTTATAAACTTTTTGAAGATGATATTTTAAGGGGACACTCGAAATTGTTTTTTCAAGAGCCTGAGCTAGCTAAAAGTGCTAGAAAATTATTTTGAAAAACTTTGTGAAACAAATGGTTTTAGACCTGATATTTACAAAACCTTGTAAAATGCCTCAAAAGTGACTTAACATTGAAAAGAGAGCTAAAAAAAAACAAATTATATTTAAGAAATAACTTTAAAAAATCATGCATTAAACTAAAAATACATTGACAGAAACCTAAACAAATTAAACTTACTCCTAAAAAACTGGTCAAAATAAAATGTAATAAGGATACAATAGATTTGTTAATGTATTTTAATTACAAACATCAAGTATGTTATTTTTAATTGTAACATTACCATTGAATCAACGTTGATTTGCAAATGTCATTCAACGTTTGCAAGAAATACTCTTATCAACGTCTATTTAACGTCATTACTCAATAAGCAGTGATTTAACTTTTGCAATCACGTCACTTTGCAAATGTTGTAAAACGTTTTATTACATTTTCCGTTACAAATCAACGAAATTGAATTATTTTTTCTATTTTCAATATTCAATATTTTTGGTGCCTAAAAATTTATTTCATTATCAAAACCAAGCAAAACTTTAAAATTTATTTTTCCCCGCTCAATTCAGTATCGTTAATTAAAACTTGCAAAGTTTATTTCCAATTAAATCTAATTAAGAGTTGCTCAGTCCTCGAATTCGGGTACAAGAGCAAAATAATAATCAACACCGATGTGATAATCCACCTCGAACCTAATTTTCACAGCAAATTTGAAATTTGACTGGCAATACGAGCTAGCGTCACGAATAAGCCACCGTAAGGCTCATTAATATGCATACATGTCGATTAGGTTTAGTTAATTAAAAATGATTTCTTCTCGGTTTGGTTAAGTCCAAACCAAATCAATTAAATTAGAAAGCTTGTAGTAGTAAAGCACATTTTTGCCGCTGTTTTAAAGCAATTAATTAACCTTATAAGTCAGATAAAGAAGCGGCGCCGGTACCGGAACAAAGCCCCTTTTCCTAAAATAAAACAATAAGTTCCTTCGGGTCGAAATAATTAATTTTGTTAGTTTCAAACACTATCTGCCCTCGTTTTTGCTAGAATTTCTCCTGCTGCATAGCAAATAACTGAAATAAATTTATAACTACGTAAGAAAGTTTTCGAAATGGAAATAGTTTTGCTAGTTTGCGACGAGTTCTACTCAACAACAACCGGATGCGAAATTTTGTTAAAATAACTAAATATTCAAATAGGAGAAGACGCGTTTCCCATCACGCAAACTAACGCCTCTATTCCAATAGCCTAACTTTCGAACTTTAGTTATGTGAGCCAAAATGTTAAATACCTGACAATTGTATCGTTATTTTTGTAGCATCGTTAACGTATTATAAAAAGTTGTTAACCCAATTACAAACAACGCTAAACAATCTGCTTCCATCATCGCACTAAATTAATAGGCCCTAATCGAATGACTCCAATGTGAGCAAATCAGCTCAGTGAACTGAATTTTTGTTTTGCTGAGTATGAAAGCAACGATAATAAAGCACCTACAGTAAAAACATTTTTGAGTTTTGCGATTTGTTTTTTTTTCCCTAAAATATCTGCTCAAACAGTTTAGAAACAACGCGTGACTTTTATGGAAACTCGAATAAGGGCTGTTATAACTGCGAGTATTATCCCCATATTTGTAGAAATGCGTCAAACTTAAAGGGTCTCTTTTTCCGACGTTTTCGATTTCTCTGCCATAAATATCCCGCATAAACTGCTGAGAATATAAAAAGGAAAATTGGTTGCCGAATATATTCAGGGCAGTTTAGAAAATATTTCCCTTGGTCTTTTCCGTTCAATATTTCACACTTTAAAAATCCACGCTGCATACGAAATTTATCTGGGCGAAACAAAATACGCTATCGTATATCTTTTAAAATGCAAGCACTTTCGGAGTTCTTCTATCATATAAAGGAAAAAGGGCGTCTGAAACATGTTTATTCAAAGCTGAATGGGCGCGCTGGGGAGTTTCCCCAAAAGAAAAAGTGGAAAACGAAGAATTTTTTAAAATCCCGAAGGCGTATACTTGACGACGAAAACTTTTAATAGGCTAACTTCTACACCGAAAATGATACGGATTTCAACAAGACGGAAATTATTTACTAACGCAATTTAGTTAGTTTTAGCAAGAGTTTTTCAATTCATTGATTGTTTGACTCTTAAGCACATTATCTGTTTGTGTGTAATTTACAAGTTCAGTAAGGAAGAGGATAAGGTTTAAACTAAAAACTTTGATTACTCCTATAAAGTTGGTAAAACGTAAGTAAAAATATTCCTGCAAGACGTGGATTCTAAAAAAATTAGATACCATAAAACTCAGAGTTTCGGATGAGGTGCATAATAAAATACGAAGATAAACATCAAAATGGCAAACCATAAAAGCAATGAAACAGATCGACGTAAACCATAACGAGGAAGTTCATGTGCCTTAAGTATCCATACGAGCGTGGAAACTTAAATTGCTTATGCACATAGGAAGTTTAGTGCAGAAGTTTGCATGCGCCAAAATCGTTTGGTCCAATGTCCGAACCAAATAAATTTATAGTCTCAGCGCTTTTGCCAACTGGCTAATTTGCCCCAAAACGATTTAATTTTGAACTAAATTAGTTTAAACTTTCTGGACAGATTTTAGCGCGTTCATTAGACGCGGGAGTATGCCCGGCAAAATTAACTGTAATGAACAAACGTCGAGAAAAATGTTTTAAGCTCTATCCGGTAGTTTTCAGAAAGTTTACTTTTCGTACATAAGAAGTTTGCCTGAAAAGTTTAAAAGGGTCTGCACTGGAGATAAGTTCAAATATTAACTCCAATCAACGTGAAAGGGCCAGTTAGTGTTTTATCGAATTGAGTGGCCAATATTTTTCAATAAAGTTGCGTTTTTTGGCAACTTTATTACGTAATGTATTTGAAGTAAGTACTTTATAAAACTACTCAAGTTTGGAACTAAGTCATTCAATTTTGGTATTGGCAAAAGGATCACCAAAATTTTTCAATATCAGTCCGGAACTAATTCAACATACAAACCTAACCCATTTGACTTTTCTCGTAAATCGATTACGAAATTTCCAACTTCGCTTAGCAAATCTATGGCAAATGTGGCTTTATTCCTAAAAGTTTTAAAGTTTTCCCCGAGCTCCGTTATTATGTCTAGCTTCGTCGATACCAAAATAAAACCTATTTTACAGTGAGGGATTCTCCCGCAATTTCCTGGGAATAATCAAACCCCTAAGCGTTTCCTTATTGATGAATATTAAGCGAAGCTCCAATCAGCACTAGGCCTATCGATTTGTAGCCGAGACTTAAATGAAATTTCGAATATGATTAATAGTGGGATTTCTAATATACCAACCAGTCTTAAGACAAATCGATTGTTTTCGCAATGAATAGAGGCATTAGAGGAACATTATTTGAACGTCCTGTAAATACTCTGGAATGGAGTAGAACGGGATGGGGATTGTTTTGGCTGAATGGATGTCGGTTTCAAATCGGATTTTGTACGGTTCGGTTTTAGGTACAATACATCTTGGGACTTACCTTTTCCTAACAGAGAAACTACCGCAACCAGCAACCAACTACTGGGTATCATAGTGAAGAACTTTGGTCCAAGCAAAGTTAATCTAAAAATAAAGAAAACACGTTTTATTTTAATTGTTTAGAAGATAATTTTCTTAATGAATTGAATGAAACATTTACTATACACGTTAAGTATTCATTCAATAACGGATATTATAATCCTTCATCTGTGACCTCCTTAGATGTCCTAGTTTGATAGCAACATCTGTAATTTGTAATTAGCTTTGTCCACAACCGTTTAATAATAACGCAATAAACTATTTGCAGCCAGATACGGCACGTTCATTTATCATCAGAGAGATTTACGACAAAATCAACAGTGATTTATCATAACTCACATACGGTACATATACAGGGAGTTTTATAGTTCTGTTGTTCAAAAGAAAATAGAGATTTATTTATTAACGTAAGAGCTTTGTTGTTTGATTAATTTTTTTAGATGATTATTTTAAATATTACTGGCATTTTATTTAAAACAAACAAAAAACTTAAAGCAAATTTTACACCTCAATTTGATATCAAAAAACTTTATGATTTTAATCATAAAGCTGTTTGAAGAATGAATTTTGTCAAGTTTACCTTCAAATAATTTTACGTTTTACGAAATTATTATACTATTTTCATCGAATATGTTTGATCACACTTGCTGTTTTGCCTGTTGCCCATACTTAAAAACAAACAAAGGTGAAGTTTACTTTTTGTTTTTGGCACATCTACAGGAGGTTTAAATATTGTGTTATCTCCAGGTCCCAAAAATCTTTATACTCATTATTCTTTTTTGCAGTTTCTAAAATTGTTTTTGAAGTTAGAATACTTGAGTGCTTTAGCATTTCTTAAGTTTATAAAACATCATTTCAAATTATTTGGAATTTACTTTACAGTGATAATATTATTAAGCAGTTTTTGAAAAGCAGCTGTCTAGAAGCATTCTTGTTTATCGTAGGTTTTATTCTTTGTAGCTAATCAGTCTATCAATTTCAAAATTAAGTTGAGATTTTTGTGGTGTGTTGATAGTTTACTTAAAAAATAAACACACATTTTTTTTTCGTTTTTAGCCGTTGAAATATCAACAAGACCAACAAAAAAAATGTAGTCGGTTTTTTAATTAAACGGTTCTTTGCTTACTTAACCTGTATATACGGGATTTTGCGTCAGTCACGTTTCGAACTAAGGGTTCACTGTTAGGGCCGTTCAAGATTTGTTACCAATTTCCTGCTAATTAGAAGTATTCGGCGATGTGGAGTAGAAGACGTGGTTAAAGAAGAACGCCTGAAGGCTCTTCGATAAGAGAAATTTATTGGACCGGCTAGAAATCAGACTTAGTTTCTGCTGATTTATGGTCGTTGTTCGCTTTTGAGGCACTTCAAACTAGTAGTTTTTTGCGTAGTTTAATAAAACAAAAACTAAATCAGGTTAAAGCGAAGCCCTTAAGAGGCCAAATTTTCGAAACTTTTCCAGTGACAACTTGATCCAAAACACGGACTTAAATTTACTACCGCCGCTTTAAAAGCGTATTCAGCCCTTCCTTTTGTGTCGATATTCTCAAGCAGAAAAAATCTAGATATACTAACTTTGAAAGCCCCTAAAGATATCTTACCGGTTATTTATGTTTATCTAGAGCTCCCTTTATAAGGGAAAACTTGAAATATGGACTTAAGGGAGTTTGAACATTCTTTAAATAAACTTATTCACACTGAATGAGGTGTGTCTTTAGTGTTTTACACTGATTACGTATTAAGCCCATATACCAAATTTAATAACCGGAGTCTCCAAAGTAAATGCGATTCTGATTTACCTATATCCCAACGGATTTCTGCGTATAATCAACAGGAAATTGGGCCGAACCCACATCAATCCCGTCAAATATTCCCTGACCACAAAAGCTAATCGGAATGCCCTATGAAGAATGTTTAATGACAAGCTGACCATTGTGTAGGATTGAATTTGCAAGTTTAGAAGAATATCTGACATCTACTAACTCGGAAACATTCATATGGTTACTTGTATAATATTGGTTAATATGTAACAATTAGATACGTAAGAACCTTTGCTTCACAAAAATTGTGTGGTTGAAGTTTGCAGATTTATTTTTCGTGTTCAAAATAATGTAGTTATCAAGTTAATAAAATACAACTTTTGTGTGAAAATTATATACAATTCCCGAATTTTGGCAACTTATCTACACTTCTTCCTCGTTGAATCTGGTAAAATACAGTTCTTGGAGCTTTTTTTTCTTCTTCATCCTGATTATCAAATATCACTTGATATTTTAAACTCTTTATCACTTTGAAAAACTTGAAAAACCTATGATACTTTACTGAAGTTTAATAGTAGAATTACAGACAAAAACCATATTTTTACGAGCAATTTGATTTGATTAAGGTGCGGATTTATCCCTTTTAATCAGCGGGGAAATAAAAGGCAAATTTTGATTAGTTGGGAAGTGAACGAGTTTGGTTTGTGCTTACTGGTTTACGTGATGGACAACGCTCGGTCAGGTCAGATAGGAAATTCCTTTAATTAAAACCTGAGGATCCTTTGAATTGAGATTTTAATTTGATATTGGAGTTGTCAGGATAATGGACGGTCGGGTTTTTTTTATGGTTTTAATTTAGATTTATGCGACAGACTTCTAATGGAAACCCAATGAGTAACTTTGGTTTTGATTGTCTACGATTCTGTGTTTTCCATGTAATCTTTACATCTAAACCACAATGGCTAGTTGGGAACTGTCAAAGTCTTTACGAAACTTCAAAATGTACGAACCAAAGCAATCGTTCGTCTATTTCCTGTGGTCTTTCAGCATTTCCGCGCAACAGACTATTTGCATGCCTTAACACGGAAAGTGCACAGACAGAGAAAAAGGAAAAAAATTGCCGCACATCAAAACGGTAATTTAGCGAAGCGAAAAGTTGTCCACATAAGGGAGAATTTGTTTACCGTTAATTCGGCCCGAGAGATCCAGATCCCCCTCTCGATTTAATCCTATTATCATCGGAATCACGATTCGAAATCTCCAGACGCTCAAAAGGGAAACTGAAACGTGAAAGTTTTTCCACAGCAAAGTGCGGATACGAAGATATTCGACAGAAACGGACTTTCAAGTGGGCTTTAAGCGTATTCAAAAACTCCGCACGTAAAGGAACCGGGTTATCGTGTCTCGTTATTTGGGACATTGATGGAAATGTGCCGCAAAACAAAAAGCGTAAACCAAATTTTGGTGTTTTTTTTTTTTTGAATAATTTAGCGGGTACTAATTGCCCAAATCGCCGACATCAAAGTTGGCAAAAACTGCCGCTACTAATTGCCCAAATTTTATCCATAATTATTCGGGATTTTAGAAGGCAAATTTTTCGTAATTTACGGCACACGGAAGATTAAAACACAATTAAGGGCGGAAGGCTTTTTACCGGTAATATGAAATTTACTGGAGTCTTATAAAAAAAAGTAATTAAACTTTAACGTAACCTTTTTGAGTATCCTTCAGTTACGGACGGATAACGAGCGAAAGCTTATGAAGTGGTATTAAAAGGTAATTTGAATATAACGAAAAAGTGATCTTAAAATATTTCAATAAGTTTTTTTTTCGATTTTGCTCAGAAATTGTACAGGGATGATTAAAGGACTCGAATTAATTATGAAATACCGTTGAACTGGAGGTAATAAATTAAATATAATTAAACGAAAATAAGCTTTAAAAAATAATAATCTTTTTTCGACGACTGACTTTGAAAGTACCTCATGTACGCTTCCATTTCAAAGCAGAAAGTGGTCATTCGCCGCACGTGCGCAGAAAGTGAATCATTTTCTGCTCTAGAGCGTTTTCGCTTTCTACTAACAATCTAGTCACCAACTTTTTTCGGCGTTTCCATAACAACGCTTGACATACCTGTTTGAAATAACCACATTCCGTCAAAGTGATTTATCGGTGACAATGAGTTCGAGCGACGAAAATGATGTGAGTTGTCCTTCTAATCCACCCCACAGCAGTCGTCGAAAAAATATCGTCTATATTTCGAGCCAAAAGTACTTTTGCCGCTTTTACATGATTGCAGCGTTCGGCTTCGCCTCAAGCTGCAAATTTCATGTGCAAGCGGCAAATATATACTTTCCGCTCTTAATATAGAATATACTATTTTAACCAATTTAAAAAAAAATAAAATAAAATTTTTAATGTTGTCGACTATTCTTCTCCAGTTTTTCTCTCCATTCAAATCTTCTTCTTTTAATCTGGTAGAATACACAACTCTAACCTCTCATTTACACGATTTACTCAATTATTCTTCTTTTTTAATTTGGTAACAATATAACTTTTTGCGCAAAAATATCTCTAGTTTTGGTGCCTTTTTTACTTTCCAGTTCTCTTTTATTTTAATTTGCTAAAATACAACTTTTGTTGCAAAAATTATAACCTCTAATTTTGGAAGCTATTTTTCTATTTTTTTCTTTCTATTCAAGTCTT
Source organism: Ips typographus (assembly GCF_016097725.1). Classification (NCBI taxonomy): domain Eukaryota; kingdom Metazoa; phylum Arthropoda; class Insecta; order Coleoptera; family Curculionidae; genus Ips; species Ips typographus. The sequence goes on along the minus strand of NC_138425.1, from coordinate 11,483,028 downwards.
TTTTTGAGAAGAAGAAAAGAAGTATTCTCTCCCTTTTTTTTCTCCGCAAAAACCCATAACCAATTTTTGTTACATTTTATGCTTCTCTTTTTTTGCCTCTCAATTATTCTTTTTTTTTTGATCAGGTAGAAAACAGTTTTTGACGCAAAAATTATAACCTATAATTTTTGTGACTATTCTTTTTTTTTAGTTTTACTACTTTTTTGAAATCTGGTAAAAGCACAATTTTTGGCACAAAACTATAATCAACAGGTTAGATAATTATTCTTCTTTTTTTCTTCTTCTTCAAATCTTCTTCTTTTAATATTGTAGAAAACAGTTCTTAGCGCAAAAATTATAACTTTTAACCTTTTCTTCTTTTCCTACTTTTCTCTTCGCCTTTTAGTTCTTTTTAATCTGGCAAAGTGAATCAAACCGAGTAAACTGCAAACAATGACACGTGGGGCAACAGCGTTTACAGCTTTATTTACTATTTTACTCTTTTACACTTGAAGCTCAGAAATAGAAGTAGAAAATAATGGAAAGAAAAATATAGGTAAAGTAGGAAAATTAAAGCGGCAGAATATGAATCCTCGTTTCGGTGCCTTTCTTGTTTCTTTCTATTCTTTTATATGACTAGGAATTGTTTGCAAAACTTGTGTGTAAATTATTAATGTGATATTGAAAATAAGTGTGAGTTGAATCAGTCAAAGTGAAGTACGGTAAAAGAGCAAAAGCTGATAAAATGAAAAGAAAAAAATGCCTTTCCGTTACCAGAGTGACTTATTTTCTATCTATATCGTAAATTGGCCCTATATTGTCGTGTTAAACTGCCTTCCAATCAGACTAACGAAATAAACACACGCCAATTTACGGTTCCGGAGGCGATATTTCTTTGAACGGCTTTAGAGGAGTAGACGTTTGAAAACAGAAAAGAACGTGGGGGGTTATTGTCGATGTTCTTTAGAAAATAGGATCGGTGCTTTCAGGGTTTTCCAAGATATGGTCATTCCGCAATTGGAAAAGGTTTCCGTGGAATGCCTTAACGTACGAAGATTTGTTAGCACCTTTATCTCCGTGGGTTACCTCAAATTCAAAGAAACCGAGCGGAACAGACGAAAAAAACGTTTTCCATTTCGTGGTGGATTAAACTCGATTTCGAAACAATTTAAGTCAACCTTAATGCAATGAATTTCTCGCGTAACTGGATATAAAGGTATTTTTTTATGCATAACTTTGCACAAATCTAATTCGTATTCCGAACTCGAGCACAATAAAAAGGCAGTCGGTCCAAAAGTAATCTGGAAAGGAAAAGCCACTTCAGATTTTTATGCTAAACCCCCGCTAGCAAAGTTTTGTTCCGCAAAACTCATTCTCCACATTAAAAATTTATAAAATAATACATTCTTTTCCTTCGGGGTTACAAAGTTTCGATGTGGTTTCGAGTTGCTGAGGGAATTTGTCTTCCATGTAGGCAACTGCGTAATGGATTTGTTGAATGGTTAGGAAACCTTTATGATAAGTTGTGATTTTTGTTTTCGTTTTATTTAAGACAGAAATCATCAGTAAGTCACGTTTACACAAAGTTTCTTTGATACATCACTATTTGACTGATTACGGTAACTTACGTGAAGCTGCACAAAAAGCCTTTTACGCTGATATATGTGTGATTGATGCGAATCGATGAAACACTAAAATCGGCTATTGAAAAATTTCACAACAGAACGGTTCTGATCGATCAAAGACGTGACTTTCGTGTAAAACCCACGTGAAATGCTTCACGTGCCCGGTTCAAGAAGTGTTATTTTTCTTTTCATAGAAATTATATGCAGGTGCTTTGTCTTGCGAAAAAAACTGCCTTGAACCGTTTTCGGAACATTAAATTTAAGTATATTTCGCGAGTCTCATCCAGAGTTACAGACGACAATGGGGGTCCAATTTAGGAAATAGATAGAAAATAACTTAGTCCGCTGAAAGGAAACGGTTTTTACTTTATTTCTTTAGAGATATATATTCGGGACCAAGGATTTCAGGATAAAGGAGCTAATTGAGAACAACGTAGAAGAGATTGTGACATATTTGATTGCGTCGAGACTCCCTTTATCTCGAAGGATCTAATTTAATGTTTCTCCAAAGAGAGTTACGCTTCGATGAATATTAAGGGAGTTTTAGTTCGATGAACGTTTCTGCTGGTACAATGAGCCACATGACAAAAAAGAGATTTTACCAAAAATTGTTTTCTGTAAGAGAAAAATGATTTTAAAAGTACTAGACGCAAAAGGTACATGAAAAAATATTGAAACTAAAACATAACAAGTTAATAGTCAAACAAATGTTAAAGTCAACAGTAAGAAAATAGTACATTTCAAATTTTAATAAAAATTGAAATCTATTCTATTAACTTCAACACTTGTTTCAAAGATTTTTAAAAACAAATACTTTTGATTGTTAAGAAAAATGACGACTATCAGTGCCAAGTTAAATGACTTCCAGAACCGATCCAGAACAAAGTTTACATCGACGAAACTACTTCTTAAAGCGATATTTCAGACACTTTAGCTTCGACCCGGCCGGCATCTCAAAAATGTACTTTATTAAAGTTTTGTCGCTTTTTAATTAAACCAAAGGGAGCTCTGGCCCGAACTTCGCGGAGTTTCCTGTTACTGAAGCACAGAATTAAGAACACCCCGAAATTGTTTCCGCGTCGGAATTGATTGGTTGCCAATTCTCTTGTGATTAATAGAGTGGCGCTAATTTAAGGGATTCCAAATCTTCGCGGGGGTTTTCTCATCGTACACCGAAGGGCTTTAAAAATAATTTATTGCTTGTTGATGTATTAATAGTCGGGGAGGAAACTTGGCAACAACTTGTTGAAATACGCAAATTTACGACAAAAGTCCGATCACTTAAATCTATTTAGTTTGAAGTATTTGAAACACTTTTTTTCGAAATCAGTAGTATTGCAAGCTTTTCAAACAGTTCTACATTTTGCAGTGTAATTACCAGATCTAATGTTAAAATAACTACCAAAATATCGGGTAAATGGACATGCCGCAATTCCCATCTCTATTAATTGATATTTGTAATTTAGGTACAAATTACACTGGATTGATATTACTAGTTTGACATTATCCTACTCAAACGGTATCAATAATATCAGTTTCTGTATCAGGTGTAACTCCCAATCGATTTTAATTTAATTAGATTTGTTTGTTCAGTCAATAAAGAACCAATGTATGTCATACCCCATTAAGTTATGAATATTGTTGAAATTGAAACGTAGAAGCAGCAAATACCTGTCTTATAATTAGTTGGGCCAGCCAAGGACTAATTCAGTTCGTATCTGTTTACATGCAACTGAAATGTTGCAGTTGCGGCTTTATTCATAGTGATGTGATCGGTTTAATTAATTATTACTGTGTATTATTGAGTAGCTTCATTAATACAGTGTAAGTAAATTATCCGACAGTGAATAATCTGCTAGAATAATTGATTGATTCTATTAAGATTGATCGAGTCGAGAAAGAGCGATTATTAGTACGGTACGGTCATGTTTCCAAATTCTGGAAAGTCAACTAATAAGACAGTGACAGTCTAGAAGCCCAAAAAACATGGGTTAGTAACATTATATATTTGCTTAAATTTTTGATTTGTACTTTAATATTCCTGGGATTCAATTCTGTAACTTGAATTAACGAGAAGCAGGGATTTTTCATCTTTAGCCACTTATTTTAAGATAACGTGATATTGATATCCTTGAGATAGAGATATCTTTGACAGTACAACTTGTTAGTGAGGGGAGAATCTTTGCTCTTTTTTTATAAGGTTTATCTAAATGATATCAAATATCTTAGGCTAAATGAAAAAAAAATTAAAATTTTGGTAACTGAAAAATCAATAATCTGATTCGTATATCGTTTTTTTTTTTGGTAATATGTACATACAGCTATGTTTTAAATTGACAGAAAATTTCACTGCCAGTCACATTTTGCTATAAACAGCTTGCTTTTAAAAATTCAATATAACTTGCTACTTCTATTGCCTCCCAGACGACTGAATTTTCTATTATTTGCACAATTCCGCAATTCGAGACAACTGCCCTTCTATACTTTATATATGTGACTACTTGAGGTGCTTCAATTTCCGAACATTCAGATTTCCCCAACGACAAATACAGGAATGACTATTCGGAAACAGAAAATATATTACGGGGGAGAATCTAAATGTACAATATTTAAGCAAAAATGTTAGTGGAAGTCTGTAATGTACGTTTTACAGTTTCCAACCACAACAACAATTTACTTTAAACAGGTAAATTTCCAACAAATCCATTTAATGCCAAACGCATTAATTATTTTCTCATTCGTTGTAATCAGTGTTAAACTCATTTAGGTACACAGTTTTGGTAAAACATTTTGTAACAAAGTGGTTTTTGGTGCACTTTTTCTATTTTTGACAATAATACTAATGTCACTCTAAATTAATAAACAATTGAAAAACCACTTTAAGGAGACACACCTTAGATAAGAATCCAGTTGGTTCACTCACGTTTTCCACTCACTCACTCACCCACTGTCAACTATTCGTCACTCGACAACGAATTTTTCGAACCGGCCCGGTAAGAAATCGTCGCGTGACTAATTCAAAGCAAATCCGACGTCTGGATGCTGGCATCCAGAATGAGACTGAGAGAAACTCAGCTATCCAGGCAACTGAGGCAGCGTCGCGAGCCCGTCGCTTTCCAGAATCGCGCAAGGGATGCATTTTGCAGTTTGTTGTATTTTGTTTTGTGCTTTTCGAAGAACTCTATGAGTTTGGAATCTCAATGGCAATCGAATGTTTTGATTTGGAGGAATTGACTGTTCGGAATTTATTCCGTTTTGATTTTCTTTACTGTAATGTTTCCCGGTGGCGGATTTAAATAGAGGCGGTTGTTTCTCGAAAAACGTACGGAATTCTATTTAAATAAATTTAAATTTTTCTAATTATTTAGTGAAATAGAAGCTGCAGGCAATTCTATTGCCGATGTTTTACTAAAATGTAAATTATTTATCAGTAAATCTGAAAAATTCTCTCAAACTTGAGCAAACCATAAATAATAAAAAATAATTTACCCAACAAAACAGGACAAAACCTTTGCACACTGAAAGGTGAATAAAGAGTACCAACCTTTTTCTTGCATAAATTTAATTTAAAATTCTTCTAGGTGATGTTAAAATAATATTGATTTTCCAGCTAGATGGATCGGTTTTTTTTATATTAAATTAGAAACTTTTGGCAAAATCCGTCATATAAACAGCTTAACTTCTTTTGCTGCAAATGCATAAAATATACTCAAAGTGCATGGCAAAACTTGTCATTGAAAGTTAGAAGTTTGAGGATGCGTTAACTTCGGCGCTACGAAAAGGTAAATTATTTCAGCATATTTTATTCATGTCATTGCATCGCAAGCGGCGAACTTTTCAGTTGGGAAAAGAAGGAATATATTTGCAATTTGCGCCATGTCGTGAATTCATATCCTACACGTCTCAAGTATTTGCCCACATTGAATTTTCCTGATACCGCCAAATTCGCTTTGTGGCGGTTTGGTTTGTTGCTGCTTCGATTCGATATAAAACTTTCAGCAGAAAAAACCCTTCGGATGGTTAAATTAAAGCCGGCAAACTCATCATATGCTATAGATGCGGTTGTTTGGTTTACAAGCAGAATTAAACTGCTGCAGTTTATATAGTGCCAAGCCCGATGAATATTTATAACATCGACGTGCCCTCGCTGGTTAATTAAAAGTTAAACGATTCTATTCAGAGAAAATTCATTTATATTCCGGCTGCCAAAAAAAAACCACAAACACCTAAAAATGCTATTAATTAACTGCAGTGAAAATTCTGCGCCAAACTGATAAACAACCGGATTTTAGTCTTTTCCATATAAAATTCGGGAAATCCCCCTCGATAGTTCTTGCCACAACAGTAGCAGCAGTAATCTGGAAGTTGAAACAAAACAAAATCACACAGCCAGTGTGCTATGAGGGAAATTGCTAGTAATTCAAAACTAAAATGTACATCGGATGCTCTCGCTAATATTTATTCAGGTTCCAATACTTTATTTGCGACTCTATTCGTAATTTTGCCGATATGGAAACAGTATTGCAACCGCGTTTATATTGGAGATTCCGATGCTACTTCACTCGGCAAACATTTTTGAACTAATTAGTGTGGAATTATTGGCTAAATCTAGTATGAAACCAATTAAAGCTTCAAAAACTAAACATGTACCAGATTTGCGTACAAAGTGAGTCCAATAAGATGAAATACAAAAGTTTTAGAGAATTTTGAGGCATTGAAGTTTAAGGTATATTTCTTGACTGAAAATCGTGCAGCCAAGCGAATTTTGACATTTTCTGTGTCAAGCAGCTGTCAAATATTGATTCATGAGGTATAAAGTGATTTTTTTAGCTGAATACGTATACGAGTGTCACTAAACAAAAAATGCACTTGCAAACTTTATGAAACTAATTTTGTCACTTTTGACGTCTTACTGTCAAAATTTGCTTCATGGAGGTGTAAGGTACATTTCTATGCTGAATACCTTTACAAAGTTTTATTAAATACAAACAAAACAAAAGTCTAATCCAACTTTAGTTAAAACTCTCGTTGATCTGTATTGCTTTACATGGATTCTACTTTTTCCATTGATTTGATTTAGTTAATCTTAAAATTTCCACTCCAAGAAAATAGAATAATAAAGCACTTCACTACTTGACATAGCTTTGACATCTGTAGATTGATGTTTAACTATAAACTATAAAACATGGCCTTAACCAGATCTAAAATAAAATTACTTTTTTGGCTGTAGTGGGTTGGCACTTAATTATTTTTCTATTTGCTGACAGTCTGAATTTTCGTTTTGCTTGAGTATTTATTTAAATAAAAAGGTGGGAGTACTGGGTATTAATCAGATGAAAAACGGTTCCAGACACCTATTTTCAGGCTTAAATGTATATTAGATACGCGACGTAGACGGTATCCGAACGATATCGGTGGAAACTCGAAATATCGTCGCAAATAAAGTATTTCCAACTAAGTAAATATTAGGAAACGTTTCCGATATCCCTTTCAGTTTATTACTGGCTGGTAGGAATTCTAAATGAGTAGCAATTTGGTTTATTTGCTCGAAGTATAGACGATTTGCGTGTGTTTACTTAACAAACTCTAGAACTAAACAGGTTTTTGGAGTTTAAACCTTACACAGCAAAAAAGTACCTTTAAATTTTTGGCCTAAAATTTTATTTATAAATAAGCTATTCACGTTTTTTTTTTACATTTGACAAACAAAACGTTGATTTCTTATTTCCTGACAAACTTGCTATTTCCTTTTTAATTTTGTAGTGAAACGAAGCGGCAAAAATGAAAATGTTACTTTCTGCAAACAAACTTCGCCAAATACCAACGACCTCTTTGTGACTTAACGACGTACAAATTGCGCTCTCCCGATTCCATCGAGTTAAAAATTGTTTCGAACAAAACATCAATTCCTCATTTTCTCTACAATTAAAAGGCAATTACAAGATAAATGTGATATTCACTTTAGTTTCAAAAAGTCGTTAAAAACGCCAGAGCTCTCTCACCCGGTGCAATAATCGTGTAAATTAAAACTCTCATAATTTTAGGTTACATGCTTGCAGAACTTTTTGGCTTTAGGGATATAAATTACTGACGCTGTTATTGTATGTGCATTTGCGAGCACTAATTTACATACGATAACTGTGCCCGGTTATTTTCGCGCCGAAAAACAGCAGGAATGTGATATATCAAATTTTTTTACGCCAAATTAGTTGGTTTCTTCAAGATTGGTTTGGAGTTTGTTACTTTCTCTGAAAATTAATGTAATTTTATTTTGACTTAGTATTTCATAATAACCTTAATCTCTTCAACATTAATCTTATCACGTCATAACGCGTCAGTCGGTACTAGTACAATGACACTGTAACGATTTAAGAATGGCAATTTTTCACATACCGCAAGCAGTTGGAAATTAATCGAAAAGTTACTGTCTGTCCTTTGTAATTAAATCTTCCTCAGACGCGAATTTAATTAAAGTCGAGAGGAAAATCCGTTGGAAAAATGGAAGTTTTTAAAGTGGTTTTGTACGGAAATGATGGAATAGTTTTAAAAATGAATTCACGCTAAAATGCAGATTATACAACTACTGTTGACTATTTTTTTGCTTCAATTATACTCGTGACGGTTCTTCCAGTTATTTCTAAATTAATTGAGTCAAAAGGAGTTTTTAAAAAATTAACTCGACCGGTAAAAGTTATAATTCACGGCCAGTTGAAACTGGTCTATTATTTCCAGTTTAATTGCAGCTCGGATGGATTTTGAAATCGGTTATTGTAGCGCTGAAAACGCAAACTGTTAGGTTTTTTGCTCGTTTTTTATTGTCTTCTGTTTATGCACACGAAAATTGCTCAACGAATTATAAACGTCCCTAGTTAATCGTCGAAATGGGGGTTATTTCCGATTGCCGAAACAAAATAATAATTATTATTGGAAAGTCTATCTCCATTGTGGTGTTCCAGATAGGGTGTAATTGGCCTCTTCGGTAAGTTTACGACCTTTGCACTGAATGGGGTCGCATTACACTTCAGTTATCGGTTGGCGTGTTTAGAAGATCGAATTAAATTTACAATGGCAATTATGGTACGCTAGTGTAGTCTCAATAATCTCGTTGCGATTTCTATTGTGTTATACCATAATTGAAAATTCGATCTGCAAAAGTCAGTCAGGAAAATAGTGAATCTTTCCAATGCAACCAGGATAATAGGTATTAAACTATTTTATTTTGAAAATTCAACAAGTCAAAAATTAAACAATTAGTAAATTCTTTGCTGGCTCCTTTGCTGTAGATTAATGAGCACAAGCCGCAAGATTTATAATTTAATGAAATGTAAATGAAACAATATCTCGTTGTTTAACATAACGAAGTTTATTCAGCAACTTCCCTTTGTCTGCAGAAGTTCAGGTTTCACTTGTTAATTGCGTTTTAAGTCACATTAATGCCTCTTTCGGCTCTAGTTTTGATTCGAAATTGTTGCGAGTTTATAGTTGTAAACTTTGCTGTTTCAAATCTTGACTGAGCAGTAAAACACTCTAAAACAAGTTTTAAAATTCTTTTGGTGTTGGGCCACCGATCCATTATCACCTTTACATAATAAATGACCTAATATGAGTTTCTAATTCCGTTCCCCTTCCTGGGGAATTGAATTGCAAATTGGCGGCAGAAAAATTAATTCCATTTTTCATCGGAGCTTTTCGTTTTATATTTGCTTACGGATAATTATTAATTAGCCCTTTTTTAGTCTGGGATCTTCCTTTTTAAATATTAGATTGGGGGAGAGTTTAATTAAGGTCAATCTAGGACTGATTTTGCAAAGTATTCATTTCCAGGTTTTAAAAATTGTTGCAACTCGATTAGAAAGAGAACAATTATATTAAAATAATTCTGAGAAAATAACGAATTGCTAGATTATTTTTGCTGCGATGCATTACAAAGCTGAATTTAATGGAAAATACAAACTAATTAATTGAGAGTAAATGGATGACCAGCTTTAGTTTATTTAGTTAATTACCTGATTGCAGTATTAATTTTGCGTATTTATGTATTTGTTTAAAACTCCAGTCTGATTTGCTGGTATATTTCATTTGAATTTAATTAGAAAGTTTTTACTTACTTTTTTAAATCAGAAATAACGAAACAAACTCAATATTTTGATAGCTAATGCAATTTTGCCTACCAGCATACTTTGTTTTCGCAAGATACCTTGAAATCAACACCAAGAAGAGACGCACCCAATAATTAGTGTCGTCCTTGTAGCCAGCGAGTTTGTTTGATGAATCTTTCATCAAAATAAACATTTAAAATTCTACCTAGTAATTTAGACGCCCCTCGGTCCTATATCCCATATTATTTGTTCGCTAATTTCAGCAATTGCTTTCAGCTTCCCTCTGGTGCTGATTTTAATTGTGTTAACGAACGTATCCCCCTTGCTGCTAAATTAATTACTTAGGTACACAGATTTATATCGATTCAGGGTGTATAACGAGGATATGTTAACGAAATTGAAATATTATACCAGCTAATTGAAGAAAATATATTCTTTAAATTTCGATTTTGAAATAAAAACCTAATTAGAAGAAAAACACTTTCAATGGAAAATTACAAATAACTAATTTGCAACAATATTTTTATTTCAATTGAATATCTAAAAAAAATGAATTAAGAACACAAATACTGAAGCAAATAATTTAACTTCCTAATATTTTGGACGTTTGATTTAATGAAATTGAATTTCGTAATTTTCTCTGAAAGAATCTGGTTTATTTAAATATTAATTAATACCAAAGAAAATCATAGCAGCGAAAATTTGTTAATAAGATTCTTGCACTAAAACACTTATCAGTTCCTGCCTGAATACCCACCCATACACTCGTTTTTGTTATATTATACATTTATGTAGAAAATGCTTCGTTGCAGCTTAAACCTTGCATTTTCCAAATCCCTAACTAAGCGGATTCCGGCATGCCCATGAGAATTTAATTAAAGGATTACACGACGAAGGTACTTTAGAAGGTTTTACACTTAAAGGGCATTCAAACCAGTGGACGTTTGTTTTTAACGATTTTTCTTTTTAGTTTAAAATTGTACGCGACCCGCATAATACCGCTAGACTGAACAACCTTTAAGAACTGGACCTGGAGTTTTAAAAGCATTATAATAATACACGATAAAGTTTAAATGTCCCCGAAGGAACTATATAAAACCGAATTTCCTGCAATTTGGCTTACATCCATGGATATTGGCAACTTGCTGTGGAATACATTGTAAATTTAATGACATAAATAGCAACCGCTTGAGTCTCCTCAGAGCCCCACAGGGCACTTTTATATTTCCCGAACTCATGAAATATTCATTTACCTGTTTATCGAAGGCAAACAGAGAATATCGGTTTAGCACAATGAACGTGCTCGGTCTGAGGGAAAATTAGACCAAACTCTAAAGGCGAATAATGAAGTATCCGGCTTTATTGATTTAAAAACGTGCATTGATTTTGATCTGCAGGATAGCCAACAAATGCATTTTCATTCAGATTATGATATTCAATTTCAAGAATTTTTTTATTCTTATTTGAATTATACATGTAATGAGAGTGAAACTTCCGGAATTTCCTTTATCCTTACACTACGGCACCATTTAAACTACCTGAAATTCCCTTATCTCTACAACGTCTCAAAGTTAAATTATTTATCCGACACCTCACGTCGTTAACGTAGGTGAGCGGAATTTTAACTTTTCGCTCTGGAATTTTTAAACTTTTCAGAAAAATAGACCCGCACTTATCCCAACGTTTAGTTTATTTATATTCTCAAAACGCGAGGCAAACTGATGTCTGGGGCACGTCCATTTAAGTTTTGTATTTGCACGCAAGTGATTTCGTTTTGGGTCAGAAAATGGAGGTAAATAAATGCAGTAATGGAAAGGAAAATAACGTGTGTGTACGTGTGGAACGAGTGCAAACATTGCGCCATTAAATTGCCGAGGACGTGTACATGTTTATTGAAAAATCGGATGACGCTTACGAAATCTTATGGTGTGTCAAAGCCTTCAAAATGGCAATTTTATGACCTCTTAATGTCAGCTCTTTCAATAACATACATGAGTAATTTTTATACAAGTGATAAAAACGTTGCTTGAGAAAAATCAATTTTAAGTGTCTCTCTCTTTATTTTTCCAGCCCCTAACGTTTCTTTCTACTGAAAGTGTCATTTTTATCAATTTCATATATATAATATATAAACAATCTTTATTTCCGAGGAAAAAAACTATCGACCTACCGGTCTTTCTGCCAATGTTACAGAAACAAAACTTAATGTATCTACATAAATATTTGTTAAAAAAAAAAAAAAAAGATAATGTTTTACAAAGAAAAGGTTAAAATTAATAGTTAGTCCGTTTTTTTAGGTAAAATGTTCCAACAGAGTATATTGAGGAAAGGCGTAGCGAGATTGTCTATTTGGTCTTGTGAGGGAGATGGGGTTTATAATTGTCCAGTTGTGGGGGTTGCCTTTCCATTTTGCCTCTAGTTTCGTTAATCGTTCTGTTATTTTTGTCATTTGTGTCCGTTCGTAGAGTAAGTCGTTGGTTGGGTTATGTAGCGGGTTTTGAGGATGTCTAATCTTGGTTACTAGTCTAAGTGCAATTTGTTCTGTAGTTTGTATGTGTTTTTTTGTTTTGCTGGTCGCATTAACTCTTAGTATGTGTCCGTAGTCGAGTAGAGGTCTGCAAATAGATTTGTATATTTTAGTTGCAGTTTTTGTACTTATTCCTTTGTCTTTGTATGTAAGTGTTCTGAAGTGTTTTGTTCTTTTTATGATTTCTTTTCTTACGTTTTGTGTATGTTTGGTAAATTTGAGTTTTTGGTCAAGTGTTATCCCTAAGTATTTTATTTCTGGGCTTGGTGTAGTTACATTACCGTCTGCTGTTATTGTAGGAGAGTTGTCTTTTATTTTGTGGTTTGGTAAGAGTAATTGGTTTTTCGTGGGGTTTGGTGTTAATCTCCATTTGTAGAACCATGCCGTCGTGTGGTCTGTTAATGTCTGAAGCTCCTCTACAGCTTTTGCCGTAGTTTTGGCATGAACTATGAGTGCTGTATCGTCAGCATATTGTAGAATGTAGTCATGTTTGCTTATGTAGTTTTTGTCAAGTAGATTGTGGTTGTATATGTCATGACAGTAGATATTGTAGAGGAAGGGTGATAAAGGCGATCCTTGTGGTAGTCCTTGTTCAGGAATAAAAGGAAAGGAAAGGGTGTTGTCTATACGTATTTCTAATTGTCTGTTTTCCAGTAAGTTTCTAATAATGTGGATTAGGTATTTTGGAGTATTCAGTTTGTGTAGTTTGTATAGTAGTCCTTTGTGCCATACGCTATCAATTTCATTATTAGTAAAATAAGTGCAACTAAAATAATAAACTTAAAAAAGACCGTTATTTGGGAAATGTTGATAGAACTAGTGTGGTCTTAAAGTTGCAACTAGTCTGCTCTCTAGCTGAATAACACCCTAAGTAAGCAAAAAAAAAATAATAATGACATTTCTTGTTAAAGTTAGAGTAATTGCACAGTGAAATGTGCACGATACAAAAAGCAGTTACATCCGTCCAAGAATGGCAAAATAATCGTCATTTTACTGAGGGTGCTTTGAACAGTGAGTGTGAGAACATAATAATGAACCGGCAAACGTCTCGTAAAACCTCGTTTGGAAAATTTCCATTTTTGTCGTCGCACTTCAAAAACGAAGGAAATAAAATGCAATAGTAAACTTCCATAAGAGAGATAAAAAGCGAGACAGGTGATATGAAACTAGATTTATGTCTCCTAGACGACTCCTTGATTTTCCTCTGTTTTTCCCTTGTATTTGTCGCTCGAAGAGCCCGCACTCAGAATTTTTCCAGTTTGCTGGCCATTTACGGAATGCATAATCACGTAATATTCCGGCTGATAAATATTTCATAAAGCTGCCGTTAGAGATAAAGGAACACGTAAAATACGACGTGTTTACTGAAAATTAGATTTTATTGACGACATTCCGGCCCTAGGTCTCAGAAGCGACGACAATTTTTATGTAAATTGGTTTGCGTAATGACGTTTACCGCTGAATTAAGACTTATTTTTATGAATGGAAATTTGCTTCCACTTTTCTTTTACCACGCAATTGGATTAGTTAAACAAAACTTCAAATTCACATGATTTTTAATATGTGATATACGACAAACATCTTACGTGATGGCACTGATTAATGGAATAAATGATAGACGATGAGTTGCCACAATTTATTGCTGGCAAGGCACAAAAGATATGTCTCGCTGGTAAATATCTGGAAAAACTTAATGAAACATAAAAGTAGGAAACTGTGAAGACAAATCGTTTCTTACGATTTGGTGACGGAGGTTTTTATTATCCGACGACGAATTTCCTTATCCCAACGATGTCAAATTGGATTTCTTTTTACATCAAGAAGTACACAAAGTGTGCCATTAAATATTATGTATGTGACACTAAAGCCCAGTTTAACATATTTAACATATTTTCTCGTTAATATAATTATATCAGTTGAACTGGTAGATCAATTAAATTTTAATTTATAAACCGGGTTTCTATTTATACTTTACTATAATAACGGTTTTTGCGTTGCTGTTTTGCGGTATGTAAAATTAATTACAAAATTATTAGCGTAAATTGCTGATTAATTTTCGATGAAATTTATAAAGTTTGAACTAAATCGTTTCACTAGAAATGTGGTATTGAAAAAAGTGGGCAATATTAACAGATTTTCTAAACTTTTGCAGCTTTTTGGCGTCAGTAAGAAATAGCTGAGTTAAAATTGGCTTTTACAAAGTAAACAAAACTTTCTAAAATGAAATTGCTAGCTATTAAATTTTTGCGTTTCAAATCCTGTAAAAACCACAATATCGAGCTATGCTCCTGCCAGGACGTTTCTTTTAAATTAATGGCTGAAACGTCAAAATTAAAACTGCAATTAGTTTCGAAACGATATATTTTCGGTATCTGTTTTGAAATCAGCCGACTGGAATACGTTTCACCTGTATGGATATAACCTTAACCGAAAGATGCTGCCGGATTTTATTTATCGTATACAGCGTCCCGGAGCCCCGACCAGACATCGAATTTTACACAAATTCTTCTCCTCGAAAAATCCGATTTATGAGAAAATCTCGAGAGCTCTTTCGGTGCCTTAAGACATTAGTTATACTCAGTCTTCCAGAAAGCAGAAATACTACTCGTTATGCCCTTAAGGACGTCATATAAATTTGAAATTAAAATAAATGAGCTGCTTAGAGATAAGGACACTCAGAAGATAATAAAAATGTAATATAGATGTAATCGGGCTTTCAAATAAATTGCCAGTCATAATGTTGAAGCGGAGCATGTTGGTTATGATATGACCATCCAATTTGTAACCAGTTTAAGAATTAATTTTAAAAAACTATAAAACAAGTAAAAAAATGACAAACATAATATTAACCCTCGGGGTTAAAAAGTGAAAACATAAATCCCACCTAACCTTGTTTTAACAAAATTATAGAGACTGTATCGAGTTAGTGTAAAAGCTCTCCCGCTCCTAATTACATTTACGTGTTTTGATTGACAATGCCGAGCCCGAAAGTTTTCCCCGGCATAGAAAATTGGGCAATTCGAATTATTTTGTTAACATTTTGCGCGGCATAATTTAATTATCCGCTATAGCGTTACAAGAAAGTTACTAGCGAGGCGTCTCGAATTTACAACTCTCGTTAACGACGTTATGTATAATACATATTCTTTTCATTTATAATGACGATGGAGCATTTACGAAAACCGGCAATAGCGGCTTTTCTACGAGAAAATTTAAATGAGGTTTTAAAGCGATTGCACTTTGTGGCACGAGTATTATGGTCGCGGAATAATGTGATGCTGCCAAGTAAATAGATTCGTTTAGAGTGTAACTCGTTACATTATTCCAGTTGCCAACCATCTATCATTATGATGTTTTTACAATAAAAAAAGGATTTTAGAATAAAAAAAGTACGTCACTAGCTAAGTTAGAGGAAAATTAATGTATACAAGTATGGAAGGGAAATTTAGATCTTCTGCAATAGGTGTCCAAATATTTGAAAAGGTCCTCCATCAAAAATGGTGCAAAATCATGTATAGTTAACCATACGTATAACTTGTATGTACTTAACTTAACTTATAAAGCAATATAAAAATTTGCCAAAAATGCAGTTTTGAGCTAAACTGTCATTTTTTCAATTTTTGAAAGATTGTAACTTTTTTAGCTCTTGATGTTACTGAGATACTGTAACCTAAAAAGTAGTTAAAAAAGACCCCTAAAACCCATTCTTTAAATTTTTCTGAAAAATGAAAAATTTTAAAATGCTTTTTTGTGCTTATTTCACCTAATTTAAGGTTTTTTGGTATAATTATGCCCTTTGCTGTGCATTGGAACCCTTTTAGAGCAAAAAAAAAATTTGAAAATTTTGAAAAAAAATGACATTTTTCGAATTTTCGAAAGGTTCAAAGTAGTTTTTTTAAATCAGCATTAGAAAAGGGATAAAAAAAACTACACAATGAGTCGAAACTCGCCTCTCTAGCTCTTTGTGTTAACGAGATATTAAATTTCAAAAAGTAAAAAATATTCCTAATTCTTAATTAATTACATGCAATACCTGTAGCTTTCACTGTATAAAAAAATATAATACAACGAAACGCGAACAAATAATCGAACAAAGCAAATAAAATTCGATTAGCAATAAGTGAACATTTCAGTTAAACGACGAGAATGCTCAATTAAACGGAGAAAATTGGGAGAGAACAAAAAGTGCAATATCTGCACAATACTCGGCAGATGCTTCTGCGAATTCGCGCCACAAGCAAATATTCTAATCTTATATACGATTCAATTCAAAGCAAACGTAGACGACTTACTAACGGGGCCAATTGCAAATTAGCATTACCAGAACAGAGTAACGTCACGAAACGTCGTCAGATTATACGCCTTTAATTAAACGCCAACGGTGGCTCTATTTAAAATGCAGCTCACTTTACAGGATATTAGATTTCCAGGACTCATATTATTTGTTTACCTAGTGGCTTGAATGTGTTCGACACACTTTGGATGCGTGCCAAATATCAATGAACAACGGCGCCTCCTGTTAATTCCAGACGCCACCCTAATAAAGTAAAAAAGTGGTGTTTTTTTGCTTCAATCGTGGAGTGAATAAGGTGCAACAGCTACAAATCACTGCACAAGCTTAACGCTGCAAATATGTTATTTATAACTAAACTACTGTTATCATTGGAACGGTTTCGCTCCATAAAATTTTAACGATTCCCCTGTTGTTTCCACACTGGTTGGATATTGGAATTTCTGGAAAACCGATACTCCGGTGAAGTTAAACCTGATTTTTGTTCACCTTAAAAATATTCATAAAAGTTTAAATGCAATTAAATGTTTGCCTCTAAAACGTGAAAGATCACACTAGTGATCAATCCAGTAGAGTGAAATAGTGAACTTTGTTTGCCGGCTCATTCGGTTTACTCTGGCTCAACTATCTCGAAAAAGTTTTAAGTTAAATTAGTTAACCGCCTCCGTGCAACATTAACGTAGGTGACCCGAATTTTGAAGAGATCTCCAACGACGAGATAATTTTAGTACTCGAAATAAACTTACCCTATCTGGCAAGTACGTTATTTATATTCTTCAAATGTGACGCGATAAAAGTTTGCTGCACGTTTACTTTTTCAGTTTCATTTCAGTGATTTTATATGTACCATAAAGTTTGAGTTGTACGTATGTTGAAAAATTTTGGATCACGTTAACAAGACGCATTAGAAACAGCTCTTGCGAGGGAAGTAGGTTAAACTAGACGTAAACTCCGATTCAAAGAAAACTTACCCCAAAGTTGGCATTCTCCTCAAAATTCAAGTCACCTACCTTAATGTCCTGAGGACGCCGATAAATAAGTTAGCCCCGAGGAGACTCTAAACCCGGCGAAACAAAATTAGTCAGCCGGGGTTCCAACTCGCTAGTTTATAGAACCATAAAGTTTACTTATCGTCGGCTATAATAATTGAAAAATGTTTTATGGCATTCCAGTCAGCACTGAAGTATTGTATTAATGGGGTCGAAAGAACTCGCTTAAAGCTGCCATTAATCGCGGGATATTCGAAACTTCCAAAATCGCAAACAAGCTTAAAGTTTGCAACTTGCAAAGCTTTATTGCATTGTTTTCGACCAGTTTGCCGTATTAGGTAACAAAAACTTCTAACGACAGAAAGACCCATCATAATTCAAGTAGGAAAACTCTTGAAAAGTGACAAAAATCATCGCGCTGTATTGCATTAGCGGAGCTTTTCAAGTTAAATGTAGCTTCACTAAGTTATTTATATTATCTTGAGTGTCGGATGAAGAACAAAAGTTTCTATTTCCCAGCTTATTTAGATATTTTGAGCGCGAACAGGCATGCGATTATTAGTTTATGATCTTAAGATGGGAGAAGGCAAAGCGACGTGAGCTCACATTTATTATTCAACCAAATTTAATTCAATTTACGGTAGCAAAGAAAGTCACAATGAATTTTTTAAAATGTTTAGGTTGACATAAAATTGTTAATAATTCAGTTAAGGCAAAAACTGGGAAATTGCACTATCTTAAGTAAGACAACGAAAATCTTTAAAAAAGTTTAAAATTAGTATTGAACCGGCTTAACTTATTTAACCTAATCATCACTTTAAATATTCAAGCCGCTAAGTTGAGAAACTCTCTCCCCACATCGCTCTGAAAATATATTAGTTGACACATAAATAAGTCCTAATTAAAACAATCTTTGTACAATTATTACACAAAACCATGCAAATTAAATGTTTCTGTGATTGTGTAAACTACAATAGGGAAAAACGAATCTTACGTTCCATAGAATACGTGGCAATTTGGCTGGGAACAATCCTAAATTGGCAGCCACTGTAAAAGCCTTGTCCTCGACACTCTGGCGCTTTATTAGAAATTATTGCTTTTTGCACACTTCAGCTGTGCTGAAGATTCATTCACCGTCAGGATTTTCATTAGCTCCTTGAAATCGAACGGTAGAATTTCCCTTTTTTTCCTTTGTAATTTAACACGTCACAATTACGTTTTCTGCCTTTTAAATTGGAATGAATTCGCCTTAATCAATGTAGTAAGTCAATAATAAAAGTTTAGATACTGAGAGGGTTGAGTGAGCGGTAATCTATTTCATCTAGAGTGGTACTAAAACCGAAGCCAAGATAGGAAACTAGGCTCGTTTTCGCCAAGGATCGGCGCTATTACCAACAACATAACAATTCAAGGGGAAAACTTAAATGGAGTTTCTTAAGGCGCACTCCATACAATAAAGTTTCGAAATTACAACTTCGAATTAATGCCGGGCGGTCAGCTGAGTTTAGCACGTCATCGCAATTGAAACCGGGGCTTAATTGCTTTTCGAGTTACTTGCGGTTTGAGTTGGGATTTTCTGATAGGTAATTATTGTTCAGGTGACAAGAACTTTTCTTGTATTGATAGCAGTTGAAACTGCAGCTAGTGCAGCTAACAGTTTATGTTTTAACTCTGTCCAAGGTTAAATACTAATGATTTCTTGGTTTAACCCTAAACTAACTTACGGAAAATCTAAATGAAACGTAGTTAGAAATTAGAAGAACAATCCATAGAAAAGTACATAAACTTCGAGTAGAAGCAACGTCCGCACAAAGAGTCGCTCTCCGTAAACTTGTAGTTCTTAAACTAAGTTCACCTTTTACTAGCAAGATTTGTATGCGGCCGGTTTCGCTAAAGTTTACGTAAACTTCATTAATTTTGAAAGCGACCTCTCTGAAACTTAGCCGTCAATTTGAGCTGTTACATTTGAACCTACGATTTACCGATTAAATTAGCGCTTTGCCACATGGAAACTTGGTAAATATTTAACTGACCTAACCGGTATACCACTCACTGTTTATTCAGCAACGTATCTAAAGGGCTTTAAGTTTCAGAATAACAGGTTATTGAGTATCAAATTAGTATTAGTACCGGATAAGTTAAAAGTTTTACAGGTTGGAGAATAGTTTAGTTTTTTAAAACCACCAAATTTTTAAAATAAAGCCTGGTTTATAAAACAAAATTAGTAATAATATTAATCTTAACTGTGTTTATAAATCATAAATTTATGGTGGTTGTTACATGACATACAGACTGGCAAGTGCCTGTACATAAATAGTAAATATTAAATAAAAATTTGTAGCTTGTAGCAGCAATCCCTTTACTTTAAGCCAGGACCCAAAACGAAACTGAAAAGATAATTAAATCATATGAAAACTATCATTTTTGTGATAATATTCATCTATCGATTCTGGATTGTCAATACCGCAGGTGCGAAAAACGCAAAAAGATTAGTATTAAATTCAATTATTACTAACACTAAAATTAAATCATTTTTTTTATAAACTTTTTTTACCTAAATTATTTTGATCATCAGAAACAATTAAAATTTTAAGTTGACATAAAAATTAATTATACATTTTGGTCGTTTTATTAAGATATATTCAAAATAAAGTCAAAACTGTAGCTGACTGATGCAGTTGTTGTGAAACGCCCCCAAGAAGATTTTCTATGCA
Organism: Ips typographus; assembly: GCF_016097725.1. Taxonomy (NCBI): domain Eukaryota; kingdom Metazoa; phylum Arthropoda; class Insecta; order Coleoptera; family Curculionidae; genus Ips; species Ips typographus. Next base: position 11,462,804 of record NC_138425.1, on the reverse strand, counting down.
AACTTAGTTTATTCAGAAGGCTATTTGCCCAAAACGCGCTCGTCAATACAAGCTGTTTCACTTCGGCATCAGTTTGTGGAAGGAGTTTCTACTTTGCACATGATTTAGAGTTGTTTATGGTGTGCGGAACGGATATAAGTTTCAGCAGATAAAGCCGCATTATCGACGGAAAATACCGTTCCAGATTTTTAGCTTCGTACGTGAAAATTGCTTTTGTTCCAAACTTGCTTCTCGTTTAATCGCTGAAGAGTTATTAATGGCTCGAAATTTCATATTACATTCCGTTGTTTGTTTCGATATGTTACTTAGATTTAAAACATTATACTCAAAAACTCTGAAATTCTCCGCAAATATCGAAATAAAAAACATTAATCATAAAAAAGAAAAACACTATTAGATAATTGTTTAGAGTTTGAATTCAGTGAATAATTTGTCTTCTTTTCTTGATTGCATTTAAGTTGTTTCTCCGTTGTAATTTTTTGCATCGTAAAAAAACTTTAGTTACCGAAAGGCAATCCATTTACTCTCCAAAACTGCAGGAAAACAGTCAAAGAGTCGTCAGAATAAAGAAAGTAGCGAATTCAATTATCTCTGATCCTGCTCTTAATTTAAGTAATGTATTGGTCGCGTTAATGAAATTACTCGCAGGATAATCAGCTTTGGGGATTAATTATCCTTTTGTTGAGCCCTAGCAGAAGGAACTCTGTCACAAATGGGACCGAATCTCTTTAAGAGTCATTCTGTTATCTGACAATATTTTTAGCTTGTTCTCCCTCCCGGATTAAAGTCCCTTTTCGTGATGATAAATTTCTCGGTATCTTGTTACACGAATGAACATTCGACGATCAAAATAAATTGCGTCACATTAAGTTATTCAGAGAAAAGCTGGGTATTATTGTCTGATACGTATGTGTCCTTTCATATTTACATTTTTTTTTATATACGAAATGGAACAAGAAGTTTTGTCAATATCAGACCAAAAACCTTAAAATGTTCAACCTTTAGGATGGCCTGGATGTATTCTTACCATCTCAGTGTACGAATAAATGAAATCGTAAATCACGTTTTCACTTCGCTGAATCACAAATGCAATTTCTTATAAGCGCGCTGACAAAAAGTTGTTGAAAACTTTTCTATGTGTCGTTTGGAAAGTTTATTTCCACCCATTAAACACTGTGATGTGATTATATACAGGATGAATGATCAGACTGATTTAAAGTTTTTCGTTTTGATACATGGTCGACTATTATATTGTTGTAACTATTGTTGTAATATACAAACTATAAATAACAATAATACTTACATTTGTCTGTCTCTTTGAAAGGTAAATTAAGAGTAAATTACAAATACTGTGTTTCTGGCAGTTCAAATTTTCACACCGCTTTTCTGCCGGACTGTACCAAATTTTGTAAGATTTTTTTAGGTTATTGGATGGGAAATTTAATGAGGATTCCAAAAATGTGGTTAAAACAGTCATTTTCTCATTCCAAGTAGGTTTTACAGACGATTTTATCTCTTACTGTCCTTTTAAACTGAGTTTCCGGCAGTTTCAAGTTTGACACCTCTTTTCTCACGGACTGTACCAAATTTTGTAGTTTTTTTATGATAGTGGATAGGAAATTTAATGAAGATTCCAAAAATGTGCTTAAAAAAGTCATTTTCTCTCTCCAAGTGGGTTTTACAGTTGGTTTTGTCCCTGGCAGTTCTTTAAACCGTGTTCAAGTTTCTGATCACAATTTTACTGATTTTGCACCATTGCACCAATTTGCAAAAGCCCGAAAATGTTCCTAATCAACTCCTTAACTCAGCACAGTAAGTTTTCAAGATGGTTTTGGCTTCCAGTATAAAGCAATTTTTCAGATAGAATTTGTTCCTCAACGTCACTGGAAAGAGGAACTCGAGACGATTAATTTGAGTGATTCAACGTCCTTAAACTCCCAAAAATAACCGAGTTGTGCTCAAATTTCAAACCACAATTTGAAAATTTGTTGCATCAAAACCAGTTTTTGCTAAATAACTCAGAAACGGTGAAAGTTACGAAAAATGTGAAAAATACTCTAAATGTTCGTAAAGAACTGCTAAGCTTATTTCTGGAAGTTTTACAGTCTGTCAGTGCCGCTATTATACAGCGGGTGCATGAAAATTGTAGTGATTCAGATTTTTTGGCCACCCTGTACGCAATTTTTAAGTTATAATTTTTTGGTCTACACCACTGGAAAGAGGAGTACAAGACGGTTTTTAACAAAAAACAGCTTTGACCGAAAGTAACGAAAATAATAAGCAAATTTTCATGAGCATGTAAATAAATTGTGATGGTGACTTCCTGACTTTGAGGCTTCACTAACGCGTTCTCCAGCACCGTTTGACATTAGCATAATATTTCGAAGATGTCGCCGCTACATCGCGGCCAAAACTGCCATTTTGTGTAAATAGGTAATAAAAAATTGCAATTTTATTACATTTTCCCCTGGGGCTAATGCAATATTTATTTTTTCCGACGCGGTTCAAGAGCGTTCTTTCCGCGCCCTGCAGGTTAAATTTTAACCTAAACGAGCACTCGAAGCGCGGATGGCGGAACAATTTCCTACAGGAGTCCCTCTCTCTTCGCCCTTGATGCTTTATGATTGCCACGAAGCCATATATTGTGCCACTCTTGTTTCTTAAACGAAAACCAAGTGAGGATTTACTTACAAAAAAAATATTTGGCAAACTAAGATTATTTGCCAGACAAATATCAAAATAATACTCGGTTCATATATTTTCAAATTCAGAGTTTAAACTCGACGTAAACAAAACAATAACGTGGTTTAATTCTCAAACTTTCTTCCATGCCAGTCTCGCACTCATAAAGAATGACAAACTTTCCTCTTAACTTCGGTGTCGCCCCATTTAATTATGTTACGACAAGTATACCTGAAACCTTCTTTATTAATGGGGGGACATTTTTAAAGAGTTTAGATGAAAACTTTAGAAACAGAGCATTCCAACACCAAACTTTTCCTTTGTCACAAACACCATGATGAAGAATGTTTTCTAGGATGATTTATGATGTAGGAACGTATTGTATTGTCAAAGATTCCAGTTTATTATTACATTTCTAATTACTGTTTTTATGATATACCAGAACTGTTCAAATGTTGAGATTAGGTCAAGTACGTTTCCTCTAGTTTAAAATTGCTAGTTTTACAGGCTCGTAAACAATTTCATCGTGTGTTTTATTCGAGTTTAAAGTGGAATGCTGCGAAAGCAGTCAATTTTATTAACATCCCTAAAAGTGAGCAACCTTTTTAATTTCGCTTAAGTAGGAATACGGAAAAAATATGTATCCCTTTACTACTTAGAGCGGAATGTTAATGGAACCAAAAGAGCCGCGCTGAAGGTTTAAAAAAAAAAAACCCTGCCAAGGATTTTACGTTATTAAATCTGCACTGTGCTGCAGCTCAAGGTAATCTCCGGACGTTAAGCGGTATTACAATGTTAGTTTATTTTAACTACCCTTGAATATGTAAATACTGAAATAATTTACGGTGCGGAAAACGAGAGACACCAACAAAACGCCCCCAAAGGCCAAAAATAAACACAGAAAGGGAATGCTACATACATACCCAAATAACCACTTTTATTACGAATTATTACTTCTCACACGTCATGTTGTTCAGATTTATCGATTCGATTTATATTGTCGGCCATTCGGCGAAGTTTGCCATAAATATTCTTTCATTTTGGTACAGGGAGCAAATCATTGCTCTGGATCGAGTAAACATTTAAACGATACATTATGCAAGAGATTTTGCATAACATTATTCATGCAACTACCGGTAGAATTATGTTTGTTCTTGATAATGGAGTCTAGAGCGAAAATGTTGGTTCGTGTTTATGCTTATTATTTTTATTATGTAAGTTTTTAGGTAGTTTTCAATCTATGATTTAATTATTTTTCATACTCAAGTAAATATGTATTCTCATTTTTTATATCATTAAAAAGTTAAGTTAGGTATGCTGTTTCTAGGTATTTTTAGAAATAAATATAGATTAAGTGCTTTGTATGTACTACTTTAGAAAACCTTTTTCAAATTGCCTATTACAAATACCATCATTAATGTTAATTTAAGTTATTTAGTGAAAATTCAAATTATTCCCATTTAACTCTTGCACAAATGCATAATACCATCAGTTTTTGACGTGCAAAATAAATGATAAATTAAATGCATACAAGAGCGTTTAGTTACTATAATAATTCAAAAATTATACCTTGAATAAATTTCTCAATTGTTTGGCTTTTGTGTTCAATGTGTTATTATTCTGCTTGACTATCAAGAAAATGTTAAGGTAACAATTCTGCATTACCATCATATTCCTAAATACGAAAAAACTAATGTTAGCAACTATTAAATGGTTCGTTAAGTAGAATTTATAGTGCCCTAATCGCTATTTTAATTTATAACGTCGTCGTTTTGATGTAATTACTGTATGCACAAAAGAAAAATCCTGCTCGCTGTTATTAAGGTTTTCCTGTGCGAAGTAAGTGCACATCTTGTTTACTGAAACGACATACAGCACGCCTTAAGTGCTTTCAAATTGCACAAAGACTATTTGTATACATTTTCCTGACATTCTCGACCTGAAAGACATGCACGTTTGCAAAATTCACGTCTTTCCAACTTTCGTAACGTAATTTCAACGGCACAAGTGAGACGAGGAAAAGAGACAGTCAGAAAACCGCGATTTTTATTAAAAAAAAAATGCACTTAAAAATGTACTAAAAACCATGTTTCGCAGGTTTATGCATTTTCCTTGTTCTCTTTATTCCTCTCGGGTAACAAAGGTCGCAGATTATCGCAAGGATGTTAAATTTTTCCAGGCATCAAATCTGCACAATCACGAAATGTCATGCGTGGAATATTTCCAGACAATAAAGTTCGATTTTGTCGCCCATCTAGTGCGCCCCTTCAATGAAAAGTTAAATTAAATCAGGGAGGCGTCAAAATAAACACCCGGAAAAGGTGAAAGCTCACGATCAAGTCCAAAAAGTTATTTCCGTTGCGGATTTGGCGGGGGCCGAGCACCGAATGCAAACAAAAAGCTGTTTTACTTTGGAATACTCGCGAATGCCTTATGAGAACCTGACGAAGTCTGAAAATTTATGGTTGGAGGGTGTTTTCTTAACTAAGTTGCTCAACTGTGTTAATGAAAGGGAGAACATTTTGTTGGAATTACGACAGAGAAAGAAGCATTTTTCTGTGTCAATAATTATTGGTGTGTCATATCACCACAGATTATGTATGAGATAATAATTGAAACGTGCCCATCATAAAAAATTCCAAACTAAAAATAGAGTGGTTTAAACTAATTTCCAAATGAAACAATTTGAATCCATCCATTACCAACGTTTTCGAGAGAAAAATAAAAGGATAAATGATTGTCACATAAATATTGGATATGGCAAATGGCCGGCCATAAAATTTAATTTTCCTTCGAAGTCAAGCACTATCTATGAATTTACAGGAGGTTTATTGGAAAGGCTGCCGTTACTGCGGCAAACCGACTTCTTTTTGGCTATTCGCCTTGTGTTCCTCTATCGATTGTCACTCTATTGGACTGTACTACTTTATTGCCAATCTTTTAAGGATTTTTATCTGAGAATGTTACTTCAATTGTTATAAGGCACAGTGCGGTTCAAAATGATAACGAGAAAACCAGTCTATCATGAAAAGTTATTGTAATGGGGTCGTAAATTCTGTTACAATAAAAGGGGCAAAAATATTTGACAAATGCAATAAAATTCAGTTAAATTTTACAGGTTGTTTTAGAGAATTTCAGCCAACAAGTATTTCATCTCCACTATTTCAAGCTTTCGACAAGAATGCGTAAAAGAGCGATTGTGTAGTTTACAAACAAGAAATTGCATAAAATTATCTTCACATTATTGGTGTAATTAAATGTATTGATGGTTGACCGTATTCGGTTACTGAAAGGTGTTCTTAACCTATCAGATCCGGTTACTAATGTCCGCTGTTAAACTAATGTGAACCATGTTAAATCATCCGGGCGAATTTCTTCTCTGTAATCACAACCCAATTTAGATAACATTTCACACCACGGACGAACATAATGGCCAACGCAGTTGTAACAGGACCATTAGATCACCCATTAGGGCATTGAGTCCTTGATTTATTTTTCTTAATTTCTCCAGACAGACGATTTATCCCTGTTCTGCCATTGTGCTCAGAAGAGATATCGACATTGGCCGATCGGCGCTAACCTTTTATAAAAGATGTAATTTTTAACGCTTTCTCAGAAATACGGCAACAGTTTAAATGGTTATTTAGAAACGTGGCGTTTTTAATTGGCAATTTGCACTCGGCCTAAAAGTTAATTTTCTTATTAGGGCTTACCCAACAAAACTAACGCAAAACTCAAGAGAACCACTTTGCCTTTGCCCCCGGTTACAACTTTTCTCCCCATTTTTTGTATCTCTATTAATACTTGACAGTATCAAAGGGGACATCATTAATTTAATTTTCAAGTTAACTGTCGCTTGCAACGCGTATCTTTCACCATATTAATCCGGACGTCACGGTTGCCATTTAAAAAGTCACAAGATGAATAAGCTATTGAAAATTTGCTGCAAATTTAAATGATTAATTAAGAAAGACGTTGACGCCTTCAACAGCAATAATTCAATAAGTTGTATACGTCGGCGAGGTTTGCTCGCTCTTTGCCAGCCAATAACGTCATCGCAATTATCGGTTAAAATTTTCGTCAAACTCTGGTAGATGCTGTGTTCGTGTTTTACTTTATTAGGTCGGAAAAGATTTCAAATTTATCATACCAGTTTAAACTGAAAATAACCTGGAAATATCATAAAAGTTGACAATCAATTTCACTTCAAAATTTTTCAAAAAAACATTATTGTATTATTGTATTTTCCAAAACTAAAAAAACTTTCTCCAGGGCCACAGACCTCTAAATGCTACTGAGAACTTTAAAAGTGTCACAAGTGTTTTAAACCTTCCTAGAATTCTTTTAAATTGTCAGAAGCATCTAGGACCATTTGGAAAGTTCCTAAAAGCCATTGAAAACCTTTCAAAAATTGCCTCTACAAGTGTCTTAACCTGCCCATAGCTGTTTCATTGACAGACGCCTCTAGAACCATTTTGAAAGTGTGAGAAATCTAAATGTTACTGAGTTCCATCTAAAAACTGCCAAAGTCCTCTACTAGTGTCTTAAATCTTCCCATGAGGGTTTAAAATTGCCGGAGGCCTCTAGAATCATTTTGAAAAGGTCAGAAACCTCTAAATGCTACTGAGATCCATCCAAAAAAAAGCCAAAAAGTGTCTTAGATTTTTCCATAACTGTTTTATAATTGCTAGAAGCCTCTAGAACAATTTTTAAAGTGTTAGAAACCTCTAAATTCTATTGAGAACCTTCTTAAAAGTGCCAGAGGGATCTACAAGTATTAAACATTTCTAGAATGGTTTGAAATTGACAGAACCTGCTAGGACTATTTGGAAACTTCCATACACCGCTAAATACTATTGAAAACCTTCTTAAAACTTCCAGAGCCCTCTACAAGTGTCTTAAACCTACCTATAACTGTTTTAAATTTCCAGAGGTCTCTAGGACCAATTTAAAAGTTTCATAAACCTATAAATGTTATTGAAAACCTTTTAAAGAGTGTCAGAGTATTCTACAAGTGTCTTAAACCTTTCCATAACTGTTTTAAATTGCCAGAGGCCTCTAGAACTATTTTCAAAGTGTCAGAAACCTCTAAATTCTAATGAGAACCTTCTTAAAAGTGCCAGGGGGTTCTACAAGTGTTTTAAACATTCCTAGAATGGTTTGAAATTGACAGAAACTTCTAGGACTATTTGGAAACTTCCATACACCTCTAAATGCTATTGAAAACCTTCTAAAAACTGCCAGAGCCCTCTACAAGTGTCTTAAACCTCCCCATAACTGTTTTAAAGTTCCACAGGTCTCTAGGACCAATTTAAAAGTTTTATAAACCTATAAAAGTTATTGAAAACCTTTTAAAGAGTGTCAGAGTATTCTACAAGTGTCTGAAACCTTTCCACATCTGTTTTAAATTGCCAGAGGCCTCTAGAATTTTTTTGAAAGTCAGAAACCTCTAAATTCTATTGAGAACCTTCTTAAAAGTGCCAGAGGGTTCTACAAGTGTTTTAAACGTTCCTAGAATGGTTTGAAATTGACAGAAATTTCTAGGACTATTTGGAATCTTCCATACACCTCTAAATGCTATTGAAAACCTTCTAAAAACTGCCAGAGACCTCTGAGCAAGTGTCTTAAACCTACCCATAACTGTTTTAAATTTCCAGAGGCCTCTAAGACCAATTTAAAAGTTTTATAAACCTATAAATGTTATTGAAAACCTTTTAAAGCGTGTCAGAGTATTCTACAAGTGTCTTAAACCTTTCTATAACTGTTTTAAATTGCCAGAGGCCTCTAGAATTATCTTGAAAGTCAGAAACCTCTAAATTCTATTGAAAACCTTCTTAAAAGTGCCAGAGGATTCTACAAGTGTTTTAAACATTCCTAGAATTGTTTGAAATTGCCAGAAACCTCTAGGACTATTTGGAAACTTCCATACACCGCTAAATGCTATTGAAAACCTTCTTAAAACTTCCAGAGCCCTCTACAAGTGTCTTAAACCTCCCCATAACTGTTTTAAATTTCCAGAGGCCTCTAGGACCAATTTAAAAGTTTCATTAACCTATAAATGTTATTGAAAACCATTTAAAAAGTGTCAGAGCATACAAGTGTGTTAAACCTTTCGATAACTGTTTAAAATTGCTCATTCCTTTTGAGAGGAAGTTGTTTGTTTTGATTTTTCGATGGAAACTGTTTCATCCTTTTCAAACAGTGAGTGGTCAAGAAAAAAACATCCAAAAAGAGTAGTAAATCCAGTCAAAAAAGAATTAATTGTTTGTTGTTTTAGCGTAACCCTTTATCCGGACATTGATCAATAGCCACAATTAGGCGGACTGTCCCCTAATCAGCAGTAAATCGGCAACAAATTGTTATCACTCAATTTGACGGTTCCGTAAGTAGCCCATTAATTTCATCACGTCACAGGCGACAAGAGGCATCCTGCATGGAACAAGGTGTAGGAATTAACGAGTTCTTGCTTTGATTCTGTGATTTATTTTGGGGCTGGGTTTTGAGGGTAGTAAACAATCTGGGGAAACTTAACACTAAGAGGGTTGTTATTTTGCTGCGTTGTAATCAATATGACATGTGTAGGCGTGTTCAGAGAGAAAAAAGTCAGTAGGGAATTGGCGATTGAATTATTGCTCGGATTATCTAAGAGCGAAAGAAGGGAAAGTCAAAATGTTAATCGGTGAAAAAGCCGAGAGAAGTCCTAACTGAGTTACTGAAAAGTTTCCTCCAATTAAATCCAGGAGCAAACCTGCTCGTATAAATACGTCCGGAAGAAACTTTATGCCGAATGTCAGAATTATATACGCAACACACAACAAAAAGTCATTTTCAGTCGAGTATATTAAGCTACAAAAGTTGGACGAAGAGGGTTGAGTTAACGTGGCACGAAACTTTTCCTGGTATTTCTTGTACCCCGGATATACGCGAAAAGCACTTGGAAAGTTGATGTTTAAAAATAGATTTTTCAGGAAACCGAAAACCAGAAGCTTAGTAACTTATTTTTAATCGTTCTCGAAAATCCTATTTACTAGGAGTCGATGTTTTTTCGAACAAAACTAGTTTCAATCGAACTTATTCGACCTAGTTTCAGAGCCTGGTTATTTTACGTAACAGGATTTGATTTGAGGAAAGTTGATGAGAATTACTACTATTATATCGACTGGTTCCCATTGGGACTCGATCAGCAAGGAATAGGTAACAAATTGTCCCGATTGGCAGGCAGGAAAGTTAGTCCATTAATTACAGTCGTCAGGTGTGACAACTGGCATCTTGTTAAGTACAAATAGTGTGGGAATTAATGATGCACTACTGCCATTTTGGTTATCGCAGACAGGAAACTTGCCGAAATTGGAATTTTTCCTTTCTCTTTTTCACAAATTTGTTATTCTGGGTGATGACAAAAATTATATTCAAAACTGGTTTTGTTATATTTTTAACAAAATACCATTGTGACATTAAGTAAATTATTTTATGACTGATTGTTAATTTGCGTGAATTGAATGTTATCGTTTTAACACCAGTGAAAACCATCCAAATAAAAACTTTTCAAAGGGAAATTTTAATTTTTTCGTGTTCCAACCAAACCGTCCGTTCAACAACAAACAAAATGCATATCAGTTTCAACGATTGCAAACGGTTTTTATCGAATGGTAGAGAATGCTTTAATGGCTGTTAAAAAATGTCAATAATAGTAATAAATTTCCGTTTATTTATTCAAAAAGGGTCCGTAACGAGTGAATAAATCTACTACATACATAAACACGCAGAGAAATATTTTCACCTACCTAAATAAAGCACGAAAGGATCTTACGGCCTGTTTAATTTTTCATTTCTAATATTCCCCTTATGCCGGAAACAGACAAATCTCGTACGAATCTGCAAGGGTCATAAATCTGAAAGATCGCTGTTTTATTATTCCCCGCGCCCTTAAAACTGATTTATTATTAATCTTTTCGGCAGGATTAAAGGGCCAATCTTCTCATGCTAGCCTACAAAAATGTTAATTTCATCCACACATAAAGTACAAATTATTTTAACATTCAGCATTTATTCTTTCAAACTAGTTATTTAGGGACAAGCAAAAGGCTCTTTTATCTTATACTACGCATTTGTTTTGTATGAATTGAATGCTATAAAGAATTAATTTAATGGGAGAAACAGGTTTAGTTTTTTTGGTTCTCATAAACGAATATTTGGACGAAAAGTGTGAAAATTTGGTAAAAGTGACAGATGTCATAAGTCATTCAAATATCATCCAAACGCATTTCTTGATTAAGGGTGTGGTAAGCTTCTGGTTCTGGTCTAAGCTGAAAAATCCGTACCTACCCATATTCCACGTTTTTCAATTTCTCTCTTTTTAATGGATGTTTTATCACATTAACATGGTAATTATTTGAGTTCTTAAAGGTGCCACAGACACAATAACCATTAAAAATAACTTGATGTATATTGCAAAAATCCCGAAATTGGTAAAAAGTTTAAATCAATCAAACGATTCGTTTATGAGAATCAGGCTTATTTTTATTATTGACAAGGAGGAAATAATAATTTTTGAAATAAAACATATTCTTGTTACTACTGTCAAATATGTTGTGTTGTTATGATGTGCTTTGCTGAACATTGGAATCAAAATTGACAATTTTGAAAAAAAAAATAGTATTTTTCACATTTCACATTTTTTAAAGGTTTAAGTTTCTTATAAATGGTTAGCTTATTAACCAATTCAATACAAAACCCAATAACGATTTTATAATAAAATGGCACTCTATCGACACTCTTTAACCCTCTAGTTAATCTTCTCGTATTACGGCGGTATTGTAGTCACAGCTTAACCTAGCATCGGCTGCTGGTGTCTCTGTTAGACCAAAAAGGCCTGAATTAGCATGATAATAACTTGAACAGTCAACTTAATAGAGAACTCCACTCCCATCCTTTGAAATGTCTCATAAATCCGGAGTTTTCGGTGGCCGCCGGTTGTATAACTGTAGTAAATTTCGGGATAATAAACTGAAAGAGGAAGTGAAAATTCATTTAGTGAGAATATAATTTATAATCGTTTTTGCTTTTCAGGTGGAGGCTAATTTGTTTTCTTTATTAAAAATTACTGTTTAATTAAAAATATGAAAGTAACAACAATATAAACAGGTTTTACAACATTATTTAAAAAAAAAAGATTTATTCAAATAAAATAGGTTAATTGCTAAAGAAAATTTGCACAGATTTGTGTTTGTGTGTGAATAATGTCAATTTTCCAACACCTTTATGAAGACTTGATAAAAACGAATTTCGGCAAGTATAATCTTGTTAAACTATTAAATCGTTAACCGTTTCTGTAGTAGAGTGTAATCTGTTCTGAAACAACCCTAAAACATGGTTTGTCATATATTTTGTTTTTCCAGTTCCTTTAATTTAAGTAGAACTCGGAAAAAATTACTAAAAATGTAAGACAGAATTAAAATGTTGCGAATTTCATTAAGAAAATGGATCAAGAAGTGGGGAGGCTGTATAAACTTAAAACCCCTACGCTAGCTCAAAATATTATCAGCGCATCCTAATTAAGTCATATTGCTAAGAAACTAGGGAACGCTTTTAAACTGATTGTGCTCATAATCTTGATTTAAACGCATTATTCAGCCCTGAAAGATTTCTTTAATAATGGGGCGTGCTTTTAAAATATCGCCCCCATGTTTTGTCCGCATTTTTTCATCGACAAAAGAAACTTTTGTGCCTTTTTCCTGGTTTTTTTTACCCAGTGTACCGCTTTTAACCGTACGTACATTAAAAAGCGTTTTACTCAGTTACCTTATAAATTCACTTATATGTGGGGCAATAAATAAAATTCCAATAAAGGGTAAAATCTATAGCGCGCCACCTTTCTTATTAAATCAAAATTCCTTATCAAACTCTTTCCGCAAGTGCCCATTTTTCAAAGAGAATTTACATAAAGCACACTGGAAAGCAATCTATAAAAGCAATGTTCTCCATTACAAGGCAGAATCATCCATTAAATTGTTTCCAGATAAAAATACAAGAGTAAAGGATTGTCACATAAATATTGGAGATGGCAAATGGCCGACCATAAAATTTAATTTCCTGTCGAAGCTTTCCTTTAGGAATACTATACACAAGTTGCTCGAAGATCTATTGCTCTTTCTTCCAATTACTGAAAGATGCAGGTTCTCTCGCTAAAAATCGAAATCGTTAGCCAAATAAATCATCATTTCTTAATATTAAAAAACTATACCAGACATCGGAAAAACTTTCAAGTTGAACGTGACACTCGAAGCGTTCAAACGCTCGTCAAGACTGAGCTTTTTTAAGTTTGCCGAAAAGTTCCGGCCTCGGCGGACTTTCTGGCCCTTTTTACTTAATAAACAGTTTCCGCTTTTCTGGAAAGTGTGTTTGGAACTCCAGCCGAGCCGACCGACCACCACACATCCGTCATGTGCGATTTTCCAGAGCGAACTTGTCGGAAAAGGCATGTTTTCGCCTTCTCGAAAGTATTGTGGGGAAATACATTCAGATGTGAAGGGGGATTTCGTCGCCGACAAAAAGTTGCTTGGGGAGACTCGGGGCCCCCGGCTGTATTGTTGGTTTTCGGTCGAATGGATTTATCAAAACGGACAGCGTGTTTAAGTATAGATGTCACCGTGAAATGTATTGCTTTTATCTATTGTTATAATATGGTGCTGATGTTTAAATGTATTAAAATGATTTTGATGGCTAATTGTCCAGAATTTCCAAGAGACAGAAACGACTGGGAGTTTGAGTGACAAACTACTTACCTTACTTACTACCTCTTCTTAAACAACGGTGGATATGATTTAGCTAAAACTAATTGCCCAATCCGTTCTCTACACTGTTAGAAAACTAAGCAATATTATTGAGAGTAAAATATCCATTTACAGTGTTTCGTTATACTCTGCGAAAGTGATAACGATAAAGTAATATTAATTTTCAACTTTGCTTATTTAGTTGTCAATTTGTAGCATAAAAACAGCACGTAACCCACTTCTCTTATAATTTAAGTCGTTAAACCGTTATCGTATGAAGTTTATTCTGCGGAATCAATAAACAAAGGTCCGTTTAAAGTAGCGACTTATCAAGGCTCTGGCGCTTTCAAACCGGGTTTTAATCCTTAGAATACTCCACAATTGTATCCCAAGCAGGAGCCGCACGTTTATTATGAAGAGGTTAGAGCGAGAGGCTGCAAATTAAAACAATAATAACTCGAAACAATGACGGTAATGAGTGAGGGCTCGATGGTGTTTTGAGTACCTGCTAGGAGAAGGTTTTGTCTTTCCCGGATATTTTGTTCAAAATAGTGTCGCCAGAAATAACCGAGAAATGTCAGTTAAAGTCATTCTGGAATCTAAATTAAATAGATAAATAATATTTCCAGTTACCTTAAATTTAGTGTTTAGAAACATCTTCAAGTGGATATTCGAAATTCACCAGAAACTACTTAAAAGCTGTCACGGAAGTTGCTCCAGATAGATAATCTTTATATTCAATTTGAATTACTGATAATCATCTAGGTTAGTTTATAATAATTTAAAAGATCCTTAATAACTTCAGTAACATTACTCACAGTGGTCTTTAGTAAGCTATTAGTCCAGGAAGTAAGCCACTAAAAGTTTTATGGCATTTCTAGACCTTTTCTCGCCTTCTTATTCTCGTGTAAATCGACCGGAAAGATTTGAAAAACGGTAGGTACTTTCTTGTTCCATCCTGGAAATTTGAAAATAAAACCGGCCACTCCAAATTAGATACGCCACTTAAATAAACTAATCCCGTAAAAGTGTGCATGCACTTGAAGAAGGTTGATAAATAACCCTTAACCGAGGCAAATTTGTTGCATCCAGGCTTCATCCATAAAAGGAAATTTATGTTCTAACTGGATTCGGGTCATTTTGAATAACAGCGATATAGTTTACAAGATTTAGTAAGTTCGAAAGCGCGAAAATCCGATAAGACCGAAATTCGAGTGAATATAGCGACACCGTAAAATGATTTTCAGTCCATTTAGCCTGAAATTAGATGCTCTCTCTTTACCGTTATCGTGCCATGGAAAGCAAACGAAATTTGATAATGTACGAGGGATACTTCGTTAAAGTCCGTGTACTTTTTGTGGATTTTAATAAACTTCCATCATCATATTTAATAGAATATGAGCAGAATGATATCGCTTTCCTTTATGAACCAGAATATGAAATAGCTTAGGTCATACTTTCAATATTAATTTCATCCATTGAAAGACACAATTTGAAGATTTTCATACATGAAATGTGCAATCGCAAATTTCACTTACTGCTGCAACTCGTAACGTTAAACACGAATTTCCAATAAAGGTAAACAGGAAAATTGGTAAGTTCCTAAATGAGACAACACATGAAAGGTGGCTGCGGTGAAAGCTAAATCACATTTTAGTTCATTTAAAAGGGCAATATTAGTTTTAATTAAAATCCGAATTTGGACATCAGAAGTTGGTGTAAACATGGATTTGCTCGCAGTTGTGCATGCATTTCCTATTAACGTAGAGGCGGCCTTAACAAGTAAGAACAATTTCGGACCGACTCCGGAAAATTAATTAAATATCGCCTCGGTTGCAATGAAACTTTTCAAGACTTTAATTTGGAGAGTTATTTAGATACACCATGCCGAAGTAAATTATACACTTTGTTTGCGATTTTTCTTTGTTTTAAGGGCAACTGCCCGTTTTTAGTAAAAGAACACAAACAAGAACAATAAATTGAGGGAATGTCTAGTTTTGCCAGTTCTTGGTCAGCAAATTAGCGTCGTAATGGCACTTAATTTGTTTACCAAAAGTAATTAAAACCGCGCGATCGGTTAACCGAATAGTCGTGATGTATAATAGATTATGGGGTTTCCAGGCCAAATGACAATGTGGAAATTGTACCAATAAATCTGAGCCAACCTAATTTAGTTTATGGCTCTCTTGTATTGATTGGACACCTGTTATGTGAACCTCAAATAGATTCGAATTTTAATGAATCAATTCGGTTGATGTTGCAGTTTTAAAACATGATCATACTTATTACAATTCGTAGGTAAAATTCTCACTCAAATACTGAAACAAAAAATAAAATCAAAACTTATGCCACCTCATAACAAAACAAATATTTCCGTTTTACTTTGAACTAAAACTATCTGGGAACAAGACATATTTCCTAATAAAGCGATGAAGTGTTTCCTGTTTGGCTTTTCTGCAGCTTACTGCTCCGAAATATTCATAATTTATTTCCGGGATATAAGGTGCTAGTCCTCCGACTTGAATTATGCATTGAAGGATAATTTATGGGATATGTCTGTTCGATTGTGCCGGATTTAAATTCTTGGCGGCTACCGCAGTCAAATACAAACTTTTCAAGGAGTTCTGGCACAATCGGCTGTGTGCATCATGTGGATTTTAATTTGATGAATAGACGGTTCAGACAAAGTTTTTGTTTTTTTTCCAATTTAGGATTAAAGAAGAATATATTAATGTCATTTTTAGTGAGCACTGAAAGTTATTAAAAATCCAGAACAAGCTCGTCACCCCTTTCAAAGCGTCTTTTATTGCTTATATTTGCCTTAACGCTGCAAAACTGTCTTGTCGCTTCAAGCTCTTTTATATGGCCAATGAAATGTTCGTCACCATCAAATAATACTTAACTCTCGGAACGACTTTGTAATAAAGTGATATTGACATCCAGTTCCACGATATTACGGGGTAAAAGTGTAATTTTTTAGGATTTTCATCCGCGAATTGATTAGCCCTGGGGGGTATAAGATCTGGTTAAGGTAAATTTTACGTAGGACCATTTGAAGATTACTTACTTATTTTGCTTTATAAGTCCTGAAAAGAGTTTATACAAGGTAAAAAAGCGTAGACAATTGATTATTTAGGAGGAGGACTAGTAGTAAAACTAACTTGAGATACGTTGATAAGTCTGAAACATAGTCATCAACATAATTAAGTTTTACTGCACATTAAGGTTTTTCTATCCTATTTCCGGAATTAGTTCTTATATTCTGGGGGGACCCCTTACGTATTTTCGCGCTTTTATAGCTTCATAAATAATATCAAGGGAGATTCAGAAAGACAAAGAAGATAAGGATATGTATGTATGCATGTAATAAAAACTGGGTGGGTTTATGTCGTGCAATTTATTTCGTGATTTATGGTGTGTTTCGAAAATAACGTCATATCCTCCAAGGGGGTTATTTGTATGGATTTTTTTTTCGTTTATGACTCCATCCCGACAGCACGATTCGACTAAATGGTATAATTTTGTTTGTCAATTAAAGCAAATGGCTGAGGTGACGACATATCCATTGTTAGTGAAGAATATACTCATTTAGTAAATACCTCTCCCCAAGTAAGAAAAGTGGCTTCTAATCTAAAGTCTCTCCACTCTCTCCCTGTGCGATAAATTTATTGTCATCAGCCTTTGTTTCTACGGCACGTATTTACGACATGATTTTATTTTCCTAAACAAAGCACTGCATTATTCTAATGTTTGTCTGGAAACAACTTAAGCCGCAACAAACGGACCCATCCAGCAAGACTTCCCAACACTTCGCGAATTTAACTGAATAATTTACATAATTACCACATCAGGGTTGAAAACCCAGATTTGCAGCGCCTTTTTCCGGTTTTGCTTTCTATTGTTCCGAGGAAGGTAAAGAAACATATTAATCCTCGCTAAGGATATAAAGTAAGTAAGTGCGTCCTGAGTAATTAATTTTCTCCCAACTACTCTCTTTTATGACAAAAGCGCCATCGTCTTACACCATAATCGAACAAAATGTTTAATTAAATTAGTCAAATATAAAACCTCACCTAACAGATCCTACTTTTTCTGGAACTTACTCTTTTGATCTTAAATACACACCAAACTTAGATAAAAATAATGATTATCTTTTAAACGGTTTTTAATCCAATAATCACCACTAAACAAACACAACTATTCGATTACAGATCAGCAAATCCCTTATCAATTTTGTAAGATCATTTTTCCACTTGCAGTCAAAACATTGTCCAGCTATGAAGCTAGAAGTTATTACTTTAATACTATACTTAATTTATATTCAAAGTGCATTTGGAAGTAACATTCTTGCAGTATTTCCATTACCCGGAAGAGGTGTTAATTATTTATACCAAAGGCTATTGAAAGGGCTTGCTGATGCCGGTCATACTGTTACTTCCATCAGTCCTTATTTGTTTGATTTAGGAATTAGTAATGGGTCAGTTAGGGATGTGGTGTTGACGGGGTTTTCTGACAAATACGACAGTGAGTATTGACAACGTTGTTAAGATTTTCTGATTGAACTAAACGTGACTTTTCAGGAGAACTTGCGGAAATATCATATGAAGATGCTCATGAACCTGTTTTTACCGTGGAGAAAGTGCTACACATTTATAATAAAACACTTTGGCACCGAAAGGTTCGAGACTTTATAAAGAAAAGTAAAAAGAACCATTTTGATGTTGTCATAATTGACAACTTATGGAGTGATAGCCTGTTGGTATTTTCCGAAATATTTGACTGTCCTGCTGTAATATTTTCCTCCAATGGAGACCTTTTTTCTACCAATTTATTGCCACCTTCATACGTCAAGCACCCTTTGCTAGAAAGCCAAATAAATTTCAAAGAGAGAATCCACAACTGTATAGTGTATTTTCGAAACATTCTGTATGACAAATTTTACCTAATTCCAGTGCATAACACAATCATTCAAAAAGCGTATAAGAAAAGATTTAACAGCAAGATTGATGTTGTAGAGCTACGAAAGAAGATTTCTTTACTTCTTCTGAACTCACATCCCACTTTTCGACCAACTCCTTTAGTACCTAACGCAATCGAGATTGCCGGGTTCCACATTGATCCACCTGAAGAACTGTACGAAAACCTTCAAAAAGTTCTAGATGAAGCCACCCAAGGTGTGATATTCTTTAGCCTGGGATTGGGTGTACGTACCAGAAACATTCCTACATCTAAGAAACAGCTTTTCTTGAATGTGTTTAAAAAACTGAAACTTACGGTAATTTGGAAGATTGACGGTGAGGAATTGCCTGAAGACTTGAAGAATGTTTTTACCACACGATGGGCCCCACAACGAGATCTTCTAGGTAGTTAATTCAGGAAGTTAGATTTTAGAGTTATTTAGTAAGTTTTTCAGCACATCCAAATGTGAGGCTCTTTATCAATCAAGGAGGTTACAACAGTCTTCTTGAAACAGTTCATCGTGGAGTCCCAACACTCACATTACCAGTCTTCCCAGATGAACTGAAAAACTCACTTCAAGCCGAATTGTATGGATACTCCTTAAACCTTCCCTACAAGGAGATTACTGAAGAAAACCTCTACGCATTGATTCAGGAATTGTTGGAAAACCCAAAATATAGCAACAACGCAAAAATGCGCTCTCAAATGTTCTTAGATAGACCATTGAAACCTATAGACAATGCGGTTTACTGGATAGAGTACGTGGTAAAGTACCATGGTGCTGATCATTTAAAAGTGGCAGCTGTAAGCTTATCTTTAGTGGAAATTTATATGTTGGATGTTTTAGGAGCTTTATCCCTGCTAATTCTCTTGTTTGTATTTAGTTTAAAAATAGGGTATTCAATAATTTGTAGAAGACAAATTTTAAGAAGAAAATGTAAAAAACAGTGAAATAAAAAGTTTTTGACTTTATTGTTGGTTATTGTGTCTCACTTTAGATAAGTAATCTATTGACAAGACTGTGCTTGGTTAATTGGTTCTCAAAATCACTCAGGTTCCATGGTGTAATGGTTAGCACTCTGGACTTTGAATCCAGCGATCCGAGTTCAAATCTCGGTGGAACCTAATTTTTTTATTTTGTTGATCATTTTAAATTATGAAGTATAGAAAACTGAAAAACAATTTTACAAAAGGTTCTTGACCGTAAATACGTTGTGTTCTTACAAAATGGTGTTTTCAGTGGTGCAATAAGCCAAAACTAAAAATTTCTGTTTTTGTAAGAACCGTTTAGTTATTTTAAATTATTTAATATGGGTTTGAACTGTAATCTTTACATACAGGAACAGCGATATATCAATTTTTTTATTTATTGTTATCCATTAGAGTAAGTTTATTCAAATTACTCTTAAAGTTACTAACTAAACAATACTTAATTGAGTCGCTTCAAATTTAATAATCTCTATTGTTGAACATTTATTTTCTCAGGCTTAGCTAAATTTAAGGGGTTTCTTCTCCCTTAAAATTGAGGGTGAATAAATTGCGTCTTCCCGAAGGTCGAAAGCCAAAAAGGGCTCTAATACCTATTATTATCCAATGATACACTTAAAATTTCTAACCCCAAAAGTGCACAAAATCAAGATAATAATTTAGCGTCGGGTTGGCAATTTAAACAACGCACGTTTTCATCCCCTTTCATTTACGTCCGTTATCCTTTAGATTACCGACGCCCTCTGTTTAAAAAAATATGAATTACCGTCACGAAAAGACGAAAAAAAGCTAAAGTAACTTAGGGCCGCAATTAATCTTTCTTAACTAGAACTGACGAATATTCATTTCCCTCTTGATTAGCTGGTAGAATTACGCAATCTCGAATTTGAGACCGCTAAACCCATTTTTATTCTAGAGGGGGTTAAATCACTTTTTGTAAATTTTAATCCGTACATTTTTAAAGAAAATGATTAATTAAGTCACGAAATAGTTAAATTATAATCTTCACAAAAATATTATGATACTTCAATGTCTGCAAACTTGATCAGTATTTTGTTAAATTGTAAAATACATTAGCATCCTAATTTAGAAATTCTTTCGCACTTTCCACCCTTCCTACACAAACATTTCAGCACAATTAACGTTGTATTCGCCAAAAATTCTTTAGACACATTCCAAATAAATTCATTACAGCTGTATCCAGCAAAATTAATTTTCAAAAAAAAAATTAAAACAGGACGATATACGAGTTTGTTTGCTGGTAAAATCGATTAATGATACTCACTAACAGAGTAAATAACCATGTGTATTTTTCCAGTATTTGTGACAAACCAAAATTTTATTTGGTCTTTACTTTCATGGTTAGAGAACTAAACAGGACGTTGCGTAAATAACAGGCAAAATATTGGTCAGTTGTTGTACAAAACAAAGCAATTTGAACGGTAAATGGTCAAAATCCAAACGACCACGCTGTTTCCCAAATATTTTGACTAATCATCCACCATTATCGCTAATTTGGCGTATAAATTACAAAGGATTTAGGTAAATGGCATTTTCTCCGCTTTTTTAGGTCCCCATGTGGCAATTTATCATTCGGGTTATTTAATTATAAACATCTCCACCCAAAAAACTCTCGCCAAACGTAAAAATCGCGGCCCTACAGTAAATAATCCGACAACTCTCGACTTTTAAGCCAATCCATCACTTTTTTAATGAATGGCTGGAAATAATTCACTAATAAAACTGGTAGCCTGCCCTAAGGGCTGAAGATTGAATTGCAGATTAACGATTGATAATTAATTCTCGCTTTTTTATCATCCTTCTTCAGCGATGTTCGGCCAAAATCATTTTAGCCACTTTTCAAGCGGACTCGTTTATTTGCCACCGATATAACCGGATTGACTAGATGATTTATCAAACAAACCTTTCGAAATCATATGCCTTTCACGCTGGAAAATATGCTAATAAATCTATGATTTTTTCCAATCAGAGCTCCAAACGTTCATTTAATTCCACACCGAGTAACAATAACCACCGAAAATTAGATTATGTTCTATTATTAGTTATCTAATATCCATCCATTAAAGTCTGCAATCTTCTTGAAGTACATTAACAGGATTGCTCGTTTTCACTATACCAGACAAATCGCTTAATCTTAGGGAAAGATCATTAAAACACCATTTCCTTGAGGTAATCTGATGTTCGGGAAACGGGACGTCGGCACTAATCAGAATATAGCTGATTAAGGGTTTAATGAACAATTTTTCTTTGCAATTTTATAGTAATTAATCGTCTAATAAACTTTTAGGATAGCAGGCACGTGACAGTTTGGTGTTTTACGATCACATTAAAATATTGCAACCAACTTTAGTAAACCCGAAGTTTTAATAAACTCTCATTATTTTAATTTCGCTTGTGTATTTATGCTGTTTACATGTTGGGGAACGTTTTAACTCGGTTTATCATTAAATTTAGTGCAACGTTTTTGACAAATAAAATAGAGGTTAAATTACGCTGTTGCAGCAGTTATTCAAAAGTAAAAATATAATAATTAGAATGATTTGTTTAAATAAAAACTGTTTATTAGTTGACTATTTGGGTACATTTGTTTTATCAAGTTTTATGGTAAGTCCACATGATGATGATCAGTTACAAACTATGTGATTCAGAAATTGTGATTTACGCAAATACTGGAGGACTTACCATAAAGCTTAAAGTGGTCAAAAATCCTTCAGGCAATCAAAACTTGAGATTTTTTTCCATTACATAAGAATGTATAGCAAAAAAAGAAAATATCATGTTGCAGCAAAATCCCATTTATACCTCTTTTAAAAACACTACTAATTGTTTTCATTTTGCAGTATTTAGACTGAAACATGGCTAGAACAAAGCTTTTCAAGCCGCATTCACATCCATCTACCATTGTAAATCACATCTCTTCAATCGTTCAGCGCTTAACGCAACACTACCCGGTACTGTAAGCTGTTTTCCAGATTGTGCAACATTAAATTGCCACAATGCAGTGGCCCTTTTCGATTATCTGGTGTATTTGTTTTTGTACTGAACTCGTTAACGGTAACAAAGAGCTGCTAGTTTTGGTTTTTTAGTTTTTATAAAAAATGTTTTGTGTCCAGGTGGAGAAAGTAAAACATAGCCTTCCTTTCTTACCTAAGATGAATCACTTAGTCTTAAGCGTGGGTCATTAAAATGGGTAACGCGCTAACCCTGGCCCATTCGAACAAGCCTTAGTCGACAGCCTTCACGTGCCAGATTAACGAGCTCCAGGGGTCTGGATGACGATTTGTTGCCAATTTCGGCTAATTATGGAGGTCCAAGATAATTAAATCATTTGTTTTCTTCCAGTCTGCGCCCCCAACGTAAATATAAATGTTAGTAGGTCGGATGATGAGACTGCAAATTAAGGAAAAGTAGGTTAGAGAGCCAAATTTTCATTTAATGGACCTTCAGAAATCAGCGATTAACTGTGAAACCTTTATCAAGTTTATAAGAGCATATATTTTTGTGATTAATTTCAGCTAAAGTATTAAATGTGTATAGCAGATAAGAGTCAAGATTTCTTAAAATACAATTTTTGTTCAAAAAATTTGCAGTAATTTATTTGAAAATAACTAGTTTTTAGACTAGGAAGAAAATATTAACTTTAACGTTTGATTGGTTTCTGATATAAAATTTTAAATCTAAGATTTCGTGCAATAATCATACCGTCAGGAAAACTAATCCTTTTCGACTTCTGCTGGCTATTTCATCTGTATCGACGCCCTAGAAAAATTCCAATTAAGGCGGAAATCCGTTTTAAATTGGAAATTACTCGGCTTCCTCAGCTGAGGTCAAAAGTTAATTCGTTTCCATTTTGAAAATCGACCGCTTTCAAACACTTGTATTTTTTTAAGCCTCCGCGCCAAGGGGGGAAAAAAACTAGCGACTAAAAAGACACTAAAAGTCGAGCAGATTTTTTCACGAACAATAAAACTGGGACGTGAAAACTGTCGAGAAGACAAAACTCTTAGGTAATTGCCCGTCGTAAAAACAATCTTTAAGTCGGTTGAAACAATATCAGAGAGTTTCGTGCCAAGTGTTCATTAAGCTCATTCCAAAAATAAATGGGGGCACTTCTTTTCTAAATTATTACATTAACCGTTAACTTCTTTATTAGTTTGTTAGAGTGCCCTCAAGAGTAGCGTCGTTTAAAGTAATTTGTAAGGGCAAAGGCTTGTAAATTATTCGAAGCAGCTTAAACTTAAAATGCTTTGCTGCTGACCTTCTCTAAAATGTTATCAAATATTTAATTTGGCTACGTACACATCTGAGCCACAATCTGCAGGATTTTGGTAGAAAGCAGTAGTGGAATAATGCACACCTTTCATAACAAAAGTATTTAATACGTTAAAAATAAAAATTGCAGTTAAAAAGCAATGTGGCTCTTTTTGCTTACGTGTAAATCCGTCAAATTTAAAAGTTATTTTTGGGGAAAACGCTATAAAAGCAAAGTGATATATTTTTAGCGGAATCCCTTGTCGGATATTTATTTTCCGGGATATTAAATTGGCAAACTGATTTAGAGCCAATACAAAAATGCGAACCGATCTATTCCAGAATTAGTCCGAGGCATTAAGTGTGTGATTTATCGTTTGCGTCGTACTTTCAAATATTCCTCACTATATTCGTTTTTCGGCCCGCAAATTCCCAACACGCCAAGACTTATGACACAACGGAGCGTAATATTCCACTGAATAAAAAAAAAAACAACAATGAGACAGGACCTACATTGAATAGGTATAATAAGGCCCTAATTTGCAAAAAGAAGATATTATCAGTCAATTTGTTAAGAACCTCAATGTAAATTATAATAAAAATAACTAATTTGTAATTTTTTTAAAACTCTTACCCTTAATCGCTCTAATAGGTGTACTAACATTTACCTTACTTTGATTAGTATTGAATTGAAACCTATTTATTTTAAATGGTGCTTTTAAATTATTAGTTCTGATTATCAAATTAGCGAGTATTTTGTAAAAATATGGCTTTTTAACGTTGTGTTAGAACTGCATATGAGTGATTTAGGTCATTATTCAATCAACCTTAACTACCGGATTAAAATCATTGTAGCAAAAGGCGTGAAACCGATAACTAGAAAATATTAGTCATCCTCGTGTCGTAACCCGTGTCAGTGCGGCATATCCTATCCTTTAAGTTATTGTGCGGCGGTCTGTCTTGGGTTTTAATAAAGCAGGATCATAAATCTCACTGGTATAATAATAATCATTTTCAACAGTGGGCACCACGGCTTTGTCCGGATTAATAATGTGCATGAAGCTCGGCCGTTTAGCAAAAAACCGCTATTAAGGTTCAACTTTAAAACCGATATTGTTGGGAATGTGGCTGAGTCATCTGGTGGCTGTTAGCTAATACAGCATATTTTACAGCCTTTCTTTTTTGTTCTTCTATGACGTGTCATTCCTATTTATTACGACGTTGACCCGAGACTTTCATGTCAAAATGCTGTACATTTTTAGTCCTTCAACAACTCATCTTGCTGTATAATTAATATTAAGATCACGTCTGGAAAAGCCACAAAGAAACACGTTTGCGTTAAGAACCAAAACTAAAACCAATCCCATTAAAAATATCAGATTCCCACGACTCTGTTGTGTCTGTTTCTCTCAAGCAGTAAAGATGAGAAATTCATCTCGAAGCAACTCATCTCGCGTTAGGAGAAAAAAATTGAATACAAGGAAACAGAGAGAAAACCCCGGGAATATTTTATTTACGGCTTCATAAAGAAAGAAACGTCGGGATTGTAACTTATTTTTCTTTTTCCGGCTGGGGTTGAGATTAATATTTAACCTGTCAGCAAGTGACGAAAGTATTAATAATGCAGCTCTTTGCACAGAAGTGTCACGTAATGCAGATAAATTATTTGGTTCATGTTCAACCGTGAAACGAGATTCGTCAAGGGACAACGACACTTTGCTGAATACAGCTCTAATCTACTAGAAAGTATACGTAGAGTAACCAGTGGCTTTTATTTTTCAGGTTGGGTGTTAAATTCGTAGAGAGATAAAATTTAGGAGCTATTTAATACCACTCCGAGAGAAGTTGTAAGAGTCCCGACTAAAGGGAAAGCTATTACGACCTCCAATCTTTTCGCGATATTTTAAGGGGTACTAAAAGGCCATTTATAAGGGAAATATTTTACTTCTTATCGTTACTCCCATCTGTTTCTCTTCATAAACATCGTCAATTATATTAAGAGGAATTTATATTACCCTTTCAGGCGCCGTGGTCTAAAGTTTATCATTAGGCGAAAGCGAACGATGATGGGGGGTGGAAATGTTGATGGGAAAACGTCACTGAAAGGTTTCAGTTTTGTTATGCTGAAAAAGGGACAATTTTGGTCTACTCTAATAAACGATTTATAAACAAACAACTCAAAATACAGTTATTTTCTGTTTGATCAAATTTTAGTTGAATTATTTGTAGTTTTAAATCGTGTTTTTAACATCAACAAGGTTGGGTTACAAAGTTGTTAAATCAAGACATTTCTGAACTATTAATGGCTGCTTGACTTTTAAATTGTTAAAATAAATTTTCCGCCTTTATTCAACAGATAAATTTAATTGCTTTTTTGCTTTATATTGTTTACGCGATATCGCAGGCGAATCTTATTTATATCAAAAGAAAAAAATCCGATTTTCCTTATCGCGAACGAGAAACTGGAGCTCTGGCATCCAACTTTTGCGCTTTGACTGATGAACAAAATTCGAAAAGTCGACATTTATTTAGTAAAACCTAACAAATGTCCCGCCATTCTTCTTCGAAATTAAAACCTGCCGTTTAGGTGAAGATATAGCGCTCTCCTTTATTAAAAATACCGTAATTTAACATCAAAGCAAAATTTTAAATTGCATTTTCTTTTTGTGCCTTTTTTTAAAGTATCAGGCGTTGGTATCGCCTAATCCGGCTGTCACTGGGAAAAGAATTGCCAACCAAATTGAAGTTTGGACGGACGGGACCTTTTATCGTGTTAAAGTAATGGATGTGCGGAATTACTTGAACGAAAAAAATTGACTGAAATAATCGACTACGCTCTACTTTTCGAATTAAGTGTTTGATTAGTTGATTGATTTTTTTTAAAATCATATTTTTTGGCTCGATACTTTCCATTACATATTGGAATCTATCAATTTCGTTTACAGAAATGCCCGGTGACCCAAAACTGTCAAGGGCTACATAATATATGTATCGAAGAAATCATCGGACCGAAAAAAAGGACAACAAAATTCTTAGACAGCAAAAAATATCCACATTTGTATATGTATGTGTTAGCAGAAGACAATATCAATAGATACAGCTAAAAAACAATTTAATTTAATAAAATTAACAGGCCAGTTCAATTCTTTGTTATAACTCAATGACAAACCAAAAGTTTAAAATGCCGATATATACGATTGTCATGTATAAAATACTTAAAAAATACACTGAAAGTGTGTAATATACAATTTTCCAAACATAAACCTATTAACATTCTATTTCAATACAACGCGGTTTTACCAAATGTGCTAATGTTTAGCAATTTATCGCGCTTAAAGTTCGTATCGCAAACTGCCCGGTTACACGTTTCGATCCATTTCCAAACCAATGACTTATTAGGATTTCCATTAGTTTACATTTGTAATTCCAAATAATTAAATATATTTTGCGGACGAAACGTTGAAACCAATTTTGTACGGTTCCATTCCGCACAATATATTGCGTTGAAATCCAGGACAATCTAGGTGAGTTCTGAATGATTTTTGGATTAATTCAATTTTTGCTAAAAATACGTAAATATAAACTGGTATTGAACTCCAACTTATAATGCACAATGGCCGCGATATATCCCTTTAAAAGGTTTACATATTGCGGAACATAATCCCCCTGGAGGGCCGTTATGTAAACATTTTGTCAGACTTTCCTATTAGCAACTCGCAAACTTTAACCGGCAGCAGAAAACTGTCAAGCCAACCGGAAAGTATTTTATAGATGCTGCAATGAATTTCCTTCACTTGCAAATTGCTTTGAAAATTTTCCAATTTGTTTGGCTCTGCTTGCCTTCGACTGGAGTGGTTCTTGACTCGAGTTATTTTTTTTGTTACTCCCAAATCGATTCCGAAATAAAAATCGGTTCGCTTTTATGTCGTCGGATGTATATTTTTAAAACGGACATTAGGAAATTACTCTCAAAGTACACAATTTCCACTCCCACAAAATTTAAAACGATTCGGGTTTTAGTTCAGCGGATGATTTTTCTCCAATTTTGGAGGAGCGAAAGTAGATGGATTTAAGAGAAAAGCTTGTCTCATACAATAAATCTGAAATAAGAAAACAAAGTTATTCTTTCTTAAACTTCTTAATTAACTGTGAATTTTATGATGTGTTCTTTGATAAAATCAAAGAGTCTTCAATAAAGTTTAATTCCCCGGTATCATTCTAAGTAACTGAGCTTAACAGAGAAGCTGGAAAGCCCTTCAGAAATTTAATTTGCCAGGCAATTGATCCCGAGCGGACATAAAGTTGACTCTCGGCTGCTAGGAAAGCTCGAGAGGCGACTCAAAGTGTTTCTAAATTATTATATTTAAATGTTGCAAAGTGATTGGAAATTATTAAAGCAAAGTTTGCTTGCCGGGCTTAATTTCCGGCAGGAAACTCGGTCCGAGGTTTGCATGCTATTTTTGTCAGTTAATACCTTGTCTCAGAGTTTCACGTCAATTTCGGAGCAAACTTATTAATTAGTAGCAGGAATGCTGTTGAGTTTTCCGTCTAATTATTTAACTATGCTTCTTGATTTTAATGGCATCCAATTAGCAAGAATCAGGGAAACATTTTGTCATATTCTCGCACTGCATGTTACAGAAAATATGTAGATTAAAACTAAAAAAAAATCAGTATTCCTAGAATTTTCTAACAAAATGCAAACATTGTATAGTGTACTTTACAGTAATGAGGCTTCAGTTTAATTTTTTTTACAAAATCTTGTTAAATCTCAGCGGCAAATCCGATGATTTTAATACAGCAAACAATCAGAGATAATTTACTCAAGATTACTGTAGCTGGTGCTGCAAATATCCATATAATAAAATCAGTCTTTTTCTTCACGGTGGTTTCTTTGTAGGGAAAAAAAACTAATAACAGTTAACAATAGGGTCTTTTTAAAAACGCTCCCGCTCTGCGCTTGAAAATGAAATATACCTTTGAGCTTAAAAACGTATTCACCTAAGTTAGAAAAATAAAAGGTTTTCCCATTTCACGCCCGAGAGCACATCATCTATTGAGGAATCTACCTTTCAGGGTTTCGTGGCTCATTATTATGTGGGTGCTTGCCGAAACTTTTTACAAACTCTTAAACTATAACCTATTCGAAATTAATGGTTCCACTCGCAGTAGGTGCTCTAATGAATTCAATTTCGTTCACGTATTTATTTTTCCTTTGGAAAATCTTGGCAAAACGAAAATAGATAATGAGGTTTCGCCAGCTTTAAAAACGTCGTCTAGTTAACCCCGAGACAGCACCTCCAATATCCATTGATAATATCCAGCGGAGCGAGATATAGAAAAGTTTTTATTTTTCCAAACGTAAATAACGCTTCCAAGCTTCGAAAGTATTTTCAACCGTTCAAGCCCGGAAAAAATCTCTTCTGCTAACTTTTATTAACTTGGTTACGAATAAATGGATTTCACAAACGTTTCTTTTGTACTCAATTAAAATATGTAAATTGAATCTATAACCTTTCTTAAACGCATGTATTTAACAATTAGTATGTTGCTCTTCTATACTTAATAACTATGCTTAAACAGCACTTAATAATATGATCCTCAAAGCACTAAAATTGTTTTATTTTCAACCAGGTATGCAATAACGTTATTTCTTATGTGTAAACCAGGTGGAAAGACCTGGAGAAGAAAATTACCTGCTTTTACTTTCCACCCGGGTGGAAAGTACTCACTTTCCCCCGGGTAAATGTCACTTTCCACCCGGATGAATGTCAATATGCGTTTTGTCATATCTGGGCTTACTTTTTATAGCTAAGAGACTGTGCCGCCACCTTTGCAACAGCTCGCAGCTCAGGTGATGATGAATAACATCTGCGTCTTCAGAAATCTCCATGTTAAAAGCACTTTAAGAAACGTTTCAGCTCAAAATATTAAAGACAGAATAGCACAATAATGACGTTGTCAAGATTGTAAACAAATCACCAGTCGTTTATTATTGTTGAAGTCATAACTACTCGTACCTATACTACCTTATTGCTAGAGACTATTAGCAATCAATATTTCAACCGAATAATTTATTAAAAGTTCGATGAGATTTTGATAAATGGTTGAAAATAAAATAGTATACAAACCACGGCAGAAAGATTAATTTCTGTCTCGAGATAAAGTTCAACTTAAAACGAAAACCGAATTTCTAGACAGAAATCAAACACTTTCCACCTGAGTATGTAATATACTATTTCCAAGTACTAAATGCAAGTTCCATGTAAAAAACTTTTTTGTAGTAAAATTGACAAAAAAAAATACGTTTTTGCAAATCACAAATACAAATTTTTTAATGAACTTTCATTTAAAGCACATCAACATCATCTTCTTCAAGAACCGTTTCCTCAGTGGCAATTTTCTTACTGTAATCCTCATCACTTCCTTCGCCTGTTTTCAATTTTCTCTCAGTTTCGTAGCGTTTAGCATGGGAATGTTGAAAAAAACTGTTCTTGTTGTTGTTTCTGCTAGCTGTAACTCCCCACTTTTTAAAGAGATTTTTAAAATTAAAGTCATAGTGAAACGGATGATTGGCGATAAAAGCGTCTGTGTCTTCGATTAAAGCCTCAAAGGATTTGTAACAATTCTCCTTGCTTTCATCCGAATCTCCTCCAGCATAAGGATCAGGTGGGGGAGTCGGTTTTTCTTTAACAACATCAGGAAAGAGACTGGATATGGTGTTTTTGAAAATGGTCTCTCCTTGCTTTAGTCTATTTTTATTATAACTTGCTTAAAAAGGTATGAAAAGAGGTGAAAACTAAACCTTTCTTTTTGTTTGCGTTTTTTTCGTTCGTTCTCTTCATCCAGCTTCTGCAAGGGTTTTCGACGTTTCTCCAATTCTTTAGTATCCAGCTGTTTTTTGCTTATTATCATAGCTTTGATTCTGGCTTCCTCAGTTAGCTGACGTTGTTCTGTAATCCACTCCACAAATTTTCCTAATAACACAATATGTGAGACTGGTTGACAAATCATTTTAAAAGCATAGTATAACCTGGTTGAGGCCCTTTCTTCACAGGTTTTTCAACGATTTGCTGCTCTTTATTTATAGCTTCTTCTTTAGCTGCTTCTTCTATTGCTTTTTGCTCAGCTTCTTCCTTCATTCGTTGCAAGTTGATTTGATTCCTTTTGTTAAAGTTCTCCTATTAAAATTTGTATGGGTTTCAACTGGACAGACATAAAGTTGACACTACATACTTGCCAGTTTAAAAATACATTTTTGCGATTCACTTCACGATCCAGGAAATCTTTCATTGCTTTGGATAGAATTGCCACTTGAGTTTGGGAAAAGTGATCAACGTAGAATAAACGGAATGCTCCTACAATTTTTATCACATCTAATAGTAATTAAGTTACTACTTTTTTTAGAATTGTTAAAGTTTACTTTTTTAGTCCAAAAAAATCCAGCAAATAAAATACTAAACCAAAACCTATTGGACTGATCTTACCTTGCTCATCACCAATACCATAAATAATTCTTTCTCTAGCTTGTGGTTCTATTGCTGAAGCTGTCAAATAACCATTCGACATGACTTGAGTAGAAACAGGAGCTTTACTGTTAATCGTAAGTATCCATCTACTTAGAACTCCAGTCACTGAATGCATAACAAGTTTAAAGGGCTATCGCAGACAATTAGAGGTAAAGTAACCGATACTATTTTGAACTTACTTGAAAAAAAGTAACTTCTCCCATTGTGTAAAACTGTCGACTTCTCCTCCATAAAACTGGTCTGCCCGGAAAATCACTCCTCCATAAAGCAAACACTTTACCACCGACTGTTAAAGTGAAACCAACTTCTCGAGACGTATAAATAGAAGTTATTGGTCCGTCGTGATATTTTGCTTGGAAAATATATTTGGCCTGTTCGCAATTGACCATTTCTCCTGAATCAAAGTCCTGTCCTTCCCATTGTAACTCCGCATACGTACCTAAAAAAACCAGTTTTCTACTGCATTATTTAATAAACTATTTCACTGACCTTCTACAGTTCCTATCTTAATTTTAGGCTGAATGCCCGTCATCTCCGTCATAATAGGCTTAAATATCACCCTTTCTTTTACGTCTCTCCTTTTAACTTGAACGGGGTTTTTCTCCTCATAACGAAGTGAGCAAAACGTTGAATTACTCCTCGTTATAGCCACAATCTTATTCTTTTTATTCTCTTTAGTGACATTAATCCGATATTTGGGTTTCAAGTTGAGATTTAACACCCTGAAAGGCGAAACGTCCACTTGCAACGCGCTGGGTTTCTTTTTAAGTCGCTTCAATTTTTTAGGTCTGTAGTCGCCATGTTGAAATGAAGGCCGGTCATTCAAGTCCCAGATTAAAATACTTCCATCCAAACTGCTAGTTAAAAATTGCATTGAATATTTTGGTGGTGCGTCTTCTTCTGATTCTAGCTGAAATAGATTGCCAGTTTTGGAGAATTGGTGGTGAGGCTCAACCCAAGATATTCCTGTGGAAACCAAGTCAGGGTGGATAAAAAAATTAAAGGCAAAACGTACCAGTGATAATATTTTTGTGGGAATATCTTAAGTCAGAAACGGCAGCAGGACGGACAATAGCAATATTATGAGTATCCTTCATCCAACCCATAAGGCTATGCATAAAATTCCTGTATTTTTGTTGAGCAGTTGTCAAAACTTCTTTTTCTTCCACTTTTTGCAATTTATTTCTTATGTCCCATATGACCTATTATCAAAATATTCAACAATGGGAAAAACCAGGTAAATAATAGTAAACGTACTATCTGTCCATTTTTACAACCACCAATTAAGATGTTTTCATCAAATTTGCAAAAGGATATCCTCTCGATTTCTCTAGGGGACTCTAGGATAAGTTTTGGTTTTAAAGCATCCACAAAACTCCAGATCAGGACTATGTTAACTGAATGCACCGCTTTATGAACCTATCATGAGTGAATTTTAATTATATACAAAATAATTATATTCTTACCTCATCATCCTTATTGGGGCCAACACGAAAGATTTTAGGGCTAAGGTCGCAATAAGCTATAGCTATAGTACCTGACCACATTCGATGCCAGCAAATATCGGAAATCATTTTGCCTTTACACAAATTGACATCCATAAGAGACTGGTACTCAATTAAACCTCTAGAAAACTCTGTCCAATCACAAGTCTCATGTAAATCCGCATTTTTCACCAGCAAATCAAAATCGTTGGCATATAAATCGATATCACCATTAACCTACAATTTTACGATATTAATGGTTGTTGTAACTAAGCAATTATTGCTTACTCTAAGTAAATCAGATAAGTCCTCTAAGTGCTCGTTGGCGTATCTAACAATTTTCGGTTGACATTCGGAGAATAGAGAATCAGTAGGTCCAGTTTCGTACAAGTATTGTGTAGATGCATTTCTAGGATAAGTACCTGAAATATATATTTATAATCTTTTTTTCTTGGTTTGGAAAATTTGACGGACAGGTAGTTTGAGCTTCTGCAGATACTATGGCAGGTGCAACTTGAATTGCATTGTCAATTCTTCTCATATGAACGCTAGATAAATTTTCTTCTGCAGAACATCTGAGTTCCATATATCCATCACGTTTGTTTTCAGCAGGGAGCAACCTAAACTGAACTCGTCCAGGAAAAATTGGATATTTAGTTTCCACTTCAACTTCCAATAATGGTCGATTGTTTTTCACTAAAGACTCGTCAACTTCCAATTCAGAACCCAACGACTGCCTTTAAATAGAAATTGTCAAAGCAAGATTGAGCAACTTTGTGGTAACACGTACCATTCTCGAATATCTTTGTACAGTTGATAATAAAGGCGGTCTTCTTGTTCTTGACGAAGTCGTTCGATGATTTTCTGTACAGTGTCAGTGGCTTCTTCAGTAACGGAAATGTAGAATTCATCATCATTTTCTTGGGTTTCGTCAACGATATAGCCTATTAGATTCAAACTATTTTAGAGGAAAAAGCAGTGTCAGTTTCGCTTACCAATTAGAAGCTCTGGTCTGGGGTAAGCTAAAATGAGACCCCTTAAGGGTAAAAATTCGGAACTTTCTTCGTGAAGTTCTAAGTTGTCTTGCACTAGTTCTTTCTTTACGTATTTCCATGGACTTTCGGATGTTACGTCCTCGCCTACCACACATCTATAAGTGACAAATTTTTAATACAATTATTTTATAGTTAAATAGAAACTTACTCTATTATTTTTTGTGTTAACTCCGATAAGGTAATCTTCCTAACCCCAGGAATATCTAACAAATCTTGACGCTTCTTCCTCCTACGTTTTTTCCTTCTAGGAATGCTAGAATAGCTTACGTTTCTTTTTTCGTCTTCCTGAGGCATTTTCCTTGGGTAACTGACAACTGACACCCGTTTACTAACCTCTCTACGCTACTTAAAGCTGTTTTATACCGGTATCGATCAAACACCTGTGTTTTATAAGTTACGGTGCTTACGGGAAACAAAAAAAAATCTCCAGCAAGGTGATTGTAATCCTTAATTGGGAAAGTCCGTCAAGAAAAGTTTCGGAACTTTTCAGGGGGAAAACAAAAAGCACGTAAAAGGAGTACAATTTATTTTACACTGCCAAGAGCGCTGAAAAATGAAATACACTTTCGACTTGCGACCGTAGTTTTATAAAATAAGAAAAACAAATCTTTTCCAATTTTTCGCTTGGCAGAATAATATCTATTGAAAGTGATGTCCCAGAGCTAACTAGCGGATAGTGAAGCTCCTTGAAGAAGAAGATAAGTTTTGTTATTCGTTTGCACGAAACAACGTCAAAGCTGATTAACTGTTTGCGGATTTATATGTGCTGAGAAATTTTGACTGTAACTTTAATAAGTTCGGAATGGATGTAACAAGTCCGAACTCCCTAGATGCCACATCTTTTATTTATTACTTGGAAGCAAAAAAAACAGTTGATTAACTCTCTAGAGCCTTAAATTTCAACTCGATCGATTCCCGATTCAATTAGAAACTTCGACGTCTTATCATCCATAAATAATACTTCACGTAATTACACCCTCGAGTTTTCGTGCATACTTGGCCTTTATTACAACATACTTTCAATACGAAAGTATTTCAAAATTACATATTTTAGGAAAATCCCGAGTGGATGTTAAAGTAAGACGTTCATCGAAGTTAATAACATAAATAGAAGCGCTTGCTGCTTAAATTTAAATTAGTCCAAAGTTGCGATCGGAATTTTCTCGGGCTGCATTTCTTTCTCTCTTAATGCATAATGAATGTTTATAAATCTGCTGTTTTGATGTTATTCTTTTTATTCGTAGAACATTCAAAGAAATAATATACAATAATGTTTTGCTTAAATCAGTGTTAGTAATATTTTGGTAGGAAATGATGGTTTAGTAATGAACACCCAATAATGGTTTTAATTGAATATTTAGTAACTATTGCAATCTACATCGTTAAATAAACATATTATAGGATGTACTAGATTGTTTATTATTTCCGGATTAGTTCCTTTGTTATAGTATTATACGATTATAATGGTAAAGTTATATTATTCACAGTTATCCTTTAGTGTGTGGAATTTAATTATTAAACTACTAAATACTAGATAGAGCAACATTAATAATAGAAGGGAGTCTAAACAGCGCAACAAAATGCAAACAGACCGCAAACGGGGTGTAAGTGAAAATTATTATAGATTAAGCCGCAACTCCCCTCAGACCGAATCAGTCATGCAGTTACGTGTTCCAAATAGAAAATTAGGTTCGGAAAACAAACCCAACGTGGTGCCAGGGGCTTACAAGAATGCACACATGCCCGAAGCTCATTAGAATGTGTTACATCATAGTTTCGGGGTCGATTTCGATTCAAACAACAGACGTGGGTTTTACGTCGGAGGAGTATTTACGATATTCGGGGATTTATAAGCGAAATTTGATTGATTTATCAGTTTATAGCTAGTCGAATTTCTGAAGTGCGGCATGTAGTTGCTCTAAATTAGTTAAGTACCTCTATATCAATCAGTCCAAGTTATTTTATGATATGGAGTTAGTTATCATCCCAGTAGAAGAGTTACAAAATGTTTTTTAACTAAGCTACTATCAGAGTTTTGCTAGAAGAAACTGGAAGCTGTATTTAAAGACTCAGGATTCTGCTGGGTTATACAACAACAAACAACACCCTACGTTATGTATAAAAATGGATAGGTAATAATGGTACCTGGATGAAAAAGGAGGTGATGTTACCAATGATATTATGAGTCCTGCAGTTAGACATTCCTGATAATGTCGACCGTAAATTTTAAGTGTCACCCCAACAATAAATTTTTTTTTTTGGTAATGTGTAACTAACAAACTTTTAAAGATTTGTACTAGTATGTAGTGAATTTTGTCAATTTCTTTTCTCTTTTTCTCCATGACAAGTTTTATTTAACCCTTTATTGGACACATGCTTTTATCTTTAATTTACCTTGGGTCTCGCTGTCTCACCCTTTTTTAAAAAAGACAGCCGGCACAAATTTTACATCTTAAGCTCCTGAAGATAAGTATTTATGTACTCGAAACTAGTAAGCGTACCCTCTTTAATTGAGGTTTAATAAAGTTTGTTGTGGAGCAGGCTGAGTGTTCCTCACCCCCTTTTGTATTCATTTACCTCCACTCTGAGAACATGGACTACTACTACAAGTCAATGATATTATGTTTGTCAATTTGTCAAGAAAGCGTCAGAGACACTGCATGATTTTACTTTTACTGGTGGCCCTTTTACTCTCTAGGGAGAAAAATACTTTCACCCCTCAAATAAAGGAGAAAATTTATATTTTCTACAGAAGTCGTAGACAAAATCAATTGATTAGTTTAGCGTTGACACATTCACTAAGCTTAGCAACCGCCACAGGGTTGGACAAACGTAAAATACGTAATTTTCACTTACATCTCGTTGTGGTTTGCTTATTTGCGGTCCGTTCTGGTTTTATGCTTTGATGAGTTCACAATTAGAATCGACCAAAACTACAGAACGTCTGACCGAGAGCAGAGTAAAATTAATTTAACTTCATGCAAGAATACGTAAATATCACAGCCGACAAACCTAGTGTTAAACTAATTAAACTGAACCAAAAACCACACGTTACGATTTTATTCAGCTGATAAACTATTCTGTATTTAAAGACACTGCCGCTGTAGAATAATATAAAAATAACGAAAAAGGAACGAAATTGAGCTGTCTGTTACCAAGTCCTGCTTCAGAAATGTTGAATGTGCACTTTGATACGTAGATTTCGCGCGTAAAATGAAATTTACATTTTTCCAAGGAAATAAAGTCTCCAAATGGAGCATTTATTTACAGAAATCGAAGAAATGCATTTTCAGCGGCTCAAAATACTCGCTATTTGTCAGACCATCTGACATCATTGAAACGTACTAATTCCGCATAAAAACCTTTAATGTACCCAAAGTAAAGGATTTTATCGACAGAGCGCTGAAAATGCCACGATATCAGAGAGCGGTAAAAGATTAAAGTTGGGGGGCGCATTTCAAATATTTTGATAGAGTGCTTTTGCATTTGATGTGTTTCGAATGAGCCGCCGTTCGTTATTGATTTCATTGCAACAGAACGATTTTAAATCTTGACACGAAAGATAAATCGAGTCAAAGTTGTGATACGATAAACCCAATCAATGTCTCTCCGTAAAAATTTGATGTACTACCGTCAAGATTGTAATAGATTTCATTTCTTTTCCCCTCACTTATAATCCAATTTATAAGTCAGTTCATGTTTGTCTTATATTTAGTTCAGTAAATTGACATCATTAGTAGGAAGAACAGGACAAAACATTTTCACAAAATCTCCTGAAAATTCAAAGCATCAAAATCAGTATCAGACGCACTTCAAAAAATCACTTTCGAGGCGTTTAATTTGATTCAAGGGATCCGAAGAATGCGAGCAACATTCCTGCCATTCTCTCACAGGAACCGGTTTTTATCAGTTGCCAGTTAGAAGGGGCCGAAAGGCGTCAACACCCCCTGGGGAGTTCAAAGACAGCTGACAGGGGATTACAAATGCGAAATGTCTGCGGACGAATCCCCTTTGTCTCGCCGCGACATCTTGGTCGGCTCACATGATTGTAGCCGGTTAGTCATATTTTAACAGTGTTTTTGCTTGCTTTTTTGTAACCTTTTTCGTGTCGTCCTGAATGGAAAAGGACGTCTCCGGATT
Source organism: Ips typographus (assembly GCF_016097725.1). Taxonomy (NCBI): domain Eukaryota; kingdom Metazoa; phylum Arthropoda; class Insecta; order Coleoptera; family Curculionidae; genus Ips; species Ips typographus. The sequence continues at coordinate 11,424,924 of NC_138425.1, read as the reverse complement.
AGCTACGTAATGGAAAGAAAACAATATTAAAAGTCCTGCCTTCCAGTGATGTATTGAACGTTTTTCCGGCTTACGTCTTGGTACCTCCTTCAAGTCTGAGTGGCGATTGTTATTGTTGTTGTTTGAACGTCCGAGGTTGACAAAAAATAACCCAATTTTTAGTGTCTATTTAAGTTTGAAAAGAAATTCCTTAGTATTTCAAATTAAACTCTAAAGAGGGACGTAAAAAACTGGCAAGTTTATAAAGTGCCAGTGTGTTGAAAATTGTTGTTTAAAATACAATTAAGCTTATTATGAATACGGTCAATCCAAGACAATCAGGTCTTTCTGTTGCTCAGGACATAATAGTTTCCAATGCATATCCAAAAAGGAAGAAGGGACAATGAAAAGTAAACACTGATACTTCAGGCAAATATCCAGATGAGGCAAATAGATTGAAAATAAATAACTTATGTCTAGTAGTCTAGGTTTATTTATTTTTAATCAAATCAGCGTAATTATTTTTACGACTAACAATAAAATGCTTATCTAAACTTTCCTAATTTTTCGTTTACCACAGCACGTGCCATTGTTAATTGCCCGTGAACTTCTGATGTGATTTCATAAAAGTTTTCAAAACTCGTTTGAACATGGAATCGTCCGTGTCGAAACCAATTAAACAGTTAACTCCATCCCTTAAGCCAAAAAATTGTTTCCAGAAATAAACAAGGAAAAACTTTAGTTTTGGTTTTATATTGGAAATATCATCAGAGCTTAACAAGTGTATATGCACTTCTGAAACAAGTATTTTCTAGTAATTTCCGAAAAAAAACTGACTAAAACCAGGACCGTATTCAACACGATAAAATCTAACGGCCGACACGGTTCTGCTTTTAGTATCCTATAACAAGGAGTGGTCGATACATTTTTCGACGTAGATGGGCACAGATCCAAAAAATACAAGCCCCAGCTGATGTTAATCGAATAAAACCGACTGCATTTTTGGATTCCATAAAGGAACTAACTTGTAAGCCCGCTACAAACTGAAATTTACGACTTTGTATTGTTGTTTTGGTGTAATTACGGTCCCCAGAATAGAGGCAAACAAATTGCGATAATGTATATTACGCGGAATATACGAAGTTGACCCGTGCACTAATTAACATCGTGTTTTTGTTTCGAATGGTTTCCATTTAATGAAATTAAAAGATCGTCAGCTGGTTCCGTAAATTTATGGAAAAATATCCTGATAAACGAATACATTCGATTTAGTGCACGTGTTTTCTTTAATTTGAATTTTCATCTAGTTATCTACTAATATTGATTAGAATTCATGAATTTTCCTAAAGCTGGATTTAGATCGACACAACACAACACAAGCACAAGCATAACATAACATATAACAACTTAAAACATAGAACATACACATGTAAATTATGCCTTATGCCATTTTGTGCTATGTACTTGTGTCTAAATAATCATAACGAGTTATTTTTATGGTAAAGAAGAATCCTTTTTTGTTAATTATATTCAAATGTCATTCAAAACTAATAATTTATTAATTAACTTACTTCTCAGACCGCAGACCCTTTGTTGACCTGTGCCAAAGAAATCTGTAAATTAAAATTTCAATAAGCTATGCTCAATTTATGTTGTTTCAATCCAGCTTTATCTATCCAATTTCTTCGTAAAGAGTAATTAATATTTTAAACAATTAGGCATTTAATAAAAACAATAATTGGAAATATTTGCATTTAGGCTTAGGGTCTGAGACTATTACAGTTTAAAAATATCTGGCGCTCCCCTTTTCCAACATAAGCGGTAAAACCTGAAAATTTCCATTCGTGGATACATTTACATACTTTACCATAGAAAATTTTTTTTTTTGTCCGGTCATTATATCGGCATCAAGCTTCAAAAAAAAACCATTATATCAATACAAACGCAAACTTATAATTTTTCTTTGAGGAATACCCATTGACAAAAACAGTCTTAACGAGAATTCTTTTGATTTCTCAGTCAAGGAGCTTAAATTTTTCAATCAGTAAAGTCTAAGACCAAATGAAAAGAGTGACAGTAACATAAACTACGGTTTTATAATTGAGGGTTTAAATTAAATATGTCGAATGAGAGTTTACGAGGAATAAAAAAAAACAAGACGTCGTTCACAATAAATCTTCGGCAATTTACGAATAAAGAGCACTTGTCTGGCCTAAATCGATTTTTAATAAATACTTAAAATTTTATAGCCTTATTTTTATCGCGGAATTCATGAAATATTTATGAGCAGAAATAGTCGATCACACTTTAGAAATTCCTTTCCAAAATTCTTTCGACGTAATATTTCTCTTGTATAATAAGATGGGTTTATTCTCTGCCCTTCTGATTACACTATTACACATTTTTCACCTCCAGATTTTCGATTACCTTAGTGGGTTAATATAAAAATAAAGTTTACCCTATATTTTTCCTCGACAATCTTAATTGTGCCTTAATCGGCCTGGTACCGTGAAGACAGCCTAAAACTAATGCCGCTCATAAACCTGGATAAAAATATTATCTCTCGCCGGGATAGAACTTTAAGTCAGGGGGTGTAAAAGACGCCAGAAGAGATTCCTTTTTTAAGTTATATCTCTTTTTAAACTTCCCCAGTTAACGTAAATGAAGTTTTATGGACGTGTTGGGCACCGACTTTCATCGCAAAAATTTCACTCTTATTTATGTCGAAATTGTATATTCTCTATTCTACGTAAAAACATTTGAAAAGTCTTCTTTTCCCAACTAACTACATGGAGAAGATGCACAGAGGGGATGACACTTGAGGGTGAAGGAAATAAATAATAAGCTAAGCTTTACACTTTATGTAATTATTCTACCATGCCTAAAAGCTCTTAGAACTGACAATAAAGGAATGATCATTTAGTAGTACTAGATGAACTATGAACTGATGATGGTGAATGAACTAAAATGAGTACTCTTCCAGACTTGATTTTATAATCATCTTTTCTCCCTTATAGCAAACTTTTCTTCTGCTAACAACAAACATTTTCAGGACCTTGAACTATGAAAACAATCTGCTTTATATTAGTACGAGACTCGTCGGTCACTAAATTATAACCGATATTCGCGAGACATGCTCTGGAATACATTGTTAGTATAATGTTACAAATAGAAATTGCAAATTGTCTGCCTGAGAACCTGATGTCCTTTTACAACCACTAAACTCATGAAATATTTATAAAGCTGCTGATGAAAAATATAACGGGTTTAGTTTTGTTCAAGCCAGCGAGGAAAAATACATTTTCTCCTGCAAGGTTAGTTCCAGTCGGTCCAAGATCGACAAATGGGGATACCCCTAAAACTCTAGTTACTTTTGAGAAAAACAAGTCTTTATATTGAAACTGCATCCTGATAAAACGGGAAATTAATTTCAGTTTCTCGAGAAGATGTACTTCTATCTCAAAGCATATAAACCGAGTAAGTTTTCTATTTGAAACGAAACTTTCTACTTTATATTGCGCTTTAACGTATACCATCTTAAAAATATCCCATTTAAAAAAGTCCACTTTAAGTTTATGTCAGCTTGGAGATTTAAGGCGATGCTATCTGCCATGCCATATTTCTTTGAAGCTGGAATACTCATGAACCATGTCATAAAATTATAATGTTTCATTTATAAGCCGTAAAGTTCAGCCGTTGATGGTTTTGTTAGCGGTTTGGTTAGAAAAGTCTTCTTAGTTTACTCGTTTTATGAGAAAGTTAGTTTCTCTTAAAATATTTAGTACTCTCTAAGTGTAAAAAGTCAGTGAACTTCTGTCCAAATGTTTTAAAGTATTTTTTTGTAAATATAAAATAATAAAACAAACCAATATTTAAATTACATTAAACAATCATTGTCACCCACAGCCATATTTTTACACCTAAAATTTAATTGTTTAACCGCTGCACCCGTTTAAACATTAAATATGTATGCTCTCCATATAATTCCGGTGATAAATGTTAGGAAGCCATTATAATTACCGAATATTTATTGTTATTTAGGGTTTCTGTCAGCGGTTAATTTTATTTAGGGGAGAGAAACATAAATAAATTGCAAAGTTCATTAAATTTAGTTACTATAATGTATTATTCTAATCTCGGCGATTTATAACGATTTAGCCGAATTTATTACCGCTCTACCTATTTACAATAATGTATGCGCTACGTTTACTCGTAAATGTTTGTTGACAGAGAATTAATTAATGCCAATATCGTATTCGATCCTGTTAGTTTAATGAACATGCCCATGCGGACGAAATTGCCGGTTTTTAGTAATGGGAATTACCGATCGTTTGTGGGGGGCGGCCTGATGAAATAAAAATACAATTAAGTTATGTCACTACCATCACCATGTCGCTTTTAGGGATGTTTGGAACTACAGGAATCTCCGTAAACCTAAATACGTTAAAGGAAAGAAGGTAAACTAGCTTAACTCTTTATTGGAAGGTCTGGGGGTAAATAAGACACAAGTTTAACGTATTTATTCAATAAATTGCACTTTTGACAAAAAAATGGTATCAACTACTCATTTATTTGGTTTGCACTATAAATGATCCAAACTGCTTATTAAAACATTCACTAAACATTATATTCAGTAAAGTGTGAGAGAAGTAGTAATATCCGAATTCAATGGTATTTAGGAAGGCGGTAATTCCTCTCTAGTCCGGCGTGAATAAATGACGTAGCTAATAATTTCTGAAATATTAGGGAATATCTACTAACGGGGGTGTTTCTTCACATTAATATTCCTGGGGCAAAATTTCGGATAATCATTACTTCCATTATTGAAGCGCAACCTTATTCCGAGGGTAAGATTTATGATGCACCAACTGCTAGCAAGTATACCGTAATTATGGATAGAGGGAAATTTCCCATTAGACTATGACTGCTTTAGTTGGAAAGATTCAATTAATGTTCTCGGCTATAACGGAAGAATAAAGGGCAACATTTGTTTCCGTGCTAAAACCGAAAAATCCCATGCAGATCAGAGTGGGCTCTTTAACATAGAGAGATGAACGATAAGTCTAACTCAAAATTGCTATCGCTCTGGCGATGGCTTAAGTAAAAACCGGAAGATAAATGTTGGAAGCGGCACTAGGACGCATAAATCAGCCGGAAACTGATATGCGTATAAACTAGTGTTTCCAGAACAAACATAAATACAGGAAAGCAATAAAATAAATCCCCTCCGGAAAAATATCAACTTAAGCATAAGACAATAAATCGAAAACAATTCAATTTGCATGCCCGGCTATATATTTCCCTACTTCAAGAATTTAGAGCTGAATTTGCGGCCAAATAATAAAACACAATCGACGACCTCATTTTATGTTCAACCACCATAATATTTATAGTCTTAAATGTCATCAAAGACCCCCTATTAAAAAGTAAAGTGGTGCAAAAATTGGAAAATACTTGGCTCTGAAGAATATCATATACAGTTGAATTTTTTAGACAAAAACTCTTTTGGCCACCCATGGTTTGTCGCAGTACAAGCAAGAATTTATATTTTCCTTTGCCGCGCTGGGCCAGTTATAAATCCGGTATTTTTCCGGAATATTAATAAGAGATAATAAACTATCTCTGAATACAAAAATGCCAAAAACGAACGCTCAAGGGGCAGAACAGTATTTTATTAAAAATTATTGCTTTCTTTACACTCCGCTGTGCCAAAGATTTATTTCAGTTATGGCGCCTTGATTTTTCATATACTCGTATAATATGTAGGTCCTAAAGCGGTTGTTGAACCAAAATATTTCATTTCCTCTTCTTTTTTTTTGTTGTTTGATTTATTGAAAATGTTTGCGTAAGAAGGTAAATTCAATAAGTTATACTAAAATAACGATTTTTTTTCAGTTTGAATAAACTAAACAATTAAAAACACAATACAATAATAGTAACCAAGGTTAATTTTAAGTTTATTAAGTTAATAATATTTTCTTTTTTGTTATAGGTCAACAATGACCATTAAGGTAGAGAAAACTAATTTCTCAAGTTACTAATCGTAATCAATAATGATATGTTTATCATGTTAGTATTGAAAAAAAACGATTATTAACAAAATAATTGGGCGTTAACTCTCAAGCAATATTATCACCCTTCTGGATAATTATTTCTTCTCAAACATGAAGTTTATAAGACTGGAACATTTAATACAAGTCCTAAACTTTCCGAGTTGTTTGAAACAGTTGGCTGTGTCAGCCCGAAGAGACGGAAAGCAAGTTTACTGCAATTTTGTTCAACTGCGTTTACTTGCAGTGGGTGCGTTTTATTTATAAATCACAAAAAGTATTAAATTAGTAGCAGTTTACAAGAAAAAAACAATAAAGTATGTTTTAATAATGCTTATAGTGCTGCCATTTGTCATGATTTTTTAATAACGACAAGTGTAACACGAAACAAAGTTGAGACAATCTCGAATCGGATAATAGAGTCGCGCTAGAACTTTTTAAACAAAAACTTTTTACGCCAAGTCCAATGGACACAAAGTGAAAATTTTATCCGGCTCAAAGCAGTGAGGAGACCTTTTAAATAACAGCGCGATAAGGGCCGGAATAAAGTCAAAAGTTTCATTTTAAATAGGAAACTTTGTGTAGAGTTACACGTTGGGATGAATATCTCCACCTCTAACTTAAATTAATTTTTACGTTCCTCTATCTCTGGAGTTAGTCGGGTGATAATGTTCCGAGCGAATAATATGAAAACGGAGCGGATCAGATTAGCAGGTAATAAGCCCGAGATTGCATCAGTGTGAACAAAAGCTAGGTAATTCTTACCAGTTTTCATCCAACCTATAAAGAACCGTTGTTTTTTTGTCTTTTAAGATGAAATTACAAATGCGCTGATTATTTTTGAACAGCATGGTCTGAAATGTATGGTTTGTTAGTAGTGATAATGGTGTAGCCTATAATGTCGACACTATTCAACTGCACTGTAACCGATCAGTCACTTAGTATAATAAGATAGTACATGTAAACAATATCGTAAGCGGGAAAGGTAGAAATCCGGAGGCGAAATTGGGATAATTGATTGGTGATGGTTACAAAGACTATTGTTTGGCAAGAAATTCCCTACTAGCCTAATTACCCAGTTGCGCGGGCTCAATGCTTCATAAATCTTATCCTTGTAATAAGACGCTATTTCAATAGTGGTTATTATGATAACGAAATTATGATATTCGTAGCCTGGGGAGAATTATTAATGGTTAGTCGTCAGAATTGCGATAACGCTACAAAACTACACAATAACGATCAAAGAACTATAAAGTTTTGTATAAAATCTATTTAGAAAAAATCACAGCCGTTGCTTGAAAACAATACTAACATATACAAAAATCTCATTAGATCAATCATACAAATGGTAAACTTCCAATATGATGCGAAGACGTGTTGGTGAATGATTTACTTGACGTGTTGTAGTCTTTAATTCTACTTTGAGGAAATGACTCTTGCACCAGACCCTAAAAGGTAAAAATATGTATTTCCTACTTAAAATTTAAAAACAATTTATACCCTTTATAACTAGCTATGCTCCAAAAGAACATGGTAATTTAGTAGGTAGATGTTTTGTGAAATTACTCGTACATTATTCACAAAATGATTAATTGTTTTTTCCACTTGTTTGTTTAAAAGTTCACTTTATCCGCAAGCGTTTTAATTTAGAAAGTCCAACTTTACAGCTTTACACCCTTTCCACATGTAGTTTAGAAAGCGTCAGTTGATTTTAAAAACCATAAGATGGATTTCAGAAAGTTGTATTTCAGAAAAGGTTCTTGTATTACAGAAAAGATCAGTTTGATTTTAGGTTGTATTTCAGAAATTTTCATATTAACATTTGCAGTGAAAGGTAATTGTGCTGTTTTTTATGTATGTATGTAGTTTTAGTAAGTTTTTAAAAACGATGTGACAGAGTTAAGAGGCTATGTTCTTCGGTTGGAAGCTTGTAATCACTCAAAGTGTTTAAAATTATGTGATAAAAAAAATTGAACAAATACACATACATAGAAACAAAAAAAAATTATACCAATAAAAGTTTTCTAAAATCCAAGTGATATTTGCTAAACTACATGTGTAAATGGTGTAGTGAAAAAAATACTACTTTCCTGCTCTTATGCAAAAAGTAAAATCCCATAAATATTTTGACTCTATCTATTGCAGGTAAACTGACAAAAAAACAGCTTTCTGCACGTGTTCGGTAAATTTCTACTTCTGACCATTTCCTAGCACCATTTAACACAAATACATACCTTATCAATCTCAGGACAAATGGTACTCAAATTAAAGTTAGTCAACGTATTTCCAGCCGAATTGACAGAAGGTGACATCTGTGGATGCTGTATCGCCGACCTACCCCCCGAAATGCTCGAATGCAATGGAGGAATTAACGTATTTGGTACAGTGTCGGAATTTTTGGTGTACAAAGGATTTTTGCAGGGATATAACGTGTTAGGCGGCAAGTAAGTAGCGTGGAAATCGTCCGGTAATATCGGAGAGTTAATTGTTCCAGGCATTGATAAAAAGTGAATGTCCAATGAAGGTAAAACGTTATCGTTAATAGGACGTTTCTTTGACTTTTTACAATTATAACTCTGGTTTTTATCCGCCACTTTATCTGTATGTTTATAGTAATTTTTAGGTGGAAAATTACATTTCTCCTTGCTTGGTGCTGGATTGTTTTGAAACAAATTTGAGGTATCAGCCAAAAAATCTTGAGTGTTACTTGTCATAAATGTATTACTTGGCATATAAGAAGAAGTAAAAGTCGAGGTAAAATTATTACCAGAATACCCGGAATTGAAAGTGGTGGTAAAGTGTTGAGGAAATGTGGTTACATTCGAATGATGGTAATTTTGAGTTGAATAACTGTTATCCTGAGTTACTTCAATAGAAGGAAAATACATACTTTCATTAATAAAGTTAGAAACTAACCCTTTATTAGTTGAGTGTGTTTGGCAAAAGTTATTTCGCTGTGCTACTGAAGATTCAGTCGGAACGTGATTTCCGATCAAAGCTTCAGCGGAATAACTGCTACGAATATTTTTGGAATTATTAGCCCTAGAAGGTTGTTTATCACCACTAAACAGATTGTTTGCAACCGAAATGTTAAACCCGCTTTTCTCATTTTTTTGATAACCACTTAACACTTCCTTATTACCATCAGAACGCGTTCCAGGTCTCTTACTACCTTTAGAAGTATTATTCTTGGATCTGTTACCACTATTTCTCCTAGAAACAATTTTTGCAGGTCCACTTTCTTGGTTTTCCACCAGTTGACTGACTGAAAAAAAGCTGGTCTGATTTTGATTTTCGCAAGCACCAACTTTCCGACTTGGACGATTCAATGTGTTGCTCACTCTTTCTTTGTTGTAAGTTTTATTTTCCACTAACGGAGTGGTATTCAAAGCCAAATCTCCGACTAAAGTTGGAAGAGTGGAGGGAACAAAAGAATGACTTTGAGTGTCCAAAAATTGCGGTATTTTACTAGGCGACCAAGTAAACTGATTTTCGTCGCTAGTATTGTAGTTGGTATCACTTGTTTTCTTATTAAAGACTGGATCAATTTGATGAGTAAGATGATCATTACTATTCGAATATACTGAAGAGTTAAAGTAGTTATTTGAAGACATGGTGTTGGTGAATGTGGAGTTTGTTGATGGAAGGGCTGGTGGTAAAAAGTAGTCAGATTTACACGAAACTGTTGTAGTAGTTGTAGTAGGAGTTGTCATCCAGTTGATCAGCTTGTTAGGTTGTGTAACTGGCTTAGTCTTCTGTTGATGCAGATTATGTTGAGCTTTTTCTTTTTGGTATGACTGAGCACTGCAAGTCAAGGATTTTTTAGTTTGAAAATCATTGGTGTAACCATCTGTATTAATGTAATCATCAGCACTGAAGGAGTTGAAAAAATTATTACTAACAGAGGCACTAGTGTAAACTGGAGTGTATTGGTGCTTTGTACTATCCATCATAAATTGTTGGGAATTGGTACCAGTCTTGTAACTGGTATAGTTACATGGAAACTTAGCAGTAGGATACCCAGAACAATTTTTATTCGTGTAATTGTCATTAACTGGAGTTTTAAACGAAAAAATATCGCTGCTAATATCCACAGTGTTTCCTTGTATCAATCCCTGCATTTTAGCACTTCTAGCACTGTTGGTTTCTTTCACTTGTTGCATGTGATAATCCGGGAACTTACTGCCACCACTGTGATTCGTTTGCTTACTGGTATCTTGAGCTACTTCAGTTTTCCTGTTATACTCAGCAACTGCCGTGAATTTATTCTCACCAGACACTTTAGTATTCTTATTCTGCACAAAATTACCACTAACAGCAAAATTACTCATATTCTTTCCTGTTGTATTGACAGAGCTTCCAGAGTTATAAAATCCACTGCAGGGTTCTTTAGACCCAAAAAAATTGAAGTTATCGAAATTCAACAAGTTTGGTGTTAATCCGTCTGAATACGACTGAGTCGGCTTGGCTATGTCCATAGTACCAATTTGTAATAAGTTTGGTGTGCCTGCTTGACTTTCAGCATTTTCTTCCATTACCTCAGCCACTTTAGTACCTGAAGAAACCAAAGGAAAAGCGAGAAGAAATGCTGCAGTGGGAGATGTTGATTCTTGGTTTTGACAGCCTGGTGGTACGTGAAAAGAGGCAAATATATCATTAGACAATTCCGCAGAAGGCAAGTGCAACTCCAAAGACTTTAGCTCAGTTTGCAATTCGTTGTTTAAAACGTGTTTTTGACTAGAATCGACGACGCAATCTTTGCTAGAGTCTTTAGGTTGCCCTTTGGTTTCTTCATGACTGGCTAACTCGTTTAACACGAAACTTGCTGAACTAATTGTTGGCTGATTTATGGCCGGTTCAGAGCATAACTGGAATGGATTATCAATCTGCAAGCTTGTTTGTGATGATGAAGGATTTTCAGTGATTTTGGATGGAGCCGTGGTCACTTCAGAAACATTTTCAACTGATTTTCTGTGTGACAATCTGGAGAGTTCTGGAATAACTTCTTCACTGTGATTGGCTACTTCTTTCTCTGTGTTTGCTGAACTTTTTGGAGCTACCTCGGCTTTTTTTACAACATCAATAGTTTCTTCAGTATTGTGCTCAATTTGACTACTTTTAAACTTTTTAGCACCCTTATCAGGGTTGTCACTTTCAGCTACTTTCTTCCCAGATCCACCCACATCTTTGACGTCACTATTTTTGACAGATACAGCCTTCTTTTCTTCCAAACATTTATGCTTATTATACTTTGCAGTGAGAGCTGGAATTGGAACCTTATTGACCTGAGTGGTTTGAGTAATTGATTTAGGCTTCAACACCGGATAACTGTTAATTTTAGTGGCAGTGGCAACATCTTTAATAACTACTTTAGTGTCAATTGGAGGGGCAGTTGGAGGGTGTGTGACATTTTTGGTTGTCACTATAATAAGAGTGGAAATGGGAGCCGGCGTGGGGGTGGGAAAAAATGAAAAAGGGCGAATAGGAGGTGGAAGTAAAGGCAGAACAGCCCCATTGGCAAAAACTAGAGTGCCTGGTCCCAAACTAGATAACTGTGATGATCCAGGTAGTATTGATGACTTGACTTGTGAGGATACTAAAGGAGTTTTCACCAATAATGAGTTTGTCAATACTGGAAAAAAGCAATTTTAAAATTTCTTTTGGTTTAGTTTTGTTTGCTTAAATTATTAAAAAATATTGTTACCTGTTTGATTCGAACGTCGACTTGGTTTGGACAATATAAAGTATGGATTACTTTGGAAATTTGCTTGTGACAGCACAAGAAAGCAATTTGAAGACAGTAGAGCCTTTTTTGAAACCCGTTTTTTGGCTTTGACAAATGGCTTTTTTGCTTTTCCTTTTGGCTTAGGTATTTTAGGTTTTGCAACTTTTGCTTGATTTTCTTCTACAACAACAATATTAAATAATATAGTTAACCAATTTTAAGTAAGTTAGAAGACAGAGTAGCTCCCAGTTTAAACACCTAAATTGAATATTTACAGATCTACAATTGCATGGGTTTTTTTCCGAGAATTTGTACCTGCCTATCAGAAAGTTATCTTATAATAAATTAAGCTAAAACATACAAGAAAATATCCCTGAAGCTTAGTTAAACTTCAATAATGAGCTTAATTGATAACTTTGAAGTGAAAGTTTATGAACATTATGATTTTTTTTATTAATTGAAAACTTTAGTAGTAAACCACAAAATGCAATCATCACACCTTTGGTTGTTCAATAAAAATTGTACTTACTTTCCTTTTGTAACAGTTTAGTTTGTTGCTCTGCAGAAATTGCATTTAAAAACTTGTGAGTTTTCTTGGATTTCTTAACAACACCACACTCAGATGGTATTTTGATGCCAGTGGTACTAAGCAAACTAGCAAGCTGTTCATTGCGTAAAAGAAGCTTTTTAACGCGATCTTGCAATTTTTTGACCACATCTGCTAACACTGCAAAGTTTATTCATAATTTTACCACTTAACATTAACCAAAGCATACAAATGTACCTTTCAGCTTCTTCTCTGTATCTTTCTCGCCTTCTGTGTTAACTAACAGTGACTTCAGTTTCTCGTCAAGTTCTTTAATGGTTGAAGCAGCATGTATGAGAATATCAGGTTTGGAAAGGGGCTTAGAAGCATCATACATAGGCAATACTTCCCATAGTTTTTTAAAGTAATCATTAATGCGATCTCTACGTTCCTTCTCCCACACTCGAGTTTTACTGCAAGTTTAAATTAGTACACTTAAAAAAAAATTGAAAAGTATGCTAGGCTAGGGGTGTTTTCTGTTTTATATACCTGGTTTCCCGTTTTTTCTTCTCCGGTGTTGGTTTGCTCATTTCACGGATAAAATCAGCACGCAATTGGTCATTTTTTGACAATGTATGGGTTTAGACACTTCCTACATTTTCTCACAATATAATTTATAATTGTTTGTTCTACAAATTATTATTAAAACATTTTTATGTAAACACAAAACACTTCTGCTTCTGACATAATAATAGCTGAAATACAACATAACCTCACTTTACTTATCTCTTCTTCTGTTTATATACGTATCATCAGCTGTTTTAAACAATTGCAAAAATTAGGTTAGAATTGTAGGCCGCATTCGTTTTCAAACTCCATGGAGCGAGCAAAGCGTTTTTGACGTCATAATGACGTAATTTGACAATTGGTCAAATTATGGTTTTCCCAAATTACGTCATCGTGACGTCAAAAAGCTCTGTTCAAGAACTCTGTTAAAGTTATCAACTTGCTAATTTTAAGATTTTTGAGAGCTTTTGGATTAAAAAAAAGTAGTTGTGTAATTTAAGTGAGACGTTTATTTATACAGCTTTTTATTTGTGTGGGAATTGATTATTTTAGTGACAAAATATAATATAAAAAGGGGTTATCATATCTTCTTTAAAGTGTCTATTTAATTGTGTTCCATCAGATGATCCAGAGAAAATTGTAGGAAAAATAAAACAACAATTTGTCAATGCCTTCACATTCCTCATTTTTTAATTTCAAAGAAAACGTGTTTAATGTAAAATTTTGGCCTAAGGACCCACAACTTCTAGCTGCTGTTAGTAGTGAAAATTTTGGTTTATATGGTAAAGGAACATTACATATTCTGCGTAATATACCAGGTTACAGCAGACTAGAACTGATAAAATCGTACAACACTTCTAATGCTTTATTTGATGTCTGTTGGATCCCACAAAGCAGTTTTGATCAGATTCTTATTACTGCATGTGGGGATGGCAAGGTGCAACTCTGGGACTTGAATAATCCTTATGATCAGCCTATTAAAAGTCTTGCAGCACATACTAAAGAGGTAACATCCATTGATTGCCGGAACTCTAAGAATGTTTTGAGTGCATCTTGGGATGGAACTATCAAAACTTGGGATCTAACTCAGGGAATAAACTTGGTTACATTTGAAGGACACCATGACTTAGTTCATGAAGTTCGATTGTCAGAAAGCTATTTTGCGTCAGTATGCGGAAATGGCACTCTTGGATTTTGGAGCACTAAATCTAATGAATGCATTTTTGCCATCAAGTCACATGACGTGGATGTTTTATCTTGTGACTTCTTTCCATTCAATTTAAATTGTATAGCAACTGGTGGTATTGATGGTATAGTAAGGTATTGGGATTTTAGGAATCCCAGATTACCAATAACTCAATTTAAAGCAAGTGACCGGCCTGTCAGAAGAGTGAGATTTTCACCATATATTCCTAACATTCTAGCTGTGGGTTTGGATGATGGATCCACACAAATATGGGACATCAGAGGGTCTCACTTGATAGATAAATTTACGCACCATCTGGGAGTAGTCACTGGTCTTGATTGGTGTCCAAATTCATTGGGGGGGATAGCAGATTGCAGTTGGGACAAATTAATTAGAATATTTGTTTCTCGTAAAGTTAGCAATTTTAATCTTAAAATCTAAATTATTTATTGCAACATTCACTGTATTAATACTTTTGTAATAAAAAAATATTTGTTATAAACCATACTCATAAATTAAAACACATCTATTATTAAGACCCAAAGGTCCTTGGATACCACCTTCAGGCAGTTTATAATCAATTTTATATAACTGCCTCTTTGGACTAAACTCTAGTAGCTGTTGGTTACTCTGTGCTAAAGTATGTAATGGCCATATTGCTACATTCTGAGATTTTCCATGTCTTGCCAGAACAAAAATCTCATCACCAGTGTCTACTGCTCCAGAAACCACACACCAGTGAGCTCTATGCCCACCATGCAAGCCTGGAGAATTATCCTTGTCTGTATCATAACTGGATTAAACAATTAAGGTTCATAAAAGTAAGTTGCAACTCTAAAGCAGATTGTTTTCAAAGGATACGGTACTAGCAGACACCCACCACTCAGAAGAAAGTCTTGGATTTTTTTAGTATTAATATTACCAGTGTAAATTTCAACCTTTGCATTTTTAAGAAATTCATTGGCCATTGATTGCATGTAATTGCAGCTGAATATTTCACCCATAAAAGTGTATCTAGAGACAAGAGCATGATCAAGCAGTAAATTGACTGTGGCTTTACAAGGTTGACCTATTAACATAGCAAGAGCCACTAGTCCACATTGGGGACCTTTCTGCAAATAGCTGCCTAAAGGACGATACTTCCATTTTACTGGGTTTTGCAATTCGGTTCTGTCGAATAGAACGCATTGTTTGTATAGTTCTGGATATGGTTTTGCCCAGTCAAAACTCATTATTTTTGTTTGGATTTATTTAAAATTACTGTTATTTTGTTATTATTATTAGAGTAGTTGAGGTTAGGTTAGTGTGTCTACTTTTAGAGAATTCTAACAGATCAGCTGATTGATATAAACAATAGACACGCCCCCTAGACGGGAGAAGCGTGGAGGACAAACAAACCGCCATTTACCAATCTTTTATTTTCAGTTAAAAATATATTAAGAACGAAAAATTGCTATTACTACAAACTAATCATCATCTAGTCGCTGTCTCATATTCCTTTTAGAAACTGAAGGAATTTTACGCTTTTTGAAACTGCTCTCTTCCTTTATTGAAGTATCCAAACTCTCAATAGTTTTCTCTTTAAACTCTTTAACAACTGGTTCAGGTTCGACTACAATCGGACAATCGTAATAGTCTTGCTGAGGCAATTGCAAATCAAAAGTAGGAACACTAAAAAAGAATACTTTTGATTTCAAGTAATAGAAAATGAGTAGAGAACTTGTACGTTTCTTTGACAGTTTGCCATTTGCCGTAAGGGTCATTTTTCCCTGGATCTAATATGGGGCCATAAGATGGAGGTGGTGTGTCGTCTTTCACTCTTCTTTCTTTCAGTTTTTCACGTGCTAATCGGGCTCGTTCTTCTGCATCTTCCTGCTCTTTAGCCTGCATCCTAAAAAACACATTTGCCACGCTCACTGAGTACAAAACTTCAAAAACCCAACCTCAGACGCTCCTCTTTTTTATTAAACCTCTCAACTTCACGATACTGTTTGGCTATTTCCTGACTTTTCGCAAATTTCTGTTCCATTATTGTCATGTATCCTTCAGGTGGAGGCGTCCATATGGTTTCTGCATATAATCAAAAACATTTTAATACCCACACAACTGGTAAGCCACTGCTGTAAGTACCATTAGTAACGGTGTTCCAATAGTAACTTTTACCATCTCTGCCTACCACTTCATGCCATACTTTCCTATTGCTACCACCGGCGATTTGCAGATTATCATCGGATAATTTTTTGTTTATGGCAATAGAGGTCAGGTCAGCAGTCGAGTTTTGTTCTACATCTCTTCGGTAAGCATCCAGTGCTGCGGTTTCCATAGCTTTAATTGTTGCATCAACCTTATTGAAGAGAATTAAATTTGGTTAATGAAACTAAAAATTCTATATATTTTTCTACCTTTTCAGTTTCCCTGAAAGATTTAGCGCTTTCTCTGGATATGTTCCTGAGCCGTTTCTTGACATTCTCTTTGTGTCGCCTGCCATTTTCATGAAAATCCCTGCTCTGAAAAAGGTAAAACGTTGTAGTTTGTAAATATTTTCCAAAAACTACTTACTGGTTTATTGTCAGCGATCCAACATTTACAAAAGTCGCAATATTTGCGATCTTGAGATTTCCAGTAGTCAGCCCTAAAAAATAATTTATTACATTATAATTCAATAACCAATAATTGCATAATAAAACACATTCCTTTAAGTGTTATGTTTATAAAACTTCAAAAACTGTCCATAATTCTTTCTCTCTAAAAGATTAATCATTCGGTTTGATACCGTTAGCAATATATTAAACATACACACATGCTATAGATATAAACAGACACTATAAATAGTGTTTTTATATATCCGTATAAATTTGGCTTCCATTCAAAATAATCTTGTTACTTTAGACAAAAGATAATTCCGCTTTAATGTATGTTTATATGTGTAACCTGCTTCGAATAACAAATAACTAAACATTAAATGAACACATCGCAAACCGCGCGAAAAATAAATCTCAAAGGAAAAAAGATGATTGTTTTTGTATTTTGACAGCAGTTTGCACTGAACAACTGAACATAAATAATATTAGGAGCTGCATGTTTTTAAGTTATTGACTGTGGTCCACTTCTAACAAAATGTTAGTTTATTGCAAGATGGTTTATTGGTTTTTAAAATTATATGAAAGATCGTTAAAACATTGTATTTTTAAGCATTTTGTAAGTTTGAAGAGCATTACGATATAATAAAAAAAACCTACATAAACTATACAAAAAATCGACTTATTCTGGCTCATTAAGAGAAGACAGATTTCTACAACACGTTTGTAAAAAGGTGAAACGTTGAAATATTATAAACCGACAACCATTTACGCAAAACGTCGATTATTTTTAGTTCAAGCACCTCGTATAGTGATTCGTTAAACAAAAGCCCTTTCATCTTGTTCCACCTAAAGCTAAACGATGATAGCTATTATTTTATAAATCTTTATACTTTATGATATAATCAAAATGGGGGGAAAAACCTTGTAATATTTAAAATTGCAGTAAAAAATGGCATTAGATTAACAACGCAGCTGTTTCAATGTGAGATCAAGAGACAAGCCTGATTGTGAGTGAGATTTTATCTAACTTTTTGAGTATGATACCAAATATCACAATGTTATCAGAACAGAGTATTATTAGGGGTTGAAGAAATTGCGTTTTCCTCTTAAAAACAGATAATCAAAAACGTCAGCAAAGTAACACATTTTTTGAGATTTTGGCACCGATGTGAGTCCGCACACATTTCGGGAAATGGACGCCAATCGAAACTCACTGCCGTCAAAACGAACAAGTAATTTACTTCCAATCCTTGACTCATCCGAGCATCTGCCGTGATCGTTTTAGATCCCAGACACAAACGGGACTAATGATTTTATGTCTGATCTATTTATATTTTTGATAATCGGACTTTCAAGTACCCTTTTGAAATAACTGCCAATAAATAAGGCTTCAAGAAATTTATTATATCCGGAACGATTTATTTTTATTTACCGCGAATATACAGGGTGTTTCTAGTGCGGTTTGTCTCATCAATACAATTTTGTTAGTTATTCCGCAGTGCCTTCTTGCTATTATTCTGCACTTTTCAAAAATTTAATACTGGAAATTTTCGGCATAATACAAATAATATATTTTTCTATGTGTGACCGTAATAACAATGGATTGACCTATTTATAGAAGCATGTTTATTGAGCGTCTGGAAAGCTGACATTAAGGTGAAAATCTGGATATTTAATATTCCAATATAAATAATCTGTATTTCCCAATCGACCTCAATAACTGTGAAGAAATTGGATTTCCTAACAGGATTACTAGGTCGTTATTTGAAACTAGTTAAAATAAAAAAGCATTTTTATATAAGTTCTTTATTACTTCGAAACTTGGCGATGATACAACCTGTACTCAATGATATCTTACGATAATCCCTGTAATTTCCGTTACATCTCTATAATAATATAGGAACTCAACTTTGGTAGCACAAACCGCGTTCAATTAAATTGAAAGAATTTTGATATGATTACAAAACATGGTCCATCAAACTGTACGTCTATTGTAATGACGCTCTAAATACAAATGGGTGCCAAAATGTTAATAAATGATAATAGTTGGAATGGTATGCTTTACGTAACCAAAGACGCAACTGCACTGATCATACAAAATAAATATAAGCTCACTAGAAAATTTTACTCTATGTAAACTAATGGGTTGAACTATTACAATAAGCTAACATTCTGTTATTACCACAATGATATGCCAGTAACAATAAACTGTTTATTAAATTGTACAGGATCAAGAAAAATATTCAAAACCCAATGTTATAACGTTATAGATAAACATTTTCCAATATTTGACTAGCTACATGGATAACACACCAACATACAAGTACAATACAAACTTCAGTTAACATGTTAAACTTTGTGTGACTAGAAACCGTTACTTTTTGAGTTAACAACCTCCAATTCGTCATTAACTACAATAATTCGACAAGGAAAAATTGGTATCGTATATCACAGATTAGGTTAATCAGACTAGATATAGGTATATTAGAGTTAGGGTATATAGGAATAAGGGCATATCTAAGATTTCTAACACATGATTGAACGCTCAATTCGGTTTAAATTATTGAGTGTGTATACCCCACAAATGTTACTTTAGCCATTCAAATCGAACTGAGTGCACCCATTATACAAGAAAACTTCACGCTTGGAAGTATTCACTCCTTAGATCTGCCAAAAAAACTGTTTCACGCAAATAACAACTTTTAAATGAACTACAGCACATTAACGTAACAAAAAAGCAATTTATCACATTAATGGGCCGTACTTAATTGCATATACGTGGAGAATGTGAATACTGTAAATGTGCTATGGAATGTATCCGCATGGTATTTGCATGAAACAGCGGTCAAATCCCTCCTAACAAATTAAACATCTAAGGACACTTAAATTAGGGTTTGGTCACTTCAATGAGTATCGGATAATGAATATTATCGTTATAATCACAATTATTCAGAAGATCTAATCTCTTCTGCCAGACTATATCGCAGTAATTCATAACTTTTTTACAAATTAGACCTCGACTTTCAGACTGAAGTATGAAACGGTCTAGAGTAGAGCCCCTTTGGGGGGCCATCACTAAAGCAAATCCTTTCGGAGCTAAATAGTGGTGAAGACAGTTGACAAAGTCCAATCTGGCATCGTCGAAAAACAAACAATCCGCTGATATGATCACATCAAACATGTTGTAAGAGTTGTTGGGTTCTCCCCACTTTAAGACAGTACAATCAGTATTGCAAGCAAAAGAGTTGCACTGTAAAATTGCCTCCACATTCTCCATGGAGGTTTTATTACCGTCAGTTACTAAAACCTCGTTTGCTGTGCTGTACTTGGCTACGAACAACCCTGCAAGACACGACATGCCTCCACCCAATTCCAGTACACTCTTATTAGCAAAAATTGGAAGGTTTAAGCAAACATAGTAACTTAACGTCTCTTCGGAAGGCCAAATACAAACATTACCAGTGTTATTAAACCCCATAAGGTCTTCGGCGCTAAATGTCCGATTGCGATGACCAATATTCAGTTTGAATACCCGTTGATCGATACTTATCGAGTACTCAAACCAAGTTCTCTTAGATATTTGGCCCGTTACGTGTTCAATGGGAGGGCCTAACAATTCTCTAGTTTCTAAAAGCATAAACGACGATATCCTTCGAACGGAGATCTCATCGGTGGGACTCGAAGGCTGACTTCCAGAAGGACTCTGAGAATATAAAAAAACAGTTTCAATCAGGCGTTTGGACCGTTCGTTTCGGCCCAATAAGTATATTTCTTCACCCCGTATAATAATAATTTTATAGGTGCGAATGTGAAATATATGTTGAAGTTTAGGAATACCTATTGGCTCGAGCATGTTGGCTTTAGCCCAAATCATTAAAAAAGTGCTCATCTTTATTGCTACATGTGGTACACTGTACCTACGTGCATTTTATCTATCAAAATAATGCAGTAAAAAACACAATAGATGACAAAATGCAATTTGATTCATTTATCCAACTTGTCAGGATTTACCGTCTTGCCTTAATAAGTTTAATATCGAACCGTACCGAAATAGCTTTAAGTCAAAATCCCTGTCTCCGTTTAGGCCAAATCTTGACAAGTTGACGCTTTAATGGGATGTATATTTATATCTACTAATAAATGAAACAACATTGTGTATGTGTATTTAGTGCCGTCTCTGAAATGTTCACTATTAGCTAACTAAAACCACGGAGGAGAATCCTAGGTCAATAGAACGTCTAATTATAAGCTACTACGATTAAGATTGTTTGCTTTATTATAAGTATAGTAATATGTAAGTACCAACCTACAAGAATCTCTATTACAAAGTGGAAATAGTAGCAAAAATTGTAAATTACTGTAATACATGAAAAAGTTTGTTTATTATCCAACCTGTCACTTCTCTCTGGCCTGGTGTATCTATGTGTTTTTGATGATTTTCCGGAACGTGAAAACCTACACACAATGCTACGTTGGCTTTGACACTTTATCTGATGTTTTTATAGGCTATACAGCCTAAATAGTGGGATTTTCTTATTGTTTCCTAAACAATGGGGTCATAAACCTAAGTTGAAACGTATTTGACATATATATATTTTTTTACTATCCAATGATATACTTTGAACTTCAAAACCAATCAGTCAAGTTAATGGACTGGACGTTTTCTGTATCAGCAAACATATTCCTGTCATTAAAAGGGGGATGATTTGTTTGCTTGACAAGGGAAAACAAACTCTAGAGTTATTGCACAAACGGTCAAGGACATGATATAGAACTGCGGAATGAGGAAAACTTTTCCAGTTGTAATGGTGGTTTTATATTGTATACATAATTTAACATTTTTCAATGGTGTGGCAGGGAATGTCACCCTTCAAGATATTTATAGGAATCGGCGTCACCGCCCTAGTCGCGTGAAAATATCGATAACCTACAGAAAGACAAATAAATCAAATACAAAAAAGAAAACACGCGAGAATGTCCAAAATGCGTCATTATACGGTATTGATTGTGGGTTACATCATTGTAAAAGTTTTGCACTAAAAGAATAATAGAAATAGGTTGATTTATTATTTATTACCATCACTTTTCCTCAGATCAAACTAATCCAATCATGCTAAATTGGAATGTGTAATGAGCTAGCTATTTCAGAATAAAACATCTAAAAAACTACACATTGACAAAAAAATATTATCAAAGCTAAAAATCAGTTGCACTACAAACTACCCAAGATCACATGTCTAAAACAGTGTCATACATTCATGGTCTAAATGACAATAAGGGTTAAAAACCACACTGTTATACCTTTAGGGCTTTGGCCAAGATCGCCCACCGTCTTCTAGCCACCTTTTTCTTTTCACTGCTTTTGCCAATATAGGGCACATGATTGAGGTCGATTTTGAAAGTCTGACTTAATTCTAATATGTCTTTAGATTGGTCCATAGGGTTTCAGGCATAATATGACCAAAGGGTCCTTCTGGAAGTCCAACCGAAAACGTTAGTCCTTGTGCCGAAAGAAATATACAGGCAGTCTGGAAGTATTAAATTAATAACTTTCTGATATTATGCAAACTAATTATTCACACAATATCATTAAATTTAAAATAAATACTCACATTAAACAAATTGGACTGCCTGTATTATATCATCTAATGATGTAGGTACACAAAAGTGAGGATGCCAAAAAAAAACTTACTTCCGACAAACCAATTATAAATTGACAAATAGACACGAATCTATGACAGGGATCGGACCGGTACACTAGACTGGCGCTTATAAACGGCCCACCAGTCTTGACAACGCGACACTGGACAGAAAATGGAAACTTTGAGCGGGAAATCTCAGTTTATAATCCTTCACCGTTTTCATTGTTATGTGGAGTGTGCGTGCGTGTTATTTTAAACCTAGGGATACAATGGCGCTAAAAATAACTCTCCTGGAGACCTTAATAGCTCATTAGTCTTTGCACTTGTAATTTCGTTGTGTTTTCTCGATTTTCCGGCTTATTACGTGTTTCAATTTTCTTCCGCCAAACAGGAAATTGATGTTGTTTTGCCAAGAACACTTTTTGATTACAGTTATGATTGCCTTATATTGGTAGGTTAAAATTTCATGTAAACACCCATTAATCTATTAGAGTAAGAATAACTCAATTTACATAGAATGAATGAGTGTGAGTGTGTAATTGTATTGTAGGACAAACTTAATGTGCTCTGTTTGCACTTGGCTTATTAGTGTAGATTACATCCATTTAACTCAATGAGGACTGTCAAAAAATTGTTATAACATTGCAAATTGTATAAAAATAATAAACTCATTGATATAAGTATTGCTGTTTTGGTTTTATTGTAAAAATAATGTTTTGGCATGTTTTAGTAGATCACTCCAGAAAAGAAGCTTTTATAATCTTAGCCTTCACATTCACAAAAATTTAGAATTGGAGGAAGATTTTGATCAGCTTGTGTTAGAGGTGTTAGAGTGTAATAGAGCAACTAAATAACATATAAAAAGTGAAAAATTTACCATATAAAAAAACAATTATAAATTGTTTATAAGTTTTAAGTATCTGATGGACACTGTACTAAACTGGAGCTTAACATCCTCTCACAACTTTTAGGAATTCACCCTTCACTTTACCAAAAATGCGTGATATTTGTATAATAAATTTTAGACTACCATATATTTTATTAAACGTCCGTTATGTATGTTAAGTATGATTGTATGTAATAAACCCTGAAATCCCATAATAAACAAAAAATTCAAACTTTGAAGCTGACTAGGAGTGGATCAATGATCAATGTAGTTTACGGCATTGTTTTAAATAGATTGTACTTACATTTCGTAGTTAGTAGTACTGCAAACTCTCCTGGATGCACTATAAGAACAATAAACTGAATTAACTAACCAACATTTCCTTATATTATTAATAAAAAACAAAAACAATTATATGATGATACAGAAACTCTTTATTTTTGTTTGACAGCAATAACACCTTGACAGGTGACAGAAGGGACAGATGTTGACGTTTAAATTTATATTGACTTCTTCTTTTCTAATTGATAGGCAACTGCCAAAAAAAAGAATATTTTAAGTTTGACAGTTCAGTCCGGTTTTCAACTTGAAACGTATCGCACGTCTGTTTCGTGGGTGCCATTTTTTTGTCGCTAAGAAACCACGTTTCTTGAAACGGTGCTCAGAGAAATTTGAAGTTGACGACCGAACTCCGCAGCCGGTCGAGTGGAGATGGTGGGAGCTCTAAGTGGGAACGTCGATTCCTAAAAGTTTACGGGGAATTGTCTTGTGCGGTGCACTTCCAAAAGGCGGAAAGGGTGAAAACCTAGGAGAAGACCACGTGGATGTGACAGTGACGGTTATAGTTTCCACGAGGAAGGACTACATCTTTTGCTCGGATCGTGCCTTTAAGCGATTTGTTAAAACTTTTAGTAGCTATCTGGGGCTCAGGGGCACAAGCCCGACTATCTGAACCTCTTTCGTATCGAGCTGGCAAAATACCCTAGTTGGTAACGCCATTAAACAGAGCAAAAAAAAAAAAAAAAAATAGTTTGACAGTTAACACTCTAACCTCAACGCTCAACGTCTCCAATTAATCAAAACATTTGAATTACATTTGTTTCTTTTAAAAAACATTATTATTAAGCATATACTGTTAATTTATAATAATAATAATAATATTCAAAATTTTTACCAACGCTGAAGTATTATTAAAAATTCAGTGTATACCATTTTAATTCAAAGAGGGAACCTGTTACCAACATGGCAAAGGTATTTTTTTTCTTAATACAAAATACTTCTAGTCTTTTATTGTTACAAGATGTACCTTTTAACCTGGCTTTTAGGCCCATTGCACTATAATACTTTTTCCTACCTTACATCTACTTAAACCTAGGATATCAGTCCAGTCACTTGAGCAGCATTGTAAAAGTTTAGAGCCCCTGTTTGTGCCTTTCTTCTCGCTCTAGGTATTCTAACGGAATAGCAATTGAATTTTAGCAGTTCCTAACTGAATATTATGAATTGCATTTTTGTTCCTACACCTTGTTTGTGCTGGAACCTTATTTTGTCCTCTGTGAGATAGAAATTTCCCTAAGGATCCTGTAAACTATAAAATATATCTTTAGTTTTGATTTACTATATCATTTATTAACTATTATTTTAAGATGCCAAAAATTGAAGGTTATTTTAGGTTTTGTTGGAAATCATAGATACGCAAATTTAACAACAGAAGCATGCAAGAAAATAAGAATCTGCAGGAACCACTTTGATAATAACTGCTTTACATCATCCGTTTTCCGCATTTTTACCTAAAAGTAACTTGATCCTTGAATTAGAAGTTTTACTTTTAACAAGTGTTATTAATGACTACAAATTAAGTGACATTCAACAATCTGGAGTGTCTAAACAACCTGAATTTCAAAATAAAGGTTTTCAAGGTAAGTTATTTAGAAGAAAGAAGGGGTCCCAAGCTGTTATGTTGTTGTAAACAAAACTCCTAAAAAAAGCAGATATTTTGAGGATTTTAAACAGTTTGCATTCACATTATATCTGTTAGGTCCTAAAAAAATTACTCAAAAATTAAATATATATCCAGAACGCAATAATTTTATTTTAAAACTTATAGACCTGAAAGTTAATCCAATTTATTTTATAATTTATCCAGATGAACAACTTCAAAACAAACATTATTTTTCTGTTGTGACTTCTGACTGTTGTGCCATTTATTTATTGTTTTTAAAAATATATTATTTGTCTATTTATTATGTATCATGTTTTTTATTTTAATTATAAGCTTCTTATCCTTACATATTATTTAATTTTGGTTATAATAATTGTTATATAAACCAAAAAATAATTTTCACTATTCTATAGCTTTTTTTTCAATCTGAATTTACTGTGTTTTTTTTTTCAGGGAACACTAGCAAAAATGCAGGAACCTGAACTAACTTCTGACAGTGAGAATGAAGATATTAAGGTAAATGAAAAAGTTTTGAAACAGTTTGTAAATTTGAGAAGTATTGATTTAAAAATTATTGGAATATGGGTTTAAAAGAAGACATACAGCGTACAACGCACAAAATGAAACCACCCTCTTGCTGGTTTGAATACATCTAATATATTTCATAGTGAGTATGTATATCGGAAAAAGTACTCACTCAGGTTCAACAAAAAAGGTGTGTAGTATTGATTTATCCTTATCTGTACCTGAACATATAAACATACTGTTGAAAAACAATATTTTGTTTTGTATATTTCTATACTCCCACTCAAAACAAAAATTCTAGTCTAATTAACTATCTATAGTTAAACCAGCTTTATAATTTTTAATCTGAGGAAAAATACAATGATCCAACATTTGTTGCTAAGAATTGGGGAAACCTCAGAAAAACCCAATTAGATCATAATAATACAGTTTTAACAATTCAAATCAACTGTTTAACTTAATTAATAATATAATTTTTTTTTTAACTTTAATAAACAAAACAAAAACTATAATCACAATGTGAACAAGCATAAATCAATCAGTTATATCAAAGTTTATCTTAAATTCATAATATTAAATTGAATTCATTTCTCAACTTTTGAAACTGTACTGCAGGAAGTGGCTTTGTAAATGGATCAGCTAGTTGTTTATCTGTAGAGATATATTTAAGCATTATTTCCTTTTGGGCTATTTTATCCCTAGAGAAATGATATTTTACATCAATATGTTTTGATCTCTTGTGATCTGTTGGATTATTTGCGATAGCAATGCATCCATTATTATCTTCAAAGATAATTATTGGATTTAAAATTTCCAACTTTATGCTGTTTAAAAGACTTTTCAACCAACAAGCTTCTTTAATTCCCTCATAAAGGGCCATATACTCAGCTTCAGTAGATGAAGTTGCTACTGAGTTTTGTCGCTTGGTATTCCAGCATATTGTATTTTGATCAAACAGTTTAAAGATATAGCCAGTGGTGCTTTTACGATCTAACTGATCATTTGCCCAATCAGCATCAACATATCCATATAAAATATTTTTAAAATCATTTCTTTTATATACTAGCTTTAAGTTTATTGATCCTTTAATATACCTTAATATTCGTTTAAGATTTTGCCACAGCTCTTTATTGTTTTTCGTTTGGTAACGACTTAAAATATTTACAGCCATACATAAATCTGGACGAGTACACAGCATTGCATACATCAAGCAACCTATAAGATTTTTACATGGTGCATCATAAAACTCATCTTTATTTAATGCTACATAATCTAACTTTGTTGGTAAAGGTGTATTTATTGGGTTACATTCAGTCATATTAAACTTACTTAAAACACCTTCAAGATAGTTAGTTTGATCTAAGGTAATTATGTTGTTTATTCTATTGACTCTTATCCCTAAAAACATTTTGATCTCTTCCAAGTCAGTCATTGAAAATTGCTTTTGTAAGTAATGTTTAAATTTGTTTAAAATATCAATTTTATAAGTCACAATTATGATATCGTCAACATAAAGCAATAGATAAATATTTTCAGAGATGTTTCCTTTATCTAAAATATATAAACATCTATCGACAGATGAACTTTCAAAACCAAGTTCTTTTATTAGAGTGTCAAAATGTTGGAACCAACAACGGGCTGCTTGCTTTAGTCCATAGAGCGCTTTATTTAATTTGCATACATGGTTTTCTTTTGCTTTAACACCTTCAGGTATCATCATATAAATTTCTTCATGGAGTTCGCCATTTAGAAAAGCGGTTTTTACGTCCATTTGGTGTATTAACAGGTTATACTGATTTGCAAAAGCCACAATTATTCTAAATGTTGTAATTCTAGCAACCGGTGCAAAAGTTTCAAAGTAGTCTAAATAATACTGTTGACTAAAACCTCTTGCTACCAGCCTTGCCTTATATCGTACAGAATTAGCATTTCGTTTTATTGCAAACACCCACTTACAACTGACAATATTTTTGTCATTTGGACGAGGTATTTTTGTCCAAGTATTATTTTCAATTAGCGATTTATATTCATCATTTATCGCTTTCTCCCACTGATCTCTATCATCGCGGTTTTTTACTTCCGCATAGGATTGTGGTACATCGCCAATTACAGATTGAGCACTTATATAACAGTTGTTTAATATGCTGTCATTTTCATTATAAGAGACAATTGGTTTGCCTTTGAGTCGTGCACTTCTCCGTAAATTGGGTGTGTCCGGAAAAGAGTTCGTACTAATAGTTATGTCATCTGATTTTGAGACATCAAATTTATTAGCAACTTCTATTAAATCATTGCTTTCATCGACATTGATATGATTTTGTTTCTGTCTTTTGACAACTAAATCATTTAGATCAGAATCATTTTGTGAGGTAGGCCTTGAAGTTTTGAAATTTACTTCATCGACAATAATGTCACGAACTATAACAAAGTTGTTCGTTTCCACATTTAGTACCTTATAGCCACTAGGCGTATAGCCTACAAGAACACCTTTATATGACTTCTTGTCAAATTTATTCTTTCTGTTCTTGTCATGAACATAGACAGTAGACCCAAAAATTTTTAAATGGTCTAGCTTTGGCTTTTTATTGTGCCAAAGTTCAAAAGGAGTTTTATTTGAAGAAAGAGACTTAGTAGGTGTTAAATTCAGTAAATAAGCAGCAGTTAAAACTGCTTCACCCCATAACTCCTTACCTAATTCAGCTCCATGTATCATAGCACGGGCTTTCTCTGTTAAGGTTCGGTTCATGCGTTCAGCAACCGCATTTTGTTGAGGCGTATATGGTACGGTTAAGTGGTATTGAATGCCTTTTGTCCCACAAAATGATTTAAACTCGTTAGACAGATACTCTTTTCCATTGTCACAATATAAATATGCCAATTTTAAATTAAAGTGATTTTCACTCTTTGCCAAAAAATCTTGAAAGGTGTTAAAGACTTCACTTTTGGTTTGAAGTAAATAAACAACAGTATAATGCGTAAACTCGTCAATAAATGTTACAAAATAATTTTTTTCATCAATGGTTGATGGTGTTATAGGGCCACATACATCAGTATGAACAATAAATAAAGGTCTTGTTACATGACTTCTATCTCGTGTTTTTGAAAAAGGCAATCGAAATTGTTTACCATAAATGCATGCTTCACAAAGTTTATCTGATGGGTTAATATGTTTAATTGGTTCCATATTTAAGAATAAATTATTTCTTTTTATTTCAAGAAATTTTAATTTATCAATATGACCCATTCTTGCATGCCATAACTGGTAAGTTGCATCTAATTCATTTTTGTCGTTAATAACTTGGTTACAGCTTATGTTATTTATAATGAAATCGACAACTATTAGATTTTGTTTTGACTTACCAGTAAGTAAAATAGCGCCATCCTTTCTTACTGTTACTTGTCCATTTTCACTAAACAGAATACTCATCCCGGCTTCCTGAATTCGTCGAACAGATAGTAAGTTGTACGGAATATCAGGTACATACAAAACATTTTCCAGTGTGCCAGAAACTCCCAGATTGGTAATGACGTTAATTGATCCTCGTTTCAAAGCACTAATGCTCTCATTTTTCTTTGCAATTGAAATCTTGAGAGGTACCGGCAAATCTACAACAGTGGAGAAGTAGTCTAAACTATTGACTAAGTGATCCGTTGCGCCGGAATCTAATAGAAATGTAACTTCCCTTGAATTAGTTCTGTTATTGAATTCAGAAAATGTAGTTGCAGCTCCAAAAACAAAGCTGCCACTAGTTCCGGCCGATAGGGTATTTTGAGCCACCCTTTGAGGACATTCATCCGGTACTTGTAACGTTTTCTTGTAGTAATAGCAATTTTTCTTCTCGTGGTTTCTTCTGCCACAATGATCACATTTCATGGATTTTGAATGGCCATCATATCCTCTTCTCTGATACTGAGTTTTAAAGGCTCTTGAAAATTTCTGCTGATGGGTTGATTTAAACTTCTTCCATTTTCCTTTGCTACCACCAGGTTTTTGATTTCTTTTTGTAGAGTCTGTACTTGATAGAAGCACTTTTCCACTGGTATCCATTTGTTCGTTATTAAGTTTTACTTCATAATCCAGCAAGCGAATTTTAACGAAACCTAGGCTTAAGTTTTCGTCCGACATTGTTTGAATTGCGGTGACCACTGAGTCATACGATGCTGGTAGAGTTAACAAAAGTCTCGCTATCTTACTCATTTCATTTAGCGAAGCTCCAGCTGCTTGTAGCTCAACTATCATTTCATCAAACAACATGAAGTGATTTGCTAAAGGGGTATCTCCACGATACTTGAAAGTTAGTAGCTTCTTTTCCATTGCTAGTTGTGTTGCTAAACTTTTCCGGTCATAGATAGAGTCCAATTTTTGAACTATTGCTTTTGCTGTTTCACTTTCAGTCGCAAAACTAAGCATTTGATCACTTAAATGTTCGATAATAATGCCTTTAGCAATACGCTCCGATTTCTTCCATTTTTCGGTAAGCACATCAGGTTCTTCATCGTCGAGAACATTTAATGCATTTTCTTCTGCTAGGAGGGCACGCACTCGAAATTTCCATACAGCATACTTTTCACCATTAAATGGTTTAATATTTCGCTTTGTCAACTTTTCACTCTCCATTTCAACTTCACAACACTAACTCACTACACCAGCGCGACTGGGCCCATAACCTATTGGAATATGGGTTTAAAAGAAGACATACAGCGTACAACGCACAAAATGAAACCACCCTCTTGCTGGTTTGAATACATCTAATATATTTCATAGTGAGTATGTATATCGGAAAAAGTACTCACTCAGGTTCAACAAAAAAGGTGTGTAGTATTGATTTATCCTTATCTGTACCTGAACATATAAACATACTGTTGAAAAACAATATTTTGTTTTGTATATTTCTATAAAAATGATTAGAAAGATTTTTATTTTAATAGATAATACATACAAAAATTCCACTTTTATTAAATTGTTAAATTGCTATGTTTTATTAACTACTATGGAAAGTAAATTTAATATTCATTTACTTTGACTTCAAATAGTTGAAGTAGTGATTTGTTATTTTATCTGTAGGAAAAGTTACTGGGAGAAATATCTTTAATAACTAGTGATGAAGAGGATGAAGTACAACCCAAGAAGACTCAGAAGAATATTAAACCAAAGGTAAACTACGTTTATGCATTTTAAACTTTTTAATTCATAATGTACCAAACCCCAAAAAATAAATGTTTTATGACTGTGTTTTAAATACAGATCACTCAATTAAAGTGTTTCTTTTAGAAAATCAAAACGATAGATCTATTGACAAGTGATGAGGATGACTTGCCCATAAATCCTCAACCCATTGAAACAGTAAGTAAAAAAACACCACAAACTTTTTTATGAAATTACTGTACTTTCAGAAAAAGAACAAAGCAAGTACTAAAACTGGGGTCACATCAAAAGTACCAAAAACTGCATCAAGTTCTACAGCTCAAAAGAAACGAAAATCATCTAATACATCACCACATTTGCCAGTCAAACGAAAAAGAAATTCAAGTTCTTTAGATTTGTCTGACAGCCCAGCTGGTGGAGTTACACCAGCGTGGAGTGATGCTGAATTGTTATCGGAAAAAACACAAACCCCAGAAGAAGTAGCCCAGAACTTAATTAAGCTTTGGGAAGAAGGCAACACAATACCGTTCATAGCGCGGTACAGGAAGAATGTTATCGGTAATTTAACACCTGATGCTTTGAGAACAGTAAAAGAGAGTTATGATGAAATTTGTACCTTAAAGAGAAAAATGTGCACTGTTGTAAAAACGGTAAAACAACTGGGGAAACTAGATAATAAGTTGCAAGGGAACATTTGTGCTGCCCGGACTATTGAGGAGTTGGACCATTTAGTAAGAATCATGTAATATTACTTATCTTGTGAGATAATATGTCTTTGTAATATTGCAGTTTTTTCCATATAAACCAGACTCCAAAGGCTCATTAGCAGACAGAGCTAGGCGATGTGGTTTAGATGAACCTGCTTTGCATCTGCTTAACAATACATCAATGATCAACCCAAATGAATTTGTTGATACTAATATCAAAGAAATTCAAACTATCACAGAAGTTGAAAAGGGTTTAATACACATTATTGCTGCTGAAATGTCCGTGGAACCAGACTTACTGGAGTTTTTAAGAGATTTGTATGATGGTTGGTTTTGTTTAATTTTTGCTAATTCTTGTATCATAATTTTAGACGATCCAAAACTGTATTTCGTCTTCAAACCAAAAAAGCTCGCCAAGGTAAGACGGAAAAGACAAAAACCCTACAAAATAAAGGTAGTCACGCTAAAGACCCTGCTGCGGAAGAGTCAAAATTTGATATGTACTTTGACTATAATCAAAGGATTGACTACTTAAAGTCACACCAGATTCTTGCAATAAATCGAGGGGAGGCACTAAAGATTATCAGTGTAAAAATTGAAATACCAGAGTTTTTTGAAAAGCAAATTAAATACTTTTGTACCAAAAAATGGACAAATTTGTCCAAATATGATGAATATCGGCAGAAAACTATCAACGCGGCTATCGAGGATATGTATCAAAGAATAAGTAATTAACTAGTTAAATAGTCATTGACGGTTTGTGATTATGAAACTGTTTTAGTAACTCCTCTTGTGACTCGAGAAATTCGTGCCGCTCTTAAACTGAAAGCGGAAAAAGAATCGTGTAAAGTATTCAGTAACAACTTAAAGCATTTGTTGCTCGCTGCTCCAATGAAGGGAAAATCAATTTTGGGAATCGATCCTGGTTACAGAAACGGTTGCAAACTGGCTCTTATTTCTTCTACTGGTTCGTTACTGGCCCATAACGTCATTTATCCTCACACTTTCAATAATGACAAGGGAGAGCAGATTGTTAAGGATCTGCTAATGCAAAACAAGTGAGTATTTCACTGATTTTAAACCAAAAAATGTTTTGATTGATTATGTCGGATTAGGCCAAAATCTAGTCACATTATGTTCTATATTCTACTATTTACGCTCTGTTCTATTCATGGTGTTTAGTTATATAATTTGAACGCAACCCCATGACCGATAAGACCATACAGGGTGTCTAACAACAGTCAAAGTAGAAAAAAAAACTTTTAGCAAAAAAGTTTTAAGTTACAGTCACTTTACCCATAAATATTTTAAATTTTTTTTCTAACGTAAGGAATATCCGAAAATTGGATATAATAGTGTTCAATCTTGAATTAAAAGCCATATCAACAGGTTTAGAAATGTCATTTAAATGCGGTTGTATGCAACATTATCTGTTACATAATCTGAGTACTTTTCAGGACAAGCCTTATGTTTGATAGTTACATGGTGTCCAGAGACAGTGAGTAAAGCTGGAAATTGTTTGAATAAGTTTAACTGTTCCTAGACACCCTGTATGATTCGATCGGTCAAGGGAGTTGACTTAATAGTCTAGTTTACACCGCTAACTTGGTATTCCTACTAACGTTTTACCCCGAACCATATCCGAATCAAAGTTCTAGCCTTTTCGGTGTAAACAGTGGTGTATTAAGCTAGTTCACTTTTGGTTTGGTACTCTTAGAAATGTGTACCGAACTATTTTAAGTTTGATACGCAAGGCATTTTGATACGAACCATTGCTCTGTGGAGTGGTGTACACGCATACTTTAGTAGACGAATAGAAAATCGATAAATAATAATAATAATAAATAATAATCCATAGAAAACCTATACTATAGGCTGTGTTTGATGATGTTTTAATGCTTATTTGTTTAATGTTTATTACAACTTTTACAACAGTCATTGACTTTTTCCTTGTTTAGTCGACTTTGCGGTATAAACGATCAAGAAGCAATCATATGATCCTATCTCCCTTTTAGTTCCGGTGTACCGAACCAAGCTACCTAACGGTGTAAACTAGACCATTGTAACACATAATATAGGTCCTACATCTGACATATAATGACAGATCAAAGCTACTGCCTTAATTCGAGGTTGAGCACTGCTATGTTGCTTTTTCCGGATAAATCGATATTTCTTGAGACACAAGACGTTAATTGAGAAACGGTCAAAAACGTCCCGAAATATGGACCCAGACAACACTGCTCTATGATAAATTAAAACCAAAACAAATGATTGGTTAATTGGGGACTACTTGAAAATTTAACTTTTTTGCACCCGTTTCTTTCACACTCAGTGTTTGTATAAGACTGATCTTTTCTAGATGTAGCCTTATAGCTATCGGTAACGGCACAGCTTGTCGTAAAACGGAAGAGTGGATATCAAACCTAATCCGCTCTCATTTCTTTGCACCTTTGGATGTTAAATATATTATTATCAGCGAAGACGGTGCCTCGATCTATAGCTGCAGTCCTGAGGCTCAGAAAGAGTTTGGCAGTCTCGACCCTAACATTATTAGTGCTGGTAATAATTTTGTTTAACTCAGGGATTGAACTAATATTTTATAATTTGCAGTATCTTTAGCTAGAAGAGTGCAAGATCCTATGGCGGAATTAGTAAAAGTGGAACCTTGCCATTTAGGCGTTGGTATGTATCAATTAGACTTAAAGAAAAAACAGTTGGAAGAAGCACTGAACGAAGTCGTGTCCGAGTGTGTCAGTTTTGTGGGCGTGGACCTCAACACCGCCTCTCAATGTTTGTTACGGTATGTTATCAGTTTAAAGCCAATTGAACGTTTAGGTTAGAAGTAGGCGGTTACAGGAGGGTAGCTGGTTTGTCGGATAAAAAAGCCACACAAATTGTCTATTATCGGGAGAAAAATGGCCCGTTTACTTATCGACGCGAGTTACTAAAAGTGTTCGGCATTGGGGATCGGGTGTTCGAGCAATGTGCCGGTTTTTTGAGGGTCGGTCCTATCGATCTTTGCGACTTTGATTTTTACTCAAAGCCATTTACGACTCCTCTAGACGCCACAATTATTCACCCCGAATCTTACCCCATTGTAGAGAATATTCTTAGTAAGTTATCCGTAATTTATATATTGTTTGTTTAACAATTGTTAGGATACTCTATAGAATACTTTCATTAAAATTCAGGTAAAATGGGATTGGCAGTCAAACACATAGGCAGTGAAAAGTTTATTGCAGCTTTCCAATTTCGTACAGCAACGATGGATATCGACAAGTTGAGTGCAGAATTAAAAACTGACAAACCGACCATACAACTGATATTTGACGCTTTGAGCAAAACTTTAAACCACGACCTACGAACGGAAATCAGTAATACTCCGTTGTTTAAGAAGAACGTAACTTCCATTAACACTTTGGAAATTGGCGATGTACTTACGGGGCGCGTTATGAACGTCACGACTTTTGGTGCTTTCGTAGACATTGGAGTGCAACATAACGGTTTGGTTCATAATAAGTTTATGAACAATTTGAACGTGCATTTGGGTAACGTACTGGAAGTCAAGGTGATCAAAGTGGATTTGATTAAAAACCATATACAGCTTGAAGCATGTAGAATAATTAATTAAAATGTGCATTGCACTAGTTGAGTTTGTAAAATGTTCCTAATTAAGATTATGTTAACGTATGTTTTTAGTAGCAGATCTCCAAAATGTTTATTATGGGGCAAGGTGTTTCAATAACTGTTTCTTAGAAACTGTTCATTGTTTATAATATCATTAAGGTAGATTGTTTTCTTTTACATTTCTACAATACTTCTTCAAAATAAAAGAACAGCCGCACGGCGTATTGGAACACCCTGTCCAGTATCATGGAATTTTTGACAATATTATGAACTTACTCCATAATTTTGTCAGTTTCCACATTAAAAAAAACTTTGTTGAGAAGAATGTTCAGTGTTTGTTATTTTACTTTTAAGGACAGAATCATTTTTACTGTAAACTTATTATTTAACATTCTTAATTGTCGAATTTTTTTGTAATAAAATGATAAGTTTTGCACCCATCCTTTATTACTTTTACCAAACTTGACATGAGTAACTGGCGTTGACCAATTTAAACCATTTACATAATGCAATCCCAAATCAAAAACTATCTACATGGTTTTTAGTTATCTTAAAATCATTAATGTTAGCTGTTTTTTATTTCAGAAAAAAAATAAGATACCATAAATAAAAAAACTGACTGAAAATTACAACTTTACTTCAAGAAAAAAATTAAATATTGACTGAAAAAAAGTGGCAAATTAGAGTCCTGCCATATCCTGTTGCTCCAGACTCCGTTTCTCCCGGTTTAGTTCGCGGGATTTTCCGCAACGGGCGCTGATGCGGCACCGCAGGATCAAAGCAGGAACGTTTCTCCGTGGAAAATGAACAGTTATTTTTAAACCCCCTCTCGGCGTGCGTGTATTTTAATGTGAAACCCACCCGTAAACGCCGCGAATCCCTTATTTTTTAGTGTTATCTAGGTGTGCGTTAGATCGAAATCAGTCAGTGCAGTGCGGTGTCATCTTTTCGTTATACCCTCATCTCGATTAGGCGCATCGATTATCTCCGCTAACCTTAAAAATACCCTCATGGATAAATAATACAATTTGTCAGTTTAAGGTAGAATCACAATTTCTCTTTACTATGGCAAATGCACACTTTTGTAGTGAATGAGAATGACTTACTAGTAGTAAATGTAGATCAGTGTCATTGATAAAATTCCTATAAGTCTTAAGCAGAGTGCATATAATATTAGACTTAAAGAAAATCCACAAGTTGTTTTGGTTCTGTATTTATTTTGACGTCAAGTAAAAATTAGTGTAGAGAAACTTAAAAATGCAATTTTACGCTCAAACGCAACGACTGCATGCGTGTTTGAAAAAAAGAAAGTGCCCTCAATTTAAACATTTTATTTTACGTTGTTTTAAGTAAAAAGAAAAAGAATTACCTTGAAAAAAGGTCATTGTTAAATTCAGATATATTAAAACTATATCACATTGAGAGTGCTAAGTTGTAATTTTCAATTTAACCATTCTGTATAAATTTTATGTCATTTAAAAATTGCACAATAAAAATTGACGGGTTTGAGATGAGGGTTTCTTATCGGTATCACACTGTATCTCAAATTCAATATAATTTTTTGAATTTGTTTTGACCAATAAAATAGCTGATGATATTTCAATCAACATTTCGAATGAGATTCAAATATTGCATTTGTATCATTACACTCGCGTGAATTATGTGGTTATTGTCTTTAATAATTGATCAATTTAGTGCTCTGCTTTTTTTCATAGCCAGTTTACAACAGGATATTATGGGTGCAGGATGGTAATTGTTAAAAAATATTATATTTTTTAAAAGCATTATTAGCACTAGACAATAAATGAACAAAATCACACATAGGCAGAGTAAAGGCTACAGTAGATGTCCCCACATTCCTCACAAGAAAAAATCTGGTGGCGTTCGATCTGGAGAACTTGGTGGCCAAATGGATCTGGTTTGTCAATGTGCGGAGGTGCTAAAAGTAGTACACCAAATAATGCAGTATTTCAAAAATTGTTTCAGTTTTAACATTTGTCTAACACACACGCAAGAGTGCGTAGGAGGGCAAATACTTATGTAATAGCTAGAGAAAATGTGTATCTAAAATAAAAACAATAACTGAAATCGCTACGGGATACACACCGTTATGTGCTAAATTTATATGTTTGTGTTTTTTCAGGTATAAATTGAACTTTTTATTGGAATTATTATCAACAGAAGATGAGAATGTGATTGCAAAGAGCTTGATGAAAGCACTATAATAGATTAGTTGCATAATTTACGAGTATAAGCTTAAATGTTCTGATAGAAAATGATTAGAAATATGTGCTTATCATTATAAGAATAGAAGTTTTCTGAGCATTATAGTCACTTTAATATAAAACTGTTTTTTAGAATTTTGTCTTAAATAATACACTTGGCTGTATACGGCTTCTTGTGAAAAGCTTAATACAATTTATCCTCTAAAAGGTAGGATTTAGGATATTAATTAACTTGTTATTTGTTCAGATATAATTCCTGTTCTATGTCAATTTACTCATATTCATATACAAACACACGTTTGATATACCGTTAACATTGAAACATGCAATTAATTAATCAACCCATTAATGGAATGATTTAATCTTTATAATAGATGCTTTTTAGATTAGGTCCTTATGCAAGGTAAAACTATTAACTTTAACCTGATTGTTTTTCTTTGTATGTTTGTTTTAAGTAGATAGTGGCACAAATTGCGTTTCCATTCACAAACCTGTTCTTATAGGTTTGTTTTTACGCAAGTTGTAAAATAAACGCATTATATATTTCAGAAGTTTAAACCACAACGATGGATCGTAAACTTTACTTTAAGCACCTGGGGTTTTAAGCAGGTGCATTTATGAAAATCTCTTTGTTTACAGTAAAATCAAGAGTTTAAAAATGCTTGATGAGCATTAATTTCTGCAGTAAAATGTAAATTTCCTATTAACCCACTTAATAAAACATAACTTTCGCTTAAATGCTGCTATATACTTACGAATAAATTAATAATTTCATTAATTATTATTGCCAATCATAATAAAACTGCTGTATTTACGTTCGATAAGCAAAATGGAAAATCTGCATTGAATCCATATGTTTAGTAACTGTAAAAAATAAATGATCGTACATCCGGTGCATCCGGTCAAAAATGACTTTCCACAACACGGATCAAAAATTCCGATTTCACATCAGTCGATCATCAATCAGTCTATTTTTTATGGAATGTATAGTGTAATTTTATTCAGAATGCCCCTGTGTAACTCTAGAAAAATTGATACAGAAAATAACACAAAATATCATTTGAACAAAATCAGTTTGATTGGAACAATCATTAAATTAAACCTTAATCTGTGAGTTGCTAACCAAACTTATTTTAAACTATTTATATTCATAGTGGAAACACCGGATATCCCAACAAACCTTCTTAGTTAAGAAAATACGTAAAAGCCATAAAGTTGGCAAGTATTTATTTGTTACTGTTCCATCATGTAGAAATTTAAGACAAAGTTTAAACAGTTCCAAAAATAAGAATGTCGTATATGTTCGAGGCGAAACATTATTGCATATTTGTTGAATTTAATTTTAATTGTTAATGTTCCATTGTTAGTAGATTTTGTACAGTTAAAAACATGTTATATTAAACATGGATATTGGTTTGAAGATAAATTTTTCTAGTGAATTGTATCTGGCGTTGACACTCTGAAAGACATTTTTATTAATAGGTTTTGGAGGATCGATATGCTTGCAGCATCCATCTATTTCCAATTACAAAACAGTTTGTCTGGTTTTTCGAACCTTTTCCACCGCTTTCAAAATGTTTCTTACTTTCTTACTTCTTCTAATTACCTCCAGATATGTTTATGTTCAGGCACACTTTTTAAGATTTGTCTAAATTTATGAATGAAAGAAATAACTAGCTTGAGAAATTTTAGAGTGTTTCTGCCACTGAAGTATTTTAGGTTTGGACAAATCCGATATTTGCAATTTAGACTCTAAAATATGCAATTCTGCCCACGCACTAATCATACACATAGGTTTGCATTTGTTGAATATTTTTACGTGTAAATAACAATCATGTCTCTTTCCCATTTTTGTCTGAATATGGCAGGCATTTTTGTTTTCAAAATTATGATACTAGGCGACTGGTTTAAATTGTCACGTTTACTCAACCATGGTATTGAATTCTTTTATTATAATGGACAGTAGACACGACAGTTCAATTATTTACTGAAGCTTTCAGCACTTTTTAGCAGACACAAACAGACATAAAATTTGGATTTTTTATGTAAAAAGCACACCCAGTTTAAAAAATACGCAACTTACAAGCTAAATATTGTTCAATGGGCGATAAAAGCTTGCTAGTTAAAAATTAGAGCGCAAAAGAACATAAACACTGTTTTTACTAAAATATTTAAAAATGAAGGTTGAGAGTGCAACCAGACATTATAAATTGCTCCAATATGCAGCCAACGGAATTACTAATATTCACACAAATCTGAGGGTTTCTTGTTACACTAATATTCACAGTAGTAACTATACATATAACTAAAATTTAAACTGACTAATGTGCTTTTTCTTATTTACTGATACTAGAAACTAAACTAGAAAAAAATAATACGTATGTGAGTATAAATTCGGTCCTCATTTAATTACATTACATACACCAACCCTCTAACTACAATGTTGAATTAACTAGAAAAGCAACACATATCGAGCGCATTAGTGCCCTTTTCCAGTTGGCTGATAAAGCTTAAAGCCAGAAACCCAAGGGTTACCTTGTTTTATCGCGACTAAAAGCGGGCAGACTTATTACATTACATTAATTCTCCAACGGAAAGTTTAATTTTGATTTTATTTCGAACTTCAGTCTAATAAATATTTCCCATTTTTCTCCAACCGGAATAACGTGACTATGATGAACGTGAGAGAATTTTAAATGAAATTTATTCAACAGCCTAGATGAAATTCGGGATTTTGTTACATATTTCTGATGTCAGCCAATTTCGTTCGGATTGTTTCACTCTAGAAAGATATCTGATTTTTGGGCGTTAATATTATTAGCATATTACGGGGGATTTTGGCTTCAATTACTAATGCCTCTGCTTTACTTTTGAATTCAATGAAATGCATTAAATGAATTGCTTTGCAAATTTGCCAAGTTTCTTCACATTGAGTCTCAAATTGATTACATCTCAATAAGTAGAAACATGGTTTTCCACTTGCAGTTTAAAACTATGAAGCAAAATATTACTTAAAATTTTCGTGCAGAAAATGTTACTTTTACCGCAGAATAAACTAATTTCAAATAAATTTCTATGAAAATTGTGGTTAGTTTTGTCGGAAAAGCTCTAGCAGGCTAGTTTTCCTGACTTAAATCCTTTAGAGTTTTATGATTAAGATTCATTTAATTACATTATTACAGAACGTTTTTCATTACTGTTTATTATTTGATTACTTCTAAGTTCATAAAAATAGAAATAGATTAGATGTTTACAGTAATGAAGTTTTCACACACTGAATTTGAAATGCACTAACAGCTGGGTTAATTAAATTTCCAAATTTATAACGTGATTTTCTTTTGACCAACTCTACCTTCATCCAATTAGCTAATTTAACACTGTAAACAACTTTTCTAAACCTAAAAATACGCCCAGGTCCCCAGTTTTTCGCTGAGATCCCACGATACATAACCATTATTTAATTTTATTGTCAAAACAACTTACAGAATTTTGTAGCAATGCCAGAAAAAATGTTTAGGAAACTTATTAGATTAAGTGTGATTTTCTTCATTACTGTGCAATCGCTCAAGGCATGATCGGCTCAGGCAAAATGGAGCATGTTTCCTTGATATACTGCACCTCTTTAACGAGAAATTAATTTCAAACTGGGAAGTAAAACCGGGACGTGGAAAACCCATTAAATTATTAGAAAGCTAAATTAGACGGCATGTTATATATTACAGTCGATAAAAAGTTTAGTAAAATTGTAGCGTTTGTTTATTTTCAGATATCGGCCAATATAAAGTGTCTAAAAAATTCATAATACGAGCAGAGAACGGTTGTCAAAAGCATCGTAAATAATTTCGTTATTGGTCAACCGAAGTAGCAGTTAATGGACACAATTCACCTTGCAGTTTTGACATTTGACAAAGATCGATCTATAGCTGAAAATAGATATCAAACAACATCGTTTTAAAAATATCCCCTATTATTGGATTACCGGAAGTACTTTCAGGGTTGGATTAGTCAGCAGATAGAGTTCGACGTTTCTTCAGGAACATCGTGATCTTTTACTAAAAAATGTATAAGGATACTACCCAGGCTTGAAAGGCAAAAGAAAAGACCAAACACGACACGATGACACCGCTATCGGGGGTAATCGATCATCAGCTCTTTATGTAACATTTTTATGAGACCTTTATTGCATTATGCATGAAACGTGTCACGTCTGATAAAATATTTGTGTTTCACTCCCTTTAGCAGATAAAACTGCCCCTAGACATGCGTCCCAAAGAACAAAACGATAAATAATAGCTAGCTTTGCAGCTTTTGACGTCACCAATTAGCTCTAGACTCCTAATCTAGTTATGAAGTTTGTGCAGCGCTGCGCTCGGGATAAACACAATTTATTGGTTGGTTTTTAATTTAAACTGCTCCTGCAAACAGAGAGTATCATTTTGCGGCTATGTTTGTTCCTATTTAGAATAATCTGGAAAACCAGAGAGATCTAGGGAATGGATTTGTTTTAAAATTCAGGGGCTTTGCTTAATTTGATGAAAAATTCATGCTTTTTATTTGAATAGGACTTAAGACATTGATTTTGTCAGACAGGTTTTAAACGTTTCGTTCAACATACGATTCAATATTTTGTCGTATATATCACAGTTGTATAGAGTTATGTTAGAATGACATAACTAACTTAGTAATGCTAGCTGATTTGAAATTCTGAAACATTCTAGTTACGAATAACCTGCATCTAATTTGGTATAATAAACTAACAACTCCGCTAAAGGAAATTATAGAAATTGACTGGTTTTTTCAATAGCTACACATTGTCATTAAATTGTTACAAATTTCCGAGCTTAACCGAAACATTAAAAGGTTTAATTGATTTCATCAGCTCCAATTATTGTTAATGAAATTTACCTATCTCTGTTTACTTTTAACATACCATGTCCCACTGAATTGTCTGTTTTATGAAAAATTAAAAATTAGAAACCAACCTTCTTAACTCCAACTTTTTGAAAGTATATTTAGCTAATGCAAGGCAAATTTAAACACATTATCAACTTTGTGTAGCAATAATCATCTAAATTGTTTTCCAATATTAGGAAACCTTGTGTACAAAGCTTTGAACAATAAAAACCAAAACCCAAAATTGGTAGTTAAAAATAATACTGCAAACATATGTTCAATTTATCGGTGGTGATCGATTTCCAGAGACGTCCCATAAATAAACAACTATTTTGAATTTTAGGATCCGTAATAAATTCACACATAAACGTTTCAGTCGTATTGCGGTATTTATGATTAAACTTCGAATAATTACAGTTCTAAAATTTTGCAACTTTGTTATACCGCAACTGCACATAAACTTGACGCATTGTCCGCTCTGAAATTGCTCGTTAAATTGCAATACCATAAATCTATCATCAAACTGTAACACTCTTTAA
Organism: Ips typographus; assembly: GCF_016097725.1. NCBI lineage: Eukaryota > Metazoa > Arthropoda > Insecta > Coleoptera > Curculionidae > Ips > Ips typographus. Next base: position 11,382,177 of record NC_138425.1, on the reverse strand, counting down.
GCAAACAAAGTGGTGTTATTGGAAAAACATCTTGCGATGAAAGGAAATTACTTCAAACTTCAAAAAGCACTTCATGATCGACTTTAATGTAAGCTTTCAATTGCTCATTAAGAATTTGTAAGTGACGTGAGTAAGGACTTCTTGAGGAACGTTTCTTGAGAACGTCGAGTTTTCCTGGTTTTCTCGGTTTATAACATTATTTATTATCCTAAGTAGATTTCCCGTTTAACAGACGACCTGGTGAAAGGTGGAGCTTTAATGGAGATCTAGTAGTATCTGCTAAACATTGCTTGAACTAAGTATAATATTTATGTTTTCTGTTTTTAGTGCTTATTTATAGGTGCTTACTGGGGATATATTGATGATTGGAATATCGATCAAATCTTTATAACGCACTTACAAGCCATCTAAGGTTATTAATATAATATGTTTTGTTATCCTGTTGGAAATTTTGAATTATGATTGTTTTTGTTTAAGCTTCTGTAAAATAGTTTAGAATAGAAAAAGCAATAAATTGTGATAAGTTATGGCCTAGTCCGAACAAAGCAAAATTATTTTTTTTAACTTATTTATTACCAGGGAACAATATTTATAAATTTATTTGAACATCAATTAATGTGAGCAATAAACACGAAAAGAATAAATAACTTTGTCGAACTCGCTACGCTTAAAATGCAATTGTTGCAATTCAATCACTAGTCTACATGGAAGCATTTTCATATAAAACAAAAGTTTATAGCAGACTGTCTGTGTGCAGCAAAAGTTATAGTAAACTGCTTGGAGGCAATAAAATATTAATAGAAAGAAAAGACGCACAGAACTCTATATCTGCAAACGTTTAGTTTTGAAATTGAGTTGAGACACTCCATCTAGTTCTTTCAAGCACGTCCAATTTGTGGACCCTTAAGGCAGCATGACAACTTTGAATGTTATTATACTTGTTAAAGTTTTGTTTTGTCGTAAAGGCCAAATTAACCCATTTAATAATAATGGAAATCCGGAAATTCTCCGAGTGTGAGCAATCGAGTTTAGTACGCTTGATTGCAACATATGTAAACCTAAGGACCTAAAAGAGCCTGAGGAACTCAAAACCTTATAAACCGTATAATTGATTCTATCACGGTTTAGTAGCAACGTTGTGGTAGTTTTTAAACTAAAATACCAACACAATAATCAGTTTTTATAATCATCAAACATTTCTAAATTTTGCTTACTAATTCGTAATAAAAAATATAATTAAATAAAATATCTTTGTTAAGCTAAAGTAATTCACAGTTGCAATGAAGAGAACACGTTTAATTAATTTTTCCTTGACTTGTCAGAGTTCGTATATGCAATTAGTCCCGCGTAAATGGATGCAGACTCACTGTCGATAAATCAGCGGCCTCATTAATTAAATGCAGAAATAGTTGGTCCTGACTTTGATGTGAACGTTTATCGATGATTATTCTAAATTTAGCACTTAACTGTTATTTGAATGGCTGCAATAGGAAAAAATGCAAGCTTATCAACTTGGTGGACAAAACTAAATAACAAAAAATGTAGAAGAAGTAGATAACATTCTAGAAACACTTTAATTAAAAATTGGAATTTATTGCAGAGGTTGCAATGATTAACCAAGGATCTGCTAGTGTAGGATTTTTCCTCCATGACTTATTTGATGGTTTCTCCAACTTTAACGTTTATCTAAAATGGTAAGGTTACCATAAACTGGTCATCTTGATTTCAGATTAAACGTGGTGGCGTCCCTACCTAGAAAAATTCCGAGCTCAAACTGGCCCATCAGTTTTGGATCTCATACCCGCCGCCGGGGGCGGGAAGTTCGACCAGCTCTAAGGATAAGGAAAAAGAAAAGGACGACGATAAAAAGCCACTATCCAAAGAGCAACGTCAGATCGAATACGATGCTGCCATAAAGGTATAATACATGTCTCGATGTCAACTATTGAAAATCTCGTAAAAACGGGTTGACAGCCACCGATTTTATATTGGGCACTCTGCATGTCGTAGAGACGGAGTGTTTTGGGATTTTTCGATTTGAATAACTTTCAGACGTCTATTTATTTTGCTTGGTTTGCTGATGTTTTGTATCAAAGTGGTTGTGACACACAGAAAATCTTGACTTCAATTCTATGGAAAATTTTTCATTTTATAGGTTCAGCGATCAGAAATGGATCAATCTGATATATTTCAAGATCAAACTATGTTCTATAAGTAAATTTACGTTAATCTAATAACTTGGATAAGGTACAGGGTACAGTTTGGCAGCTGTTCTAATTCACTATACATACGAATCCCCTTTACAGCTTGCAACAGCTTCACCAACCAAGAGAATTTAGTTTAGTGTTTAGGTTCTAATAACTGTCTGTACTTCTTTGTTTTGTATTTTTGATGTTTTGATTCAATAAAAGCTGTAATTCAGGGTTTTTGGAATGCTTGATGAAATGAAATGAAATACTTAATTAAACCTTCTACAGATGACTTTCACAACAACCTACAGATGTGTCGCAAACGTAAAAATTATCTTTGAAAAAGTAAAGAACTTTCGCAAGAGAAAATTTGATATGAAAAAAGTTGGAACGTATCCTATTTCGTACATAAAATTTAGTTTTACACTGATGAAATTCGTTCTTGAAGCTGCTTTATGAATAAATTCTTTGATCTCAAACTGCGGTTTAAAACCTGCTTTAGAGTAAGAATGCATACAATCGATAAAAGATAAGACCGATTTGCATTTTCTTATTTCACTTGGTTCTTTATCTATTTTTTACAATAAAGTCCGTTTCCAGAATTTTCCCATTCTTTTCTAAAGTTAACTGCACAAGACTAGGTTTTTCTGAAAAGTAGTCCTTTGTGGCCTTATCGGCGTGGTACAAGCTCCACCTAACATGATCCCAGGCAAAAAATGAATCGATGTTTCAATGCTATCCGGGGCTTTTCCACAAAGAAGCTGGAAAGTAAGAAAGGTCGAAATTAAAAAAAGACAAAAGCGTATCTTCTTGGCAATTTATTTCCTTTATCGTCGGTGGTGGATAACTTGTTCTTTTTTCTCAGCTGATTGATAAATTAACTTCTAATTGTTTTTCCAATTATTCTGTTGTTAATTTTATTTTAAAACCAGAATTGCTACGTGTGTTTTAAACTTCTGTTTAATTAACGCTGTAAACATGTTACGGTCCGGATTGTCCAGGATTTGTATATAACTTTTTAATTTATGTGGTTCATTCGTTTTACCCCTGGGATACGGCGCTTTTACAACGTTTCACATAAAAAAAAAATTATCACCGTCAGAAAAATTTGATAAAAAAGTTTTGCTGTAAAAATAAAGTATATATTTTTGGCTTAATTAAAACAAAACATCAAAAACTATATCCATTTTCTTTTTGCAAACTCTTCAATCAGCATGTAAAATTTCTCCTTGTGAAATTTGGTAGGTTCCTTGTACTGTAGAATATTGTCGTCGCGTAAGTTTTCCACTTCATTGACGTTTTCTTTTACAGCAAAAATTGGCCGTAGCATTGCCAAGCTTTGCCCTATGGCGAAAGTGTTGTTCGCAGCCAAATCCAATTCCTCCAACAATTTCTCGTATGTGTAGGGTGTAGTATCAACTTTAAGCTGCTTAAGGGTGGATATAAATGTGGCGTGGTATACTCGAAGAATTTCGTCGTATTTTCTTTTAATAACTTCATTTTGGACGCTATCAAATAGAAAGAAAATCAGGTCCTTCCCTAGGGAATCGTAGTTAAGGAACTGATAGTCCACCTAAAAAAATGTTTTTGATGCTAAATTTAATGTTATTTCAGTCACTTCTACACCAAAATAATAGTAGTCATTTATTTAAGATATTTTCTAGTTGAATTTCTGCCAAGTTTCCCCTGCTAATCATCTGTTAACTGAGTTGAAATGTTTTGATTTATCTAATATTATAGAGCGACAACAAAAATAAACAGTCGTTTCAGCGCTTTGTGTGAAAAACACTGTACTCACCAATTTATTCCCGATCGGTATTCCGTTTTCGTCAAATTTTATTAAAAGATTGTTCACCCATATGTCGTTGTGCGTTATGGTGGCAAATAGTTCTCTCCCTATTTTTGGGTTTTTGCTACTTCGGTAACAGCTTTCGCATTTTCGCTTTAAAGCTTTTACGTACGGAGCACATTGAGGATTTTCTCTTGCCAAGTTTATGATATCCTCAGTCTGCAGACAACAACGATTTCAGGTATTATTTTGTGATTGTAAAGTAAACTTACAGATGAGTTTTGCATTTCTTCAGGCATAGATTGAGTGAATAAGTCAGTGTGTTGTAGGTAGGGTTTAATTAGTTCCATGAAGGTGGATGGGTTTTTAATTCTCATAGCTATTGGTACTGCATGAAATTGAGCAATATTCTGAAAAAAATATGATTCATTACAAAATTGTCTGCATTGTTGCAATTCGTAAATTTGGTCAAGATTAACAGGTTGGCATTTAATTACAAGGTATCCAAAATGCCCGTTATTAGTTGTGTAATTTATTACAATAAGTTACTTTCTTTTTGTTTTTTTATGGAGCACCTTGAAAAGGTCATAATACGGTTACCCTAACCTAACCAAAGATAATTTATATTTTATAGTTATTGTGTCCTTAATTACGACAAAAATAGTGTTAACCTTTCGTTTTATTTAATTACCAGTTAACCCAGATAAACTGTTTATTCTCCAAGACTGCATCAATAATTTTTACCTCAAACAGTTTTTTTTTAAGTCGTATTTTGATTGAAATTTAATAATAGTATTTATTAAAAAAAAAAATAGGCACTGGCAAATTACAAGCTCAAACTTATACAGAAAATAAACATAAATTGTAGCGTTATCATAGAAAAGCCGGTGCAATCAAATTGGACTACTGCTGGTCCAGGAAACGCAAATTTCGGGTTGTTAATTATTAATTGTTGTGTAATAGATTTAGTTAGAACGCTTTCCACATTAATAATCAATTTTAATTAATAACACTTCTGTACGATACTATTTGGAAAATTTCTGCATTTACCTAACCAGTTTACACAAACTTTAATATTAAGCCTGGTATTGACTTTTGAAGCTTCATTACTTATTCAGCAGTCAACAAGTAGTAAATAATTCACTGACATTTATTTCCACAAATGCTTGCCACAAACACTTTTCTTAAACTTAGAATTGTATTGCTAGTACAGGCGGAAAACCCACTAGTCATTTGAAGAAATTGGCTATTTATCTATTTTAGCTCGTGTTACTATTTGTAGTATTAGTTTTTTGTTTGAATACATTCGATATAATATTAAATACCTAAAGCAGGAAATTTTAATTATATTCATAGTATTTTGTTGTACGTGCACTATTAATTTGATTTATGTGTGATGATTAGACTCTAGTTTTAATAAGACATAACGTTTCTAATACAGTTGTGTTGTTTTAAAAAAAAATTGGCAAATTTGCATTTAGATATTATAAAGTCACATTCAACCTACCTTAATAATTAGGCAAGTGGTATCAAAATCGAAGCCAAGAGTTCTCTCCATAATTTGATATCCACTCTCTTTAAGGTTTTCCATTAAAATTACGGCATCTTCGTCGGCATATTCCTGCTGATTTGAATCCAGACTTAAACGACCACCGTAAAATTCCGCGGTAAAATCAACCAATTTCTTCATTCCCTGATCGGTTTGGAACTTCTTCAATGCGGGTATTACGTTCTGATAAAAATAAAGCTCCTTTTTAAACGTTAAAGAGGACATAAAGAAGTTTTTAATAAAGTCGTTTTTAGGCACCGCTTTTGCGACCGCTTTAATTGTCTCGGTTTTTCCATCGGAACGATTCTCTATTACAATATTCACTGACAGTAAAATGGAACCGTAGTTTTCCCCAGCGGTCGTTAAACTTTTTATGTCCGAAATGTAAATTTTAGATGCAGACTTTACTAAACTAGGCAACACCACCGACTCGAGATCTTTAATGCAGTCCGGCATGACTTTTAGTTCTTCAATCACTGTTTGCGTCGTACTATAGCAATATTTATAGTTTCCTCCATATTTATATGTACCTTTGCGAGTATTGAATTATGTAAGTAATGACAGAGAACATGCTTTAAGATGATACGATACGTTCCAAAATTTCCTAAACAGATAATTATAGAGTAATTTAAATGCAATTTGCACATACGTAATTACTAAGTCAAAGTTTATTCATACTATATATTTAATTCGCGTACCAGTAAGGGAAAATTAGATGGGTACGTTATAGTTTATAGATTAAACATAAAACTGGAACTTAGTTATCTAAAAAGCATATCCGCTAACCAAATCCGTTTTGGTTTATGCAACAAAAAAACAGTGATTAAAGTAAACTTATAATTACTAATATAATAGTCCATTTGCTAAGTAGTAACGTAATTAAATAACTACAAATCATAAGTAATGACAGTCATAGTGGTAAGTTAAGCATATCCTAAATGTGTCTACTCATTTTTTTCATTTTTATTTTTCAAAATTAATTTAGAAATAAGTGTAGTTTATAACTATCTAAGCAATATGCATTGAAATATGTTTGAAACTCGTGTGTGTCAATGATGCAATCTAACATTATCAACTTGTTGATATCATACAGACACGTGTATTTTCACGCATCTGCATATGCAAGGATTGCATGATTATTTAAGTTAAAAATCAAACTTTAGATTGACGTCAGAGCGGTGAAAATTTGCATTGTTGTCTTGCATATAGTTGCAGAAAGATATATTTATTCTTATATGTGCTGTCTGAGAAAGTGTTATTAATATTTACTTTTAATGCATTTGCAATTAGTCTTTAAGTAATCCCAAATGCAAAAATCTAACCAAACTAGACCATTGTTTACTAGATTACGCTGATGATGTGACTATTAAAAATTCTGATAATATTGACGTATTTTGTTTCTGAAAGTTCTTCTGGTTCACCCAGTATGCGTGATTAAAAAACCACTTTGTCACTCTCATAAAATTCTAGACCTGAACGAATCATGCGGGAAAAAACGTTACCTTGTACAGAAGCGAATGTGAGGAAAAGTTTTGTTTGAGCAATGATTCGACAATTATTTTTAATTGAGACGAAAGCTGCGACAAACCGCTAATGAAGAAAAGCGCCGGACAGCTTCTACGTTCAATTAAATTGCGTTTCCATCGCAGGAACATCATCGTTCCCAAAGGGAGCAGTGGGAGATCCGTCAACTTGACAACGATTTACTGCAACAAAGACAATCAGAACGGGAAAGAGAACGGGAACTGAAGGAGTTGGCTGAACAGAGACTCCTGTTGGCGGACGAGCAGGATGCCACCAATGTGCAACTCCCGTAAGTGATTAATTGTTAGTTTTGCGTTAAGTATGCTTTTCGAATCAGATTGATGTTCTCTTATTTCCACTCTGTAACGAGCAATTTACCAAAGTGCTGAGATTATTCAGACGTTATCTATATGCCTTAAAAATCACTATAAAGACAGTGTTTACTAGAAATTAATCACATCAATTAATGCAACATTACAAAAATCTGGCATGTTGCTGTAAATAAAGAATGATAATTGGTAATCAAAACTAAGCCACTGGCTTTTCATCGTAATGTAAAAGTTACCATTTGCATACGTAAAAGGTATCAAAATTTAAAAATTTGGTCGTCAAACACACAACCATACTTATATTTACAACCTTCACTAGTCAAGAGCACTCCTTGTAAAGGCCACAAAAACTATCTGAAAAATATTGTCTAATAATAAAATTTGCACCCTTCAAAGATTCTAGACCAAAATTAGTTATCAATACTTTTATCCTTAAATGCCAGTGTTTGAGAAGTTGACAACCCTGACTTAAGTTACGACAATTATTGTTAACTCTTTACTTAACTCTTTGTTAATAAAACTGTTGACCTTGTCTCAGATATAACAAGATATACGATAACCACTACTTTCGATAATAATTGACTCAGTTGAACACGGTAAGGAGGTTGTAAATTAAAGAACATAAATCGTATTCGTGTTCATTTTTCCAAATTTTTCTTCCCGGATTTTTTAATTTTCTATTTGAGTGATAAATCTCTCATTTAAAATATTCATTGTACTCCCAGAATTAAATAATTTAAGCTGACTTTTCTTTATGTTATTAAAAAATTGGACTTTTTTGTTTCATAATTTTTGCAAAGCGTAGCTTTAGCGGACAGGAAAAAAGGAAACTTTTTAAAATTGTTGCCTGAAAGCACATTATCAAAAAGAGCCCTAGAGCATTAATATTCATTCATCATTTTACTTCCGAAGCAGCGCCATTACAACTTTATTCTAGCGGTTCATTCGAGAGTAAGTGTAAATTAATAGTAATTAAGATACCAAGGGCATTATAAGGACAATAATGCATGAGGTCGATAGGGTCTACTTCGACCGTGGGCATTATTTCTTATAATGCCTGTGGTGTCTTCAATGTTTAATGTCCGACTTTCATTCTGTAGATATGTATTTAAAAAATGGTCAGAGGGCATTATAGAAAATAATGCCCTCACCTGAGGCCATTATGGAAAATTACGTCCTAAGGTATTATTTCTTAGATAATTGACCTTAATAGGTGTGTCTGTTGGTTTTGATGATGATGATTATTGATGAAATAATAGCCCTTTAAATCTTAAGTGCAACTTACGGATTTATTTAGGCATCCGTGGTAAGACAAGAAAAAATAGTGTGATCATGCTGAAAATCAACCATTTTCATCATGACCAAGAAAAAGGAAGGCCCATAAAATACATATTCCGTATTTACGACGTTTTGCTTTATGGGATCATCTCAAAGCGTCAGTAAAGCCTTTAATACACCCTGGGACTGGTAGGATTTTATGTTTTGTGCGCAAAAGCTTGCATTAATAATCACATCAATCATACTCACGACCTTCTTTTCTAATGTTAACTATTTTATTATCAAAATTTTTAACATTAATTAATAACAAAACTCCAATTCTACATCATCAGCTGATTGGACTCCAATTTCTTATTACGGAATTGAAGATGCAGAACCAATTTGCAGTCAGATTTTATCTACTTCCGTTTCAAATGCAATCCTGTAAACGAGAATCGGTGCCGACGAGTGAGCCTGAAAAACTGGATAGCAATCTCTTCTAAATACATCCGGAAATTGTTTCCAACCGGAATAATCTATTTGAATCAATTTTCATTTGAGTTGCACTCAATATAACATCCAATGTAAGTAGAGTTTACCACAATCTAATCTTGATTTCTTTTTTTTTCAGTAAAAGAAATCTTCTCTCAAAGGAAAGGTACGTTATCTTTGAGTTTTCCAATTGGTAGACGTTTGCTTGTAACGATGCTTTGCTATCCAATCTCTCTATACACATTTATGCAGTTAAATAAATAGGGCTGATATAAAAAGGTAGGTATAAACATAAAAGCAAGGAATTTTTCTACATAATATAGAACCACCATAAGGTTTCTCAGAATACTAACTAAAGTAACTTTCCTAGTCTAATTTCACTTTGCTCTTCGTTTCCTCAAATATGTTCAGGTAACTGCTTTGTAGGCGATCCTGATTAGGTGTAAATAGCCTCCTGAAATACTAATTTCCTGCGTCTTGCAAAGGGCAATTTGTGAAGCAGCGGCAGAACCCAATTTCCTTCTGCTAACGGCGAACGTGTACGTCCTAAGAATTTTTTTATTTTCTTATCTATAGCTCGGTGGATTAGATTTAATCATATAACGAATAAAACACTGCCGTTTAAAGCTAACATCCATTATCTCTAACTAGACATATCGACTTTAGACCATGATTTATAGTTTAGGGAATTAGGGATCGAATTTAGGCGGGGAATTGGGCTCCTTGAACGATTTATAGCTTGGTTTTGCATGTGATGTTCCTCCTCCATCTTGAAGTCGTAATTCAGAGGTATATTAAACAGCTAATTTTATTAAGTTGACATAGTCTGTTATTTTTTCATTTTGTATACTTATTTTTCTACAAGAATATGTTTGCCAGTGATATATGCTATTTTCCTTCACCTCCATATCGGGAAGGTTTGAAAATTTCTGTAGAAACTTATAGTAGAACATTACACTGTTTCAATATTATATGTGCATACTGTTTATAAATGATACTACAAGTATTTTTGTTGATTTTAGGAATGGATTCCTAGAAATAATTTCCTAGCATTTGGTGGATGCATAATTTTACGAATACTAGTCTCTGGAAAAAATTTGGCGTTGAAATGCTTTGTTATAAGCATTGTGTGCAGTATATTAAGGGTTTAATTGCAGCACAAATTACAACAGTAAAAGAAGCACGTTTTTCGTATGTGCAAACTAGGATAACTTACGAATAAGCTAGCTTTCATAAAAGTAAAAAGCAAATAATTTTCGTCCTGTTTTGTTTTGTAAACCAGTAAAAAAGTTTGCCTACAGTGACTGATTACAGCAACTCGAGCTGGCTGACTTTAGTTTTATATCACTTTAGAAAAAGAAAATCTCTGCATATCATATTTCCTGGCCAGATAAAATATACCCGAAATTTCAATTAATCTTATTCGTATAAGTTATATTTGTCTCTGAATCCATGTGATTGATATACGTAGTTTTCAGTGAAAAACGTTTTTGTGATGAGTGATTCACACAAGAAAATTCATAAATAAAATGATTGACTACTATGCCATATGCATGAATTGAAATTGTAATTTAAAGGTGATCACCTCGATCTTGGTGTACTTTCTATACACGTGTAGTTTGTTGAAAACTAGGATAACATACTAATACTTGTAACCGCACTGAGTAGCATATAGAATGTAGCAATATAGTAGCATATGCATTATTCTATCAAGGACATAATTTAGCTTTTAGGTTTAATTGTAAGCTGATAATATCATCCCTTTCCATGTGGTTTGGTTAGTAAAAGTTTTGCTTCACAAAAACTCTTTTCATTAAAGCAATCTTCCTGGCCAGTCGATTCTTCAAGATGAATTCTTCACAGCCTTCTACAATATATTTACACACTTTAAATTATATGCCTTTTCCTTTGATGGTCGTTACATTGAATTTCTCTCTTTACATAAGGAAAATTCTTGTCATTGTTCGTTTCGCACCTTTGTTCCCTGGAATGTAAATGATAAAGCAAGGTACACCACAAAGAGTCACTAAATGCCGACAGGACAATAGTATGTTTGGTTTACTTTGAAGTATTCTTAGCATACGAAGCATGTTTACAGGCTACTCAACAGGAATTACGGTGTGAATGCAAACTGCAGTGCGGTTGTCACGGACGCTGTCCGTATCGACGCTACCGATTTGACGTCACGAGACGCCTATTACGTCATCCGCAAAACCCGGCCAGCGTCGACGTCCGTAGGTCTGGAACGTTTAGTATTTAAGTCGTTTCTTTTTCCCTGACTTTCCTGTGTCGATTCGTGATCGAAGCCACTGTATACTTTCCTAAGCAAACCTTTATCCGTTCCTCGATAATGAATCAGTCGGGAAACAACTGTAGATTGCGGGTAATAAAACAAAACTACCTTAAAATTTATAGTAAAGTTTTCAAAGTAAACATCAGTTGATATTGGAGTATTCTCCTCACTGAACATCTCAAACCAAGTTTTAATATCTATAAATCTCCATTTCCCAAGTGACTTCATTAAGTCTTTTGTTCTTGGACCTGAACTGTTCAAGTCAACTTTGGATGGTTGTAATACTCTAGACAAAATAAGTCATCCAACTAAGTTGATAGGGAAAGGAGAAACTCTAAAGACTGTGATGAGGGCTGTACTTTTAGTAAAGTAACGTACTAACAATATCTTAAAATTTCATGTGTTCCTACTCTGTTAATCATGAAGGGTAAATAGTGTTGAGGTTTAGACAGTTTCAGATCTCTTCACTAAAACTCCTTTATACAATAATCCATTAGAATGCACCTGTCAAGTAATTTTACTACAAAAAACTTCTGAAATAAATAATTATAGAAACAAACATAACAGTTTAGAGGAGTCTTAAATCCTCGATTTAGATGAATCAACTTCAAACTTAAATAAACTAAAACTCGAATGTTGCAGTGGTTAATTTATATCAATGTAAACATTTTCACCAATCTATTATCAAAGTAAGCAATTTTTCTTTTAGTTCCTGTTTCTTATAGAGATTAAACGGTTTGAACATCAAACGAATTATTTATGGATCTAATCTTTATTATATCGTATACACATAATGTTATTGCGAAAATCATTCTTGAGCTTCGTAGAAGCAGTGTATAAGTTTAATGGTAAGTTTTCTTTCAATTTTCAAACTTTTTTGTAGGTGTTGTCAAATTATATTATAAAGTGTTGCTTTCTGTACTAACAGAAGTAACAGAACCCCAAACTGAGTTAAATAAGGTCACGTAAACGAGTTTCGCGTTTTGTCAGGGTTTTTAAAGTGAATTTGAGATCTAACAAAGTGGATCCTTAAAATATTGACCTTTGTGTGAAAATAAATAAGGTATTACTCAAGACTTGTAAAAGAGTTTCAAGAGGACAAATAATGCTTTTACAATTAAAGGAAAGTTTAACTAAAAATTGTAACACACTGTATTCACCAAAAAAAATTGATTGATTATTGGTCCTTTTATGCAAAAAAGGTCGTGATATTGATCTAACAATCAATCACCTCAAATAGAGCTTCCAAATAAGCGTTAAAAAAATTTACATTATTAAATACAGTAGTTTTGTTTTTAATATACTATTTTGTTAAAGTACAAAAACTTGTTTATAAATTTTGAACGGTTAAATAAGAAAATAGCTCGAAAATAAACTTTATGGAGTGAATTATTTTAACAACATTCTTAAACGTGGATCAGAGTAACTAAACCAACCTTTTATGTACATACTTTGGCAATTTGTTTTTATATACTATAAACTTTTTAGCTAACGTTTTGTGTTTCTCAGTTAAAAGCTTTTCTGGAACAGTAATGAAAAAAGTTGTTGTGTCTTACACAAAATTGTTTTTTTTTTGTTGGTTAACATAAGAGAGGATATAGTTTTGAGCTCTAACGTAATATTCCAATTAGAGCTAACAACATTTGAAAAATCGACTTGACACACGCATTAACAAGATTTATTCACATGCAAAGTTGCTTCTACATTTAGAACAAAATAAAGTGTTGCTTGTTCTATCGCATTACTTTGTATCGTAAATCTTTTTGAGCACATTTTGCACCCGTTAACGACTAACGAAGATAGAGTACTATTTTTTTGAGCCAGGCTAACACGTTGTAATTACCTGTGCCATATAGTTAGCTCAAAATGAAATGACAAAGCAACATTTCCTAAGGTGATTGGTTAATTGCTTAATATCCGCTAGCTTAGAGGCGCAGTCCTTATCTTAATAGAGATTAGAAGTTATGTGGCGGTGCCAAGAAGAAAATTGATTTGTTTCCTAGAAATACTGCTTTAACTACAATTATGTCAAATGTTTAGTTTTAATAAAAGCCTAAATATAATATGCAATTAAATTAACTTTATAATAGTGGCCTGCAACTAGTTGCAATTATCGAACTAAATCATTTTCTAGAATTCAATTTAAATATCAAATTTCTGCAATTTAAAATCGTTACAAGCGAAAACAGGGAAATTTGTTAATATGTATGTACGAGGAATTGAATAAACACAGACGTAAATACATCCGAGTAATAAAAACATGATATTTTTTGATTTGCATCAAAGCAAATATGTATTTAAACTCTTTGATAGATTCGCTTGGTTTCAGGGTTCTTTCCAAGCAGAACTGAATTTATATTAATATAATATTTTCTATTATATACCTAATTTCCTAAAAATAAAAGCTACTGAGGGATTATATAATTTATCTGCAACTACAGCTGGCGCAAGTTATTGAGGTTTGTTGTAATTCGTTCATGAATGACTTATCGGTCGAATCCAGAAGATTTAGGTCTGGTAACCATTAAGGCCAATAACAGCTCTACCTCATCTGATCCATTATTGAAAACCGTCCAGTAATCTAAATTAGTACCTAACTGTAAAATAATAAGTAAATTTAGACTTTGTGTCTTATTCTGGATGGTCTCCTGTAACAATCCTAATTTGAGCGCTTAAAGGATGAGGCTATAAGGTTAAAGCTCAGTCCTCTGCAATGCATCCATCGGTGGGGCTAGCCATAAAAATAGGAAAGGGTCGCAAGCAAAAGAAAACTATATCCAGGGAGCAGGGGGGCGATTACATAACAACATCGGTTCGGCCCCGAAACGAAAGTTGTCGCGTGAATTCCCGTGCACGTTCCAGTTTTACAGCAGCAGGAAAGCGGCTTATACGCAGTCGTAGCCGTTGCTGCAATGACGAAATCCAACGGTTCGTGTGTCACAATTCGCCCCCGAAACTGTAAATTTTAGTAGTTAAAAGGATGTGATTCGGTAGTTTTTTTTATAAATTCGACCACGTCGCCGAATCCCCCCTAAAGGGATTTAGGGTTGTGAACGATCCGCGGCCTTCCATTTCCACCGTCTGTCAATTCGTCTAAAGGTTATACTTTGAATTGTGCTGTTATTGCTGCGGTTTTTTTTTAATTATCAAAGTAGTGCTTGGTCTTCCAGAAGTTAGGGTCCCAATAGATTTACATTTACAAATACGTAAGATTACTAGAACATAGAACTTTTATTAACCATATAATTTCCTAAATTCATACAGTAGTTTTTTTAGTAATTCATAGTTTTAGAGAAACTTTAAAAAAATTAAAAACCACCTTTTAAATCTCTGGATTACAACAAGATACTAAAACTAAAGGAAAATAATGCTTTAATAATTTTCCGTTGATAATGAAAACTTTTTTAGAATCTTAAAACATTATTTGTATCTTTCAGTAGCAATAATAATTACATACTTATTATTTGTCCAGCATGTTACCAGAATATTGTTTCTAGAAATAGATAGCCCAGAAAGTCCCCGATAGCAGTAGTAAATATGTGGAAAAGTATTGGATAGTAGCTAAATCGAAATAGAATTGAGATAGAGTGTTAGCGATAACAAATGGGTTGGTATAGATTGGTTTTATGTGTCTCTGTTATTACAAGTAAAATCACAGTAAAATATTGCGGTAAAATCTTTCGTTCTTAAATCTTCCTGGCGTCTCTGCACTAATACAAATACAAAGAATTCTACACTATTTCCAACTTTGTTCAAATTTCCATTTAATTAGATCATCAAAATGTATTATAAGTTTTCTCTTTATGGGCTCTTTACCTTCTAACTACTGTATTCAGAAAAAAATAAAAGCAAGAACAGAACAGAGACTACAACACTAAATAAATTGTGTATTCTCTTTACCTACCTATTCGATCCTCAGACTTAAATACAACCAGTTAGTAATTTGCCTCAACCTAACTTATATCAGTGAACACAATAAATATGATATACAACCAAAAGAGGCCGTTTTGGCTTTTTCTGACACTAGAAGTTCTTATGTTGTTAGTTCGTTTTCAAGATGATGTCCAAATTTCATTGCATCATCATTTTCGCAAAATTTTAGATATTTAAAACACAGTAAATGTAGTTCTTTTTTTAATTTAACAGAAACAGCATTTCACCAAAATTTTATTTACTGTAATTGATAACAACTATTCTGTCCAAAATGACAGAACGTGGTAAGTAATGGGAATTTTCTTAACGACAATTTTGGAAAAAGAAAACAATCAAACACTCTTCCAAAATCAAACAGCTGGTGAACAAAATTCACAAAAGCATTATAAAATTTGTATATTCGATGATGATGTTTTTTTAGACTGAAATATGGCCAATTCGTTGTTTTAATGGATCTCTGAATTGTTTTATGCCAAACATTTGAAATACAAATTTATGACTTCCAGTACAGTTAGTATAATCTTTTGCAGCTACATATTCTGTGAAAGAAGACTATTTCTGAAAATAAATTTTACGGTAGATTTATTCTTAAGCAAAGCATTTTTAAATTATGCAAACGTCATTCTATATTCCCTAAAGAAAATGCGAGGTAACATTTTCAATTTTCCGCTTGGCATATGCGCTGGCCTTTATTTAGTTCTGAAATACTTTTTCCATCTTGAGACTCGGTTAGTGTTCATATCCTGACATGGATACTTGTCCTCAAAAGCTTCCAATTAAAATATTAAAATTTATGCTACTTCACCGTACTTAACTTTGCATGCAATAGCGATAAATATAATGTACTAGGAAATATTGATGAAAATGTACTAAATCCATAATGGATGTATAATAAATAAAGCTGATGCACTGCACATAGTTTATAGGTTTCTTCTTTGAATCGATGCCAAAGTGAATAGCTGTAATACAAACACCAAAATAAACTACTTTAAAAATTTAAGAGAGTTTAAGTAAGTTGGAGAGGACTCTGTTCTATCAAGTGGCACAAGTTTTAGCACAGACAAACTTTTAGTCAATTTTGATTAGATTAACTGGACAAAAGCCATTTGTCATTCTCTTTGTTAGTCGTGTTTGACCTGCAGGGAAAAGTTTTCCAATTTTCAAGTGCCATCGGGGAGCTGATCCACTTATGACGAGGGCAATTCTAATTTTAAAGCCTCCTGGTAACATGCTGTCGACCATCCTCACCCCTCTAATGTTCGCTTTTTTTCACTTTCAGAACTTATAACCTGTTACGAAACGCTCACTTGCCTTAATACCATAAAGAGTTCGAGTAGTGCCTAAATTTTATCCACTCAATTAAATAATATAGGTTTAAGAAGAAATTTATAGTTAGGATTTAAAAGTGAAAAGCTGATTTGGAATCTAAATCAGTATATAATGTCGCATTTAGCTCTATGTACTTACTCAAGTAACGACAATAACAATAACGATAATGTTAGCGAAGACTCACATCCGCCCACGATATACAGGTAAGTCACTTATTAGTTTTGAAATTAGTTTAGCTATAATCTTAAAGGTTGAAATAACACTAATCGGTATTGTCATGTTAGTTTCGGAAGCAAAGTTTGAGAACTTTGAGCAGGAATGCACTGCAATATGTAAATTACTTCAAGAATGTACAAGAACTCGGAGAAGAAGCAAGTTACAAAACTAATAAGAGACTTCAACAGTCGATCTAATTAGTAATTAGCATTGAATTGATGTGGAAGAAAACGTAATTTGTACTACATACTTGTAATTTACATATTTCAGTGCCATAAAAAACTGTAAACTCTGAAATTGTTGTTTGTTACAGGTGCCGGGCACCGATCGCGAGTTTAGATTGCATGGAAGAGTTTAGTACTGGGAGCGGACTGAGTGGTTTAGCCGATAAAGAAAGTAGTCTAACAAAAGAACAACTTCTACTGGGTGGTCTAACGCATTCGGCACCGGGGGTGCCTCTACAGCTGAGTCGGTCCACGAACGCCACCCCTGGGTTGCGTTATAGGAACTTGGGAAAAAGCGGACTGAGAGTGTCAAATATAGGCTTAGGTGAGTACAGCCATATGGTAATTGAAATTAATAGACTGTATACTAGTAATAAATTAATTCGAATCGGACATTTGCCCCATTTGATCGTAATTTTTCTTAAAGTTGGAATTTTGCCAATCGTTTTAATGCCGATTGTTCGATTTATACTGATCGATGTGTTTGGCACAATATGTTTTTGAAGTTAAACTTCTATTGATCTGCATTATTTCAGAACAAAACATAATTTAACTAACTGTTAATTAATCTCTATCTGGTTAAATAAATTTTTGCTGTTCCTAAAATTATTACACATTACTAAAAAATAAGATAACTAAATATTCTTCTGATAAATATATTTCTACAAAAGTTTTTTTTCTCATACATATAAATTTACAGTGACAGCCTAAATCTAAAAATAATTTCGAATTGAAAAAGTTAAATTAACTTCCATGTGGCTTATAGTATTTACAGATTTAAAATGCTGCAAATATAGCAACATCATTTTAAGTTATTTATATTAATAGACATCACTCTATGATACGCCAAACGAAAATAAAACCTTCCAGTCATTTTTGATATTCAGAAATAGCTTGGCTGTAAGAATTCTGAGTGAAGCTACTGAATTTTTCATGTGACTTGAAAAGATAAGTATGGAACCAAGTATTAAAATGTGGAACAGATGAAAATTTGATTTGCATTTCCTGAATTGAACACATTGGTTGGCTTATTACTTATTTTTGACAGAAATCTCAATAGTCCAAATAATCATTCTTTTTTGTTTTTTAATTAGAAACATTTTCTCTCTCTCTCTCTTTCTAAATATATTATTCTCTGTATTAATGATATATTACTACGCTGCTTTAAAATACAGTGCATAAAATAGCTACATAGTTTATTTTTTCTTATTTGTTAACTGGGGTGGAAACTTTTAATTTACTCTCCCTTTATCGAATGTTTAAATTATTTTATAAAACAGCCTTTGAATAATGAATTAAATTCTCAACTCAATGCATTTTAAAGTTGATGCAGTGCTGTTCACCGGAAAATCAATGCCTCTTCTTAAATTAACTTCACAAAACATCAGCGATGGAGCCAACTTTTAATTACACTAAGAAAACCCTACTTCAGTGAAAAATGTATTAATCTTCCTTCGTGAAATAGGTCAAGCTGATAATTATTAAGATTTAGAACGTATAATTTAATTCGTCTTGTGGTTCAGGTGAAACTGATTTAAGATGAACCAGTCATTGGGTAATTGATATTCACATAATCAGCATAAATTGGCTAAGCGAACATTTATTAAATCCACGTCACTAAATTGAAACTGTAACCTAGAGTTTCCATTGTTTCACTAATCCTTGCTTCCAAATTTTCGACAAGACCATCTCCATAATTGCATAAACGTCGGACTAATTATTCAACTTGATAATCCATAACCATTTTCAATTTCCAGGTACCTGGCCTACTTTTAGTCCAAATGTAACGGAGGAACAAGCAGAACAAATAATAGTTTTAGCAGTAGAAAGTGGCATTAACGTATTTGATTTATCTGAAGCTCATTCAGGTAAGATTGATATACATTATTATTTTAAAGTTTTAAATAAGATTTTACTGGTAAATTGGCGTTTCAAGCACATAAGAGGTCTTTAGGCTAACAGTTCAAGATATTAACTTATTTTGACCATATCAGAGACAATAATATAGTACTTATTTCAGTTCGATATTGTCTCACTTCATACTTCTCAATAAACTGAATGGAACTTTTAGTTTGTTGACTTTTACAATAACAGATTTACCTAGCACCATACAATATTGTCTCCTGATTTTAAATACTATTTCAAAGATTGATAAAACTTATTATTATTAGGAACGAGGGCTGAAGTAGAACTGGGTAGAATTCTGTCTCGTCGTGGTTGGAAAAGGACAACCTTTATAGTTACTACTAAAATATATTGGAGCACTCGGTGAGTTATTCAGTAAATTTAACTAACAAGTAATTCCACATTTTTTTCTTGCAGTTCGGACGAAAGAGGTCTATCCAGGAAACACATAATTGAAAGCGTGAAAGCTAGTTTAAGCCGCCTGCAAATTTCCTATATCGATGTGGTAATAGTTCATAAAGCTGATCCCATGTGTCCTATGGAAGGTAAGACTGTTTTGTTCGTATTGAGTCACTTTCTACAAATTTTCTTCAGAGGTTGTCAGGGCAATGAACTACGTGATCAATCAAGGCTGGGTTATGTACTGGGGCACAGCCCGTTGGTCTCCTGTAGAAATTATGGAAGCCTACACTAACTGCAGGCAATTCAACTGCGTTACCCCCATAGTAGAACAAGCCGAATACCACTTGTTTTGCAGAGAAAAAACTGAGCTTTACATGCCTGAGTTGTATAATAAAATTGGTGTTGGTAAGGCTAACGCAACTGCGGATTGGATCTTTGAGTTTAAAAAAACTAGTTGCAGGTTTGATGGCTTGGTCTCCAATTTCCATGGGTTTGTCACAAGGAAAAGACGATAGCAACATACAGTTGTTTTCTCGGGCTAGTTTTAGAAATAAGTACAGTTCGTTCTCGTGGACTGAAGACGAAACTGCAGCAGCAAACAAAGATGTAGGTACTTTTGTTAAGTTTAGAGTTGAAGAGCATTGACAGAAATTTTAGAATTACGGTTGGATAAAGGAGCGAATTCAGCCTGAAGAGAGTCGAAAACATTCAGAACGAGTCCGGGAATTAAATGGGTTGGCTGAACGACTTGGATGTTCATTAACTCAACTCACGATAGCATGGAGCTTGAAGAATGAATCGGTTCAATGCCTCCTTTTGGGCGCAAGCAACGTGGAACAGCTATATGAAAGCATTCAAGCTCTACAGGTTAGTTGAAGTAGCTCGTTATTGTAATTTTTAAAAATCCTCGACTTAAAAGCCACTTGTACTTCAAATTCATTTTTAGCTTATCTATGAAGCACATTTTGTGATCGAAAGTGGCTATCAAATTAATTGAGTTAATTCGCGTCCTGAATAACTAGTCCACTTCATACAAATTGCTCTCAATTTCGGATCCTGTGCAACCCTCTTTCATCTTATATTTTTATTAGCAAAAGCTTGCCAAAACTAATATGAACGTTTCGAAACCATGTTTAGAATAATATTGAATTTTTAAATTAGAATAAGGTAAATATATTTTCAGTTGCACGACCTACTTGGTTATTTGTGACTAAAGTTTTAACAGTGTTTACAAATGATCTGTTACAGCGAGAAAGCAGACTTCAGCATTAAAAGGCAACATTTATTTAATAAAATAATTGTGGTCTAACGTTTACGGAACAAAATCCCTCTTAAACTAATTGACTTTTCAAGCACTTACTGCAAAAGCTTTTCATATAAATTGGTTCGCTGCACTCGTTCCGAAGCTTAATAAAAAAATCCTTTTTATCTTATTACTCATTTATGCCGTCCATAACTAGAACTTTATAATTAACGTTTAATTTTTGAGAGAAACCGGTAGACCATTCTGGAAAATTACTTTTTATTTAAAATTTTTACGTCATAATTATAAACATTAATTATGTATTTAATAGAGAGCTTCAAACAAATTCTGTTATTAGTTATGATAGTTTTCCAGAGTATTTTTCATCCTGAAAATTTGTTTTAATTTTCAGCTCATTCCGAAACTAAACACCAACATCGTCCAAGATATCGAGAAAATCTTAGAAAATAAACCTACTCGTCCACCAATGGTGTCCACTTTGGCGCTTAGATGACAATCAATGTGCCCCCCTGGCTCCGTTAGGTAAGTGCCATCACATAAACATGTCATATCATTGTTACGCGTGTTTGACGTATAATCAGAGTGACAACTAAAAATAATGTTTGTGATTTTAGTGGCCAGGGTGGCACCAGTAACGCCGAAAGTCCGAAAGATGACGTGAGCACCGCGGATACAGAAACGAAAGACAGTCAGAAGTTTCCGTTCTGCGAGATTCAGTGACAAAAGGTAAGCGAGTTTGTAAAAACTCGTAAAAGCAAAACGCCGGACGAAAAGCCGGTAAAAGAAAAAGTCAGATGGTCGTACAGTCCAGAAGAAGGACCAAAGTGTACCACCGAACCATTTGTGTCCAAGAAAAAGGATAAGAAAGCAGTCACTCCAGTTAACGTATGAGACCGGATGATTGCGGAACGGGAAGTTCTTGTTTAGGGTTTTGATTTAGAATTATTCATGTGTGTGATTTGTAGATGACTTTTCTTAGTTGTGGTTATACAAACTTGTCCAGTTCATAATTTTAGACTCTAACACTTCTATTCTTTCTTTTACAAACCAGACCGTAACTAGAAGTTTTCTGTCATTTTCGGTAAAGAACGAACTGGACCACTTGTTTTTCCAAGCTGCATCAAGTGCTTTCGGTTGTTAGATTAAGTGAGCCGAAAATCTATGAAAAACTTTTTAAAATGGATGCTTTTTTCGTCATTGCTCGTGCCTACGTGGCAATAAAATTCAGATTTATCAAAAACAAAACATTTAAATTTCTGTTTGGCAACGCCTTAATAACAAGTAAATTAAATGTTCAAAAACTTTATGGGTGCGAGCAATCACTTTTACCTAAATATTACAGTCTCTATTCAAGTTTTCACAATGACAGTTCGTATTTCATGCTCAAAACTACTAAATGATATTTGAAAGATTGTCCATACTTGCATAGATGAATGTAATTGCAGCACAAAATTTTAGGAAAATCTGTCTTCGTTTTAAGAATCAAAATGGATGCTGTGACTTTTAGCTGTTTTTAGGTAGGATTGTTGAATTTTCTCGAAGTTTTACTATTAAGTCTGTTGATTAGTGTTTTAAAGATACTTCGTACAGTAGTAACTATGCTTTGAACATTTTTTTGTCTTATCGCACTTATATGCTCCATTCGGATCCCTTTTATTATCCTCTGCGATCGTTTTCCTAAAATTCTTCCTCTTACTAGAATACATATAACTTATTTCTTGCGAGTCGATATTTAAAACGGGTACACGCGACTTGTCTGTTATAGGAACGTTACTACTAGCTAAAGTAGGTTAAAAGTAAACGCGGTATTTTTCTATGTAAATAAAATTTTAAAATTGTGCGGCAACGACTTGTTCCGAATGATGTGTAATCGGGTATTTTATATCGTTCATTAACTTCCGGAGCCGGCTGAACTATTAAGCTGCCTCAAAATTGTAAAGATGACATATTACGTATGATATGTATATAACTAGCTAGGATTTGAAAAGTTCACCTTTGCACAACCATATAGTGATACTCGGGGCTGTCACGTCCATTTTACTTTCAAGTAGAGCTTGAAAATCGCTTCCTGAATCTAATAGATTTGCATCGATTAGTGCAAAAAACACTTGTTACTTGGATAATTGTTTTAAATTAAAACTTTTTCAGCGGGAATGTTGAATAGTTTTTAAACTGTAAATTAAGGTGTAAACATGTATGAGGAACACCAGCCACCTTTGGTTACATTTGTTAAGATTTGTAAAGGACGAAAATGGTTGCTGGAATCCCAAACTGTGACCAATTTCTACTCAGAAATAATGTCATTCTTATAAATTTAATAAGTCTAACAAACGGATTTAAAATTCGTCGTTACGATTGCGCGTAATTTAAACTCTATTGTATTGTATAAAAACATTGATAAACGGACGATAATAATCGATATCAATAGTTGCAATAAAATTTAATTTTGATTTTGTATCGATTATTCGACATGCCTTATTACTGTTAAATACACTTCTAATAAGATTCCCAAATGGTTACCGGTTGTAGTAAATAAAATTTTCTTTCACTCAGCTAATATACTAGTTTTAATTGGTCTTATTATTTAAGAAATTTCGTATGTAGCCACTTTGAAAGATATGTCAAAGCCTGATTACCTCAGTACAGTGTAGATAAAGCAGAAATCTTACCGAATTTCTCAGGAATTAACAGTCTGCAACCACTGAGTTTATTTTGAGGTAATTAAACACAATTTAAAAATCAGTCAATATTTTTCAAAACTATAGAAGAAAACAAAATAAACACTCTTAAAGGACGAGCAAGTAGTTCACACAAACAAAAGTGTGTATAATGTCTTCAAGAATATTCTAAATTATAAAAATAGTTAATCCTTAAATACATTATAGATATGCTTAATATGTAAAACAAATGTGTAAGCATACCCTACAACAAAAAAGGTTATGTCTTTAGAGAAAAAATTAGATTTTTTTTCCAAAGTTTGCAGCTATCCTGGATTTTCTAGGTTGCTTTTTCTGGGCGGCCTTTGTAGAGGTCGGCTCTGAAGGCTTTGAGTAACAAAACAATATAAAATCGTGAAAGCAAAATCATAGTAAACTTACCAGTTTTTTATTAACATCAGGAACAGAACGTTCTTCCGAGTT
The DNA here is from genome assembly GCF_016097725.1 of Ips typographus. NCBI lineage: Eukaryota > Metazoa > Arthropoda > Insecta > Coleoptera > Curculionidae > Ips > Ips typographus. Next base: position 11,358,342 of record NC_138425.1, on the reverse strand, counting down.
TTTGCTTGTTTGTCTTTTGATGACCTGAGTGGGAACAAACGGATTGTGTAATGCAGTTTTCAATGCTTGATCACGGCCTTTTTCCTTTGGTGATTTTACCCAGGTTTTGGGTGGTTCAGGCAAAGCACTACCATTTTCACTTGATGAAGTTGATACAGTTGATAAGCCCTGGAATAAATTGAAATTTTTGTTTCAAACATACGTACAAATTGTTTAGTAGTATTGACAATATTTTAAATCTGTGACAACATACCTTTTTCATTAAATTCAAAACATCACTGGCAACGTTTTCTGTCGCTTCTTCTTTACTTGAAGAAGCTTTGCCTCTTACTAGCTGTCCGCTAGGAAGCGTAATTTGTGCCTCGTATTTGTCGCCTTTTTGAAAATACTGATATCTTGGAATGCCCAAACCATTAGATTGGTAGTAAGTTAAAAGTTGAACACTGGTTGATGTGTTGGCAACGTTTTTCTAAATTATTATGACATGAGAGAAATACAATTAGAGAAAGTTTAGTGCAAATGTACATGAACTTACCGCCAGCATTTCAAAAGAAACATTTAAACTAAGATTCGGTTGAGGACTGCGAGCTTTGGACTCACTTGCTGGTGTGTCTGATTTAGTGTCGTTGATCTTCAGTAAGTCTTTTAAAAAGTTTGTATTCACTGAGGGTCGATCGGATTTCAGGTCAACCAACGGTTGCAATGAGTGCTAGAAAGTAATGGTGTTCTCATCGTACGTTGTAGTAACTCAAACTAATTGGCAAAAGTCAAACTTAGAACATCAGAATATTAATAATTTTGAAATACTAACTCTACTGTTCTCGCGGACTGAGTTTACCCGTGCGTCATCCCCCTGTGATTTAGAAGTAGACATGCATTATTGACTTCATCCTTGTCTATTGTTCACTTTCAGAAAGGGTAAATATCTAAGTGAATGTCTTCCAAAAAAAAAACATTTACTGATTAGCGCTTCTATTTCAGTCATTGTCAGTTTGAAAACCATTGAAATTTATTTGATTTGTTTACTATTAATTCTTTTCCGTTTCTTTGTGTTGCTAATCATTTATAAAGTTTTCTATTTACCACACCACCACAGTTATTTTAAGAGCTATTGTTTCTACGCTTTTAACATTCTGTAAGTACTTTCATAATATTATTATTAATATTTTTATTTTTTATGTCGGCTGTCACGATCTAACCAAAATTGACACAATTACTAACCTGTTTTGAAAAAAAAGTGGGAGTGTCTATTATGGTTTTTATTTAGCCATTTGGTTTTTCGTAAATCCGGAATTACTTACTATTACAGTATTTTTTTAGAAAATGCCTTGAAAAATTCTCCACAGACAAGCCCAGCAGTTAATTCTTAACCTTTGTGAATATTTTGAATTGGAAAAAACCAATGGAGGACCCTTAGAAGCTTTATCATCTGTTCAGGAAGAAAATAAGAAATTTTAAGACCTTACATATTCTTACTGATGTATTTTTTTTGATACTAGTAGGTTGCAGCTGCTTTGAAAATTTCCCGCAAAACTGTATTCGATTCGGAAAAAGCAAGCAAGTAATCTTATGAATTCCTCACCTAGAAAACGTAAATCGAGTCATTATCGACGGGCCAAGAACACTGATTTATCTGAAAGCATTAAAATGGATGTTCGAAATACATTATATGATATGTACAACGATAGTATCTTAATAATAGTAAAATATATCTACTTTTGTAAGAAACATCTAAGAATAGAAACACTAAACTAAGAATAGAAAAATATATCTACTTTCATAGAAACATCTTAAAATTTCATTGTTTCCAAAGACTGAGATTTTTGGGTTGCATTATAGATTTTTCATAAAAATTTCTTGAAACATATTAATAATAAAGTCATAGAAAAATAAAATAAGCGTCTAAAATGTTTTCCAGCGGGCTTAAAATAAAATAAGTGGATTGCAACCTGAAAATGAAATATTAGATACTACAGCATCACTCAGAATGTCTTATTGAATTATTAATTTGTTGTATTTATTTTAGAGAAACATGTATCCATCCAGAACCTAAATCAAGAGCTTAAAGTTAAAGAAATACTACATGTTGGTGATACATCTCTGCGAATTTTGGTAAATAAATTAGGTTTCAAATTTAGACGGAATTGTATGATCCAAACGGAGACTTCTCATAAATAAAAAATGTTATTTCGGTCAAGATATTTTTGATTTGCTTTGGTATAAGGTTGTTTTAGTGCAAAGATCTCTACTTTCTGACTGACAATACACGCAAAATTTTAAACGTGACGAAGCTTTAGACACGCCCTTTTCTATAATATGAACACAACAGGTTTGTTGACGAAAACTTGATTTGATTCATATGATTATAAATGACGTAGCCTTCGTGACGCACGGGTAAACTCACTCCGCGAGAACAGTACCTATTACTCTTACACTTATGTCACAATTTAAGAAAATAAATAACATGTCAGTGTACAGGATGTTCTAAATCTCAGCTGACCACTGATAGCACAAAAACCGTAATAACCCCATTTTGATTAGAATTTTTTATGATTAAGAACACATCGAAATAATTATTTTAAATTTTGCGACATAACTCACCTGACTTTCACTAGACTTCAACTGCTCCTCTTGCCTTGATTTATTAAAAACTCTTTCCGGTTTAAGACTCTTCTCGTCAGTTCGCCAGTTGCCATTTGAAGAATTGCCAGACGATGAACTAGTAGAACCAGTATTGTGAATAGTCTTCGGACTACTGTTGAAGGAAGCAAAGGCTGATTCTTCGCTTCGTTGGGACTGTTTTGGACATAACGGTCGACGACGTTGTTGATATTGATCAGGAATTTGCCGGTGATTGGGTTTAGACTGAGCTGTATCTAAGAATTGATTGAAAAACTTCTGTCCGTTTGTGTTGTGCCATGGATTTGCCACAGGAGTACCTAAATTAAGAATAGTTTATAGATTAATTATTAAACCTTAAGCTTAAACAATAAAGACAACATGAAATACTCACTTTCTTTATTTGACTTTTGCTCGTACACTCTCTTCCCGTACGAAATATTAATAAACGCAGTCCTGGGTAATCTATAACCGCGTCTAGGAGAGCAATTCAGCTGCATACCGTCATCAAAAGGCTTATCAAAAACCACATCATACATCGTATCTCTTTCGTTATTAGTGGGAGAATCGGCGATGGCAATAATAGTTCCTTTGGCACCAAAAGGAACACTAAACCCTTTTCTTGTATTAACGATTCGGTCAAATAATTGCACTTGCATTTTAGGATCCGGTGGCAAAGTTCCAGTTTGTAAATCCGGCTAAAATAATTCCCTTGTTCAACTATCAGCAAATTTACAAGTTAACCAAACTAACTTTATAAAGAAAAGCGGGTTTAATGGTCATAGTAACGTTTTTAAAATTTGGTAGTTTGTAGAATTCGTCTACTATTTGTTCAATTTCCTCCACCAATTCTAGTTCGGTCACTTGACTGCCGCATGGTTGTCTTTCTACACTGGCTACTGGAAGACTACGCAACCAAGTTTGTAATTCTTTGATTTTTTCCTCCCTAAAAGTACCATTAAGAACGCTGTGTCATCAAGAAATAATTGTTTATAGAATGTGTTTCACTTAAACTGTTTATAAGTATGCATTTAATAGCTTTATTATCTTACCAGCATCAAGTAATGTTTAGTAAACAGACTTCAGTTTTAAAGTATACAGAAAATAGTAATTTTAAGCTACTCACCAATCATCAGTAGAAAACACATCTTCCACCTTTATGTTGTCGTTTCCTCCATGATCAGCAAAATAAATAAACACTTCCGGAAATTTTTCCGAATACTCCCTAACCATTTCTGTACATTTATCAGTGTAATACCAAGTGGCTTCAATTTTTTTAGTGTATCCCGGTGTCTCCTTATTGCGTTTATTAAGCTTTAAGTCTAGTCCAACATTTACATTCTTAAAACCACCTTCGCCGTTGGGCATTTCAAGAAACAGTGTACCAGTAATACGAGAGTACAAATGGGAGCTCATGCCTAATTGACTGGCGGAGTTATAGAGGGTTTTATAGGTCCGTATCATTTGTTCTTTGTGTGCTTTTACAATGTCAAAGTTTGGTTCGTCAGTGATAAAAACGGAAATTTTAATGCGGCCTGTTTTACAAGCTTCTTTGTTATCTCTTACCTGAAATTATTTGATTTGTCAATTTAAAACCGAAATAACCCAAAAAAAAGTACCTAAACATAATTTAAATGTAAAACAAACTTACTATTCCTTGAGCACCATAGTAAGGATTGCATAAAATAAAGCAAATTTCTCCTTCCGGAAACACTTCAGTAATATCTTGATACAAAGTGTGATGAGAATCATGGGCAGTAATTTTTGACACCACAGTTTGTAGCGGATAATTGGCGGTCAGTTCAGAAAACTGCTTTTCCAAAGAGATTCTCCCATTGGGAGAAAAAACGTACTTTCTACCAATCATTACTTGCACTTTGCACAGCAAATATACCGGACCAACGTCCACCCCCAGTCGGTTCAAATACCGTTCCACTACACCAGAGGATTCCTGTTTGAGAATCGCTTTACCGTTCTTTACTTCTTCGGAGTTGTATTGTGACCCTTGACCCACACTGACGTATCTTGTTTCGTCGTTTTGAATCGAAACTATTCTGGCTTCATTTAAGTGGGGCCAACCTACAAAAACATTGGCGCCTACTAATTCCCAAGGGAAATCCTCTGGTTCAGATTGTTCTTCAATTTTTATTATCATACTTTCTGACCGGCTTGGTTGCTCAAATACTTTTACACGAGCGTTCTTTAGTTCTGCCTGCAAGACAATGTTTTGTCAGAAGTTTCTAGTTTCCGGAAAACGAAACAAATTAAGTACACTATACAGTTCTGGGATGTAAAATAGCAGTGTTGATAACAAAAATCAAATAAAACTGATGTAGGAAAAATAAACTTACCGTATACTTTAAATGTTTCATTGTAGGAAAACCAGGAAAATACACATCCAAAGACACTCCAGGATAAAGTCCCTTTACTAATTTATCTCTAGGAACTCGTATACTGTCCGCAGTCATTGCTTGCACTTTGCAATGATTGCGTTTAATTGCTGGAAAGTATGCCGGAGCTTCATACTTTCCAAAATCCTCCGACGTGTAACTGTATTCTAACATAGGTCCAGGCGAATTTCTTCGCCGTTCCTCTTCTGTGAGTTGTTCATTGCATTCTCGCATAGCTTCAAGTAGCGATTTCTGAAAGTTCCTTTCATCGTAACACAATGTTTTTTAAAAAAATCGCTATAACCTCATCCATAAACGGGATTAAAACCACGGCCTCCCATTCTTGTCTTTTACCATTTTTGTCCGTTTGGAAGTCTTCAGGATAATATTGCTTAATTGGAGATTCTTCACTTGTCATTAATTTATGATATACTTCAGGCAATAGTACTTTACTTGCTGCCGGTAATACAGCCAAAAGCTAGCAAACTCAACTTCAGAAAATGTATTCAACAGTTCAACGCAATTGTACCTGTTCATAAGGTCGAAACGGCGTCCCTAAATCAAAGTTTAGCTTCAAATCCGCGAAACCTTTTATGTCACTAATGTAAGGCGCGTAATGATGTGGGTAAAACCAAGACCAAGAACAGCAACCGTGGTAGTAATAGTGTAAATTCCACTGAATAGCCCTTACATAGCCTTCAGCCTGATCTCGTAAAACTTCACTAAAAGTATCGTTATTACAAATTTACCACCTACTGTACAAATAAACCTACGGAGTGACTTTCGAATACTCTAGTTTATTCATGTAGTACTCCTTTTTAAAATTTTTGAACGCTTTATCTTCCTCATCAGAATCTTCATCAAGATCAGAACTGGTATCCTAAAGAAAACCAAGTACAATAATTTATAAGGTCCTATTTGAAGATAAAACTAGCTACCAGCTCATCTGTGGCTTGAATTAAAGCGTCTAAACCAGGATCTCGTCTAGGCTTGGACACCTCCTCAGGTTCAAGTAACTCAAATTCGCCAACAGGTGCTGAATCATCAGCCCACGCTTCTAAGTTTCTTAAGCCCTTTATTTAAAAAATACAAAAATATTTGAAGCCCAGATTTCACTCAATTGATGAGCAGCATTACAAATAAATAATAGATGTATATACCGTTTAGTTTTTTCAGAAAGATATCGCGTATAAACGGCTGTAAACCTATCAAAACAGTGTATGCATTTGCCGATCTTTTGAAGGTTAAAAGATGATTTGGTGGGAATAGAAAAAGAGAAGAAACCCTGCAGAGTTGCGAGAATAGTTGAACAAGTCTGTATTCTTTGAACTGTGATATTATAAACACACAGTAAATACATAAACCTGTACCTTCAAAATTGGTTAGATTGAACCATTTAAAAAATGTAATATACAAGTGTTAAACTTGCCAAAACATTTTTCTAGAACACAAATAAAACTCTTAGGCAAACAATTGACTTGAATTCAATCAATTACAAAAATAAAAACAAACAGTATTCCAAATTTATTCAAAAATTAAATTAAGGTTGACCAAATCTTACCATAGAGACTTTCATATGAGCATCACATTTCCTTCCTGTTTTAGACTCCATATAAGTCATGTCATCCCTAATTTCATCAAAATTATCCAAATCAAAATTAGCCAACTGTTGCATAAATTTCTCAAAACGGCTTAAATTCAAATTTCCACCTTCATTTATATAGCCTAAAATTAAAGTTACAATTTCACCTGAAAAATAGGAAATGCAAGTGTAACATACCATCCAAGGATGGCAAAACTTCTGTATAAGCTTTGTACAGTATTGTCAGTGCTCCATTAGCTATATGCAAATGGGGTAAATTTGGAATAAAATCATTCCCTACAAGGAACCCCATAAGCACCTATAAAAAACAACACAATAATAATTTTTATGAGAATTACATAAATGACTGCTTACCCAATCATCAATAATTTTTTCCAAATCAAATTTAAAGTTAACTAAAGTGTCTTTCAGACAAGCAAATTCGAGCTCTAGATATTCTCTCATTAAAGATAAATGCAACAAAAAGAAAGTAATCTCTTCAGGAACTGATTGCCTTTTTGTTGATTTTTTTCCAAACTTAACCTAAAGTTTCATAAGTTTTAGAACTGAGACTATGTATAGAAAATAAATTCTACCTCTTCTCTAAGCAAACTAAAGTGGGGTTCATGTGTACAAAGTCCTAACATAATTAAATCAGCATCTAGACCATATAAGCAATGCCTGGTATTGGGATCATAACCAGGTTGTGCTCTTAAGTATCTAATGTAGTCCATAATTTTATGTTCACCCTCACCAGGGGTCTGAAAATGGAACCAATAAAACCAACAAGCTATAAATAACGAAATTAATTACTTCATGTCCTGACAAAATAACTGAAACATCCTTCCATAAAGGATCAGTAGAGATCTTATTAACACAAAAATACTTTAACTGCTCATGCAAGTGCGCCATAAACACTGTTCCAGGTGTAATACAGTTTGAATCAAACCTAGCCTCACTGGGCAAGGTTTCACCTTTCTTGATTGCTTCTACTTCTTGCTTTTCTGCATCCTTGGCAGCTCTGAATCTCCTACCTCTCTGCTGGTTCATTTTGGCTCTTGGAGCCACTCCATCAATTGCCATAAAGAATAGTTTACGTGGTCTAATCATGCGAAATAACACCTCAATATAGTGAAATACATCTTTGAATATTCTCTCCTCTGTTATTCGAAAGTGAGGGTTGTTATCATCTGGATGAGAACACATATGGATAATACCATTCATGTCCAGATACATATTGTCAAACTCCGGAATCTATGTTGTGAATTGATTATTGAAAGAAAGTGATTAGAATTGAGATAGTATAATTATTGCTAAAAAAGCATTTTTACCTGGTACTCTCTTATAACTTCACTCAAACATGGGTATCTTTCACTGATGTATCTAAAGAACTTTGGGACTCCCATTGTATTAAATGATTGCTGTATTTCTTAATTCGGTTTCTGCACAAAAGATTTTTCAAATAATCCTAGGAAAAATACTAAACAAAATAATCTTAACAGGATCAGAAAAACTCGGTTTTTCACTAATCTCACAGATTTTTGTGGGAATTGGGAATTTTTCTTCTAATCTTCTTTTGGTCTTTTTATGCCTTTATACCATTACACCAACACATGTATCGATGAAAGAATTGTAATCAAATTCAGAGAAGCATTTGCATTGAAACATGCTTGAATGATAATTTAATATTTTTGCAAGAACCAAGTAGTGAATAATTCAAATTGATTAATTAATAAGTAACTTTAACTTCTCCGTTTCCAACTTATACCTTATGAGAAGTCATTGAGAACAAAGAAGAGGAATTCTGTCAAATGTCACACACTCTTCGTCTAGTTATATGGCTGTCTCGTTTTAACTCTAGCGAAAATTGAAATACCAAATTCTTGAGACATTGAAATGAATTTACACATGTCAGTCATTATTTGCAAATTTCAGAATTTAGAATAAACAAAGGTATTTATTATTATGATTATTTTTTACTACAATCTCTAATCTCTAATTAAAATTAATAATGTTAATACATTTTCTATTATAATATAACTTGCTTGATAATTATTTGATTTTATAAGTCTGAATTGTGTAGTGACTGCAGTTCCAGTGACTGAAACTATTTGAATTGAAAATGGTATGTTTTAATGGTATTTATTAATTATACCACAAACCTGCTTTAAATTTAGCACGGTCGTCTAAAAGTTAAATCAACTGAAGAACAAAAGGCTGAAAAGCATAGAGAGCAGCAGAAGAAATTACAAGCTTATCGGATGGGTATGAAGAAAATTTTATCAACCAGACAACAAGATTCTTATGATCCTGAGTCATTTGCTATTTCTACCCAGTTGCTGTGCATCAATCCAGATATATACACTTTATGGAACTATCGGAAGGAAGTAGCTTTGAAGGAAAAAAATAAAAGGTACTAACTAACTAGAAATAATTTTTTTGTGTATTTAACTGAATCATTTTAAGTGAGCATGATGAAAATGAAGGACAAGACCATTTAGCAAAGTTTTTAGATAAAGAAATTGCTCTTACTGAACAGTGTCTTGTTGCTAATCCTAAATCTTATGGTTCTTGGCATCATAGATACTGGGTTCTTCTGATCCATCCAAAACCAGATTGGGAAAAAGAGTTTAATTTGTGCACCAAGTATTTGAATTATGATGATAGAAATTGTAAGTTCACCTAGTATGGGTAAGTGAGTATTTGTGAATGAATTTATTGAGTTTAGTTCACTGTTGGGACTATCGAAGGCTATTAGTAAACAAAATAGGAATTACTCTACCAATGGAATTAAAATTTTCTACTGAAAGACTTAATAACAACTTTTCAAACTATTCTTCATGGCATTACCGTAGCACTTTAAGAAGTTTAGATGAAAATTGCATAGAGGAAGAGTTAAATTTGGTGCAAAGTGCTGTATTTACTGATCCTGGAGACAGTAGTGCTTGGTTTTACTTGAGATGGGTTCTGAGCCATCCAAGTTTGAGTAAGGAAAAACGTCAAGAACTTTTAGATTCTTTTGAACAATTGCAAGAGTTAGAACCTGATTGCAAATGTTAGTTTGTATATTTGACTATTTTACTAGCAATGGGTGATTAACTTACATATTGCAGGGATAGTTTTAGCAAAATGCTGGTTAACTGGAAGTTTGGTTTTAAGTGACAGTGAGAATGTTGATAGGAGAGTACAATTTTATAAGGAATTAATTAAGTTAGATCCAGCTCGCAAGGGACAGTATGAAGACTACTTGAAGCTGGCTGAACTAAAGATGAATGAGCAAGTTTAGTACGGTATTACATTCCTTTATATTTATAATATTTTTGGGCAGTGGTTTTTATTATGGTTCTGCCCAGAATTGAGTTTTATTTTAAGCCTTTATAACTGCTTGAAGGGTTACAGTTTTGGAACTGTTTAATTATGTATTTAATTACAGTTTTTATGTAGAGTGTTGAGATTTAAGTAATTTTTGATGCTCACATGAAGGCATCATTTTGATGGATTATTTGGGAGGCAAGAAAGCTTCACTTTTGGTCAGTTTATAGCTTTTTACTTTTATCACCCAAAAATACATTTAGAAATATGCACATTAACTGACAAACTAGACAAATCAAAGTTTTGGAATATTCACTGAAAGCTGAGGCAGATAAAAAAAAAATTAAATGTTAAGTATTTTTGATTTACTGTTAAATATTGGTTAAACAACTATTATACAAATATTATTGGCTGAGCTTGCGTCTCTGTTCAGCAGCAATTTTTTCCTGCACCTTCTCAGGATCCACAATAGTACTCTCCTTCAAAGTACGGTATTTGTTGTTATTTTCAGATTTTCCCAATGTTTCCAAATACTTTTCTCTCAAATATAATACGGTGTCAATGTGCGTTTTGTGCTTGAGGGCCAGATCTAATGCTCTTAAAACATTAATTGTTAAATGGTCTTGAAAAAATTGAAACAAAGATAACAGCTTACCTGATCCAGTGGTGCATGTTAATATTGAGATAAATTGCTTGGAAAACCATGCCGTTATGCAACAAAATTGATTCGGCTTCTTCGAGTTTGCCACCGAGAAGTGCTAAATAAGCCTTTTTCTCAGCTTTTGACGTTAAACTCTAGAATGTTATTTAAACTTAAATTCTTATTTTTTTTTAGATTTGCATCTATTTTACGGTATATCAAAGGATATATGCAGTATATTCAATAATAAATTCATATTTCCTTTGTTTCCTATCTAATGCATATATTTTCCCAAACGTTCAAGGGAAATTTATGGGGCAGGTCGAGTATTTTTGGAGTTGGTCAGAGTGAAGTTTTTATTATAGACGATCCTACAAACTATATTCCTTGGCCCGAAACTTTCAATAGATTCTTATACTTTTACGACCACCACTTAAATTTTGTTGCTTAACTTTGTTGAGTTTTAGCCAGTTACGCTTTAACTATCAATAAAGCCTACACAAAGTGTAGTTTACCTTAATGTATTGAATATAATACACTTTTTCATAGTGGTTGATATTAGCAAAAGCTTCCTCAGCTATGTCAATAGTCTCAGCGTTAGATTGTGTTGACAGTACTGCCAAGCAGGCCCAAGCCATTTCATTGTTAATACTTCTACACAAATTTAGTGCTTCTGTCCATTTGTTTTCCAAAGTTTTCCTACAAATAACGTAGTAATTTTAAAAGTGTTAATGATGATAACTTTTACTTGTGAATTAAATCTGCGTAAGGAGATATCGGCACGTTAATCAAAGACCCATCTGCTCTTCTAATTGACACTGAGTTTCCAACAAAGTCATTAATACGAGGATTTCTACCCAGTTCCGGAGAATCGTACAGTAGTGTACAAATATGCAGCAATTTACTGTTAAAACCTGCTGTTGGACAGTACCAAACCATCAGTTGGGCGTCTTGAATAGCTGCCAGTATATTTATAGTGGAGTTCCATTTGAAGGAATCAATTTTCCTTGCTATAAATTATTGTTATTTTTAAATAACCAGCTTTGGGATACGCCAATCTCACCGAGTTTCATAAAAGTTTTACTGCCGCTCTTAACACGAGTTATATACAAATCATGTGATTTATCTAGTAATGCGATTGTTCGGACAGTGTTTGGTCCCTGAGTGTCCAGTGCAATTTGAATAACCGGTGACGAATGCTGGATGTTACTGGTTAATTCATTGGAATTTCGATTGCTAGTCAAGTCAATTAGATGAACCGCTACAAGTTAAATTTTACGGAAAGTACGTTTACTCGGCTATAAAATTACTTTTTGCATCGTTAGCGTCTCGCACTGCTAATGTGTCATTAGATATTGATATGAGAGCTGACCGGATATTTTCCAGTCTCATGTTGGGCCATCTCGGTTGACCAACTAATTTCCCTTGATAGTTGTAAATTCCGACGTTAGTTTTTTCAATTAAGATCATGTGCCTGTAAAAATGTACTATTTTTAGTTTTCGAGGACTTGACAAATCATAAAATAAGCAAATAATTACTTCTCAGCCAACTCTAAATGAAATACGGCGCCATCTTTCAAATCAAATATAAATGGAGTGTTCCAGTTGTTAGTACTGTAGATGTAACATTGAGTTGGTGTTGTCAGTACTAAATTTGAATAGCGCATCACCATTTGTATAACCCTTTCCGGTAATTCCAAGTCCTCAACAGTATCATTTAGAACGTTTTTCACTGTTACCAACTTCTTTTCGCTGACTGTTGCACTGAAAATCTGATTGATTAACTGTATACAGAATATTTAGCATAACAAACCTGAAATTCAAGTAATGTGCATGTCGTTCAACAACGTGAGCAAAGAAAACATAGCCACCAGCACAGGCCCCTGCTAGTTGAGTTCCATCGTTTGACCATGCCATTTTGTAAATGCTGCCAGATTGGGGCTTGTCAAGTGACCGGGACCACTAGAATAACAATATTTGTCTCCTGGAGGCTCAAATTGCTAATTACTTATCATACACCAGAATAATCGCAGAGTCTTAGTGTGTTATAAGAGCCAACAGCAAATAGATCACCAGCAGGTGCCCAAGCCAGTGAAGTGATGGGGTGATCGTGATGAACACTAGAAAACATTGGACGGCCCTGACTGTCCCAGACTCTGTATTTGCAATCTTCACCTCCAGAAATCAAAATGTCCGCTGACGCACTCCATGCTATGCATAATACTAGTTCTTCATGGGCTTTCCACTAAAATATATAAAGTTTTAAAGTTTATGAAGCCACAGTAAAGATCCTCGTAAGTAAAAGATTGTATGAAGAAGGTGGTAATAGAGGTTTACCCTTAGCGGTTTTGTATTAGGTGCTAGTTGTTTAATAACTAAACATTTTCCATTGGTGTATACAATACTTTGGCTGTCTGGCGACCAAGCTGCACCATAAACCGAACTGTCACTATTCACTACCGTAGAACGTAACATTCCACTGCGAGACCAAATTTTTATTAAGCCATCTTCACCTCCTAAAACCACTTGTACAACGCCTGTAACTTCACTTTTTTGGTTAATCTTACCAGTAAGAAATCCACTGCCATCGTTTCCCCATTGCCCAACTAAAATAGCCCCTTTATGAGCTTCCACAGTACGTTCGATTCGTCCTGATCGGTTTATGATGTGAAAACGACCATCTGCAGATGTAACTAGGATAAGATCACCATGTTTACCTAAGCTGGTGCCTTGTTTGGATAAAAACTGCATATCAGTGGCAAAAATTTCTTTGTCCAGTTGGGCCACTTTCGTGGGTTGATTGGTTGATACCGACCATGATAAAAGCTGATTATCGTCACTAAAATGAAGATTTTTGTTGGTTAAAATTAAGATGATGACTTTTTAATATGTAAAAAAGGCAATAATATAAAAATAATGAAGGAAATATATTGTGTTAAAACAAAAATGTACTATCTTTTTCAACTTGATAAAACCAGGACATAAAACCTTTCATTTGGTTTTTATTGTATTCATAATATTCAGCTGAAATATGTAATTTACATTATTTGTACTAGTTTATGCTGGTAGAAAAATAAATATTATCTAAAACTAAATTACATTTTGCTTCGTCAAATTGAACATTCATATTTATGCATTGTTTGTGCGTTACTTTCATCAATGTTGGACAAATTAGGTTACCTTATTGAATATACTTCCTCAGTGCTGGTCCATCCCACACAAGTAATAGGTACGTTTTTCTCTAACTTTTCGCTGAGATTTACTTTAAGCTTCATTTTTTCTTAATATCAAATTATAGTCTTTTTTCAAACGAGGAACGTAATGTCAGGCTAACTAAACTAGAAATGGGTTTGTTTGTATTGTACGGGGTATTGTTGCTATGGGACACAAAACAGTCCAATACCATGCACAACCGTGCAAATATTAGAAATTCGTTTGTTTTATATTCTGTTAACCCAGTCAATATAAGGTAGAAGTTTGTGAGGTCGTCAGTCAGTAAACAGTAATTAGAAAGCTAGCTAGGAGTTGTTTTTTATTATTGCAAGCAAGTTATAACATTAAAATAAGATTTCTGATAAGAGTTTAAATAAAATTGTAGCTTTTGTATTGGTCTGGTTAGTATATTTCAAGCGCAATGCTATATCGTCTGATGTGGTTTTCATTTTGGCTCGGCTTGGGTCCAATCCAATTACAAAACAATCCATTAAGACAAAAGGGACCAAGGTATTATATCCTGGAAAATATTCCGCGGTCAGGGAACGGCACAAGCGCCCGGTCATCTGCTCTGTAATTCCGATTTAACAATAGAAAGTTGGTTTGCTTGTTAGCCAGAATACCACGTTTACAATAATAAAGTTTTAGTTATAAATCTAGCGGGAAATTTTCCCTTATTAAATATACTGAAAAGACGACTTTAATAAAAATTGAATTGCGGTCATTCCAGAGAGCAATCGAGATAAAAAACTCGTTATAATATTCCGCAACCACACCCTAATTGGGTTATTAACACAGCCGAATGTTTTAAATTTTAATTCAGTTTTGTACGCCCGGAATTTTTTTATCAACTTCTATTTGTATTTCCGGCCCCTCCAGGTTTAGTTAAAAACTTTATCGTCCCCAAGTCGGCAAGTGTATTTGGGCATTTTGAGGGGTGAAGCAAAATAAAAGGCACTGTCAATCATCAGTTAGCAGGGGAAAGCAAATTAGGGGCATTTTTGAATTTTTTGTAGTTATGTAGGTAGTCTTAATGACGTTTATTTCAGACAAGATAGGTTGTTTGATTGCTATGTAGAGGGTTGCAAAATATCAGTCATGGCTGTTTGATCCAGTAATTCAATTTTTTTTTATTTAGTAATTCCTAAAGTATAGTAATTTTAGTTCTAAAATATAACTTTTCTATATCACAACCTGTAGTTGGAATCATACATTTCAATAGGGCTTTATTGGAAAGTATTTTTAATAACCGTTATTGATCGAATGTTCAAATGTATAAAGCACTTACTAACACATATTTCATGTAAACAATTATTATTTCGCAGAAATATTTTAATTAAAATTTTACTATTATGTATATTTTCATGGAAATATTACATACATCGCACAAATTTTCGATAATTATTATTATTTATAAATTGATTTAAATCCAAATTAATGTAACTTTTTCATCTTTGTTTTTTGATATTAATTGGAAAAGTTTTATTTCATTTTTGTATGGTGTGGCAATAGGTACCACAAATATGATTGTATTTGGTTTCGTGCATTTTAACAATTAACCAAGTTTTAGAAAAATTGTTTACTATATGGCATTACGTCATTTTACTGTTTAGTTGTACTATATCAATCTGATAAATTCGCTTACGTAATAAATTTAGATGACGTCTGAAACACGTATATGTCTTAATTTATTGTTCCTTGAGCAAATCGAGCTTCTAAGAGGCGTAATAGGAATATTTCAATCAATATATATATCTATTGCGACACCTCATTGTTTACAGAACGGATATAGCTTTGCTTGCATTAGTTTGAATTATGCATATGCGCTAGTCTACATAATTGACGCGAAACCGGAGTGGAAATTGCGCTTCGAAGCGGATATGCGCTCTCTTGATTGACAAACCTATTACAAACTAAGCCTACACACGTATTGGGAAAGAATCCATCGAAATGCCGCACATTTGAATCTGACAAAATAAAGGCATAACGCCGTATTAATCCAGCAGCAATAAAATCCCATAAAGCTAGAACACAATGGCGGTCATGTCGGACAATAGAAAATATCGGTTCGCTTTGGGCTGTTCCACGGCACCATAATAATAACGGCTATTTGTGTTTGAGCCGGCCACATCGGCAAATAGCAAAACGAATTCGCTTTGCCGGACAAAAGGATTCGGACGAAAATATTAGCGGAAAAATTCTGAATTATTGCTTTAGTGGCCTCGTAAATTCCGTGAGGGTTAATTGGCCAGACAAGGGTTTTAAAGTTTTCACTGCGTCCCAACGGGGCCGTTTCGTCCTCCGTAGACGATCCAGTTTTATGTGCATCACATAATAGAGGGTCGGGATCGTGCACATATTTTCCGGGAAAAATGCTGGACACGCATCCGGAGCCTGGCAGCACGCACGCCGCAACCGTGAATTCTTCGCTTCGGGTGTCTTATTCGATATTGGGGTAG
This sequence comes from Ips typographus, assembly GCF_016097725.1. Taxonomy (NCBI): domain Eukaryota; kingdom Metazoa; phylum Arthropoda; class Insecta; order Coleoptera; family Curculionidae; genus Ips; species Ips typographus. The sequence goes on along the minus strand of NC_138425.1, from coordinate 11,342,127 downwards.
GATGTTGCACGATTTATGAAATTGTATTTGTAACTAGATAATGTTGGAGGCAGTTTTTTTGTTTCATGATCCGCATATGAACACTGAAACTGAGAAAGTTGTATTTGGGAGAAAATCCATTTCTAGAAAATCAACTTTTAACTTTTCAATTAAAGCAATGACTGTCAAAAACTATGCTCAAAATTACCATGTTTGGAAAGGAAGTGAATAGGTTCTCCCCCTTGCCCTGCTGGGTATTTTAAAATAAATATCATTCTGAAGCAAATATACTGGAGAGTGAAAAATATAAAAAATTAGTTAATTGGAGTTTTTATACGAAGCTGAAAGGTGAATAAAGCGTTGAAAAGAAAATAATCATATGAGAAGTCGATGAGGAGATAACTGGAATTATTACTCCAAAAGTTGTCAAAATTCTGCATTAAATGAAGTGTACGATATTATTCTTATTTTGATATTTTAAGAAAGTATTAATTTTGATTCAGTATCAACGTGTGGTGGTACCTCACCATCAGCTTGCTGTTGGGTATTAGCAAAATGACACTAAAACCACTATTTTGCATAAAAGTATTGAATGCCGTAGATGTAAAATAAGTAACATACAATTTTTTTATTTAATAAAAAATGCGCAGAATCGTCCTTCATCACTGTCATAAATAATCCAAGCTGTACTCTAAATGAATGAGAAACATACAAACATTTCTCCTAAATTACCTACAAGGGCCTAAAACATTAAACCCGACAACACCGCTTACGTGCCCGTTTATCCTGTCAGCGCCGCAACCATAAAGTCTTTTCACTGGCCCTACAGGCCCCGCAGGCTCATGATGAGATGAGTCCTGTCAGCCCTTTGTAATGGGGCACGTAGACTGATTTGTGTCACGTCCATTTTGTGGACGAATGTTTTTCTTTACGTCGCAATAACCGTTCTCATCGAAGAAATCGTCTAGGAGACGTTTCCAATCAAAGTTCTCGTGCATATAACATAATAAATTGGAAGCACTCTGAGATAACTTGCTTAAGTGGATATAAATCTTTTGTTACTTATTACGATATGAAGAAAGTTTGGGATCTAGAGTCGAAAAAGTTTTATGAAATGTTGCCCGAAGCTCAGTTTTTCCTTCTGGCATAGATAATATTTTAAACCCAAGTTTCAAGGCAAGCAATTTATATCTGATTTACTTAAAACACTACAAATTTCCCTATAAAACCCATAACAGACGAAAAAAAAGTAATCTGAATGTAAGCATAATATAATAAAAACGGATGTTTTCTTGTCAAGAAATATTTTTATTCCACATTAAGGCCTACATTCGCCAAGTGTTAAGGCAGATAACAAGGGCGCTGTCAATCAGACCTTTCCCTTGTTGGGCGCCCCTTTTGTGAGGGCGTGCACCCTTTTTAATACACGAGTTTATCGCAGTAATACATACATTCGTAAAAATAACCTTTCAGACAAAGCGGAACGGAAAAATAAAGGGATTAAGGAGACATTTTCGAGTTGAGCCTACACTGGACTTTGAGGGTATTGAGTGGAAAATTATTTCGAGAGTAGTCGAAATTCCCTGTCAGGGTGAAAACAATTATCGTTATTACATTAACTTACAAGCGTTTTTATGTGTATTGATCGCTCAAGTTGAGGCTCTGTTTCATAACTCCGGATGTCAAAAAGTTGTAACAAACTTTGAGTTTCAAAATATTAGAAAGTTTCCTTTTTGAGGAGTTTGATGTTTTGGACTTTGGTTCAGGTGATGAAAACGCTAAGGTGTAGAATCTTTTCATAATGAATGAAAGCTCAACTTTGTGCCTCAAGGGTAGATAAATTAATTGATTTAATTTAGTTAGTTTCTGCATTAAAAAGCAATTAATATCTGGTCACATAAATGTTTTAAGACTTTTAGTATCAGTCCAATTACATCACGTTGTATCGAGAAAGTCATTTGAATTATAATTTCAAATAAGATTATGGCACACCCCATTGCCTCCAGCTACTTTATTATGAGGATTTTAAATGACATCAGCTATAATATGATCCGATTTTAAACTTCAATCATGAGGGGTGACTAACTTGCAAAAGCTTTAATGTAATGAAATTGGTTACTTTCTCAAATTGCTATTCATCAACATTGACAAGCTCGCTTGAGACACACACTGTATTACCAATAATTGTTCGAAAACATAATGTCAGACTATACTACAACCAGTAGACCTTTTATACCGAAAGTATATTTACCAAAACGTCGGCAAATCAAAGTAATGGTATTATTATCATTTGACCTATATAAGACCAAACAACATTACTCTCAAGCTATTTTTCTAAAATGCTGCAGCATATCAATCACCATTACAAAATAAAGTGTGTGGTTTTATATTGCTTTTTATTGTTTAACGTTATTAAATATCTAGAACACTTAATTATTTTCATCAACTGCTTAGGTAATAAAAAAAGAATTTTTTCTTAATACGATTTTACCTTTGAAATCTTTTTATTTATTTAAACTTGCCTCCACTAACAGGATATCCTTCAGGATGTGCACCGTTGACAACAAAAGGCCGAAAAATGTTTACGTAGCGGGACACAAACATAAAGAAACATTCGAAGCACTAAAAGGGCTTCCGATATCAAACGGATATTTTCCCCCTGAAAGGAGATCACAATGTAAATCAGATATTACTTGCTTTTGGTTGGTTTTCGAATATTTGTGCTCGCTTAAACGGAATCCGTATTAAGATGAAAAGCTCCGAATGCGAATGTCTAGTTTGAAATATTTATTGGCTGCTCCTTTTGCTTTTCAGAGTTTTACGTCAAAGTAAAACAGTTCAATTTCCTGTCTCTCTGTGCAATTTAAACAACAATCACACTTTTAGTTGATCAGCGAAGATGACTATCAAAGTAGTTCAGCATACCTGCAGACAAGACTGTTGTTGCGATAAAGTTTAATGTGCATTAAACACGCAACCAACTGCTTGACCTTAATGAACTTCTAAAACTTCACAATCTTTTAGGATATGATTGTCGTTTGATAATCCAACCAATTACATACGGTACAGCAACAAAACTAAATAAGCGCATTACGTGCCCGAACTACTCCAGAACTCGTTTAGATTAAGAGTTATCTGGTATCTCAAGTTGTGTCTTGTCTAATTCAAAGCAACAACAAAATTCATTATTTACTAGATAATTTATACGTCTGCCATATTGTAGCTACAATAAATAAAAATAAATTCCTTTCGTCTACGCTGGAGATAATTTACGAAACCTAACTGAGACGAATGCAGGGGCAATGCATCGCGTGTTCCACAAAAGAATTTTCATTGCTAATGACTTTTACAATGGCAATTTGAGAAATGAAGTCGTTTCGGAATATTTCTACCTTAAGTGGGATAAATGCGATTTAATTAATTTGCAGCCGTATCGTTAAAATTGTTTGTGGCTATTTAATTACATTTTTAGTGATGGTTTATGACTCTTTTACGTGACTCCAATGTGAGTGGGTTTGTCACTGTCTTACAACATAGTATTATGACTTAAAACTGAAGTTAATACTTTTCAAACGACAATGAAATCGTGGTAGTAATATTTCAGCACACAACTTAACAGGGTATGATTCTCACTTTATTAAAACTCAACAATACGGTTAACATACTTTATGGCTTTTTAATTACATACTTTTAATAAACCTTAATGCTACTTTCACGTGACGATAAGAACCGCCTTTTACAGTTATTTTCAAAGTATGACTTTGGTTACCGAAACCAGGTGTTTAAAATTATTCAGTACTAAGTCGTCACGATCACATGATAAATAAATAAAACGATTAAAGTTAAACTTGCATAATGGCAGTTTGCGGAGTTTTACCATTAAGTTAACACATATAAAAGGTTAGAGAGTAATTTCCATCAAAATGGTGCCGCCCGTAATGAAATCAGGAATAGCTAAGGAACAGCACTTTGTTGCATGTGCTGCAGTAAACTAAACACGAAATGCAACTATTTACATGAAAATATCGTTTCGTGGAGCGAAGTTTGCTTGTCAGTATGTGTTCTGCTTTAACGTCGTCGTGATTAAATTAAAACCTGTACAAGATGAGATCTAACGTAACTATGTCTAGCTAATTTTTGCTCTTTGTGTCAATTAGGGTGTAAATAGTTTTGCCTAAAGCCATAATTAATGTACCAGAATTGGGTCGCTATAGTTTCGATTTCAATATAAATGGCGTACAAAGGCTATTTCTAATCCATTGTGGAAATTGAACATTCATTTATAATAATTATACAATATTTGCAGCCGTGACAAATGATACGTTTAATTCAAATAAGCTGAAGAGGATTAATTGTATTATACTAATGAATAAATGTGTAGTTTGAAAACATTAGTAATAATTATTCAACCAGTTTAATTTTAACAATCTGTGAAGTGATTGGGGTTAAGAGTTTTAGAATATACAGAAATATTTTAATAATTTTTATTTAATTTTGTAAACAGGTGAAAGTAACGTGATAATTATCTTTAGAGTTGATTTCAACAACGATTGGTTAACCATCGTTCTTAACCGGTAATTAATCATTTAACAACAACACATTTTGAATTTGCGTCGGTGATCCGTAACGAATTGAGAATCAAATTTACGCTAGCAATTTACTCAGGTATTTGGGTTATCGCTATTCAGATTATTCCAAATAATTAATCTATAGAAACTAAAACGTCCGTATCCGGAGACATCTGCCTTAAATAATTGAATTTGCGACCGTTCGCCTTTGTGCGAAATAATTCGCATTTGAGCGCTTAACTTGAAGGGCGAATGGACCATTTCGCGTGATGGCTACTTTACCCTTATCAGCCCCCGATATTTGTCATCCCTCGGGCGTGCCATTTACATTTGACCACTTCGAATTAATCGCTAGATTTCAGGTGGAAAAAGTCCCGTTTTGCAAATAAAAGTCTTTTAAATTCTATTAATTGTCGGAACGAGGGAATTCGGAGCCAAACTAAACAATGAAGCTGTTAGCCTGATTACAATGGCCATAACAATTTAGTTCCGTGAACGGTTTTCGAAATGGCAATTATCGCAATTTATGGTGTCGGTTCCTATTTTCTGGATACAATGCCGGCACATCTGCTTTTTAGAGATTAACGACGAGAATTTTCTCGTTTTATAATGGCTTATTTTGTTCTTTTGCATATTTACCAATAAAAGCTACTTATCTATTATTTTCCTTGAGTACTGTCAACCATTTCAATTGGTTTTTTCCTAGAGAGGGGTTAACAAAATTTTAGTTTATTGTGGTGTTCGTCCTGAACAAAGTGAGACAATTTTGTCAATATGCCAGACCTCAAAAGGCGGCAGCAAAAATGGGAATTTGTTTATTAGATTCGACAAAGCTCGTCTCCACGCAGACGACGCGCACTAATGGTCAATTTAGAATTGAAGTTGCGGGAAGCGTATTTTCTATAGATAAGGACGGGATCAAATTGTCAGGACCCATTATGAAACTAACGGTAAAATGGAATGGAAAAGGGTTTCAGCTCGTTTTGTGGAACGACGTTGGAAAATATCGGATAATCTATTGAATGTTGTAAGCTCTAGAAATTGCGCGCAAAACACATTATACTTTGGTAAACTGTTAGCAGAACTCACTCGAGAACAAAATAAATAGCTACTGCAATTTTGATTCCTTTGAATTGATTGGTCGTTTTACTTGCTCAACCTGTAACTGTAAGTTGACAAAAACGTCTTTGAATATTTGCGTTAAATCGAATTTAAGCAAACATACAGAAGGGGCCCCAAGAGTGCGTGAGAGCGGAAACATTATTAAATTGCCGCAATGGGGTTTTTTATGCACCCGATCCAGCCCCGCAGGGGTGTCTGTCTCGAGTGCGCCCCATTGTTCGCAAAGTTTAATGAATTTTAGCCCATTGTTGCTTGTGGCACAGTTCGACTGGAATGACACGAATGTCTGTTTGAATTACGATTGTTTCTCTTTTTAACAATCGTCGACGTCGAGAGGATTAGGAACTGTTAATAAAGAAACGAGGGGTCGGATCCAGATTAGGGGGACGCAATTTCCCCACTTTGAGAGTGTTATAAATGGATCGCAGCGATATTGAGAGTAAAGCTTTTTTAGGTAGAAACAGTCAGGTGTGACGGACCTTTTCATCTGATTCTAATGAAACGAGCACGTGAAAGCGAACTGAGGCGCCGACCCATTTGGGTCAGTTCGCCTCGGTGAACCCCCTTTATGCCACTTAAACGCAAAAAACGCCACAAAGGATTTTGCGGAGCGTAACGCACACAAGTCATTTGTGACTAAAACGAGCCCTGTTTTTGCGACGCAAATGCCGGGGGATCTGAGGAAAATTGTTATTTTTCCACAACGGGAAACGGAATTATCATAAACCGATTATCTTTTATTATTTGTCGAGCCCTGGCGGCAGTCTACCTGAAAAATTTCGATTCTGTACAGATTTCTTCACGCGATTTATGAGTTTTGTTGCAAAAAAAGTTCAATCAATGTTGTTTAAGAATTTATTCATTTGGTTTGGCATTTTCAGAGAGATAAATAGTTTTGATTGGCATTCGTGTACTCCCATTGAATATTATAGCGTTATTTTGAAAAGCAATAAAAATGGAATGATTGTGAAATGAAAAAAATGAGATAAATCTACAAGCAATAATAGGACACAACTTAATCGCAAATTATTTTCTTTAATTTTACGTTAATGAGTAGTAAATAAAATAATGAAAATCAATGAATGAATGATGAAAATTAAACGAAAATTTCTCTTGGAAAATAATGTGTTTGTTCTCAGAATGTTCATTAAAAATATCTGTCCCACTGGATGTTATATTAGCGAATTAGAATAATGGGCCTATCCCACAAATTGAAAAAAAAAACATATTTTATTAGAAAGCGTGTGCAAAAATATAATATTTTTCAATTTTCAACCAAAAATCAAGTTAGTTGCAGATGATGCAGGTAAAATGACGTAGCTAACTTTGAACGTTGCTATTGGCGTTTCAAGATAAGAGATACTCCCTCTGGTGATCAGTTTTGAAAACAGTTTCGGGAATTCCAGCTGTCATTTCTCCGTTTGTTTACATTGATTTTGGTTAGGAATTTAGCACTGGTTTCATAAATATGAATTGACAGTGTCATATCATTTATAATAATAGGTTAGAAAAGGGTTGTCCGATTTTAGTTCAACTGGCGCTGCAATCTTAACTTGAAACGCCAATTGGATGTATAATAGTCTCCATCTTTTATTTTGACTTTTGACGTGGTTTACGACGTTGACATCCCAGTTGCGGTTAGGTTGACTTTTGTATTTGTAGGGTTAGGTTCACAACTGGAGCATTTCTGTACTGTTTCGTTGACGTTTGATAGAGAAGGATACATATACATACTAGTTTTCATTACTATTTTTTTCGGATTGGAAGTGAGTCTTTTGTGTGTATTATTTTTTGATGTTTTTTTAAAATATGAAATAAAAAAAATTATCAGTTTACTGTGGTGTAATCTACAAACAGAATAGAAGACAGTCACACATTCCAGAAAGCTCGAAAGAAGAACTAAAAGTTGATTTTTAAAATAGCGGATAAAAATCAAATATACATTTATAAAAGCTGAAATTTGAAATACACATCACGAGACTTTGATAAACCAATTTTTCAGCTTGCAACACTGTGAAAATTTACTAAAACAAATTTAGACGTTGATAATGCAATTCTGCAACAGTGTAAAGACTAGTTGACAACTACCAAAATCAGTCACGTGACTTTTAAAACCTAGTTGAAACGTTGACAATTTTATAAATCAAATGACATGTCACACGGCACTTAAATAATCCAGTTTTGAGCTTGCAACACTGTAGAGGCCAGTTAACACCTGTCAAAACAATTACGTGGCCCTAAAACATAGTTCAAACTTTGAAAATTTACTAAACCAAATTTAAACAGCTGTAAAAGCTGAAACTGTAAACTATACACATCACGTGACGTTGATAATGCAATTCTGAGCTTGCAACAGTGTAAAGACTAGTTGACAACTACCAAAATCAGTCACGTGACTTTTAAAATCTAGTTGAAACGTTGAAAGTTTGATAAATCAAATGACATGTCACACGACACTTTGATAATCCAGTTTTTGAGCTTGCAACACTGTAGGTGCCAGTTAACACGAACTTCGAACTTCGAACTTTGAAAATTGACTAAATCAAATTTCGACAGTTGTAAAAGCTAAAACTGTAATCTACACATCACGTGAGGTTGATAATGCAATTCTGAGCTTGCAACAGTGTAAAGACTAGTTGACAATTATCAAAATCAGTCACGTGACTTTTAAAATTTAGTTAAAACGTTGAAAATTTGATACCTAAATCATATGACATGTCACGGTACTTTGATAATGCAGTTTTTGAGCTTGCAACACTGTGAAGCCAGTTAACTCCTCTCAAAACATAGTTTTAAACTTTGAAAATTGACTAAATCAAACTTAGACAGTTGTAAAAGCTGAAACTGTAAACTACACATCACGTGACGTTCATAATGCAATTCTGAGCTTGCAACAGTGTAAATGCTAGTTGACACCTGTCAAAATCAGACATGTGACTACTAAAATACGTTTCAAAAACCTTTTCAACAAAATGAAGCAACGATAATTCGTTGATAATCGGTAAAGATTATGAATAAGCGCCCCTTTTTCTCTTGGCGTGAAAGCGACTTAACGCTCGATCGTCATGGGAAAACTCGACGAATAAAAGAACAAAAAAAAAACCATCGAGATTTAACACGTCCCTAACGATCCCATACAATTTAAACGAACTAAAACTAACATTCAAATCGGAGATGAACGTCGTATTTACCCGATTCGAACAATGGCAAACTCTAATAAAACTAATCGCTGAATAGCGTGCGGCACGTGACCTGCAGGGGGCGCTTTCATCGGACCCGTAATCGTATCCGAGCATTAGTGGCGGCCGAAACGTCGCTATTTCCTAAGTTTTAGTAACGCAGAACGTTTTTGTTTCCTTTTGCACTTTATAATTCAGAAAAACTACTCCTATTTGCGTCAAGTTAAATTATCAGCCCATAAATAACCGGCTTTGCAACGGGGTCATGCATGTTATGATCCATTACACAAAGAGCTTCTAACTGAATTTTTATTTAGGTAAGTGGGGTGAGACAAGTTTACAGCATATTTTCCAAAGGGGCCTTGACACCACTAGGTTTACCTTTCGATAAATCCACTCCTGAGGACATCTGCTTACTCTTAGGCGGATTGCACAGAACATTATCAATCAGCCCGAAGGCTTTAGCTTCCTGTGGGGTCATAAAGTTGTCCCTTTCCAGGCTAATCTCCACCTTCTCCAGAGGCATATTCGTATGCTTTTCGTACAATTTATTAATTTGCTGTTTAATTTTGAGAATTTCCTCTGCTTGAATCTTAATATCTGTAGCTTGACCAGTGACTCCTCCTGAAGGCTGATGAATCATAATCCTAGCATTGGGCAGGGAATTCCTCATTCCTGGTTGAAATAATTACTTTATATGTGTGGAATAGAAAAAGCGTAGCTGTATACCCTTTGTTCCTGCAGCCAGCAACAAAGAAGCCATACTACAGCACTGACCGACGCACCAAGTCGATATGGGGGGCATGACGTATTGCATAGTGTCGTAAATCCCCAAGCCCGACGTTATTACTCCTCCAGGTGAATTTATGTACATATGAATAGGCTTGGTGGTCGATTCTGATTGCAAATAAAGCAGCTGAGCGATCGTTACTGAACTAGTCGCGTCGTTTATGGGTCCCATAAGGCAAATGATGCGTTCCTTCAAGAGACGAGAATAAATGTCGAAAGCTCTTTCGCCCTTGCCTGTTTGCTGTACAACTATAGGAACGTGATGGAACGGGATCGTCGCTAAATTGCGCTTGCATTTCCCTATTATGGAGGCTGATTTTATAAACATACTTCAATTTTGACGGTTTACTCAAATTAATTTTTACTGCATTTTTTTGTTTGACATTAACATATGATTTTGAGGTTGTTAATAATTGGAGATTAGTCGGGATTATGGCTGTCCAAATTCTCCAGTGTCTTATAATGCTGCTAGATATTCTTGAGCTACCAGTAGGTAATGCTAAGTCTACATGTGCAGTGTGCGTAAATAACAGCATGATTTGTGGTTTGTTGTTAAATCACAAACACAAATATACCTTGTTCCTTCAAACAAAATTTAACCATTTCTTCTCTTATAAAATTTCGGAAAGCTGGTTACTTCCAATAAAAGTTCTTGGAATCAACTTCGAATGCTGAAAACTGTAAAACGATTCGTTATAAGAACCAGGTACAGAGCAAGTACAAATGTTGTGTCATCTGCATAAGTTCCACTTTTTCACAGAATGTTTCACCAAGTATTGGGAAAGTTCTGTGATGTGCAGGTAGGGCTATAACTGTTATTTTTCTTCAGAATAGTCGTTCATATCAAATTGCAGGACGATGTTCCCTACCTTTGTTTTCTAGAAGTGGTGCGTGCACAATGAAAGTTGGTTTTTCAGTTAGTTTCAATCTATACTAACCCGACTTTCAGGTTTGCTTAGGTTGCCAAGCAATATTTCAGTTTTTAAAAGGCGCAATTTTTAATTAACACATCTGCTTCACAGCTTAGCATAAAGTCCAATGCAATTTATAAATAAGAATTCGCTTAAAAATGGTTATTTGTTCTTAAGTCCGAAATCTGCAGTGAGAATTTTGCTTAATTTGTTTTCAATACTGACCTGTATTGTCCTCCCTAAATTTCTGTGTATATTTCAGCGTTCAAACTACTTTACAGTTAAGTTTCCACGAGAAGAAATTGACGTTTTCACGAATCTGGCTAAAGGCAAACAAAATTTTAATTAGTAAAAAAAAATAAAGTTTACATGCCAGAAGCTATTGTATATTTAGTTTTGTTTCCTTTCTTTAGTGCTTTATTAAGTTTAACAGTTGCAGGATATAATTTTAACTACGCTGACAAAATCAAATCTAAAACTGTACAGAAATAATATATTTCCCTTATCTTGGTATTCTATTACCTGAAAGAAAGGTAAAAACACATACCTAATCGATCGTATTCGGTTCTTTTGTAATTCAAGTCGCGTTACAAAACGTTATTTCTCTTTAATTTGGCGTGTTTGGAGTAGAGGGGCCCAAGAGGCTTTAATGTGTTCGAAAGGCATTTGTCTTAATATATCTTTTAATTCGGGCTGTTTTTCACTTTCTACAGCTTAGCAAAATAACTTTGGCCGTTCCGAAAGGCACCCCCCGTCTATAACTTTCCGGGTCAGATTGCGCGTTTTCCGTTCTAATTCGGAAAATAATTTACCCTGACCCGGCACTACACAGGAGTCTAATTAAATGCACGCAAATTCAAAGTAGTGAAATAAAGTCGCTGGCTTTTAGCTTCTAATTGAAAACATTTCTGGGCGTCTGAACTTCTAAAGGAATTTTCCACTGCAATAACTCTAATTAATTATGCATTGCTCTAGTTTCTAACCGTCGATGATTTGCCTCTTAAATGTATTCCATTAAAAATTCTTCCGGTTTGCTTCATCTTAAATGTAGTCCACGTAACGGCCATTAATAGGTTCGGCTAAATTAAATTTTTATTTTGATAGCTGCCGTTGCCGTTCAAACTTGGCGGCTTGGAATGCAATTTCAAACGTTTAAGCGACAAAACGTGATGATATAAGTTAATTGAAATGCTGCTTATGATAGCTCTAGTGGCATTTGATGAATAGGACAGTGATAATCGTAAAGCGTAAAATTGTGAAAACAACAAAGCGGCAGTCGTAACGTTCTAGATTATGTAACTTTTTATTCTGCTGAGTTTCAGCGAAAATAATAGTTCGAAAACCGTAAGAAAACCACTGAAAAGTAACTCGTTCATGCTAATTATTAAAGTAGTGGAATTCTACGTCTATAAGTAAAGTTGTTGCTTTTAGCGCTTCGTGGAAGAGCACTCCAAGAGTATTCAGCGAGCGGTTTAATTATGCAGCGATAATTTTAATTCGAGCTTTTCTATTATTTTAACAAGCACTTTGATAAAACGCATTCGGTGAGCTAATTGAGCCAGAAAGGTTTTTGCACCATTTCGCTAGCAAAGTTGCCTATAAATAAAGTTTTAAACCCGATAAATTTTCGGCCCTAGTGGAAGTTACCGGTTTTCAATTCCATGGTGTCAGAACCTCAGTGAATATTTATGGAAAATCGCTTTGCATTCTATAAAAACGACCGTTCGACAGACAGAAACTATTTCTGGCTTGTGCTCTTATTCGCTTGTGTATTGGATATTTGGTCGCACACCAACTGGTCCTTTAAAAAACATTATTACGTTTCTCTTTATACGAACTCAAAAATTACTGACTTGACCAGTGTTAGTGTAAATATCACGGTAAAGTAAAACTTGCTGTTCTACAATCAAAACGAGCAACTATTTTTCAGCTTTATTAAATAGCTTTTGGACCAGTTTGGATGTCCCAGTCAATTGCAAACAAAATTACCCATTTCGTAAGGTAGAATGAAAGGCCATTATTCGGACCCAAATTCCTAAGCCAATCGTTCGAATCTCTTCCGTCGAATATCGGAATCCAATTGAATAAAATAAACCTTTTAAAGACTTTATTGCTCTAGATTAGATGGGCTAAAATGGTAGAGATTAACAATTTTTATGTTGCTTGTTTGAAAATTCACAAAAAAAGTAGCAAAACAATATTAGTAAAGCATCCAAATGACAAACATTATAACAGTCACGATACCACATCAATTACTGATAAACATGTATCCAAAACGGGCGTGTACCCTTTTAGTTATTCAGTATGTGACCATAATATGCTGGAAATTAAAATCATATCAAAATGTAATTTAAATTTTGTACGTAATCGTAAAAGCAAATAACGCATTGCTAGTAGGTGAATTACTGCGGTAATGCAGCAGCTGTTCCGCCTTTGCGTGTTTATATATTTTATTCTTGATTTTAGTTGAGTTATTTGGTCGATAATAGGTGGTTAAGCCATTATTTTCTTAAATTTTCTGAAAGTTTTATAAATAAAAAGACTGTACTATTTTAGAGCAATTTCCTATTGAAATCCAGTGCGGTCGTCGCACTTGGTATCTCTTTGAATAGGTTAATCAACGTCTTTTCAAGAAAGCGGGAATATCTAAATAAGCAGTCCACGTCTATTTTGTAAACTAGTAGAAGCTACGATAATTTACTGCAAAGTTGGATCCAAAACCTTTTCAATACTGAGGTTATTTAGCTTGAGTTTTGCAGTTCAATTCAGTTTAATTCCTATTAAAGTCCAATCACACTAATTGTTGTTTTATCAATGGAAAAATCAACTAGAAGAGTAAATGACCAAACCATTAATACAATCCTAAAATAACAAAGAAGATGGAGCCGTTTAGCGTTAAACAATTTATTGGCAACATTAATCCAAAGTTTAGAGTTTCAAGTGCTCTTTCGCCGTCTACACATCCCATCCGGGGCAATAAATAAATACTTAATAGTGTTAGATTAGAGCACTTAGTCTAAAGTTGGGTAATTCAGAGATAGCGGCAGATTTAAATCTTCAAGAAAAGCTATGGTGGGACGCAACTTTCTCCGGCAAAACTTTAACTATTTTACCTGAATAAGGGAAGAGAGCCTCGGGAAAAGGGATGACTTGTTGGAACAAGATAAGTGGAAAATGTCAAGCTAAAAATTTAAAATATCACTTCTAATAAGTACAGTTCAATCATTCCAACTAGTAAACTTAACAGTTGTAACGCAATTACAAACCTTTCAAGCAATTTAAATTCGAGAAACATACACGTATAACAGCTATATGCATAAAATCGAGATAATAAACCCCTTAAAACTTAAACTCGAAAGCTCGCTCGGCAAGTCGAACTGTTAAAGCCATATAATATAAGTTTATGTTAAATATATCCGACTTATTTTACGAGCAGGAAATTCAAAGCGGTAATAATAATTATTAACTGTAGGAAGTTCCTGTCTTCTGACAATAACGAGCCGAGGAGATTTTACTCAGATTTTCAACGAGGAAAACGGGGAAAATTAATCCTGATACCTAAATCTAAATTTACATTACCAAGGAATATTATTTGTAAATTTAGTTAAACTGGAAATTTCATTTTAGCTTCGCGAAGCAAATGGTTTATTATGTCAGTATTAGTGTAGTAGTTTTTCTAGAGTTTTAAGTCACATTAAACAGCTTTGTGTTAACTTCTTTACTTAACAACATTTATTGGCGACACAAAGTTATTACAACAAAACGAAGCGCAAGTTTTAGAGCAACTTAGTTAAAAGCTTCTTATAGAAAAGTTTGCTTAATAGCCTCTATTTGAACTCATCAATCGATTGATAGGAAAGAAGCAGTACAATTTCGAAATGTTTCGAGTTTTCTGGACATTACAATTACTATAAATGTAATATTTCAAATCGGCAGCAGTAAATTAAGCTAATTAATCGATTACAATAAAGAGAAAAGAACACACTTGTTGATTTATTAGTAGTAGGCAATTTTTGTCCTTCTATTATACTCTAACTTAAACGTAAAGCCGTAGTAAATAGTAACAAAAACAGTTTAAAAAACTTTTTCTAGTAAAATTGTGACAACTGTGCAATATTTTAAGATCTTCGCAGATCACCGAGTTTAAATGAAATCATCTAAACTCAATCTCGAAAGAGGTCCTCCTCCCCTCAATCTGTGCCAACTTTCTTTCATGAAAGAATGAATCGAGTTTAAAGCGAATCAGCTCAGGAGCGCTCGAATTTCCTTTAATTAAGGAGGGGAAATTTGTTGCTGTTGTTGCCATAAACTCGGGCGTCCAATTAAACAATATTAGTGTAACAAGCAAATCTTTCGGAACGATTCCTAAAACTGGGGATTATTTCACCCTTTCGTATTCGGCTTTATTCATCGTCAAAGTTAAATGTCAAGTAAAAATTAATATTAGGTACGCGGCAGACAAAAATAATGGCGGAGTCTGAGCCCAGGTTTTATCTATTGCCGCCCGGGAGCAATAAATCATCGGAGCGTTTGTTTAATGCAAAATAGAAAATGGAAAATTCGTAAGTTATTCAAATTCTTGCAGATTAATTAAAATGTTAAACGAAGCTCCCGTATGACGTCAAAAGCAAGGTTTTTCTAATCAAATTTCAAAAACACATAATTTTAGGTTATACGACACCCATGTTTTTTTTAAGTCGGATGAAATTAAAAACTACGACAGCAAAAAATCTTTAAATGGATATTTTGTGTTCAGCACGTTTTATTGTTTGGTTTTCATGAAGTCTGGCTTCCGGCACTTAATTAGAACGAAAGAAGCGCTTTGTCGTGTCTTTATTTTAAAGTTGTCAAAGCCCTAACTGCCAGATAAAAGCTTATCGTTGTTTTTAGTTGCGAAGCCAGCTATTCAGTTGTTTACCCACTTATTTTTAAGTATATATTGATAAGGCATCTTAACCCCAGTTTTGTAAAAGAGAA
The DNA here is from genome assembly GCF_016097725.1 of Ips typographus. NCBI lineage: Eukaryota > Metazoa > Arthropoda > Insecta > Coleoptera > Curculionidae > Ips > Ips typographus. Next base: position 11,326,602 of record NC_138425.1, on the reverse strand, counting down.
GTGTTTAAACTTTAATTGTAAGTACTGATACCCAAAGTTTTGTTTTGTTCAAGAGAGTAAAACCACAAGTAATAATCATATTTAGACTGAAGTTAAATAGTAAAATCGCTCGGAAAAATAATGATTTTAATTCCATGATTAAAAATCCAGCTTTTAGAATAAAAATGGTGCGCTTTTCTGGATTATTCTCTTCAGAAAGGGCCGCCCTTTGCCGTAAGCAATTTACATCAAAGCGGACTTATTTTTCCGGAGCATTACCATAATAGTCCGCCTTCGGCTGCACAAACTTGAGAAATGCACTTTTTCATTAGCATATTTCCTTAAGATGTCTAAATAAAATCAAGCTTTATTCAACCCTAAATTGGCCGCGTTCTTAATAAAAGAAGTGATTATACGGAAAGGTTGACTTATTACTGCTTCAACTAAAAATTCTTTTGTGCAATAATTGAGCAATAATTCAAACTTCAATAAAGATTTATGCAAATTTTACAAGGATATTTGCTATGACAATCTAGTCTATCAGTTTAAGGGACACAAGTAGGACGGTGCAACAACCCCTTAACCCACCTTCAAAACCAAACCAAACTTAAGCTCGGTTTAAAATACGACTCAGCTTCACTTAAAGTTTACTAACCTGTACGAAATGAGTACATTTCTCCCGTGGTTGAATCTTCCTGTAAAATCTGTGTGTAATTCGCATTATGCGAAACGAGGGCCTCGCACAATGCGATGTCACGGGCCCTCCATAAATCACAGCCACAATTAAATCAGTTAAGCAATGGTTAAACGCTGTCAACTTTAGTAGGGTCACCTGGACGCGATATGTCATGCATCATGTACCCAAAACCGACGATGTAGATTAGGAAGTGTTTACTATGTTTTAAGTTGAAGTGATAAGGAGAAATAAAGTCACTGTTAAACACTAATGAAAATGGTTGTTGCAATTAAAATAAATATTGAAGAGAATTGGACAAAGTTTGTAATCAAAGCAAAGTGTTGCAATGCTCTGTCCGTAAATTGAAATGTCTTGACTTTTGGCATCGTTCCTTTAAAAACCTACTCTTGGTGAACAAAAATTATGTAGACCGGACCTAGTCTTAATAGGTCAACAATAAATATGAAAAATTTATTGTGTTTGGTTATCCCTCGTTTGGCAGCAGTTCTGGAAGTCAAAAAGAGCCAAACACACCACCCTTTTTCAGCTCTACTCAATCACCCGAAAGTGTCACACAAAGTCGCAGCGGGGCGTTAAAGATAACAACTCATTCTCTATTTACATAGGCTACCAGCGTGGTGGCGATGCAAAAGGGATCTTTATTTACGAATCGTCGTAAATTAAAAATGATGATACCGACATGGAGTATAGTGAATTGTTTGTTTTTTATTTCGGGCATTGTATGGAAAAAGTGCGACAGCTGGCTTTGGCCAGATAACTATCGAATGACTTGGGGTGGTTTATTTAGGGCTTCAAGTCGCCAAACACTTAAATTAGTGCGGTCGAAGGGTTAAGTTACGATTTATCTTTTTAATTGCCCATTCAAAATGTAGAACAGTTGAAATAATGTTCTTAGTTTGATGATTTATATCTGCGACACTGCAATCAAGGTAAAATATTATTTAATTTCCACAAGATTGCAGATTGAAGTAATCTTTCTAACTAATTATGTTTGAATCTACTTAATTGACTGTCTTTAGAGTATTGGTTTTATACTAATAAAAATATTACATTGATCAGTAAACTAGTGCTGTAAGAAACAAAGTCTGTAATTCCATGAGTGCGTAAAATGCACTAGAACATGTGTGATGAACTGTACTTTACCTACCACCTAGTGTAAAGTCCTGTTTTTGTAACTCACGTAACGTAACGTAACGTTTTTCATGAAAATAGTATATTTTCAAATGCTAGAGCTAGATAGGATGTAATGCTTTGTTTCATATAATTATGTTATCTTATTATTAGTGCTGTTTTTATAATAATTCTGTGATGACCTTACAATTGTTAAAAAAATGGCATATCTGTTTTCGTGCTTAGATAAGTATTATACAGGGTGTCTAAAAAGTCTGAACATTGCAAATATCTCAAAAACTACTAATTTTATGTTTTTAGAAAACAAAACAAGTTGATTTTTGTTCTATCCTAAAACTTGTGCTCTTTTTTACAACTGTGGGTAAAGCAGATCATTCTGTAACTGAAACGTGTGTAATATGCGTAATTGGCTATTTACACTAACGATCGTAAGTAAAAGATCAATAAAGCTGTTACGTACAAAACAGGAACTTTTGTTTTTTTCAGTTGAAAATCCATAACAGAATTTGCTGTTTACAGAACGCTTACTGACAATTTGTAACAAAGTCAGTTGAGTACAGTTAAGTGAATATTGGAAAATTCTTCACGTTCCGCTTTGGTTTCATTACTTATATCTTCAGAAGATTTCTTATGAAGCTTACACAACAAATGATAATGTGCTGTTCGTACATAAAAATAAAGAATTTTGTGACTCTCTCTTCTTAATTAAGAAATGGAGGGTGGTAATCCAATCATAAACATAGGGCGAGCGAAATGTTTATTTTGTTAAGGAAACGAACGGCCAACGGTGGTGTACTAATTAAAGCAAACGTAAGCTTCGTTAAGTCGATCGCCTCGGGTACGAGCTAAATCCAGGGTTACTCGGTTATAAATGACGAAATCGATTCATCGGTTCCTGTATTCGATTCGGAAAAGAATCGAAATCCCCACGTTTGAGATAGTTTTTATTACCTGAAACCTTTGTTGGGCACTCCGGAAATTCCGGCAGAGTTTCCACTATTTTATCGCCCGGATAATTGAAGACAAACGGCGAATGCAAATTGTGCGCTTTATTGGCGCTCCTGCTATGCTGTTGTTCTTCTCTGTGACACCTTTAATAGGATTTTCCTGTTTCTTTGAAACATTCCCTACCGTTTTAATAGCTGACAATCGGGGGTTTGAACTTTTTCTACTCTCTTGGTTTTTTATCGGGAAAAAATTTCATTTGGCAAGCGAGATTGTCTTTCTGGTCTTATGGCACAACCGGGAATACCGTGAATTGTTTCATTGGTCTAGTTGCTTTACTATGCTTATTGCAACGCGGCTTTAACGACTCCTTTCGGTTTTGAAAACATAATGAAAATTTGACATTTAACGTTTCAATTCTGCAGTGGCAGATTTATATAAGTATCTTCTATTACTAGGAAACAAACCCATACAATTTTTAAAGTAATACTGAAGATAATCCCATGCGTATTAAATGCACAAAAAAACACATAATCTAATACTAGATTTATTTTATTATTATCAGTTATTTTTGTGTGTAATATCTGAAAATTGGAAATGACTACTAAACTACATTCAATGTAATATGTTTTACGAAGCGCGAGTTCAATCTGTTCTGAGTTTATTAATAGCAAACTAATATAAAATATACCACAAGGGAATTAACTTTACCAATCCAATAATGGTTTGTGTATTCTATAATTGTATTTTAAAATATAATATAATAATGCGCTCTTTAATAGGGTAATCGGAATAACCTATTCAATTCTCTTATTAAAACTAGATGCAAATGAAATATTATTAAGAGGTTTTAGATGTAGGTAATTTAAAATTATGTTATTTATAGATTTGTTAACTTTGAATTGCTCCTCAACTTACTAAATTATATATTAAATCAGAATTTTTGCATAATTTCCAAGATATCAGCTAGTTTGTAGGGTGGCCAAATTCATGACAAATAGACATTCTTAAAGCCTTTGACTTTGAAATTCTGTTTGTTGCATTGTACATGTTTAATGTTGGAAAGTAAGTGTTTAAGTGTGTTTTCTTTAATTGTTGTAAGAAAGTGTACAATTATTGCATAAAGATGATCAAAAAACAAGAAAAAAACACTGTTAAAGAAGTATTGTTTTTGGTAAGCATTAACTGGATTTATCAGAGATTTTAACTATGTACTTTAAAATGGGTCGATCCATTATGAGCCTGATTATTTGCTACTAAATCTACCTTTATATTATAAAATAAAATAAAAGATACTGAATTACGTTTTAGGCTTACAAACATTCCTATCAAAGATAAAACTATTGTTAACAATAATCTCAAGAATATTTTTACATAAAAGGCGTTAGTTTGAACTCTATTGAGTTGTCAACAATGCGTTACCACCTTGTTTGATTTAAGTTTTACTTTACAAGATTCGAAACAATAGCTGTATGGTGTTACCATTAGGTCTGCACGCCTACATGGTTGCTCTATATTAGCGCAGTAAATTTATCGAATGTCTCATTTACATGAAGTAAAAAGTTAATATTATGTAAATCGATTTTTAATGCGTCTATAGTAATTCACCCTTAGGTGTAATGTAAGAGTTGCCCTTTTGTGGGGAAAGTTTGGACTGAAATTTGCAACTGCATGCGGTCACGTAACCTCCGCATTAACGGTTATTTTTAAATTTTTGATGTCTGTAATTCAGTTTTAATAGAAAGGCCCTGTTCGTGCACATTGCAGAAACCCTGGTCACCAGTTCAGGAATATGAAAAATTAACTTTAAACCTCATTGGAACATACCTTACCAGTGTAAAGTTTGCTTTCATGCCATCTGCACATTTAGAGGCGCAAATATGATTTATATGGAATTTATTCACACCTTTTGTGATTAAGATATCAAAACTTTAAGGTATAAATAATGACCAAAAATGCAGAACACGTTGACTGCAACGGTAGTGTTGGGGAATTGTGATAATATCGACACTCCTGACTTGCCAAAATGCTGACAAATCGAAAAGAAACATCTGTGTGTCTATTGGAAAAGTAGTTTTTAAGATAACATCGTGCTTACGGGAAACGTTACCAAATCGAATAACGATGTAGTAAGTGAATATTTTACTGAAGCATTTTCCAGGAAAATCACGTTATTTCCTGCGTAAGTCAATCAATTAAATACCAATCCAATCAGGGAAAAATAAAACCCCGCCGGAATAATAGCCGTGTCTGTCTCGAATGACAGTCCGGCACTCAATTAGACGTCGAAGACGAGTTGAACTATTAATTATGTGGAATATCGTTGGGTGTGAAACTCAATCAACCGAGCGTGAGTCAGTGCTAGTCCTTAAGTAAATTTATTGCGGCCCTAGTTTTGTGAAAATGGACTAGTAAATTCCTGCCGGTCCTAAGGGCCGAAAGGGCCCTCTTAAGTGCTTCTACTGGACCTAACATGGCTAATAACACGTTGAAGTACAGCTCAGTGTAGTGCGTATTCTAAGAAAATGCTAGACTTACATTCTCAAGATCATTTTCTCTTGTTTGGAATTTTAGAGTGTGATTTGCTAGTTGGTAGTTACAATATATCATTATGTAAGCTTTAAAGATTTTATCGAACCAAAACTTTACAATTAGACAAATAAATCAAACGGCACATATCTTTCTCCCCAAACCAATATCGGTTGCCGCTTCCCTTAGGGTTGAAGAACAATTGAGATTGTCTTAGTCGGTTTATGCGGCAGAAACTTTGAGACAAATGCCGGAAAAGTTTGTTAGTATTATAATAATGTTCTAGTCAACCAGATTTAACCTTTTGCATGTACAATTTTACTTTAAGTTTCTTGGATATTACAGTGGTAAATAGTATAAATCATAATGATTTAAGACGACTTTTTGGAACCAATATTAACACAAGTTCCGTGTGAATTTAATTAACTACAATCTGTGGGCAATGGCAACGGAATTAAATATATTTTTGAGTAAAAGCAGGACATATCTGGTAGATTTGTGGGGTGCAGATCACGCAAAACCATAAACCATCTTGATAACAGTGCTAATTGGCTGTTTTAATGAAATCGCTTGTAAATTACGCTTAACACGAATGTGCCGTACTTTCAGGCATGACCCAAAACCTCAGCCTTACGCCACATACCTGAATTAAGGCTTCCTCGTTTAGGCTAAATATTTAAAGTTGTATCCTGGATATTGGCCATCGAAGAGGACTAGGTGTAAAACCAACCCTCGTCCCTTTGTCGCGTTTAATCAATTGGGTGCGCCACAGGAGATCGCACTTCCCCCTAAGCCAGATGTGAGCTCTTTGAGATATTACTCCGAATAATATTAAAATATCATCTACAGAGGTGAATTAAGTAGATCAATATCTCCAGTGGCGTAGCCTTAACAACGTTCAGGGTATTAAGACCAACTCGGGAATTTGTTTTGTATAAACACTTGCAGAGATGTAATTCCTAAGCCCCGCATGTAAGAAGTCAAAGGATTTGATCCTTTAAGGAGTTCTCTCCTTTCTTTCTCCCTCTATGCTTGCTTTCGACAATTCCAGTTAATCTTTCTTTTGATGTCTGAATTGAGGGGGTAAACCTCGTACCCCTTGGCTTCCATGCTTTAAAAACACTGATATCTTTGCCATGTTAAGACTCACTTTAAACCAAAAAACAACAGGGAACTAACGAGAGTTAACACTCAAGTGTTTGCACAAAACGGTTTTATTTGCATATCTAACAAACAAACTTTCGTCTTAAAACTAGCAAATCCGCATTTGCATTTAGAGTGGAACTTAAAAACTCAGCACTTTTAGTTGTTGTTCAATCTGTAAGGCTGATTTTGAATATTTGGGGGTGCGAAGGAGTTTTCCCCTCAATTACCAACCGATCTGGACCCTTTTGCGAGGGCAAATTTAATTTTGCCTCGGCATTAGTCCGCCTAACGAAGCTTGCATGTGTTTCGACGGAAATGACCGGACATTTTCACTGAATAGGCACTTATACACGATTTAATGTTTTATATATAGCTAGTTAGAACACCAAGTTTTGTTTCTAAAATCTCCCGTATATTTGTCATTTATCTAAAAAAACTTAATTTGAAATGCAAAACCTTTAATTGTCTGATATTCCAATTTATGTATTATTTCGAAAATTATTGTTATAAAAGTTTTGATAATTAAAATCACAAATTGTACTCATTACACCAACTTATAATGTTTTTGACAGGACTTTGTTCTAAAACCCCCACTACAAAAAACAATTTGACAATTTTAGAGAATACAAATAAATGAAATATTCATTTACGATGAGTATATGGACCTGCAGCTATTGGGTTTGTGTTTAATTACATGTTGATTAATAAAATAATTACTTGGATATTAAAACTTTTTTTAACCAAAAATGTAATAATTTAAGTTGTTTTTATGATTACAAATTTTGCTAGATGAACTTTGTTTTGTTATTAAACTAGGTATTTTAATGAGAGAATTAAAAAAGCATTTACAAATTTGCATTTTGCATTAAATAAAAATCAAAGGAAAGTGAGTTACTGTTAATCGTGATTGGTTTATAAGTTGTACGTACTAGTCATTGGTAAAAAGCTGGAAGTTTAAGGACGCAATCAAACTTTTTGCTAAGTAATCTCTTTAATAGTGTTGGATAAGATTGCAGATACTTTTCTTTCAGAAGAGAGCAGAAATAGTGATCAACATTGATTACTTTTTAATTTGGCGTTTGAAACTAGATAGTAACTTAGTTCGTTTACCAGGCTTTATCACTCTAAAAGGCTTTCAAAGTTTGGAAAAAAATACGTTCGACAGAAACTCTTAGCTTTAGTATTGGATTAAATCAATAACAAATAGGTTAGCTGTTGTTTCCAAACTCGATTTGTGTTAGTTCTGATTTGATTCCTACAAATTTTATAACGTGATCTTACCTTGTCATAAAATCACGGTTGTAGGGTAAGCAGCACCAACATGTAAAAGCAATTTTACATTTTCATCTTTTGTAAACTCGTTTATTGAAAAAACAATTTTAAATCGAAAATAAACGCATAAATCGTAAAGTAATTTTGGATAGCAAAAGGGCTTTTAATTTCGCAACATGCAAGAAAGAAATAAGAAAATATATTAGAAGTGGAGCGCGCGTTTTCCGCTCTTTATGTGCAGCAAAGGCGTCCATAAATCAGCAAACATGAATGGAAATCTCTGCGACAATATCTCCCGTACACCATGCGAAACCAATATCTGAAGCAGTTATAAATTTCAGCTTCTTCAGCTAACAAAATCTTATAAAATATGTCGCCTAAATATTAAAAGACTTTACGCTATCGCATACAACATTGGCATTTCGGAAAGTTGGAGCCGTCGTTACGCCACTGGCTTTTTGGATTTATCGGAAAATGAACATCCAACAGCGGGCGTGTGTTTAAAACCTTGGGCGTACTTTTACACTCGTATCATCAGGATTTTGGCCCGAATTCATATTCCAATGAAATATGTTGGCACCGACCCTATGAAGTTCAGAATAAGGGCGTGGTTTCCAAGTGAAAATAAAGACATAAATCGTAAAGTAATTCGGCAAAGCAGTGGCAGATTCCCGCTGCGAGTTTTAATTCAAAAATATTTTATAAGGAAATGTATTCAGTCGAAAGGGCCGTATTTTCTTTTCTAGCATTTTACGGGATGCTGCGTATAAATCACAAAAGAAAACGTATAGGACTTGATCCGTGCTCGTTGCGCCATCCCGAGTCCCAAATTCAGGCAATAAACAAGGCGCATTAAAACTATGCGGGTGACAATTTAGGTACATTACTATCTTCTGAATGGTGACAATTACGCGCTATTGTTCTATTAAAAATCTGTGTCCCCAAAACGTCTATTTTCTGGTCCTTTTATTAATTTATGGCTTGTAATGGCCGGACCGACCTTGTTTAAATGATCGCCGGAATAGATGGGACCCCCTATAATTATATTGCCTTCCTTCTGATATTAACACTATATCCCTTTCAGAATGTACTGGATATTTAATATCAGTTTCTGCTAGAGAAAAGACTAGTGGAGTAACTTTTTATGGTAATAATTATCAAAATTATTTAAATCCATAAAATATTAGGAACCAAATTATCAACATGGAAAATCTAAATTCTCCAAAACTACTAAACTCTTTGAAAAACAGTGTAGTGTCTTAGAGCCGTTTTAAGTCCATACATTTTACAATCATTTGATTCAAATTATTGCCACAATGAATTTGGTAGTAATTTTTACAAAAACACAGCAAAAACCGGTCGCATAATGAAAAAAAGAAATGGTTTCTACAAATACTATTAATAGAACTTTACTTAACCAAACTATTTGTAATTTTAAAAATTTTGTAATCTGTGTATGACTTATTTTTATTTTTTTGGTTTTTTAAAGGTTTGGTTACGGTCTGTTAAAAAACTTGCAATTTGGTCCTGCTTAACATTCAAAATTGGAAAATATTGATAAAATATGAAAATAATAATAGTATAATAATAATCTACTTTATATCACAATAAAAAGAAGGAAGACAAGCAGAGCGAGAACAAGAAAAAAACAAAAGAGAACAGGAGAAAAGCCTGATAAACAAAGAGCTAGAAATGGAGGATCTTGAAAAAGAGGAATATAGAAAAAAACTAAATTATGATTGATTTATTTGTTTTTCTTTTACGACAACTACCTCATCTGTGCCATCCCCACTTGGTTCTGACTCCAGGAATTTTTTTCTCTGAGCTGTAGCATGTTTCCTTAAAGCCTGGAACCACACTATGTCTTGAGTATTTGTTATTCTTTGTGAATATTTCTAATATTGCAAGTTACAGTTACTGTATTATTCTAGAAATATAGTAAAATCTGCTTTGCTTCACAACGACATTCAAAGACAACAAAAGTTAACAAAATTTGCCTAAAGACAAACAACATAATTTCATTTTTTTCTTTGTATGTACAGCACACATACATTTTATTTAAAAATTATGGACTACAATGTGCTCTAAAAATTTTTACATACAATTTTGAATGTGAAATATTGTTCAACATGTGACTCCTTCCAGATTCAAGCATGAGTAATGCGGTGACTTACCTTGACTCGTACTGACGTTAGCAGCACCAAATATCTATGAATTCATGCCTTTCAGAATTATGCTCTAGATGAGATGCCAAAAAGACTCAGATAAATTAACCAGAACTGAAACCGAATTGTAGAAATACACAAAATTCTTCCGAGCTCTCAAAGTGCTAGAAACTTCGAAAATTCCTCCATATTGCACTGGTTCCGGAAGATGAAAGAAGATTTAAGGATTTGGACTGCCTTCGGCTTGATGGAAATATGTTTCAATCTTACACTAGTTTCTAAGATAAAGCAAATCACAGCTATTATTTAGTTGTATATGCCACTGGACACGATTTGTCTTAAGCCTTGATTTACCATCAACTTGGGTTAGGCTGAACAAACATTTGTTAATAATGGAGTTTTAGGTTATTATTAGTACATGATATTGCGTTATAACAACTTTTCCTTGCATTTGTTAGTAACTTCTGATTTGTTTACTTGAAAAGTTATATGAAACCATAACAATGCGGACACGTATTAAACACCCTGCTGAATTTCCCGATATTCACACTTTATGACTGTGGAGTATTAAATATTCGAAACACGTCCAGATATTGTACCGTGCACTGGCCCGATTCCTGCTTTATTGCGTTGAATTATGCAGGATCTTCTACCAAGAACAAATTTCGGTCTAAATATTAAGTTCATAAAACTGCGGTGTTTACGTCTTTAAAGGCCCTTCGAGTAAATAAACTTTTCGACTAATCAAGGACGAAATAACAGATGCGTATCTTTGGATAACAAGGCAGTTCATTACTCATATTTCTCTTTCTCTAGTAGATACCCGGGGGGGTTGGAGGATGTTTCATAACTAGAGGGGATGCCGTTGACACTAAAAGATCACTGGGCAATGGTGCGCGGACAAACTGCACGGAAAGCTGCACTGTAAATTAGCTTATAGTGGAATTTAATTATTTGATTTCGAGTGCCGGGTAATTAATCATGGCTAAATGAAATTTGTGGCGTTTTATCGCTAAAGAACAATGGCTAAGGTGGATGATTAATAACGCCGCCGATAAAGAGATTAAATATTGCAATTTCCGACCTTCTGAATTTCCAGCGGTTATCGGGCTGTTATTAAACGGATTCTCTTCGTAGTTTTAGTTGAAAAATGTTCAGATGAACTAGTACAATGTTAATTAATAGACAAGAGCATAGCGCAAGAATACCTCTTTTTTAATTTCCGAAATAATTGCTTGATTTTAACCAAGTTTGTGTTAAATTTTTTTCTAGCCTAATTACACTGTATATACCGTATTATTCTACTAAATGATGGCTACTTAAAATAATAGAACATAATAATTCGGACATTCACCAGTTTAAATGGAGTTAAAGTTGACGCCTTCATTCCTTTACATACACCGCATACATTTGAATACAATTAATTATAATTACTGGTTGTAAGGCGTTAATTACAGTCCAGCATTATGAATTATGGCGATTCTAAATACCGTGTTACGCCGCCGCATATATCCAAGATAGCCCATTGTATTGTCTGTTTGGTTGGAAAACTATTATTAATGGCCTACATATTAAGTGTATGCATGTTAAATTCTTCTTATTGCAAGTCGACTAAACATTTCCGAACAAAAATTGATCGCGGACAAAGTAAATAATTGATTTACGTTTAAAGGCCATGAACAATTCCATAAAGACGTCTCCACTAAATTACGTTTGATTACACACTAAGTTCTAACAGTTCCATTAAGTATTAACGAATTTCTCAAAGGAAATTATCGAGTAAGAATAATTTGAAGCTTTTACGTTTTCGTTGGTAAAAAGGTTTTTGAAATTCTAATATTATTCATAAAAAAGATACAATATTTTTGTACTCAACCCAACTTGAATATTTTATGGAAAAAACTCTTTGCCATATCTGGATTATAAGTGGAAGGTAAGTAGTTTTATTTAACGACGTTAAAAATAAAAAAATAACGTAACATTTTATCTTCTCGGTAATAAAATCGTATTTTGTAAAATGTAGCAAAGCTAATTATATTCAACAAACCAGTAAATATTTCAGGACAAGCAATTTAGGATTTGTTGACTGGTGGCTTAGAAATAATGTTGTTTTTAATATTAATGCAGAAATAACAAATTTGTCTGATTGAAAGACAAAATGTAATGTATTTTCAAGAATTCTCTCGCAAGAAATTTTTGAAATTAGCTTAAAGGTTTAGATACATTAAGTCTGGAATTGTCTAGAGAAACTATAAAACAACCAAACAAAACCGGTTTAAGAATAGAAGCAGTGAAAATGTTAGCTAAGAGTAGTAATATAATTAATAAGAACTGGTTTTAATTAATTTAATTTTAGATTACTAGTTTGTTGTTCAATGATTATAAATTTTTTTTAGCTGATATTAAGTTAATAAAAGTTGATCAGGCATCATTTAAAATGAACTGACAAGATTTCTCTGCTACGAAAATGGAAAATAAGCTCAATAAATAAATGTCAAGTTTCCAGTTAGACATTTCCATTAAAATCGACGCGTGTATGATCGGACGAGAATTGATCTCGTGAAGACGTGTATCGGGTTTATTGAAATGCATCCGAAATGTGCATAGAACGTTTTGCAAAAGTGAACGGAGATTTTCTGTCCGTTTAAATTGAATTTTCTAGATTCCCGTTAGAAATGTATGGTACCTTAAATATAAAAGCCACAATGGTACCGCTTAAATTTGTTTGTTTTGTGCGAAGCTATCCAGCACGAGGCAATTTGCCGTCGCCGACAAACGACCCCCAAAGGGCCTGGCGAAAACGCTTTGATGTACAAATATTTATAGAAAAAGGAATGGCCAACGAAAAATCCGATTTTCTAGCCAAATACGCCCGTGATTTTGCTCCGAGTCTGAAAGCTAGACCGCAAACTTGTTATGTCTAAAATGGTAATCAGCTCGGAGTTTTTATAACAATATAATTGAATCAAAACCGTCCTTTGTCTCGGAGCTGATGTTTTTCGCTTTTGTGACAAAACTTTATTGGTTCACAATGAAATAGAGAGCCCGCGTTTGCTTAAACTTTAGGGTCTCCTTACAGTCGCTAATTCTGCTTAATATTCATGAATCGCTGGAGCTTTTTGGAAGCAACACAAACACTCGTCTGAGACTGCTTAGCGAGTTTGTACGTGCTTTGTTTGTCTAGAAATTACAAGTCCTCCTTCTGAGAACGACTGAACTCGGATATACCGAAACAAACTCGAAATAAATCACAAGCGTTTTACTCCCTGTTTAATACGTACCTAATCCGTAAATAAGTAGCGAGGCCGAGGCCCCACTTACTCTCCCAAGGGATATGTGGCCGGCCACTAATTGGGGAATAACCGTTGCCAGTCTGGGAGGAACACATGTGTTCCTGTTTGCTGCAATTTTGTTCCCTAAAGTTAGATGTTAATGGCTGTAGCTGAAGGAAAGGAACTTGAATGTCAGTACCGTGATAATTAACGGAAAATTTACTTTCCCAATTATTCTTACCACCTGGAAGTTTACCCATCGTCAATTACAACAATCTCAAATATTGTTCACTTATATGATTTGTTATGCATATCATCTTGGTGAATGGTTTTGATGTTATCAAATTGTTAGTATATTTTTTCTGAATTGAAAAACCTGGATAAGAGTTTGAAGGTTATGACTGAACTTCCATCTGAATAACTGAGTTGCTAAAGTTCATGAAGGTTTTGTGTCAATTAAATCAGTTCCAAGACCTCATCCAACATGATACATCAGATTGCTGAGGAAAACCAGTAAAACTTACTAGATTAAATAATTTCCAAAAAAAGAAATCTCTATTAATTTGTCGATCAACTAAGTGATTTTATTAACCGAGGGGATCTATTAATTCTTCCGGTTTTTCTAGTCTGGACTTTATAGAGACCAATTAATCAAAGAAAATACATGACTAGATAAATGTTTACGTTGGTTGTGCCGATCTAAAATCCTAATCTAAACAGTCATTTGAATACGTCTGAGACTAACAATACGATAATTGTTGTCCCCCTTAAACTAGACCATATAGATACATATCCAATATCGATATTTGAATGACTAATACAGTTTGTAATACCCGAGGCTCGAATACGGATGGCCATAATGTCAAAATCCATTAAAATGCATGAGCTATTTCCGTGTTCTACCTATTCGGGGTATTACTCTAGTTATCAAATACGAATATACCTCTACCTACAGTGGGTCCAATCTTAGCTGACTGAAAGACAAAATTATTAAGTTTGAGGAAGCTTTGCTCTCACCTTTTACACAGTAATTTTAACAAATAATAATAAAACAGTCTATTTATTTGATACATTTCAAATAGATATTGTTAATGTAAAGAAGCAAAATAATACCAAATTTGTTATCGTTGTGTGCAGCTTTTAAACAGATTTTTTTTGATATTCCATTAGAGAATACAAAATATTACCATTAACTCTCTAAACTAGTGTGAATGTTGCTAATTACATTTTAGGAATGGTTAGGAGCTTCGGATATGATGAACACGCACAAGATTAAAAGATCTGATTTTTTTTGCCTTTGTGTATTGATATTGTGTCCACTGTCTTTTGTACTAAAACAAGCGCGTGCTTTATCTACTTTTGATTGGTGCTCCGATTAAGTTAATTTATTTTTATCTAGATACTAGTTTAATACTAAGCAATTATTCGTTAATGGTATATTTCAACTTTCAAGCAAATCAGTGCTATTCAAACAATTATCAAAGTTTTTACTAGCTGAAATCATATTTTTTCTAATTAGCAGAGAACAGCCTGAAGAAACATGTTAATTAATCCAGCACCGCACCAATTTAAAGTTAGTCATAAATCTTTTCCATCTTCGAACTTCCATCAGATCTCATCTGCACTTTGCAACATTCGCTCCAGTCTAATATTTTTTGCAAAAAAAGCCTTCCAACTTCGAGCAGATTTCTACGATAAAAACGCCGCAAATTTATCGCTTTAAGTTGCTCCTACAATGCGGTTTCTAAGTTCGGTGCCACTTTATTCCTTTAATTAAACTATTTCTCTTAGTTTAGTTTAAACGCCCGTCACCTGTACCGAATTACCTCTGATTTATGGGTTTCGCTATCGGTTTAGGGTTATACTTGCGGAAAATTAGCGGTCGTAGACAAGAAATATACATACAGTAAGATAAAAGTCTCTCCCAATCTTCTATACTAAAGTGCTGTCACCTGATGACGAGATAATCTACCTCATCAGAAATTCGTCCCACGGAGTTTAATTTGCCACACACAACTCCTCCGGGAGTTACA
Source organism: Ips typographus (assembly GCF_016097725.1). Lineage (NCBI taxonomy): Eukaryota > Metazoa > Arthropoda > Insecta > Coleoptera > Curculionidae > Ips > Ips typographus. The sequence continues at coordinate 11,311,433 of NC_138425.1, read as the reverse complement.
TTGTTCCGAAGTAAAGCTTTCAGGGCATTAAACTAGGCCAGAGTGATATCGTCGTGGGATAAGCCATGGATACACATCTAATCCAAATTCCTGTTTTTATGGAATCCTAAAAAAACCATCTCGTGTGAAAAAACGATTATTCTAGCCTAAGGAATTAAGGGGTTAGAACTGTAACACACATGTTTCAAGCAAGTAGAACATTTTTTCCTCAGCCAAAAATATCCCACTCTACGTCGTCCAGACCCCTATTAAGTTTTATATCAAAGAGCACATTTATCGTCTTATTTACATTCTTATACTGTAACTTAACCTACCATTCTTGGAGTGCAGTCGTAAACCACAACGAATTCAGATTATACATACAAAAAACTTAATGGGTTTTAAGTGTTTTGTTCTGGTTTTGGCCTTCTTCCTTCACTTTGATTTGCTTTAAATAGAGATGCAACTTAAATAAAAGCCTGTCTTAGGAAGTGTTAAGTTTAAAATAATTTTTTTTGTTTGAAAAAAAAATCCGTTCAGATGATTGTGTTAGATGAACATAGCTAATACAGTTTAGTATGGTAAACAAAACACGTCATTTTAAACTAGCAATTTTTCGTCAAAGTGAAAGCACAATAGGAGTGGCCTATACAAAATATCAAAGGGGCTTAAGTTAGTTAATTCAACAGGCACAACAAACGCAAAGGTATAACAATAGATATTATTGTTACCTTTGATTATGCGTATGCAGTTATAGGACCTTTGACTGGTGGTTAAAATTCCTGTAATTCGATTTACTTGTCACGTAAGTTTTAATAACCAGTTAGACCAGTTACCAAAAACTAATTTTGTCTATGTTAAAGTATAATCAAATGTACTTAATAATGTCCTAATGACTACATTACTAGGGTCGTCATATCAAACAATGCAGTCCTTTGTCCGTGGCTTTGGACAGTGAAGAGACCCTTCACTTAGAACGCGAGCTGGCACCAAAATTAAATTAGCAGTGAAACTTTGGCGATTACTCAACGTGCCCACTTTAACTGCATATCAAGCTGGTGTTACTGCAAACTTGAACAAACTTCTTCCAGATCTAGACAAATAAGGAAATGTGTAGTGCAAAGGGATTATAATTATAAATATACGTATTATGGTGTGTCTAAAGTTGAGAGTTGTGTAACACTTTTCTAGTTTCCAGACTGCCGACAGGCAAATCAGCTTTCGAACTTTAAGCCTACGTAATAAGTATTTCAGCTGCAACTTCAGAACGGAATTTGAGACGATTATTCTATATGCTAGGATTTAACTGCATTTCAAACAGTAATTACAGGAGATGCACATAAAATGGTGTTCTGGAGTAATAAAGCCCAGACAGATTTGATACGCAAGCAGGATTAGTACCTATACTTTTACGTTACAACAAACTAGAAGAAAACGAAACGTAGGTTTAGATCAGTGAATTCCAATCCAATTTGTAACTGACAAACAATATTGCTTATAACAGAAAACTTAAATCCAGCTTAATTAGTAGCAAAATTTCCGAGCATTTCATACTCCAGCTATTTAGTTGGCCCTATTGCCGTTTCCATTAAAGGATTACGTTTAAAGGGGAAGCCTTCTGACAGACTCGTCACTCCGTAGATCGGGGAGATTTCAGCTGCTTCCCCTTGTCTATCAAAATTAACAGTAATGTATTCCCTACTCTTGGCATTAAAGCAATAACTGTTGAGATTAAATTAAATTCCTGCAGCTTTTTAAGTCTTTGCCTGAACCTCGTTAGTGAAGCCGCATTAAGCGAGCGATGTCACCGGGTATAAGTTAACATGTTTTGAACTTGGTAATTCCTACTCAGATTTACTTACTAATATTTTAATCATATACATTTCAGTTCAGATACTAAGTAATGCTTTAAATTTAGAAATAGCACACCAGAGGAAAATGTTGATTGTTTATAATTTGCTGGTAAAATTAGCAAAATGAAAGAAACCCATAATTAGAAAAGTTTCAGTCACCTGTTATACGCACCTAAATTTCTGCTAATAAAACATTATAAAGGTCTATTATAATTCAAACTAGAAATTGAGTTGCATTATAGAGCGATGACACGAGAAACATTCATTGTACCTAGAAACATTAACCTCAAATAATAATGCAAATTATCAAAACCCCTACGCAAACTGGTGAAATCGAAAACAATAATAAACTGGCTGCACGTCATGTCGGTTCAGTAAATAATTCAAAGCTCCGGAAAAACAAAAATTTATCGACGATCGCTCTAGTAGTGTTCCAATAAACAAAAAGCCTAATGCCATGTTCGGAGAACCAAAACAAACCGCGTTAAATAATGCCCCGTTCGAAATAATCGTTCGGAAATAAATTCACCTTGTCCATCACCATTGTTTTGTCTACTGTAAAATGAAAACGCCAAACCTGATGTCCTTTCCCATTCATTTTCTAGATTTGGTGTAATTAAAAGCTTTCCGAATGTCCATCCACGGAATGTCAAATGGAAATCCTCCTGAGGGCCAGTAAGACGAAAAGCTTAATTAGAATATCAAGTCGCACTCCCGGTTTAATCCCTGAACAAACAAGGGGTTAAATTGGTAGAATGGGAGGCCTTAATGTATTCAATGCCTTAAGGCTTTAACTGGCAAAGGTTTTTTTTAGAGAGCGCAATAGTAGTCCAAGCAAATCTGGAATCCGGAAAGTTAATTAAGCTACATATTCAATATCCAGCTCATCAGTGCTTGCCTCCTAATTAGCTTTCGGCCATTATTAGTCTGGAATGCATGGAAGCAGCAATACTGCAAATATTTAATCAGATTAATAACATGTCCGTCCAATTATATTTTATTGATTATGTATGCAATTTAAATGGCTTTTTAATTTGTTTGAAATTGGATGATCCAGTTTAGCAGCCACGGATCTGGATGAAACGATACTAAAATCCTATACGTCATTAAAAATTTAGCGCAACCGTGAAATTAATATTGCTGTTTGTGCCATTAATATCGTGTTATTGTTTTATCGAAATTTTTGCTAAATATTGCAAACTGAGATTTTTTTTACGACCAACTTTTATAAGATATAAGGTTATAAATAAGTTTATCATATGTAAATTAAAAGTGGCACAATGTTTTATGAGGTGCGTGCTTACAAGAACAGTTCCAATCCACGTGTGAAATACATTTATTCCGGTTTAAAATACAGTATACGTGATCGTTAGGAGGCTCGATTTTTTCTAAACAAAAAATATCGACTGATATGCCGATTTCGACTAGCACGTAAAGCCTGTTTTATAATACCTTCTGGAATAATGTAATAAATTAAAGGCTTAAACTAGCATGAGTTGTGACATATTTATATGTATACATAATTTCCTGTAATACCAACCTTTATATTGAATATTGAATAACATTTTGGACATTAACAGCTCATTACCCATTGATAGTCAACTAAGTCACAACCAACCCCAAATATCTAAGAGAATGTTATGGTTTTTGGAGATTTATTAGGTTTATAGCTCTGGGGACTTAATCAACTGTAAAGACCTTTTACGGACTACAACTAATTACGGAATTCTCAAACTGTTTCCAATCAATGACTTAAATCGTTACAAACTTTTGTATTTGATTTAATCAATTTTTTGTGCAAGATTAACTTAAGCTTTTTAATTTACTGATATTTTTAAGGTTTATTAATAACTTGTTTTCCGAGGATACAATAGCCGTGCATCAAACTTAAGGCACCGCCAAAAAGTCACTTTACGAATTAACAAAAGTGCGGCGGGGCGTTTTAGTAATTAAAGCCCCAACTACATTTCCAACCGACAAAACTGTCAGCGACCTTCTCGTTTTCTGCGATGAAATATTGCGTTTTATGCAGCCGAAGACGGATTTTATCATTATTATTTATTTCGGCAGGGAGCAGTATATTTATTACCGTCACCATCACATGACATAGTTCATTAGTGAGGGCATTCTTTTTTTTTTTGGGAGAAAGAGTCATCATCAACCCGACTGCGCCATAACGAACGGTAAATCAACCTCTAAAATTTACGGTATTCGTAACAATACCAAGTACCGGCCAACGAACACGATATGGGTCGTTGTAATATTCCAGTAGCCGGATCTCTCTACTGAAATATTACAGTGCCCGTGGGGCAAAACCGGACACACTCCCGCTTACTTATTGATATAAAACTCTATCGGAGGTGCATGCAAGTTATTTACATGCGAATACCATTGGGCTATTGTTTCGTCCCAAACCCAAACTGCATTGTTTCCTGGCCCTCAATTTTGATTTAAACCGTAATTACCGTTAAATTGCCCAACTATTTCTTCATTATCTCAAATGAGTTCTTTGCTACCGCTGTTTTGCTGCCAGGGTTGCTGTTTTATGAGCCATTTATTAATTTTTTCTTTATCAAGAAAAGATTGCCAGATTCCAACAAATCCAAAAAAATATGTTGAATAACATCCAGAAGCAATATTACTCAGACTAGTAGGATAAACTTGGTGTTGAGGTGCGAGAGAAGTGGCAACACCGCGGACCGACAGAGCATCTACAAGTCTTATAAGGTGGACACGAGCCTCCCCTTTGCTCCGTATATTTCAGTTGAAATAAAGTGTAAATCAAAGAAATAAATACAGTCCATTATTATCAACGTTAACATTGGTCCATCGACCGGATTTTGGTGAAGTTTGGAGAAGAATAAACCAAAAACAGTGCCCATATTAGTGAAACTAAAGGCCACATCGACGAAGTTATTAACGCGGTGCAGTCGTGCACTTGACGCCACTTGAAGGAAAACGCAATTTCAAGAAATTTGCGCCACGGGTCAGACGGCAAGTAGAGTTTATTTATTATTTTGTAAAATATACCTTCGACTGTGTCATAAATGGCTAACATTACGGAATTGAAAGCCAAAAGGGGTGCTGTAAAATCCAAGCTAACTCGTTTGAGAACTTATTTACAGGAAAATGTTATAGGAAAAATTAATGTTCCTGATAGTGTATACAATCAGTTACAAGTTAGGTTGGAAAAAACAGAACCTCTTTTCGAAGAGTTTGAAACACTACAGTCAGATATAGAGTTGCTAGATGATTCCGACGCAGGCGAAAATGAAAGAACTTTGTTTGAAAATATATATTTTGAGTTGATTGGCGAGGTTAAGGCTATTTTAAAGGTTCGCTTTGAGAGTTTAATTGCAGTGGATCGGTTGAGTGCGGTTCATGCTGAATCAGTGGTTGGTTCAACGTCTAACGATCAGGTTCGCTCTATGGTAAAATTACCTCCAATATCAATACCAACCTTTGATGGTGATTACAATCATTGGTTAGAGTTTAAGGACATTTTTACAGCACTGGTTCATGATAATGAAACACTCACAAATATACAGAAGTTTTATTACCTTAGAGCTTCTTTAGTGAAGGAGGCTGCTCAAAGTATTAAGTCGTTGCAAGTATCCTCTGATAATTATGCTGTTGCCTGGCAAAGTTTGTCAGATCGTTTTGAAAACAAAAATATGATTATTCACAGTCACATTCGAGATATTTTTGAACATCCTAAGATTGTTAAAGAGTCACACGTTGAGTTAAGAAATTTATTTGACACATACACAAAACATTTGCGGGCTCTTAAAGCATTAGGAGAAGAAACTGAATCTTGGGATCGTTTAATTATATACATTATGTGTAATAAATTTGATGCAGTTACTAGACGCGATTGGGAAAGTTTTAAAATTACAGGCGACTTACCAACGATGAATGATATAAATACATTTTTAAAACAAAAATGCGATATTCTGGAAAAGTTGGAAAGCTGCAAACTTAATAAACCCTCAGGTGAAAGTCAAGTTAGCAAGAAAACTCGAGGCTACGGGTTTTCGGCTATTGAAAAAATGAAATGTTACTTCTGTCATGAAGAACATAGTGTATTTAATTGCAGTAAATTTTTGGGTTTGTCGGTAGCTGGGCGCATTTCCGAAGTAAAGAGATTAAAATTGTGCTCTATTTGCCTTAGAGACACACATCCATTTTGGAAATGCAAAATGAGAAAATGTTTCAAATGTCATAAGGCACACAACACAGTTTTACATTTTGACCGAGAAATTCCTAACAATCAACCAAATGTGCCAACCGCTGGCGCTCAAGAAAACGTTATAGAATCACCCGAGAATTCGACCGCCGCCATTGCACGCGTTGGGACCGGGGCCGATCGAAATATAATCGAATCGCAATGCGACGTTGCGCGATTGGGCGGACCGTCCCAAGTTTTGTTATCGACTGCGATGGTTTTACTAATGGGAGATAATGGTAAAATAATAAAGGCACGCGCTTTACTGGACGGGGGTTCACAATCAAATTTTTTATCTGAAAGGTTATGCGACAGTTTAGGATTAATATCGACTCCAATTGAGCATATAGTAAAAGGCATTGGTCAAACAGTTACAAATGTAAATAAATTAGCAAGTTTAACTATTCAATCGTGTAATGGTGATTTTCAGCAAAAAATAAAATGTCTTGTTTTACCTAATATAATATGCAAATTACCAACTGTCAGTTTTAATAAACAGATAATTAAAATTCCAACTTGGATGAAATTGGCAGATCCTACATTTAACGAGGTAAGTGACATAGATTTACTGTTGGGTTCTGATATTGTTTGGAGAATTTTAATTCCTGGCTACGAGACATTAGGAAAACATTTGCCTGTATTAAAAAATACATTATTTGGTTGGGTGATTGCAGGAGAAGTAGGAATGTCTGGCAGTTCACAAATTTCACAAGTTAATTATTGCAATTTGGTGATAAATTCAGACGCACTAACAGATAATATTATTGTTAAGTTTTGGGAATTGGAAGAATTAAGTAAGACTAAAATATTATCTGAGAGTGAGAAAATTTGTGAAGATTATTTTACAAAGACTGTCAAAAGAGATGAGTCAGGAAGGTTTGTTGTTAAAATACCGTTTAAGCCCAATCTAAAAATGTTAGGGAGTTCCCAAGAAATTGCCAAGCGAAGATTTGAGCTGCTTGAACGAAAATTAATTAAAAACTCAGAACTTAGAGTAGAGTATAACGATTTTATGAGAGAATATTGCGAACTTAAACATATGTCAGAATGTGATGAAGAAAGTAGTGAAGGTTTTTTCCTACCACATCATGCGGTCTTGAAAACGACTAGTCTAACTACTAAGTGCAGGGTAGTCTTCGATTCTTCTTGCAAAACTGACACAGGATTATCCCTCAATGATGTCCAGTATGTAGGGCCGACCTTACAACAAGATATTTTTTCTATATTGACTAGATTTCGAACTCATTTATATGTCATGACAGCCGACATTTCAAAAATGTATCGGCAAATACTGGTGGATACAGATGAGCGAAAATATCAAAGGATATTTTGGCGTTTTTCAGAAACCGATGAACTTAAGATTTATGCTCTGAATACCGTGACTTACGGCAATGCTTCATCGCCTTATCTAGCAGTAAAATGTTTATTTTACTTGGCTGAAGAAGTAGAAAGCGAGCATCCATATACTAGTAAAATAATAAAAAGGGATTTTTATATGGATGATCTGCTTACAGGATCGAACAGTCAAGAAGAAATATTAGAACTCCAAAAAAGCGTAACTTCAGTTCTCAGATCAGCCGGGTTTTCGCTACGGAAATGGTCATGTAATGATGATGACATCTTGAAAAGGTTTGAGCTGGATGAAAGTTTAGATGTCAGCATGATACACATTGGCCAAGGAGAACAAAATAAAACTCTTGGAATATACTGGGATTCCAACAATGATTTAATCTGTTATAAAATCAATGTTCCTAATATGTTAAATGTTGAGTGTCTTAGTAAAAGAGCAATATTATCAATAATTTGTCAGATATTTGATCCTTTAGGGCTTTTAGGTCCTCTGATAATCAGGGCAAAGATAGTCATTCAAGATTTATGGAAACACAAGGTAGGTTGGGATGAGCAAATACCACAGCAAGTACTGGAGTCCTGGAGTGAGTTTCATCGAGATCTGGACAATATTGGTAGCATTAGGATCCCAAGACATGCCATGATAAATGGGTATGTTGCTTTTGAGATACATGGATTTTGCGACGCGTCAAACAAAGCTTATGGAGCTTGCGTGTATCTTCGTTGCCAGTTGCCCTCGATGGAGTGGGTTGCAAATTTATTATGTGGAAAGTCTAGGGTAGCTCCGTTGAAACAAATAAATATACCACGGCTAGAGTTATGCGGAGCTGTTCTGTTGAGTAATTTAGTAAAAAGGGTAGCCGAGTCGTTGGAAATAAAGCCCAGTAAGCAGTACCTTTGGACGGATTCAACAATTGTACTAGCGTGGATCAGAGGTACCCCAACCAGATGGAAAACTTTCGTAGCAAACAGGGTAAGTGAGATACAAACGTTGTCCAACGCCAATGACTGGGGACATGTGAATTCAGGCGACAATCCCGCTGACTTATTGTCAAGAGGTGCTTTAGCAACAGATTTAAGTCAGAGTAAGTTGTGGTGGTTTGGACCCAAATGGCTCAAGCTCAATTTTTCTGAATGGAATTTACCAACGGAAGTTTTGCCAGAAATTATACCAGAACAGTGCAATTCCCTGACTTGCACGTTATTAACAAAAGAAAACGATGTTATAACAGAGTTAACAAATAGATTTTCGTCTCTACCGAAAATTGTAAGAATCCTTGCGTACGTTTTAAGGTTTACTAAAAATATTAAAGAAAATCAGAGACAATTAGGAGCACTTTTACCTTTAGAAATTGACAAAGCTTTAAAATGTTTAATTATTGCCGTTCAAAAACAATGTTTTTCACTCGAATACGACCTTCTTTCTCGAAATAAACCCATTAATAAAAAAAGTAAATTGTTAACCTTATATCCATTCATTGATGATGGCTTAATTCGGGTAGGAGGAAGATTAAGGAACGCGAGTCAATCGTTTGACAAAAAACACCCGATAATTCTCCCTAGTAAACATCGGTTAACTAAATTAATAATAACGCAAGAACATGAACGACTATTACATTGCGGTGTCCAGACGCTTCTTTGCTCAATCAGAGAGCGTTTTTGGCCGATATCGGGACGAGGTGTTTGCAAAAATATTGTTCGCAATTGCGTGGTGTGCTTTAAGGCGAACCCAAAACCGTTAGAGTATTTGATGGGGGATTTACCTGCCTGTCGAGTAAACAGTTCACCACCGTTTGCAAATGTTGGTACTGATTACGGAGGTCCTTTCTATATCAAGGATAGAAAAACTCGGGGAGCAAAGATTACAAAGGCTTATATGTGCTTATTTGTCTGTATGTCCGTCAAGGCAGTTCATATAGAGCTCGTCACTGAACTAACCACTGAGGCTTTCATGGCTGCATTTAGACGATTTATTAGTCGCCGAGGTAGACCAGTAAATATTTATTCCGATAACGGGACCAACTATGTAGGCGCGAATAATGAAATTAAAGCTGTTTATGAATTTTTAAAACAAAAGTCTGAAATTATTGCCAATCAACTCTCAAACGAACTAATTCAATGGCATTTCATCCCAGCAAAATCGCCTAGCTTCGGAGGCATTTGGGAAGCCGGTATTAAAAGTTCAAAATCGCATATTAAACGTGTAATTGGTAATAAGACTTTAACGTTCGAGGAACTTGCGACCATTTTGACACAAATCGAGGGTATATTAAATTCGCGTCCATTATGTCCGATGACGTCTGACCCTGAAGATTGTTCAGCTTTAACTCCTGCGCATTTCCTGATTGGCAAATCCTTAACAGCTCTTCCAGAAAGAGATTTAACTCAAGTGCCAGAAAACCGTTTAAAACACTGGCAGAATCTCCAAGTAATGGGTCAACACTATTGGTCTAGGTGGCATAAAGAATATTTATGTGAACTACAGACCAGAGTCAAGTGGAAACAGAAGTTTTCAGATTTGCTCCAAATTGGATCGCTAGTGATTTTGAAAGAGGATCATGCACCACCCTGCAACTGGCCGCTAGGACGAGTAACCGAACTAATGCCTGGAGCGGACGGTGTGGTACGTGTTGTGAAAGTGCGCGTAAGAAATAACAACGTAACGAGAGGTGTAAACAAGCTTTGTGTTTTGCCAAATGATGATTGGACTCAGAAGACCGATCATAATTAAGATATTAAGGATATGTAAAAGGCCTGTTGGCTTGTTTTTTCGCTACTGTTAGGTTTATTTAAATGACAATAATGTAAGTTTTAAGGAAACAGTAGTACATAATATTAGATTAAGTTAGTTATAAGCAAGTTGTTCAAGTTTCTTGTAGCATTGGACTTAAAGCGTAAATTTATATATTAGTTGTTAGTTAAATAGTTTCGAAAGTACCGGAGTACTTCCAAGGCGGGCGGAATGTTGAGGTGCGAGAGAAGTGGCAACACCGCGGACCGACAGAGCATCTACAAGTCTTATAAGGTGGACACGAGCCTCCCCTTTGCTCCGTATATTTCAGTTGAAATAAAGTGTAAATCAAAGAAATAAATACAGTCCATTATTATCAACGTTAACACTTGGTTTTGCTCAAAAAGACTAAGTTTTGCTCAAAGAAATATGAATTCTCTTTATTGACATGTTACCATTTTTGTACTCTTTTCCAAATCTCCTCTTACAACCATAATTGGGCAACTTTAAATTCGTTTTAAAACTTTTAATGGTTTAGCACTCTGAGAGGCATTACCTGTAAAGAGTAAAATATTTACTTAAATTTTGTCCAAAATCTGTTAGAATTGGAATAAAAAAGTTGGCATTGAGATTTTGAGCCCAGTGAGCTTTTGATTTTTTGAACACCCTGTAGATGTTCAACTGTGTTGCGGTTAGCACAAGGTGAAAAAGCAGTTCAAGACGAACATTTTGAAGTTTTTACAGTCAGTGAAACCCCAAAAATGGCAAAGATACGGAATTTTCAAAATTTGTATAGCAATTTACAAAAACAAAAGTCGAATATTTCGGAAACGGTTAGTGTTGCGGTTAGTATGAGGTGAAAAAACAACATTCTGAGTTTTTTACGGTTCCTAAAGCTCAAAAAATAACCGGGATACAGAATTTTGAAAATTTTGGATACAATTTTCAAAGAAAGTAAAAAAAGTCGAATATCTCGGAAACGGTTAGAGTTACGAAAATTTTGCAGGGTACGAGAAATGATCAGAATGACACTTGCACTTAGTGGGCTGAGTTTACACTTACTTAGAACAGGGTAAACCCGGTCACAACTGGCAAGGCTTTCGTTTCAAATTTTACTGTTTTTATTTTTGTTTTTTGAACACCCTGTAGATGTTCGATCGTGTTGCGCTTAGCACGAGGTGAACGCGCAGTAGTTAGTCTCTGAAACCCCAAAAATGGCGGAGATACCGAGTTTGACAAACTGTCTACATTTTTTAGTCAAGAGATTGCATTTGTAGCCCTTAAACAACAAACAATATATTTTATCGTTTAAAAGGGTTCACATTATAAAATTTTCATTTTTCCTTATTTTTTATTCAAGTTTCCAGAATAGAGATTTAGTTACAATTCAATTTGGTCTTTTCTTGGAAAGCACTTTTTTGGACATTAATCGTTATTCTCCCTCTACTCATCAAATGAAAAAAAATGTAAGTGCTCTTTTGAAACACAATGTTCACTTATCTTCTTGGTGAATAATCTACTCAATAGTAAAAATAAGGTGCAAAATCAGTTCAAAAAACATTGCGCAAAACATTCTCCAATTTAACCCGGTTTCTTATTGAATTTACGTCCAAGAGAACAAACAATTTTGTGACTAAAACACCTAGAAAACAAAAGGCAAAAGAGAAATCCCCCAGAGTATTGCCAATTTTACAACATTGCTCGATGTGTGCGGCAGCTGACACCTTGAAAACAAAGGAACAAACATACCCCTGTTGCCAGAAAACCGTCAAATTGGGCCTTGTAAATGCGTGAAAAGCGTCGTTTTTAAGAAGGGCGGCACAGTTTGGCAATGAGTCGACAGTTCGAGGAAAACAGCAGTTGGCCGATGACTTTTCTTATTAAGCCCGGAAAAGTTAAAAAGTTCTTTTTTATTCAGGTGGAGCGACGGGAAAACTTTACATAATTCCGGCGAGTACTTGTATGAACGAGAAAATTTCAATCTGCAGGTGAATGGAATAATAAAATTTATTAAACCCACTTTGGGGATTTCAAACAAAGAACTTGTTTGTGTTTGTCTGAGAAGTGAAGAAATATGTATAAAGGAAAAGAGGCAATGTTTTTCTTGTTAAATAGTCAAATATTGCATATTTAATCTTAACGTTCTCTATAAATTTTACTGTTGTTGCTCATTCGTGTTTTGAGTTTTCTTGACTCTAATTAATCGAACATCTCAAAATCTAGTTTGTTGATGCCACTCTTCTATAACAAATATTACACATAATTACTATATATTCGAAAGTTTATACATATAATTTTCCAACCTAATTAAGTAATTTTCCTGGTTTCGAAATCGAATTAACCATACAAACATTGTAAATTAACGGTCTATTAAACATTTCAACAGATCTGACAAATATAATAAATAAATAACATAATTTCATATAAATAGACATGAAAGAGTTTCAATTATCAAGCAAGTGTAATAAATACAAAAAATATAATATTGTACTGGATATTTAGTGGAATTGAGGACATTATCAAACAGGAAAAAGTCTGTTGGTTGATATGATTACTCTGTAGTCGTCTGAAGAGGTAATAAATAAATAAAACTTGTAACATAAAATTTGGAAGTCTGGTATACATTCTTCTTTTCACTTAATTTCCAGGTGGATAGTCCTTTCAAAATATGTCAGTTTTCTTTTCGGACTTTTTACAAACTCTGCAATATTTGACTGATACTACCTGGGTCCTTTGAACACAAACTGACCAGACATGTAACAAAACCAAAATATTACTTCAATCTCGAGATGATGAACACGACGGACACCACTGTATTCCATGTGTGCACCACAATGGGCCTTGGGGTCCCCATGGAGAGATTAATTGCCCCCCGAACAATAATTGCGATGCTCGCCCGCTAATGGATTCCGAGCTGTCTCGGGCCGAGAAATTAAGGGCGAAGCCCCGATTCAAGTGATGCACCCATTGCGTGGGTTGTCACGATCGTTTAGGTTTCTCAAAGGTGCATATCCGTCGACTTTGAACACCTGAAGAGTTTTTCTTTCATTATTAGGTATTGTTTGTCGGATTTTACAAAAAAGGCTGTGGATTATACTGATTTTTGTTTATTAACATTCGTTTTAGGTTTCCAACATGCCAGATTTCTAACTGAGATTTCCATAATTAACACGCAATTTCTGTACACGTTTATTGTGGCACTTATTTTTTGACACCTTATATAGCAAGTTAATGAGCAATTACTAAGTTGTATCTAAACTGCAGTATCATTTCCTGGTCAAAAACTTCTGCACTTATAACAGAATTTCAATTCCAAGTTTGTAGTTCTGAAATTTTTACAACTAAACCAGATTCAAGTTTTTAACGAAATTAATTGGTAAAACATCCAATTAGTTGACCTAAACTGAATATTAACGCGCGTACATCAGTACTTAAGTTAATTAAAATTTAAAAGTTATTCCATTTCAGTATCTAAACCAGTTGAATACTGGATAAAAGTTTTATGTTAAATTCCACAAAACTATTAACATTACATGAGGCTGTTACGTGGATGTTCGGCTTACTGATAGCTAAACGAACTGATTCCCCTCGGATAAAGTTGTGTTCGGTATTTTGGCTTCCAGGCATGTCAGTCATAATTGAAAGAATAAAATACATTGCAGTGTGCCTTGTACATTCGTGGATTTAATGAATTATTGATTCAGGTCTGTTCATAAAGGCCATACGAAACCATCACTAAAATAATAAAGAAATATCTTACATCCAATTTCCAATATCATCCGGCAAATTCAAGTAACTTCCAAGAGGATATCGAGTTTCCAAACAGTCCTTCTAACTTGGAATTTCCTTATGTGTTTAGATACGCTGCGGTATATTCCTGGGATAAGTGCCTGGATCACGTTACTAACTTAAATAGGTCTTTGTTTTGTTAGAGGGATAATAAACAGCTTAATAAAATTGATGAATAACACTACTTAATTATTGTACTTGAAATCAACTATTTTTCTAACAAGAAAAAATTGGGACAAATTATCCATTCATTCCATAAAAAGATATAATAATCAACCTGTTTCTCTAGTAGTAGTGTAGGTCAGCAATGGATAGACTTATTGCGAGCACGAAACGAATATATAGGCATAGATAAAAGAGGAACTGGCCTGTTGTATCGCTTCGGGTCGTTATTGCTAAATATAAATTTTACCTTTGACACCCACATGCACCTTAGCCGAGCCATTAAGGCCTTATATAACGGCCCATATAAATCTGCCACGGGCTAGGGTACATGTGAAGAAAAGGTAAAAAATGGACAGCTGCGTGAATTGCACCCACTACGCCGTTGAAGAAGGTACTTGCGCCTAACGTCTGACGCCTAGTGGAACTTTGAGTACCATTGGTACAAAGTTCATACTGCGCAGACTATGGAGGTGTAGACAGCCCCGGGGTACTCTATAGGGTCACGACCTGCGCATCTGTAGTTCTCACGCCGCCTTGCGTCAGGTGCACACAGAAACAAACCGAAGAAAGAACAACCGAAAGTACTGAATGAATTCAGGTTTAACAACAATCTTATTAAACAATAAGTTTTCTCTGCAAAAAGTAAAAATCTTGGAATTTACTTAGTCGAAAACTAATCAAACTTTAAAAGACCTTTCTAGGCAACAAGAGGCGGAGGATTTACTTTCGATTAAGTCGGTCGAATAGGGAGATTAATAATTCGAATGCAGTTTGTAAAGTTGTCTAGTTAAAAGACTCTCAATACCTACAAACTTTCAAATTCCACACGAAGACCTAAAATTTCTTGCATATTTTAGTTAAAAGTTGGGTGCGTCTATTCCAGTTGCTTACTCTCTGTAATCGCTTTAGTATGTTGAAGCTTCGGGATTTCCACTGAAGCACGTAACCGTATTTCTCCAGCAATATTGTTTCACTGAAAAAGTTCGAATACAACTCTGTTACTTGAAAAATTAGAAAAACCGAATCAAAAGTACAAATGTCGGAATTGTTGTCAGCTATTATTCTGCCAATCAGCGGACATTAACGGCATATACGAGTACAATGTAAAGATTGTTTCTATATTCGATACCGGATAAAAATACTTCCATTGAGCTATAAATTACAGAACCACGACAAGAAAAGACTCTTTCATCGCTTCAACAATCAATTAAAAAGCGTCCAAACAAAACGTTTATCCGGATAAAAATCTGAAAAATTTCTAGAGTTTTGTAAACTTTAAAATGTACATTTATCTAGCCAGGAATCTCTAAATTAGAACGATTTGGATGAGAGCCAACAGCATATTGCTGTAGGTAGTAACTCTTATTGATCTACTCTTTGAATTGATGAAAAATAAACTGAGACCGGCTGAACATTGTTTTTTTTATGCAATATTTAAACGTTTTCCTTGTAGTTCCAATTTTAAATAAAGCATATCTATTCGTACAGAAAATAGACCACAATATAAATAATTACTGACAGCACAGTTTTCCATTTTTCAAGTATTCTTTTTTAATATTTAACTGTAATTTAGATGGATTGACCCAGTACATGCTAAAAGAAGAAGGAAATAAACGTGTAGGTTAACCTTATTTTGATAGACCATTCACTGTCAAAATTCTAGGGATATTCATCAACTATTTTAAAAAAATCTTTTTTAAAATATTTCTGGTTTTTGAAATCGGTGACTCAGTCTTCTATGAAAATTTCTGTTCAATAAGCCAGCTCATCATATCAACATATTCTTCTGCTCTTCTTTTCTGACTCTGAAAAAAATATTTTTTATTTTAAATTTGGTTGGCTCTTTAGCCAGCTCAATTATTTCAACATGTTTCATAAATTTAGTCATTCAATCCCTGTATAACCAACATCTGCTAAAATGAGTTTTAGAGTTAAAAACCAAAATATAATCACTGAAAACCACATTATTACATTTGTAGCCTACTGACTCAAACTGTTGCCTAATCTAAGGATTAAAGCAGACATATTTTACATAAGCTGCATTTATCAAAACGGGTTTCCTAAACATTATATTATTCTAGATTACCAAGCAATGCAAGTTATTTTTGAATTTTTTAAAACTTTATGGCGGTGGTTTGATCGTATATCGTCATAAAACCGTCAAGATTAAGCCTAGTACCGATAAAGCTCCACGAATTAAAGTGAAAATAAGTACTACCGCCGCGCTACCATGAGATCGACCGACTTATCCCGAAATCAATTAGCTTAAAATAAATCCATTAGGAAAAATAGACAAAGAGATAAAACGAAATTTACATGAATAAACAGGAATTTAATCCGCTTAGAGCTGGTATTTTTGAGAAAAAAAAAATGTTTTCTTAGGTCGGAGTTGAATGGAAATGTCATTTTTTCAGTTTTTGAAAGGTTGTAACTTTTTTATTTGAACTCCAATCAATTTCGCTAAATAGCCATTAGAAAAGGATTGAAAAATACTACAAAATAATCTGAAATTTGCCTCTCTAGCTCCTCACTTTAACGAGATATTGAATTTCAAAAAGTAGTAAAAAAAGACCCCTTATATCCCCCCATTTATTAAATTTTTTGCATTGGAACCTTATTGGATGAAAAATTTTTTTTTAAATTTTGCCAAAAATTGCATTTTTTCAATTTTCGAAACGTACAGTTATTTTGGAGATGTGACACGCTAATTTCAAGCACGTTGCTTACAAATGTACTCGTCTTATAATAAGAATGAACTTAGCGTATCATTGCTTCAAAGGAATAGCATAATTAATAAACTCCGAGGTCTGTTTAAATTTAGTTTCACGGCGCCAGAGTCGCGTCATTAACAGAATTAATTGATTATTTAAGTAAAATGAACCGGGTATACGCTACTGGTTTCTTTAATTATAGCAATGACAAAAATAATGAAGAATGGGCAAAGGAAACTGTTAATATTTCTGAATGGCAAGAATAATGAGCAGCTTGGGCTTTGGAATTCAAAAAGCCGAAATATACCAGATACCTTCAAAGTTAGTTTCTTTACAGTAAAGTGCTGTGAACTATTAAGTTTCGGAAACCACTGAAGTACCTCTAAATTTTCCTGTATAATTAGATAAATTTCATTCCGAACGAATTTATAACCTCATAAATTTGGGATATTGAAGCAGTAAAGTTCGTTAGTAAAACTTGGAAAAATATAGTGGTGCGGTTTAAATTTGATTGTTGCGGTCTGGAGATTTGCGAGAGGGGACTGACAATTCTGTCAGATACCCTTTGAAATATGTTCCTAAGTAAAGTGCGTAATAAGCAAAAGTAATTCAGTTATGTGGGGCTTATTTTATGCACCCCCGGTATTATGTGGCGAAAGCCAGTGTGACAAAAGTGATTTCTCCCCGCTTTTATAACATTAATCCTGTCTTAGCCGTAGGCTAGAACCGAGTGTTTTTATGGCGAGAATAAGTCTTTTTTACACCTCCAAGGGACTAATTTGGTCGATGGCATCAATGATACCGCGCACATATGCCATATAAATAAAAATTCAAATTGTCCGGAGTAATTTTGACCTTCCGATCCTTTCGGGGAGCAATCTTGTCTAATTACATAATGACACGGTAAAAACTGAAGGAAGAAAACACCGCGGGCCACCAGCATATGGTCGACCAAAAGGCCACAGACCCTGATTTCTGCAACTGCTAAGCTACTCAAGAAACATTTTTATTATTACATATTTCCCAAATAAGCGGCTTTTAGTTTTAAGTAAGACCGGAGTAGGCGATATTTTATTAAACAACCATTTCCTCGTTTTGGTACAGTAATGCCTTACTTAATCTTAACGAAACTTCCGCTTTGTTTCCGGGATTTTTTAATATCAAGAACTTCCTTAATTTTGAAACGAAATATTGCTCTACTTTCGAGAATAAATACCATAACGGCTGCTTTTTAATTTTTCTTGATTAAGACTTTAGTTCTCGTGATTTTGGTCTTTTTTGGGGGGGTCTGACAGTTTAGTGTTTAACATTTTATCCACCAATGATAAGTGGCTTAAAGTGGTTTTAGCTTCAGTAGAGTTCCATCAAAAATTGACTAATCTTGGATCAACTTAACCCATCTATACGAACGAGTAAATCTTTGGCTTATCATTATCAGATAAAAGGTCTTTCATCTCCTTATGCATATCCATGATATTTAATAAACAGATATTCTAATAATGGAAGTTTCAAATTAAAGGAAGGAATTCATTAAGATGAAATTGAACGTGATGACGATTGCGTTATCCTCCCTTTTCGGTCTGATAGTGGGTGGACCTGTGGTAATAGCATTCTGGAGTAAGGGTGAAAGCTAGGGTTGGTTTTAAATGAATGATTGCCTGATTTTAATTTCATTTTTAGACCCCTGGACAGTTATTTCTTCACCCCTTTCACTATCTCCATAATCAATACATTTAGAAACTCTCTTCAAAACGGGTAAAAAAATGCTTCTACACATCAGGCTGCAATTTTTTTGGATCGTTTAGTGATTCAGGCATCATTGATGAGACCAATCTGTACTATAATTTTGCTGAAAAGGCAGCTAATCTAAATATTAAAATCGCCTATCAAGGAAAAATGCACTTTAATCGGTCTGCCGATTTAATTCGATTATAATGTAAGCGCGAGCAGTCTTTCAGTCAAATAAGGGCACTTAAAACATCGAAGTACAAAAGAACAGGCTGCATTTAATTCGGCTGTGGACCCAAATGTCTCGAGCGGTAATTTTCTGTAATTTTAGTTGTTTTCGTGGGGAGCTCGGCCAGTTTTGGACGATTAAACGCTCCGATTAAAATATTGAAACACCTATAATTTAAATAATTTGTGTGCAACCTTTCAGTCGATCTAATGGACATTTCACCTAAAACTTTATGTCTCAAAATGTATGTTATTAAGTGAAGCAGTTTGATGCACAAAAATTGGTCTGCTTAGGTTTTGCTAATCTAATACAATTTCAGACTTTTTTTTATGAATTAAAGTACTTTGGACAACAGCTGATTATTATATTATTATAACAGTGTTTGGAAGGAAACCTTGGTTGGTTGACAAGGTTGACATTCCGGTTATGTGTTATTAACTTAGTAGTTAATGACATGTCTGGATAATATGCTCCAGTTAGCGCTTGTTTGAGCAGTTAACCTGCTTCGTCATCACTATTAGATGAGCCAACTAAAACGCTTGTCTTGCCATTGCGGGATTTTGTACATAATTCAAATAATTCCAGACCAAACTGGAATAATTGACGTAAGTACACCAACGTCATCATTTTGGCATATTATTATTTGAACTGGAAATGAGGTGCACTGCACGTAAACACTGTGCACGTTTCTTTAAATCCCCGTCTTACAAACACCTCAAAATCGCGACACGCAAAATGGAAAACTAATATTTTCCTTCTCAGGAACAGCGAAGAAAGTTGCAACAGTAGATCGAGAAAACAAATAAGATTTTCCTTCTCGAGAAAACGCAAATCGGTTCGCTTCGGTTAATCCTCGAATTCAAAGTTTTAAATGAAGTTCCAAGCGATCGTATCAGATCTGAAGGAATTTCCGCTCAAACACCTTTCACTTAGGTCAATTTTTCAGTGGAGGGGAAACCATTACATTAAAGTGTAGAGTGTGGTGTTCAATCCAGCACTCTGACCCAGGACCAATCTCTTTTAAATGCCCAAGGGTGCGTGCCGGACTAGATTTGTTATCCTTTGAGACCATATATCCTTTTCCTGAAAGCAGCTGAATAAATAACTATTCTATTTTCCGTTTTCTTTCCCTTTCCTTTGCCAGTTTCACAGGGTCATATTATAAGGGTATTAGCATAACCCAAAGGAAAGCTATTTGTAAATTGCTTTGGGTTTTCTTTACGACAACTGGCGTAAATCAGGACGTTAAGTCCATTTTAAAATATATCTTTTTAAATTGACAAAGACTTGAAAAAGCATTGTCCTTATTGCAAGAATAAAATCAATACTATTCGGATTTAATCTTTTAAATGACTAGCCATTGTCTTGCAGGTGACTCGCAGAAACTCAAGCTTTGCTCGATTTAAATTTGAAACTGGAAGATTAAGCATTTGTCCCGATACGATCGGTCCCAAAAGGAAAATCGTATTTGTTTTAAAATTTACTGTATATGCATGTGTATACCGGTCCAAGAAAATTGCTTTTCAATCCAACGCTTTATGGATTTTCCTTGTTTTGAATCCGCTTTGCTTTTATATATTACATAGCCTAAAAGTCAAGGTGCCACCCAAACACCCAATATAATCCCAGAATTAATTTCGAAGGCCTTTGATACCTTATGGGCCCTTCTGCCCCAATTCACACGAAACATCCAAGCAATCAAACCGTCTTGCTGGTTGTTACTTTTGTCAGGTCGAGCCCTATCCTGCTATTAAGTGCAATTACGTCCTAGACCTGTCGACCCGAGAGCTAATTGTTGTTTCAGCAATTACGACTCTGAATGGTTCATCTTAAATGGTCCGCTTTGCAAACAACCGTCATGGGAATTCAATTTAAAAAAAAGTTAAACTCCATTTGTATGATTTGTTCAATAAATTAGCTATTATTATGAGAGAATCTTTTAATAAGTTGTGCAAATCTTGTACTGCAAGTTGAAAAGTTTTAATCTAGGTAAGGTAAACGACAAAGTTTTGTTGGGATATTGAACCTTAAAAGTGTCGTAACATACACGTTTATCGTAAAGTTTCGAATTTTCTTAAATTTTTAAAACATCTTTGGATGATCAATAACTGTTTTTGTTTTAGATTTTAACTTTTAATCATTATCAAAATATTTTCTAGATGTAACTGTCATAAAGAATATTATTCTGATGTCAAATTGTGATACAGGGTTAGCCACCTAAACAGTTTCTTAAAATAATATTAGGTACAAATATTTATAGAAATTTGAACTTTTGGAAATAAGATAATTTTGAAGCGGGCTAATCTGAAAAAAATTCTGTCACTTCCGGTTTAACCGGAAGAGAAAGGGGAACGAAACTCAGTGGTGTTAGAGTTTACTTTATTGTAGCTTTTTCTGAGTGAGTCACTGGCAACCGTTGCACTTACGTGTAGTTCAGACTGTGTCCTTTTTCACTCGTTCTGTCACACTCAAAACCAAATTTATCTTTATTTTTTAGTTTGGATTGTGCTTTCAAAGAAATTTAACGATTGTCGATACGGGTTTTTAAAATCCATATATTGAACATTACAGCCTTATAACAATATCGGTGCTCGTAGAACCAAAACTTTATCCGGCAATAATTTCAAGCAATATTCGGGCGCTCCGGAAACTGGATACTTAAACCTGCAATTAACGGTTCGAATCGTTAGCGAATTCCGTCCGATTAGTTCGAAATGCATTTTTAACCAAAAGTTACTGTCTGGTTTTTAGTTCGATCGGTTAAATACGCTTTATGGAACAAGCGTCCTATGTTCCCATAGTGCTGACTTTCCATTCCGAAGAAAATGGAAGTAGCTGACAAGCTGTGCACCCCAACAAAGGCAAATGCGACACTGATTTACCGACCGTGACGTGTTGGCGTCACTCGGCCACGAACTCATTTACTCGTCCTCGTAACTTTAAAATAATGTCGCCTTCAGATGCAAAAGACGTAGACTGGTTTTGTGTAGTGGCTGCTTAAGAGCTTAGATGGTTTTAATGAGCAAGTGGGCTCTATTTTCTAGGTCGACCGACTTTTCTCGTAAAGACAACTTTTGCGACAAAATTTGTTGGTCCTGGACATTAATGAGGCTTGCTTAGACTCACAATAACAACCAGTTATAATTCCGTTTAATTGATCGGAGTTAAGTAAAAACAAAAAGGAGTTTAGTTGAAATAGCAATGAGTGCTAACAACCGCTTCTCCTGAACCTAACTTCTAGCTTCTTCACAAGGTTTTCTTTTAATGTCTAGAGACATATTTGCTAATGATTTTTTTTGAGATTCTCTTTGCTGAGTCTTCTGTTTCCACCACTAACCACTACGACAGGATTATATAAATAAACCTATGGTTTTGGTGCATGATGGTCGATCTAAACGTCGAATCTAAAGATAAGCCAGTTTTATGAATTCGAAATTATGAAGAAAATAAAATTAGACTCGGCCATTCGGAAGAGTTTATCGTATAATCGAACGTAGCAAACTGTGTGAACCATCCGCTAATAAAATACCGTAGATCTTTAAGCGGCAAATACCGAGTGTGGCATGAAAGAAGCCGAAAATGCCAGAGACTCTTAATTATGTAAGTTCCTAAGCCGGTAGCATCTCTCTTGTCCATTCTTCGAGATAAATGAACGCACCGATGTGACGATATTTAAAGCATCGTCGAAACAAAGCCCGACAATGCTGCCGGTACATCAACCACGGAGGACAAACGCGCAAACGACTATTTAAGATACAATTGACAACAACGGCAAATAAATTACCATCGGCCTTATCTTCAAACTTGAATGGCTTCGGTTTTGCCTTTGCCGATGAGCCTCGTATACATACACTCCACGGTTTCTGCTGTATTGTAAAACGTTTACTAAAGACGATAATATCTCATTCACTTCTTTCTATTTCTCGATGCAAGCCCGTAAAAAAAAGCTGGCGTTTAACATCAAAGGCGCGGCCACTGAATTTTAATACCCGGCCTCGTACATTTTTCATTGAAAGTCATACTTACATATTTAATAATTAATAAGCGTGTAAACACTGGGGGTGAGTTTGATCATTATGCACGCATTATAATGATCTTCATCGCTAACACCACCTGGCACTAGACGTTAACGTTTATATCTGTCCTGGTATACATTCCATTAAGTTATTAAATTTTTAAGAGGAGGAAGGGTAACCCTAGTTTCAGAAATATACTGATTACTTTAAGCAATCTAATTTAAAAAGTAGGTAATGAAATCGTCAAAAAGTCAATTTTCTACAAAAAAAGAGATATCAAGGATTATGCACTAAAAGTCATCATATGAGATCATGATAACTGTTAATTTTCTGATCTTTACCCACATAGAGATTTTGACAGATGACACTAGAATAATAGACTAAACCACACGTCAAATAAATTATACAGACTTAAAAAATGTCAAAAGACGCTCATGTACAGGGTGGCCAACTAAGAATGCGAGATACTGTATCTAGGAAACCAAAAATGATTTTGACTGTCTGGAAGGCTATAACAGGCGAACGGTTGACGATAGAGCAAAACGGTTTACATGTTCCTATTTTACTTTTTTGAAATTTATCTTATGATCGATTTTCAAAATGATCAAAAAAAATAAAAAAAATTATAATACCATCATAAGATGGATCTTAAAAAAGTAAGATAGGAACATGGAAACCGTTTTGCTCTATCTTCAACCGTTTGCCTGCTACAGCCTTCCAAATAGTGAAAATTCCAATGTTTAATAGTCAATATCTCGAAAACGACAACATGTTAGTAGAGAAAAACTGACTAAAGCAAAAACTTCTTCTAGACAACAGAATCAAGAAATAGCATCAGTTACTAGGGGTGTCGAACAAAAATCTGTTGTTGCCACTGATTTTATATAGAATCACGAAAATATTTTAGATGTATCCTTAATGGCCATATTACCTAATAAATGTTTGTTTCAAACATGTATCATTTTTGGTTTCTTAGATACAGAACCTCGCATTCTTAATTGGCCACCCTGTACAGGGTGCTGCATTTTCGATAGTTTTACGGGGTACAGAGAAAACGGTAATGGATAGAAAAAAAGTAGCATACGTGTTCTGATCTCTTTTTCTGAGCTGAGATGACTGGCGAAGAGTGGGCGAAGCAAACTTCTTTTGTTTCGAAGATACGGGGGGTTTTTGAAAATTGGTCATTTTGGAACCTCTTCTGTATTTCATTTGCTATTAAAGTTATCAAAAAATTAAAAACGGTTTCCGGTAGAAGTTTTGACGTAGAAACCAATGGCGTAGTCAGTTTTTTTCTATTACGTTTAGTTTCTGACATATGACACTAAGATTTTTTTTTAAATGGAACACCCTATATATTTTTAGTTCATTTAATTCCGTTGATTTTTACTTTTTCAACGGCGTATTAAAACATATAAGTTTGTAAACGTTAATCTTGGTAATTAGAAAAAAAGCGTTTCCTTAACAAAAAAGTGCTAAATAATATGTATAAAAATACCCACACTCGAAACAAAATTTGGCTATGTTCATATTAACATGTTACATGTCGCTTATAAACACTTTTTTCAACTTCCACCTTAAAAATAGTAGAAAATAGAAATGGCCACTTTTCTTATTAAAGTGACGGTAGGCCTGTTTGTAACTTAGATTTTTAATAAGATTTATTAAAAATATTTAATTTTCTGATGTGTTAGTTTATATGATTTCCGATTTTGTTTGGTATTTTAGATATTGGCCTTTTTTTAGCTTAGCAAAGGTCTTTTTTTTAAATAACAGGATTAATCTCTACAAACTTATATGTTGTAATACACCGTTGAAAAGGTAAAAATCAACATAATTAAATGACGTAAAAATATATAGGATGTTTCATTTAAAAAAATGTAACTTACTGTCATATGTCAGAAACTAAATGGAATAGAAAAAAACTGACTACGCCATTGGATCCTACATGAAAACTTCTACCGAGAACCGTTTTTCCTTTTTTGATAACTTTAAGAGCAACTGAAATACAGTAGAGGTTCAAAAATTACCAATTTTCGAAAAACCCCCGTATCTTTGAAACAAAAGAAGTTTGCGCCGCCCACTTTTCGCCAATCATCTCAGCTCAGAAAAAGAGATCAGAACACGTGTGCTACTTTTTTTCTATCTATTACCGTTTTCTTTGTACCCCGTAAAACCATCGAAAATGCAGCACCCTGTAATACAGTCAAATTATTTTGTCTCAATGATTCTGCTCTTCCAAGCAAATTTTGCAGCTTTACAGCTTCATGGTGGAGTTTTTGAGATTTAACACTAGACCAACAGACTGAACCACATGTCAAATAAATTATACAGCTTTACAAACTGTCAAAAGACTCTTATGGATGAATCAAACACAGTCAAATTACATTTGATGAAGATTCTGCTTTCCCAACCAAGTTTTACAGCTTTACAATTTCATGGTGGAGTTTTTGACAGTTGACACTAAAATAACAGACTGAACTTCAAGTAACAAAAAAATTTCAATCACCTAAGACACTAAAAAAATTGCGTTTCCCACGAAACTATTCTTGCAAAAGTTGCTCTGAGTGCAACAAACGGTTCCGGAGATATTTACAAAATTCTCGGCTTTGACAGTATCTCGAAGAAGCGGCATTTAACAGGGTAGGTTTATCATATTGTAATACAGGTATATTATTAATTTTTCTCATACTATTGGATATACTCGGTTCCCTTACAGTTTCTGACACCCTGTATAGTTATAGGACCATGCCAAATTTTTAGTTTTAGAAATGTAATTTTTCTTTACCGTTATCATTGAAATGGATTCATATAAATTCCTCGACCGGTAAACACAAAGAAGTTGTGGATGACACCCAAAACTCGATTTATAATCTAAACAAATAACGTTAATTAAAGTCTTGCAATATTAATCATCGGTTGCACCGGGCGAGCTAAAGAATCTACCACCAGCCGCGTCTTTATGTCAAGATTCGTACTGTTATTCATTTGTATTCGGCTTAACTCCGTGGAAGTATTTATGAAAAATAATTCAGATGTTTTTGGACCGCGGTCCATCATTTGTTAAATGACTTTCCCGTATTTGAAACGTTGATGTTCATGTCGTGACGGACACATCTTCATCGAATAGCTTGCTCATTGAGTGTTGTGTCGGATGTGGCACCCCGCAGATTTCTTTCAAAGTTTGCCGTGCCCGTGTGTGAAAGTATTGTCTTTCAGTCTGAGGGGAGGGTTTTATCTGGATTGAATCGTGAATCGCATATAAAAATAAAGCAAAACAAACATTTTTTAGGAAATTGAATTTGTTTTTATGTCAGTGGAAGACCCGATAGGGAGTCATAAAATGGAGATCAACCGTTTTATCTGAAGTAATCCGAGTCAATATAGTGAATCAATTGGTGAAGTTTTCAATCAAACCGAAGTTCCAAACGTTGATATGTGTCCTTATTGCATTGGTGAATAAATCGCATATTGAGTAATGTTAATTGGCGATTTTAACTGCCCCAGCTCTTTTTTTGTGATAAAGCGCTGAAATCAAACACCATTGGTTAATTCAGGAGCCAGGCCTTGATGTCGATAAATTTTAATTAGCGCATACCGGCACTGTCCCAAACGACTACCGTACGAATATATCCGTATCATAAATGAAAAATTGGGTCGTCCTGGATACGTTTATGCAAAAGAAGCGCCGCATAAGCTTGATTTACCTTTAGCCGACGAAAAATAAAACGGCTAGGGCACCGGTAAATTGCCCCTTTTTGAACTTTAGCGTCTTTCTGTCCCGAATAGCTTTTAATATTATTTCACCTAATTTATCTGGATACATATAGACAGATGTGAATCGTTTGTAATATGGTTAGTTCTTGATTGAAGATAATTTATCATAAATCTAACCTCCATAGTGTAGCTTCTAACAATAGAGAATGCAGGAACCTTTTGAATAAACTAACATCATTCTTCAACTTGTTTGGATAGAAGATTATTAATCCATTTTAAACTTCTGAAAAAAACTGCAATCATTGCAAAATCTTCATGGAGCTTTAACGCCTTTTACGGACAGTAAGTGGAAAAAGTCAAGGATCGTAAAACGATAAGTATTCAGACTGAGTAAAGTACCTACTTAAGACGCAAACACAGAAAGTACTAAAAATATTTGTTCAGACATTTATTCCCTTGTCTACAGGAGATCCCGCCGCATAAATTATTAAAAGCTTGTAAATAATTTTTAATAAATATAAATATTCATGCGTTTTTATATTTATTAAAACAACATCATGTACGGTTCCACGAGCGAAGAAGACGGCGGTTTATTCTCCGCTGGTTTTCCGTTTATGACCGTGCCGTACAACCAGTTAATAATTTTCACAAGTCAAAACGCCACCAAACGAAATATGGCCGACCGTGTTGCTTGTCATACAACGATTTTACTACATGGGCATTAATGCTGTTTATGTTATCGACAGCCGGCATGCAGGCTTCATCAATATCTCATCTACTTGCTGACTAATATCTCCTCTACCTAAAACACCATGCTGCTATAACACAAACAACCAGAAATTAACTTTAATCTTCCAGGAATATATAGACCCTTACCGTTAATGAAGTTAAATCTAGTACATGGTGGGTACTCGAAACTTGTTTGTCCCAACTAGTTTGGAAGCTATTAGAGTTCAGATGTATTATGTGCAACAATACGTAAAATTTAGGGTAAAACAGGTGGTAACGGTTAAACTTCCTCCATTGTTGCGGTTACATTATTGAGTTGGGCACATTTTAATGGGAAAATTATTGCCCGGTCACTCCTGTTGCAACCTCCTACGGATAATCCATAAAAAAAGTCATTTTTCGCAACACTAGCAGGACGTCTGAGGGTTTTGGGTCGGGCTTCTGCTGAGCCGTCTCATCTCCCGCAGTCATTAGACTGCGTGTTTTTTCAACGTTTTATTAACTTGCCTTACCAATTCTGATTTTGCATTATTGATTTACTATTGACCGGTCTGTAGTCTGTTATTATTACTTTTATTTTTGGTTTTTAATCGTTGTAGGTCAAAATAAAAAATTGGTCTTCTTTGTGATGTTGCATTCTTTTGTCAAGACCCAAGATCGAGAAAAAATCATATTTGTACAGGGTGCTGCATTTTCGATAGTTTTACGGGGTACAGAGAAAACGATAATAGATAGAAAAAAAGTAGCATACGTGTTCTGATCTCTTTTTCTGAGCTGAGATGACTGGCGAAGAGTGGGCAGCGCAAACTTCTTTTGTTTCAAAGATACGGGGGGCTTTTGAAAATTGGTCATTTTGGAACCTCTTCTGTATTTCATTTGCTATTAGAGTTATCAAAAAAGGAAAAACGGTTTCCGGTAGAAGTTTTGAAGTAGAATCCAATGGCGTAGTCAGTTTTTTTTCTATTACGTTTAGTTTCTGACATATGACAGTAAGTTATATTTTTTTAAATGGAACACCCTATAAATTTTTAGTTCATTTAATTCTGTTGATTTTTACTTTTTTAACGGTGTATTAAAACATATAAGTTTGTAAACGTTAATCTTGGTAATTAGAAAAAAAGCGTGTCCTTAACAAAAAAGTGCTAAATAATATGTATAAAAATACCCACAGTCGAAACAAAATTTGGCTATGTTTATATTAACATGTTACATGTCGTTAATAAACAGTTTTTTCAACTTCTACCTTAAAAATAGTAGATAATAGAAATGGCCACTTTTCTTATTAAAGTGACGGTAGAACTGTTTGTAACTTAGATTTTTAACAAGATTTATTAAAAATATTTAATTTTCTGATGTGTTAGTTTATTTTATTTTCGATTTTGTTTGGTATTTTAGATATCAGCATATTTTTTTAGCTTAGCAAAGGTCTTTTTTTAAAATAACAGGATTAACCTCTACAAACTTATATGAATACACCGTTGAAAAGGTAAAAATCAACAGAATTAAATGACGTAAAAATATATAGGATGTTGGTGGAACAAAAGAAGTTTGCGCCGCCCACTTTTCACCAGTCATCTCAGCTCAGAAAAAGAGATCAGAACACGTATGCTACTTTTTTTCTATCTATTACCGTTTTCTTTGTACCCCGTAAAACCATCGAAAATGTGGCACCCTGTACAATTACAAATATTCCGTTATAGAGACATTCTATCGTCAAAACTAACTCCATAAAAGCACTATCGGAAAGTTATCTGGAGGTCATCGTCAAAGATCTAATCACAGATACGACCCTTTCTCCCGGTCGATTTCGCAAAGTTATAGGAATCCCATCAAGATTCTCCACCTTTAAAATAAGTAAATTTCCCTAGGTTAGTTTAGTAACGACAGCGGCAAGGAAATTGAATCTTTGACACCCAAAATAAATTTGTTCTCGGTGACCCAACTCTCATAGGTCGTTCGTCACTCTACTTTAGGGTCAGGACATTCTGAAATAGATCACCTGGACGATATTAGCACCATAGATCGTTTTTAATGATATTGTTTCACAACTAGTTGATTAAACTAACTTTTTGGAATTCTCTAAAAAATACCAGCTTCCGAATACTGTCAGTATTGTTGCACGTTGACTAGGCTACCGTGTTTTTCTTACATTTACTGCTACTATCGATATTATTGTTCAAGATCTAACCTATAAACTATCCGGGAACAAAGACACATTCCATTTGCATAGTTGCAAAAGCAACTTGGCGACGAGTGATTACGATCAATGCAGCACAAATAAATATAAATGCTCGCAATGTTTCGTGTAAGTCTTTAGTTTTGGCACCTGATGCCTACAGGGTGTAACGAAGCATGTGGCAAGTGTGTATCTACATCGTGCGTTGCACTGGCCCTTTTTTTTGTAACAAGACTTAACTAAATCCGGTTTGTAAAAGCGGATTTTTTAGTTGATTTTGTTAAAACATTTTGAGTGCACTTTTAGTCCGTTCCTCACGTCTTTTAGTGGAACAGAACATTGAAATTGGAAAGATGTTTAGGAAGTTCCATTGTTCGTTTTATCTTTTTAGCAGACATATGCATAATGCAAACGTCGAAAATTGATACTTTTATTTTCTCATTCTCAAAGGCGAGCGCCGGAGATTATGATTCCGGGATTTCGTTTTTCGCATCAAAAAGAGAATCTCAGCCGGAAGCAAAAAATATTTTATTAAAAAGTTCCATCTCGCTGTTCGCGCAAGCAATAATAGAATCTTTTAAAAAGTGGCCCCGGTGCCAGCTTTGTTTCTTTCGGGCTGTTCATTTTTAATAACGATTTATTCTCTTTTAATTTCTTCGCTTGGAAAGTCACTTCATCAGTCACCCCTCTCGCCATGTTGATACATTTTCTTTATGACGGTTTGAAACGTATAATTTCATTCTTTTTGATAATAGCTGAATAGCAATTTGCGGAGCAAATTAACGAGCAGAAACTGTCAAGTTGTCACCGTATTTTCATAAATAGTGACCAAACAACACAACAATTACCCATTAATACTAAATATGGATGTGTCAGAAATAATTAAAGGGGGACCTCATTTCCAGTCGGGCGCGCTTCGGCGCCTGTCGAAACCATGCGGGCGTAACGTATCTGTTATCATGTCACTTAAATCTTATCTCAGAATCTGGTCTCGATTAAATCCGTCCACAGCTGCTGACGAAATTAATTTATATACTTACAGTAACCCAGTATTGTGCGACATCTGATCCTCTTCCACCTTTTTCCTCAACCACCCTTGCCGCGCAGAGGAGAAATATTCAAAATTCGTTACTTATTACTAGAATTCTACTAAATGAAAATTTGTACATTAGAAATATTAAAATTTCATTTATTATGTACAAGGTGTTTGAAATTCTATGGGTATTATTAGTATGTATTTCAGCAATTTGGAAATGTTCAGACAAATAATAATGATTGCAATTTCAATATATTATCTTATTTTTTTGTCGTTTGAAAATTGAGCTCCCTGTAACTCGGTTATTTTTGAGTAAACTAAATCAATTCTGCAGAAGTAATAGTAGCAATAGTATGACCAACCAATCAAAGTTCATATACCGTTAGAAAATCCATTTTGCTAGTTTATTTTTAAAACTTGTATCAATAATCTTATCTAACCTAACCTAACCTAACCTAACCTTCCTCTTTAAATCCTAAATTAACATTCTATTAAAAACATGGTTTACCTATTATTCTTCGCCCTCATTACTGTTGTTTTAGGCGAAAAAAACGCTTCAAACCTGAACATTTTTATGGGACTAGAACATTACTTGATTTAAAAATTCCATGCATTTAAAATAAGTTATTTTTCTACTCCTACACGGATATTAGTTAATTCCTTAACAGTTTAGAGAACGGATAAGTAGACAATTACTCCCGGCTGAACTAACATGGACATCAATTGTTAGATATGAAATAGACTAGTGACAGGCAATTTTCAGCGTGCGATATGAAATCGACCAATTACAGCTAATTTTGAACGTAAACAAAATAATTCTTTTGATTGTCATCCTCATTGACAGTTGGCAGCAGAACATTGCATTTTCGTTTATATTTCAGTTAGTACTCAATTAAAATCGTAAGAAATAGGTTTACACATTTAAATTCAGCAACCATTACTAAGGTTAAGAGAGAAAGGTTTACCTTCCAATTTTGCCTTTTGTACTTCCTTCTTACCTGCAATAGTTTAGGTGGTTCAACCACTTAAAAAAACCGTTATGAGCTCCTCTTTCTAGAGGTGTAAAGTAAAAAATTCTATCTTAAAAAATTCGTACAGTGTGACAAAAATAGTGAACCACCATACTTTTCTTGCGCACCCTGTATACTTGAAGCAAAAACGGTCCTGCAAACTTACGGTGTTAAGGAGTTGATTAGGAACATTTTTGGTCTCTTGCAATTTTTTTGTAACTTTTACCATTTTTGAGTTATTTGGGAATACCTAGTTTGGTGAAACAAATTTGTAAAATTTAAATTAGTAAAATTATGAAATATGAACACTGTTTAAAGGCCAGAATCGCTTGTAAAACCCACTTGAAGTGACCGAATCATGTTTTGAAGCACATTTTTGGAATCCTTATTAAATTTCCTATCTAATGACATAAAAAACACTAGAAATTTGAGTAATGTCAGGGAGAAAAACGCTATCAAAGTTTGAATTGCCAAAAACACAGTTTGACAGGACAGTTAAGAACAAAATCGTTTGTAAATACCGAGAAAATGACTGTTTTAAGCATATTTTGGAATCCTCATTAAATTTTCTATCCAATAATCTGAAAAAATGCACATAGTAAAAATTTGAACTGCCAGAAACACAGTAGTTGTAATTTACCGGTAAAATTTTCTTGGTAGAGTAAAAAATTGTGGGTCGGTAGTAACTGGCAACAACGTATTCGTAGATTTAATTGAACACCTTCAGCAAAAGCTTATCACTAATTAAAAAGCGCCGTTGCCACTGTTCGTTGCAATATCTCGAAGAAATCCCGCTGATTCAGTAGCACTAAATTTAATTTCATGTTACTAGGTAAACGCGTGGCTTTAAATTGCGTTGGGATAGGGATTATTGATTGCATTAGAGGCAGAAAGGCATTTATCAACAAACGGTCAGCAAGCGGTAATTTAATTCTGCTAAACCAGTTATTTGGCTTATATGCCAACCATCGACATTGGTCCTTCACAAACATGTGTTAATGTACAAAGTGATTTTGAATACGCTTAACACCATTACAAATAAATATTTTGATTTGGTAAGTTGTTTGTAAAAACCGTGAAATGTGATTTCTCTTCCACATTGTGTTTAGTTTATTTTTTCAGTAAACTTTCAATATGACCATCACCCAACTTTTCTCGTAACCAAGCTAATTGATAAACAATGACTGAATTAGGACAAAATAAAATTAACCTGATCGTGCTTATTACAAATTTGTGGTTTTAATATACGAGAGCAACAACCCATTATTCGAAATTGTGTGTAGATGATATCTCGATCACATTACTCGATCCGATTAGATGGATTTGGAAACTGTATAGTGCTTTAGGTACGTGATTAACAACGTTTTTTTTATGAAAATAAGTTACTTACGTGTGGTACCCTTGTTTATTAATGCTACACAACAAAAACATCCATTAAAGTACTTAGTTCATAGATCAAGGTCCCCATCTCGGCCAGAATATCGCAAAAACCAAACACCGACCGGGCAAAACGAGAAAAGTTCGTATTTCCCTTCGTATCGCAGCAATTCATAATTCTCACGTCTGACACTCACGTGAAATATTTAATGGCGCCCATAAGAGTATAATATTTTAGCAATATTTTTTCACCCGGGAATATGGGGGAGGCAATTTTTAAGAGTCCTTTTTAAGGATGATACATCAAACTTGTATATTCGAAGCGAGTCGCTTCGATAGCAGAAAGTGCAGCTTTTTGTATGATATATTAATCACTTTGTTTTACTTTTTATAGATTATAGTCAAAAACAAACCAACAAAGCATCCAAAAGAAAATTTCAATTTAAAATTTCTTATGGTAGTGTAATGGAAAATTTGATTCATAACACATTTTACAGTGGTTCTCCAGAAAGTGATAACAAAACAAAATATTGCGTTTCTTCCATTAGAAATACGTCCTGATATCTGGCCCTGTAGATTGGCTGCCGGCAAAATATGGAAGGGGTGAAATTCAATTTCCTATACCGTGTGTGCAAAATCGATAGCATGATTGATTCATATTCGGGGGGCAATGCTGGTCGGCGATAAGGCAAACTGACCCATATTTTGCAGCAAAATTCGCATGCAAATGGTTCTTCTGGGGGGATTTTAATAAATAAAAAGCTAGCGGAAACGTTGCAAATAAATAAATAACAGCGATTCAGTAGTGGGATCGGAGATTCTCGCTACTTAGGAAATTGCTTCGTTACTAACCGCCCTACTTTAAAGTTATTATTTCACTACAATATTGATGAAGTTTTATTTTTGACTTCTGAAAACAGTCGCGGAACACTCGTGGTAAGCGCGTGGAAAATTAAAATGTAAATTTCCAGTTTCTGAGCGGGACAAATTGCTCCCTTTTTTGAATTTATAGAGTTCATTTCGCTTGAGCGGAAAATATTTTTTCTTGTGCGGAAACTCGGTTTTTTAGTCTTATTTTCATATGTAATTTCACCTGGTTATTCACTTTATAGTAGCGTTTGCTGAAATGGAAGATAAATTTAGCTTTTACAGGTTGGTTTAACCAAACTTTGTGGTAATCCTCTTGAGCACGTTGCGATACACCTACAAAATATTCTTTTCAGATAAGAACCGAATAGTTTGTGGTTAACGGCCTGCACGCAGGAGTTTATTGAATTAGGTTCCCCTCAACATTGTTCTCTACACACGCGAGATTTTAGCTTAAACACCTTATTAACCTGAAACCTGACAATCGGATCATGCAAATGAGTTTGACGACTGAAACGCAAACCATTTCGTTACATTACCAAAACCAAATATTACTGTCATGATGTGGTTAAAAGTAATGGGAAACTTACCACAAGGACATTCGGTTTAATATTGTATTTGACATTTTTCTTCAAGGAATATTTAAGATGAAAACCCTTGTAAAGAATTTCACATCAATAAATCCATAATTATTATCAACTTACTGAAATCAAATTAGGAAAATGTTTATCCAGTCACCTACTACAGTAACTAACTTATCCTCTTAACCTAACTTTTACAGTATTTAGCAAGATGACGATTTCTTACTTTCAGTTACACCAGCGGAATGGATATTCCGCTTTTAAAGAAGGACAAAGAACTCAAATTGAATAGAACTGAAATTAAATAATTATACTTAATTAGATTTGCAACAAGCAAACCAATCAAGATGCGATAATCCTAAAATTGCAAGCCTTCCCCCAAACGTTTTATAAATCTCGAATTGACCCAAGAATGGTGTACAATCAAAAAAAAAAAGATTGCAGTACCCGTAATGGACTTACAGAAAGCAAGTCAATCAACTCAGCCCCTGTGAAAAATTATCTCAGCTTCTCTCTTTGAAAATTTGTCATTCCCCCGCAGAAGGGAAACGCCGTATTATCACGTCGAATCTAAGGCCGATGTATAAATTTCTTTTTGCCGTTGCAATTTGTTTCCTTCGGTAATTTAGGAGGGGTGTTTCGTTCGAAGAACAGATTGACACGGATATTCCATTTTTGTCTGTGTTTTTTCCACTAAAATCCACATTCGAAAATAATCAGTATTTCAAACCATTGGGCCGGACCAAATTGCATTCGTTATTAAATATCATGCTCGTGGATGTAAACTGCCACGTTTGCAACTTTGTAGGGTTCATGTTAAATGCTACCAAAAGAAGCTGAACCGCAAAAACTTTTTAATGGAATATTCTTGATCGTTATTAAAGCGTCCATTGATGGGTGGTCAAATGCATCCCATCCGATTGTCATCTGCGCCAAGGAAAAACGACGAGCAGGGAGAACGTAACAAAGAGTTGCCCATTAAGCACCGTACTGCTTTTGTGTTGGACCGGGACCGTGTCAGGAATTAAAAATGACGCTTATTGTTTGAAGGGACACCGGCGATGTTTCGCTTACTGTGGCTTTTTTGGACACCTGTTTTGATAAGTCAATGCCTTCGGTCATAATGGGCGGAATTAAGTTGTCTTTATGTAACTTGAACAATAGCGGCACTGTTTCAAACAAGTGACGAACAGTTGGATTTTAGCTACAATATTTCGCCTCCTTAATGCCTTTAGAACCCTTTTTAATAAATTATAAATAAGGAAGTTTATCATAAATCACCTGCTACCTTAATATTGGATGGCGTGTCTGTATCTTGACGGTTAACTGGTTATATTCGTTTAACAGCTACAGGGCTGGATTGGGGATGACGTTTAACAATGCTATCATTTACTTTTTACTAGCAAAATGCAGATATATAGAAATAAAAATAAATTAGAGTTAAATAACAGTCTTATCTATCTCCAAAGCCTGGAGCATACTTTACTTTACTATACAATA
Organism: Ips typographus; assembly: GCF_016097725.1. Classification (NCBI taxonomy): domain Eukaryota; kingdom Metazoa; phylum Arthropoda; class Insecta; order Coleoptera; family Curculionidae; genus Ips; species Ips typographus. The sequence goes on along the minus strand of NC_138425.1, from coordinate 11,275,667 downwards.
ATTTGGTTTAACTGATGTTAGGCAGATCGCCTAGTATGACTTCCAATGTAATTATTTGTAACAAAATACAACCCACAAACCTCTCTCCTCTTCTTGTTTCTTCTGAAATGTTTTCTCTTTGGTAGTAAGTTACCTAAATTTACATTAATTTATCCTTTTAATTTAAAACAAATTTTCTTCCAGTTGATAGCCGCGAAACCAAATGATCCATCCCTGATCATCGTAAAACACCCGAGGTAAGTCGCTTCTCTCTTAATGCCCATAAAACTAATGTTCCTTAAACAGATTACTTCATTAATTTTAAACGTTATAAATGGAAGAAGGTATGCGTGAGCATTAACTTTTTAGACGGGGTGTGAAAAGAACCATTTGTCAAGTATACGCCATATACGGGTGTGTAACCCGACCCTTCGGTTATGTTAACAGACACCGGGATTCCCTGAATTTTACGGTATTTAGATACACTTATAGGATATAGTATTTATTCATTGAAATCTGATATGTTAATCGATCCTATAGTCCGGTTTGATGTTTGAAAACAGTAGCAATCGGATAATATGCTGATGACACCCTTATTGTCGTTCATCAAAGTACTACAGAGATACAAATCAACTTTGTTGAATTGTTGTTCATTAATAATTATTTCCATATTATAACACTTTTTAAACACGAGGACAAACTAATTGAATTATACGGTATTAAAAGACTGATAAACTTTATAGTTTTGTGATTAAAATCGTCAAACCTGAACGAGTCTCAAAGCAATTAAAGTATTAAACAGTCTCACCCCAGTGGAGTTCCAAGCTAAAATAATTTCCACTTATTAATTCTTTATGGGCCGTTTGAACCCTCCCTTTATATCGGCCATTGATGTGTGAGAAAGCCTCGTCGCGATATTTCCAAAATGAACATACACACGTACACGTGTTGAGGATTTACTATGTCATAGTCCCTAAATAGTCTACGGGATGAGTATCAAATGAAGTGTCCGCAATTTTTCATTTCTACCTCGACGAGCTCTTTGTACGTTATTTGATAAGTGAGTACGGAAAAAACGTGCATTAGGGGTGTTGGAACTAAATTTTCTGGTGAACAACGGTACAAACTATTAAAACAAAAAGGAGTCGTTTGCATTATTTATCCATTGTCCACTACTTTACTTCATACAGCTTTTATGTATTATTTACTGCTTTTAAAAAATAATAGTTACAAATTGACCCAAATGTGTTTTTTATTACAAAACCAATTTTAAACTGGTATTACTTTCAAATTTAAATTGTGAAAGCAATACCTTTTTGAGAGAAGCTAGTTAAATGAGCTCTAAGAGAATCCTCGTGGGCGCTGTTTATAAATCCATTCTGGATAAGCTATAACTTAAAGCTGTCTTTTTTTTTCTGAAAGCTTTATGCAAATGTTAGCAGAATGCTTTACAGGTTAAAATATGCAATTTAAAAGTTTGGATGTAATTTAAATGAAACCCGTAATAGTTTTTTTGTTTTGTGTGCAATGCTAACTTAACTTCTAGAAAGTGGACCAGGTTGTGGTTGTTTCAAACTTAAGTTACTACAAAGTGGAGAAATCAAAGCTCAGGTGACAGGAAAAAGGTTCACCTGTAACTCGTTTTTTTTAAATGTTAGTTTCTTTCAACTCGATCTAATTGTTTAAACCTTGTGACTGTCCTAAAACGTCAGTTTTATTCCTTATCCCCCAAATAATCTATGAGCCGCATAAATATTATGGTTCCATTGTTAGTTTCTCAATATTTAAATTCGAGTTGGTATGACAGTTTTGAAAAATTAGTTTAGAGAAAAGACAAACGAGGGCACCCCCGTCTAGTCGTAGAACTGATTGAAAATTTCAGGTTCTCAGACAGAAAGATGACTGTTTATTAACTTAACCCTTGTATAACCCGATTAGCATACACCCACGGCGTTGCAGTCGTATGATTTATCTGATGTTCGTTAAAGGATTTGTACATGGACATTAACATGGTTATTTCTATTTATGCCTTTCCATAATCTTTTATGGACATCAACACTCAAGGGACCGGCGCGCCTTTGGTTGGATTTTGAAAAATTTACGTAGAAAATTAATTGCCTCATTACTGGTGATGTATGCTTACTAACTACTTGGTGTATTTGAGTATTAAAGTTGGTGGGTGTCCATTTATATGCGGCATTATATTGCAGTATGGTGAATCATATTTTGTCGACGACATCCTCAAGGAAGACTATTAAAACTTTGTGTACGAAGGCGGAACATAAAACTTGCAATGTAACTACTAACAATGCAACTACCTAATCCTTAGCGATAATAATTATTACTAGAATGTTCGTATTTTAATTTAATAAAAACGTACAAGTATTTTTATTCCGTAAAACAATATAATATTAATCTAAAAAGGTTCGCTTGGGTTAGAATACTAAATATGGCATCACATTTGCCTAAGCCGCGTTTTGCGGGTAAATTAAGCAAAAACCCGAATCCTCTTTATAGCAAAGCAGCTGGTCTTTAATAACTCACCCCAAATTAGCCCGATTTCGGGGGGGATAAAAATTCCCTTTAAGCCTCGAGGATTCATTTCGAAAGGTTAATTTTAATAAAAGAAATTCTTTACAGGTAAATTAAAATTTTCCTCATTCGGACAAGCCGTTAAAAACCAGGGATCCATTAACGTATTTTCGTTTCATCGGATTTAGTATTGGTACGGGTATTAAAGCCGTGAAAGAATGTCAACTGTCTTTGGTACTAAACTAACATGTAAGATTAGGGAGTGGTCTTTTGGACTGGAGGATTATACCGTATTTGTACTTAAGGCACTGACGTTGGTTTATTGATTTATTTGTGATAACCAGAAGATTACTCAAGTCTAAACTGTAAATTCTTATAAAGCATTTAAGTTTTGTATAAATGATTACTCGCAATTATGAAAATTCTGACTCATATGAAGTAGCAACAGAATTCATTTCCTGAAACATTATTTACGATAATATTAGAGTTAATAAGCTTGAACTATTAACCATCTTACTTAAAATGTGCAACACAAAAGTTCAGAAACTTTTTGGATTCAAGATAGAATTGAATCCATTCCAACCACATTTAAAGCTTAATACGTTTTCTTAAACATCAAGTCAATACTAGACTAACCAACGCATTTTGCCAATTGATTTTAAAATAAACCGTGCGGTTGAGAAAATTCAAATGTTCAAAAGTCTAATTGCAAACCAGAAGCTGTGTTTTATTTCAAATGGCTAGGCATGGCAAGCGAAAAGCCTGTCTGGTTTCGAAAACTGGAAAACTTTTCGTATAGTTTTGTTTCAGTAAAACAAGCACACAATCCGCAGGAACGGCAGGAACGGGGCATGTACCTTTGTTTTTGTGATGCTTGCCAGTTAGGGATATTTGGTAACATTTAAATATTTTTGGGTCTCGAAGTTTCTGATGCTGACCCCTCCAGTTGGAAAACTGTAAACAGTAGATTTACGTTTGGAATTGTTTTTTTTTTTTTTGAAAGGCACATATTTCATTTTTCCATTACGCAGATAAACTGGCACGTTTTTGCCGATGCAGTTCAATTTATTTCCGTTGAACTGATAACGTTACAAAGAATTTATTCATTCGCTGAGTTGCAAAAATAGTTAATTGAATCTTTGCTCAGAGCCTCAATTTAAAAATAAAACTGTGTACAGACGTTTTGTAAAAACTGATTGAAGGGCCCCATAGTTCCAATCATGCTTTGGCATTTAAGTGTCAAGACCTGTCTTAAGAATAAAATTCTTTGCAACGTGTCGAAGCAAGTTAAACAGAAGAAAAATTGATTTTGTATTCGGTGGAGCTAAAACACCATACGAATACAAATTAAGCTAACCCAAAGGACTTTGTTTCGACAAGAAACTTATAATTAATGAATCAATTAGAAATCTATGAACGTTTAAGGGTATAGCCTTTTAGCAGGCCCTCTGGTGCTTACACAAGATTACACTGAATAAAGACCTTTTCAAAGGAAATGGCGTGGAAATGCAGATAGAGGACATTACTATAAGACATTATAATCTCATCAAAGATAATCTAATAATACATACTTTTAAAAAGGTATGGATGCTTTTCTTTGCTGAAAAGCTCGAATTAGGATTCATTAAATTTCCAGCAGCATCTAATTGAGACTAGCTGGTGTATATTCGTAATAAGATTTAACTGAATGAAAGTAGTAAATTGTGTTATATCAAACCGAATACCTTTTGATTTTTTGATCAATTTAGTTGCACTCTTGTTATAGTTACAGTAAATGTATACAATTTTTTCAAGATTTGATCAAGAAAATCTGTTTCAGAATATTTTTTTTTATTTTCTCACTTTATAGCGTCTGTTAGCAATCTGACCTGTCGCGCTCCTGGTGCGTATAATCGAAAAATTCTCGAGAGAAACACATTTATTGAATTAAACTCTGCGAGAAGAAAGAATAATAACGAAACTGCGATAACGCGAAAAAAGAGCGCGGCAATTTATGGAGTCGTACACCTTTAAATGAATATTTATTAAAGATATTTATCATCTGACAAAAGTTAACGGCACTCCGTAAATCTGGAGTTAAACTCATTGTTTCGGTTATTCTTAGAATGCACTTGACCCTCGGAATATGTGCGAGGCCGAAGAAAGGGGTTGCGATTATAATGACCTAAGCAGATTACATTAAGCTAGCCCGGTTTGTGGGGTCGACGCGGAAACATAGTGCCATGATCTATGACGGTCATAAAGCACCGCCATAATCAGTGGATGTGGCCTTTTGGTGTCTCTCTGGAAAACTAATTGTCCTGGACCGTTTTGTTCTTTACAGTGGCGCTACTTACCTTCACCTTTTTATTTAAGACAATCCCACTTATTGACATTATAATTAAAATATTCATGTAATACTACACCAGAGCATCACTTTCATCAAGGACTTTGTCAAACCCTATAAAATACGCTAAAAATATTCGAGGGAATAAATCTCCCCCCAAATGAGCTCAATTAATAAAATTTATGTGTCCACCGCATGGCCGGCCATAAATTCAGCTAAAAAAGGAATATCCTATGGCATTAATTTTTTTTCAAGAACCAAATTTACATTTAATATATACGAGAACCAGTGTTTTAAGCCGCTATTAGTCAATGTCCTGTTGGTGGCCAAAAAGTGCACGCCTCTGGATTTCTACACGTTTAATTAGTATAAAATGGTAGTGTGTAATAAGAACGCAGATGGGTAGTTAATAATGCTTTATGCTAGGTGAGTTGAATTTAAAACAACTTTTCTGAGTAAAAAGGAAATTTATAATCTATTATTTTTAAGGATAAATTATAGTCGCGGTAAAATACCTTGTCGACACACAACTTTTCGGTTGGAATGTCGAAAACGTTTGTTAGTCCAGGTGGTCGCTCGTTTTTCGAATTCTTTCGCTTTACAAAAATACTTTTACGCTGCCGTTTGTTAAAGGTTTTCAGAAGTTTATCTTGGTTGAAAATCTTGTATCATCCGAGCTAAGAAGTTTTTACCATTAAGTTTGTGTTCAGATGACACCAAGAACGGTCAGAAGTAATTAGTTGGCAAACCGGAAAAACATCATTATTAATCAATTTAGCAATAAGAGAAGAGTTGGAAAGTAAATATATTGACAAATGGTTTGAATGTCAAAGATACTTTTCCACTAATTTGGTTTTCTGGACCTCCAAAGATTTTTTAGTAATTGGTATCGTCTCCTTACTTTTAAACTTCTTAAGTAATCGTGGGATGAGAAGGTTCACAAAAACACCCAATTTACTGTGGGGCGACGTTTCGTGTCCTAATTGTCACTTTTTCAAACACTGTAATCACACAACAAAACTAAATGTAAAAAACTTACACTTCTGACTGATCAAGACTAATCAACAGTTAAACCTTTAGTATTTTTTATAAAACGATTTTTAAATATGTAAAAAACTGTTTTGGTAGAATTGGCAGAGCTTTTTACTACAGAGCGGTTATAATGCAGCTTTAAAAAGTCTTTCTACCCTTAATATCTAAGTTTATAACTTTTTAGTTTTTAAGAATTTTGTGCTGTTTAAACTAGCAGGTAATAATTTCTTATAAAAATTCTCGCAAACTAACTTCACTAAAATAAATATTACACAGTCCTGGTTCTTGAATATTTGATAAGGGACTGCCTCTTGGGTTTTGCAATTTACTATTGGGTAAAAGTAACGATAAAATACTTGGTTTAAACAGTCTTGAAAGTTCTGACCAAAACACGAAAATGTCAGTTTTACCTTTACATTTATGATACATAAATTATGCACACACTAAAGCTTAAAGTAGAGTAGAGGGTAGTAACAATACGACCTTTCCCAGTTATGTATTTTTTTGATTTTTGTAAGTAATTGGAACACTGTTTCCTATAAATTACATCATATCAGTATAATATCGGTATATCATTTTGCTAAATGACATAGATTCCTATTGCAGATAATTATTAATAGAACATTCACAACAATAGGAAATTATATACTGCCACCTAATTATTCCTTCATTAGACATGCCTTGAAGTTAAAAGCTAATTCCGTATAGGCTTTCTGCAATACAACAGACACATAATATACATTCAAGTTTATATTAGTTTCGTTCGCAAAATGCTGCATAATTGACCACCGGTCGTTTCGGGCAGCATTCCAAAACTGCACCATGTAAATCGTATACATATTTGTTCCTTGTCTGTGTTGTAGTAGACCTAAGACGACTGATTACATACTTGAACAACGACTGCCCGAAGGGCTCCGCAGAAAATTGTGAGAAAGATACGACCTGATTAGGATTCAGAAGACATTAGTGCCCTTACCCGAGGCCAAATACAATAATCCTAAGTAATTTCTTCGAGTTCCTCATACGAGGGTCTAATTTTGGGCGCATTGATGCATTGTCATTCTATTCCAATTAGCACGGACTGCCAGAAACAAAGCCAGAAAATGAATTTCGATGACCGATTTGAAATAGTTCGACTCTGAAATCCCTTAAACCGTAAAACGTTAGATCTGTTTAATTATTGTTGCGTAAACCGGATGTTGCGGGTTTACGCTTCATTCCTGTCGAAAAAACATGTAAAAATTACCAGAAAAGGAAAAAACGATTATTCTAGTTGTTAGTTACTTTCAGTGCTCTGTTAAATTTAATAAGAAACAGGCTTCATAACAATGCATATTTTTTTCAATCAACGGTAGTTGTATGTGTGCAACGAGTTGTATGGCAAATTAATACTTTATCTAGTTTGTAAAATGTGAGGTATAATCATAATTCATCAATTAATTACCCCCTAATTATTTGAAATTGCCGCTACTCTTGGATCGTTAAATCTTGCCTGTATACCTATCGACTAAACGGTTCTTAGCGGTAAACCGCCAATGGAAACTAGCGTCGATCCTCGAAACCAGATTTTCCTAGAGATAACCGGCTTATTATTAAAAAAAATCTCAGAATAGCAGCAATTAAAGCAGTGGGAGGAACTAGCAATTTATCGGGGACATTAACTTCGGTGTAACGCGGCAGCCAGATAAAATCGCGGCCCAACTTCGACGATTCGATATATCGTATCGTCCATACAGTGGACAATTTAGTGGAATTTATGGTCGCCGGAGCAATTAACAGTTATCTTGTATTTTGCAGTCGAACAAAGTTGGATTCAATTATGTCCTCCACAACAACTGGTCGCAATTAGTCTCGTAAGTAACACGGATGCGACGGCATTCACAGAACCGCTGCTGATTATAGCCTTAGTTTATGGTGGTCATCGATCATGGTCAATTAACCGTATTTGCGTTAAAATGGTTTCATTTAATCCGTTTAAGGGTGATTTTTTGCTTGCAAACCGCGGCTTGTATCTGATTTGCTTGAGTGTGACTACTGGACGATTTTTTAACACCGAAACAGCGGTGGAAAAAACAGGAACATTTAAATGTCTCATCTTTGCGTCATCAATTAAAGTTAAATCAACAATAATAATAATCATAAATGACAAAGTTGTCTCATCGCAGGACTGAAAATAAATTTGACCTTCTTTCTACAATTTGTTTTTGCAACTTTATTGTTTTGATTGATGGATCAAATGTGTAACCTGCTATTAAGCCAGTCGAGCTTCTTTGATGTTGACATTTTGAAAAATTACTGATATTTGTGAACCTAGTTATACATATTTTTGGATGGATGGATGGGTAAACTAGATAGTTTGATTTCAAAAGACGAATATTATATGTCGGCCCCAAATCGTCTAAAATGAAAGTTTGTTTGTTCAAGTAAAAGACCGTAATAATAACTTATCTTAAATGAAAAATTAACATCAAGATTAGCTCGATTAAGAGCATTTATGCCTCAACATTGAAAGCTTATATTTCTCCAAATATCCCGATACAAAGCCATTAAAGAGCGCTTCAAAATTATGCTCCAGGTATCTGGATTATGTCTGACATAACGGAATGAACGATTAGAATCTTGTAATCCCCTTCGCACACATGTAGTGTTTAGTGCATCCAGCTTTCCGGGATTCTCTCTAATGGTTACGATCGATTCGGGATTTGCGTCTCTGTAGGAGAAAGAAATCATTATTCACGTTTAATCTAAAAAATCAGTAGCGCAGGGACTATATCAGCTATGATGTTGTGTTTTTTGCATTGTTTGGTGATCCGCCTCTGACTTTAGGTAGGTATGAGTATTTTGAGCTATCAGATGAATAAAATGGAGAAAACGATCAATTCGACGCGATCAAAAATAGGTGGAAAACGAGCTGCAAACACATCCAGTGGTCGCCGAAGTAGCGTTCTTATGATCACATTTATCTTGTAGATAAGGCCCGGTTCTCGGATATGACCTGAGAGTAGGTGCCGAATGGCTATTATTTTCTGGTTACAGACAGAAAAGCGAAAAACGTCTCTTCAACCAATCTCATAAATACAGTGGCGCACACCACTGAATTTCAACACTCGTACAACCCTCACACTCATACATATAAAAAGAAATTAATTAGAAATCAGGGATTTTGGGTGCTGTTTATGAAAATAATGTTCGGTTTAGGCTTAAAGCACAGCAATATCCAGCTTCAATTTACTTTTTTTGCTTGTTGTTCCTGGATCTAAAACGAATAAGCCCCTGACGGCAATAACAGTTTTAAAAATCCGGGATTTAATGAAACCTAAAACGTTTCCAAAACGGTTTTGGGCCGTTAACTTTTAGGAGGATATATTAAATGCCACGTGCATCTTATAGCTGGATGATTTATTTACGAATATATCTGTCGCGGAGCCGTCTTCCTGTATTCGTCTTACCGAATTTTAATAAACATATTTTCCAACAAGAATATGAGACGGGAGGAATTTCTATTTTCGAAAGTGTGTCCCGGCCATACTGCCATCCTTCTACCTGAAAACAAGCCATTTATTAAATTTTTTTACAGATCCAATAAGCGTTTAAATTATCATAATAATTAAGAGCTAAATAGAAATTAGATTTTACCGGAGGCATCAAATAGATTAGTCAAAACATGTGGGCAGGAAAACATATGTTTTTGACCGTCAATTAAAAGAGTCTTTGGGCGATTGAACTCCTTTTATGGGATTGTTTATTATTTTTTTACTGTACCAAATCAAAATAAACTAAAAAGACCACAGCATGCCCAAGGGGTGCCATTAACAAAAAAACTAGATTTTTTACCTGAAATTCATTCCCTAATTATAATGGTAATGAGAAGTACTTATTAAGATGTCGCAGTACCGCCAGACAATGTACGATCCCTATTGTTTCGTGCCTAATTGTTTCTTTGGAGCATTCATTCCATGCACGGACAATGGTGTCCTGTCAAAGGGGTACTAAAAAGGAACGGCTCGTGATTTAAGCATAGCGTGTGCGCCTACAAAGAACGTTTAATTAATTTTGACGTGCCCCAGGTAAGAAACAACCGCGACCAATGTCTGTCTATTAAAGTCCGTTAATTAACGTCGAGTTATTCATTTTTTTTCTTTAAAATTCCATTTAAGGAAGATATATCAATGTCTTCATGACTTTCAATGTTTTGCGCCATTACTAAACTCGGGGGTATACCCGTAGGGAATATTAGCCTTGAAATTCAGCAAAAGAAAGACAAAAATTACTTTGTCGGTATCATGTGGATTTTCGGCACAATAATCTAGAGAACGTGTGACTGAAATAACAACACACAATCAATAAAATCGGAAGAAGACAAACACATACAGGAAACAATTATTAGTAGCAAAAATGTCGTGTTAGTCGTGCCAGAAATCCTTGATTCTTCTTCATGCTCGTCTGTAAGGACTTAATTTATAAATGCTCCAACGTTTGCTTCATTAACTTTCTTAATTAAAATGCTTACACGTTAGGAGGAAATCAAGTAATAACGCGACCGGTTAAAACAAGTTTATAGGCATTTTTCTCGTTGCCCATTTGAATGTTTTTTCGCATTTTTAATTATACATACACGAATGTTACGAGAACTTACATTCTTCTAAGAATAGTGATTAACACAGCCAATGAGCATGTTAGAATAGTTTAAAAAGGATGTTCACATAGTAGAATGTTGAAAATTACTCATTCAAATTGTTGTCATCCTTTGTTTTATTAGCGTGGCGTTTCTACGAAACTTTGAATGCCCCTGTTGGAAAATTGTATTATCAATGCTTACATAACAGTTTTGGAACCACACTCTTATTATTTCTTCTCCTAAAGGCCAAAGTGTTATGCAGAAAGGCTGTGTTTAACTGATAGATTCACTTAATGTTACCAAAGCAACGAATTCAAGAAAATATTAAATCCAACAAGGCTCTAACAGAACTAGCTTAAACTTTTTATTAACAAAATTGTAAGTAAAAAACAGCATAGTCACAAAAATATTTCTGGAATATATATATACAGTGTGGAACAGCCAAATGGAATAAATTCGATAACGAATAAATGAGAGCGTGTTGGGAAAAACGCTTGGACACGTCGATTTGTATTTTTAGATGCGCATTTATTAAAAAAAATAAAAATTATATAGGGTGTGTCATGTGACAGTGGCCGATACCAACTTTCTTATTTTAAATACAACCCCCTGTATATTATAATTTTTTTGGATTCTTCAGAAAATTCTAGACATAATTCATGTACAATGTCCCATACCTATCTTCAACTGTTTCGGAAATATTAAGTGTTTTCAGATGTATTACTAAAATTAATATTAAAAAAAGAAAATTATTTTATTTCACAAATAATGTAAAAAAAAACAAAAAAACATTAATTTCAATGTAAGAGATGTTCAAAATGTTCGTGAAAATAAGTATTGAGTGTAATGTAGCGAATTTGTGAAATAAAATAATTTTCTTTTTTTAATGTTAATTGTTGTAATACATCTGAAAACACTTAATATTTCCGAAACAGTTGAAGATAGGTATGGGACATTGTACATGAATTATGTCTAGAATTTTCTGAAGAATCCAAAAAACTAATAATATACAGGGGGTTGTATTTAAAATAAGAAAGTTGGTATCGGCCACTGTCACATGACACACCCTATATAATTTTTATTTTTTTTTAATAAATGCGCATCTCAAAATACAAATCGACATGTCCAAGCGTTTTTCCCAACACGCTCTCATTTATTCGTTATCGAATTTATTCCATTTGGCTGTTCCACACTGTATATATTTATTTCGTTTACAACGAAACAGGCTATCGACCAGTTTGGTCTTTCTGCCTATGTGATAAGAGATACATACTGTAATATGATTACAGAATAAAGTATAACTTAACTAGGTAAAGTATTTACAAAATAACGTATTTAAAAAAAAGTTAGTTAGTAGGGTAGTTGTAGGAAATAGGAAGCGAGATTGTCTTGTCTGTCTTGTGAGACACAGAGGATTTAGTATGGTCCAGTTATGTGGGTTGTTTTTCCATTTTGTTTGAATTTGTTGTAGTCTTTCTGTTATTCTTGGTAAGTTTGTGCGTTGGTATAGTAACTCATTTGAGAGGTTATGAAGTGGGTTTTGGGAATGTCTTATTCGTGTTATTATTCTTAGTGCGATTTGTTCTGTTGTTTGTAAGTGCCGTTTATTTCGTTCAGTTGTGTTTGTCATAGTTATATGTCCGTAGTCTAACAAAGGTCTGCAGATGGCTTGGTATATTTTTGTGGCGGTTCTTATGCTTATTCCTTTGTCTTTGTATGTTAGTGAGCGAAAATGTTTTGCTCTTTTAGTTATTTCTGTCCGGATGTTTTGTACGTGTTTTGTATATTTAAGTTTTTTTAGTGTTTTTGGTTTTTCGTGTGTAAGTTTTAAGTCTATTATTAACAAAATTGTAAGTAAAAAACAGCATAGTCACAAAAATATTTCTGGAAAGCTTGTAATTTACCCAATTTACTAAAAACAAAGTGTTGAGCCGCGTTCTTAATTTCGATGCACAACAATCGCATTAGCATGTTACCACAAGAGACAAAGTGTCCAGCCAAAAGGTAATTGAAATTACCATGTTACCGCGTACAAAAGCTTAATAACAGACATCACAGTAATCTTTCATGTCCTACAGACGAGCGTTATTTTAAAGCAAAAGCCATCTGCAACGACACGCACCCCAATTTGACTTTCTTTGTTCGAAATGTTTCGCTTTGTGTGTTTTCATTATTGCACCCTCATATTTGGGGCCCACCGACGTGCACAAATAACTAGATATTGCTTAGCGTACCCACATTTGTAATTTTATGCACATAGTTGTCATTTTTCGGTAGTATTATTGTAGTTGTGCAGTTTTTTCTGTCCGGTTCTACTGTTGGAAAAAATCGATTTGTCATAGCTGCCGACTCACGGAATGCGTAATTTTCAACTAATAATGTGCAGTTCAGACGCCTCTATGGGATAATAAATTCCGTATACCAAGAATTTCTAGGCATGAGTATGTCAACAACGCTCGCAGACGTGTATGAGTAATTTAAGTGATTTAATGTGGGTAATAAATTAAGAAATTACTACGAAATTCAGGATTATTTTCAACATTGGTTGCCTTTACCTAAATGTGTTGCTAGTGTCCAGGAATTCTCCAGCATCAACATGTCCAAAAACATAACAATATCATGTTATATATCTGACTAAAATCCAACTTTTTGTCAAATTTAAGATTAATTAAAAGATTACCTGTTTATAAAAGATTCTTCCAATTCTTTCTCTACATCCTTAATAATCTTACGATCTAAAATATGCTAATGGAATGTCCAAAAAGTAGGTAATACATGTGCACCCTTCCCAAAGTAAATTTCTCAAATTCCTCTGTTAGTCAAGCAACTAGTGTAGTTTTTAATTTAGCAGATGTCCCATTCGGCATGATTACACAATCAAAGAAGTAAATTGGCTGACTGCTCCTAAAAGGGAGATTCAAGACAAAACTTTGCCCTTGCGTTTTCAATAAACTTTATGCTCCAAGTTTAATTACAAAAGAAATAGGAGAGAACTTTTCATTAAAGTTTTCGTGTTAGCACACGAGTTCGGGTTGGCATTTATTTCGAGTTCCTTTGCTAATATGTTTTACTACATTGGAACGAAATTAATTTCCATTTCAGCGGTTGCAATTTTATTAGCTAAAACGTGTTTGTTTTTTTATTACTAGTTGGTAAAAGAAAATACAATCGCAGCCTGAACAATAGAACCGCGCAGATAAATCGGAAGCGGAAGCGAAGAAGAATGACATAAATAAATATTACTTCCTAATCCGAAATAAAATCTATCGTTGCAAAAAGGGCCATTTTCTGCGGCCAATATCGTCAACCCCCAGCAATAATTCACGGAAACAAGTAAAAAAATAATTACTTCCGTTATTTATTGGTTATTGTGATAAGGTTTCAATATTTTGGATCGTGGCGCGTTGGATTACGAGATGCTTTTTTATGGGAACATCGTAGATAGGGGAAACGCTATGCAGGGGTGGAAGAATGAAGAGCAATGATAAATGATTTTGAAAATTGACAATTTTGGCCAAGGGATTTGATTTAAAGGGAGTTGCATCTCTTGAACTTTCCTAGCCACATCAAATTTATTTTTTCATACATCACTTTGCTAAAGTTTGACAAATTTTTTTTTAGATTCATATCACTTATTAGACTCGACTACCGAAAAAAACTAAGAAAGTCTCATAAAAGCTCGCCCCTCAAATGGCACAAACATCTGTCAAATGCATAAGGGTTGCGGTCCCACCCAGAGGGCGCAACTATTTTTTCTACCTGTCATATCTTTATAATGGAGCTTGATAATTAAGTGTGAATTTACAATAGTATCTTTTACGTGCCCGCCTCTCAAATTAAAAGCTCTTTTGTGCCTTTGTGCTATTAAAAAGTTAAAATAACAACAGTTGGTGGAGCCGATGCGTTTGTCATTAAAACTCTTTCAAATTTGTCGAGAATGATAGTGTGAATTACAAGGAATAGAAAAATGTTTAGACTTCGATAGTGATTAATGAAGCTTTTGATTCACTGTTCCAGTTAGATAAATCATTTTTTGAGTGATTTTTCTGCTTCAGTTTTAATAAATTGCAACACATTGATAACTGTAGGTATATTTGTTTTTTTTTACAAATTACAGGCACCAGTGTTCTATAGCGACAACAAAATTGACTAAATTTGATTGATCTGTTATATTATCGTTTTTGCAGGCTTTTAAAGGATTACACATAATAATAGAGTCATCATTTCTTGTTAAAATTTGATATTTGTTAAACAGAATAAACAAACTGCCTTTTATGCCAACCCTTGTTGAACCCGCCCACTGGCCGCCCATCGCGGTCCTAGTTCCGCTGTGTACTTCCGGTATTTGCGTCAAATTTAATAAACCCGACTTTGAGATGGGTGGACCGGAACAGACCCATTTCCAATGGTAGGAACCCAGTGCCAACTTGCTTTGATTATTTTATTGTTTAACTAACGAAGACGTGGGAAAATGGCTTCCACAGTGGCGTGCTTAAACGACGACGCAATCATCATAAGTTTGGCATTATCTCGGGGGTAACATTTCACTTTTGAATAGCGCATTATTATGCGCAATACGTCGAGGATTTTTTTCGCTTTTGAGACGAGCGTTAATGCATAAAACGCATTACTTATCGCGGGTTCTTCACTTTATGGGACAAGGGAGCGATACAATAAAGTCATCGTCTTTTGTCACGTGAGTCGTAAAACGGTGGGTACTTAGCTTTATCTTGTTGTACGGTCGTTTTTTTTTGACTGGAGACAGTAATGGTAATGGCGATTTTCACGTGTTTTTCTAATCCAAAATTCTTGGATAAAGTTGGATATGCTTAAGGGGGATTTAACGACATGAGTGCTCGTTAAGAAGCCGATAAATTTAATTATGCTTTTATGTAAAGTAAGCAGTAGTTGAGATTACCCTTTATCTAAATTACTATGGTTGTTTAAGTATTATTATAATATAATGCCTTAGATTCACTTAACAATGTTTTTGCAGTAGATACATCAAATAAGCACACCGTACATCACAAATGCAACTGAATTCTGTCTGAAAGAAAACATTCTTGGGGAATATCTTTTTAAGAATTAAACACTTTCCACCAAATCACATAAATATCAAACGTTTAGCAGTTTAACACTTTAGTAAATCGAATGTCTATAGATAAGAAACCAAACGGTAGAACTTACATGAAAGTAGGATTCAATATAATCAAACTTTGAGACTTTATTGCAGAGATCCATTGATTCGACTAAGTTTAGCGCAATTGCCTAGTAGAGTGGATTGGCAAATAAAAGTCCAATATATCTACTTCTTTAGGATCAAGTAGGATAAAGGGAGAAAGCAATAATCAATGGTTATTCCTCATAAACGTCCAAATACGCTTACAGCTGGTTGACCCTAAAATTGATGAGGTCTTAACATAATTGAACCCAGAGCCAGCATCAACTCGGTGGGGCATATAACTAACCTAACCCCATAATTTATTATTTTTCGTTACAGTGGTAAATTCACCCTCTGTGCAAATCTACAGGGACAGGAACATTCAGACAGGAACAGGACAAGTCTAGTCGTTTCAAATATATTTAAGAAATTACTTGCAGTTTTTGCCCTGCTTTGAATCTGATAAAGCGATTAAACGTGACTTGACAGTACTAGTTGACAATGCACCACGATAGCCTGACAGAGATAACGACTTTTTCAGTCAGATCATAGCCGCTGAATACGGAAATAGAAAACCATTAAAAGACGGCATATTCACTGCTAATTTGCCTTTGTTTCCAAAGGAAACTGTTACAGCTATGTGGGCAGCGGTAATTGATATTTAAACCTGAAAAAAACAGATTACCTATCTAGGAAATTTTGGTAACAATAGTTAAATCACGCTAGACTGAGCAGCAAGATCCTCCCACCGGCCACTCCTTCATCCAGTTGATTTCTAAAGTAACCAACAAATCGTCCTTTCGGAAAAACCATTCCTATTATCTCTCCGGAGTCCGAAATAACAACTGGAACCGCTGCAGGACAAAAACGCCGGAATCCTGCTCCAAGATAAGATAGAACGAGCTCGGACCAGATTACAACGGCTGCCCTCCGGTGACTTATATTGAATTAAATTTACATAACACCATGTTTTTTTCTGTTTATTAGTACGTTTGTCTTCGTTTTTACACCGGTTTCTTTGTCGAGCTATAGTGATTTATACGATTAGGGTGCATTAGTAAGTATCTCAAATGAATCTATTTACGTTAGTTTTATGGTATTGAACATGCAATGTAGATGGCATTCCTCTTAACCTGTTGTGATACAAATTACATACAAGTTGTATTTGTAAACGTAGATAAATAAATTATTACGTTACCTTTACAATAGTAAAAGTGACTGTAATTTTGGACAAAATAAACCTACTGAAATGCACAAAGGAGTTACAAAAAATACACATTTACAAACGTGTTTCCAACTTAGTTTTTTAACATTTATTCACGAAAGTAGTAACAGAATTGATAACAACATTGTATTTAGTAATACAATTATATATTCTCAGAGTTGGGTTAAATTTGCATTGTCCGCATTTGACGTGAGAACTCAGCTTAGTAAGCAATACTGTAAAAATGTGGTTTTATATTTCTACAGTGTCAAATTTGGTGAACAATAACACAAGATTTATAGATGGATTTCGTAGAAAGCAAAATTTTCTAAAATTATTGATTATAGCGTAGGTGCTATGCAGAGCTGTGGATAGTTGGATTACTTTAATTGAAAAATGTAATTTCAAGTAATTGAACTACTATAATTGAATTACTTTTTGTTTGCGCGAATTGTAGTAAATTTAGTTTTACTACTTTCATTTTCACTTTGCTAACTTTACTCCTTCACCAGCATTCATAAGCTTAAAGTTGAATATTGTCTGAGTTTCATTTAAAAACTTGTATTTTCACTTAAATTAGGATATTTCGGTCATTTTAATGTCAATTATTCAGGATTTAATGCTGAATAACAAATCCAAAATTTACTTATGTTTTCACCAGCCTGTGGTTTCAGTTTTAGTTAAAAACTTGCGGTTTTACTTGAATTAAGTTATCGACGCCATTTTTGTTGCAAAGTGTAGGTAATTTAATGCTAAACAACATAACGAAAATCTCTTTACTTCTTTACTAGTTTTCATATGCTTCAACTTGTATATTGTCTAAGCTTTATTGGAAAATTAGGATTTTTACTTGAATTAGGAGGATTCACCAATTTTCGCAAGCTTAAATTGTCTATTGTCTGAGTTTTAGTTGTAAAGTTGCATTTTTATTTGACTTGGGATATTTTCACGAACCAGAACAGTTATCGATGTCATTTTTGTGTGAATTAAAGGAAATTTAATGCTAAATAACATATCCAAAAATTTCTTTGGCAACTTTGCTCCTTTACTAGTTTTCAACGTATCCAAATTTCACTTTGCCATCTTTACTTTTTCACCAGTTTTCATGAACTTAATTATGTACATACACTATTTAACTTATTGTCAACTACTTTATCTATTTCTAAGTGCTTGAATTAATTCGAGTAGTCAACTACTTTACAGAAGTAATTGCAATTGATAATTGAATTATATTCATACATTTTAGAGTTTAATTCTAATTTAATTACTTTTTTTTACTTATTGCGACAGCTCTGGTGTTATGTCACTAATTATACGTATACAAACATTCTTCTGATGTAAAATAATAACATTCACCCCGACAAAAACAAGACTGTATTAATTACTTAGGGAAAATTAATATCACCTTAATGATAATGAAAGGAAACTTTGGTATTCCAGACGTTAAAAGAGGAAATTGGATTTCCCAAATACTTTCCCCCCAAACTATTAGAGGCCCCCCATCGGGCATGCCTGAAATATTGAAATTTCCCTAATAATGTGTGCGAAATACCTTTTCGGAGCAAGGGAATTTGTTAATTGTTTCATAGCGCGACAGCCCTGAGAAGAGTTTAACTCACTTTTAATAACGCTTCGTACATTCTTTGTGGTATATTCATAAAACATTTTTTTAAGCTTATTCTCCTATGTACCTAATTAATACTGTTGCATGGAAGATTACATCGTTTTAACCTTGGATGCCTTTTAACCCACCCAGAACCACACTAAGTCCGATGAAGTGCAAACGTAGCGAAATTTATTACAATCTTGTTTACATTGTATTCTCGAACGCTCATAAGTTATCGAGTATCTTATAATTTCTGCTTTGTACTCTTTATGAAAAAACCTACTGAAAGCGTGTAAATTCATACAATTTTACAAGAAAATACAATACAATAGTCGTTCAATTAGCCACTTACTTTTTTCGGAAGGTGTGTGTTGAATAAACAATGTTAATTAGACCTCACAATGTAAATACTTTCTCAAACTAGTTCAGACAATTTTGATCTATTTTGTATTAAATCACATTTAAATTTCTCACGCTGTACAATCCAAGTAAAAAAACTCTCTGATGATATCTTTTAGAAGCTGCGATGTGCCTAAGGATAGCGTACTTCAAATCGAGCTTTAAACATCACGACTAAGTAATAATATGTGTTTAGAAATTTTCCATCTCGTACATCCTCATATGGCCAAACCGGGAAGTTCTCAAGGATATTTTGATACCCACTTCCTCCATATACCTGTAGATTTAATAGGTGTCTAAAAAGTGAGTGTGTAAAAAGATACTCAGAGGGTGGTTTAATGCTTTTCATATGTCGGGGGTTCAAGCGACGTTTAGAATAACTTGAGAGAATGCAGTTTGTGTTTTTTGTCACGGATATTGTAACTTGAACTGTTGAAGTATCGAGCTAAAATTAGAGGTTTGGTTATTTCCTGATAGGGGATGAGCTCTGTTACTTTTACTAGAGAATTGAAACCCAACACAATACAGTATAATATAGTATAGTTTATTAGCTATAAAAGAATAGTTTCTAACAAATACAGCAAAGTATCATTTTCCTTTACTTGTAACGAAAATAACTAAAACATAAAAAGTTGTTTTTTATGTCATCGAAGCATGCCTTACAAAAATGCGTAGCAATAAAAATTCTTTTGTGATATTTGATATCCATCGGCTGAAAGTGATTTAACTTGTTTCGTGGTCAGCAAACATAACCTCGAACCATTAACCATTTTCGATTTATTACCAACCTACCCATTACGTCCAGGATCATGACGACATAATTTGGTTTGCCATTTTTACTACTGCGACTGGAATAACCAATTTCCTAGAAATAAATTGCTTATCCTGTTTCTCATCGGATTTCCTAAAATAACCCCTTAAAACCGTACAAATGCGTGACTGGTGAATGAAATATTGCTTTTTTATGTTTCGTTCATCAATATTTCTCCTGCAAGAATATTTTCTGATAATATAATCCTCGGAACTAGGGGGGAGATTGAAAACGCAACTGTTAAGAATTATTTTTAAATTGTTTCAGTCCCATGGATGGCGCCTTAACCTAATACGACCCAAATGACGACAGGTTTAGGATTTAACATCTATTTTAGGGTACCACCTCTCATTGATCGTAACTAGACCAAATGTTGTCTCACTTAAGAGCCCTAGGATTTATTTAAGGGTATGTGCTTTATGTCTAGCATGTGTGAGAACGTTCTGGTAGTAGTTCACACGTCGTTAATGCAGGTTTTTGTGAGTTGTTGATGGTTATATACGAACATCTATAAAGCACTTCGGTTAATGATATTAACATTGGTTTATTATGAGTCAAAATAAAGCTAGCAAGCGTGTCTACACAAAGCTTCAAGTACATTTTCTAAATTACATTTCTAGGTGAAAATAGATTTGATTCGGAATAGTGCAATCTCTTAATGGCTCCAACAAAAGAAGGCGTTTTACTTCGCCGTATTAACACTATTTCCGCAAACTTTCCTCGCCCCCAAACTGCCGTTAAAATCTTTCGCAACAATTTTCAAACCCCATACATTCGAAAAATAAAAATGCAATTTTCGCGGGACATTAAAACGAAGCTGGGGGGACCTTTTATTAAAGAAAACGTTGAGGCATGACGATTTCGGTTTCCTACGCCCCGAAATTGGACCATTCAATATATTTGATTAGGTTAAAGGCGGCCGTCAATGTTCGGGGAGGCTAATATAGAAAAGTGTGTGCACTATTGATCATGCATAGAATCGTAGAAATGTGCTGGGGTCTTTATTTTATTAAACCGCAAAATTGAGTTACCCCAAATAGCGGTCATGTCGAATTGGCTTGAATTGTTTGGAAAAACGAACCTTGTGTCAGTATTCCATACCAATTTTATTGACAAACTGTCGTTTCAAGTTAAAAGACGATATGATTTATAATGTATTACACATATGTACAAGGTTTCAAAATTATTTATATACAAATTGGGTATTTTCTGTCATTTAGTTAAACGACAGGTCTGGTGTCCATTGGTTTTTCTTCATTTAAGTTGTTCAGTTTTCATTGTTTTTTAACTCGCATTCTTGTCTGTAATTTATGGAAGAACTGCCAGGCAGTATTTTCTATACTTTACAAGCATTTTATAAAGATACTTTTTAAATATTACCTCATACAGATATATTTTGAAAGACCATTTTATTGGCTATTTCAACTTTTATTACATTTTTGTAGCAAATGATTCAAATAATGTGATACAGAACAAACTACCAATTTAAACCAAACTAGAATTTTAAGCATTTTTCAAGTAGTATAGCCTCCTTATTGAAGCCAATATGCCACTTTGACACAGTACGATTAATTTCTATAATCGAATTTCATCCAAAAGAATTTCACTCAAAAGTTGAAAAGACCACTTTCACTCAAAAGCCATAATCAAAGCCAAATTTAAAAAATTTGAATTTTTTCCGAAAAATTGAGTACAATTTTTAAAACTCTGAAAAATTGGATTTTTGTTTTTTTAAGGTGCATATTTAAAAAATATCAAGTCAAGTTAACTCGTTTTTGCAATACTTTCTTATATTTACAAAAAAAAAATTCACCTTTATCGCCCTCTACCGGTCAAACGATAATACTATAAAGCTCTAGAACGTTCTAGCTAGTTCTAGAAGCTTCTGTAAATGTCTCGAAAGTTTGAAGATTTTTTTAAAGTTTTCAAACTTTGTCAAAGGCCCTTTAACATTCTGACAAGTTCTAAAAGCTTTTGCAAAGGTCTGGAGGGTTTGAGAACGTTGCCAAAGGCTCTAGAACGTTTTGACCAGTTCCAGAAGCTTTATCAAAGATCTGAAAGGTAATGAAACATTGCCAAAGGCTCTACAACATTCTGACAAGTTCTAATAGCTTCTGCAAAGATCTGAAAAGCACAATTTTTTTAAGGTTTTGGAATGTTGCCAAAAGCTGTAGATCGTTCTGGCTAGTTCTAGAAGCTTCATAAACTGAAAGGTTTCGAAACGTTGTCAAAGGCTCTATATTCTGACAAATTCTGGAAACTTCTGCAAATGTCTGGAGGGTTTGGAAACGTTGCCAAAAGCTCTATAATATTCTGACAAGTTCTAGAAGCTTCTGCAAAGGTCTGAAAGATTTAGTAAAGTTGCCAAATTCTCTAGAACGATCTGGGTAGTTCTAGAAGCTTCATCATAGAAATGGAATGCTTTGAACCGTTGCCAAAGGACTCTAAAACGTTCTGACAAGCTTATTGGTTAAGTAATATATTTTTTCATAAATTACACAACTGGTTCTGAGCACTCTTTTTGAAAGTAGTAAAATCTGCTTCTTCCAATTCTTAACAAGTAAAGTTTTTAGTAGTTCTAATTTATTTATTTGTTGAAGTTCCAAAAACCAAACAGAGAAAAGCAGAAAAAGTTAATTTGCTATAATTTGATTAATTAAATAAATACTAGTCTGTCTGAGTAAACAACAGGATAAACGATATTTAGCTTTTTTCTTGTAAAAGAATAATCAAAAAAATAACCTCGGTTACATAAGTTATTTATGGGGTCTTCAGTACAGGAACACGACGGCAAAACAATTAAATAGTTCCAACGAAGCGGCGAAATTCCTGCTTTTCTTTGTCCCCATGTTTCAGTTTTTTCAAAGGGCCGAATCACCGAAAAAGTCCGGAGCTGACTGAAATACCTGCCATGCTTTTCAATGAGACAAACCCGACCTCGAAGGAATGTGTGAATGTTTCGAGGAAGCAAATAAGTTTTTTCCCCCATTAAAACGTTGATCCTGGTAGCAGAAAGTCGACAAAAAATTGGTTCCGAAACCGAGATTAACCTCAAATCTTTTGAGATATTACATGGACGGACTATAAAGAACGCGCTGTAATGAATGAATAGAAAATCAGCGCCGCCAAGGCGGAATTACGACCAGCGAGACCGTTTCTCTCTAATTTATTTTGGGCAAATTAAAAAAAAACCGAGAGGTTTTACTGGAAAATTTATTAAGATTTCGAGCTTTTCAATTTTCCTTTTATGAGCTAACATTCCCGTTGCTGCACGTGTTACATAATGTATTTCCAGCTATTATACTTAAAATTTATCGCCACCGAGGAGCGCAATAAGAAAAAGTTCTCGAAAGTTTTACCCGTCGGTTACTTTAGGCAAATATATGGCTTCATTTGCCAGCTGCAAAACCAAAATTATTACTATAACTTTTGGTTTTTCATTATTTCCTTTTGTTCAAATTTCATTCTTCTATGTGGTTGTATAGTTTTTATTTTTTCCAAACTTTTAAACCATTAGTTTTGGAACACTAAGCAATAGTTGTTCTTCTTTATCACCAAAAAGTCCTGCATTACCTAAAAAAGCAGAAAATTTTTCAATGTTTAATAACAGTTTGTTCAAAAATTTAAAATTGCTAGGTGAATATATTTCTAGTTATTAATTAAAAAAATTAAATTTTTGTTATTAAAATTCTCCCTTTTAGCAAATATCCCCAACTGGTACACCTAATACAATTCATCAATCGACGGCAAAAATATCTCCTTCTCCTTTACAAATATTTGTCAAAGGGTCCGAAATTTATTCATGGAAGAATTAAAGTAAAATATTGAATTTGGATGATAAATGGGTTTCCCTTCCATTATTCCGGACATAATAACCGATGTCATTCACTGAAATTTTGTGTACGCACTAGGTCGATTTTTGCCATTGTGTGGACGTTTACATTATTAAAAATCAAACGTGCACAAAACGTTATTGTTCCGCCACTGTTGCTCAACTTTAATACAGTGCTCGATGATTTAACTGCAAACTTTTCCAGCCTCTCTACATGTACATAATTTTTAAGTACTTTGGAAAGCTCGGCTTCAGCAAGCCATTGTTTTGCAGATGTTTTTTTCTTTTTAAAAAGTTTCCACGTCTTAAGTTTTATTACACGTCACTATGAAGTTGCTTCGGAGAGTTTTGACATAGTTCTTAGGTTTCTTTAGGATACGCTTACTTCAGGTTTCAATTCACACTTTTTCTCTACTACCTACTTTCAGAAACTTTATTTGACAGTATTCAGTTTATATATTAATACCCCCTTCAAGGAAAATTGCTTTAGAGGATTTGATACTTTAAAGTTTACTCCGAGGATAAAATTATTATTCAGCATCGTATTGTTTCTAAACTTGTCTAATTAATAACTTACTTTGAAAGACTTACAAAATACGAGCAACTACTAGAAAACCGTAAATTAATTGATTTCATAACATAGCGTGTCAATACGGCATTCGCCCTTCCTTTCGCTGAACTAATTCGGGGTCTGGAGCGGTAGGTAATGGAACTGCTCCCCATAAAGCTCCCTAATCATACAGAAACTGTATAAAAGTAATTGTATATTGCGGTATATAGAATCCAGGCCAATTACGGGCTCTGTGCCGACGTTATTTTTGTTGAAAACACAGAACCTTAGCCTCAATTTTCTTGCTTTTCTCAATCATTAGGTCGTTAGTAGAGCTTGTACACGTATAAAGTTATAAGCCTGGAACTCGCAAAGAATAAGCAATTTAATCAATATATGATTTTAAAAGAACGCTTTAGATAAATGCTTGGATTTATGAGAGTTTAAAGATTAAGTGTAATCAAAGTTTTTCACTTATGTACTGAATATGAATTAAGGGTCCTCATTGATTGATTGTAGTGCAGACCTTGTTACTGTTTCTAACAAAGACTCTAACACAGAAAGACCATTTCTTGTTACTTTAAGCTTGTCCTGCGGGAATTGTTGCATAGGGGGCGACAATAGGGGATGCAACTAGACAAGTAGGTTACATTCAGTCAAAGTCATGGATGAGAAGTTGAGCCACATGTGAACAACAGAAATAATAATTAACACTTTTACATTATTCTCTTTTTCTGTGACTAAGTTGGCTTTTACCAGGAAAAAAAACAAAAATAAAAGCACATTTAACTTCCTCTCTTGTTTAGTATTGATTATCATTAATGTTGAAGCTTTCGGACTGTTTTTTCCACTCAACCATTGTTTTTCCATTAATACTCTTTTTTCCAGCACTCAAGTTCTACTTACTTTTAACAATATCAGTTATTTAACTGTAAAACATTACACATTTTCTGCACAGTGTGAATAATAAACTAAACACATATTAGTTTACTTCTTACCCAGTAATGTAATGTAAACCATAAAGGTTTAATTATTGTACATTCACAGGACGGCCAGCTATATTAGCAAGATAATCCCTTTAGGGCTTTTGTCCTCTAATGGGCTACCGCGTCACAATACGGCTTAAAACATTTATTAATCAGTTCGTTTGTTCCCAAGATCATCAATAAGATGATTTATTAATCCAACGGTAGGGCAGACCCATAATTTAAAAAAAGAATCGTTCGGACGGAGCACCAACGCAAACTTTATCATCTACATACCAAACAACGACGAATAGTTGTTAATTAACTAGCCTCGATAATTACACACCATATGGGACCCGGGGGCTGGATTTAAGTCGACGGAGCTCTCAATTATTATTTGACTCGTAAAATATTCATTGTTCACCAAATAGTACATGGTTGTTGTTTGGTAAAGTTTATTTTTTTGGAGTAATTAGTGTCGCACTTTCGCCTCTGTGGGAATATTCAAAGGCCGGACATGTGTCACTGTCAAAAGGAATGCTTGATTTACCATTCAAAAGGATTCCGATTGGGGAACATGAAAATTTTATTCCGTTAGTTCTGGGTAAAAGGTATCGAAGTGATTATAGAGCTCTGATACAACAGGGGGGTTCAACTAATGGAAATTTACTTAAATATGCAAATATAAAGATTGATAATGTTAGTGGAGTAAAATGTGTTTGCTCTAAATGAGTTTTAAATTTGTTTAATAGAGCTGCAAAGTGTATAGAATTTGTCACTAAGAAACCGTTGGCAAAAGCATTAATGCTTATCAAATTGAAGAGTCTAATAACTCTAAAACAATGCAAAACCTCCAAAATGAATATTTAGCTTAGTGAGCAAGTATCCTACAATTTGATAACTAAATTTAAATTGTATTAATTATTATTCTATCGAAACGATCCAATGCAAGTATACGCTACCGCAATATCAATATTGTGACACATCCATCTACACCATGCAAACAAAATTGCATATTCATGATGAAACTCAGGTTGGGAGGGATTAAAGTTTGCTCACCTTAATTAGATTAAAATCCGGATTTATACCATTTAGCAGACGCATAATGGAAAATGTCCGGCAATTTTCCACCACTGTCCTGTCCGCCTTTCGGGAAAAGTCAAACAGAGGCGGGCCATTATGGCATTCAAGTTTAATAAGTCTGGCAAAAAGTTGGACGTTTAAAGAGGAAGTTGTCCTGCTTTTGTCCGGTCCTTTCATGAATTTTTAACCATTTGTTTCGCTAATGAACCCGGACAGTTGGCAAAACTAACCCGTGAATAAATAACTTTATAAAATTAATGGTTCTGAAACGGCCAAATAAATCGTCGACATCATACCCATTGTTGAATCTAATAACCTGAATTGGTTATTTTATAATTTAAAGTGGGTTAAATAATCGCATATAAAACAAATAACCGGGTACACACAATTGGCCAGAAGCCTTTATTGTACGCCAGAACCACAAATGAATTTGTATAATAAAGTTTACTAAATATAACTGTAATAATGAAATAAATTTTATATAATAATTTGTTTGCCGAATTGAATATTTCCAAATTACCCTTTGGTTTTTGGGCCGGACCAACTTGTTCTAACGCTTTTCTCTATGCATATTCAGTGTTTCCATAAATTCCAAATTTATCATTAAATCCTCGTTTACAAATTCATGTACAAACAATCAAAACATGTACAGCCTGGAGCAACCAACAAATGCCCAAATACGCATATACGAAAACTGTGGGTAGCCTGCATTTAAAATGTAATATGGAATATGTTTCCCTAGATGAGCGTGAATTAAAATGCGAGGCAAGCAATGCATAGTCCGTGTTCTAGGTATTAAAATGTATACTCTTGCTTATTAGAATAATTAAATTAAATGTATGCATAGTTTTGCATTTTTATGCTTCCATCTAGTCGGGTTTTAGCCGTATTTAAAATTAAGTACTTACATAACTTAATGGGATATGATGGTCATTTTATGAAATTATTCTTTTGTTGCACTTTACGTTTTATGTAATTTTAAATTATGTTTTATTCTTACAGAAGCTTGTCTAAATATATAAAAAGATTTTGTTGTGTTTTGTCAAAGTTTTGACTGTAGTAAACAATCACAGATGATTAATTTGAACTAAAACTCCAATTTCAATTAACTGTAAACCTCATTAGCAAACTGAACAGCTAATGAACGATGAAAGGGACCCTGCGTGCCGTACTGAATTCGGCTCTACTTAAACTTTCAGGGACAAAATCCGAGATAGTGGTTTGATGAATAAACCGACAAAAACGGGAGGTTTGAAAGCAAAGTTGGAAGCTCGAAACTGACCCCACTAATTCCCCGACGGTTTTATTAATCGGTCAGAAAATTCCAAAAGCTGGCGACGCTTTTGCATGATGTTTCAAAGCGCCGCCACATCTAGACCTCGCATTAAAGGCTTAGCGGACGCCATTTTGTTCGAAGTGAAACTTTTACGTCAACTTATGTGTCCATCAGACAATTGGATAAATTTTGAGTGTGAAGTGATTTAATATTGCAATTTTTTAAAGTTTGCAGTTGACATATAAAAATGTTGCACCAGTGACAACTTAAAAAAATTCAAATTATTCACAATGACACTCTGAAAATATTAGCGTCAGTAAAAACAGAAATATTTTAACGGTGGCAAATTGCATAGTTTTTTTAGCCAATATCGCGCGATCAAAGTCACTCAATCACTCGGATCGACAAATTTGCCGTTGGAATGAATATAAATTGGGGATTTGTAGATTTTTAGTTAAACATTTATGGTTTTAATATTGCAGCATACAAGGTGTCCTAGTAAATGATTCCTCTCTAATTGAACAACAACTTTACAATTCCCTTTTCCAACACGTTCGTTTGTGCCAATTTTCAGCTTTGTAGCCTAGCCAAGGCTACTGGCAACATTACTTTTGGGATTGCAATCAATCAGCCGCTTGTTACACCGTTAAAACCAAATTCTATTCCATGTAGTTGCATTGTTGGTTAGATGGAAACTATTTCATGTTTAGAGCTAATTTTTGAATTAATTATCCGCAGCAAAGTTGTGGAAGTATATTGAATTTTAACTTTCATAATGTTTGACTGAACTGTAAATACCTTAAAGGTTTCATAAAACTGAAAACAAGTTTCTGGTCATGCAAAAACAATGCCGTTAAAGTTGTCAAACGCAATCATTTAAAAGTGGACAGGAAAAACGCGGATTTTCGCATATGCATCGACTGTAATGAGGCAGAAAGGCTTAAAATAAAAGAGAAAAAAACCGCAACGCAATTACCAACGGTGATTTATGTCTGTCCGTCTCTTCGGCATCTCTTTACATTTAAAAACGCTAGAGAATATAACCCGATGCCAGCGGGTGGCCTCTATATAAGCTTGCATAATTCTTTTTCTGTTTTTATTGCCGCGCAATTTGGTTTTGTTTTATTTTTCTTGTCCCGTGTTGTACTGCTAAGAAGGTTTATCAGCAATTAACCTGCCTCTGTTAATAAAAATATCGCTGAATTATTACTTATTGATAAATCGAAGCTGATATAGTCAGAAACAATAAAGTTAATGAAGATGTAACGGAGGAAAAAATGTAATTAAGGTTGATTACAATTATTCAGCTTTTGAGATTTCAATCATGTTACAAATGACTATTAAAATACAGACGAGCAAAAGGTGAGTTTAAAGTTCAAGGCTGACCAAAAGCACTACTTGTAATTATTATAAAGGTCCAGTAGATTATGTTACAAATAAACCTGTTTCACAAGGATGCAAGTATGAAATTGAAGCCGCTGAAATCAGATTATTGAATTTTATTAGGTTTGGAACAGAAAACACCCCCATTTAAATAAACCGCTTGCATGTGAAATAGCCTTTATGGGCATAACCTTAACGTTGCGCTTCTTCTTGGGATAATCTCTGGAGTCACCTTAAAGTCTACGATATATGAGAACATTTTCATAATGTTGCCTCGCTGGTCTTATAAATGAGATAGTTACCTAATGTGATGAGATTAAATTTTGTCAGAGCGACATGAAATATTGATTTTTTTTACTTATTTATCTCTATAATTTTCCAATTGGGGCTTGTGTGTCGCTTTAGAAAAAATGAATTATAGCTCTTCTTCTTCTTGAAATAGGCTTTCAGCATGTTTTCCAGCTTTAAAGAGTTCCGTGCGACGTCGACATCCAGCTATCCCTCCACCTCTTTGGTGGTCTGCCTGACGGTCTCCTAGAGTGTGCTTTTCCGTCTCTGCGCAATTTTAGCAATTCTATTGTCTTCTATTCTGTTGATGTGTTGATTCCACTCTCGCCGTCTCTGTCTCGTCAATCTTACAATGACCTGTATGTCGCAGATTCGTCTTATTTCTTGGTTGGGTATTCTGTCACGTAGCGTGTGTCCCGTGATACTACGGAGCGTTCTCATCTCTGCCGTTCGGGTTATGCTCTTGGTTCTGCTGGTGTCTGGCGTGGTTTCTGCGGCATATGTGATTATTAGCCTTACGCATGATTTATATATTCTGGTCTTTGCTTCTATTTTTAGAAACTGGTTTTTCCATATAATGCCTTTCAAACATCCGGCTATTCTAGAGGCTTTCTCTATTTGATTATTTACCTCAGATCTCCTGTCTTGATGGGCGGTTATTTCTACCCCTAAGTATCTGAAGGACATTACCTGTTCTACTATTTCGTCGTTAACAGCTAGTTTGCATCTTCTAGGTTCTTCTGCACAAATTTCAATGATTCTTTATATTTGAGAATTTCTTTTTCTGCACGATCAATGTTGCCCTCAAAAATTAATTCAGTCATCCAATTTAGAAGCTTCTTGTGAATATAGTTTTCAGTACGTGTTAATATCAACTTCTTCGCATAAATGAAGGAAGAAAGTGCCATGGAACAGATTGATGAGACTGCAAGAAAGGCCACATTAGGCCTACTACCAAAGATTGTTGATGTATGTAATAACATTATTTTTTATGTGTAAACCAGGTGGATCGAAAATAAATTACCAGTCGTTTATTATGTTTGAAGTCATAACTACTCGTACCTATACTACCTTATTGTTAGAGACTATAAGCAATCAATATTTCAACTAAATCATTTATTAAAAGTTTGATAAGATTCTGATAAATGGTTGAAAATAAAATAGTATACAAACCACGGTGGAAAGTTTAATTTCTGTCTCGAGATACTACCTAATTTTTCGACAGAAATCAACAAGCACTTTCCACCTGACAATGTAATATACTATTAATTAATTGTCTAATTTCAGCAGTAGTGCTTTAAAACGCTTCTGCACTAGTGCCTTAAAACGCTATTTTTAATAGTTAAGTTAAGTTAAATTTTTAATGCGTTTGTTGAATAAACATGTTAAAGTGTTTATACTGGCTCGTTCCAGTAAGTGAGGCAATAAAATAAAACAACAAAAAATATAATATTGCTAGAAGATACTGTAGTTTATTTATAAAATATATTACACAAGATATCTACACTGTACAGGGTTTCATTGTCAGTTCAACAGCACAATTAATAAATTAGATACAATTATACATTATACAAAAAAAGTTAAACTCATCATAGCACCAGTCTAACCAAATATACACATAAATTTACAAAAGGAACAGTAGTTGTCATACTCTAATAATATAGACAATTTACTTGGTATACATTTAACTATAATAGGAGTTCGTATTTGTCAGACTGATATTGCAACTCACAGAATGTGGCAGCCGGTGCAACAAAGTTGACATGATTGTGCTCGCCTGGTAAAGTCTGACACAGAAATTACACAAATTTTTCTAACAGTAATAATAGCCGACTATCTCAAAGTAGTGGTATTTACAGAAACGTAAAAATACAGTTTATACAAATAAAATTTACTAATAATTAAATCACAGACCGTACGCGGCAATTTTTTATAATTCTGTCCAATGCCGCAAAAAATCGGCTCAGGCCAAGCGTTCCTTGTTTCGGTTTTTTTCCGCGTTCAGGTTTCCCAATATGGAAATGGAAATTAAAAATGTCCACAGCCGATGGAAGTGGATTTGACGCGTCAGTTGCAAAAAATAAGTGCTTTTTACTTTATGAAAAGCCGTTTTTAACTTGCGTTGACGCGCAATTAATTTGTGTTTATTCCGGATTGAGTTTTACGTTTCGATAGGCGCTTTGTTCCAGTACTTTCATCTCTGAGTATATTTGTTTGGAAAATCGTGTCCATGAATGTGATTATTAAAGTCACTACTAAAAATTTTCAATTTAATATCAGAGCAGAATATTTAAAGCTTACTAATGACACATAGAGATAATGAAAGTACAGTCAAAAAGGTATATCATAACTTCATTAAAATGTATGTGTTAGATGCGTCCTATGGGGGCTACTACGTTGATGAACTAGCATCCAAAACGTACATCAAAGATATTGGATCAATGAAGCCACCGCTAGCGTGCAAAATTAAAATTCTCCATTACGGTTTCAGTCTCTGCGTAAACCTGATTAGTTTTAACCGCAGATTCACAGTCAAAAATGAAATTTTAATTGAGCTCTCCCGCTGAAATTAGCTAACAGTCGAGTGTAATCTAGGGCCTTCGCCACTTCAAAGCGGGCATTAGTTCATCTGGCCTTGCAACCCCGACACCGCAGCCAAATAATGGCGACCACACAGGGACCGATTTAATCCTTAAAGTGATTGTCATCGCATTCAAAACCAAGAAAAACAAACGGCCGTTGACTTTAACGCCCGATTAATTCTCCTAACCGGAGTGCTATTTAACCGAATTAATTCCTTCTCTTTTGGTCGGAGATTAATGAACACCTCAACTGCGCGCCAGTTTGACAAATAACCGAAAAAGGAACGCTTTGACCCAAATCGTAACAAACATCACTTTCATACACCTGCTGGCCGAACGGACTAGTATAGACATGACTCGTACTGAACTGTACAAAAAGCTCAATTCACAGTCAACGATTGAACCACATTAACAGCACTGAAACAGTCAACAGTACCACTTTTGACGTAAAGCTGCGGGATGGTGCCGAATTGAATCTGCTCAAACCAAGCGATTCTTCATGCGCAGGACTGCTACTGCGCGATACCTTACTGCGTGTCACACCCTCTATATGATTGCCATCCACCTCAACGATTTGCGTACCACCCGGCCACCCTTCGGTGCTAAATCTGCGATAGTTGCACTGGTCTCCGGTATTCCGCACGTAGGGTTTCGATATGTTGGGGTAATGCGATTCTTTGTCCGTGCCCTGCAACAATAGAAAAGAACGGATGAGGGACGTGCTTTATGGACGAGTGCTTACTTTAAACCAGCTATTCAGACTTTTATCTAACGTAAAATTTGGTTATGTTCATGTTCAAGTTCACTTACGCTTGTACTAATAAACGCATAAAAGCTGATGTTAAAAGGGTCGGTTACGTGAGTACAAGCCATGAAACTATATGCTGAAACAAGCATTTGCTTTAGAAATTACGCTCATAATGATATTACCCAGGTTATTTTAACTGTAAATTACTAACTAAATGTGGAGAATGTTGACTAAATACTGAAACAACAAAATCAGTTTTGGTTGACTCATATTTCCAACAATTAGCTTCTAGAAGTCTACTATGGTAAAATGTCAATTACAAGTTACAAATAATTATAAACAATATTATTGTCAGAAAAGCAGCTATTTAGAAAATTCCAAAATTATCCGAAATATCTTAGTTATCATTTACTTTGCGGAGATATCAACAGTCAATTAGATCACAATCGCTATCTCTTGTTTTGTGGTCATCTAAAAATTGTTTAGCTTAGCTGCTGTTTTTTAATAAAATGTTAAAGTCAGTCACAATAACTATCATCTCTACGATCAGTATCCTACTTAACACTACTTTCATATTTAAGTAAACTTCCAACATTTATTTAGATCAAGTTGGGTTTAGGTTAAGCCTAGATTAACCTAAAATACCTTGCGTTTACATCTTTAATCCAAGTAAGTTACAAACGATACTTATCGTTCAATGACATATGTACTCGATCATACTTTTTTATAAAACGATACTTTAAACAAGAGTTTGATGTTTTAATATAATTAATACCTCTTTCATAAGGATTATTTCATTTTTCGATTAAAAAAGTCGTTGTAAAACCAACCAGCATTCAGAAATTAACGCTCAACCTAGTTTTATCTCAATTGTATGCTAAATTACATAGAAAACTATGTAATAATTTGACCCCTACATTGCGTACCTATTGACACAAAGACAAATAGAATTTGGTCTATTATCCGGGCTGGATAATGGCAACGTTACATGCCACTAATTGATTTTTAATTCGTACATTTCAACAATGGTTACTTGTTTCAGTGTTCATGTTCACAAAAATCATAACGCATTTTAGAATTAATTCCAATGGAAAAAAATCAGTTGATTTAATTAGAAGACTGGTGATTACAGCACGTAGAATTGTTAAAACTCGTAGTGGCAATTTCGCTATTTTAAAGACATAATTTAGTGGATAATCAAGATTTCCTCTAGCCAACTATTTACGATTGGTTACGGTTATTACCGGTAAAATGGAAGTTATTGAAGTCCATGCGGTTTTGCTTGAACTTTTAGACTCTGAAATGCAGAATAGTGAAGCTAAACATCAAGATTTACGTTTGAAATAATTTGCAGACAGTCTGAAAAGTGTTCATTTTAGTCCAATATTTTTAATGTACTTGAACAATCCTGTGATTTTCTCTCATAAAAAATAGCCTAAACTTAATATTTGCATCATGTATCAGCAATATGTAACCCAAATAACGACTATTAAAAACCAAATATCCGCAGGCTGCTTTTGCCATCCATAAAATCCGATAAATTCAAAAGTTTGTAGTTTTTAGTTTATAACGTTAATCGGAAAAAATGGGATGGAAAAGTCGTGTCAGCAAAAGTCAAATATTTAACTATGCAAACTCTGTCCGAATATTTGAATGTGATGCAAAATTGTATCAAAAAAGATGGTTCGTTTTGACTGAGACCACACTGTTAGCCAAAAAAGGGTACTTCCCCTCATAATAGACGAAGACAGGTGATGCCACCAAGCATTTAGGGTCGTATTGTGAGGGATGGATTGAATGCATGATGCGTGCTTCTCGTAATGAATATTTTCGGGACGTGTCTGAAATTGAAAATGGGATAGACAGATGGGGGAGTCGCAAATAATTTTTTTCTTTTGTAGAGAACCCCTTGATGCATGTTCGCAAACCTTGAGTATGTATCAAAATATGTGCTTTTCCTGAATAACTACACGATCAAATTTTAATATATTTTTTAAGAGAATTAGCTGTAAAAAATGTAAGCCATGTTGTGGGTCTAAAGACATAATTCAGCAGGAATTAATAATTTAACGGGACATAATGATGGAAAAAGCAGCAGGCTGCCACAGATCCGAGGATTAAGTCGGTAAGCGCAACATTTAAGCCTTGTGTACTACAGAAAGCCATTTCATGCTGAAAATGATGGACTCGCTAAAACCTAATAAAACTTTACTCTCTATAGCTCCTCTGTTGCCATTCATAAAAGAAAAATGTTGCCACAGTCCGCGGTTATTTCAAATAAAACATCACCAAAAAGTGGTGAAAGGTAAATATTAAATTCTCTCGTGATTTTAGATTCATTATTAATGTTTCAGCAAGCAATCAGAATGCTATTAGAGTGAAACCTATTCTGTGTCAGAGCCTGACAACGGCGGTGCACGAAAACGTAATACAGCCGCCAACAAAAATTAAATTTTAAACTGAAGCCCACGGATTCTATTTTGCATAAATGCAGTTAGAACCGTTTTAGTTCGGTGTCTCGTTTAATCTTTCTCGGGGGAAATAAATGGAGCTGCTGTCTGGCAATGTGATGCAATTGTTATGTTAGAAGTAGGATTTTCCTTTAAACCTCATTTTCCTTGCTTTATTGCTGCCTGCCAATTAGTTTTCAGTGCAGATGACTCGTCAAAAGAAAAAAGTTTCTTTTGTGCCGCCAACTTTATAATATCAATATTGCCTCGGTTAGGCCCGGGCGTAATTTTAACTTTTAAAAAGCCAAGGCACCGGCAAAGAAACTCGCTAATACTTATTGACGTTAAAAACGAACTTCGACGAAAAAGTTCTTGGAAAACTTTTGCCGAAGTTCAGCGGTTAGCAGAATTTATTTTAGACTTTCGGTCTAAACGAGTGAAGGATTATTATCGTTGCCGGGCCATTGGCTTTTCCTTGTCTAACTTT
Organism: Ips typographus; assembly: GCF_016097725.1. Classification (NCBI taxonomy): domain Eukaryota; kingdom Metazoa; phylum Arthropoda; class Insecta; order Coleoptera; family Curculionidae; genus Ips; species Ips typographus. Next base: position 11,240,355 of record NC_138425.1, on the reverse strand, counting down.
ATCATTTAAATTATCGCTCTACGGTCATCCATCACTATCAATTAAACCTTGTTCTTAAACAATGTATCTCGTTGTGGTCGTTGACTAATTAAACGAGCGTTCCACAACTAGCAAGTATTTATTTAAAAAGGGGCGACAACTACATACATAATATCATGAAACTTGAGTCAATTGATATTTATTATTTGGCCTAGTTGCTTTCGGTTTAATTGGCTGTTTAAATTCTTTTGATCTGCGAAAGGTTAACGATCTGAAATGTGCTTAAAAGTGCTAAAAACCAAAAAAATGCTTGTAAACTTTCTATTTTTTCTTCGTTACTTGTGTGCAATTATTGCTTCTAAAATTTTCTCCTTATACTTAAATTTCATTTTTACACAACAAACTTTTAAGTTAACCGATAAAATTCTACAGTTACAGAGTGAAAAAGCAATTTAAAGTCACTTACCGGCAACAAAGTCATTTGCGACGTCCAACATATCGGTTTAAAAGAGCCCCGCATCGTAGCCTCCTGGAAACTCCGGAACTGATTGTCCCAATCATAGGACACTAGTCTCGTTTCCAAGGTCATTCCGGCTAATTCCGGGGGCGCCGCTATTTTCACCGGATTCGAACCACTGCAAAGAAAAGCCTTTGTTAATAGTGCTTCGGGTAGCAATCAAGGATTTTGTTCGATTATCGTGACGATGTGCTGCGTATTGGACGAGTTGCTACTCGAAATTGTTTCGGGTCTATGGGAATTGAAAGTAGCAGTCTATTTATCAGATCAAAGTCCTAGGAAATTGGATTTTCTTTGAACGGAACAAAAAAAACTCAAATTGCATGAGTGCTGACCGGTCTTTCAAAACAAACATCCATTTACATTGGTCTTGGAAAAATCGTGTAGAGAGTGCACGGTTAAGTGAGCAAACAAAATGATGTTAGATGGAAAATTACTGAACTGGTATGGTTAGTAGGAGAAATAGTCGACTGAATGCATTTAAAATACATTAAAATGAACCTCTGCAACATGCAATGATTGTATGGAATGACGTTTAAATACTGCATAATTAACCAGAGTGCAGCTTAATTGGGCACTAAAGCTAAAGATAGTAATCGATTTTATTATAATCTGGCATTTTGACGATCTAAAAAATTTTTAAATTAATTAGCACAAAGGTAATTCTATTGATAGGCGTCCTGTATTTTCCTTTGTACTTGTATGTCACATGGATACTAAAAACTTTGTATGAATAAAATATAAAGAGGTGGAAAATTTTAATCAGCTTTATAATGTGTAAAAAAAAACTTTCAGTGTAAACAATTAATAATTCATGTTATTACATTAATGCCTTCTCTGTCCTCGAAATTGCTTACCCAAAAAACACTAATGCGTTATTTAAAACATTTTTAGTTATTTTAGTATTCGACAAATTAAATTTGGAGTAAAGTAAATCCTGTAAAAAGTGCGTTTTACAGCGTTGGTTTTATTATAAATTCAGTTTGAAAATGCACTGGCTACATGAAAAAACCGTTATGTTTTACAAAAAAGACAGTTCTTCAGTTTACAAGAAATTATCAGACAGTGTGTAGTTACAAACAAGAAATTTAGCTGGCCCTAAATTCTTGAAACGAGGGAAGAGAGTTCATCAAGAGAAAGGAATACATAATTTGACAGAAACCTGCCATTGCCAAACAGTTCTGCCACAATCTATCGGCAATTCTACTCCCTGCGTTCAAGAATTAGGGCCCTGGGTGCGTATTCTTGAAACGAGGGAAGGGAATTATAAAGAGAAAGACCTGTAGAATGCGACAGGAACTCGCCATTGTCAGCTTCTTCTGTCACATTCTACCAACACTTCTCTTGAGAATTCCGTTCGCTGCCTTCAAGAATAGGCCCCCAGATGTCTTGTTTTAGAATATTCAATACAGTGACAGTTGACATTTGGGACATACTGTAAATGTCAGTAACAGAAAAAAATTGCCAGACTAAAAAATCGTTCTATTGAAAATAATTTTCTAGATAAAATTCATAACTAAAATACTACACGATCAACTCGAAACAATTTATAGCAAATCCACGATTCTGCTCGCGTTCGACTTCCTAAACGGCTCAAATAGATTCAATTCATCTCTTATTTCATCGAGTGTCTGTTTCAATCCAAATTGGCTAGAAATTTATTCCAATTGTCTAATAGTTTCGCTTTATCATTGCACGACGAAGAGATAATACAGTTTCGAATCGTCATTCCGTTAGTCAGCTCTTTTGTTCTTTATTCTACCTCTCGGTTTAAGTTTCTTAACTCCCATAAATACGTTTCAGTGGGAGTTTCCGTACTAGAATTTATATCACTCGCGACTGCTCTCGAGCATAAGCGATCCTGCATCACAATGATATGTGTCTGAAGTTTAAGTTAATCACGATAATTTTCATGCACATATAAACTTCATTATGTTGGAGTTTTAATAATGAGGGCGTTTCGGGAAACTTTCCTTTTCCCGTTTAAGCGGGATAGAGTTATTTCTAATTTGAAATCCTTTGATATTAGGGAACTGAATTGAGAATCAGCAGCGTTTAAACTGCCAAATCTACATTGCTTGTAAATCTTAGGTTTGATAAGGCTGCAGCTAATTTTAGACGGAGTTTAGGGCGAATTTACAGCTTGTGGACGAATGGGGAATAACTGATAAGCCATGAAGGATCCGACGTAAGGGAAGCTAAAGATTATACTGTTGCCATTCTCGAATATTATATTTTAAGATAACAATAAAGTTTAGATTAGAAACTAGCAAGTTTGTCTACTTACGGGCTTAATTCCTGAATCCCTAGAGAATGCAAGACTGTGGGTAGACTGGGTAAACTATGGCAAGCAGCCAGTGACTTTTGCCTGGGATAATACAACCCCATTACTAAGCAAGTCTCCTCCCTACTTGTCAACCCTCCTAAAGTTATCGCACTTCTACCCGAACTATTGTAGGTGCACTCGGTTATCAAATGATCACCCGGTAGAATCCTTACAGGCACTCCGAGTTTACGGTATTCTTGATAGTCCGAATCAACATTATCGTCACTAGCAACAGGAGGTAACTCTACACTTCCTCTCAAATGCTTCAAAGCCACTTGTTTTCCGATTTTATGAGTTTTCATTACCACAGCAAACATATTGATGCCTCCATGACCGAAAGCTTGTTTAGTACAGTCCGAAACACAATGTCCAGAAGAAACCACTCTATTTTGTCCCGGAGGTATGATATGTCTCCAATTCGGATCCATACCTATGGAGAGCACTCCAGCATCATGTCTCCGTAACTCCAGTGTATAAAACAATCTTAAACCAGAACCATCAATTGAGCCCACATTTCCGTCCATGGGTACGGTATAGTGAGTTTCCATGAGGTAGTATTTGTTGGTAGAATCCAAAGGGTAACCGGCTTCTGGTGGGAAGCTAAAACCTTCCGAACCTTTAGCCCAACTAGCCACAACTGTATTGCACATGAAAGGTTGAGCACGAGAATCGTGGCATTGTCTTCCAGGTGTGTCTGCCAGTTTTTCTATGGCGGGACTGTCCTGGCATTCGTAGAGCACTACGTGTTGTAGACCGTTAGTACCACTAACGCTTTGAAGAGGTTCATACTGAAACAAAAAATTGAAATAAAAATTTTGTGAAGTAAGAAAATGAAATGATTTTTATTCAAATAGCGACCAATTAAAGACTCATGTTCTATTATTTGTGATTATAGTACACAATCTGGTAACGTATATATCTCAGCTAGTCTGTCTAATTATACTTCAAACAATGATACTACTAGCATAAACCTGATCAACAAATAAAATCTACTTTAGTGTATGTATCATGTACAACATGAGTAATAAAAAAAGTGGTAGATTGCGTTTTTCATGAGAAGTTTATGTGACGTGACAGGTTTGATGGATAGATTACAAAAACTGCTGGAAATCGGATCTTGAAAGCTTTTTAAAACAAGGCTTTGTAGTATTATGTGATTATGTTAACATCTTTCTTGGAATGATGATAAAATGCTAAACGGTAAATTACATTTAAACAATTTCTGTGACTGACGAAAGCTACTGTATCACTTAAACTAGCGGTTTTGTGCTGTCAAAATACCAGTAGAAATATAAATAATAGCTGGCTTTTTCGGCTTACCATCGCAAAAGCTCAATTCAAAGGATTTTCCAAGTCAAAACTTAAAACAAGCAAACTTCATTTAAAGTAAATAACGAAAAATAGAACGATTCGCGCAACAAAACCCAACTTCGTTCCAAGGTAAACCTATTAAATAAACAAGTGTTATTTGCTTTTCCGTTAGCAAAGGAGCCATTTCTTATTTAATTTTACAAACCGCTTCGTTTTCGTTTTGTTTTGGTGTTGTATTTAGTGTTGCAAACACAACAAACGCACCTATGTTTCTAAACAACTGGGAAAGCTGTATTGAGCCGTTAATTTGCATTCACATTAGTTAAATAAACCGAAATAGATAATGACAAACGTAATATCTGATGTGAATTGAATTTGAAATAAAGTTCGATTCAGAGTTGATAATGTTTTTGAAAGGTGGTTTCACGTTATGAAATTGAAACTGGAAATCCAATTTTATATTCAATCAAGGTATTGTCCTAGGGAAGTCGTATAGAACGACGTGCCGAAAGTCCGTTCGGAACGATCGATTCCCCCAGGAGTCCGAGCCGTGGAGACAAAGCATAAAACTTCCAAGCTGGAAGGCGATTTTATTATTTTATGGAATCTATTTTTAACGTCCTGGTTTGATAAATTCAGCCTTGTCGTCGGTTTTCAACGGTGAAAAGCCCCGGCCATTAAGACATTTTCAACGTTACATTAAAACTCATTCCGCTGATGCTCTAACGGCGCTGTTGCAACCCCGTTCCGGGACATTAGCTAGATTAAATACACTAGACTATTTGTTTTACGTACTCCAGTAGCTTTATTAAGTTATACACTTTTAGTAGTTTGTAAACATTTGAGTTTTAGCTTTAACAGGCAAAGCGGCAGCTCCGTTGAATTTCTCCGGGCTCTCTTTCAGTTATTCCTATACTACCACCTTATTTGCATACCTAGGCACTGAACAAATAGTGTCAAAAATTCATTTACTCAGCACTTCACCACAGGTTTTGTACTTTCAATTAAATCTTTGGCAGTTCACTCATATTAGCACAACAAGAAGACTCATATTATATACAAACCATAAAGACATGTTAGTGCATCTGATAGAGCAATTCATACTCGCTTATATTGCATAAATGGAGTAATTTTCATTGTGGCATGATTGTCTTGATGAATTTAATGGTAATACAGGGATGGAGAAGATAAAAATAGTTTGAATACATTTGTAAGTGATTCAAAGTAAATACGATTTTCTTTTAAGCAGAAAGGGTGAGTGAGAAAGTGGCTTTTAGTGGTTAGGAAAGTTGTTTTTAGAGAAAAATCTATTTTTTTTAGGTTTAGCAAGACAATTAAACTTTCTGACAATAAGTTTAAAATAGAAATCCATAATCTCTTAGTGAAGGTGAAAAAAATACAAAATAAAAAAAACGTTTTGTGACAACTGTGATTTTGTCAAAATTACCAGTAGTATAGTAAAAAAAACTACAATAAAGAAAGAGAAACGAGCAACAAAAATTGCAAAGAAAAAAGAACAGAAGAAGAAACCAACGAAAAAAAAAACAAAAGCAGAACGTAGAGCTTAAAAATACGCCAAAGCTATGAAAAAGCTATGGAGAAAGTTCAACACAAAAGTTAAAAAAAGTGTAAGCTAAGCCTAAAGAAAAACAAAGAAACAGCTGAAGAAAAACGGAAACAAAGTATAAGAAGAACCAAAAGCGCAGCAAGAGAAGATAGAACTTAAGAAGAAGAGTCGAAAAGGAGAATGAAGCAAAGACCAAGAAAAGAATCAAAGAAGCAGAGCGCAAATAATAGGTACTGCTATTATCCTATCAGTTTAAGAGTTAGGTCAGATTAGTTACATTGCCCATATGACTTTCAGTGTTATTAATAATTAAAGTGTGAAAAATCAATTTATTAACTTGTAAAAAACCTTATACCAACACAAACATGCATATTTGCAGTATTTTTAGTAAAATGTGAGATCCACAATACTTTGCAAGAAACTAATTACCTATTTACTTTAGCTATTTGTTTTTCGACTGATGCAACGTACCGCAATAACTAAATAGATAATAAATCTCCAGCTTAGAGTTTCGCAAATTTATCGTTCATCTTCTAACCTTTAGTTAAAGGAAAATAATAATTACACAACTTTACGAGTTGCATTTTACACACCCATAAAACACGAAGATTTTACGGTATGCATTTTTAATATCGAAGAGTCGCAAAGTAAAACCATTGATAACCACCGTTTTTTTAACAAAAAATAATTTTCTGTGTTCAGTTACTATGGTAGAATTCTCCTCAAAATAAACTAATACTAATTTTAAACCTTCATTTAAAAGGACCGTTCCATATAAAAGTTGTCCTGTCACCCTGTCTCAGGCTGCGAAAACTTCAATTTAAAGTTGTAACTTGTGACGCCGAACAGTTTTACGCTAAAGTTTTGTGTGCCCCCGAGAGAGTTTACAGTTTCATGGCAAGAAATAATCGTACTTATAAGAAATTTATCCAATTGTCTGTAACTGGACGTTTGTTTTAACCGAAATTGAATGAGCAACATTGAAAAAACACTACAAAAGAGAAAGAAACGGCGAGGGAAATAGAGGTATGTGCATAGATCTACATATTGCGTGAACTTTGTTATTAACCTAAATGTAATTGTGAGCCAAGTTAGAGCGCACTAATAAATTTTACGAAATATTATATTAGCATTTTCTGGCCATTATTCATGTAGATTCGTTGTAATTATGGGATTTCGCTGTTTTAATAAACGGGAATGTTAATGTAAAATTATGTAGGGAGAGCCGCTGGCATTCAATAACTCCATTTGAATTTATACCTGTGCTCGAATTTCGTCTCCCTCTAACGCGTCTAATAATATGGGATTTTTTTTGAGATAGCGTGGCATATCGGGGCCAGCGATTTGCTTTTATAACTTTTCGGAATTTTATGGATACACCGGAATATGATCATTAATCTTCATTTGGTTTTATTCCCTTTTCAAATTCGGTTCTTTTATCGTCGCCACTTCAGGGGTGGTTACGAGCCGAACGAATTTATTTCGCCGGTTGTGTGTTTTTTGAAAGCCGTCAAATTGCTTTATAAAGCTTTTATATTATTCGACAACGTTTGTTAGCCTGTAAAACTGGTCTTTATCAGTCCAGTTATTTTATTTCAAAAGCAACGACTTTCGATTGTATCCAAATTTTCAACGCTCTATTAAATCCTCTTAAAAACAATTCAGTTTGCATAACAAAACCATTCGCATTACGCACGTATCAAACAATAATAAAATAATAACAGACACACACACACATTGAATAGAAAAATGGGGTGCAGAGAACGGCAAGCAAATCAGTTATTTGCATGTCATCTTAGGGGAGTTGAAAGAAGTTTGACGAGAGAAACTCTTTCGATTTCTTCGAAGGGGGTTTTCAAATTGAATGAGCGCGTATGGCGGCAAAATCTGCACTTTTAGGTTTTGAGGCTACACGACCTGAATACGAAATTGGAACGTTATTTGTGCTTATTTTATATATTGGGAAAGAGTTATCTGTTTAGGGTCTGCGAGACGGAAATGCGGATTTTTATTTTCAGAGAATATGAGCTTTTGAAGAACTTTATACGACTTTATGTAGTTCCAGTTTACGAATACATAATGATAGCATAAAGTTGATATTTATTTTTAGGACTGCAATTTTGAATGAATAGTTTGTTTTGAAAACTTATTGATTATGAACAAATTTTTTACTAAATACCCCTTTTTCCAAAAAGGAAATTATATAAGCTGCAGAAATAGTTTCTAAAGCCATTCTCTGAAGGCAAATCCGCAAAAGAGCTTTTGTAAACAGTAGAAAACATTTCAAGAGAATAATATCGACATAGAAGGAGCCAATCCTGAGAAAAAATGATCATCAATTAACTTCTCTAGCAAACTTATTTCCAAGTTCATTTCCTAGGATTTTAAAGGATTTGCAGAAATGTCTACAACATTGGATTATTCATTTTGTTCAATCGTTACTTTGAGAAAAAACCATACTTAAAGACCATAGATTGAGCATGACATAGTCCTTAGCAGATAATAAATGACAATTTAGATTTAATAGTCATTCATAACACGGAACTAAAAACCGCAATGAAAAACATAATTTCCTTTGGAAAAGTGTAATTAAAAACGAAATACACATATCTAAACAATTATAATGAATTAACAGCAATTTAAAATAATTGCATCGTAACGAATTATTGCATTTTAGTTGCCCGGATCGATGACTTTTTCATAATTCACTGGTGATTAATTATGGTGCTGAGATCAGATTATAGAAAGACTGGTACCATGTTTGAGCTACCAGTAAACCAATTAAAACAAAATGGTTACCACTTAAATAAACATGAGATCTTTAATCACCTTGTGACTGCAATACAAAATTAGAAAAAGTAGTTGGCAGTCAAAATGAAGAAAACAAATATGGAAGGTGGGTGAGAAAATTAATGGGGTTAAATGTAATTGAAGAAACTTGAAGTTTGAAAGTCTGCACAGACTATAACAATTTTAATAATTAATTGTGACAGTCAGAGTGAAGCAAATTGTAACCTTGAGCTCATTTGAGTTAGTATTGTTACTTAAGCAAGATGATTGGTACTAAATTGCCGTTGGTTAAGCTGCAAGACTAGATATGATACAACAAAAAACACTTACCCGTATTAAATGATGTTTCTTATTAATACTAGGAGGAATTTTGAACACTCGACACCAGTATAGTGTATCACCAGGTATGGATGGTGGTTCAACTGGTGGATTTCTCATTTCCCATACTCGTACTGTTTCCTCAGGACTGGGACCATCCTGATCGGCCCGTTGGACCAAATAGAGTGATTGTGTACCCCGATTAGCTAATTCGTGGCGCGGCAATGACTTGGGCCCCACTGCGCCGCCTATGGGTTCGTCCTTGTGAAACGCCCAAACAATTCGCATGGTATCGTTCTGAAAGAAATAATAGGGTTTATGACATTTCCAGTGAGGCAAAACAGAGAACGTTATGGTGACGTGGGTTAAAAGCAAAGGTAAAAAAAGCTGAAACCATTAAAGTCAGCCTATCAGACTTTAGAAGAAGTTGAGCCCTAATCCTCGTTTCCGTTCCTCGTATCTGCAAGTCACCGCAAGAATTCGGTAAGTTTTGGCCCTGTCTCGTCAAACAAATGTCGAAAGTCTGACGTGCCGTCGTTCTTTGCCATTCGGCTTTCGAAAGTCGATTCGAAACAGTTTAAGTGGACCCTTTTCCATATTTTGCTAATAGCGTTGCCTATTTCTCAAACCCGATTTGACAGCCCTCAACTTGGCGCATTTATCTTTCCTCCGTAATCTTGTCAGTTGCTAATGATGAATTATGATGTTAAGTTTGGGTTATTAGGTAAAACGAACGGGCGGAATGCTGTTTTATTCGAATTTGGGTTTGAATATTTAATACTTTATTGGAGTTACCGGCGAGGTTAAGACCGTCGGGATTAATTGATTTTTTATTCACGAAGCCGAAAAGTTTAATAAACCCAAATCATTTATTACGCTACTGAAAAGTGTTGAGCTCGAAAAGCAGGACACCATTTAATAAATCCTAAATGTAGGTTGCGCTCTCGCTTGGCTGCAACCGGACGGGAAAACAAAACCAACAAAACTGGCGATTTATGACTCGAAGAAGTTGCGTAGGCTGTTATTACACTTATCAAGAAATATTGTGTATTAATAATTCATTGTTATTTTTTCCGTATTACCAAGGAAATTCTAATAATGCTGCTAATATCAGTGAATTATCGTAATTGCTGCTTTAACATTTCTATAAAACGTGAGTTCCACCTCTACAACCCGTCAGCATGATTATAACAATAATAATTATGTAGTTATGTTTTTTTTTTGCTCTTATCTGATCAAGTTATTAACATTTTAAGGAAAACGGGTCTGAAAAAGTTTTAGTTGATGAGTTTTTTTTTGTATCAAGATTTTTTACTAATATTCCAACATTTTTAATACTACTTTTTAAGAAGCATAATGAATCAGAATACAAACAAACAACATTGTAGTAATTAACAGAAAAATCTCAGTCAGAGACAGTTTAATTTTGTCTACTAAAAAATGTCAAATCTGAAAATCAAATATCTCAATTTCAAGCGTTCACTTTGAGAAATCTACATAAACTCTGTGTTATTTATACGAAACTCTGGAAGAATGGCGCACCATCGGGATAAAGAAAAGATCTCCTTAATTATTCAAAGGCGACGTTTCGCCCGTTGTATGAGATTTGCGCCTTAAAACTTCAACAAGAAACAATGTTTGTTTAAATTGCAAAATATCCATTTCCTTTAGATCCGCGACTCGGCTGTCTTCACAGCCAAGAAAGAACTTAATTGAATTTCACGCGGTAGCGTTTGTGTACAATATAATACAAATAATACAGTCGTTATTATACAATGACATGCCACAATGTGTTGTGCATAGCAATACGCACGATATGTGCATCAGCCGCTCCTTTTATAGCGATAATTAAGCGAGCATAAAACGCTTGATAACGGTGAACCAAATGCAATTAGACGTTTTCCCACGACGAGTTACTACTGTAACTTCCCCGATATGTAAATTCACTATTCTTTACTTATATTGACCGACCAGCTATCCATCTATCCTGTTGGAATCAATTTGATATGATGGAACACCATTTCTGCGTAATTCTACTAAATACTGGTTGTGGTAAGACCGGTTTGCAAAAGATAATTGGTTTTCTATTTGCTACCTTGTCAAAAGTACTTATACTCGAAGAATTCCTTATCCTATGACAGTACAAGTAATTACATAGTGGTCCCATATTATTTGCTAGTAGCAGTGTGGACTTCGCGAACACAAACCACCGGTTTGAGGCAAATAAAACTCCACTATTTAAATTTAACGAGGAAAATTACTAAATTCTTTTATTTTTCTGCAACCTCTCCTTTTTTCCGCCAAAAAAGACACATTATTTTTTTTAGGTTCTCTACCAGTCTGGTTTACACACATGCACTGTCAAATGTCGATCTTTCAATAATGACGTCTTGCCCGATACACACTATACTTTACAAACAGAGTGCGTTCCGAATTGAGGTTAATTATTATTGTAAGTGCGCGACATTCTCCCACCTGAGAAACTTTTGTCAACATAAAAGTTTCTCACAACATAAAAGCAAACTTATAAAATTTCCCCTTTTTTTTTCAACAAAACAAGTCTACAAAAATAAACCTTATTCTAATCTAATAATCTAGACGGCGTCTTTATTAGCCTACCACTCCGCGAAGTTTTCGTTTCGGGTACTCTGCTTTTCACATCACTCCCGCTTTTCGCGAACACCGATTCACTATTTTCACAGTAGTCTTGGGTATCTTCGGCAGCGCCTTCAGCCGGAGTATTCTCGAACTCATCTGTAGCATCCACTTCTAAAGGAAACACTCTCTGGATTGGACGCAGAACATGACCTCCAGAAGTCGCCAGTCGGACTAGTCTAACACGACCATCTCCTCCCGGTAACAATTCAGTGACCCGTCCAAGCGGCCAATTTAGTCGTTTACTACCATCACTGCCAATGAGGACGACCTCCCCGATCTTCACAGGGCGTGACAATTGGTGTTTGTTATATATCACTCGTAATTGTCCCCGATATTCGCTTCGAAATCTCATTCGCAAAGCATCTCTCAGAGTTTGTAACCGCACCACTCTTCGCTGTAATGAAACACGATCAATTTGGTCACAATCGGGAATTCCGCTCTCTGCTTGCTCTCTTAAGTACATAGCCGGTGTTAAAGTGACTAGTTCATTCTTGTCACCAGTCATCTCCGTTAAAGGTCTTGAATTAATGATCGCCTCACAATCACAAAGCAACGTTAACAATTCTTCATAGCTGAGTGAAGCTCGACCTAGTGTTCTTCTGAGAAGTGATTTCATAATTCCTATCATCCTCTCCCAAAAGCCTCCCCACCATGGGGCAGCAGGGGGGTTGAACCGCCATATGATACGATCAATAGCAGTTTTCTCCACGATTTCATCCCAATTCAGGCTTTGCATCAGGTTATTCGCCCCAGAAAGTTTGTCCCGTTGTCCGAGTAAATAGTTTTTGGTCGACCACGTCTCGCAATAAAACGCCTCAAAGCGCGTAGAAAACAAGGTGTAGACAAAGAGGTGGCTAGCTCCAAGTGAACAGCTCGGAAAATAGCACAGGTAAAGAGACAAACCCACACTTTATCGCCATTTTTTAGATGAAGGGGGCCCGCAAAGTCAACACCAACAATCTCGAAGGCAACAGCATCTCTTACTCGGTCGAGCGGCAAAGGTGGCACTAATGTATTTAATGGTTTACCTCCATGCCTCTTACATGTCACGCATTTTGCTAAAACAGAACGTATGTATTTTCGACCACTCAAAATCCAATATTTCTCTCTCAAAACGCTCATTAACATTTGAACACCGGCATGACACTCTCTCACATGTAAGTCGAATATTAGCTTATCCACTACTGGCTGTCTTGAAGGTAGGATAATCGGCAACCGAAACCATTCCGTGTCGTCCCTGTTAATAATAGGCGTCTTCAATCGAATAAGACCTAAATCGTCGACAAAAATATTGAGAGGTTTTAATCTTGGGTCATCCAATGGTAAGTTGGATTGCTGCAATGTCTTTAGAACAAACGTTTCAGCGTCGTTTAGTTCTTTGGCAGTTATACCTCCTTCTTGCTTGCTTGTAGGATGACGTGCATTATGGCAAAATCTGAAAATCCAAGCAATCATTCGAATAGTTTTTATATATTTTGAAAAATAGTTAAGATGCCATTCATCTATTGAATCAATATGGGCGTTAACTAAGGCAACCACAGTTTTTCTCCTTTCTTTGAAAATCTCCTCGTCAGAACAAGGCGGTTCTGATTTAGGCCAATTCTTTTCGTCCTCATAAAGCCAACTTGGTCCCTCCCACCATTTTGATTCGTATAATTTTCTTGCGTAGCATCCTCGAGAAGGCAAGTCCGCCGAATTTAGACGACCAGGCACGTGATTCCAGGATGACACTGAGGTTAATTCACGGATCTCATTAACTCTGTTTCGAACAAAGGTAGACCATTCTTCTTTCCTTCGTATCCATGAAAGAACAGTCGTAGAATCCGTCCAAAAATAGCTACGCATCTTCACATCAAAATTGGACTGCACAGTGGTATACAACCTTGCTGCAATTGTAGTACCTAGCAGTTCGAGCCGTGGTATGGTTATCGCCTTCAAAGGTGCAACTCTTGCTTTAGACGCCAGCAAACTGATTGATACTTCTTTGGTTTGTTCAACTCTTAAAAAAATTACACAAGCGTAAGCCTTTGCACTTGCGTCACAGAAGACATGTAACGAGTAAGTTTCTTGGCAATCAGGTCTTAAATTCACCCATCGTGGGATCTCTAACTCGTGCAAATATTTTAATTCACTGACCCATACCCTAAACTCATTGGCAATCTCTGCTGAAATTTCCAATTCCCTTCTACTTTTGTCTCTGCTGGGTTCAGTTATGCCTAATATATCCAACTCCCACAAATTGGCAATAACTTGATCATTAAGATACAAATTTATGGTTGAAGTAGCCAGATGGTCCTTCCAATACTCATTTTGCAATTTGCCCATCAAAGTCCACCCAAGTAGTGTTTCTACAGCCACCAGTCCACAGTCAAGTAGATGTTTCCTTCCAGTAATTAAGTAACCTGCCGCATCTGCCCCTATCATTACCTCAATGGCAGAATTTTCCGCAGTATCTGCAAGCTCTATGCCTAGGCTATGCAACTCATCAATCCAGAGTCCTGGAGGTACAGGAATCACTTCATTGCATATGGTAGGTTGGCTCAAAACTTCTAATTTGCATCTATGACCCTTGTATACTAGTTCTACCTCAAAACGACTGTGGGTCTGTTCCACTAAACGACCTCCAAATAAACAGTGCAGTATTTTATGTCGAGATAATTCAACTAACTTTAATTTTTGAACAGTAGACTGCAAAACATAAGAACGTTGCGATCCTGTGTCTATTAGAGCACGAACACTACAGGAACCATTAGGGGCAGCCATCTCAACGCGTAAAGTTTGCATAAAAACTCGAGAAGCAATACCAAGGCTAACACAGTTAGTTGCTACCAAATCTTCCTGGTGAATTGAGTGTTGAGCTTCAATAGGTTGTTCACTGGCAGTTGGTGTATTCCTATTTGATTTTATCTCAGGACACATCAAAGTGACATGACTCTTTTCACACACCAAACATTTTACATGACCTCTACACTTTCTAGCTTGATGTCCTTTCCTTAAACAAGAGAAACATGCTCTTTTATCATTAACAATTTGCTTCTTTTTCTCTAAAGGTAATTTTGTTGCCTTGAAACAATTTACACTTTCATGACCACCTTCACAAAAGAGACACTTAACAACTGTAGTATTATTAAGCAAGTCAGCTGCAGTTGATGGATATTCTAGTGACACCTTTTTCCTCTGTTCTACATGGCCACCTGGAGTATCCGAGCGATTTCCTACACTACATAGTCCAAAACCTTCAGCAGCAAGACTGATTCGTTGCTCATTTTGTACTTCACTTTGCAAAAATGTCATTAAAGCTTTAAGTCGACTTTCTAAGCTGTTGTTACAACCACTTGGTACACTATTAGAATTTTCTTCATATTCCCCATTTTCTTTCAAATGTCCCACAGTGCTACGTTGCCATACTCTTAGTAATTCCTCAGGAAGACAAGATTCAATTAATGGGTAAAGAATGGCAGCATACTTATCAGCTGTAATTCCTAAAGTTTGAAGTGACCTTAACTGAGTTTCGAGACTATCATAAAGGTTAAACAACTCAATTTTTGTCTTGGCTAGGGCGTTGTTTAAAATTAACTTCAATAGTTCCCTGACATATACTTCAATTTGTAGGTCTTCCCTACCAAACCTACTTCTTAAACTATCTACAATTTGTACATAATTTACTCCTATAGCAGGAAAACTTTCAACAACTCGCCTAGCCCTACTACCTGGCACAGTAGACTGAATAAGATATTCGATCTTGTCAGCAGGGTCCATCTCAATATCTTCATGGATTTTCTTAAATTGTGCCCAAAAGGAAAGCCAATCTTTTATGTTTCCATCAAACTTTTTAAATTGTATTACAGGCAATTTAAACTTCCTCTTACCTGTAATAGCAGCAACGGAACTAGCACTTTCATTTAAGTCATCAATTTGAGGACTGTCCACTTTACGTAGCTTCAAATAGCACAATTCAAGGGTTTTTTCACGTTTTAAGTATGTATCACACATGTCTTTCTCTTTAATTAAGTCCTCTTCTTCAACATCACACACTAACATAGCTTCAAATATCTCGGCGTCTTTCACCTGCAGTTCTGCTAACTTCCCAGTTAATAACTCCTGCAACACTTGTGCCTTCTGTAACTGGTCTTTAGTTGGCTCTGCTAATACAGTCTCTAACTCTGTACAGCACCTTGTAAAGGATGCCCGAAGAACTTTACGGCCTTTTTTCTTGATTTCGAGATCCATCTTTCCACAGACTGTAACTTTACACAAATGAAATCTCCCTAAACTTTGGACCTGAAGTCTCCAACACAATAGTCAATTTTCCCCGTCCTGTCACGGTCGCCAAATGTGGACTTCGCGAACACAAACCACCGGTTTGAGGCAAATAAAACTCCACTATTTAAATTTAACGAGGAAAATTACTAAATTCTTTTATTTTTCTGCAACCTCTCCTTTTTTCCGCCAAAAAAGACACATTATTTTTTTTAGGTTCTCTACCAGTCTGGTTTACACACATGCACTGTCAAATGTCGATCTTTCAATAATGACGTCTTGCCCGATACACACTATACTTTACAAACAGAGTGCGTTCCGAATTGAGGTTAATTATTATTGTAAGTGCGCGACAAGCAGATTAATAGAGGAAGTCGCCTTTGGTCTTGGCGCTCGTTTTCTTCTCTCGCAAACCGTAATCCTTTAGAATCGAATTTCCCACACATACACACACTTGACAGTTTAAAGCAAGCCTTCAGAAAAAAAACAAAAGACCTATTAAAAGTCATCACTAATAATGAATTAAAGCCGTTTTTTTTGTGAGCGTTTCCAATTTAGGCAAAAGCAATTAACGGAATAGTTAAATGTGGAGTGGGCAATTAGACAGGCCACAAAACTAAACGTTCGGCAACGTCATAAATCACCAAATTGACAGCAAAGAATTCTCGCTTCGTTCCAACAGGCTGCGAGATTCTTAGGATGTTTTGTGCGTGCTACGTTTTCCACTTTAAAACCGCTATTAGAAGTTCAAACTTGTAAGGCAAATAGACTTCAAAAAGTAAAACGTGATTAAAATAGGCGGATTAGTAGGAAATTAAAATCGAATATTAGCAAAAAGTTTGATTACAGTTTTGACCTAAATGTCGAGAATGTTTTCTGTTATCTAGTGCTTGCTATGTAAAAGTTTGCCATATTTGTGGAATAAATCTTTTTATCTCTTCATCTTCTTAGCTAGTTGCCTCACATCCAAACGTTTCATGACGTTTAAGTGCTTATTTCATATAATTTAAACTCCGTGCGTATTGGAACCTTTCTGGAGCAAAACAATAAAATTAGATTAATTAAGAAAACATTACATACAAAAATAACAGGTGTTTTAACCCTGTTTTTGTTCGAAAGTAGTCATAAAAAATCACACCTTTTAAAGTATACCCCAGTGGTGTCATTACCCCAGATACATACCATAAATAGTTGCCTTTGTTGGAAATGTAATCATTAAAACCAAATTAACCGAAATAAGCCCATAATTTACATATCCCCAAACGCATTTTTTCGTATACTAAATATAAATTACCCAACACTTGGTCAAAAACCCACAATTTATTACACGTGAAGAACCGGACGGTAATGATGCCTTTCAGGTATGGCGATCTAAACACTTTTTAGGCTATTGATTACGTTGTGAGTTAAGCCTAATTTATTTTAAAACGGTGTTCTGTCATTTGTTTAGTTTTTTTTGGTGAGTAAATGCTCTAAAGTGTTGTATAAAATTCAGTAGAACAAGAAACGAAATAACGTGAGACTGTTGAATAATAAATGAGCTTCTTCTCTGTTGATATCGCTACCACTTCTGGGCAAGCTTCGACGTAAATAAGACAGTATTTATGTAAATTCTAAAGTGAAGGCCTAAAAGTAATCTGGCTCGAGTAACGAAATGCCGGACTATTGTCTTGCAAGATTTAAAATGCTTTACATACGATTGAATTTAAATGGTGAGACTCGTGACAACCGGCAATCAATATTGTTTTGCCTAAGGTATGTGACTAATTTCTTTATAAAATCACTCAAACAGTCCTAAAATATCGATTCAAACCAAAAAAATGGCACTCCAACCGCATCATTCTTCAATTATTCAGTCTTAACTTCCACTCCAACTGGCAAGGGGAGAGTTAAAATTGCAAATTTCGCATTTAAACTTTTACCCCCTGATATTAATCGAATTATTCCTTCACATTTTATCGAAGAAAATTTGCCACTTCTTTCACGGCTTTTTGCAGGCGCAAATGGCAAAGTTGGTAGCCGCTTACGTTTAAAAGTTTTCTTTCACAATCGTGGAATTTCATTTTAGAGCCATTGTAACGTCCAAATTTTTGCTTACCGTAATTGGGATGTCGTGATGATCGCAAGTGTCTAATCTTCTACGAAATCTCAATACAGTGTGAGTACTATTTTCGTAGCCTAAGAGAAGTTGATAGTCTTGGCTGGGGTCTACTTCTGGTTCTCGATCCAATGCACTTCCTGGAGAATCTTTAACATGTCGGTCCTGTAATAAAAAAATATAATTTAGTTAATATAAGTCACATGTTGATACTTTTAATAAATTATGCGTTTGCTAGTCTGGGAAATAATTAGTAAACATAATATTCTTATTCGTGTATTAGTTTAACTACTGCGAGTAGATTATCAGGAGTAATTGATAGAAAAGTAGTTTTGTGTTCAGAAACGATTTAACCTTCAATTTCTGTAAAATGTGTAAAATTTACGGTTAGTGAAGCTAAATGTATAAAAAGAATGGAAAAGAAGACCTAATGAGAATTCGTGGATTTCCTCAGAGAAGAC
Organism: Ips typographus; assembly: GCF_016097725.1. Lineage (NCBI taxonomy): Eukaryota > Metazoa > Arthropoda > Insecta > Coleoptera > Curculionidae > Ips > Ips typographus. Next base: position 11,222,070 of record NC_138425.1, on the reverse strand, counting down.
ATGTTACACTGTTCTGTCTGTATTAAGCTGATACCATGATGGATGGTCGTTACGTCTTATTTTTCCATTCTTTTTCTATATTAAGAATACATTATTGTTCTTAAAGGTTGATGAGCAAGAAGTTAGATCGAAACTTTACAGAGGCTTTTATTTCAATTTGCTTGCAAAAAAATTGAATATCAATAAGCTGAAACTAGTTGAAAAAACCACTATAACAAAATTAGTTAAAAGCCGAAAGATGGTCAATAGAAATTCACCACACATTACAGATGCGTATCTCAGGATTTTTTTTATTTTTGATTTAATAAAAAAAAATCGTATTTTGTATACATCATCCGCCAGAAATCCTTTGGTGTGTAAACATAAGAAAAATATTTCATACATACATACAATGATTAAAGTCGACTGATATAAATATGCTCCGACATAAACATAGAAAGTCACTTTAGTAAAAAGCGAACAAAAATGGTTTCGCGTATAGAATATGTGGGAAAGCGTCTGGAAAGCCCCTTTTCCTATAAATAATTCACCTCAATTGAAATTGCCTTTGTTACGCTAGTTCCTCCGACCGCATATGAATAAAAAATTATTATTTTTTTTTTGAGTGGAATGCATCCGAATAATGCTCATACACGGGAAAAATCCTTTAACACTGATGTGGCTGTTTTAATAAGTAATGGGTTTTGTTTAAAAAATAGGCTGGAACCTTTAAGGGGTGATTAATAGAGGGACTACCGTCATTAGTTCTCTTTCAGTACACATTCGAGGTTTTTGTTTCAGTTTAATGACATCCAAAACATCTGTCTTAACCTTAACAATCCAATTAGGATCATAAAAACCAGTCAGAGACAAAATTGTGCTACGGCGATTAACGAACCAAAAACGAAGTGGGAAAACGAGGTAATCCGTCTCTGTGCAGAGCCTACCTCACGACTTCCTAATGCTCCCAGAGGTGATTTAAAACAAGAAACATAAGTGATAAACGCGCTGTCATTGCTTCCAGAGATATATCGCCCATTCCGAGGAGTAATTAAGCGATTTTAAGGGGCCCTTATCGAGGCAGATAAAGCCGCAAGCTGCACGGCACTTCTGACACCAAAGGGTTGACTCCATTCGCCCTTCGAGATAAACGCAGCCCTTGATAAATTATTAGATGCACCTTTAATTGGTCGACCAACTTTTATTCAAATTTATCTTCGGATAGGTAATTAAAACCTTCAAGTTTCCAACGATAAATTTTGGGTGAGGCGTAGATATGATCACTCCAAGTCGCTCCGAGCTGTAACCGCCAATGTTAATACGTCGATGAACCTTAGAGACACGTTTAGCATATCTAGCTTTCGTTTTTTCGTGGGGGGACAACATTATGCAGACTCCACACAACACTTTAACCTTTTTATTTGAGGATTAATGTGCATCATTGAGTGTTAAAGACCAGTTCGCCCATGTTGAATTTAAATAAATTCGCAGTTTCGAGCTTGATCGTCAGCCTAGATGGCTCGTCTGATAGGCCCAGTTATTTATGTGGCTTCTAAGCTGGTATGCTGCGACCTCGTGTTCGTTTATGTTTTCTCCTTTAATTGAGGTTTTTATTGAGTTATCTGATTCATTGTAACAACGCATAAACGGTTTTATTAGGCTTGCTCCATCAAAGTTTTATTATCTGTCTCGTGCATTAAAGCACAAAACACTTAAGCAGTAAATTGCAAATACGTGGAAACTGTTCTCAGTTTTGCTTCTATCAAATTCATTTTTATATAGCAGAGATAAGTTTGTTACCAGCAACAAACTGTCTAAAAATGTTGGCTTTTATAAGCGTGCAATAAGATTCTTTTGCTTTATTTAAATAACGTTACATATTGCGTATTCAGTTTCATGTTGTACTGTATGTGAAATTCCAACTTTATACTCATTGTTACTACACGCTCTCTAAGATCCCAGATTGCTTCATGTGACTGCTCGTGACAATTAATGTTGAAACTACAGTATCGTTTCACTTTTTATTTACATTTCTGGAACCTTTTTGCCCTGTATAATGTATATCCTTATAGCAGAGTTTAATAGAAACGTAGTTCATATGGAATGATTTGTTTTAAGGATCATAACATTTGATTTTATTACATTCAGTGTATAACAATATCATATAAACGAATAAAGTGTGAAATGATGTCGTTAAGCATGTTGGATGGAGCAAAATGTTTGCATTTTGACTTCCACAGATTGGTTTACAGCAGTAGAAGTTTTACCAAGAGTTTTACAGCATAGCAGAATCTATGATTTTCCTTGTCATTCCATTATCTCATCATATCATATTATGTAGGTATGTTTTCACTTTCTTATTATTATTTCCTAAACCGTTCTTATTGCAGATACTTTCCATACCAAACATTCCGACATCCCATAAAATTGCAAAACTGATAATTTGTCAACTTAAACATAGTTTTATTCCGAGTTTCACAACGACAATCAGTGCACCTTAAATGACGTTTTTTCTTGGAAACTGCATCAATTTGATTGATATATCCCTTTTTAAAGTTTTTTATACTATTTTTACTTGTAACTGTGAAATTTCAGTGGAATTGATAGTCGGGAATAATGGCCAACCTGTTATTATTTGGGATCTCACCGTATCCCAGAGACATCAACAGTCAACTAGCTCAAAAACGTCTGTTAGGATATTTACATTAATTGAGCAAAATTAAAGTCAAAATTGCAATTGTCAAGATATGGTATTGTTCTTTTCGTAACTTGACGAGCATTATCATCTAAACAGACTAAATAAATAAATTAAATAGGGGGCGAAGTTTTTGCAATCTTTTCAGTTTTAGTTTTTTAGAAACTAGTTTCAGAATTTAGAATTACGTTAAACTGATTAACCTACTAGGAGTAAATGCAATAAAACGACTACTTCCTAGAGTTAAGAAAAATCCATTAAATCAAACAGTACAAAAGATTTGAAAGTAGTTATGTTTAAAACTAATGCACCTGCTGAACCTTTCTATGCAATCTACAAAAATTAGTCCATAATTGATTTTTGTATGGTAAATAGTTTGGAAAGGGCAAATTTACTTCTGCTGCATACACATGCACGTATTTAACAGATGTTTTTTTAATGTTTTGTAATTGTCCATAGCTCTTTTAATTGTTGAGCAACAAACTAATTGAGTTCTTTAGTACTTAACGATATCTAATTACACATTACAGTTTAAAATTATACAGTTGTTCTCTTTGAGTGTCTTCATCCAATAATTTTTAGTTACTAATTGCTTTTATGGGTCTCTCTTTAAGAATCTTTTTAATATCCATCGCTATATTAATAGGTGTCAGTGTGGTAGTTTTTATTGTGCTAGGCATTACGTTAACCTCAGTTATAGGACCATATGTTTTAGTAATATAACATTAACAACAAAAATCCAATCAGAAAATGTTTGACACTTGTTGAACATTAAGTGAAAACTAATTAAACAAAAAGATTTATGATATAATTTATTAGTTTCTAAATGTCTGAAATAGGTTGTTTGGTTATATAAATGCTAATCAGATGTGGTAGGTATTCTTAATTATATGGAAACAAAGCGAATATATGGTTCCTTGGAACTTAATCACTTAATTAAGGACCTGCCTGAATTAAAACAAAAACCCATTTAAATTACACCCGTTTTCTGCTTTTAAGGAGCCTAAAAGAAACAAAAACGGTCCAACCAAATAAAACTCCTTCGGGAAGCATTAACTTTAGTTTCGCATGCATAACATCGAAACCACCGGGCTATGCTCGACCGCAAAAGCCATTTAAATGTTGATTCTCCTTTCCGGACGATTTTCCAGAATTAGTTCCTTTCTCAATTCCGTTATTTGCTTAATAATCTCTTTGCACGTCATTTGTTTTTAGGGGTAAAATGTAATTTAACCTTAATAGATACGAAACTGATACGGGTCGTACATCAGACACCTGAAGGGCGATTATCGATCTAGCGATAATGATCACCAAAAGCGCCTAATCATGTAATAGTTAATAGCCGACAATAAAAGTCCTTTTATGGACAATACACGAGAAATTTAAGTATATAATGTGAGGCCAATAAAGCTAATCGTTAAAACCGGATAAAAGCTTTATGGCCCTCATTTGGGAGTTTCCTTAAATAATGTTGTAGTTTTACGACGCCCTATTTATTTCCTCCAGTATTTAGACCGTAATTTATTCACACACTAACAAATTGAGCTTTTTCCACTGCACAAAACAACGATAAAGGTAGTATAAAAACGAGTGTGTAATTCTGTGAGGTCCTTTAATAATCTACGTTGCCCGAAAGCTGCGTTCCAAATTCATTAAAGCTTGAAATAGCGTTAAAAACCGTCTTCATTAGAAGCAACCCAATTCCATTAGGACGTTCCTAAAAAATTGATGGTAAATTGATTCGTACCCCGTTTGGTCGAGTGGATCACATATTGGGCTCACCCATTTATTAATGATTACCAAAAATAACCGTCGGCTTTCTTTAACGTATATCCATCTAGAGGAACAATTTAGAAAAAAATGCCACGTCACGGACATGTAATTAAATTTTACTAAGGAGTGATGCGTGTAGTGTGGCCCCCATTTTCGAAGACTTCAAAGAGTCATCTTGTATACATTGCTCGGGCTCCGGAGGGCTTAACTTTTCACCATTAAGCTTGCACTGAAACACAGCAACCGGAAAACAGGAAACGAGTTCTAAATATTAATTTAGGGCAGGTTTTTTTAACGGTTTTCGTGACTACTTGAAATAAAAAAACAAGCCTAAAACAAGGAAGTTCGCATGTAACCAAGCTATAAAACGATTTGGCTCCGTTTCCTCCTTGTTATAAAATATAAACACTGACTGCAAAAATATTTTTTATGTCTCTTTCGTATGCGAAGCGCACGACGAGGTTTTTACCAAAAAAAGGAAATTATTCCAGTGCGGAAGAGTCGTATGGAACAGGTGAGAGCTTTCCACCAGGGAATTTTATTGGTTACATACCGAGCTTTGTAGGTTATACAAAAATACTGGATTCGTAAATAGGAAAACGTCTTTTGTGTTTAAATGTTTCTCAAACACTCAATTTAGAATAATGGCATTAGTTTAAATAACAGATTCTGCCAACTTCTTCTAATATCTAATAACAGATTAAAAACGTTTTTTTTAGAAAAATTCAAATGTCTGAAGGTGAAACGGTTATTGACAGTAATTTCTGATGTTTCTGAATCATCAAATTCGCTAGAAGTTTGTTAACAGTCTTATAATTCCAAACTCGCATTTTCAATTTGATCTAAAAGTTGCTGATATTCTGTTATTTCAATACTTTCCAAATTTCTGTCATTTTCTAGGAGGGTTAGAGTTCTTTTGCTTCAGTCTTTTGGTTTCCAAACCAAAAATTTGTATGCAAATTTAGATAGGGGCTTATTTCACAAATTCAATTTTGGGAGTAACCAGTAAATTTGTAGTTACTTAACGTGTCATGAAGTGACAAGTCTATCCTTGTAATAACAGGTAAATTTTTAAAACTTTACAAGTGAAGAAATTGTAAAAAACTAAAAATTTACTCATAACTAACAAGTGTAGGTAATAAAGTTGCATCTGACACTTGTTATCAACTAAAATTCTTCCAGAACTTTACAGGGTAGGTTAGGTTAGGCTTTACTAAAATTCTGGAAGAGAAGATCTTTTTTCAGAACTTTAGTATAACCTAACCTAAGCAAAAAAGGCTAAATAGTATTACAGGTTTTAAATATTCCTTCACAAAGCTGCAACAAATAACTGAAATAAAATATGTGTTTCATTCTTGATTAGAATTTAATAGACGTTTCAAATGACTTCTGTCCAAATGATCCAGGAATTTGAAAAAACAATTGTCCAGCAATTTTTGTAGGTTTTATTATAATTTTGTTCCCACAATTTCTGTTAAAGACAATACACAAAGTGTAACAGGCAAATTTAATTTTCTACAAACAAGTTTTGTAACTATCTATGAAACGCCTGTATCTAACAACTTGTGAAAGTGGTTCTTTCCTACAATTATTGTTAACAAGTATGTTTGTGAATTAGGTCCCTAATGATGTTGAAGTGTTAACTCTCTATTCAATCATTCACAAGCAAACACGATATTTACTGTCCTTTCAATTTAAATAATTAAAAAATGTCATTCTCAAACAGGTGCAACAGATTTTTCTAGAAATTTTATCGACCATGTCGTACAGCGTGTCTTACAACCCAGTTATTTACCGAAGAATGCCTTTTAATTGCCCCCTTTTCAGGTAATTACAAAACACGCCTAACAGCGGCCATAATAGACGTCGTAATGTAATGAACTCAAATAAGGGAAATAATAATTTCCTTTTTACATTGCCCCCATAAATAAAGCGGCTAAAGAAGCTTTTACACGTCTATGAATATGCATGATCAGTGGCGTCGCGTTTTACGGTTGCGGTTCCGGTGTGTCATTCCCATCATTTAGATGAGCATGTAGAACGTTGTTCTAGGAATGTTAACGTAATTAAGGTTGAAGTGTCGTAATGAAAAGAACGGGATAAATATGTGGTGCGGCGACAACGCCACTTTACGTAATTAAAGAAGTTAGTACAGGCCGACAAACCTAGATACCGTTTTAAAGATGTTTATCAAAATTATACGTTAACCTTTATGTGGGAGAGCGACATCCAAGAACTGACAACTTTAAAAATGAAGCAATGAACAACCTCCATTTAACCATATAAAGACAAGGATATAAAACAATTGTGAATGTTTATGGTCGGTCCAATTAAAGCGCGCCTGCGTATCGTCAAACCATCTGAAAACGTGTGCGGTCTACCTTAATTTACCATCGGCTTGGCACCATCTCTCCTTTAATTGACGTGCCGTTTTATATGATCTTATTGGTATAGTCATTAGAGCCTTTCTGGTAGGTATACAGGGTGTTACGGAATACGTAATACAACTTTATAGGCGCAAAAATGAGCAGAAACTGTTTAGTAAACGTGTATGTTGTTGGAGCTTGAACCACTGAGATTGAAGTAAAATTATAAAGCAGGATTTACACCGCGCTTTGATGTCAAAGAATTTTATGTCAAATTTTTTACCGAATAGGACAGGTTCTATTTTCATCCAACTTACTTGATCAAACGAAAAAGTGAGAGTGAGAACGGCAGAATTCAATACATAAACACAGTATTCAGGATGAGTATGAAATTTAAAAAAAATATATCAAAAATACCAGAAAAACAAGTAGGAATGATCTGTAATTATTACCACCTAAACACTAATAATTTACTTGGTTTGGTTGGTCAAATTGTTTTCATTGACAGCTTTGACATAAAAGTGTAAGTACAAATCACTTTTATGCTTCAAGAAGTTTATAAATTTATTTGAGGCATAAAATAAAATAAATGTTTCCATTTTCTTTGACATAAAACTTTTGGTGTAAAACCTGCTTAAGAAACTTTCTTCTAAAAATATTAATCATCAACATAACAAACTAGTAATTTGGTAAAATAATATGAAAGTGACCGGTGATTAACTCGAATCCGTACATGAAACCAACTGACTCCAAGAAGGAAAAACCCAGTTTCGACTCATCAACGGCACCATACGGGGTGCGCGCAAAGTGCTAATTAATTTCCTTTTTACGTCGGGGAGAACGGAAAATGTGCGCTAAATGACCACAAACCTGTCTAGTTGTTTCCCAGAAAAAGTCGTAGCGCGAGCAATTTCATTCGACTTGAATTATGGCGAGGTCTTTTTCATTTCGACGTCTTCATTATTATTGGCTATTGGATCCGGGTGGTTAATGTACGTTCACACGATAACCAGTTTAGAATTTTTTCGGTTTTAGATGAACAATTTTAGAGCTTAAACTGTAACCACTCTAAAACGAAAATAGTGAGAAAAACCTCTAATAGATATTAATTATAAATCTCATCAACGAAATTATAGGATTGCTGCAAGAGGCAAGGGATTATAAATTATCCCGAAGAATTTATGGTTACGCCTGACACTACAGTAAAAAATGACATTTGGTTTCCAACCGTAGAGAAATATTTTTCTGAGAAAAAGGCTTAATTTATAGCTCACGTGTTTGACAGTCGTGGATCCATAAAGTTACCAATTACGCGAACCCCAACAGTGTAAATAACATTTTTCGTTCGTTATCTTTACACTACAATTCCGACAGTTTGCCAAAAGTTCATCGCTTCTGGAAACCGTACGTTTGTTTTGAATTAAAACAAAGGGTTTATTTCATCTCGTTATTTCTGCCGAGGTGATAGGCTTTTCAAGGGCTGATTTAGTTAACAAAGTCTGCAAAGTTTCAACATGAAAGTATGATGTAATTGAATGTCTACACAAGAGCTTAAAAAATTAAACAATGCTTAATCAATGAACACATTATAAACACACTGCGAACCGCTACTTAGCTAAATAATTACCTTTAGCAACGCAACTGCAATAAAATGCAACGAGAAATGAATCAAATTGACGGAGATATTACAGAATCATTAAGTTTCAGATAATTTGCGCAACCTTTCCTCAAACAGTAGAAAACATAACTTTTCTTAAAGCTTTATATCGTTATAAATTGTTTTACTTTGTCGTAGTCTAGAAATCAGAAAAGATTGAGATGATCTCCCAGGATATTTATGTTGATATTATGCAGCAATACCAAAATCGAATCCAAGTAGCTCCTGCACACACAAAACGAAAAATTTGTCTGGTTTTCCTTGTAAACAGCAATATTAATCACCCACTAGAAAACATGTTGTATCACAACCTAATCACTCGCAGTGTTTACAAAACCCTAATGGTTTCGCTACATAGCAAAAACATGACTGATTTAGCGTGGACAAAGCGAACAGAGCATATATTTCATGTCGGGAATGTTTGCTGTCCATTATTAAAAGCTGAGTTAGGTGGACGAAAAAAATCGACGCCGAGCGCCATTTGCTAGTGCTACATTCCGAGACAAGTTGATTTATGCTTCTCCAAAATATACAGGACCTGATCATAAATCAAGTTCAGAGACAAATTACTTTGCCAGTCAACTAATCGAAGTTTGTAAAAATATGGTGTTTCTGTGGCGACAGGAAAAATTCACTACCTACCACTAACTAAAACTCTAGTTGAAAAAGAAAAATGTTTTTACAGAAGTTTAAAAGAAGTGTAAGAAACTTTCCAAAAGAAAAATAATAATAAACAGGATGTATAATATTAATTAATCCATTGTTATATTCAATAAAGTAAAAGTAATGGTCCTGCACTAAAATATTAATATTTTAAGACTAGAAAATGATGTAAATTAACAGTGGTGTCTTATCAAAATTAAAAATAAAAAGTTGCTATTTCTCAAATAGAACCAACACAAAAGAGTTTATCATCTTTTCTTTTTAAGATTTACCCAAAAGATCTTTTTAACTTGTGCACTATCAAAATTTGTTTTTGTCGATCCACCCACTTTTAACAGGAAATCATAATTTACCAAACTAATAGCTCAACTAATTGGTATTTTTTTGCACTCATCAGTAGGAAATTGTTCTAATTTTCCATTTATTACGTGTGCAAATTAATTTCCTGAACTCACGGTTATTGCATAACTTTAATAACTAGTCGGGAAGCAAGTTTTGCGAAAAGATTGTTGAATAATCGTTTAATTAACGCTCTTTAATTGGTTGGACGATTTTATTAAACTATCGTGAAATCTCGTACAAGATATAGTGTTAATTTCAGTGTTGTAAATGATTCAAACTGATTTACCTATCATTTGATTAAAGTATAACAAGGACAATTAATTGACATTTTAATTGGTACAGCTTGGTATCGATGTGGGAATGTTAATTTCAACTTACTAGGTCCTTTTAAATTTTAGAGATATAATCAACCCGGGCGCAAATTGAGCAGATCCCATTCAACAAATAAAATTACTATTATTTGTGCCGGAAGAATTATTTCTTAAAGATAACGATTTAATTTGTTAAGTAAGCATATAGTAATTTGGTCTCGGACCTTGTTGGTGGGACAATTACATGTAAGGAATAACAATAACAATCGAAAAAGTGAACGGACAACCTCTAATTTGCAGGTGTAACATTGTAATTTAAATTGTGTTGGTTGGTCCTAATTTGAATTTAAATTATTTTTGTGCTCTAGCTAGGTTTAACAATAGATGTATGTTGTAACGTTGTAACGGTGATTTGATCTTAGAATCTAGTTGCATCAACTGGGTATAGATAAATTTTATTTTAAAAAAATAATGAAACTGAACTGAAATCCAAACTCCAGGAATATCATTTTCAAATACAACAATTTTAAAACTGCACTTCGCTTTTATAAACAGGAATGTTGTGCTTTTAGTTAAACAAACAAGAGAGAAATTGTAGTCGCCTCCGGACTACAATTTATCTAACTGCAATCCCAATCAGAACCTGAAACGCTCAAATTCCAGGTTTTCCAGGTATTAATCAGGGATCTGATTTATATTCTTGGTCTTGCAACATCGCTTAAAATGTTTGCAGAAAAGTCATTAAGAAGACGACGCCCTACACAAAAGGTTTTAAATTCTTCTTCAGGCAGGCCATTACCGCCGCTATATTGGCGGCTCTTTTATTTCGCGAACAAGCCGTCAATAATAAATGGCCATTTTTTTTTCTCTTCTGATCATAACGGGATTTGTGTTAGGAGCTTTTTGTGGGGGTCTTTGTGAAAAGAGTTGTTTTTCACTGCGCGATAGGAGTTATGGGCACTTAAAAGACGATTGCGTCTTTCAATCCTTAAAGGATGAAGACTGAAGAGAATATAACTTGCATGGGTTGCAATAACTTGTTGAAGGAGTTTAATTTTGAATTTTATTGCTGCTGAGGTATTTTAAATTCAAGATATTTGCCACTAAATTCAATTACGAATGTTTAATTACGGAAGCTTTAAAGTTTCACACAAAACTAAAATGCCATTTCGCTGAGGAATAAAGCCGGCGGGCAGGTATAAAATAAGTAATGCCAGTTTAATTACGCTCCACCGGCTATTCTAATCCTATTTTAATTAAACTTTCAATTGGCTTTAAATTTTTTGTATCAACTAAACAAAAGAATTGGCTTCAATTTTAATCTTTGCGCCCTTCCAAAAAACTCCATTACGTATTCAATAGACTCGTTTTACCATCCTGTGTGTATTTACGCCGTTAAAATTCTAATGTTCAAAAATATTTAACCCGAAGCCAGTTAGCGGCTATTCATAAGCCTAATCTTCATATAAAGGAAGATGCCTCGCTGCATTATACATGTCCGTGTAAAAGGAATATCAATGTTTAAGAGCCGCATAAATCCACGCTTTTATAATAAACTTCCTTAAGGCTTTTTTAAACTAAGCTGCCACCTTCAACCTCGGCTCTGAGGTCATTTTAATATTTAATATCTTTGCTGCACGTCTGAATTACCCATTGTGAAGGGATTTTCTAAACCCCTGAATATACGTACATTTTTAATGCTAATTTGTGTGGATTATGTTATTACGTCCACACTATAACTGTTCTTAAGCTTCTATTCGACTCGTATCGGTATAAAGTAAAAGATTTCTAATGCTCAATTTTATAGGTTGTCGTTAAGCATGAGGTTTTGTCAGGTTGTATATGCCATAATAATTTCTTGACTAGAGTTTATATTATTTTTCCTGAAGCTAAATCACATCTTTATAGAACGTGTGTATCACCATAAGAAAGAATTTGAAACTGCTACAACAAAATCATTTTTATGTACCCACAGATTGAATGGCCCAATAATTTGATTTTCAAAATTCTGAATGTCTTGTCTATTAATTTTGTATACAACTAACTGTCTTGAAGCAATTACACGAGTGTTTAATATGCACTCAAAGAAGAGGTTTTTCTATTTACTTCTACTATTTAAGTAGTATCACTTACCTTTACAAACTTGAGTAAAACCTCTTAAAAGTTCCTTTGAAAAGAAAATTTCTAACCATTCACCCCCTTCGACTCATTTTAATTCAAAACATGGAACATAAAGGAAATATTTTAAACAAACGGCATTTTGCAATAATAAAATATTCTTGGAAATTATTAATTTTATTCACCTGGGACCAGAATTTGATGGCACCGGATGTAAAGTTTGGGTGGCAACAATGGTTGGACATCTAATTATCATTTGAGGGACTGTTGTAATTTTTGTCACGGACAGATTTCTCGCAAGCGGTTCAGATAATGTAATGCCATATAGATGGCTTAATTTTTTTGATAGTGCGGATTCACTGTAGTCAAGATAATATGTAAAATAAGGTATAATCTGTGTCAAAAATTGCAGCTGCAGCTGCATAAAAGACATTTCTTGACAAATGTTAACCAGAAATGCCAATAAAATTTTCTACGGTTTCAACCAACATAACCTGGTTAGGTTACTCAATTTCTAAGTACACAAATGAAAACCTTTTATTTTTGGTAAGTAAAACGTCAATTTTTGGCATAAAAAATGGTACAAATTTATTAGTTAGTGTAACGTCACACATCCTTTTGTAACCAAGCCACACCAGCTCAAACTATACTAAAAAGTACTATTAAATCATTTTAGAATTAAAAAAAACAAATGAAATAAGCTCAGGGTTTTATACTAGTCCATTAGCAAAAGAAAAAACTTTTTGTGAAATTAGTAATTTACGACAGTAAAAACGCATCAAGCATAAATTAAACCTACATCGTTATTAAATAAATCAAGAGTAGTTGAAATGATGCATTTATTTAGGATTCTAAGTCCTTCGGATACTACATTGTAGTATGCAAATTTTGTTTAAGTTCCTCTCGACGAGACGTAGAACAGATTATACAAATGAAAAGGAGGTGTTACAGTGCAACAATAAGCCCTTTCTAGTTAACCTAGGCAATTAAGCCGCCTCGGGAGATTGTAGTGTACAGAGAGAATTGCAAAGTTGGGAAAATAAGATTTTTCTTTTAATAAGTAGAGCAAGGTCGAGTTCAACTTATAAATATCAGAAAAGGAAAAATTAGAGAGCAAGCAGAAGCCAAATTAATGAAGGAAAATTAAAGGGAGAAAATATGTGAGGCCGCCTAAACCAGACCGGAACTATCTATTTTCCGGATTACTTTTAATGCCGCTCATCTATTTTAGTGTAGTGAAATACACCTCTCGAGCTTTGCAGAGCTTTATGGAGAAACTTTTAAACAAATAAAGGCCGACGTGAACCCCGGCAACAACCCGGCTTCAAAGGTTTTTGAAGATAATTTGATAATTTTATTACATTGTCTACAGTGGCGTGCGTTTATACGAAAAAGCCACACTGACTTCAGACGACTATATTGAAACAGACATCTAAACAAGCATAAATCTTTCCACGTACCCATTTCCATATATTTTGCATGATCGTTTTAGACATGTCTATTATGCATCGATATAAATCGTGCTTGGGGAAGAGGATGCTGCAAATTTTAGGCGCATTTGTAGCTGTCGCTATAAATCTTTGACGTCGGTGCAGGCCCTTATAAAGGATTACGCCTTAAGGGCTCCGACCAGCTGCTCTTGATTGCAGAAAACAGTGGCTGACGTTTTTTCGCTTTGTAATTTATAATAAAAACCCCAGCAGTCCCTACGGTTATGACCTGGGGCCTTTAGGCGACAATCAGAAGTTGTTATACACGCTCTGATGCCTCGTCCTAACCAGGTGACATTCTTTCTTGTTACAGTTGGTCATAAGTTGGTAAAGTGGGAAAAAAGTTTTATTTCAAAATTAGAACAAATAAATATGTTGACAAGATACTTTGAATGGAGGATTGTACATGGAACCCTTCTGTAGTGCGTATTTTTGCAAGAAAGGGCTTTTTCTACAATTTATAGCTTTATAATGCTGCCAAGAAGCACAGACAGAAAGCAAAGTAGATAACTTCACAGCCAGCAAAAGATCACTGACCGTTGGATGCTGTGGTCACACAACTGACCTCGGTGGGTGTACATAATGCAACCTAAATAGATGCGTGCGTATGAACCTGCCTAAAACGACCACGGTGGGCACGTTTTTTTTCTACAGATAAATCTCCTCCGTGAATGGGACATAAATAACCAGAAACTCAACCTCCCGAGCGGTCAGGGAGGATAACCGGGGCTCAGGGTATTATCATAACGAGTTTTACTTTACTATATCATCTCTCTGTCATCTAAAACCCTATGCTAATATTTCCGTTCGGTCGCGAATACGCTTTGTTTGAAGTATCGTTGTGTGTATCAGCGGGTTATAAATGGTACCGAGATGGTACTATAGGGGGACCGCCGCGTAACTCGGACGCACCGTGCCTTGTCAGTGGAATCTTTATTAGGAATAAATGATATAAATTGAAAACTGGTTCTACTACTTCAAGTAGAAGGAAAAGCTCGTGGAGAGGCTATTTTTAAACATACAAAAGATTATCCATATTAGCCCATAATGTGCAGTATCTGGCTTTTGTATAACGTTCTTGCTCTCCAATATTCCAACAAAAACATCCTTATTTTACTGAAAATTATGTGTTAAAAATAATTGGATATTTGACACTCTGTATACCTGAGCGAGTCCATTGATGACGGTTTTTTTTAGAATAGGATTTTTGATGTTGTGGGGATCGAATGTCTTAATAACTACATTTTTCTTTAACAGTCTTGACATCAAACTACACTTACACTATACTCTATACTTAATATTAAAATTTAATTTGAGTAAATAAATACGTTACTAAAATAACTTCCACTGAAACTATAGCCAACTGCCTAACAATGAAAACTAATTAACCAAAACCAATCATCATTTTGTTTGTAGGTACTAAAATCTGGCAAACATTTTTTTTGGAAATTAATAGATTAAAGACAAGATAAAGCACTAAAACTTTCCATTTATATTCCGCAAACGAAAACTCACGAAATGCGGCCATTCAATCATATTTTCGTGATCAGCAGCAGTTACGATTTGATTTGGGATGGTTAATAGATGATTTCTGGAACTTGTGCATGATTAGGTTATTTTTCTTTGCCGTTTCCAATGCAGGATTATTGATATAAAACAGAAAATTGATGGATGAGGGAAAATAATGTGATTGATAAAAATGGTGTTGTTCAACTGTAAAAAATTTAATCCTGTTAATGCGATTAAATTGATTGAAATGTAAGACGTTTTGTGATTTTCATAATGGATAGTAAATTGATGTAAGAAGTTATAAAAAATGTACCACTTTTTGTATAATCTGAATTGTATTTATAGTAGTCTAATTGATTTGAATGTAAATAAATATTGACTAGCGCATTAAATACATGTGTTTTGCATCTGATTAACTTTAAATGGTAATAGAATGTAATTTATTAAAACACAGATTGAGCTGATAAAAATTAACGAGCAACATAATTTGCCGGCTTTTGGGTTAACTGTTATAATCCCGGTAATTAAGAATACATTAGAATTTTATGTCATTATTTAGTTTCAAATTGAAACTGATCAAATATCCAATTATTTAGTTTGTAATTAGAACTTTAAATATAACCCGTCAAATTATGTAATCGTTACAATTACTGCTGAACAAAGTGAAAGTCAATATTAATATTACAAAGTCGCTGAATATTAATTAACTATAGCCAGAGCGTTAATTATAACTCACAAAATTCTTTGTGGAAAGAATTCGTGTTTAGTCGATGTAGGTAGTGGATATGATACAAGAAGCAACCAAAAACCGTGCGGGTCCTTCAAAAGAAATAGCACCGCCGATTTAGATCTAAACGTTCCACATTAACATGCAGCAGCTATAAAATACTAACTTGGTCCCCGTACCTGACGAGAAGGGTTCCAAGATTCACTCGATCGCGATAGGGAAATTATAGCAGTTTACAGTTCCCATGGGCCCCACGTGTGTTACGTAACCGCTTTTTTTTCCAAACGCGCTCAGGAATTAAAAAGCCATTTTGCGTACCCTAACCCGCGACTGCAGGCAGTTTATTCAATCCTCCCCGAAGATTTAGGGGCAGAAATCCGGAAAACGCAAGTTAAATAAAAATCTCGGAGAAGCCAGAGATGAGAGTTTTCCAGCGAGATTTAATAAGCGGAAAGCGTAAAGCAAAGATAATTTGCTGCGACAGTAAACTGAAAATTCTATATGGTGCACCTGCAAGTTTGTTTTGCAGACAAATTGTTAAAGAGATTTCCTAATAGCAAATTTCAGTTAGGTTAGATGAATAAATCTTCAAGTACGTAACTCATTTTGAGAAGATTCAAACATATAAATCTGTTCCTAAAAGTCTGTCCGTTTGAAAAAGGCTTTTCATCATTTCCAGCCAACAGATCGCAGATAGAGGTGAGACAAAGAAGGCCTCCGTCAAACCACTGCATATATCATCGGTGTTCGCAAGTGGAACTAGACACTCGGTCTTTTTGCAATTTAAAGTCCGCACTTGGGGAACGGAGTCATGCATAATGCCCCTGTGCAGGCACTAAAAAGATCGATTGTCGGTCGGGAACATGGGGAACTTCTTTCCGGAGAGAATTCATTTGTTTGAGTGTCAATTTTCGAGTAATTTTTGGCGAAAGGGTCCTAAATTTCCTCGCAAAATCCAGGTTTCCATGGGAGTTTCTAGGCTACACATCTGCTATAGCCGTACGTTTGAATTTATGGATGATTGAATGTGTTTACCTATTACCCTTTCAAAAAAAGCTTCGTTAAACTGACCTAATTTTAACTTCGACTGGCACTATACATCGTGTTTATGCCAAGAATTCAATTTGCTAAAAGACAATAAAACGCAATTACACTGATAATAAATTAACACAAAAGAATAAATTCAAGTGAAATCAAGGAATATTGTTATGCTCTAATAAAAATGAGTGTCAGAAAATTGCTTTCAGATCTACCAGTTCAAAAGAGAAATTAAACAATCATTATTAGCACCAATTCGGTGTGAAAACACACAAGTACTTCCTCAATTACAGGTTATATTGCCGTGATAATTCGGCGTGCTTCTACATCGAATAAAAAGAACTATGTATCCGGTCGTTACATTACGTTTGTTTCTACTTTCAGTTTCAAAACTTTTTTTAAAATTTACTGGGGTAAAAGCGAGATTTAACACACTAATCTAAGAGAAAAGTGGCAATGAGTAAAAATACAAAGCTGAAGGTTTGAGATTGTAAAGATTGCTTTAAAATCATTCTTGCTGGGCTTTGGCGTAGGAAGACTTCAAGTTGTTCACTAAATAACTAATACAAAAGTACCTTAAAGTAAAAGTACTATACATACTTACTAGTGATACACAAAATCTCACACTGGAATTCTCAGATTAGTTTTAATTACAAGGTAGACTTCATTGTGCGTGATGATTGTAGACATAAAGGTTATAACCTCGCAGCACGCAGGTATTGAAGTTATTAAGGTTTGGTGTGGATGTCCTGATTCTCAGATGAAATAAAATACACTTATCACGGAAAAATTATCAACATTTCTTCTCGATTTACACAGTTGGTTGTTTTGGAATTACCTATTATTTTCTTTTAATCTTGCCTAGATCTAAGATGATTTGAATCTCTCAATAGATAGTTGTTGTAGTAGTACTTTTCAGTGTAAAACAACAGAAATGACTTACCTGAAAATACACCTGACCATGATCGACCCAACCAACAACCATATCCGATCCAGCCATTCTGCCATCTTTCGAAAATCCCAACCCCACATATCCCGGAGTTTTAACCTGAACCTCAAAAGTGATATCCTGTGGTCCAGGTCCTAGAGACCACAACAATCGATATTCTGGACTCAAATATGTGGAATGGGACCATCGTGCGGTCTTAACCAAACTCGCGAAGCACAACAACACACTGAGCACTGTCAAAAGCCTTTGATAGGTCTCCATTGTAGTTCAGGTTCACCAGACCTTTTACTGCTTTAACGTCATTTGATGGTGGTAATCTGCAATAGAAGAACGAGTTAATAAAGTTAAATAATAAGCGTAATTTTAAGGCGCGGTAATTTGTTACTTGTTTAATACGCGTTAAGAGAGGTTTCACGGAGTTTTCAATTGAATGTACCGTGCCATGCATATCGAATCTTCGATTATCCATGGCGGCTTTTGTGTGTAAACAAATCGGAACCGTATTTACTCGGTTTCGTTTTCAAGTAAAGATTCCTAAACAAATATCTTTTGTTTGTCTGTCGTACCGTCTGCAGGCCTAAGGCCAGGTCAATAATAATTTTAGGGACATCTGTATGCGCTCCGTAATCCTGCCAAAACAAACATAAATTCCCAGAGAACAAGACGGACTTTTTTACTGACACGGTGTCCCAATAACGTTTCGTTTCTACAACATGGTCAGCCATTAGACACGCAATTGGGCACTTAATTATATAGCAGTCTTCTTGTTTCCGTCTAATTGCATGTCGATTTCGAAGATATTTCATATGAAAAGGTTGCATTTACCGCTAGCCGACGTAATATGAATGAAAATAATTGCACGAGCTTGTAAGGGCACTCGGCTGCGTCGATCCAAAATCGATTTAAATTTCTTTAGTTAAGCTTGTATTGGCGCATTTTAGTGCAACTGCAACTAGTAAGGGTTCTAATCCTATTGAATGCAGCCTATGGCAGGTAAGGTTACGTTTCGGTTCTTGCAAAGCTTCGTTTTACGACACAAAAACGTCCCAAACAATGACTTAAAAAGCAATTTATTTGCAAGTTGGATAGGATCGTCCAAAAGATTGATTACACATACAACATAATACCAGAGAGTGCAAAAGGTATTACATGACGGGGCATCCGCAACATCCTGTGCCTGTTTGGAATAATTATTAAGTTCGTCACGCTGTTATTGATGATCATATGCAACAGCCGGGTTCGTTTGCATCGCTGCCGGGCTCATTACGCCCCTTATAATTCGTTTCTCGGTAAATTATTTGCTATTGTACTTTAAGTGTTGAGCTATTTATCTCCGTTATTGTAAAGTGTTTACAATGGCTGTGACCCACAAACTGTCCGTGTTAATTCCGTTTTAATTCCGCGACGCGATTCATCAAGCAGATGGTACCCTGTACGGCATTTTTTGTCTTGTCAAAACTCACTCAGACTAAATAAAGAAAACTAAAACGGATTGCACTTGATGCCCCCAGATACCAATGAACCAGTACTGTTTTGGGTCATGCTCTCAACCTAAACGGCCCCCACGTGAACCCTGCTAAATATAGGTTAACAACTTCCTCACGAATCTCGGTTGCAAAAGTCGCTCATGCAACTACTTTACTGGCGGAGATTCAGATGATGTTGCGGATAAGAACGCTTTTAGTGCACTTTATCTGCGTTTATAAACAGACATTTAGCGATGTCTAGTGGTTTTTGTTTAATGTGTGCGCCACAGTGTCGGTTTTCGACTCTACTTACCGGGAACTCGGATGGGTTTTGTAACGTCTTTTTGCGCAACAAGTTTCATTACGAATTTATTACTTGAGGAAATTAGACTACAAGCTAGGCTTCAAAGAAATTGGTTAAAATCGTCTCCAGAAAAGATTCTGCATTATCAAGTGCAACGTTGGCATTATGGAGCAAGTTGGCATAAGAATCTGCAGAACAACGTCACTGGCCTGTTTCACAAAAAGTCCCAAATAGTTACATAAAGAACTACCTAACGTTCAGATTTAATAAATTCAAAATATAACTTTTGTCATAATTACGTATTTACCTGGTAAGAAGACAAAAGACTTGTAAAAATCGTAAAAACAAACAACCCTGTCGGAAAACGCTTGAAAGAATACTGGACATCAACGTCCGAAGAGGCATAATAGGATAAAACAGGCATTAGCCTACCTATATAGAAAGCGAGAGGAAGAAGATATAATATATTTACCTTATTAGTGGATAAATTAAAAACATCTACTAAGATATGTCAGTGTAATGTATTTTGCAAGCATATCTGCTAATAAACTACTAATTTTATTCAGCATTCCAAGAAGTACACACGTTTTAAAAAGATGATACATAAATTATTATTATCTTAATTAAAAATCAGTTATTATAAAATAAAATATTCTCTGCTAAGATAATTCAGAAACCTCAACAACTCTAAACAGTATTCGATAAAACTTTCACTATCAAACTTGTACGAAAACTTAAATTGTGCAAGTATCTTAGTGAGTCAGCGTAAAATATACTCAATTATTAAAAATCTAA
This sequence comes from Ips typographus, assembly GCF_016097725.1. NCBI lineage: Eukaryota > Metazoa > Arthropoda > Insecta > Coleoptera > Curculionidae > Ips > Ips typographus. The sequence continues at coordinate 11,201,888 of NC_138425.1, read as the reverse complement.
TCAGATCAAGCTTGAATACAATAAAAGCAAGAGATTTATGCCGTATTAATCAAAGCTAATTGTATTTCATAGAATGTATAAATGTATTATTGCATTTCAATTGATAACCCAACCTAATAAGACTTATAGTAAAATGAATAACACACCTTGAAGAATGAAATTCGCTGTCATTATACACTTTTTTCGTTCTCCTGATTTATTAGTCTATGTCGTTTACCAACTGAAAAACATCTTGATTTTGCCCGGATTGGATTTGTCTCCGACCATTAAGCAATTCAGCAAGTTTCTAGAAGCCTCCGGCTTCTTAGTGCGTTATTTTTTACGACTTTGCCAATTTCTGAACCATTTAGCTTTTATTTTAGTGTTATAGAGCCCCGAAGGGGCATAGCACCAATAGGCAGATAGGAGGGCTAAGTTGGGGCCGCTTCGACAACTAATAAAAAAGAGTACTTCCAGATTTGTACTCAGCAAGAAGAAGGATAATTTACCTGAAAGCTGCGTTTTATGGATGTTGTTGTAGTCACGGCCCAGTTGCTTTTAGAGCTTTGTTTTTTCTTTCCCCCGAATGGTATACAGAACGTAAAGTCTTAAAAAAGAAGTTTTACGGTTAGAAGCTCATAAAGTCTATAATAATGTAATCCTATACGTGAATGTCTTAAGGGTGTTTTAATGAGTTGCTAGCACACTTCACACCAAATTTAACTTTTAGATTTGTCTCAGTTAGTTCCACTTTGGGACGTTAAAAAGGGCAGGTGGTTTTTTTTTGTTTAATAGAACTCTTGCACTAATCATCGGGACCTGAACAAATCTTAAAAAGATTCGGAGAAAACGTTTTTCTTTTATAGGTTAACATCCGTGAAATGAGGAGGTTTTTATTACACTGACTGGGGTCCTATTGTTTGCGAGGTGCTATCAATATTATTGCGATGTATCTCATTAGGGTATAAAGTGAGTTTTTTTATTCGGCTGACTTGGATTTTTAACCGTGTAGAAGTTGGAATGCGCTTTAACAAAACTGATTGATTTGTTCACATTGTCGTGATGAGTCTTAATTAAAACCCTAAAGTTATTTCACAGAACACACGGTTTGTAGCGGCTAGACTTTTTTTTAACTGGAATTTTTTGGGTTCCCATGGTAGACTGATGTAGTCAAGCAGCAATCGTCATTAAATTTTTTCTTCGGCTGGTTTGCGCTTCATTAATCTTCAAACCAGAAGTGTCGCATGAAATCGTCGTCTTCTCCAACACGATTCGAGATTCGATCAACCGTTAGTCCGTTCATTATAAAACTAACGCCTCCTCGTTAAAAGATCGCGTTTCAATTAAGCAGTAAAAGTGTCGAATGTCATTTTCCGAAGTGTGAACAGTACACAAAGGGTTGCCCAGATGTCGTACAACACAAAAAAAATCGTCCTAGTCACCGTATTACATGCTAAAGCTTTTAACGCGTCTCCTCCTCGGAGACATGTAGGAAAATGATTAATGAAGTTAAGTTTCAACGCATTGTCGTAGGAAGTATATGTGTGTTTTGGCTGTGTCTATCATGTCCTGGGCTGCAAGTCGTTAAAAATACTTTCAGTGTTTCGACATTTGATAAGGAAGTGACAAAGGCTATTAATATCTAGACATTTACTTAGCCGGTCCTTTAGGGATTTAACCAATTCAACCCTTTAACGATAAATAAAAATGTAGACATAATAGCTCAGACTAAAATAAACTGTTTTAACCATGACACGTAGGAATTCTATTTAAAAAAACTGCCACAATATACAATTATTAATAACCCTATTACATGTAGCAGGAAATGGCTAATGTTGCTGGTTTTGATCTCAACTAGGCATCAAAGTAAACTGTATGAGGGTAGTAATTGTTACATTTCAGCTTGAACTCTTATACATGCAAACTTAAATTTATGAAATGCCATAAATAGTTAACATTTTTCAGGTTTTTCTTTGATTCGTTGGGTTGGAAGACGTTTAGTATTTGGTTGTTTGCCTTTAATTGAACTTTTAGTAAAATACAGACTTTCCAGTCAAGAAAAACTCATTGCGATTATAAAACTGTTACTAACAGGAACTTGATTTACTTCAATTTACTAAGCCATAAAGCTTTGGGTTCCTATTTCCTAACCTACATCTCCACTTTTTACCTCTTTTCCGTCTTTACATTAATTAATACAATTAACCTAGAAAATGTACCCTGGAAATTATTGTGTTTTGCTAGGAAGCTAGTGGGTATTACTCTGCACGTTATGATTATTCAGTTTTTATAATATCCGTTAATAGGTTTCTAAATTATTCAAATATAAGAGTAAATTTGCTTTGCTATTGTACTTTAGGAAATCACTTTAAAAATACTTTAATGACGTAACTGAGTTTAAAAAAAAATTGGACATTACTAGGAAATTACTGTTAAAGCAAAGTATACCATTTGCTTTCCATCAATTACTTTGATGCACTTTTAACTCACATAATACTAAAAACTTGATCAGAACAATGCATTAATTTATGTCAATGTGGAAAAGCTAAAATCACGCTCAGTAGAAGCGTTTAAGAATCCTTTAAACAACTACATCCAAATATGAAATCCAGTCTAAAAGCGCTGTGCTCTAAAACAAACAAAACTCGCTGTTTCCCCCAAAAGCTTAAAGAACAACTTTATGGGGGGAGTGTATCTCCATCGCGTAGCAGCAATAACTCTCCCTGCTTTAGTGTACACGATAAGGGCTGACTTCATATTTGAAAGTGCTCTCCTCGGTTCCAACTTGAAAATTAGTGTTTCGTGATAGCATTTACTTTTTAAACTGGAACAGTCCACTTCAGGATTGTTATCGACGTGATTGCTTCAATTGTTAGAAAAGAACGCTTCAGGAAAACTTGTTGGTTATTTTCCATTTTAGATTGAGTTTAGGTATGTAAAGTGGTGTAAAAGCAAAACAACGCGGAACTAATAACAGCAGCTAATAAGGAAGAACTCATTTTATGGATTAAGTATTCGGTTGACTGCGAACTCCGAAGAAGCTATTAAGGTTGAGTCTTTTTTAGGGATTAAATAGCCAAACAAAGCCCCGAGCGGCCTGTAGATATTTAAAAGCCGAAATATCATTAAGCGAAGATCTTTAGCGATAATAATTACTAATCGTCCGAGTTCCATTATCCTCCAAGAAGCATTTTGCCGTGCTTTTGTGTCGCTCAGATTAACATTAAAGTGTAACAAATTGAGAAATTCATGGGATTTCTGTGCACTTTACACGAATAATTGCCTAGAAGCTCTCACAACAGACTCGCTAAAGTATTCATTTCACACTTGACGTCTTTAAACTGGAGCCGGCAATTGAAAACATGTTCGTTAGGCTACCGTTTTACTTTAAACTTGACAGTTAATTTCTATTTTCCTGACAATGTATTAGTAGGGTTTATTAATAAGATTCTTCCAAGGGATAGGTTTTTTCACCTTTCAATTACCAAACACAATGCAAAATCATCGGTTTGCTTACAACTTCATTGTGGTGGCATTACAAGCTGAACAACAAAAGAACTTTTGCATAACATGGCTACGGCAATTTGTAAATCGTTTCTCGCCTTAGAATTGTTATGTTAGAATTAGTAATTATTATTCAATCTAACGTAACTGACGGCCTATGTGGCGGAATTAGAATAGGAATAATAACCGACCTAAAAACATTAAAGAAAGCCGCAAAAGTCAAGGACTTGCGCCGCTGAGATCTGATACAATGGATCCGATTGTCGTAGATTACAATGCCGAAATTTAAAGATCAGATGATAGGCGCGTTTCAGATAGAGTACATTAACTCCTCTATACGAACCTACATAACATACAGTTTAAGTAACATAATCGGACATAATATTCAACACCACTCAACCCGTCGTCAAAACCTCTACGATCAGGTGTAATTCAATATTCCGCCACGTCATCCCACTATTGACAGACATCTATTAGCCCATTAAGTACAACATTATATAAATGGCGTTTCAATTATTAGTTATTTACATGCGACATGTTATCCCGAAACTGTGTTATGGAGCTTTTTAATAATTTAATGCATCTATGATTGTTATCGAAGATAGGCGGTTTTCTTTTTGTCCTTTCTGATCCCGCTCATTTTGATTATATTTAATTGAAATCTTGTAATTAAGATTAATCCTAGAGTCGCAGTTAAAGTAGTGTTGGTTGATTTCAGAATTAAATATCAAATTATAGACTATGTTTCAAGCAATTTTTAGCCTTTGTCGTCCAATTTTACGGTATTCTATAAAAATATAAAACTTCTTTAAATGACAGGCTTAAATGACTTGTTACATATTTTACACAACTGACATTTACAACCAATTAACATAAGAGAAAACAAAACATAGGATTCTAGATAATTATCTAGAACTATTCACCAACAAAGTCATGACATCGAACATAAATATGTTGTGGCCAGTGTCCCGACCAAGCCCACTCTGGAAATTAATTAAACTTCCTTGTTGAATGTTAGCTTTGGTATTAAGGGCAAAGACATCTAATTTGAACTAATCAAATTTTAAACTGTCCTGGTTTATGTTTCGGAGCCAGAAACTAAAGGGACCATTCGAGGTTTCCACTTTAAATTGGTCATAAACTAAGCTCAGTAAGTTTTGAGAGTCTGATTGGAGTTTTGTCGTAAAAGTCTATTCAATAGGTTTATGGACTGTTTTTGTGTATTAACACGAGTAAAACATCAATAGGATTAACATTAAAGCCTTAGGTTTGAAGAGGTTACAACATACGTTGAAAGTCTAAAACTGTGAGACTTCATTAATCATCTGCTGAAAGCCTTACCATGTTGTTGTGATGTTTTTCTTTTAGTTTATCTGATTGTACTCAGTTTGTTATAAACTTTTGTTTGATTGTTAAACTTGACAGTAAAATCCTGTTTACTGTTATTCAATAAATTTCAAAGAAGTTCTCGTTAATTATTTCATGGGATACCAAAGAATTCCCCGCTCAAAAGATAACACAAATTCAACTAATTTATTATTTAACTCTACAAACAAAACAGTCCCTTTCAGCTTGATAAGGAATGTATAAAATCGGCACACTTCCAAATCTGATTAGTCAAAATTGGATGTTTTAACTCTTAATGGCAAAGCCAACACACAACAACGAAGTTTAATTAATTTCTAGAAGAGGACTTGCTCAGGGTTTTGAGCATACAAAACTGTAAACTGTTGTAGAATTGCCTTTGTTTGAGAGTGTGCCAGTCTTGTAGACAATAGACTCTTATGAGGAAGCTAGGATTGTATTTCGAAACTGAGATGTAGTTATGTAGGAGTTTGCCCTTTCATTCACTAGTTAAGTTTTCAACTTTGCAAATACGTCCGATATTGTGTTTCACATCTTAATTAGTCAGTTTACTAACTTAAAAAATAGTGGAGAATAAATCCTTATTTTCATATCGTAGAGTTGAGATTTATATTAATAGATTTTCTTGCGGGACTCGCAAAGGTCGGTCCCGGGCAGCAGCGATAACTTCCAGAAACAAAAGATCGACGTAACAAATGAACTTTTCCTTCCTTACAAATGGCGCTGGCGGGCAAAAAGCGAGTTCACATTTTCAATTTGTGTTTCACGTCGTCGGTTATGAGGAAAGAGGGGCGATTTATTGAACGGCGCCCCTTAATCAATCAAAGAAAAAAACCGCACCTATAAGTCTGAACAAAGACCCTTAAAAAAAGGTGCGGTTCTGGTGACAATTTCTCCCTACTTTAAACTATCCCCTAAAAATTTAAGTGAATCAGAAAATTACTATTAGTTAAACTCTGGGTTAAACTAGACTAATTCCAGCCTCACACGCTACTAATTTACCGGGCTTTATTAATCTAATCTACTTGGTTACTTAATTTATCAAGTTATAATGAATATTCATATTTTAAATTTATTATGAAACATTCTTGAATGTGACTGATTTTATGTATAATCAGGTCGAATGCTGCAATACTGCTAAATTGCTTTGCTTTTGTTTTTGGTGGTGATTATGAGGTCAAACTGCCGAATCTTGCTAATAATCCAAGACAATGGTATTATTTTGCGTCATTACTCGTTTGGCTGAAAAAAGGTCAAACTGCTTAGCATTAGTTTTAACATGTCAACTTAATTAACCAAACTTGTATGACAATGTAGTACTTAATAATTGTCTGAATAGAGAGAGGTTAACTATACAAAAATACTAGAGTAATAAGTCCCAAATAACTTAACTTTGACTTGCCTAACATCTTGGTTAGAAATGCTATCAAACAAAACTACAACATAAATATTTTCCTCTATTAAACAAGTTGAAAAGTGAGCAACTTATTTTATTAAACGTTATCCCAAGTTATGCAAACTTAAACAATGACTTCTAGAAAAGCAAGCAAAAATTATACCTTACCGCAAACTCAAACAATCCAGGAATTCCATTTTATAGAAACTGTATAAGAAGTCTTTAGCCAGAGAACAAAATGCCTGAAGCAGCACTAAAACTTTCGAATTGATGCACATAATCCAGGTACTTTGTCAATATCGTAACTTAATTAGGTGCTGGAGCCAAAAGACATGTTGAACTCTGCTAGGATGACTACAAACTAAATTCCCGTAAAAATAAAAGCTTCCTGGGTCAAAGTAGCAAACGTGTTTTATGAGGTGTATCTCCCGTGTAGCTGTAATAACTCTCCTATTTTAGTGTAATGGTTCGAGACAACACGATACCAGGGCAACTTCATATTCGGAAGTGCACTCCACGGTTTCGGCTCGGAAATTAGTGTTTGACGTTAATATTTCAAGTTGAACACAAAAACTCGGCTTTAAATCCTGATCTCGAAAGCTCGAACGTGCTCCGCTTCGATTGCCTCGAAACTGAAAGTCATTTCAAATAAATAACCATCAATTGATTGTTGTTCCGTACCCGCGTCAGGTTTTAAACAATCACTTTTATCAGAATCTTTAGTACTAATAGATTTGTCAATAGAATTTTTTGTCTTTTGCTTCATAATTATGAGATGAATAATTCAACAAACATGAGAATACTAACCCATCATCGATCCTGTTTTCTGTTGGCCTTTATTAAAATGCTCAGTACAATTTAGAATTGGAGTGACGTTGCATTAAAGCAGTCAAATCGTACTTGTTGAAACGTCAAGCGATGCAACAAGTTGTTCTTGAAGTCCCGTATAAGGCGCCACTGATTAAAATGCGTTTGATTCCGTTGCAATTTCATTTCGTTTGAGAAAAGGCTTTTTGCACACGAAATTTATTGTTGTACGGTCGGCAGTCAGTGTTTTATGGATTTAGCGTAGCTAGCTGGCTGTCAGCTGACGTAGAGCTGCGCCGGAGGTTTAATACATGGAGGTCCATTAAAAAGCGAAACACAAATCCAGGATGCTTTTTTTCCGCTACAATGAGCAAAAGAACTGTCGGATAATGAAGTTTTGGCATTTTTGATACTGTTGCTCAGTACGGGCAGTTTATAATTGACCGTCCAGTTAACTGGCAGACACAAACCTAAATTAAATTGCGTCTGCATTATAAACGTTCTGTCCATGTCCTGATCAAACTGTAAAGGAAACAGAATCAAAACATTACGTCGACCCTTGAAAGACGAGCAGCATAATGCCTAAAGAAATTATTCATAAGTTTACAGCTAGGTTTACATTAAGGCCGTTCGACCGAGCATTATTAATGAACCGAAATCTCTCTAAGTTATTATACAAATTTCTCGAACACTTGTCTTTAAGGCTGTATTGATACGGGTAACAGTGCCTAAACTAGGCAGTGTAAAAACTGTTCGGTGTTTTACGACACGCTAAAGCTTTTAACACATTGGTGCTCAAAGACACCTCTACCAAATGATTAATGAAGTCTGATTTTAACGCATTGTCTCCGGAGGTGCGATCGTGTTTCTAGCTTTATCTATTTTTGTACCTTGGCAGGAAAGCTTAAAACTACTCCCATGTACTCGTTAAGTTGTTTTGTTTAAGTTAATTTTTTAGACAAATTAATACACCTGCCACAAATAAGTTTGGGCAATGACATTTAAATGGCGCAAGCTAACGATGGCTCTTGGACGCAGCCAACATTCATAAAGCGACTAATAATAAATTAAATTTACGTCCCTCGTGCATAACAAGACAAAGTTTAAAAAGAAAAGTTTTCAACTCCGCGAATTTTGGCGCCCTGAGTCCTTAAACACAGCGTCGCCATTATCTTTTTAGAATACTAATTTTGGTATATAAGTGAAACCGCCATCCTTGTAATCAGTTTGTGCATTTTTAAAAGGGGATATTCAAATTTAAACGATTCATGAATTTTGTTCGGTGGTCCGATGAAGACTGGATGATTTTACAGAGGCGTAGCAATTTTGATGATGTTACGCAGCAATTTTCTTTCATCTTTAATACGTGAATAAATATTAATTTTAATCAAAAAAAATTTTCTTTGAAGAAATACAGTGTTTCACATTTTGCTCCATACTAATCATTAAAATATCTTATCTGGCCCTATGAGTCCTCCAAGTTTCTATTTGATTCAAGTTTTAAGTAAAATCATTTTTAGAAGATTCTACTAGTTCAAGTAATTTTTCCTAATTTTGCCTTAACAGATCAAGGTTTTCCATCAGAATCTTCTTTTGGAGTGTTTTACCGGCTGTTAAAATTTCATAACCTTTTACAAACTCTAAATGCCTCGTTTCTATTTTTTTTAACGTTTTTAACTCAACAAGTTATACACAGGATTTCCATGACAAGAAAACTATTGCAAATCAATGCTCTAGACACAGATGAAGATAAACTTTGTGACATGCGTCAGTCACCAAAACGGATGTAACGTCATTTGACATCAGACACGTGACCAACTATTGAAAAACGCCACAGCTCTTTTGGCACATTGACACATGTCACTTGCAAAGTTATGATACTTCATTTTCTCTAGAGCATTGGCCACATTCATAATAACAAATCGATTAGCAATCGAAAAATCGGATTTTGAATTCGATGGACAAATTATCAATTTATTTCAGTGCATTCATAAGAAAATTATCTAGCGAATACTACTCGATGGGTTCTTATGAATGCGGCCATTGATTTGTAATCGAGTTTGTAATAGTTCGCTCTTCTTGTAGTATTTCTACTTATAATTTTGAAATTTCAAAACTTGCATATGTTTTCAAACCTTTTTGACATCTTATTAAAGGATTTTCAGATTACGCACTTTCTTGAATCCCAATAAGTCTTTAAACGAATTTTGAAATTCCAAAGTACCGTGTCCAAAACTAAATTAAAATCAACGATCCTTTGCCAAATCCACCTTTTAGCCATCCACCAAAAAGCTGTGCTAAAACATAGCAAAAAATGAGATGAGTAAGTAAAAAAATAAATGAGTAATTAAAAAAAGATTAAGTTTCAATTCACCATCCTACGCCATAATATAATTTAATTAAAGTTACATTGTTAAGTGAGTGGGTTCTCTAATAGTTTTATAATTTGTAATTACCAAATATTACCGACCGACAATACATTTTTCTTCATTTAGTACTGCTGCGTGTCATAAAAAAACAATATGTATGATCACTGATCATCTTTAAACATAAATTAGGATCGATCTGAATTTACCATAGGCCACGTTTGCTGTCCCTCATTGCAGGAGCTTAACGAGACAAGTACCAAAGACAATCTCCAATCAATCTTGCCCCATGCAGGGGTCCCACGTTCAGAACTACACATTTCCTTGCGTGCTCCATCTTAATGTTTCATTGCCCATCAAGATTTCTGGTACTTGAAACCGATTTGTCATTCCACCGTTAGGTCGCAACGTGTAGGTACGACCTGGAGTCCGAGATAAGCCGCGGTCACTTGTTCATCGGGTAAAGTTCGACTCGCCAGTACCACAACCATCGATACGGTACCGGAATTCTTAGGTAAGAGCGGAACGTTTGGTGGAACTCTGGTAGAGCTCGAATCAGCTAAGAAAAGGCCACAGGCGTCATCAAACGATGATGTCACGATCTCTGTACGTCTCGCTTTAAATATTGCTGCTCTCGTTACTTTCCAAGTTGTTGCAGCCAGTCAGTGGCGTGCTATTATTTTATCAGTAAAATGAAACATTTTCGTCGTTTTTAATAAAGAAAATAAAAGACAACAAGTTTTTCAAAGGAATGGAAACTCCTTCTGCTTCTTTCTTCATAAATTGTAAGACGTTACTGACGATTTCACGGCCTTGGCTGTATATGATAACACCTTTCTTTCCAACCTTTTTGAAAGACATTTTGACAAAATAACGTTTTTTATTCATAACACTATGTGAACTTCAACTGCGACCATCAACAATACAACCAAAACACCAGACTAAAACGGAACCTAACCTAACCCCCTAAGTCTCCCTGTCCGCCACTACATTTTTTTAAACTTGGCAACACCGTTTAGAGTGCCGGCTAGTAAAAGCATATAAAAAGGTCCAAATGTCCCTGGCCGCTGCCGCATCTGTTTTAATTGTGTCCAAGTAAAAACCGTACTACGTTGCCAAGTGGCTTTTTGACCGCTTAACAATATATTTTCGGGAATATTTTAATAGGACGCCTCTGATTATATCTAATGCGACGGCAACTGTAGAAGGAGAAAGAAATAGTTTTAAAAACTGCGTCATTGATGATGCGGTGGCCTTTTCTCATCTGATTCGAGCTCTATAGACGATGATGAGAAACATTAAAGTCTAATGGTGCGTCCCACAAAGGCCTTATTGTCTTATGACAAGCCGGGTAATGAAATTTGAAGCCTGGTAACTGACCGACTGGGGATCGTGACTATTCAGTTAAGCTTCGATACGTACAGGACAAGGTTTGTTGCTGTCAGATTGAAAGACTGTATTTTTTGTCCAAAGGAATTTAGTTGATTATGGTCAGGTCAGGAATTCTCATTAGCTACAGTCGGCTTATATGTCTTACAAAGGTTGGGAATTCTTTTTAACTCAGCTCACGAACTTTATGCCTTTTTATATTCTCACTAATACTAACTGTCTTCACGTCAATCACCGTTATTATTTCATAGCCGATTTATTCTGATGTTTGTTTGTCACATATTTTTAATTAGCTACCAGATCAATGGAGAAATCAAAATCATATTAATTATCTTATCCATACTAGTTCTTCCTCTGGTTTGTAAATATGATATTCCACTAGATTGGATGTGATGATGATATTGCACTGGATAATTTTCAAGTAGATTATTCTTGATTTTGTTATCTGTGGTGCTCTCTTTGTTTATTTGAATATCTATCGGAATCTTTCTTTAATTGCTTTCAATTTTTTATTCTTATTAACAAGTTTTATAACCTGCAGCTTTGTGCTGGCCTGTTTCTTGTACAATGTTCCTAAAGTACCCACATATCGCTTCTGAATATACAGCTAGCTTTTTCTACAGGTTCTGTCATACTTAAAATATAAATATTAGCGACATATCTTAAAACACACATAATCTTTCTGACTTTTACTTCAATGATTCCACAAGAAAACAGAATGAGTGTGCTTAGCAGCAGGATCATTCCCAAGACCATTCTACTCTTGTCCAGATATTTGGAAAAGAAGAAGAAGTGCACTAGGGTGGAAAAATGGTGCATAAAATGGAAGAGTGACTCAAACGTGCTTAAAATGCAAATCATCAAAGACCAATAATAAAATACAAAATTGCATTTTGTAAAGTAACAAATAATGATCTGGATCAACATTTTTCAGGAAAGAAGACCAAGCAAAGAGTGTCAAAATGCTGACTGTGATCTGCAGAAAAATTATATTTCTATTAATCTATCAGATCAACATCAAACTAGCATTTCTGACTCGATTTTTGATCACATATTTTGCAACTAAACAATGTATTTTTCCGTTTCACTCCAATATCGGTTGACATACCGCACACACGTGGTTGAAGTGTTTTTCCGGTTTTTGAAATGTAAATAAACCTTTCCACAATTCAACTTTAACAATAACTGGACAAAAATAATTAAAATCCCAAACTGAAATCAACTAGTTTCAGACTATTAGTACAATGGTCATTAACGGTTTTTCCGCACAACAATAGCCACCCAATCTGACTAATCCCATGACTGTAAAGTTCTAAGTGGTTACCAAACCTCAACAGTCACAGTCATTTGGTAACTCATCAAACTCGGAATAGTGAGTTTGTAGTTTTGTAATTGAGAAACCCCAGGGACTGACTGTGTTCTAACCACAAAACCCATTTTTTTTACAAAAGGATATTTGATAGTTTGTTTTTTTTTAAGACCCACATAATAGAACGATAAGGTGGTCTCATGGAATGATCAAATATCAAAATGAATCATTATCTGATTAATAAAACAATTCAAAACGTGCTTTGCAATTTTATGGTAATTTAAATCATTAACATTCCAGATTTACTATGAACTTTAGATTATTTCATCATATTGAAAGAGGACTCCAACGCCCTTTACTTTCAATCTATTCTGGTAAAAATGCAAAGATTGTGAGAATCACTTAGTTTAATGAAAGTTTTGCTTTGTGAGTTTGATCAAGTTTCTGCAAATCCTAGATTGTTATAAGTTAAATTTATTTGTAGCCTTGCATAACATGCAATAAGGTTACACTATTAAATATTACTCATTTGCCAATATGAATAACCCTAAATTCCCCGAATATAGTTTGTGTTGTTTTTTGGAACTTGTGCCATCATATGTACACAAATTATGAAATTTACTTTAGATAAGGTATAACACTGATAAGCATGATACTGTGTAGCAACTAGTAAAGGAATGCATTAGTGAAGACTCACCAAAGTAAACTTTGAACTAATGTTCCAAATTTAAGAGTTTTCATTCACGAGAACCTCCACTGAAACTCCTTTAATCCACAAGTATATCTTTTGCGTTAATGAACTAAGTTTACACTGAGTAAAGCTGACCGTCCGTAATCACACAAAGGGTTGTTCTCAATGAACATCCCGCCGATCACTGACACATACGTAAAGAAACCGTCGAATTTATCGTGGATGTAGACACCGAACGTTCGAAACAATCGTGCAGGCGTTAGATAACGGACGTGCGCGTACGTGCAACCGAACTAAAGTCTGCGTACGAACTGAAAGCTGAAAGCTCTGGTTTGAACGTTGAACTGAGTTGCTACCGGGGGCCCCAGAGATGCGTCGTGCCCCACCACAAAAGCTTTTTGAATAAAATGTCCCTTTACCTGTACGTGTACACAACGAGCGGCGAGCTTATTCTTATTGGTTTGGATTGGGAGGGACGTTTTTGGGCGACGAGGGATTTTTCTTTGTACCGGAAATGAGCGAGAAGTGCTGTCGAAGTGCACGTCACAACATCACAATTATCGTTTCAAAGGTCGGTGATCAAGTGACGAACGGACGCCCAGGTGTGTCCCGGGATGGTAACTTGACTCTGCTGGTTTCGGGACGGCAGTCGTTTCCGTTTCTTTTTGACGAAATTGTTACTGAAGTTGCAAAAGCTACAACTTGGAACCTTTTATAACTTGTAACAAAATCTCAATTAAATTCAGGTTTGACTTTTATTACACCGCTCACATCTTTTGCTATTTACTTTATTGCTTCTGATTCTGTTGTATGATTCTTGAAACCTTATTTAATGCACCTCAAGTTATGATGATGAGAAGATATTCTTAAAGAATATTACTATTTGTATTCTCAGAAATTCTAGTTTCAGATTATTGTGTATTGTTGTTCATAACAGCATTGCTATGCCTCAGTAATGCAGCTCTTTGATAATAATTTATCATTTTGTTAATAACTGTATTACTACATAGAAATAATCCAATAGACAACTTTTTCTAATCTTAAAACTACATTAGCAGCAATTTTATCAATATTTCTGTTTACAGGTGTATCAATTTAGAGATAACGTATTCGCGAAAGTCAATGCGAATGTATTGCGACTAGTTACTAACTAGACTAACGTTACTAACGACATTTTACATAAACCAATACTTATTGAGTCAAATACTTATAACGCTTAACGTAATACAAACGATAACTACTCGAAATAAGAAGCTTAATGTGGTAAGGAACAACTTTTACTAAAAACCGAATATATAGTATACAGGGTGGTCCAGTTTTGTTAATTATTGGTCAATAATTCACCAATATATAGCCAATTAAAAAATAAGTTGACATTCATTATGTCATTTTCCTGAAAAGTGCTTCCTAAGGAAAATACAGTCCTTCCATTTCTGTTTAAAAAATCGTTTTTTTTTTGTCATAACTGTCAGACCGTTGGAGCAATATTGATCAAATTTAGAACAAGCACTTTATTACACGTTATTACGGTCAAAGACCCAAAACTAATCCAACCCAACTTAAAAATTGTCTTGAAAACGGAAAATTCCCTTAAGAAGTTTAAAAAATATTATTGTAGCCAGTTTTATAGTTTCCAGATAAACTAAAAGACTTTAGTTTTGAAAATTGAATTAGAAAAGATAAACATTTCAGAAGCTTAAAAATTGTGTTTGTAACCAGTTTTCATGCAAATCGAGAGACTTTAATACTAAAAATTGACTTGTAGACATAAAAACTACTTTTTCAAGAATTTGTTACTACGAATTAATACATTTAAACCTTAAAAATTGACTTGAACCCCAAAATGTGACTGAACTAATGAAAAGTGACATCAGAAGCTTAAAATTTGCATTTGAAGTAAGTTTTCATAATTTTAAGACAAATTTCAATATTTTAGTCTTCAAAATAGTCTTAGATGCAGGACATTGACATTAGATTCATAAAAATTGTCTTGAAAACGAACTTTTCGTGCTTTTTACTTTGCTTTTCATTTTCTTCGAATTCTGGACTATTTTTAGTGCTTCAAAACTGCTTTCAGCTTGGAAAATCGAGTTTCAAGACTATCTTCACCAAGTTATTGACATAGCACTTAAAAAACAATTTTTACATTCTTCTTAAAATGGCATTCCAAGCTTTGTCACTATTAAATCGACTTCTAGACACCTCAGTGCTAGAAGTCGACAGCTGCTAAAAATTCGGGTATTTCTTAATAAACTAGACTGTTTTTAGTGTTTTAAGGCTGTTTTTAGTGCCTCAAATCGAGTTTCAAGACTATCTTTACAAAGTTGTTGACTTATCAGGCCTAAAAGCCAGTGTGTCCACTGACCATAGTCTTGAAAATGTTACTTCAAGCTTCTTCACTATTAAATTGACTTCTACACTCATAGGTGCAATAAATTGTAGCATCTCTAAGAAGTTCAGACTGTTTTTAATGCTTTTTAAGACTGAAAAATCGAGTTTAAGACTATTTCCAAAAGTCAAGTTTCTTCAGTAATAAAAGTAAAAAATTTTGGTACCAAATGCTACAATAATAATCTTGAGAACTAATTTTAAGAAATAAAAGAGTCCGAAAATTTAATTTACTTCTAGACTTGTTGTCCAGTCCAGAAAATTGAGTTGTACACCAATTAAAGTCTTGAAAATATACTTTTGGACTCTCTTTAGTCCTAGTAAAGTCAGTTCGAGCATTAACAGTCAACTTTTATATTATTTTTAGTAATAAAAAATGAGTTTCATGCACAATACAATCTTTGTCTTGATTTTCGGACTTTTTTTAGTTCTTGAATGCCAGTTTCAGACTCAACCAGGATGGCAGTCTGAGAAAGCGAATCATAAAACCATTCCTAGTAGTAAAAAGCAAGTTTCTAGACTATTCAGTACAAATTTGGACTTTCACAAGTCTTGGATGTTCAGTTTTAAACTATAAAACGATTTTTTAAATTGAAATTTGGAAGACTGTATCTTCCTTAGGAAACGTTTTTCAGAAAAATGACATAATGCAAGTCAACTTAGTTTTTGATTGGCTATCAAATGGTGAATTATTGACACTTAAAACTGGACCACCCTGTATATCATAACTAGGATCAGATAAATAGTTGTATTGGATTTTGATAAGGCATAAATTTGGCACAAACCAAAGAAATATAATATGTATCATGCAAACAACTCGGAAAATAAACTTAATTCCCAGACAAAAGACCATATAAAGACTTTCATTTTTAGAACGCACTTTCTTATCTTGTAAAGTCGTCGAACTTGGCTTATCCCAAATGCAAATACACTAAAGAATTATCAATATCCCACGTTTACTTATCTATGAGTCTAGTGGTAGGTTAGCAACCTCCACTGTAGTTACAAGTATTAGTTTTAGTATAGATATTCATGACAAAAGCTATTTTTAGTGATAGTATCTTAAAAGCTCCAGAAACAGGATGGATTTTTTTAAATAGACTATTGTTATTGATCTTGTCGTGGAATATTTTAATATTCTATCCACTATGATGCCCAGGTAGAAATCCTATAGTAGAGGATTTTGCTTGCAGCTATCACTGCCAAGCCAAAAAAGAAAAAGCTTTGTTATTTTTATAAGCATGTCGAACCTCAATCTTGCAATGAAATTCGAATTGGTTTCGAAAGGATTGCTGCACAGGCTTTTCGGTAGAGAAAAGAGTTCGTTTTGGATCGGTGGAATAATGATTTGTTTCCTCTCCAGTTATAAAGAGCACAAAGGGCTTGTTTATGGTACCATGGGGTGTTATTGAACAGGAACAACCAGATAAAATTACTGGGTTTTAAACACAACCTGCAATTATAAAAATGCTCTCGTACTAAAATCCATCACACATAAATTAAATAACATCAAACTATAAATAAACAATATGAAGCGAAGCCCGGAAAACAGGAAACAAAGCGTATTATGAATGTGTTTGAACTATTCTAAATAAACAAATTTTAGGTTGAATATACAGAGGATGATTTAACCTACCGCAAGTTTTATTGTTTTGAGTTTTACTGTTTGCAGCATCATTATTGAGCTCGTTATTTGTATTGGTAACTGAATATTCCGACGTTGCAATGGGAGTCGATTGAAAAGAGCTGATTTCCCATATGCATACACACTCAACGAAGTATTACGCCACGAATGTTAGGCGGTTATTAACATAACAATGAAGCAACAAAAAAAACGGAAAATTTCATGGGTAATTAGAACACAAAGTATGACTAAGTAATTAAAACCGCTTCTACCAAGTATCATTAAGCTGCACTAGCTTGTAATTCTTCAGAATGAAGTTATAAAACCGATTGTTTCACAGATAAAAATTTACATTTACAGGTCTTGTCACTCCTTTATGGATTAAGTAGCATTTTTTTTTGCTAGGTATGTATAATGATGTGTAAAGCTAATATTTAATTTGTGAGTGTAATGTAATTATTTATAACTCAGAATAAAGAACACAGGAATTTGTATTTCGATCAAATTCAATTTTACACGAGTTTTCATAGTAACAACGGTCTGTTAAACGAATTAACTAGATGACATATTGGTGAATATTGTTGTTTACTGTAATGATAACAATAATCAGCTGCTAAACTTATCGAACACATCAGAAAGAGTAACGCCGCCACTGTTGTTCTTCCATAACGCTCATCTCATCCACGAAACAAAAACGTTAAGACATTATAGTTTCTATTTCCAAGCATCCATTCTGCTACCTAGAAAGATAAAAAATGCAAGAAAAACTCATTTTTCCTGCCGGAAACCAGCTGAAAGCATTTCCTTTTTCCACGATACTTTCCTGCAGACTTCCGGTTTATTTACCGCGTAAAGCAGAAATAAAGTTAACGGCGATTGTTGTTTGAGACGGGCACACTCAAAACTAAAAATTTGCCAATTTACCATTAGCCAAGTGGATATTGATCATAATTTCATTTCAATTTAACTGTAGAACCGTACAGGCAATGCATAAACTATTTGAATAGATTCATTAAAACAGGGGAAAATCGAAAGCTACTTTGACAGTTTCGAATGCATTTAGGTAATTCCAAATAGTGGTTTAATCAATAAACCAAGTTATGAATGCAATAAACATAAAACTGTACAGGCACTACGTCAACATTGAGGTCGTTAAGCACTAAAATAAATTCGAGAGTTAATTAAAAGGCCTCATATAACACGCATTAGCGTTATCGCCTCTATTATGACAACTGTAGCACTTTACACTCGAATTTACGTTATTTCTGGGAAACGTCAATAAAACACTCTATCTCTCGATAAAAATCCCATAAACTGACCGTCGTAACTTGGTAATGTGGGGTCATATGGTAACACAGGTCTAAAGGTCTTTAAAACATTGTTGTGTCGTTGATCTTGAAATGTTAATAAAATATTATTTACATCAAGCTACATCGTTGGTCTACTAATATACAATTAATTTATTATTAATTGATCGAATCCGCTTCCTTTAACTAAGCACTGGTGCAGAAAAACAGATAAATTTATTAAAATAACCATATTAATGGTATTGATAAGCAATGAATATGTAAATTGTTCTACTATGTTTCATTACAGTGGATGCGTTTATGATTGTACAAGTTTTGCATTAACGATCATTTTCTTAATGGATTTGAAACTGGTTTAATTCGAAAAGTCAGTATTCTGATTACTTCAGTTGTTTTTACCCTATACAGGGTCTTTCAAATAAAGTTGGACTTGAAATGTAGCAGCAAAACTATCAAGTGGTTTACATAATACCATTAACCCACCAGATTGTATTTATTGATAGTAAATATTCCGCAACAGGGTTGCTCACTAAGGGTAGTCAAACCTAACCATGCTGGTACCGACAGGGGGTTACTTCCCACAAATTTTATTAACACAAAAGACTTATATAAGGCTTAAAATTTGGGTTGACCATCTCTATTTAGTGCCTTTATTAGTGAAAGAGGTAATCCCATAACAAATTTTTGACTGTTTAACCAGACTTTTTAGCTATTTTTGATTCAACACGTATATTGCATGACATTCTTTTACGTTTCCTTTGTATATCAGCTATCGGATAATATTGAATATGCTAGCAATACACGTTTTACTGACTGCCTTTTATCTGTAGATCGTATCCTAAGATGGGGCATTGGATAATTCCAGTAAAACTAATAAAACTTAATATGTATAGGTCATATAAATTGAAAGCTTGAGATAAAACCCACATGATAGGCGTTCATACAGTTAGCTTCCGTTCAAACATAAACCATGACATGTCTCTTGAATATTTCATAATGGCTGCCACCGAATACAATATATCCATTCGTGCATGTTTTCAATAATCTGGGAGATAACCGCGACACGAAATTCCTCTTGAAGATAATTCCTAAAACGTTCCGGGTTCCTGTGCATAGGCCCACCTCAGGATCGGACTCGGCTAAACTAACAAAGTATTGTGTAAAATGTAAATTGCGAAATTAGCTAAAATAACATTAATCAGTCATGGAATGAATACCCGGTTACCGGCCACTGTAAAATGTGAATTTTTCATGGCGGTTATCTTTGAAAAACATTCGTTGAAATATTATATAAATATTAACTTTAAATTAAATAAAACATTTGTGGACGACTTGCCTGCAGTTGAAAAATAGATAGGGTTACCCGAGCGGGTATATTCGTTGATGAGAATTTATCAGCTGCTTTATACTGAATTTTATTAACTAAAAATATACCTTCTCAACATAAAATTACATATTATTACTGTTGGAAAGGTAATCAGTCAATAAATTGGTTTTAGAGTTCAAAATGTTTAAAAAATTTAGTGGTATTGTCGTGTGTGAAATGTGTCCATAATATTCCAGGGTATAATCAGAACTTATTCTTTCTCTAAAAATTTACTTTTGAATTACATTTTGTGATCAATTTTGTCAAAGTTATTTGCAATTGTCATATGAACATTTTTGTGATAGACACTATAAACATTCTGGTGAATATTGACGCCAAAATTCTGTCAAAATCTGTTATTTTAAGATCCATGTTAAAAGTCAGCCCAAATTCGAAATTGTCAAAACCCTGTCTTTAACCTGTCATTTTGATTTGGTAACCGTCAAAACTGTCTGAAGTTGTTAGTTTTGTGATTGAATTGGTCAAAATTGTTTTGAATCTGCAAAAAAAAGTCAAGGAATAGTAACGGCCGTATACACGGACAGTCATTTTAAAGAATTGAACATTCACAATCTAAACTTAAATTAAGTTTAAACCTTGAAAACGACTGCTGGTGCATACGGATGTTAGATTACAGTATTATTGTCAATTTACTTTTGATAAACTAATCTACAAAATCTAATTCGCAATTATCTCTAAATTCTAAATTGCAATATTCTCTGAAATGCCCCTGGACCTACTGTGTCGAAAAGCTTACATTAAGTTCTGTTATCAGCATGTTTAGAAAAGACCAGAATTTCATGCTCTCCATGTGGCTTTTATCTACCAATTTTTACTAAACAGTAGTTAAACTGGTTACCTGCTTGAACCAGTTTAGTTCCATGAAACAAGAGCAAGCGTCGTGATTTACAAGGTCCTCAATACCGAGTGACCCAATTACACAAAGACCCTTTTTTAAAAAGGCAATAAGTCTGTCACCGTGTCCCAATATGACAACTTAACTGTAGGTTTTCTAAAGCCACTTTCCAACTATGTTCGGAGGGTGTCGATTATCTTTGACAGACAAAAGACTTTGCGGAACCAACCATTTATTATTAGGGCTTCCAGTTGATCTACCGCTGTTTTAGAAAGTGGGTCACCGATGGATGAGACTTACTTGGAAAAAATCTGAGTTTTATCAGGACCGGCTCACGTTACTTGCAACTTGTTAATGAGCATTTTTCCGGACGATTTTGAATAAAAATGCCTTCCTCGAAGCTATTGAATAGATTTTTAAGGCCGTTAGTTTTGTGTCTATTGTTAGTAAATAGGGAGGGGTCGACCACACATCGGCCCCATTCTTTGGTGCGCAACTGACCGTATCTTTCGAGCAGCTTTTGAGCCATCTTTGTAAAAGAATCTATTAAGAAATTTTGACAAGGTATATTAACTGGCGTTCAGAAGGTAGGGAAACATCATATTTTATTAATATAATGATTTTAATCCTCGAGTGTCCATTTAACCTCTGTATTGTTATGCTAAATTTAATGTTAATACAAAATTTTTATAGCTCAATCCTTCAGCTTTTAGGAGTTACATTTCCTGTTTTCAGTAGCATTATAAAGGCTTTAAATGTTTTTTTCTTGATTTCCTATTTACAAATTTAAAATAGTTGATTGTTGAACTAAAACAGTTTAAAGTTCTTCATTGAGAATATAAGCAGTAACAATTCATTTTGCTGTCATAAATCAATGCTTTCGTCCGAACTAGAAAACTTTAGTAAGCGGTGTAATACCGCTACTAAAAGCAAACAATTAGCGAACGTGCTTCGCTCTAAAATAGATAATTACCGGAAACAAGCGGCGTTGCTATAATAATAATTCCACCAGGGCCATATCGGCCTTAATTGAGAACGATATATCATGTAACTAAGTTGGCAAATACATAAAATTTCGACGTAGATCATCGTTATTGCCGCATTGGGGGCTAGGAAAATTTATATCCCAACTTTTCCATCAGGCTTCACATATCCTGCCATATGACCAATTTTTTCATTTATTTAACAGAAAGATTATGGCAGGACATTTCTATGACTCCTGTCAACGTACATAGGTTTCGAGTTGTTTAAAAAACAACAGGATTTCGGCACCATCTGCTAAGAAGGGACACCCAGAAATGAGCTAACATATGGTCCTCGTTATGTGAAAGATGGATATATTTACTTTGGATTGAAAATGATTTACGGTCTGTAGATTAACAAAAGCGACACACATACTTTACTTTTAGCCTTTGACCGCGCTTTGGAGACATTCTTTCACTCGTTAGTAGATATTTAATCGCATTAATCAAACATATAAGTTTCAGTCACGGTGCCCACATATCACTTTTCTCAAGGATTTAGTTAGCAATATCTTATTTGAGACTTCTAATAGTTATAATAATAATAGTAATGGTTTATAGCTTGGGTGAGTAAATGCACTACGCCTACGATCCATTATCACTTCAGGTGTGTTGGGAATGAGTGATTTATGGCGGTACCGAGCTTTGTCTTCGCTTCGGTATTGCACAAGGCGATAATCGTAGACGATGAGTAAACGGTGACTTAGTGAAAACATGCCTAAGGAATGCCGGCGTATACCTGAGAGGTTATTGAGTAAATTTAAATGTAAATATTACACTTGAATTACGGAAATTTGTTGGCTATTCTACTTTAAAGTTGTTTGAACTTCTTGCGAAACAACTCTAAAATATCCCGTGTTACACATATCATAAGGATCTCCCCTTTAGTGAAACATTTAAGTTAACATAACAGACATGTTAAAAGATAACAATCAAATTCATTTATTAACTTTGATGCTATCACCATTGTTTCGGTAAGTGTATCATCATAAAAATGATTAACAGCTACCAACTTTAATTATTTCAATTAATTTGCAGGATACAACTAGCAAAGTGAACAGTACACTTAGAGTGCAGTCAAAATGATATGAATTATTCGTTTTACCTGCTTTATCGATTTCCTTCTCAGTATAGTAGCGGGGTTTAATTTCCCCTCGACCTGGTGGAATTTTCTAAAAGTTTCTCCAGTTTTATGAATTTAAATCAGCCAAGAAGTGCGCACTTGAATCTTAAATAGTGGGGCAAGTGCCTTGTGCACTTCAATTTTCCTGGTTTTTGCCTTTTAAGTACGATATGCCACATCATTTGCCAACATACCACAAGGGATAACTTGAATAAACAATCGCCTTAGCTAAACAGAGTTTCCAGCGGCGGGTAACAATATACCTCGTTAACACAAGAAGGAGTGTGCACATGAAAAGCTATACCTAACCTACTTTATCTAGTATGCATTTTAATATTCTTAAACCCGCTTCCACGAGAAAACATAGTATAATTTTCAGCTGAACATTGAGTTGTATTATTGAATATTGATGCAACATTTTACACCAAAATGAGATTTCTTGATTGGGAAACTTGTTTAGCAGATCAATATTTTGCTTTAGCGTTGGAGTGTTATTAAGGCCAAGGGATGTTGCCTATTATGCCGAATCCCATCAAACTTTGGAACGACCTAATTACAAAATTAACCTTTCATCGACCCGACTGTGACATTTTTCGTCTTAACATTTCAGAAAACTGGTTGACATTCAAGACTCATTAGCCACTAACAAAATCCTTTGACATTCTTAATATAATGGGAACTTGCTAATTCCTTAGGGCATTGATATAATATATTTTGAACAAAGGATTAATTATTAGTTTAATTGCTAATCACAAGGCAGAATCATCTCGAGGTTTTGCTACTACTCTAGCATAGCTCTGTTATAATAAAATTAACTAACAACAAAACATTTTAACTGAATATATAGTTTCGAGTGAGAACTATACCAATATTATTCGTCGCAAACTATTCCAGCCAATAACAAATTGCCATTAACTATCGAAATTTATCTTCACAGAACCAACAGTCTAGTCCTAACTACTATTGTATTACGCCAATTCAGTTTACTAAACCAACTAGAACTGACACTTTGTCTTGCAGCTTATTGCTCCATGACGTTTCCAGAGTTTCATATTGTTATGGAAAATTATTCATAGATTGTTAGGCAAACCTGTTGAGTTGATTAGACGAAATTTTGCTTCGGAACGAATCGCACCCCTAACTGGTTTACGTCACCTGTATAATAGAGTTGATTCGCGAACAGTTTTATGGAAGAATGCGAAAGAGGGGCACATCTGTATTTTAATTCGGCTATGGGCCCCTAAGGAAAATTTCCATATGAATTTCAAGTACGTGCCACTGTTCTAAGAGGAATTTGCTATGATATTTATATTGAGGGTAGATCGAACAAATTTTGCGATGAGACGGCTGAAGGGTAAGTAGAAATTTTTTTCTTTCAGAGCTGTATTTTGCTTTTTTTTTAAATCAACTTTTTACCTATTTTACACTCACATATTATTGTATAACAAACTGCCTCCAGAAATGTACTGCTAAAATAGGAATTTGTATTATTCTTTCGTGGAATTAAATTGAAATCACATAAAAAGAAGTTTTAATACGGACCTGTAGTTGATGAGGCGCTTAACTTTAAATTGGGTTGCCTATCTCGAGCTTGTCCTATAAATGAATGGATTAGAACGTTTCCTTGAGGGACTACCTCGTTTGCATATACAAGAGATGCGCCTTTCAATCAACATTTCATTGCAAATAAAATACCTACTTTTTCCTGGCAAACTTTTTGTACATTAATATAAGTTCGATATGGACCAAAGTCCTGCACCCCGGACGTATCAATTACTAACAAAAGACCGTTTCTTTCCTATACTACAATAGAAGCGAAGGTATTCTAATACTTATTATACGCCAACAAACACAGGCTATTCATCGTGAAATTCGATCCCACCAGAGGCAGAACACAAAAGGGCTTTGCTAAGCTCATGCCCCAGAAAATGTCAAGCCATACGATCCGTGTTGATGGTGTCGATTTTGGATGTTCTTTTAGCGGGGCCAAAGTCGTTTCTTCTTAAGAAAGGTCTCAGCATTTCTGCACGATTTAAACTTAATGCTCGATTTCTTCGAGTTAGGCTGGGTCTGCTGAAAAACGCATTATAATTGCGCGGGCAATTAATATCAAATAAAAATATTTATAATGTCGACTAACGACCAATAAAAATACCATTGCGACTACGCAAAGCAAGACCGCGAGCAATAATTGTGTCCGCAGGAAAATTGACATTCGGATTGATATTTCTGCAATGTCGATGCGATGGAAGATTTTTATACAATGTTCGCCTTTGGAATGCAACGCTGTTACCGTCTTCTTGACCAATAAAATTCTTTCTGACAAAACTTGCTTTGACGATATAACAAACCATAAAATGAGCCTCCAGTTAAATAAATGTTGCTATGTAACTGAATACTTTTTCTATGAGAGACAATACGAGTTTCCTTTTTACTGTAAAATTTAAATTGCAATACATAAAAGAAACCTACGTATAATATACACATAAACCTTAAGCTAAAAATTGCATATTATAAAGCCAATACGCGCCAGACGACCCACCTTCTCATATCCATTTCTGTCAGTGCAAAATTTTCCATATATTGCAAATAAGCTCCCCGAATTTATATCTTGAAAATAAGCGGCCTTATATCCCTAACACAAGGGTGATTTTCCTTTTTTAACATAAAACTACCCTTTAGACTGGAAGTAAACCATTTCACTTCTACAGGGACGACAATAGTGCCTATAGGTGACCAGAAATGTTTGTTGTTTGTTATTTTATTGATGTTGCTACTGTTCCTCAAATTTCCATGATTTGATCGTGAGTGCGACATATTTTCCAGTCTCGGTAAGACCGCAAAAATCTGCGGAAAATATATGGAACATTACTGCCGAGTTTCGACCTACAATATGTCTCAACGAGCGCTTTTCCTCATATGAACCCGGAAAATACGAGCGGAATCCTCAAAACCGCCATTTTCTCACCGCTTTTACGAGGAAAGAATTTTGTTTTTTTGCCGGTAAACTAGTCCTTTGCTTTATACCAAGCAACTACAAACACTTCAGGGAGGATGCGTTTAGAAATTAGAAATTGCATAGGGGCTAAGGACACGTATGTGTGCAGCTGGGCGTGGGGATTAGTAGGCCCTTAAACGTGCTTAAACATATTGCTGGAAGATCAGTTAAAGACAAAATTTCCGCTTTTGGGGATCAGAAATCGATACGGCGACGTCCGTTCGTTAAACCTGTTATAACAAGTGAGGAATTCGATGAAGAATTGAAACGTAAATATTCGCTAAAAAACCGCTGACAGAAGAAAGAAGATTCGGAAAGACAATAGCCAGCCCTCATCAAGGATGATGGATTTGTCTCGTCTACTTCTTGGATATTTCACGTTTAATTCGTCTACTGACGTTCTCCAACAGTGGCGTAGACGACATGGAATTTTTTTGGTTAACAATTTCAATTAATTCAAACGCCCTAAAGCACACAAGTTTGATAGGCATTATAGATCAAAACAAATTCAACTACACATGATTTTAATATAATGGATCATTTAAATACAGTTGTACAATAGTCTGTCGACAAAGCTGTTGTGGGTGTCCAATTGAAGCAATACTGACTCACAACCATGTAACCCGACGTCATTACCCTTGACACATTCAATACGAACACAAATAATCTGATTGTTATGATTATTTATTAGATTACATAGAGGCGGTATATTTTTGAATACCATTAAACCGCCTCCTGTTAACTGGATGACAAAGAATTCCCGCTGCTGAAACGACGTTTATTTGCAACACTGTCCTGCCAACATGCTTATCGGCTTTAAAGTCGCCAAAGTAACGCGAGAACTTTTATGCACACGTGACACTTGTATGGTTATCCTGCCGCATTACCTTTGAATGGACGATTATCTTCACCTTTACCAGAAAACGATGATAATTTATCGATGCGTCTGAACAAGGTTCCTATTTAGATATGCAAAAAAAAGTTAATTGCCTAAAAGGGCAGTCACGAAATCATCCTAATAACATCGTCAACATTTTGCTGACTCACATTGTGGACATTACACGGCAGGGTTTTCTTTTGGAATTAATAAAACTTTCAATGGAGTGACAAGTTACCATATTATTGATTGTCGAACGGCCAAGCGATGACTCGTCCATTTTCAACGATTAATTATCTTTTATTGGCTCTTGCTTGTTTTTAATAATAACATCCATTTTTGATTGTTACCGACTACATTAATGAATACTAGATCGAAATTGACGTTCTTCCAGTCTTCAGGTCATCCAGCAGGAAATCAAAATATTGACTTGGCTACGAATACATTACTACTTGTTCACTGTGATGTTTGATAGGCAAATATTTGAAATGGTTGACGTTTTTTTCTGTTTCAAGCAAAACAAACAAAAAACATCGAATTAATTATGAAAAGAACTATAATGATGAAACTTCTAACAAAGAAATACTAATGACCGAGCTGGAATACTTTTTTGCGTGCCCACTGTAAATGTGCTTCCATGTTCATCTTCGTGTTGCAAACACACGTTTGTCCATTTATCGCCCTGAGCATCCAAACCGGAGGGCTCACTTTCCCTTAATTATCCTGTTAGGACAGCCCACCCCCCATTTCTGTTATTAGAAGAGATATTTATGGGAAGCGTTCGTATCTCTTAACGATGTTTACGCACGTTTGTCAAATGTTTGTTCTAGCTGTGTGATTCACATCTAACGTTGCCGAAAAAATATTTCTTTTAACTGGTAATTTCCAGTGCTCCGTCAACGAACTCATCAATAATTTGAGGCATTTTATGGGGTGCAATTTAACTCGAGCAAAATTGCCGTAACTTTATTAAAAGGGTTTTTTAACGCTACAAGGGGGGTAGCACCAATAAAGCCATCGATATGATTTATTTACCAACCGCATTGCTTTTATGATCTAATTTCAGCTCTTGCTCGGGCATATTGGCGGAACAACCTTCGAGTTTTATAGTTCAAAGCTGAAGTTGTTTGACTTCTTGGCTTTGTTATACCTGACGTCGTAAAATAATACAAACAGTCACTCAACATTCTGCTGAAATTTAGACTTTATATTGTTCTAGTTCCTAACAGATCATAATGATGTTGTTTGCATGGCAATTTCAAATTTATATCGTAAACAATTTCTAGCTCACACTCATTTATGGAATATGTGGCAATTAATGGTATAACGCAAACAGAATTGGGTCGATTGCATTCCGAAATAAATAGCCAAAATTACTGTCTCGATTATTAATTTCAAATCGGACCCTAAGGCTAGAAGTCGATATTTCTATAGATTTAGTTTGTAAAATCAAATTTAGATAGATAATGGCAAATATTACCGTTATTTGACTAACTAGTGTGTTATTTAGTATTAATTATTACAGAAACAATTTACTTGAATTCAATACATAAATCTGCTATAGCAAAAGTGCGGTTTGGCCATTTAACATCAAACCACTGTAAAGAGTGATATTTTGAGGTTTTAAACCACCAATATTAATCAATGTTGGTAATATTGTATCTATACAATAGGATATTAATTAACTGTTTATAAATGAACATTGTTATTGTTTAGTTACTTTAAAGAAGATGATAATGGAAAGATGAAAATATTGACTTGGAATGTCACATCTCAAAGACATTTAAAAAAAAACAAGAAAATTGTTTTCTTTTAATTTGTTACGTCCATCTTTTACAACTACACGCATATTAATTAATATAAAATATTTAATCAGGTTAACAGGACAGTGTTTTGACATTATAATGTAAATACGAAGCAAACAAGTCGCTTAAAGCAAAAATTAATTAAAACTACGGGTGGTTATTGTTTAATATTCAAACAATCCTTTGAAGCACCCTAGCTTGTTTATTCAACAAAAAATTTCTTTTATATTTATTCAAATTTCTATCTTGGAATTTCCAGCTTGTTTACAAAAGCTCGTAGCGCCACTAGACTTGAACAAATAATACAACAAAAACAAATTGTCATGAAATAAACCGCTTTTGAGGTTACATTTCAGAACTTGTTTGCAAACTCCCACTTAAGTCTAAGAACATCCACAACTTATTTCCAGTTTTAGCTGGAGCTTATACGTTAAAGCTGTGCAAACGATCGTTAATAACATTTATTTCAGTGCAAATGTAACAGAGAGAGTTTTCACAAAATTTCATTCATTTAAATTAATCAGGTAAGATTCATGGTAAAATAGATAATTTCCGGGGTTTTCAAATCCCTAGATTACTGAAAAACACTGTAAATACATAGAACACGTGTAGGCTGTAATTTTGTTTTAAGCTGCTGTTTTGCCAATCACGGTCGACACTTGTTAAAATTTATGTTAACTTTCATACTACATAATTAATTTCTTCAAATCACGCTGCCAATAATTACAGCCTTGACTGTTAAGGACTCGTTTAAATCCCAGAAGCGTTAAACAGCATTTTAGCACCCGTCTTGTTAAAACCAATTTTTTATGCGTCGGTACAATATTTCAATTTGTTCCAACTTGATTTGCTCGTTATTAGCATTAATTAATTGAACACAGATTTTATGAATAAATAAATTTAAAATGTCAATACCCTCATGAACGAACCACCAACCTCATGAGGCCCTTAAGGCCCAGATACCAATAATAGTACCGCGTGCGTTGCCAAGTAACTGTACGCTCTATTAAGGCGGAGGTAATTAAGGTACTCCAAACGTTTTTAAATAAGCCCTTCGGGTTGGTTGGATAACTAATTTCCATAATGGAAATTCTAATGGATTTGTTAGTTCAAATTATTGTTGGGTGATGCCCGTTGGGTAACAGCGGTTGACGTCACTGTAAAGGCGGTACAGGAAGTACCACTTATGTCGTTTTTACCAAATTAAGCAGTTCCTCTTCTACTTTTCTCCACTCATTATGTTCGTAATTTTCTGACGTTTATAGCAATTTAAAATTGTAGTTATGTAACAACGTTGGTGTCATGTTAATTTAGTTTGATTTGCCTTATTTCCATCAAACTTAATAAGTGAGAGAAAAAATACAATGCACAGCAACCCTGTGCCTTTAGAATATATGATAATTTTGCAGTTTCCTCGCCTGACGATACCTCGACGCCCCGGAGCACTCTTCGAATTTCCTATTCCTCCAAAGCCAACAGAGATATAATCTTAGATTCGCAAGTAGTTTAACTCAACACATCCTACATTAAATAACATTCCTGTGCAAATTTGATGTAGTGTAATAGTTAGTACTCGCTTAAGCACATAATATATACGTCTTGGGGTAATGAACTCTTAGAATAGCGGCCCAAGGCGCGAGGAACAAACAGGCACGCTAGGAAGACGATCCCCAGGCATCAAGGGTTGGTCAAAGGGCATCCGAAGTAGTCGTTAAGCTAGGAATCATACCTGGGGCTTATTGCAAATTATTGACTTCGAGGTGTCTTTGTTTAGTTCTTATACATATACTGAGTAGAATAGAGCAAACAACAGATGATAAAGTAACGATAACTAAAGCATTTATTACAGAAGAGAAGTTGCAAGTTTGTCTTTTTCCCTCCCAGAAGAATGTTATGTATTATGAATTAATTTTTCAAATAAAATGGTTTTTTACTGAAAAACAATTAAAATTCCTTAAAAGATGGGAATAGAGGTCTATAAGATATTACTTAGCAATTCGACCCTTTGAACCTCTTCGTTTAATACCAAAATACAGAAAACTTCTAGCTTCTTGCCTTACAATAACATGCATAATTAGAGATTTCAATTCCTCAATGGTGGTAATGGAGAAAACTACTAAGGTGATGAATTTTACCCCATACCAGAAGAGGTATTTAGGGTCTTTTAAATCAAAAAGACGGGTGTGCAACGTGCTTTGTAAAAAAAATGTAAGCTTTTGCAAGTAATGCCAGCTTGCCCAAGGTGTCACAATAGTTAATGGGACATGCAAGCATATTGTCCACTTCAAAATGGACCTTATCTGAAAAATCAGGTAGAAGATTATTTGGTTAAGTTTGTAGATATTATACAACAGTAAATCAAGGAAACCACAAATCCTCAGATTTTATAAGGAGTTACAATGATATGTATTTGATTAAGAGCTTATGTCAAATTCAAAGACATTCTGCAACTTTAAGTTGGTAAAATAATTTACTTTGTACGACGTAATTTAAAAGAAACTGAACGTGATATCTTAAGTTGTCATAGAAAACAGTCACGTTTACCAGCAAAGTTGGCATTAACGAAGTTAAATGGAAAAATGTTCAAGAACAACAATTTTCGGAAAAAGTTCCGCCAATAATGCAAATCCCCCGTTTGCATCAGTCAATTTTAATAGATTTAGTGCTTTATTATAGAGGGAGTTCGGTCTGCCTGAAAGATGCGCTTTAAATTAAATTAGGCAATGGTTGCAGCCAGTTTGACAGTGATTTATTTAACCCGAGAGACAAACTTCGCCTGCAACCGAACTACATTTCGTATTATTTTTTTTTGTGCTAAAGGCGAATGAAGTATTAAAGAGGGGCATTAATAACTTCCAAATTCCAGATGTGGCTTCCAAAGGAAGTCTAAAATATATCACTGTCTTTTGACTGGTGAAATGGAAGTCAAGCGTAGTTGCACTTATTCGGATTTGATTTGCTCTTTTTGTGGTTTTTATGTGATGTTTTGTCCAAGAACGGTAATGGACGAACCTCTGAATAAGCCAACTATAGCAACAGCATTCCGAACACACATAACAATTCCACCGTGCCAAGATTCTCGGCGAATAATTGCATACGGTACATGCCTAGGGTTATTGCAATTGAATTTTCCTGTAGAATGGAGAAAATGCCATCATGTCGATTCGACTGAGAACACAGACATTTCTATTATTCTGACCATGAAGGGTTATAGGCAAATTGGATAATGCTAAAACGCCAAAACTATTCTTATTTCAGGTTTCGTTAATACGAATGTAAAACTGACCGAAACTAAACGAACTAATTTCGGTTTGGGTGTGCGTTAATTAAGCCCTATCGGTGCAAAGCAGTTTCAGCTACAATGAAACCAGCTTCACTTACAATAGCTTTGCTAACTTTTTAATTAGAAAAACTTCGGGGTCTCATCGCTCCACGATTTTTATCGTGCTCTAAGTTTCACTTGATGTCCTCTAAGTTGGTTCGCTCGAACTTGGATAGTGCTAATTATCGCGACGGTCTCGGACTAGTAATTTGAAGTTTTCAGTCAGAACGAGCCAAAAGTATAATATCAAGAAATTATTAACAGGAAAACAAGTTATAGCTTATCTCGTTTCGGTTGCGTCTTTTTTAACATTTTTGCAATTAAATTTTTTTTAATGTTTTGGCAAACTTTTTTTTTACTTTAAGCTTTAAGCAAACTTTCTGCTCACGGAATAGATCGACACAGCAAATTTACAACCAGTAAACTTTTAGGATCGATTTATTTTATTAAAATCAGTTATGGTAACTTAGAAAAAAACACCCCATAATTTCTGTTGTAGGCCAAAAATTGAAAAACCCCCAAACATGTCCAGAGATATCAGCCCCATGAAATGACATAAGAAAGAATGTTCTAAAATTATGTCAGCTATTAAATGCACTGTGTTAGAACCACTTTTGAGGCAAAATGAATGACGGCTCTGATTCTAGAAGAAAAGGCCTTTCTAATCATTTTTTGTGTTTTAAATTTGGCTTAGGAATTTTGGAGATACAGGTCGTTAAAAATGGCCAAAAATTTTGCTGTATCGATCTTTTCCGTGAGGAGATTTATGGAATTAATTCAAAGTATCCCTTGCAACTGCAAAAGCTGGCACGTTAATGTCCAGTACTCTAGTTCAGTACAGTAAACTCTTTTTTCACAAATATTTTACTTTTCAATATTTCTTGATATTTTATTTAGCTAAGAACTAGAACTTTCACATCCAGATAAATTTATTCAGAGTTGTAAGGTATATGATATTTCTACTATACAGAGTGTCACAAATTTACAAAACTTACCTATACAGTACTTTTTCTTATATCGATCGATGATGTCTTTCGTCGTGGAACACCCTCTATACTTTACTTTTTGTTATACTTTTATATTTTATTTACAAAAATAGTCCTAACCAGATGTGATAATATGTCTACTATGCTTACGTAAATGTCCAACAAATTTTTATTCCATTAGTTATCATCATAAATGTGTTGGTTAAAAGTTAAAGTAATTTTAATAATGTTTTAAACCGTAAATTATTCAACTTATAGCAGGGTAAATTACACTTCTCAATTATTCGTACAGCTTTTAATAATTTATTTTGTAACGGTAATTTGCTACTAAGCGCTAATTGGTGTTTCGAACTGGTTTATGGCAAACTAAAGTTAACACACGTTACATTTGTTTACATTAAATTACAGCCCTTAAGCAACAGTTACATGCAAACCAATGGCATAGAGCAAATTATGATAAATATAAATTATACAATATACAAGATGTCCCAGTGTTTCCGGTCAAAACTAGTTGGTAAGAAAAATTAATTGTACCTACTGAAAAAAATGGTACAGAAGATGGTTAAAATATGGTAGTTTTTTTTTCAGTTTTTACACCTAAATTCCTGTAATCATAAAAACTGGGACACCCTGTACAAAACAATAATAAACCAACAAAACACCCTCTTCTTCAATTTATACATCAGCCCTCTCTAGCGTACCTCATTAAGCATTCTACAGTGGTCACCCTGCGTCAGCACATGCAGTAACTTTAGTTCCCCACATAAAAGAGGTTGAGGTTAGGATGTGACAATTGTTCGAAATTCACAGACTACTTTATATTTCTGTCTAAGAAAAATTGGTCGTTTTTCCCCCAACACATTATTTTCGTTAAAATAATAGTCATATTCAACTGAAACCTTCACGAAATTGATCTTTCGGTGGGGGCCCTTAATATTTTATACTTAAATCGGGCATTCGCGTGACCCTTTTCGGGGTTACGTCAAAGCCTGAGGGGAAAATTAAACGCGGTTATGAATGGTGTTTAATCACGATTAATCAGAGAGGAAAAGAATGATTATTGTCACCTGAAACAATGGATTTCCGTTCTGCGTAAGTAAGAAATGTTGTTCGTAATAATAATCGTAGGTAATTACTACCGCCACGTAAAACTGGATTGCCGACCATAAATTAAATATTTTCTTATACGTTAATCGTGTCGAAGTCGCCAAAGACATTCCCGGAGCCGGTTTTGTTTTTATCTGATTATTAAATCGGTAATCGGCAAACATCAACTCCCAACAAGGCGTATAAAGTAAACTGCCATTAAATAAAACTCCGACAAAGTTTGCCGGGCCAATAACTACCATCCCACCAATTGAATTTGCTTTAATCAAATCAGCTTCTCGGATTCATCTGAGAACTTTGTAGTTGATAAACTCCACGCTTAACTAGATTAGGTTTAGATGGCAAAATCTCTTTGGAGATGAGTTTCCTAAAAAGCTTATAGGCAAGTTTTAAAATTTTTATTGCAAAACCGCAAAACAACGGATGCTGATTATGAAAATTTAAATTTGTGTATGGGTAAAGTTTTAATGAAATTGAATTTGGGAAAAACACAAGCAACGTCAATGACCTCCCTGTTTAACGAATCAACCCCCTTTCTGCCTCATTGTAACTTTAATAACAATGTCCACCCCATTATTCATTTTATTCACGGGGCTCAATTAATTAAATACGCAATAAAACATTTTAATAAGACTGCAATGTCATATAAATTTTCATGGGACAGAGTCGTATGGGGCAAAGCGGGTGCTGGGGAGAGGTCGTAGGCAAATAGACGCTGGTAAGAGTAAATTGGAGGGTAGTAATACGTTTGATACATGGATAATTTGATATGCTCTTGGATGGACCGTTTTAATTAAACGTCGCGATTATGGGTATTAAAACTGTTCCATGAAGCTCTGCGGAAAGCCAAATATTAGTGGAAGGGTCCGTGTTTCTATTATACATGGGAGTACAATATTAATTTCTACCAACTAAAATTGCAGTCAAGTTTAACTAGGGCCTAAACCTAGGAATTACAATTCTTCTTGTTCTGCATTCGACTACGAAAGATGGAAATAAAGAATTTAAAAATAAAGAAACAATTTAATAAAAAATGTATTACTTACTTTTGTTTGAATTGTAAAAATCTAAAATTATTGTCGGGGGTAATATCCCTAGTGCATTTAATTTTTCCACAGGAAAAATTAGATGCACGAGGCATATTTGGTAAGATTATTTCCTGAGTTAAATAAACATTTTATTTTAATTAAAACAATAAGAACAATAACTTTCAAGCTAGAAAGGGTAACACTATTCTTTATGTTGCTGTGAGGAGTGTGAAATTTTTTCGAATTTTTTTCCGGAAAAACTGCTGACAGCTAAGTTGACAGTTGTCAAGTGATTTTTCCACTTAAAATTTACCTTTGTTATACTAATTCTTGATAGCGATTGGTCAAAATTGATAGGAAGGAAATAATCAGTGAAATAACACTGCAAAATGCCTTCTAAGTTCAGTTAAGTAAACAACTGGTTAGTAACAGTTTTTTCCAATCTAATTTTTCTTAACTAATACTGTATCATTGATTTGATTCGTGTCGAGATTTCAGTGAATGTCCATTACCGTTTTCAGACTATTTGCATAATTTTTTTCACAATGCAATATTTATTTTACTGTAAATGGCTAGGATTTGACACAGTGAAATCACTAAATAGTAAAAAAAACTAAATAGCGCAAGGTGTTTCTATGAATGACTCTAATTCAGTCCTGCTGCAATGGAATTTCTATAGTAAGAAAGTAAATGTTTCTTTTGCTTTTACAGAAACATTTACTAATTTCTTGGAAATACTAAGTAATACTATTTAGATGCATAGAGTCTTAAGACAATCATTTCATAAGGAATTATTGTCGGTGGCA
Source organism: Ips typographus (assembly GCF_016097725.1). Classification (NCBI taxonomy): domain Eukaryota; kingdom Metazoa; phylum Arthropoda; class Insecta; order Coleoptera; family Curculionidae; genus Ips; species Ips typographus. The sequence continues at coordinate 11,166,467 of NC_138425.1, read as the reverse complement.
TTTTTTAATGCAAACTTTTCTTTTTATGTAAGACACTCAAATCAAGTTAAAAAACCGAAAAATCTCTGTTTCTGTAAAACTAGAAGCCACAACAGAATGCAGAAATTAAACCGTATTGTTTGAATATTTGCAACGCTAGTCGATCTAAGTAAATCTCAAATTTTGTAATAAAATTGGATAATTGCGGTTATGGAGATTCAATTTAACTTATGTAAATAACCTGGACAATTGCAGAAATTTTCTTTAGTAATACAACAAACGGTATTTTCTTCCACGTGAAAAAAATCAAAGTGTTAAAACGAGGCGGTGAATTTTAATCATTTGCAATTCCCATGAATAAATTCAGTGCCAGCGTGCAGAATACTTAAAAACTTAGAATCCATCTGAAATATAATAATTAATATTTCCTCCAAGGCGTATCAGCTCAAAACTCTTAACACGGCAGCTTAATTTTCATTTCAGCATTTTAATCGTCTTTACCGCACCTGCCTTATTTGCGTTTATACAAATTTTAAAAGAAGTGTTCCGTCGTAATTTTGGAAGATTAGCTGCGTGAATAATTAAAATGGGCACATTTTTCACTCCCTACATTAAACTTAATGCTCGTTAAAGCTTATTTTTAACTTCAGGATGATTGAGCAAGGTTAAAGCACTTGCTTCTGTATAGATAACGAGGCAACTTTATTTATTTATGTTTGATTAGATATTTATTTAAGTGATTAATTTCCTTAAACCTCAAACAGTTGCATTAAATATTCAGATCACGTTGTTTCATAAAATTACTGATAATAGTAAAATATCCGAGATTTACCACCGATAATTTGGAATTGAGCAGTTTACACAAGCAACTATCGTTGCTTCCACCCTAAGACATAAAACTGGCTATGTATCCGTTTCTTAATGTGTTTTCCTTCAGAAGAATCTGCGGTTTATGGCAGGTCGTAATCGCGCTCCAATCGAACGATTTTTGCAAACTAATGCGATCAAATCCCCTTCGGCAACGATCCGTATCATTTGTACGAAGAAATTTGGAAATTAGACATATTGGCTCATTATTCTGCTTTCTCGGTTCCCACACAGTTTGCTTGAATTTTGTAATCAAAGTCGGATTACTCTCGCTTATACGGAAAGTGCTAGCGGTATTCAGATCGCAGACCCATGTGTGGAAGAACAATATTAATAATTTATTAATCTATATCGGATTACGAGACATAAATAAGCGGAGCCAACAATCCACGTCGCTTCCAATATTGCCTTGTGAAGGCAAACAGTAAGAAGAAATAACGAAATTACCAATATTAGTTCCATTATATTCCAATTTCGTTGTTTGTTTCTGACGTTCAATTGTACATTTGATGTTTCAATATCAACTTGAAAAGTAATGTTCCCTGATATTGATTTTTCTCCAGTATTGTATCAAAACGAAAGTAATTTCTACTTTCTACAACAACTTTGCTGACAATTGCAGGACAAAATAATAACATTAAAGGTTTTCCAACTATATTTAAACGACACATACTAATGGCCCTTTACAGTCTGAATTACGAGTTTTATTTAAACGGTTTCAGATCGGTCTCCTTAGCTTTAAGAGCTTCTGCAAATATGGAAAGAGAGGTGCTTAATGGTTCATTTTGAAGCCCAAACGCCGTACATAAGATCAAATAAAAATGGGGCTACGATAGTAAGTATTCTCGTATGGCACACTAAATGCATTTGAAGTTTTACTCTAAAAATACTTTTTATGAGAAGAATAACATCACAACAGTTTTGTACAGTTCAATCATCATCCAAAAATGCTAAAACTGACAAAGAGCTTTGTTATGGCATGCTAAAAGACTTTGATTTTGAAGAAGGCTTTACACCACAAGTTTTCATAATGATATTTGATGTTTCTGCTGTATTTAATTAAAGCTTTTTGGGACCTGGGGGTCCCTGTAGATGGGAACTTCCTGTAGATGTGCCAGAATCACTTTTTTCGTTTTTAAGTGTTGGCAACGGAGAAATCAGCAAGTTTGATGAAAGTAGAACCAGTTTTATTACCTACTTTAAATTATTTAAAGGTAAATTAAAATTTCTTTTCCACCATGGTCTTAAAAAAGAACCATATTTTTTGAAATAATTCTTCAGGAGTTTTAAACAAGTTTTGTAATTTTCTATATCCTTTAACCATATTACTTTAAGAATCCAAGGTAAATTATTGCTATGGGTATTCGAGTTTAAAAAGGAAAGTAACAGTATCTCATGCATTCACTCGGAAATAAAATATGCCCGTTTTTCAGTGCGAAAAGTTAAAATATAACTTATCCGACCAGTCTAGACTACAAAGCTCTGACTGGAATAAGACTTTTTGTGACTAATCTGCGTCCTATAAAGCTGACTTTTATTCAGCATCAAATCTCGTTCGGTCTTCCGGATTCGACGTCGACGAATCTCCGTTTTTTGTCGATAAATCATCCCTTTTTTTCGGCTGTTTTATGATGGAACACGTCGACCAGAACGTCGCCGCGTAGATTTATTACGGTTTAAGTGTTTTGAAGTTTACTTACCGAAAAATTCACAATTTTGGGGGAAAACTTTGCTTTGGTACAAGACGAAATTTCGACGTCGCTTCAAGTGTCGTGTCTCACCCTTGTCTTAAGCGGGCTTTTCGAGTGTCGTTTCGTACACGGGAACGTGTTCAAGATCGTATCCTATGGCGGTTTGTTTGGGCTCTATGTCATGTATCGATATCACCGGATAAGGTAAAGGGAAAATGACAAGACGATGCTAAGGACGTTCGTCCAGGTATTTTACAGCTAAAAGCGTTTACTATTTTATCCCGTCATCTGCGAGCATATCAGAGTCCTTTACTGGAACCTTGTTATTTCACCTGAACGTGGGGTTGTTATTTTAGGCTAAGTGAAGAGGACATTATTTATAAAATGCCAATCTTATAATAATATTGACCAAAGACTTCAGTGCCGAAATTGCGCCATTCACTGTGTCCATCTAGTATATTTACATTTCGTTACCTATACTTACATAGGTAAGAAAACGTGTAAAATCGTCAGGAGCGCAGCTTTAAAGGGTCGTCAAAAGTAACGACACAAAAAACCGCCTGTAATATAAGGAAAACAAGTTTCTCACGGACTTGATCGATTTTCTTTGCTCAGCTGAACCTTTGATCAGCTTATTCACGGCCCGTAATGCTACGATGTGTTCTCATTAAGAGATCAATTTGAAACCAGAAAGTCATTTATTATCGATAAAACCTCCACAAAACGCCAGTATTGGATCTATTTTCGTCGCCGCATTGTTCGCTAAGAATAAATTTAGACCTATCTTCTCAGTCCTCACCAAAAACAGCTCATTTAAAAGCGCTTTTAATATGATTTTCTCGTTGATAATACGTGCCCGTTATCAGCCAGATTGGTTTCGGGTTCGTGTTAACCATGAGATTTTTTTTATTTTTGAGCGTGGTGTTTTCACGGTTTCGATCAGATTTATGCTCTTAATTTAGATAGCTCACATTGGCTCCGATTGCGTTATTTTTCATTGTACCCAACATGTGTATCGAGTAATAATCGATTTTATAATCAATTATCAACACCTGGATACATAATATAAACTAGAATGTCCCACACACATTGACTTGGCAAATTTAGATGACAGAAAATCTTATATTTTTTGGTAAGCCTAGTTGTTTGTAGTACACAAGTGATTTTTGTTACAATTTACAGTTTTTGTACTAAAGAGCTTACTAGTAGGTACTGAAAAAATAGAGAATCGAAAGGAAAGAAGAAAAGGCACCAAAATTTGAGAATATGATTTTTCGCGCCAAAAATGTTTTTTCTAGCATACTGAAAAAAGAATAAAGAATGGAAGGCAGAGAAGAAAAGAAGAAAAATAGCTGCAAAAATTAAAGGATATGATTTTATGAAAAAAATTGTGTTCTGACAGCTTAAAAAAGGAATAATTAAAATGGAGAGAAAAAGAAAAGATACCAAAAATGTTTTTTTTATAAGACAAAAAGAAGAAGACTTGAAAACAGAGAAGAAGAGAGGAATCAAAGCTGCCAAAATCAGAAGATATGATTTCGTGACAAAAATTGTATTTTGACAGCTTAAAAGAACAAGAATTAAATGGAGAGAAGAATAGGCGCCAAAATTTGACCACGTGGTGTTTGCACCAAAAATATTTTTTTCTAGCAGACTGACAGAAGAAGAATGGGCTCATCCCATATAACGTAAAACTGCGTTTCAATGCATATAAATCGAGAAGCTTAATCTATGGCTGTCGGATAGTTGACAGCATCTTCCGATCAGCTGATTTATAACCTCAAAGTCAAATCAATGTTGCCAAATAACACGTTTTATAGAATGACACGACAACTTTTTTATTTTACTGGACAAAAAGTAATTTGATTTCAATTTGACGTAATGGTTTTAGTCTAGTGTTATTGTTATAAACTTAACAACTGTAAACACTGAGATGTTTACGTCTTTTATCGTTTCTAATTTGTCAAGATTAATTTGAATCGGCAAAAGTCTACAAACTGGCAACACGACAGCGGATCTAGAAAAAGCTCTGTGGCTCATCGCACCTAATTGGTTGAAAACCGTCTACGTCATATCTACAGCGAGTTTTAAATGTTACTATAAATTTTTTATTTAATTCTTGTTATGTTAGTATTTTGAAAAATAATAAAATACGTATTTCAATTTTTTTTGCGTCCTAATCAAATATGAAGTTAAAAAAATATGTGGGATGAGCCCAATAAAAGCAGAGAAGAAAAAAATATACTTAAAGTAGATGATATAAATTTGTAACAAAAATCATGAGAAGTATTGGAAATCTGATCACAAATTGAAGCTTGATCACATTTCGAAAAGTGGAATTTAAATGTTAAAAAAATTACGTAATTTTCAAAGAACTTTCACACATTTTTTACTCCACTTTGTTTCTTTAAAATATGTATTTTTAAGATTATTTTTTGTTATTTAAGGCCTTTTATGTTATTGAAAGATTCTAAATGTCAGAAACGTTGTGTAATTTCAAACCAATTTTAATTAATGTAATATTTTTAGAGAGTGTTCCATGTTTTTTCAATTCCCGTAAAACTTTGTTATTAAATCAAGCCCGACCCCTTTAAAATTGCCTGGAATGAGCCGTAAAATCCAAAACTTTTTCTAATTTACGCTAAGTAATTAGCAGAAACTCTTCGGCCAACAGCCTAGCGAAGCAGCACTGAGACCTACTTTTTTTCTATGCAGCCTTATGAATTTTAAGATAATTCATGACCAAAACATAATAAACAACCACCAAACTTGGCGCTGCAGAGCGTGCTTTATTAAAATTAAAACATGCTCCCTAATCGTCTTAGTTCCGCTGTTGGGGTGAAATCCGGAAATAAAGCTGTCCCTAAAGGTAGTTACGTTCAAACAAAAACAAATTATGACAATGGGAAATTTTAAGAGTGTAATCTTTAAGTAGGCACAAATGTGGACCAAAACATCAGTCTTAAAACTTGCATGCAGAAATGGCGTCTTTATGGAGTTATTTTATCTAAATCCATTCAGTCCGGCTACCAACTTTTTAGGTAGGTAGGTCATTTATCTGTTAAGTAACCAGATTTGATTCCAAATGCTTTTAACTTAAAAACCATCATAATCTTATCGGGTAGACTGACTGAGACGTATTAATCCTTCTTAGCTACACATTTCATGTGTCGATGATTTCATTTTGATATCTGGCTGAATATTTTGTCAAAGAATCGCTGAACAGGAAACTGCGCTTAAATATGACATAAAAACAGCATTAGTCGAACGATTATTGCCTCTTATTATGCAAACAAAAGATGAATTTTCGACGCGGAGAATAAATTATCCAGAGAAATCCGCGATAAGTGCAGAGTCAATAATGATTTTTCTTCTTCTTATGTCAATAAGGTCATCAATCTTTTAATGGACTGTCCCTTTATGAACTGAAAATAAAATGAATTGACTTACCAATATTATTCCTGGAAAGTCGTTTTTTCCAATTGAAAATTTCTGCTTTATTTCACGGTGTTGCTAAAGCACTTGGCTTTAATGGATTCGCCCTCGTTCGAGTGATCTTAAGGTGAAGGAGATGCTCGAATTTAAGGTAGCAATTAATTTCAAAAGAACCTTATCGCCTATTAAATTTAGGTACTTCCTGACTAGACGTATATACACAAGCTTAAAGGAATTCTCTTTTAAATTAAACGCGGTAGATGACCATCGGTAAAAAACCCATTAATATTTTTTTCCAGACTTTTAAAAAGTTAAATCCGCCCTAAACATTAATTGAAACAAGGTGCTTAAAATCATTAGACCCTCTAATTATACAGCCCTTTTGGATTAAAGCCGTGTAATGGAAAGGGACTGTTAAACCAGGCCGTATTTAATGCATATTATGTTGAGTAGTTTTAAACTTTGGGTTACAAATTCTGAAAGAGCATTTTGTTGTTAGTTTCTTTAGCTTTTAGTCTCAAGCTTTGTTTTAGACTAGATTTTGTATTGTGAATCTAACAGTCTAACTATTAAAGGTTTTAACTAATTTAGGTAACTGTTTATCTGTGTAATATTAATGGAAAACACCGAATTTTTTAATAAATGTTAATTTTGTAACAATAATTTGAGAAACGGTCATACTTTTTATTGAATTCTAATCTAATTTTCAGACAAACAAGTGTTGAAGAAGCCTGCCTAATTTTTTATAATTAAACCTTCTTGAGAATATACCAAAAGTCTAATTTTATTAATCTACCGATTTTATACATATACATTCCAAAAATGCTCTAAAAGCATTTTAAAATATTCGTAGAAGGTAAATCTCTCAAGCTATCGAAGCTTTTCAATTGACATTTTCAAAATGTCAAAAGTCAAATTTTCAGTGGAAAGCTTCTAGAAAGTAATCAGTAGGGGGGGGGGGGGTAAACGCCTTTAAAAAAATAGAAAATAACCTTTTAAGGTTAAATTGCGAAACACTTCTGTAATATTCCTAGTAAATAAGTAGAATAGAAAGAAAAATAGAGTTAATGTTGGTTACCAAAAACGTGGTCATGTGTTGTCCAATGACAAACTGTCTTTTATATAAAATTTCAATATGGCGCCCATAAAGCAAATGAAATTTGATGATGTCTACTAAAAAATCGAACGTCAGATATCAAATATGACATTGTCATGATGTAGAGGAGGAAAAAAATTATCTCATCAAATAAATGAAGGAAACAAAGAAAAATTGATTATTTGAATTTCGATTTTTTCCGATATCTCTGGATATTTGAGATTCTGGTACTTAAACACAAATTTGTGGCACCCTGTATAACTATTATAGAAGATCCTTGGCATCTATTCTTAAAAAGTCATCTTTCGCCTTAATAAATAAAAATTTTCTTTTTTTTTTCACGACAATATGTTTTTATTACTAACTTAAAACTACTGTGGAACTAAATTTTACTTATTTAATTAATAGAGATTTGGGTTACATTTACATTAATTACGACCCATTCTGATACCGCAAGACTGCGGCGGATTTAAGCCGTTTAGTTACGCGGACAAAGGAAGCGGGAATTTAAATTTCAAAAGTACGTTTCCGAAAATAACAAAGTTCTTATTCAATTAAATCCGATTAACCGGGATCAAGTTCCCGCTCGGTGAGAAACTTTTCGCGCTCCTTAATGGCTGCGTTACACGTACCTAATGAGCTAATTACCGCCGCTAATCCTCGGAAGTACCATGCAGACGGTTCCCATCGTTTCCATTGGTTTTTAGAGTCCGAAATTGCTTTGGGGGACAGCTAAGTTTTCTGCCCCGCCAAGGCCAGGGGCGGAGCCAAAGCCGATGACACGGCAGTACTATTAAATTTAGACGTGCCCGGTTCATTCCACGGTACAAACTTTAAATAAATGGGCTTGGCCTCTATGTTACTACAAGGTACCACTCGTATGTTAATTAGGTACTTAATTTATGTAAAGACCGCCGACGGCTTTGCGAGGTGCCACCAGGTGCCGCATTTTTACACGAATAGGGGAAGTTGGGCGTGTGGTTGTGAAGTCTTTTTTAAGGAATAACAATGAAAGCAAATCAATTCTAAAATGAAAAACCATTACCTCCTTTACAGTACTCCTACTAATAGATCACATCGTTTATCAAAATCCTTAATTGGTTCTCTTTTATCTCCCCATTCAGTTCTCTCCCCAGAATCTGATAAATCCATATAATCTCGGTAAAGAAACAAAATCTACTCGTTTGTCCTGAAACTGTGTTGTTTCCTGTGCAATATACTCTTCCAAAACACAATTCAACTCGACTTAAGACTCGAAACGGAAATAAATGAAACAAAATAATCAATAGTTGTTAAGTTCGGAGATTTAAACGAGAATTTATAGTACCGAAGGGCAATTTGAGTCAAAACTTTAAAATATTGCAAGCTTAACAAGTTTCCTAATTTTATTCTAAATATATCGGTTGCTTGCTGAACGGATACGATAATTCCTTGTTGCATTTGAAACTTTATGCCCTGATGAAGAATTCGGTTCCGATGATGGCTTAAAAGTTTTGCTATTCCGAATATTTATTAGAAATAGGCTTTGTTCAGTTAGTACGTTGCGAAAATTAAGCTTTCCAAAAGGCTCAGAAATTGCCTTGTTTAAGAAAAACCGTCGAGTTCAAATTTACAGAAAGCTTTCTAATGTCCTCGAGCCAAAGTCGAATGCTAAATTTGATTTTAGAATTCCATTTCGGTTCCTGCAACGAGAAAACTATAAAAGTAATCAGATTATTTTTTCCATTTTCCCCCGACATATTTACTTGGCAAGCGGTGAACAAAATAGGAGAAGGGGAACTAATCAATAAGCACGACTGTTTGTTACAATTGACATTTAATCCTATCGGTGGAAAACCCTAAGAAGCAAACAATTTAAAATTGCTGCTGCAAATTTTCCAACAAGACAAATATGTTAAATTAGGAATCCTTTTACATACAGAGGACACTAATTAGAAGCTAGTCATCGACCTGATTCGTTCAGATATCAAATTATCGGGAGATGCCAATGGCTATACATCTCGTCATTTATTATGATACAGTTACCTGTTACCCACTCCCTAGTTTGTACAAGATAATGGCGGGCACTAATTAAATTTTCCTTCGAATTTAATTAAAAAATATCTTATCGATTTTCGAGCTAACAAGACCTGTGTGCTGACGTTGTCGCCACCGTAACTTTTTTCAACCCGAAGATCGCAAACGTTTTTATTAAAAGATGTTAGCTCCCGATGTAAAACGCAGAAGACAGTTTTTCAAATAACGTCAGTTATTGTGAATTGTGACGTGTCACAAATAAAGCCATAATGATAGAAATTGGGCTTTGGGGGGTTTCAAAACATAAGATGACATGATGGTTTTTGTTATGTTAGATTATTTGAAAAGGTGAAATGTTGTTTTTTTTTTGTCTGTTATTTATAAAGCTAAAGCATTTGATTGATGGAAATTGAATTACTGTCATAGACAATAAGTAAATAATTAACATGTAATTGCCAAAATGGCTTTTGTTAACCAAACAATGGTTGCGAGGTAAAATATTATTAATAACACTTTTAATTAATACCGTTAATTAGTGTATGTATCTGAGAAAAACAAACAATTAAGCGAAAAATCAACATTCCATCAAAACATCGAATCATAACCTTTCAATATTTCAAAACTAATTTACGATATACATCAATATAAAATGAGACGAAAAGTCCAAAAACCGGTCTGGGTAATACAGACTGAACAATAAATTTTATATAATGAGCTCGCTTTGTTAAATGTGCAATAACAATGCCCCATCTAAAACAGAAAAAAACAACGAGATGCGCATGTTTAATGCCTAAAAACCACTCATCGAATATTGAGTGAATCGAATGAACGTCTGAATTATGAATCCGCCCGTTTTTTAAACAGATTGATGGCTTATTTCATCCGGACGAAAGCTGCGCAGCTCTATGGCGCAATTAAGAACGGGATAGTGCTTTTAAATGCAGAAATAAAATATGGCCGCACTAATTTGTCCCCGACGATTTAAACTGGAATTTAAACGGTCAAACGCCTGCAAAAAGCCAAGTTTTCTGCTTATCAAAAATTACATGCAAATTATGTCATGAAATGCCAGATTTGCCACCGTTAGATTTATGAATGATTCATGATTTTGCGTGGTGCTTTTTTATCCCATGTTGTTATGTCAAATTTAGATGTGAACTGTGGTTTAAAAAATTTTATATAAAGCCTAATACTCAATTAACCACAAGGCATTTTGTTTTGTTATATTAATATTTCTTAGTGGAAATGTGCATCTAATTTACTTTGAAAATGCATGTTTCACACTTCTGTATGCATGCGACACGCACTACTTCTTATCACTTTTCTATATTTCATGTCACTTTATTGTGTTTTTTTTTTTTCATTAATGCAGTAAAAGTAGTAATTGCGTAATGTTTGGAATAAATTATATTATTACAGTTAAAAAAACACAAACAAAATATGAGGCAGACAATAGTATGATGTATGATTGTGTTCAACTAAGACTGTTCCTCGACCATATCTCATAATCTCATTTTCTCAATATTTCAGGTTAGGAACGCGAATTTGAAAAACGGTTTTTACTGGCCTATTTGGATGTTATTTGGCTACTTTTCATAAAGAAAAAGTCATATCATTCGATTTGTTTTTTTTTTTTTTTTTTTGGAATTTTAGTCATGGTGTCAAAAGTAACCCCCTGGCGCAGAAACATTCAACTAAATTAACTATATTTTGGTTGATTCTTATTGCCCAAGAAATGCTCTTTTCAACAATACCGAATTTGTTAAAATTGGTCAAACCGTTAAGAAGTTAAAGCAGGTTATTGGAAAAACAATTAAACACTTCACGCCATCTTCGTTTTTGAAATAACAGAAATTTGTTTTTTACGAAAATGATAGATAAATTGGTTCGCTTTAGAAATGAGGAAAAAACTCTAGTTTATTGTGCAAAATTTATAGAAAATGCAATTTAAAAATTTAAGATGGCAGTTACGACCTCTGGTGGTCATTTTTAGAACTTGAAAATATTTTTCAGCGATTCTTCATGGCCGATTTACCTAAAAAATTGTTTACCCCAAAATCATACGACGAACGGTTCCCGAGATATGGTCGAGGAACAGTCTTATTGGGTCACCCGGTACATATGCCACTTTTAAGCTAGTTTTTCATCTTGAAATATGAATTTTTAGTAACTTGGTGTATAAAATTAAAAAAAAAATTCTTATAAGGTACAATTCAGCAAGCAAAACAGAAGAAAGCTCGCGTAGGCAATATAAATGAAACTTTTTCCATTCCAGTTTCCCAATAAAATGGGAGTATGCACTTCGCAGTAATAAACCAGAAATATCAAAAAATTTACATTTCAATGCACTGCAACGTTTATGAAATTCTGTGTAAGTTGATCGTCAAATGGTAATGGAGTAGAATAAAAAAATTCAAAATATTAAATAAGTGATATTTATGAGTAACTTTTATGAAAAATGTCTGAAAAAGTAATGTAGGAATAGCGTATGTAATGTATTTCTATATCTAATCATCCATCTTTGGCTATAAGCTTCCTCTTGTATCCTCCATGCCTCTCTATCGTTTGGTTTGTGTCCATTTTACTCCAGTGTGCTATTTCAAGTCATCTGATCATGTAATGTTTTTATTACGTATAATTTAAGATTTTTGCTAATCAATTTCAACATTTAAAAATTCATAAACTTGTTTTAGGTCGAGTTTCTAAAGCATTTTCAACTCATTTTGTACAAACTTAATTAAGGGAGGTAAAGTTACATACTTGTTTATTAATCTCAGCATATACGTTGTCGCGTGAAAATATACTTTTGATCCACGAGACGAGCTCTAAGACTTTCCACTAATTAATTAAGTTTTCGTCTTTTCATCTCCAGCGTTACTATTCAAGAATTTTGCAGAGACGTCGGAAATTTGGAGGCAAAGGTCATCGCTGTTTGTCGTGTGAGAAAAAAACTCGTTCTAAATCTAATTTTAAAGTCCCATAGTGGAAGTTGTTGGGCTATTGTTTGTTAATTACGCATGATTAATGGGAGAAACTGGTAGGTATTTTTCAAACTTGCCTTCTTGATTGCGATCGTGAGTTTTTTTCTGTCGTGTATAAATAGCGATTTGTTGATATTCGGGGCAGCAATCGTTAAACCTTGTTTACTAGAGGTCAAAAGCTTAACTATGCTTTTAGTTGTGCGGTAATGGAATCAGGTTTTTAACGGATCGTTCTCTTCTTTCGCCATCGTCAGATACTTTTTTTAAGAATAAGGAGGAAAGATAAAAAGTCCAATTTGTCACCGCGAACAGTGATCGATCAGAACAGAAGTAAATTAACAGATGAGTCTGAGGAGTTTATAAAACATTATTCCTCCAACTCGAAAAGCGGATGAATTTTATATAAACTGAGTGGGATGGCCCTCCAAGAAGAACCAACTCGTACATTTTGGCGAGAACTCGAAACTTCTCAGGTAAACATAAAACTTTAAAGTGGATTGCTTCAAGATGCAAATAAAATTTTATTTTTACATTTGCCTCCGCAAGTTATATCGGATTTTAAACTTCTGAGTGTATTCGTACAATCCTTCAAGAGAAACGTGTTCTTAACACTACTTGTTTTACGATGGGAGAATTTATTGGATCTAAGGCTTTAAAAACTTTTCCAGTTTTCATATAAAAATCCGCTTAAGTGTCGAACTTCTGATAGGAACCGGCCGTTAGAAGAACAATTAAGTTAATACGGCTCTGCTACTCTGGCGAATTTTCTTCTTTACTTTCCGCACTTCCGAGCACCATTACCGTATGTTTTCGGTCCATTTTTAAGGCAATACGCTCAATGACCGTTCAGGGAAAAGCCTTTACTGCCGTCAGGGTGGGAGAACCGTTTTCTCCAGAATTTACCACATAAATTTACCGTGCTATAAAAAATTTCTTCTCCCGCTTTAGATCGGAATCGATAGCTTTTCAGGCGTTTATGCGAGTTATTTAAAGCAATCAGTTTTAAAGGATGTAGTTCAAAAGTCCATAAAAATTTACGTTATTGCCGCACTTCCGATAAAACGGTTTTGTTTAAGGATAGTACATGTACTTTGGAAGTTTCAAGGAAATTATGATACTTTTACGCCCAACCAAAAAAAAAACAGTGCATGCTAGGCAACAAGAAATAAATTCTTAAGTGAATAATTAAACTGAATAAATTTTTTTTTACGGTGCTACAGGTGAAGGATTTTATTACTTTTTCTGCCTCTTTGTTCACTTATCAAGTTTTGACGTATTAAAACTAAGGCGTAGCATCACAAAGAATAAAATTTAATTTACCAGTTGTTGCATAATAAGAAGCAGATGTTTTATTTAAGTTCTGCCATTTATATAGGACTCTAAAAACAACTGTAGTAAAATATTTTTTAGTACGTCATAATAACAAAATTAATAAAAAATGACACTGAAAAAATCATAATCAATAAAAGTTGCCAGAGGATTCTGATTGGAATTGCATTGCGAATTACCGATCAATCACTTATTCCAAATCAAACATCAACCTGACAAAAATAGTCCAAAAAACAGGTAGACATATATCTGGACCGAAACCATCAGCGTCAAATGTCAGCACCATAAACGGCTCTAATTGTTGTCAATAATGGAGAGATGAAAAAGTGTGGATATTCTACTGGAAATATCGGGGCACTGGAATTATCACGCCAGAATGTAATTAATTGAATTGCTCTTCATTTTATCCAGAATATGAAGTGTTTTTGAGAGTAGGTGGAGAGTTAATTGAATTCGGTACGATTGATTTGAGAGACTAGTATAAGAATTTATTCATTTCTCTTTTACAATGTAACTTGGTTGTTTGACTGACATATCGTAAGTTATTCCGGATGAACAAAAATTGTATTTGTCTTTACAACCCTGTATATAATCGTATAGAGTAAAAATAAGGTAATGACTCTTACGTTGATATCGACATTGACGGCTATAAAGGCAAGTCAAGGTTTGGTAGGCAATATTGGTCGTGTCTGATGTGCAATCAAAACTGCATGTACCAAGTACAACCAAATCATGACAAAGCGAAAAGTTGCTCTAAAACATTAAATTTATTTTTATTATTAATTACAGTATTCAATAAAGCCAGTATCGCCATGTCAGATGATTAATGTTCTTAATATTAAAACATTTTTATTGAATATCTTTAATAAATGGGCGGTCGCAATTTATTATATGTAATTACTAACCTGAGCGATTTTTATCTGAGACCGACTCTCCACTCGCAGCGGTAATAAAATATGCATGAGACGCGTTCGCAGTTCTGAATATTAATTTTTGGCAAAACCGCCGCCCAAAGCATGTACAGTAAAACGCCCTTATAACGTCTGCTGTACACGATACGAGAAAAAGTGTGAAATCGTCCCGGACCTTATTACCAAGATTAAAACTTTCCAATGCAACCGCTCTTTGGGGGTAAAGTTCCAGAATCAATTTAAAAGATTGAATACTTTTAGAATATCAATCAACTCGTGACTGCCTCTCAATATTCATTAAAGCAAATGCAATATTTAGCGCAGCTAAACGTGCCAGTCGTATTTTGATTTAAAGTGCTTAAGATTCAGTTCAGGCGAAATCTAAATAATTGAAAACAAAGAGTAATCGTCATCACGTGTCAGCTTTATCTAAACGGAAAAGAAGAAGCAAAAGGCAATAATTGTTTTAAACGCATTAACATACGGTGAAAACAAACATAAATCACTAACTTCTTAAAACACATAGGTGGTTACAGCGTATAATTTCGTACAGCTTTATCGGTCAGAAGTATCTTCGTGGTAACGGTTCTTGTAATGATAAGTAGTACCCCAAGACAGAAGACAAATTGAAATCGGTTAGGATATCTTCAGGCTGAAATCGAATATTCGCACATCAGACACTAAAATCGTCTAGAAAGTGTTCGTCCAAATAATGGTCTTTATTATTCAGGAAAGCGCCGGCATAATTTTATCCATTTCGTTTTAAAATGTATTGCTCGGGCAAAATATTTATGTTATGTTTTCGCGGGGAGTGTGAATACAAATTGCCTCATTATCACAATTTGCCTAATTTTGTCCCTCGCGTACGCGTACGTTTTCAGGATAATTTAGGATCGGCCGTTTTGAAGTCACATCGAGTAAAACTGAAACAAAATATCCAGAAAATTAACTAAATTTGCTTTTGGGACTTTGTCAAGTCGCAAATATGTTGATAAAATTAAAAAATAATCACAAAATCTCTTTAAAATGCTTTGATCGTTTAGTGTAATCAATTCTGTTGATTGAGTTTTAATCAACACTCAATAGTTTTTTAATTGGTTTAGAAATTCAAGAACCTTGTTGACGCTACAATAAAAACTGCAATAAAACTAAAAACTTACGGTTACTAATTTGCTGGTTCTCTGGAATAGTGACATATCGTCAAAAAGGTAACTAAACTTGTCTTTTCATAAAGATTGTTCAGTAAGCACATAATCAAAAAAGTACTGTGACATTATTTAGATCGACAGATGACGATTTAATGTAATTGTCATTAGAAAAGATATCTGGTTTCTTTGCTATTCATGGTAAAAGTCCTTGAAAAGAAAAAAACAATTTTCGGAAATATTTGGATAACGTTTTTGAAGGATTTTATGAAACTTAAGTTATTTAAAAATTTTGACCATCAATAGCAGTGGAACCAAACACTATTTTCTCGAATGGCAATTATGTCAAATCGTCATCTTTCGATCTAAAGTCATATTTCAGGTTTCCTTTTGTAGATTTGTGTTTTTTTTCTGTGATACACAGCATCAACAAAGAACTATTCTTCAAATTGTGGATGTTTTACAAATATATTTTTAATTTACTAAACTACTTTTACGTGTTGAACAAATTTGTTGCAGGGATATGTTAATATGTCAATACCAGATTGCGTGCATTCGTTCATTTTGGCAGTCTATCTAGTATTTCATTATTCTGGTATAAATTTGCTAAAAGGGGTGCTGTAATGAGATTCCATAGGTGATCAATTTTTTTTCCAGTTTTGCCATGAGGCTAGTATTTTAATTTAAAAAGTGACATATTTTAAAAGAGAGTTAATTAATTAGTTTCTGTGACTTTTACATTCCTTTTTTTGAAATTTTTAATAAAATGTCTTTTTTTTAAATACGACCAAAATTTTAATAATGTGAGTTCATTCGTTAAACATTTGTAAACATCAAGTTCCAGTCTAATTTAAAAAGAAGGAACGAACAAATTTCAATACCAATTTAAATAGAGTAGGCGGAGAATAAATAAAAGGTGGAAAATGGAAAAAAGATCCTCCATTAGACCCAACGAGTGATGTTTTAGCCGGTGGGATTAAATTTTCTACCTTAAACATGTCTCTTTTCATGGACGCGTAGTGACAAAAAGCTATTTGAAGACCGCAAACGCGCTCGAATTAATTTGTTCGGCTGTAAATTTCTCTGGATGGGGAGAGCTTTTGTGCCGGCAAAAAGCTTACGTTTGCCCCAAAGCAGAAAAATAAATTTAATTTGGTTAAAAGTGCTTTTGCTTACCGCAAACTACTGATAAAAGCATTTCGGATCCTGGATACGCCACTGGCACAAACACAGAGTGGTAAAAGCTGCCCGTATTGTTTGGTTGTTAGACAAATAAAGCACACAAAACAAATTAACCACTCCACTGTCCCTGCCGCAAGACGAAAATTGCTTTGTATTGTCTTAAGCTCATTCCGTTGCAATTTACTCGTTTTGTTCGTTTCCGTTCCCCAGTAACTAGTAAATCCTCTTAAATTCATCAACGGAGGAATCGTCATGAAAGTTGTTAGAACAAAAGATTCCGGCGAAACCATAATCCTAACCCTCAACGTCATAAATCCATTACAATGCATGAGATAACAATTACGTTTTAAATTGATTTCAGTAAAGAATCCTGCTGCGGACTACGGGCAATTTTAATTTCAATTATCAAACTAAGGTATGAATAGTCCGGTCGTATGTGGGAAAAAACGAACATAACCTTAAAAATAAAGCGTTTATTCCTGTGGAGCGTTAGAGCCATTATGCAAACAGAACAGGTCCAATTTGCACACTCCTTTTTGAAAAATTAACTTCCGTCCCGACCAAAAACTTTCTTTCAATTTTGAAGTTAAAGTGCGGACGAGAATAGATATTGGCTCGTTTTCTGGAATGGAGATAAAGGGCTCTATGGAGCGAGTTGCTCAAGTGCTTGACCCACATCCAAGGGCCTGCCGCCTATAATTTTAAATTGTCATTCCGCCGTGTCTGTTCCTGATTACTTCCACGTTTATGCGGATAAGTTTTTAACTTTTATTGAATATTTGCGGGCCAGAATTTTAGGCTCAAAGTAATATTACGGTTCCTGTGATTTCCAAATCAGATTTAATTTGAAACTCAGTTTCTAGAGTATTATTTAGAATTTTTACTAACAACTCACAGGAAGTTGGGTTTGATACAAATTTGAATAAATCGCATTTGTAAATAAGGATGTATATTAATGATTACTCCTAACTCAGAACCGATGGCTTATTTAAGTTAAAGCTCAAAAAAAAACTAAAATGTTCGTTATATATATTTTCTGTCTACAAGTTCATTTTGAACAGAATTCCCATCCTGACAATATCGACTACTAAATAATTCAAAGATTAAAAAAATATTGCTCAACATAAGTGAAGCAAAACCAAGAAAATTATTTTCTTGTGAAATAATGACTAAATAATTAAAAGAAAAGTGCAGAAGTAGAAACGACAAAAAGGAAAAAAGACTAAAAAATGTTGAATCCAGTGATGTTTTCAAGGGTCGTAAATAGTACAAAGTTTTATGAAATCTTGTTCACACATAACAACAACATAATAAACTATAAATTAAAGTATTGAAAAATATTTTGAAACGAGAATTGTTCCAAACAAAACAGTAAGTTAAACTCTAGAATAATCGTTTTCAAAAAATCTGGTTATGTAAACTAACGGCAATGCCCAGATTACTTAAACTTTTTTAAATGTAAATTAGCTTCATCGGAGATATTTTATTTAGGTACAAATTAGTTTGTTTAATCAGACATCCGGTGTAAACACCGAAAAATTAATGTTTAACACAATTTTGTGACTTTATTTGACTAAATTCGGGTTTTCACACTGATTACAGTTCTAAGTTTAGTCCAAGTAGGTATGTGTTCAATTTTGCTCGAATGGAATAGAGATGTGCTCTTATTTTTAAATCTCTGTACTTGCACTATGAATTGATAAATTGTTTTGGATTGTTATTATATGAAATAGTCAATGTCGTTTTGACTAAATTGACTCATTATTTATGTAAATTGACGCATTGTTTTAACTCTTTTTCATTACGGTCATATTCAATATTAATACGTATAAATGGTGTATTAATGCGTTTTTTGGGTAAAGCAAGTATTAGGTAAGAACGCATTGGAAAAACCGTCATTTAAATAACAGCAGAAGTCATCCTTATTAACACAGTTAATCCAAAGTAGTATAATAAAAGTACACAGGGTGGAAAATTGTGAGACACTGTCCATTAAATGAAGGAAAACGTCTTGGAATCTCTTAGTATTTCGTTTACAGCCAAATCTTTTCCAAATTACCAGCATAGCATTCAAAATCTCAAAACTTTAACCACTCAGAACATTTACATTATTTTATATGTAAATATTGCAACGCCATGGTACTTTTCATGTCATGTTTAATTAGTGAGTTTCATTTTCTCTAAAAGCTTTATTTACTGCCTCTGCTAAATCGTACATTATGCATAGGGTGTTTATGATAATAATTTATGAACTATGAGGAGCAGAATCCACTTAGATCAAAACTGTCGGATACTATTGACGTTGTCTCGCCGGGACATGCACGAGAACATCAAAAAACTAATTTCCTTCTTGTCATTCGCAACATTCACTAACCGTTTCATTACTGCTCAATTTACTGTCCCAATGGGACTCTATAGACAAACAGGGCTGATTTCTTTGATGGGGTTACAGTTCGTTAGCACAAAGATACCGCCTTAAGAAGGTTAATGAGTGTATTAGCCTCCTGTTGCTTCTGACGCTGGGGTATATGCAAAGTTGCACTGATCCCAATTACTTTTTCATATTAGCGCTACCGAGGAGTGTCGTTTCCAGATTAATCACTCAACCGGTTCATAATAAAACATTCACAAAATAAACTAATCTACCGATTGAAGCGCTACCGTAAATCAAACTGATTACTGTGAACGAGTGATTCATTATTATGGAAGACATATATCGTATCGCTTCTAACTTCTGAATTTACTGAACTAGTTTAGTAATAAATACACGGACCTTTAATCCTTTAGCTTGTTCGGCCCAACTATTAACCAGCACAATGCTGCCATTGTTGTATTGTTCGGCTCAGAAACTTACAAGTTGTAGTAAACGCATTTAGACCGTGCCATCGTTTGTAACTACAGGTTGAATTATCGTTTTTGGAATAAGTTATGCGCGAAATTCCTAACTTTGCTTTTACTAGATAAATCTCATCGTTTAGTTGTTATCGAAATTTTAATTAAGTCACTTTAAAGTTCATTAAGCTTAGGTACGTTGTGTAAAACATGATTGAATCGATGATTTTTCAAGCTACATGCTTTATTATTTGGACTTTAAAAGACTGAGGTTCCAATTTCAATTATACCGGTTAAAATAAAGAGAAAAATGTCATAAAAGGTGAAATCTATAACAGTACAATAGAGTGTAGAGAAACCAAAGCTTCTTGCCACATTATATCAAACAAAGCGTTCCGGAAGCCGAATTCTTTTTCCGCGCTGCATATGACAGTGACATAGCGAACATTTTCCGTGTCAAGGGAAGAAAAATCATCGAAATGGCTGACTGTGATATAATTTTCAGTTTCTTTGTTGTACGGGAAAACGACGTAATTGATTTCCCCGGGAATGGCGCTGCCTTTTTGTGGCAAGAAATCGTAAATTAATTGGAAACGTCTCAACCAAACATTCTAGTTTTAAAAAATTAATATTTTCTAGTTGGATGATGGATAGTAAAATCCCACAGGTGCTCTTCCTTTGACGTTTTGTAGACTAAAACCGTAATATATGAAAGTATAAATTGGACGGGGGGTCGCTAAAGGACCATCCGTCATCTTTCGCCAACATGATTTATCAGACTTTCGAAAACCCCGTAATTATTATTTCAGACCTAGCCCTTCCGACGTGCACCTTGTATTAGGTTTCTATTAAAACTTCCAATTGAGATGTTATTTTCTGAATGATTTATTACTATTCCACCTAATACTACACGCCTCAGTTTTTCTGGTGTTATTAAAGTTAGAAATCTGATTTACGCGAGTAAAAACCAGAAAATATTAATTCCCTTGATGGCGTTAGGCGACAAACAAGAAAAAAATGCAAAAAAGATAAACGTCTCCGAAGGGAAAAACCAACAGCAATCCGTATATTATTGTTTGTCCCCAAGAAAGTGAAAAATAATATTTATTCTGCTTTGCATGACAAACAGTCCAAATAAAAAGTCAACACCAAAGAAGTTCCGAAATGGCCTTTGTCGAGGTAAAACTTTGAAGACGTCTCTAAACAAAACATCGAATATTTTACGCCCGGTTTACTCAAAATAATGTAGTTTCTGAAACAATAATAAATGTAAGTGTTACGGCAATTTATGACCAAACTAATTTTTTTATTTTCAAACTTGGAAAACAAGTAAAGAAAATAAATTTAAAATGAGTAATCCCCGGTAAATATAGCAATGCATCAACGCTTAATACTGGTTGCGGTCTCAACACATGCAATTTTTCATAAAACCGATAACGCATATTTCATTATTATTATTCCTATACGTTTAATCACGATAAAGCTTGTTAGCTCAGCTTTTTATAAAGCTTAATATAGCGCTAAATTGCATTCGTTTAAAATACTTTTTTAATTAATTATACACAATACTGATGAAGCTAATGATGATTCAATTGTTAAAATAATTGCATTAGTTTTGGATTGAAAGGAAAATTCAGTTTGAAGTGTAATTTGCCGTTAAAAACTTATTTTGTTTGCTAATCGTTTAATTACGTAAATAAATAATTCCCATTCTAAAAACATAAAACTTACCTGACAAATTGAAAAATAAACTCGCTAATTTAATTAACTATCCAACAGGGATATACTATACAAAATATTAAATCCAGCTTAGAGAGCATTTCCAATTAAATCGGGAGGAATATTTTTAAATTGTTTTTTAAAACTGAGTGAACGTATTGTGCTACTAAAAACTCCAAAGCAGGCTAAAAGGATTTTCATATCGTCGGGAATGAAAAGCTTAATGTTAAAAAGCATCGAAATCCGGTGGAAAAGTTTGGGGATTCAAGAATTTTTAAAAGTTTTTTTCTCGAGATTATTCTGCTGCATATCAAAATATTAAGAAGAAGTACTAATTTGGATGGCTCAGAAAGTGAAAGTCCCACCCCAAGGGGACTTACGCAAGCCGCTTTTAATGCAGCCGGTCACGAACTTAATTAGGTCCAAACCAGGCAGAACAATTTTCAAATTATTTCGTTCCCTGTCGCTTTCCCTTTCCGAAACTCTAAACATGGACTACACCTTTCGGCTCCCTCGGTGTAAAGCGTTAAATTATCGTCGTTATTATTAATGGGAGGCGCGGTAAAAATGTTCATGTAATAATACCTTGAAATGGGCTAGAAATGGAATATCAACTTTTTTTAGATCCTGAAAGCAGGTGTTATAGTTCCTCTCATTATATTTGCTTTTTATACAAAGTAACCTAATTTGGTAAGCGCCAAGTTGGGGAGGAAGTTTTAATATGGATGGTTTAGAAAAAGTGTCGTTTTAATTAAATTCCTAATAAATTAATATCAAGATTACATAGTTCACTAACCATTTCTATTGAAAACCAAAGTATTAATTAAGGATAAATCCTTCTTTCCTCAGGCTTCACCTGATTATAGCTGAAAAGTCATTTTAATGTGGTTGCTTTTCACAGTCACCTTCGGTCTTTCAACTTTTGATAAAATTTAATAATAAATCCGCGTTCTCGTCTAAAGGACTCTTCAAAAAAGGAACAACTTTCAGTACATTACAGAGTCATAGAACGGCCATCTTGGCCCGAGTCTTTCGCACGCCCGCTGTATTATTACATCAAACTCATAGCAATTCAGGCTGGCTCTCGAGGAGAGCAAATTATTGTACGTAATTCCTGCTGCAATGCCTTTCGGCGAAGTATTTACAGAGAAAACTTGCAAGAAACATGACTGCAAACAACTGCTACGTGAAATGCTCTTCGGGCACCATGCGATATGTAATTGTTTTATTTCTTTTTCTATTAAGTCCACACACCAATATTTCTTTACTCTAGTTGAACTTAAGAAAACACGGAAGATACGGGTATCTAGAGTAAACAAACATTTGCTCTTAGATATAAATACATTCTAGTAATATAAAGTACTGTTTAAAAAAAAATGTGAAAGGAAGCATCAATATCTAATGAGACGTTTCCATGATTTTTTATTTCATTCTGGCAGAGAAGCTTAAAATGAATCTTTGTTGCACTAGTGCAAAAAAGTAGAACCTTTTGCACTAAATACCATTAAAAAATGAAAACATACTGTTTTTTTTTAGAACTTTTTGCACTAAAAATTATTCAAAAAAGTGTACTATTTTGCAAGTTTTTTTTACAAAAAAAATTGAAAATTTTGAAATGGCATTTTTCTAATTTTTGAAAGGATTAAAGTACTTATTTCACCTAATTTGAGGTCCTTTGGTATAAATATACCCTTTGCTGTGCATTGGAACCCTTATGGTGGAAAATAAAAATTTGCCAAAAATGCACTTTTTTCCAATACTGTTATTTTTTGTAGGTTGTAACTTGTGTGTTTTATTTCAACTTTTATCAATTGCGCTAAACCGCCATTAGAAAAGGGATAAAAATACTACAAAAAAAGCCAAAACTCGCCTCTCTAGCTCTTCACGTTACACGAGATATTGAATCTCAAAAAGTACTTAAAAAAGACTCCTAATACCCCCCCATTCTTAAAATTTTTTTGAAAAATGAAAAATTATAAAGTGTTTTTTTTGTGCTTTTTCCACCTAATTTTAGGTCCTTTGGTATAAATATGCCCTTTGCTGTGCTTGGAACCCTTTTAAAGCGAAACAAAAATTGAAAATTTTGACAAAAAATGGCATTTTTCTAATTTTTGAAAGGTTTAAAGTACTTATTTCACCTAATTTGAGGTCCTTTGGTACAAATATACCCATTGCTGTGCGTTGGAACTCTTATGGAGGAAAATAAAAATTTACCAAAAATGCACTTTTTACCAAAACTGTCATTTTTTGTCTTTTTGATAGGTTGTAACTTTTTTATTTCAACTCCTATCAATTTCGCTAAATCGCCATTCAAAAAAGGATAAAAAATACTACAAAATGAGCCAAAACGCCTCTCTAACTCTTCACGTTACCGAACTAATTAAATTTTTTTGAAAAATTAAAAATTATAAAGTGCTTGTTGGAATCCTTCTGGGTCAAAATAAAAATTTACGAAAATTGCACTTTTGCCCAAAAATGTCTATTTAGACCATTAAATATCCAAGCAATTATGTTTTCTGGTTCTAAATTAAATTTAAAACCAAGAATAACTCAGAAAGACCCTATTGAGTAAGTTTGCAATAGTTGCTCAGAATAAGCACAGTTTAGTGTTTCTCTGCGACAAATTTATAAATTGCAGCTTGTGTCATTGCCTCATTGGTAATTAAAATAAATAATGTTAGAATTTGATACCATAATATTTGAAACAACAATGAGGAAGTCCATGAATGAAAAACTCAAATCACGACATAGTCACTATGGATAGGGCAATATCGGACTACTTCCGTGAAAATTCTATGAATTTGATTTCCGATGCAGTGCGCGATTTCCAATATGGAGCAAACAGACGACGTGTTACACGAAAAACTGTTCAGAGAATTCTGAAACGGAATAAACTGTTACCATTTTGTCTACTTGCCCTTCGATATTTAATGCCTAAACAGAAAAAGCTGGAGTTTCAATAATACGTTGTATTTATTAACACGCAACCACAGCTGCAAGAATTCACAATGAAAATGGCACAATAAAAAGACAGAAGTTTTTAAAATTGCTTCCTTATAGATATATTTTTAGTCAGGTTCAATTATCTAATGTTAAAATTTTTCCTTAAACAGTTTTCCTTAAAGGAAGATAGATAACAATCTCCACTTTGCAAACAGAATCTACAAGACTTAATAAATCGACCAGTGATTTATATTACGTTGTCAATATAATGATGGCAAATAACAGTTGCAATTTAGATTTCATCATCAGATAGAAAACCTTAAGTGTTAAGCTTGGAAATAGCTATTAAATAGTCTACTTTGAGGTTTGATGAAAGGATCCAAAAGTGTCTACAGCAGTGTTATAATATTACTTATTTATTGGCAGGAATTCTTCAATTTCAAGAGGAATCAATTTCCAATTCTTTTGTGTCGCGCTTTATGCATGTAATTACGTTTCGTCACGTTCGTCGTGTTTATCTTTTCCCACTTCGCATTTCCTGGACACTTGAAAGGGTATGTAAACAAGCTCTTCGATTAATTAAAAAAGTTACGCTTCTACCGTGGCCCGAGTGCTGGATCAGCTTTTAGAGGACAATGCCATTTAATTTTTGCTAGGTCAGTGCTTTTTTAACAGCTTAGTATATTACCTATAACCACCTATAACTCTATATCTGACTCAGGGGTTAATTGCATGGATTTCACCTTACAAAAGTATTAGAATCTATTCAATTTGCTTTAATAATGAAATTACCTTTTACTATTTGAAGTACATTTTTGCTTCATACAAAAATTTTCTGGTTAATGGGCATGCAACCTTCAATACGCTCTAATAAGGAGGTAATATTATACGGTAGGAATTTTATTATTAAGTCGTTGAAAATAATTTGATCGGATACGACCGTGATCGAGATTCAATTAAAGTGCTCTCCGTCTAATCGAGGATCATCATTCAGGTGTGTATTTAAAAAGACGGCTGTAAAACTACCGGTCACTATAGATTTTTCTCCAAGATAAAAGTCTAATTGCTTCCAGTTTTTCTCCATTTGACTGAACTTAGTACAACCCTTCGTACTGAATATTTTTCTAGTTCAAGAAGCAAATAATCTTTATACATATAGAATTTACCACATTTTGAACAATAATCATTTTAATCAATAAACCTCCATTTTTGGTGCAATTGAGAGATAGAAATTTAAATAAAATTCGCAGCAATAAGCAAGAAAAAACGTCGGATATAATTTTCAACTTAATTTTATTTATTTATTAAAAAAAATATATATTTCATATAGAATTTATTAGCAATCATTTTTACTATACATATCCAAGAGTTTGTATGTTTATACATTTTATGTGACATTTGTTTATCTTAACATAGTAAAACTCATTCAGTCAAAATCAGTTGTGAAAGATATGGGTTGCTGGTTGCAGTGGTTGCAACCTGCATGTTTGGGCTTGGTTGCTGTTGGTGATTGAAATGAAATTTTATCTTGAACTGTAATTGGAGGGTTAGTAACAGGAACCACTGTGTCAAAAGGCGGTTTAAATATATCTATGACTACTATTGGTTTTTCAGTAGAACTCGATGTTATAGGAGGTAAGTAGGTATATTGTGAAGGAACCAACAAAATTGCAGCTTCGGTGTAAGCCATGACACAGCATAACATCAATACCTAAAAATTCAAAAAGTTACAATATCATGATGGTCGTTAATTTCTTTACAAAATAATCAAAGCTACTTACATACAAACACCTCATTTTTAGTTCGGTCAGCGGACACTTCTTGAATAATATAGCCATTTGATGATTTCGTGCTTTTTATAGTCGCAATTGAGAAATAAATTATTCAGTATTAGTAAGAACAACAAATTTTTGACTAGTAGGTAATAAATGAATGAACTTGACACCAACACTTATGAAAATTAGATTCAATGACCTATCACTTCTGAAGTTATTAGGGTTGCTCAATCCTTTAACATGAAGGTTAGGTAATAATTTAATCATAAATACGGAAACTTATTTATGAAAATAGAATATTCATAAATTGTCTTAATATCACACAGTCCAGCTAAAAATCTTGAATTGAATAATAGTGTTATTAACATGTTGACCGGCAAAAACTTGATCTTTTGATGTAGATTTACTTGGCATTACTAATTTTGCACATCAACACTCTTTATAAAGGTAGACGACTGATTTGGTAGATGTTTATTCATCATACGACATTTAAAAAAAAAAATTTTACTGATACAAATCACACGAAAATAATTCTCAAGAACCATGCCCGTTTTGGAAAAAGGCGTGGTTGCGGTATGATGGTATTTAAAAAATCTGTCAAAACCAACGCCTTGTTGATATAATCACACCTTCACAACCGATTTATTATTTTGCATGCCAGCAGGCGCATATTTCATATTGCATCCTCGCCAACATGCCAGCCAGGGGTCGTCAGGTCAAGTGTGTGCAAAACGCACTGTATATTTACGACAAGCGAACAATTTGCGACACATGGGCATAACTCAAGCGAAGATCTCGCATCTCGAAAACGGTTATTTAAATTATCCATCTTAAATCATTGAACACATTTTTGTCATTGCCGAAAAGAATACTGCGAAGAAATTTTGTAGATAGCAAAATATTTCCTGAAAACGTTCTTGTGTTGAAAATTTTACATTTATTATTTAAAACAACTTTGACTGCGGGAATAAACTGACTTAAAACCATTTTTGGAAGGAAATAGTATATTACATACTCAGGTGGAAAATGTTTGATTTCTGTCGAGAGATTAGGTAGAACTTTATCTCGAGACAGAAATTAAACTTTCTACCGTGGTTTGTATACTATTTTATTTTCAACCATTTATCAAAATCTCATCGAACTTTTAATAAATCATTCAGATGAAACATTGATTGCTAATAGTCTCTAACAATAAGGTAGTATAGGTGCACGGGTAGTTATGACTTCAACCATAATAATCTATGACCATAATAAACGACTGGTGATTTGTTTACAATCTTGACAACGTCATTATTGTGCTATTCCGTCTTTAATATTTTGAGCTGAAACGTTTCTTAAAGTGCTTTTAACATGGAGATTTCTGAAGACGCAGATGTTACTCATCATCTCCTGATCTGCGAGCTGTTGCAGAGTTGGCGGCACAGTCTCTTCACTACAAAAAGTAAGTCCAGATATCACAAAACGCATATTGACATTCACCCGGGTGGAAAGTGACATTTACCCGGGTGGAAAGTGAGTACTTTTCACCCGGGTGGAAAGTAAAAGCAGGTCATTTTCATCTTTCCACCTGGTTTACACATAAGAAATAGCGTTATTACATACCTGGTTGAAAATAAACATGTTTTTTCTATGGTTTTGATGCTAGTTACACTAAGTCAATTATCAATCGACAAGAAAACTGGTCACTTACGGACTAACAACTATCTTATTGGCAGTTTTGTAGTTTGAAATATGGTTTGCGGCCAATATTTTAGCATATATTGGGTCTTACTTTCCGCAAAGAAATTTCATAGGGTTGAGCCCCGCATTCAAACTATCCCATTTTTTGCTCTACCGATTTCCAACAGACGAAAACGGACTCGTTCATAAACCATCCAAAAAGGCTGCCGACCGGGCGATTATTTTGACACCAAAACCTTTTTTTATGTTTATGGGCCTCCCAAGGATGAAGTTTATATCGGGGAATTTCGTCCGGTCGACCGCCTTCTCGTACACCGTAAAAATAACTTTGGGCAGTTTCTTGTATTCACTTTTTATGGAGTTAAGTTTTTTTAATAAAGTCGAGGACGCAGGTGTGACAAACCTTGTTTATTAGCAGGGGGGGCTTTTGGACAAATCAACAAAGAAATATTATTAGAGAAGCTAAAGTGATGGGCACCTGTTTGACACATTGTCCCACGCCTCCATGCATTCTCCAACATATTCGTACGTGCTCTTGTGATTATTATTTTTAGGTGTTCGAGAGTCTCGTTCACTGATTATCAATTAAAATTTTATTTGCTTTTGCGTGTTTTGGTTGTTAACTTTCAGTCATATTTTTACTTTAATATCCACTGACAAAATTAATGTCAGCGCCTGTTTCTCCCTTGTCTCGTATCGACTGTTAATTTTTTTGTTTATAAACAATTGTGTCTGCCGCTAATGGGAATTCGAAACAAATGAACGAAATTCTGGAAATAAATTACTCCATTATGGCATTTTACTAAATAAACGGCTGAATTATTGAATTCAGTAAAATATAAATAATCGTAAAAGTTCGAAGTAATTAAAATATATGTTTGATATTTTATAATATGTCGCAGTTATTAACAATTTTCAGAATAATATTTATTAATGCCCGAACTGATCGATTTAAATTATTATATTCTGTAAATTCTCGAGAAAGGGATATAAGACAAATAGCTCAAAAATTAAACAACATCAAGGTAAGTAACCTTGTTTAGGCTTATCAAAGAATGAGTGATTAATTATAATCTTCTTGAGAAAACAAGAATTTCAGAATCCTTTAAGGGTGGCAGGCGAATAATAGGCTTGTGTCAATGCTTTCTTATTATGGGAATATCTCATTAAATTAAGCTTAATACATAGACAGTAGGTATTATATTTGCCAAGACAGAAACATTACCCATTAATATTAGAATTCCATAAAGGAAGGCAGTTTTATCAAAAAGCTATTTACAAGATGGGGCTTTTTAAGATCTTTTTGGATGGAAAATATAAGTAAACAATTATCATTATTTGCCTGATATTCAAAAACCAACAGTCTTAAGAAAAAATTTAGTTGGGATTGATTAAGTTTTAAGCGACCAGGAAGTAGCTGCAGAATTCCCATAATAAGCGAAGAGATAAAAAAGGAAATTGTGAGCAAAGTCGGCCCATTTAACAGAATAAGACAAGTTAAAACATTTCTCTGGACAAAGTAGACCCAAAAAGATCATGAACAGACTATACAGTGTGTCCCAAATTGGTTCTACATGTATTGGGATCTCTGTAACCGTAAGAGCTACAGAGTCGGTTAAATGGGGAAAGTTTTAAAGAATTTTATGTGAAACTTATTTCCGGTTTCCAAATTAAATTATCTTTCTCCGTTTTCCGGAAAATTCGAAAAACGTCAGAGGCTGCATTTTAAACTCTTTAACAAAGCCAAATAGAGTTTTGAAACTAAGACTTTATTAAGGCACTTTTTTACGTAGAACACGATGACGTAATTAGAAAAAATCTATCGTCATTGGTTTCCGAGATATGGTTGATAACTTTGTAAATTCTTATGGCCGCCTTCAAGATGGCTTATCCCCATTTAACCGACTCTGTAGCTCTTACCGTTTTCGAGATCCCAATACATGTAGAAGCAATTTGGGACACACTGTATTTAATCGTAATATACAGGGTGAAAAACTCCATTGATATCATAATCCGTTTTTTATTGGAGTAAAAATGGCAGCCCTATTACTTATACTCAATCCCATTTTTATAATGAGAAATCGTCACCTGACAATTTACGAGCTCCTGCACACATTAAGGAACATGTGCAGAAACTGTGTTAAGCCCTCCTGTTTAAGCTGGGTTATTTTGGCGTGGCAAAGCCCTATTGTCCTGGAAAACAATGGATTGGACCGAGCAGGCTCAATGGAAACCTTAAGCTTCAGGGTCTGGGGATCAGTGCTCGGGAACTGTGTAATTTTTTTGGAAAAACCACTAAAATTTGATTAACTCTTTGAAAATGTTACTGTAATGCTTTTATTTAGGTCCGCACGCCATTGAAGTGGATAAAACAATGGATTTTTCGACACTGTTTTGGATCAATGGAATTTTCCGGTCCCTGGGGTGAAAGCATAACGTTATTAACGTTACGTGGGTTGTTCGCTATTTGATTTCTAGTTTCCGTTAATTCGACGCATTCTCCCCTGGCGGTTTTTTATTGAAAAATTGGTTTTTCCCGTTACTAACGAAGTTCAACACTGAATTTGGGTACAAACAGATATGTGATTCACTCTTCCGGTTTTTAAAATCGTTATTGTTTTAATCGCTGTTGAAAACAGTGGCGTGCCAAACGTCCCATCAGATGGATCAAACGTGATTTACACGTTTGCGAGAACTTGCAACTAACAATACAGAAAGTTTCCCATCTTAAACCCACTAAGCTTGTAGTGTCTACCCACTCGCATCTGGGAACAACGCCAATACTCGTTCTTGCAATGTGTTTCCACATGTAGTTAGGCCGACGAACATAATATATCACCACTGCAAGATCATCTAAGGAATTACCTTTTAAGAGGAAACTTTGTGCACGCATTCGCTTTTTTTTCCACTGTGACGTATAAATGTGGGACACGGAGGTGATGGTGATAGAAATCAAGATTTAACCCTCGTGACGTTGAGGGTCAGGAGTGAGGCTTATCTGGCTTTCATTGAAATGACTTGCCTAGGGAAATTCTGCGAGTGATGTATTTAATTATTTACTGTGATTGTGTGTCCGTTTATAATGTCTATTAAATGAAATCAGTAACGAGTATGCGTAAAAGTCCAATCAATAGTTATATTACAGGCAATCATCAATTGTTCCACTTTTTTGATTTTCTAGAAATAAATTGATTATTGAAAATAAATGCAAGTTTCTAAGTGCCCTCAAAATTCCAAATGTACCTAAATAAAAAATATTTGAAAACATTTTTAAATCAGAATCAGAATTTTAGTTAATAGTTAATTCAAAAACAGAGTTTTTCCTCAATTTTTTTAAACGTTTTTCAATAAAGTAAAAATAATAAAGTTAACTGTTTTAGAAGATAAATATTTTATAGTATGCAGGCACAAATTTTAACATTTTGAATGATAAAATAAAATTTGACAGTACAAATTTTGAAATTTACTGTTTCAGTGCTCAAATTGGTTAGTAGAAATGACAAAATTGATTATTATGGTGGTTAAACTTAAGAGAAAGTGTTATGAAATTAACTAATAAAAATATTGAAATAGACTGTTAGATTTGACTGATTTTTCTGACAAACGTATTTTTTTTTCTGCCAAATGTCTTTTTTTTCTTCAAACCTCAAATGATAGACAAATGTGAGTATTATGGTGAGTATTTACACTCAAAACACAAATGTTTAGTTTATTGCACACTGAGCTGTCAAAATAACATTTAATAATCTCCTCTTTTTCCACCTAAACAACATGAGGCTACAAATATTTACCATATTTCACAAGTTTTCAACCTGTACAAATTTATGTTTAGAATCCAAAATCTAAAATATAGCCATGGGAAATGGAAAGCAGTGTTTTACTGGTGCATTCTTTGTTCTATGTATTTTCTTACAAACTTTGTCTATGCCAAATGCTATAAATTTGTCATGGATATAAAGTGAAACAATTTTTTTTTAAAGATAGAGGATAGAATGATTTAAACTTTCTAATTAGTGGAGGGGTAAATATTTCCACGTTTGTAAGAGTTAAGATGTTAAGAGTACTTACCTTTTGCCATACCGACAAAAGAACAATTATTCTCAACGTTGATCAGATGGGATTTGAGCTTAGAAAGCGCACCTTTACCTACAATAAGGCTTATAAAACTACCTTTTTTCCAAGTGAACGCATAACGAGATTAAACGAACGATACGGCTTACTTTGGTGCTTTGGGGTGGCCGTTGATCCTTCGGAATCCCAACCCAGTCACCCATAACCTATTGACGCGGGCCCTGAGATAAATGGTAAAAAAGGGGGCCCATTGCCGCTGCGGTGGTTTGTTTTCTATGTTTGTTTGAAAATATGGATTTTGGTTGTTGGACTGATGGGTGAAAGGCACCGTGAAATTGGCTTTTTTGACAGGAAACCGACAGAGCTTTTCGGTAGGTCTCCGAAACCAGAATTATCTTGCAGAAATTTTAAACAATGGATCGTCTTTGTTTGAATTTGTTTTGTCAGGAGGCAGTCGTACATAATTGTTTTACTACCGTTTTTTTCTGTGTGTTCTTCCACCCTTAACTTTTTTTTGGATTTTGTACAGTAGTACCACTGACGTTTCGATTACCTCAATGACAACATAATAAAATGTCTCCTCTGCCACAGTTCTTCAACACTCTTTCGGGTGTTTCTACGTCACGGTGGTTCAAACATGACATTAGATTTCATTGTCTTAGATCCTTCTCACTTTTTTCTTTTTCCGTACTGATCCGTTATTTTATTTAATTGTATTTCCTGCCTCAATGAATGTCATTCAGTTCAACCAAACTACTATATAAAATGTTTAATGAAGTACAGTTCTCACATAAAAAAAGATTAACAATATAACAACATAAATTAGTTATCTGACAAAAGTGATAAAAGTAGGTCTTTTAAATTGAGTTGAAGAACATATACATTAAGTCAAATTATCAAAAATTTATTAAACTACATTGTCCAATGTCCCAATTTACCTGAACAATTGATTATTTAGATGTAGATATTAACTTCGTTTCTTTTCTCAATTTAAATCTTAAGTGGAAGAAACGTGAAAAAACTTTATATCCATTACAAAATAGATTGTGAATTAGTTTTGGACAGAATTCGCACAATGTGATTATCTGCAAAAAAACAGAAGTTCCGGCAAATTATTTTATAAATTGGAGGAAAGTATTGGTGAATTGTTAGACTATGGTCATTAATTACTAGAAAATAGAAAGCGTTGATTGTGTTCTTTTTGTTGTACAGAGTGTCCAAAAAACCTTTCCAACTAACTTATGCATCTTAGTTGTATACATCTAATAGCCGATTTGGACTTTAGGTAAATTTTCTTTTAACACTAGGCGAGATATAAAGCAGAATACCACTTGATGAGTATGTAATTTTGCAGTGAATGAATCTTCTGCAAGAAAAGTGAAGGTGTAGACAACTTTTCTTAAAAAAGAAGTTTGCTGCAGCGTTTATAATCAAGCTTTTGCAATCTTTTTGTACAAAAAACTGTCCGGAGTGTCGTTTTTATCGATGCGCCTGAACGGCTTTATTAATTACAGCTATTATCTCAAGAAACCAGCACGTCTCACAGTTTTTTTGACGAAACTGACGTTTTCGCAAATTCTTTCGGTTATTTCCTATAAACAATTAATTAGATATCTGAACAATAGATGCATCTTGCATGACAAGTACGTTCATTAATCAGGATGGGTTGTGGGCCTTTAACCTTTTACGATAGCGATGAACACAATGGATAAGGAAATAGTTTCGAATCAAAAATGCTAATGAAAGCCTTTGCCGCGATCTCATTTAGAAAACGATCATGACAAGAAAAAAACCTTAAATAGCCTTATTGTTGTTATTACACCTACGACTCTGGGTCGTTGCTATTTCGAAAGGAAATTCTGGCCGTTATGTAAATTATCGAATCGGGAAAATAAACACAAGCCCTATCGTGGTTTTGGTTATCTGAAAGTGCTTCCGACCGAAGCTATTAAGTCGTCTATTTTAATGTCTTTTTGGCTCACAAAACTCTTGAATTTATGGTACGCTGCGGTTAAGTGGTGTCAAAAAGGGCCTGCTTAAAGACGCCAGTTGCGTTCGAGAATCGTCCCGACACCCAGTAGCGTACATCCAGGACCTTAATGGCTCCCTTGGCTAAACAATTAATTTTTTCAAATCCCCAGCTAAATCTGCCGCTAAAACAAATGGAATGGTCACAGATAGGCAATCAATAATTCTTTTTGCGGACTTTTTTATCGCTAATTGCAAAGCAAACAAAAAGCGGAGATACAATCTTCATTACGCCAGCACGCTTTGTTACTCCATTTTTTCCTTGTCGCTCCGTTTCCCACCCCGGATGACGTTTCTTTGTCCCAATAATTAATGCTTTTTTACAAAAGATACAATTATTCCTTATTCTCGGTCGACTGAAAAGGAAAAATAAACAACAAATGCAGGACCGGCCGGGCAAATAAGAAAATTGCCAGTAGCGCCTATAAAGTTTATTAAGGACAGGAATTATTGCTTTAATCCTGGGGAGCACAGAGCATCAAACGTAGAATCAAGATCTTAAAGTCAGATCACGAGTTCGCTTTGTAACTGAATCGGATTGTATACAACCGGACCTCGGACGTGGATCTCTAATAAATTCTGCAAACAGAATATTTATTTTTCTTTTAATCCCTAATGTGGTATTAAGAAAACCAAAAGACTTTAGTGAA
The DNA here is from genome assembly GCF_016097725.1 of Ips typographus. Classification (NCBI taxonomy): domain Eukaryota; kingdom Metazoa; phylum Arthropoda; class Insecta; order Coleoptera; family Curculionidae; genus Ips; species Ips typographus. Next base: position 11,132,137 of record NC_138425.1, on the reverse strand, counting down.
ACGTTTTACTTTTAAGCTAGCAATTAACTGCTTATATTTTAGAATAACACTTTTTTTGTGACTCTAAGAATAATCTTTATGTGTGAGATCAGTCCATAAGGCTACATATTTTCAGTCTAACATGATATGTCATCTAAGCTGCTCGTCAAAAAGAAGGGGACAACAAGAGACTCGACTTTAATTCAATTTTTTTATTTTTTGACTACACAGTACACTCGGATTAGTGGCAACTTTCAAAAAGTTTACTTAGATCATCAGAAAAAGAAAAAAGAATCGTCGAATATTTTGTTACAATTGAGTTTGACGAACACTTTATATCCAATTTATCAAAAATACTTAATATGTCAACAAACTGCCAGAATCTTATACCGTTAATAGCTACTACATTTTGTACTTTACTTTTATGTTTGAAAAACCAAACACTCAAGACAATAATAATAATTATTATTATGGACTATTCCAAGTTATTTAGCCTAATGATCTAAGAGCAAAATGTCTAGTTTCAATTAATTTAAGTACTTAATAGGGTTAATAGATCTTATTCCAATATAACTCAAAATCAATCGGACTGAAAACGTTATCATCATAAATTACGTAATTTACTGGTGAATTGTAATAAGCAAAAACTTCAGGATATAAAAAGGATCTAATGAGACTAGGTTATTATGTAGTAAAATTAACCACCAACTCGCTTGACCTACTATTTAGTATAAAAGTTGCTACTACAAACTTCTTTTTAATTAAAATGATACTTTTTGTAGGTCAAACCTAATGAAGCAAATTTTCCACTCTCGTTTTAGCAACTGAGGAGTTTTATAATGGTAGGAAAATGAGTATCGCGTTTGGCTCATAACAGCAGACTGGCTAGTTTTACTATATTTTAGAAAATAATCGGTTTTCGAAAAAACAAAATGATTGTATTTGGTCCTATCGTTTAACACACGTATCATTCACGTTTATATAGGTTCACGTCTTACACCCCAATAGCCCCATTCTTTTCCCAAAAACAGGAATGAATGGACACCTTTTGTTGCGGGCTTTAGGGTCCTCTTGGCGGTATCAAGTCTTTGTTGTTGGGGGCGCATCGCTGGCAGATGATTTATGCCCCGCCATTGTTGCGCCCATGACACGAACATTAAATCCTTGTTAAATTCAAAAATCTGCTTGCACCGTCAACAGAAGCCTTATGGGCAAATAGAGATGCCCTTTAAATATGTATAATTCAGGTGATGTGTTAGACAGTCTTGAATAAATAAATCAACATCTACTTCAAAGCTAGATTCGAACCTTAGGCACTATGATATAAAAACTTTCAGAAAATTAAAAAACTAGTTTCTGCATTGGCCATGCGCTTCATTTACAACATTTTAATTAATTGAGGAGAGTGTACTCCAGAAATAATTACTGTATCAATCACGAATTGCAATTTTCCTGGTAATTAAATGTTATTAATATTTGCAACGTCCCTAACCTAAAGCGTGGAATTTAATTTTGAATGAAAATAATTGTAGCAATATAAATTAGTTACCTACATGGCGCATATGTACTAGATCAATGAGTTTATTTGGGAAACACTGATATAACTATTTTACCTGAATAAATGATTGTTTTGTATTGTTTACATTGATCGGCACTTTTCACATACTAAATGAATCATGTGGTAATAAAAAAATACAGATAGTTTAATTACAAAAATATGTGGTAATCATGTTTGACAAAGTTGAATCACAATCCCAGCTTAATTTATCGTTACAGCGCATCAATTCAATTTTCAGATAATGAAATCCAGTCCGCATTCGGCAAATTGGTCGACAATTTATAATTCCTATTAGAAACAGTCATCATATCTATTAATTTGACAACGGAAAACTAGCACAGCCTCGTAACGATTTTGCCACTTTTCCAGGCGGGAACTAGGCCCTAAAGGTTCATTTAGCAGCCCGTTATCGTTTTATTAAATTGACACCTTTCAGTTTTTACTGTCGCTATTATAATCTTCCGCTCAAGTAAATGCCGTAACGACGTCCCTAGTCTCCCTCTTTCAATTACAAATTGCTACGTTTCAACGATTCACCTCTACAATATAGATAGATTTTTTTGTCCCTTTAGTAGGTATGGAATAGTTAAAAGGCGAATTAATTCATAGGTTATATCCCGAGACGTTCAAGTTTTATCGGGTAAACTGTGCATAGGTGATTTTTTGCAAAATTTTGTTTGGAAAATGATTGAGAGTAAATAATTCGACGATAAAATCCTGAGACCGCAGGTCGAAGGATTTTTTCCAAAGAATTATTTAGTCGAAACCATTTGCCTAAAAGAAAAATTTTGCAAAAAACCTACCAATGCACATTTTACGTGATAAAACGTGAACGCCGAGGGGTATATGTCAAGATTATTTCCTGAAAACTCACATTTTAGTTTATTAACAAGAAAACACCTTAGTTAGAACACAAATACTAAACTAAACGTGATGAAATTAATGATAATATTGAACTCACCCCAGCAGACGACAGATTTTCGTTCAGCCATGTATATTTTTGTTTACATTTCAGATTGACAATCAGACGTCATAATATTTTAATTTATGTAATTTTTTAATGGAAACTACGTTATAGTGATTTATTAATTGTTAATATTGAAGAAAATAGCTCAAATTTTATATGTGTCTAAATCCCGTTTTGTTTAATATCAAATGTTCTTCAAAAAAACGTATTCGAAAAAGGTAGGAGGTGTTTATTCGGGGGCAATACCACAAGAGCTCAGATTTAGCCGGATAATTTTTGTGCTTGTCTTAGAACACTTTCTTTGTGGTGTAACTGCACGAGACCTGTTGTAACTAAATCACGAGAGCGCAGCTCGAGTGATTTTGCCAAACAGGTCGAGTTTTGTACCATAAAGAAAGTATGAGAAGACAAGCGGAAAAATTATCCTGTTCAAAATCTGAGCTCGAATGGTATTTGATAAGACAATTCCATGAATATAATCAATAATATAAAAAGACTGCGAGTTCCTTGTACTGGCAGAAATACATTCTTCTGGTTCTTTTGATTTTCTGCAGTAGAACTCTATCCGAAGCGAGCCATAACCAAAACAATACGAACAAAAATCAAAATTGACAGTGCCAGCAAAAACCTCAAGGTGAGACATTGCAACAATATAAGTGTAGTGAAAATCCGTGGAAACGATGAAATCAACAGCAAAATTTATCCGATTTTTTTATCCGCTAGCAAACTCTCTTCCTTCCTTATTAGCCGATAGCAAACCGTGTTTTGATGACGTATATATGGCATTTTTTGTACATGAGTGGAATTGTCAGTGTAAAATTTTAGCAACTAGGGATTTATTCAGTATATAACGGCTCTCATTGGTCGAACTAGAAAGGTTCATTGAATTTTATTGGCTGCTAGTACAATGAGGGAAATAATCAGTACTATCGTGTCTGAGACAGTCTAGGACTGGCCGTTATACTAAATTTCATTTATTTACCTTATGGAATATCCTCTATTTCGATTAAGCTTGTTTAAGTTTTCATCCACTGACGGAGCCAGAATATCTTTAGTCCCTTGACATGTGGCTGTATTAAGCTGTCCTCGACTAGGAGGTTATGCACATTTGGGATTTAAATCCCTTGACGAGAGGATTGAGCAAAGCACAGTAGCGCAACTAAAAAAGTTTTCAGTATTCAGACATAAACTGTAATTTATTAAGTACAGTTTTGTGCAATCAATAGTAGAATGATCTATTATTTGCTTTTATAATTAGTTTGGTTCTTATTATGAATATGAAGGCAAATAGAGTTGGATCAGCGTTAGACAAGTTGGCTAAAGTTAGATTATGTCTGTAAGGATAACCAAACAAGTGCAAAGGAATGAGAACGTGCTGAAAAGAAAGAGAAATAGATATGCCTTTTTTGATTGAATTAAGACTATGCCTGATCAATTTGAAGAATTGTTACTAAATCACTTGTTCAAAATTACAAACTTTCATAACATTAAAATACTTTAAAGATTTAAATATTTTATAGTTAACTTTAAGCTTTTAAGCCATCCAAATCCTAATAAGTATTGCCTTAAGTCTACAACCATTGAGCAATTTTTTACGGTATTTTTCTTCAACATAATTTAATTCAGTCCTTCTAAAACGCACTCATAACTCTTGAAAGTTTTCTTCGCCTATTCCTATCTGCTATCAATCACATCATGTCGAGCTCAACCAAGTTAGAAAACTAGACCTTAATACAACTGGCTATGCTAATGGGACGCTATCCGAATTAATATCTGGTCGTAATTAAAATGGCTTAATACTGATGATGTGAATCAATGGACCCAAACCGGTGGCATCTAATATTAATTAATATCCCGCAGATGACCTATCAGTCAGCATTACAATAAGATCTTTGGCTGACAATTATATTGGATATAAGCCTGCAACCGATTCTATCGGTCGCCGGGACAAGACATGATTTACATTGGCTGTCAGGGCAAATCGAATGGTTTAATTGATACCATTTTTCATGCTCCATCTGTCCTTCGTTTTGTTTCTTTGGCAGCGTCACTTCTGATTTTACTCTCGCAACTTTTATGGCCAGCACCATAAAAGTGCGCGACGAGTTAATTGCGCCCTAAAAACTCGCACAATCGAGCTACGGAATGGTACAACTAATGAAACCATACCCAACGATCAAGTTGATACCTTACGACGTGCTTCGACATTGTTCGCATGCTCAGACTGGGAGAATTTATTTTTGAGACGTTTTGCCAGGTGCAAAATACGCATAAATCACCCATTATTGTCATTATGGTACTTTTTTTACTTCCTTTTTACCACCTATTATTATTTAACATTAACTTACTTTCACTTGTCGTTGTTTTAACGACCTTTGTTGACAAGACATTATTATATTTAATGATCTGATCAGAGTATACGGGTAAAGGTGTCTCATGTAAGTGAAAACTACTTACCTGAACTGTACATTAAATTATAGAAGAAATAACAATTGTAATTCTCAAAATTAATAAACATTTCTTTTTATTTCTCTCCCTTCATCACGTGGCCAATTATTGCAGTTTTCTTAATTTAATTGTGGTCAATATTTCCTTTTTCTTTGTCATTCTTTCCAGTACTTCCTTATTTGTTACCATGTCTACTCAACTTATTCCTAAAATTCTTTTATATGACCACATCTTAAATGCTTTACAATATTCTGTCTCTTAAGTTAAGATACTGCATAACACATTTCTCATTCTGTTAATTATGGTTCTGGCTTGCCCAATTCTTGATTGAATTTCTTCATAAAGTAATGAGTACCTCATTGATCTAAGTAAGAAACATTTGCTCTAATCAAAAAACTAACTGTAATGTTTAATCAAACATTCAAGAAAACGTCTAGACAGCTTTAAAATCCATTTCGCCGAATTAATCCCCGAATGAATACACAAAACGAAGAACTGGCATCTAGATAAGCATAATCTGAACAAAAACCCTTCTTAGAGTTGTCTCACGTATAAAAATAATCGAGTCGCATTCTATAATAAAATGCAATTACTCTTCTCAATGAATACTGCTTATTTATCTCTTCAGGTTGATGGGACATCTCTTAAATATGCACCTACTCTACTGAGAAGGTATAATATGCATGTCGTTAGTCCGAGGCGATGATCTCGCTACCGGTTTGTAGCCTGTCTAAAACCTATCAGGATCGAGCTAAGAATTTTTAAGAAAATTGTAATTATCTTGCAGATAGGTGTGAGGTTTATTTCAGGCTGTTCGATTACGTTGTATGAAATTAGTTACAAAACAACAACTTGAAACACATGTGTTATTCAGCATGTTTTTTGCCTTGAAAACGATTTTGTAAGTTGCAGTCCGATCCTGCACTGGGCGCTCAAGTTAACGACTAATTGCACTTAATCAGTTTTAATTTGAATTTTTTTCGATACATATATAAGTAGTAATTAATGAGGGTAGCATTTTAGCCGCATGTAAACAGGGACTGCCTTATTGGAACTAAGTAAATACCGATGTTAATTTCTGGCCGGCATACTAATGTGATTTTTAACGCTGTCAGCCTAATTGGCAGCTCTGAATTATACTTTAACCAAAACTTTTTTGTTTGAGGTTGCAGTTGAATCCTTCCGTTGCACGCTTTGATAAGATTTAAAGCTCTTCGAAATCCATTCAAGCTAAAGGCGATTAAAAATTTTGTGATTTGAATAATTTAAGTAAATAAGTTTTGGAGGTCTTGAATATATTTAAGCCATAAAATAAATTTATTTTATTGTTTCAGATTTCAAAATCCTTATAAAATAATATGACGCAATTAGCTTTATACTAAAGTTGCTTTTGCTTTTGGGTATACAACCATCATAAAGAGAATCAAAAGTCCTTCTAGAATCATGACACAAATTCTTGGTTATGTATGGTAAATTTAATAAACCAGCTATGTTGGGCGGAATCTGGGCAATGCAATTATTCTCATTAACCGACTTGTACTATAGCCTTTTAGGTCTGATGAGAAGAATTTCTCGTGTGAAGTTTCTGATGTCAAGTAGTAACATGGTTTCCAAATAGGGTATTTCACCAATTTAAAGAACAAATCCGTTATCATAGCTCTAAAGTGTTAGAGTATGGTGAACTAAAATAAGGCATATAATCATAGTAACATAAGTATACAAAAATTGTTATATTGTTCAATATCTTGATGCATCAATCAAGTTGTTGTCTACTAAATCTAACTAAATTGCTTCTACAGTATCTTTGAGTCAAAGGATCACTCCGAATTTAATTAAACTAAAAATGAAAATGCGTAACTGTGCTTTTTCTCATATGTAAAGAACTTTTTTTGAAACAAGTTTGTTCCAAACATGTAAATCTTTGGTAGAATCAAAAATTTGCTTCTACTAGAATTCTCTTTGTCATGTTCTGTACTTAAACTTTGTAGTTTTCCAGTACAATGTACATAAACACTTTCACGACAAGTTGTATTAAAGCAGTAACTGGAGGTTTAAAAACGAATACTTAAAGCCTGTATATTCACCACGTCGTCAACATGCTATACCACCTTACTACTCATTTACCTAATAAATTTTATTATAAACAGAATGATAATTAATAGTAATAAGACAGGTATAATATATTAGTTAAACATTAAAAGTATAACAGCTTCAAAACATATAAAATGCTTTTTTCCCAGTTGTTAAAAGAATCATGCTGCAGAAATTAATCATTATGAATTAAAATTTTGTAATACAACAAATTCTTAAATCATTAGTAACAAATGTGTACATATGTCTTTCGGTAGCATTGTAAAAGGCACTACATACATAACTAGACATATTAGACCATTTTTATTCTTAATTTCCAGTGTAATGCTTTGATCCAACCAAAAACATTCTTTAATGTTTTGAAACAATTAATTATTTTTAAAATAGAAATTACTTGCCACAACCATCTATAAAAAGAATCATAAAATGATATAATAATGTTATGTTACATTCACCAAACAAACAAAATCTGCATTCAGTAAGTATAATATATTATTTACTATCATTAGTTAAGTTAAAAATTGTCTAGAGTGAGTAAATTAATGCTTAAAACTGAGTACAAAATGTAGTGCTTTTTACATACATAACTATAACAATCTAAATATAAAATAAAGTTCTTTTCTTTTTCCCTCGGTTTTTCCCCAGCCATTTCAGAATCATTGTCAATTCTGAAATACTTTGTAAAATTCCTTCACCACCCATACCCTAATATTACTAGAGTTTTGATAGCAAAGAAACTATAGAAAGTCTTTTATTTACAATCAATTCTGATTTACTATGTAAAAAATGTAGAACTCGGTGAAAAAACAAGAATAAAGGAAGTAGACAGAAAATTTATAGTTTATTAGCCATAATAATCAAAATATTATAGTTGTCTAAACCAGCAAGGTTATAAAAGAAAAACTCTGTTAGAGTTGAGTAAACTCTTTACAATATTTTAGCTAACTAAGTAACTTAATTTAAACGCTATAATATCAATACAATGTCAACAATCTAGAGAAAAACAAATGTAGAGTCCACAATAGATTTAGCTTAATTAAACTTAATGTAGTTTGAATTGGTGTCAATATAACATTTTCAAGCTTTCACAGCCGCAGCGACATTAATTATAACATACTCTATTATACAATATTCTTATTTTCGAAGATATCACAATAATTCTCCTGCAGTCAATTTATATGGTAGTTCATTAGGGTTTTTGTCAAATTAACTAAAATACTTTGATCGGTGCTAGAATTTCTCGCTGACTATATCGTCTTCATTAATCTTTTTTACCACACTAGTAGGAAGTTCTACAATGCCGGTCTCCATAGAACAAACTACATTAGTAGCGCCCTGTTTTTCTGAGTTGGTATGTAAAACTTTCGTTTTTTTATGGCTGTTTAGTTTAAAGAAGATCATTGCTATTATGGCAAGGGTGAAATTTATGACAGCCAGAGTTGAGGAAGTTATCGGAAAGTCGTATCGATCCATGACAGTTCCTCCTAAAATTGGTCCAATCACTTCACCCAGTGAGTAGACGGAAGACCAAAGTCCTGAAATAGTGCTGTGGGTTGCAACGCATTCTTCGAATCCATTAGCCCTAGACAAAATTAATTTTTTAATGTTATACTTTCTAAATTATTTCTGAGATGGGACTTTTTAATTTACAAGATTCTAATAAAAAATCAGACAAAGTTTTTAATGTCGCAGAAAGGATTTTAATTTTTTAATCAATTTGAAGAACAACCCTGATTAAACAACAAATTTAATTTGAAAGCAGCAATAAAAAAGCCTCACTATTTTACATTAATAAAATATATATGATTCAAGAAGTCTCCTCATGAAAAATTTCATTTTCAAGCTAATGCTAATTGCAACAACAGTAAATATTATTACATTATTACCATTTTTTATCATTGAATAATTACTTGAATGTATAATAAGATGCACACTGTTTTGTACAAGTTGTGGTCATTTATAAGTTATACATTATCCTTGAGATTATACAACGTAAACCCAGTTATTACATTATGTACCGGTATATTATTATTTAATCTTAGACCGATATTGAACTGTCAATGTAAATCTGCCACTGATTAGTAGCTATTTCGTAGGCAGAATTATTTACTGCCTCCTATTGCATAACAGGTAAGTTATATTTCATTAGGTATAACATCTATTACTAAACAGACTTGTACTGTTTAACATTATTTGGGCTTAATGCATTTTAAATATGTAGCTACGCGGTTGACAATATTGGATATTCAGTGAATTTAAACATCTATTCATTTTTAATCCCACCTTCACTGTAATTCATTAAAAAATACTTACAAAGCACATTCCAAAATGTATTGGTAAGTTGGAATTAAGGCCATTGCGATTGAAACTCCTATTACGGCTAAACTTACAGCACTGAGATACACTGAGCTAAAAAAAAAATAAAACTAGATATTATTTTAATTAGTTATATTCCACTCACTCTGTAATAAAATATAAAAATGGTGATGGTCCCAAAAACAGACAAGCCAGTGAAGTTCCAAATAGTCCACATGTCATCATAAAGGTGTAGTTATTGCATTTGTCTCCCAACCAACCCCAAAATGGGCTGGTTATTCCATATGTGGCTGAAGAAAGGATAAACAACAGTCCTACTTGACTAGGAGATAAGCTGTACTAAAAAAGTTAGTTTAGTGAGTACAGAAACTATAATTGTATGATTCAACTTACACTTTTCCTCAAATGAGGCTCCAAAGTGGGATCCAAATATGATGCCGACATGGCCATGACTATTGCGATGAGACAAGTTAGGAAAACTGGCGGCAAACGCAACAAAGTTAATATGGATCCACTTTTTTCTATGTTATCCTCTAAAAAAAAATAATTCAATAAGTGAAATGCATAGTTTCTAATCCAAGAATATCAATACTTACTTTTTGGTGGAGGTAAAACGTACATATTTACAAAAGCTATAACAATAGCAATTCCACCTGTTACAAAAAATGGTAGACTAAACCCTCCAACCTTTCTGAAAGAATTACTCAGTGTATAATTTGTGATTGAATAGTTTTGTGTAATTATATACCGTAAATAGAAGACCTCCTATTCCAGGACCTGCACTTAGTCCTAATCCGATAAAAGTCTCAAGTAAACCCTAAAATTTTATCATTAGATTATTTCCACTAAATCAGGTCAGACTTACTCTAACAGCTCCTAAATTATTAGGAAATAGGTCTACAACTAACACGTATGCTGCAACAGAGTATGCAGCAGCACCTAAAGCTTCAATAATTCTAATTGTAAAAGAAGCTGCAACAAACAGGTTGAAGTCCTCCAATCTGTCCACTAATCTGCAAAAATCATGGTAAATTATGTTTGCTTTATAATTGGCTAAAATAGTTACCCAAATGACAGATTTGCTATTCCTGCTATTAAAGCTCCACAAGTAAACATTGGCTTGGCGCCTAACTTAGGTAACTAAAACTAAGCTGTTCTGTAAAAAGTTTTTTAGAAGTTACTCGATAAGTACTTACAACTTTTCCAAAAACTGGGGAAGACAGAAACATAACCAACGCATAAACAGCAAATATTAATCCTGAAACTGATCCAGGAACTCCTTTTTCCGCACTGACCGCTGGATAAAATGGAGAAATTATCGACATTGAGCACACACTCATAAAGTCTCCAATAGCCAGCATTGCCAAGGACACTTTTTGTTTGTAGGACAAAATAATTTTTTTCCTGAAATTAAATTAAAATCACTATTATTAACTAGTAGTTAAGCTATTCAGGGGATTCACTTAATATCCATTCGATTAGTGTAATAATAATAGACTTCAAAATACTGAAAATAAAAGTTATGCACAATAGCAGAATAATTATGTCATTAATGATACTTAGAAGATGTTATTGTTTACGCTTAGATTTGCGTGGAAAATTACAAGGAAAGTAAACAATAATGAAAAGCTGTCGATGAACAAAGATTTGTTTTTATCTGTATCTCCTGATTGATGGTACTTAGGTATTAACAAAAAAAATCACATCCTGTGATTTTCCATAAAGGTCATATACTTTGGGCTTTTTTTTTATTTTGCAGTCACTATATTTGCAACTCCACTGTATTAGTATGAAATTACTAAAGAATTAAATTTGGTGTGGTGGATTTGCTGCCAAATTTGGTTTTAATTAAGTTTAGGAAAAAATGTATAACTAGAAAAAATAATTGATAATCAGAATTTTTACAAAATCTATACCCTTCTGAAGAAGTACAATGAGAACCAAAATCTCTGGTAATCTATTAAACTTAAACTTTTGCCTGAAAGACCCCAGAAAAAGTGACCATTCTTCCTGTCCTTAGGAATCCATTGCCATATTCTTAGAGTATACCTAACTGTAAATTTGACCTAAACTTCAGCAATTTAGAAGATCTTTATTGTCTTACAACTTAAATAAACTGCACAAACTAATAAAATAACTTGACGACTTGATACATTTTCTTTACATCCATAAATGTTGTCAATTTATGAAAGAACAATAATACTCATTAAAAAAGTATAATTCACATGTCATTATTTTTTAACTGTTTTTTGTGTTCAGTTTATCAAAGGTGCATGAAGTTGTTTATATTTTGATATGCAAAATTCACTATGTAGTGCAATCTGTCACAATAAGATAATAACATTATTTATAATTTAAAAGCTTGTTTACTGTGCTTTTTTAAATGATTATAAGAATAATAAATTGTAACATCCTACTTCTACTTAAATGTGCTAAATTCAAATTAGAATAATGAAATTTTAAAATATTAGAATTTAAATCGTGTTATGGGAACAACAAACGTCCATGACCTCGTGCTAAAGTAAATACAGAATCAGCAAAAATATAATATACAACTGTTCTTATGACGATAAATATTTGAATTGCAAAAAGAAATAAATATCTTGATCGGAACTTGAATATTCATTAAAACTAACGGCCATGAGAATTTTGAGCATTAACGTCTGAAGATATGCGAAAATCAAGTTAACGACCTGATGACATTAAAACACGAAATTTCGGAAGTACTACCTGTTCAAGGAATGCAAGTTCATTATTGCCGCATTGTAAATAACCATATATGAACCTGACCGGTAAGGTCGTTTAGTGTATTAGTTGAAGAGAAACGTGACTTAAAAAACAATAATTTTTTTATAAGGGGAATACCGGGCAATTCAACTTTTGCACATTTATACGTACTTGTTATCTTGAGCTAGGCCGTTTGTCATGCACACCGAAGTTAAACTCCCATTAGTCCCATTAAGTTCACTTTTGGACTCCATCGTCAAAAATCTAAGAATTTTCAATCACTTAACGTTGAAATGTCCCACACTTTTTCAATTTGGCAGCCAACACTTCAGTAGGTATCAACGCAACAATTTTGTTCATTGATAAAACTGAACTTAATCACTAAAAATGTAACCTTCAATTGACCAACTGAATCTCCAAAGAAGTACCTACGGAAAGGGTCTCGAAGCCGACTACTTATATATTTACTTTTGATTTACCTCCGACTTGCTTAAAATTGTGGTGGGGCGACAACAGGTAGCATGAGAATCTCAAAAACTGCATAGGGGAAGCCAGGGCAAATCTAGGTACGGATTTTATGTTAGTCACGTCGTTTCAGGTAAATAATTGGGTTTTTTTCTTTTCTGTCACTAATTACATTATAGATGCACTCCCTTCTTGTTTAGCATGCAAAAAATGTTTTTTTTGCTCCGATAAAAGTCACCCGTGGTTGCCAGTATGGTTGGGAATTTTGTTATAGAAATTTACATGTTTTTTATAGTGCATATATTAATAGGTTATAATTTCAGGAACAAAGCGACAATTAAATAACGTTTTAATTGGAATCGGGGAGATTTTGCTGTTAAAACTTATTTAAATTAATTTTGTTGACGTAATTTTTATATTACTTACGTAGATATAACATTTTCTCAGTTCTAATATAACGACTCATATATGAAATTTTAAAAAACTTTTTCTCCTTCAAAAAATTTAACAATACATAATTATACTAATTAGTGTTGAATAATGACTTTACGAATGCTAAAAGTAGCTATTTTATAAGTTTAACTTTTTCGAACAAAAAAATATCAGAAACTCGCGGTATGAATTTCTATAGATATTCGCTTTAAACACAAAGGAAAAGACGAAAAAAAAAAACAAAAAGACTATGGGAATGACAACCTTAAACACGTAATCGCGTTAATAATATAGTAGTAAACCTGAAAAAATCTATTACTCGTGTTTTGAGATAGACTGTTATCAAGTTGTCTTTTTTGTATTTGCAAACAATTTTACCAATCCTTTATCAGGTAGTGGCAAGTATAACTGTGTAAACAGTAGTTAATACTCTTCTGAGAAATAATTTCAGTTTTTATCTTTTCTAGATGATTTTTACTATTTCTTTCTGCAAAATTTTTGTGTGTCTTTTCAGCAGTAAATAGTTACTTTCTAAATGTAAATTGTCATACGACGATGACTAAAACTACTACACTTTGTTAATTCATTATTATTATAATTAGTTTTTAAAGCCCACAAAAGTATGTGAAACCCCCTCTTTTTTCCTTGTACAACATTTAGTAAAATAATAATGCACTTACTGGTAAAACCACATCAAATAAAATAAATTATGATTCAACCAGGAAATTCTAAGTTCTTGGACATTTTCAAAGTCACCCAGGAGGACTTTTTGGCAAAAAACCAGTCTTGTATCAATGTAGAATTTGAGTTCAATAACACACTAAATAATAAATGCCCCAAGTACTAGTAATTTGACCTTCTATATTATCAGTATTGAAGAAACTGCGTCAAAATAACTTGATAGAAGAAAAAGTATTAGAAATAACGCAGCACCTGTTTTGGTTTTTAATTTCTTATTCGAAATATCGTAAATTCAATTTAATCGCCTTTAGACTGAATCCCACTTTATAAATATTTACCGCATCGGTTTCTAATTCATTATTCCTTCTCATTATACCCAAATATACATCCCAAGCGTGGCATTATTTGATTTTAGATTTCGTTGTTGTTAATAAATTTTATGGCTGTATTATCGGCGTGTTCGACAACAGTGGAATTAATTTTGCAAATTTATAGCCCGATTTTGGTTCGCAATCAATGAAACTGCATTAAATCGCCTTCCCTAGTGCTTTAAAACGGGTAAGTACTGCTAAAATTTCCTTTCTACTTCATTACTGTGTTTTAATTATGCAGGCGGCAGTGGGACACTGATTTAATTGTTGCAAGTATACAAAGCACTGAAGTGCTGAGAATTTGCTAATCAAAATGTCATTGTATAATTTAATGACACATTTATACAGTGCGTTTTTTTTAACGCGCAACATAGGATTTTACGTGTTAAATTTTTAAGCCCATGTTAGACCATTTTATTTTGGAACTGCAAGTCTATAACTTGACGGGTGTGTCTTTAGTACCCTGAAGCTTAAGTAAGTCTACCAATTTGGTCTAAAAAGTGATTAAAAACTGGAAAAAAAATCATTTTTTTTCGAAAAGATTTTATCGTTCCATACTCCCTGTATGCATTGTTGTTCCTTGTTGTTTTTATACTGGCAGGGCAGGTAGCAGGAAAAGTGACATATTTTGACTGCATCACGACCCGACATCTTTTGAACGTCAAAAGGGTATTTTATGATTGTTTGGAATACTGTTTGGCTTCAAACGGAGGTCACTTTGAACAATTCACTTATAAAAATACTTCTTTTGTTCTTAACTTTCTTGATATAAAGTTAATGATCATCCTGTTTTACTTTCTACGCCAAATTTTACCTGCTACCTGCCGTGCCAGTATCAAAAACAACAAAGAATAACAATGCATACAGGGAGTATGAAACGATAAAACCTTTTCGAAAAAAGATGATTTTTTGCAAGCTTTTTAACACTTTTTAGGCCGAATTGGTAAACTTACTTAAGCTTCAGGGTACGAAACAGCCACCCGTCAAGTTTTATACTTGTAGTTCCGAAATAACATGGTCTAACATGGGCTTAAAAATTTAACACGTGAAATCCTATGTTGCGCGTTAAAAAAAACGCACTGTATGTTATCGTTTAGCAAGAAACTATTATTGTACTGTTTAGCCTGAAAAGGTAGTAAGACTAACAAATGTTCGATAACTAACTTCTACTACTTTAATGTGTTTATGTTTAAACTTTGACTTCACTTTTATTAAGCTTTATAAACCTATTCCAGATACCTTAGAATGTCAACTTTCAATATTCTAACAACTAACCTATTGAGTAACCACATTAAGTAAGAAATGTTATATTTTTTAATAACAGTATATAAAAAAGACAATAATTTTGGAAAATCGATGAGTAATTATCAGTTCCTTGATTGCTTCTGAAAATTGCATCCTTTTAATCGGTTTGCTGAAGCATTAACAAAATGATAGTGCAGAATTCAAGCAACATTTTTAGCCAGTTTGTTTAGTAGTTTAGGTGATCTTATAATGTTTTGGTAGTGCATAAGCTATAGAGGTTCAAAAACTAGTCTTAAAATTACGTTTTTATAAACTTTACAATTACTCGTATCTCGTATTATTTATTATGGTAATTCTGCTAATAGTATTGTTTATACCTGATACTTGTACTGATAATGGAAGTCATGTTCTAAGGGCATACAACGTAATATTAAAGAATAAGATTAATGTTTGCAAATTATTTTGTAAAATGATCATTAAGATTAAATGTGCATAACTGTGATAACAGTCAACACTAATTAACTTTTCAAAGTCAACGTATTATCTTTACTAGAAAAGATTTATAATAATTGATTATCGGTCGAGGATTAGTGATTTCATCTAAAGCTTTCAATTTTTTGATCATCTTCAAACACTTCTTAGTGACATACTTTCGAAGCAAAACTTTATGCAACAACATGAAAAAATGTGAATCGAATCTGCAGGTCGAGATTGGCAACACGAATAGTGCAAAAAAACTGGATTTTGGCATATGTGTTACATGTTGTACTTTTTATAAAATCGATTAATTTTAACAGAAAAAATATAATTATTATCTAAATAGTTGTTTCTAGCTTGTATAGCTAATTTTGTTCATTCCTTTCGCTTGGTATTATTCGTTTATTAACGGGGGTATTTCATATCTGCAGGCTGATAATTAAATGATAAATTGAACATCATGCATAAAATATAAGTGATACGTTACAATAGAAGCTAGGGTACAAATTAGTAAAGTCAAACTTTCATTTAACAACAACTCTTGAAGATTTAAATGGTATAGATTTGCATTTTTTGGACTTTTTTCTGCCATATACCCAAGCACTTTTCTGGTAGCAAGATTTTTGCAACTCAAATTTGGTATTTCAAGTGATAATTCATATCAAATATCTGTCTTGCGTAATAAAACATTTAATGAACTGTGCACTGCAAATTGTGTATGAATCACGATTACAAAAACATCCGCTAGTTTTAACAATTTGATTTCGCTAATAATTTTGAGTCTCTGCCAAACACAAAGCAATACATATTTTTGAATACTATCAACAACGCAGATCAGTTTCAGTGTTCAAATCTAGTTTTGGTTAAATGTATACTCTCCTGTACGCAAGTAAATTTGGTCGTTAATACCTGTGAATATTTATTTATTAACAACATTCAGGTATGTGTATTTGACTGGCATTGAAGATAACATTTTCTATAAGGAATGAAGGAGAGGTTATAGTGAATTCAATTGTAGGAGTGTAAGTTGCCATCCTTTATCTCAGATTAATAAGGTATAGTTTAAAAATATATTTCTAAAAAAAGATCATCTTTGTTGGGGACTTGGCTGGGTCACAATGATAAATTCAAAATGATAAATAATAAACAAACAATTGTTTTTAAAGAAATTTTAATAGTTTCAAGACTTACTGAACTGACTCCTAATCTCATTAAAACAACTCAACAGTAAGAACAAAGTAAACATACCTACAATGATAATTTATCTCTTAGCATGTTATCTTAAGTTTTAAGTAATGATGAACTTGGGTTCGTTTCTTATTGTTAACGCAGCAGTTGAGATTCACGGTGTTCGATGTGTGTCTACACTTGTACTATTTTTATTAGGAATTTAAACGGTCTATCGAATCTAATTCCACCACTTATTATAGAAGGAAAAGGTTATGGCAGCTAACACAAATATGGGAGCACCAAGTACCAGTAGTGGAGATTTTTCTTCAAATTCTAGTAATACGGAAACTTATTCGAGGAAACCAAGGCGTACTAAATCACTCTCATACCTGGGTGCGAATGATTATACTCCTGGAGAAATTCGACGGATAAAAGAACGTCTTTTAAGGTACTATACTATAGTAACAGTAATAAATATTGTAGCTTTAAGTTGAAAGGTCACAAAATAATAATGAATATAATCAGTAGTCAATAGTTAAATTCCTATACCCAAAAACCCGTATTGGTTTTAACTTGCAGAACCTTATCATGTTGATAGTGATGGGTACCGCTTTTATCAAAACTGTAATTTCTTATTATGTTGTCATTAGTTTTTAATAGTGTTTGTTCTATTTATCCAAGTTGATATGATGTAACTAACTTCTTTAGACTAACTGTTGGTATACCATGATTTTAGGACCACATCCCGACTGCAGCCTTCAACCATAAGAACTTTCAATTCTTCCCAAAAAATTACTTTAGCAATGTTAGCCTTAGTGGATTTCTTTTGCTTTTGTTCCATGTCAATCATGGCACCATACTTTCCGAGAGAAGCAGCGGAAAAAGGACTTTCAGACACCATGTCTGGAGTCATTTTCAGTTTTTACGCTCTAGTCATGTTTTTGTCATCGCCGATTTTTGGAAAAATTGTAAGTTGACTTTAAAAGCAGAACTACAAAATATTTATATTGGTTTAGCTTCCTAGGTTCGGAGCAAAATGGATTTTCTTGGGTGGGATGTTTGTGGCTGGTCTATGCAATGTATTGTTTGGGTAATACAACTAAAAAACCTTTTTAGGAACACAAAATTAATGTCAATTACAATTTCAGGTTGCTTAAATATGTGACAGATTATACTACCTTCACAGCTTTGTGTTTACTTATAAGAGGTATTGGAGCATTAGGTTCCAGTGCTTATTCAACTGCCAGTTACGTTTTTGTAATTTCAACATTTCCAGACAATATCAGTTCTGTTATAGTAAGTTACGTCACATGCATCTAAAGTTTATTATTCAATTATTGTATCAATTTTAGGGTATTTTAGAAACCTTTGTAGGACTAGGAATGAGTATTGGTCCAGTATTAGGAGGGTTGTTATATTCGGTATGAGCTTGTGTTATTTAAGTTTATTTGATGAAGTTCTACTCCAGTGAAATAATTCTCGTTCTAGATAGGTAGGTGGTTTTGATCTACCATTCTTCGTTTTGGGGGTATCGCTAATTGCGATTGTTCCTTTAAACATGTGGCTGTTTCCTGCTGTTCCTGGTAAGTAGTGATTAAAAACTTTTATTTCAATAATTCCTGGTGTGTTTGTAGATTTTGATGTAACTAGCAAAAATACCACAGTATTTAAATTAATAAAAGTACCTGCTGTTTGTATTACCGGAATGGTAGTGGTTATTGTTTCAAGTACGTGGTCTTTTCTGGATCCAACTTTAGAGCCGCACCTACGTCAGGTAAAGTGTTTTTTTTTTAACTTTCTTTAATCTTTGATTATCTGTGTTTTTAGTTTAACTTGACTCCAGGGAAAGTGGGATTAATATTTCTACTTTTTTCGGCACTTTACGGCTTGTCAAGTCCGGGCTGGGGTTGGTTAGCAGACCGATTCAACAACCACTGGTCTATGATGGTTGCTGGGTTATTTACCTCCACGATAGGTTTGCTACTTTTAGGGCCAACTCCTTATATTCCTGGAATACAAAGGTAATTCCTACTTTTTTTCAGGCTTTGCTTAATTCTGGATTTTTTCACAGCGCTTTATGGATGAACCTGGTTGCACTTTCCATTCTAGGGGTTTCAGTAGCTTTGGCACTAATGCCAACGTTCCAGGGAGTGTTGAATAGCGCTATGTTAGTTTTTAATGTTAAATCTGTTATAAGTATATTCATGGGAACAATTTTAGTCATGGAGGTTGCAGTGATACCATAGCAACTTACAGTGTGGTAGCTGGTATTTGGTCCAGTATGTACTCATTAGGGGAAGTCATCGGACCCGCGTTGGGAGGATTTCTATTGCAACATTACGGTTTTCCAATTTCGGCAACTGTTATGGCTGGTTCTACTTTCTTCATGGTATTGCCACACCATCACACCCTTTAAATCACTACTGCATAGTAAACTTTCAGGGAGTGATAGCGTGCTTCTTCTTTATATTCAAATCCACATGGCATGACAGCGATTTTGGAACTGATAGTGGTCTGAGTGATTCATGGAGGAGTGAAGGAAGTGCAACTAGTGCAGAATCAGCACCACTGCTTTCAGTAGCTAACTATAGAGCGTACACGGAGGATAAAGTTCAGTATTACGAAGACAGTAGAAAGCGAGATAACGAAGTGAGTAAAGATTTTTTTATGTTTATAATTATATTTATTAATAAAATTAATATTGTTTTTTATTTTTGATTTTCAGTTTGGTGAACTAAGTTACGATGAAGTAACAGATGTAAGAGGTACCGTGAGTGTAACGAAAAAAGGATCTTGTGAAGTGTAGTACTATTTTAAATAATTATTTATAGTTTGTAGAACTTGTTTAAACCTTTTTATATGATTGTGATTCCAACTTGCTAGGTAAAATATACAAACTTTGTTACTTCAAATAAAATATTAATAAAAGTCCTTTTATTTTTTCTTTAAAACTTTAATGTCAAAATAATTATTGTTAATCTGGAAAATTATTGTCGATCGTCCTGTTTTAGTTTTATGTATGCGATAAAAAAATGTTTGAAAGGACTTAAAGGCGTTTTCGTAAACCTACTTCTGTCAACTGAATCAGTTCACTTTCTTCTAGTCAAGTCATCTGAGTGCGAGAGAGAAAACTATACTCGCACAACATAAAAAATCGAGTTTAAATTCGGCAATCTCTGATTGGTCCATCAGTTTACGTCATTACAAAAGTTTTGACATCCACCGGTGACGTTTCCCAGTAGTGTAAACCAAATAGTTTTTTCAAAAAATGTTAGAACTAATTTTCTCTTAATTTCCTACTAATAATCTTATTTTCCGTTGTTTATTCTACTTGTAGTCGCATTAGTGTTATTACAAAAATATGCTGTTTAAGTAACAACATAGTGTCGCGTTATTTTGATCATTGGGTTAAGTTTTGAGGTTATGTTTTTATCAACTTGAAAAGAAAATTGTGTTTTATTTAAATGTACTTTACAGAATGATCGCCCAATCCGCATTTAAGGTATTTGTAGTGTTACTATTAAGCTTACAATGCTCTACAGCTAAGCGAAAACCCAAATCTGTAACCACCCTATTGGAAGCCAAATGGGATCGAACCCCTTTAATTTTAGAAGTGGCTGAATTTCTGGCAGATGAAAACCCAGAGTTTTATTGGAGGTTTATAGACTCCATATCTAAAGCCAGCCCTCCACTTAGTCAAATAGGTCAGTTGTTATTACTGTTAAGTTATGGCAATCAATGATAGTGTTGTTTTAGAAAATGACAGGAAAAGATATGAAGTTCTGTTAAAACATGCAGCTCAATTATTAACTCCATCACAGCTGTCAGTATTGAAACTCAGCTTATCTTTACACATTTACTCTCCAAAAGTTCAGATGTTCCAACAGATTGCATCAGAGCAAAATTTACCAACATGTCAATGTGTTGCAGATGTTGGTGGTCAAGTATCTTGTGATTTAAACGAAATTAAAAGTTTAATAGAAAAGGTGTGATTGTTTTGTGTTGTCAATTGCTCTGTACTACATAATTTTTTTTTTGTAGCCAAGTCAAAAATTTAAAAATACTGAATTGTTTAATGTTGATACTCATTATCCAGGCTCAGCAAACAGGTCACTAGCTGCAGTCCTTTATGGAGAACTGGGGACCCAGTGTTTTTCTCATTTCCACTCACTGCTAAAGGAAAAAGCTATTAGTGGGGATATTGATTATGTTGTCAGACATTTTCCACAAGTAGGTTGACCAGATCAGATTCTGAGTTGGAAGAAAAGGTTTTGAAGTCATTTTCATGGCACATGAAATAAATAAAAGGAAAAAAATGTTTTTAGTATTGTTTATATGAAGATAATTTATACTTTGTAGCAGAGCTTAACAGGGGTTTGAAATTTTTAACTCTCCTTGATTTCCCTCATTGATTGTGTATTTTATTGTTTTAAGGGAGAATAACTAATATAGTTTATAGCAAAATAACAGTAAAAAGAGATAACTGTTGTTAAATTGCTAATCTTGCCAACAGCTAAGTGTTCAGAACATTCTAAACAGAGTCTCTAATATTTTTTTGCTTTTTTGTCAGATATTTTATATTACTCTTTGTTATGAGGCTAGAAAAGCCATTTATGCCATGCACAGGAAGCTTGGTTCATTGGCATCTGAATTTTTAACTCCATTTTCTTCACTCAGTTGCAAATTTTACATTTTTATTCAAAAGATATGTTAGTAAACTGTTAAGCTCAAACCATTATGCAAATTAGTATGTTTGAAAGATTTGAGTTTTTTTGTAAAGTAAAATTTTTTTACTCTTACTTTTCTTTCAACACAGCAAATATTTTTTTGCCTAACCTAACCTACCTAAACTTTTAAGGAGCAAACTAATCAACGTCTACGACTATCAGGCTACGGTGTCGAACTCCAAATGAAATCTACCGAATATAAGTCACAGGATGATAGTGAGCTAAAAGATAAAGAAGGCAGTGCAGAAACATCACAGGAAGAAGAAGAAATCGAAATTGAAGGTTTCGACTTTGCAAAATTGAAGCAGCTCTTTCCAGACTTGAAGACAAATTTAGACAAGTTTAAACAACAC
Source organism: Ips typographus (assembly GCF_016097725.1). Taxonomy (NCBI): domain Eukaryota; kingdom Metazoa; phylum Arthropoda; class Insecta; order Coleoptera; family Curculionidae; genus Ips; species Ips typographus. Next base: position 11,110,130 of record NC_138425.1, on the reverse strand, counting down.
CTTGAAGACTCCTCAAATGAACTAGCGGCTCTGAAAGTCTGGCAGTTTCAAGGGTTGAGTTTACAAGCGGCGGAAAGAATTATGCACGCTCCCAGAGATGAGGCACTGAAAGTGTTCACTAATATTGCCCAAAATTTTCCAATGCAAGCCAAAGGTTTAGTCAAAACTGTCGTCAACCCGGAAATGAAACGAGAAATGAAAATTAACTCGGATATTTTTGCTACCACACTCAACTTGCAACCGTCTGACACTGCCTTATTTATCAATGGGATGTTTCATGATGTTGATGTGGTTGATGTTTATGCTTTGTTAGATGTTTTGAGACAAGAACTCAGTACAATGGAAGGTAAGTTTATTATTATTTTTCTAAATAAATACCAAACATTAATAATTATTGTGTTGTTATATTTTTTTATTATAAGAAATACTCTAGTTATTTTAATAACAAAAATGTACAGGTATTTAATAAACTAAGTCAAAACTAGGTAAATTAGAGTGGGAGATTATTTGACTGTAGTTTGGAAAAGGCACTTAAGTACCGTTTTCTTCCTTGTAATGTGGAACAGGTTGAGCATAAGAAAATGTACCTTACCTTGTTTCATTTAAAGTATTACGTTCTGTACCTCTGATCTGAATTTAAAGACAAACGTTTAACGCGGATGTAATGAATGACAGAAAAATATTTTTTTGCGGAGGTCCAGAAAACACTTTTTTGTAATAGTGGTCAATATGGCAACAATTTACAGGTTTACATTCTTTGGGAATCAGGGATGAAAAACTTCGATCCCTCCTACACCTAGATTTTAGTGAAAGTAGTGGCTCATCGGAGTTTGCTATTGATATTAGGGATTCTGCAATAAATTGGTTGAACGATATTGAGAACGACTCGAAATTCCGTTATTGGTCCAGTAGTTTGATGGACCTTTTGAGACCCACTTTTCCTGGAATGTTGCGGCAAATAAGGAAAAATTTATACAACTTAGTGAGAGCTGTTTAAAAAAGAGCCAGAACTGTGTAAACATTCCCAATTTTAGGTGCTGATAATCGATCCCACCGATTCGAGTATTCGATCGATACTAAAAATTGTTGAGTCTTTTGTAATTCACGCTACTCCAATTAGAACTGGTATTGTATTTAAAGTCGATCCGTCCAAAGATGTAACGGGGTTAAATAATGCTGGGGTTGCGATGTTGTGTGCATTTAATTATGTCCAACAAACACAAGATCCACCCTCGGCTTATAGTTTTATCAGATCCGTGATGTCTTCTAGTGAAGGAGACCAGGTATTAATTGCTTATTTCTATACATATTGCCAGTCGTATTTTATATGTTTTGTTAGGTTACTGTGGAAGATATCAAAAAGGAGTTGAGATCACAATATAATGAAGATCCTCAAGACATTTTAGGTGAAGACTCTGACTATGACTTTGGCCGGCAATTGTCATCCGATTTTATTCAAAGAACTGGCTTAAAAGTATTTCCTCAAGCTTTGTTAAACGGCATACCGTTGCCTTATGATAAGGTAACTTTGATTTAAGTGACAGTCGGAAGTTTAACCATTATTTTATTAGATGAATGTGGAAGACTTTGAAGAAGTGGTGTTGCAAGAGGTTATGAGTCAAACTGTTCATTTCCAAAAGGCTATTTACAAAGGAAAACTGACGGACAATCAGAATGTAATTGATTACATTATGGATCAGCCTAATGTAATGCCCAGACTGAATGATCGGATTTTAAATCGGGAATTGTCGCGATATTTGGATATGTCCGGGAAAGCGACTAGTACAAGCAATATTGGGGTGAGTTGTATTTGTTTGTTTATTGATATGAGTTTGTATGAAAATTAAGTGTGTGTAAATTTCAGCTTAGCTATTAGATAAACTTAAACACTTGGTAATAAACATAAAAACGTTATTCTGCTAAAAGGTGCAACAAAATTTTTATTACAAACACCCATTTTTATTAATAATAAAAAAACGTATGCAATTAAAACACGGTGAAATAATGTAAAACTCTTTTTCCTGAAAAACTGTAAAGTACTTACCACAGAAGTCATAAAATTGAATAATTAAATATATGGAACTATAAGTTTATGACAGAGAGTTTATTGCGGTTTTACTAGTCCGCTTTAATTTATTTTTATGAAAAAATTATGTGTGTGATCGGCAATGTTTCCTAACCCTAAAAACGTACAAAAAAGCGGTACATAGTCGACGTCAAACTTTAATAATCACGCTATATCCGATAAAGCCTCCAACATTTGGAAGTAGTGGTAAAGGGTATTTGTTTTGAACAATTATGAAAACTGTCATAAATTTCTCTCTTGCGTTTTGTATTAGTTTATTATTTAACTTAATGTCTTCAGGCTTTAATACAATTGAGCCTACCTGATATGACTGCAACTGCTATAGAAAACGTCAAATACTTTACTGTTCCCACTAAAAAAGAACGACGGTATCACTCGGTCACATACTGGATTGTAAGCGATTTGGACTGTCTTAAAGGTAGACAGTTGCTGTTGAACGCTCTAAACCATTTGGTATGCTTTTAGTGACTTTCTAATATACGGACTATTAAGTATTCCGTAATTTTTAGAAATCCGAGAGTGATATTAGAGTTAGTTTCTTACCAAACGTGAACGGCGATAAGAAAAATACTTTTAATAAAGTTGTACTAGCGGCTTTAGAAGTACTACCTCCTGAAGCATCGTTGGCTTTAATATTAGGTCTTTTAAATAAGGAGGATTCGTCTGAAAAGTTAGATAACGGAGACACATTGGACATACCAGTAAGTGATATTTAAAAATTCGCAGAACAAATTTTTATCATAATTGGATTATACAGGCTGAAGTTTGGTCGAAGGTTGAATCACAGGAACTTAACTTGAAAATGCTTCGAGTTTACGCTCAAAGAGTTTTAGGTTTAAAACAGGGTGAAAGAGCTGTGATAGCTAACGGGCGAGTTCTTGGCCCTCTTAGCGACAACGAAGAATTTACAGAGGAAGACTTTTCTCTGTTAGAACGTTTCACAAGAGCCACTTATCTGGATAAAATCAATAAAGCCTTCAGCACTTCTAGTGATGACGATGATGACGGTTAGTTTTGTTATTACCAGGCTTGCTCTGCATTGACTGTTCAATAATCCTTTTTAGTTATTACCAGTGACACTATCCTGAAACTTGAACCTCTATTAGTTTCCAAGTCGTCTAGCAAACCCCGTTTTGAAATTTCTCACAGCTCCACTGAACACTCAGTAATAAAAATTCCTCCTCGTCATCCAGACCAAGTCGCCTTCGATCTGGTGGCTATAGTTGATCCAGTATCCAGAGGGGCGCAGAAAATTGGTCCCATACTTCAGGTGTTACAAGAAGTGTTAAACTGTAACATTAAACTCTTCTTGAACAGTGTAGAGAAAAACAGCGATATGCCGGTAAAGAGCTTTTACCGGTTTGTTTTGGAGCCGGAAATTCAGTTTTCGGAGGATGGGAAACAGCTACCAGGCCCAATTGCGCGTTTTAATAATATGCCCAGCTCTCCTCTGCTTACACAAAACTATCACGTGCCAGAAAATTGGTTGGTTGAGGTAGTTCGATCGGTTTACGATTTGGATAATATTCGACTCGAAAATGTAGAAAGCAACGTGCATAGGTAAGCTGTTTTAACTACTTAAAAAACTAGTTGAATTAGGGGAAATAATTTAAACAAAAACTTTTTGACAGTTGTACTGAATTTTAAAGTGTATTAACTTAAACAACACCAGTCAGATTGTTTTTCTTTCAGCGAATATGAGTTAGAGTACCTCCTCCTTGAAGGGCATTGTTTTGAACAAACTACCGGGAGTCCACCAAGAGGACTTCAAATTACACTAGGCACTGACAGTAAACCTGTAATAGTAGATACAATTGTTATGGCAAACTTGGGTTATTTCCAACTGAAAGCTAACCCAGGCAGTTGGATATTAAGACTGCGGCAAGGTAGAAGTGCCGAAATCTACGATATTGTTAGCCATGATGGCACCGACACACCTACGAATTCGACTGACATTAAAGTACTTATCAGCCAGTTAAGGTCACATATTGTTAAGCTACGAGTGCAGAAAAAGCCTGACAAACTGCAAATGGACTTGCTTTCGGATGACGACGATAACGGTGGAATATGGAATTCTATTACCAGGTAAAGAAAACTTGCACGTGTAGTGGATTGGGTTGTTGCATGCAAATGTTGAAAATGTGCTTTTTTCCAATGGAAGAATTTTTAGTTCTTTCGGAGGCAAAGAAGAGAAGAACGAAGAAAAATTAAACATTTTCTCTGTAGCGTCTGGTCATTTGTATGAACGGTTTCTGAAAATCATGATGTTGTCTGTGTTGAAACATACTAAAACTCCGGTTAAATTCTGGTTTTTAAAAAATTATTTATCACCACAAATAAAGGTAACTTAACAGGTTAGACTTGTGCTGTTTGGTGTAACTAATGTTTTTTTTTATAGGACTTCTTGCCGTATATGGCGAAAGAGTACGGTTTTGAGTACGAGTTGGTACAGTATAAGTGGCCTAGATGGTTAACACCTCAAACTGAGAAGCAGCGGATTATTTGGGGTTATAAAATTTTGTTCTTGGATGTCTTGTTCCCGTTGGATGTGAAGAAGATTATTTTTGTTGACGCAGATCAGGTAAGAACTTGTTATAAACAAAACAAAAACACATACAGTGTGACCCATTTAGAATGGAAACACCCCTATAAAATTTTAGGTTATTAACCGATTTCAATGATTTTTTTTTGAAATAATTAGGAATGAAATGTCTATTACGGGAGAAAATTTTAAATATTTATTGCAGTTTTCAGGTCATATTACGATACTTTTTCTTGATAGAAAATGGAGAATTTTTATTAGCGATTTTTTTATTGAAAAAAATACTACGCCACTGGATCTATAGTGCTTTCAAATAGCTGTGACCAAAATTTCATAAAAATCCATTTGTTAATAACAAAGTTGACATTTTCAGACAAATTCAAATTCAAAAATCCTCTAAGCTAACGGTCACAAAAGAACACCCTGCATCAACTGTTGCCATAGAAATGGTGTTATTATTTACTTGTTTATTATTAATTATTAATTGATTAATTTAATTAAAAAAAAAATAAAATTAAAAAAAAAATAATAAATAAAAATTAATTTTTTAATTTTGGTCACAGCTATTTGAAAACACTATAGATCCAGTGGCGTAGTAATTTTTTCAATAAAAAAATCGCTAATAAAAATTCTCCATTTTCTATCAAGAAAAAGTATCGTAATATGACCTGAAAACTGAAATAAATATTTAAAATTTTCTCCCGTAATAGACATTTCATTCCTAATTATTTCAAAAAAAAATCATTGAAATCGGTTAATAACCTAAAATTTTATAGGGGTGTTTCCATTCTAAATGGGTCACACTGTATAACATACAAATTCACTTTAAATAGACGTTAATGTTTTTGACGTTAACTTGCATTAAATTTTTGTAAATTTCATTTACCAGGTGGTGAGGACCGACCTTAAAGAGTTGAGAGACTTGGATCTAGGAGGAGCGCCTTATGGTTACACTCCTTTCTGCGATTCTCGTACAGAAATGGATGGTTTTCGGTTTTGGAAACAAGGTTATTGGCGCAATCATTTACAAGGTAATGTTTGTACAGTCTCTGTTCAGTGAGTTCTGACTGTTGCGTCATAATCACCAGCAAAAAACGTATGTCGGTGATTAAATGTGATATTGATTGATTGTCAAAATGATTATAGTTTTAGATTATAACTTAAGGGGGCTTTTATACATTATATAGTATAACACCAAACAAAGTTTATAACAATTCTTAGAAGGGGTATGGTGAGTTGTCACAGTCACATGAAAACTTAGCCATTAAATGTGCCGGTGCAAATGGCTCTTAGAATACTTGTATAGGCCTTTTGCAAATTTCAACATGATTCTAGAGGCCTCTGGCAAATTTTAGAAGGTTTTTGATAGTATTTTGGGTCATCTGGCAATTTTAAACAATTCTTATACGTATAGAACGCCTGTAGAACTTTTTTAAAGGTTGTCAGTAGTATTTAGAAGCTACTGGCACTTTCTTAATGGATCTAGAAGCGTTTGACAATTTAAAACAAATTTTGGAAGGTCTAAGACCCTTGTAAAAGCCTCTGGCAATTTCTAGAAAGTTTACAGTATTATTTAGAGAGCTCTCGCACTTTCAAAATGGTTCTAGAGGCATCTGATAATTTAAAACAATTCTTGGAAGGTTTAAGACACTGGTAGAGGCCTCTGGCACTTTTGAAAAGGTGATCAGTAGAACTTAAAGGTGTCTGGCAGATTCAAAATGGTCTTAAAAGCCTTTGACAATTTAAATCAAGTCTGGGCAGGTTTAAGACGCTTGTCTGGCACTATTTGGAAAGTTCTCAATAGCATTTAGAGGTCTTTGGCACATTCAAAACGGTCATAGAGACCTCTCGCATTTTAAAACATCTCTGGGAAAGATTAAGACACTTGTAGAAGCTACAGGCACTTTTTAGAAACTTGTCAGTAGCATTTAGAATTCTCTGGCACTTCCAAAATGGTTCTAGAGGCATCTGATAATTTAAAACAATCTTGGAAGGTTTAGGACACTGGTAGAGGCCTCTGGCACTTTTGAAAAGGTAATCAGTAGCACTTAGAGGTGTTTGGCAGATTCAAAATGGTCTTAAAAGCCTTTGACAATTTAAATTAAGTCTGGGCAGGTTTAAGACGCTTGTCTGGCACTATTTGGAAGGTTCTCAATAGCATTTAGAGGTCTTTGGCACATTCAAAACGGTCATAGAGACCTCTCACAATTTAAAACAACTCTCGGAAAGATTAAGACACTTGTAGAAGCTACAGGCACTTTTTAGAAGGTTGACAGTAGCATTTAGAATTCTCTGGCACTTCCAAAATGGTTCTAGAAGCATCTGATAATTTAAAACAATTCTTGGAAGGTTTAAGACACTGGTAGAGGCCTCTGGCACTTTTGAAAAAGTTATCAGTAGAACTTAGAGGTGTCTGGCAGATTCAAAATGGTCTTAAAAGCCTTTGACAATTTAAATTAAGTCTGGGCAGGTTTAAGACGCTTGTCTGGCACTATTTGGAAAGTTCTCAATAGCATTTAGAGGTCTTTGGCACATTCAAAACGGTCATAGAGACCGGTCGCATTTTAAAACATCTCTCGGAAAGATTAAGACACTTGTAGAAGCTACAGGCACTTTTTAGAAACTTGTCAGTAGCATTTAGAGATCTCTGGCACTTCCAAAATGGTTCTAGAGGCATCTGATAATTTAAAACAATTCTTGGAAGGTTTAAGACACTGGTAGAAGCCTCTGGCACTGTTGAAAAGGTTATCAGTAGCACTTAGAGGTGTTTGGCAGATTCAAAATGGTCTTAAAAGCCTTTGACAATTTAAATTAAGTCTGGGCAGGTTTAAGACGCTTGTCTGGCACTATTTGGAAGGTTCTCAATAGCATTTAGAGGTCTTTGGCACATTCAAAACGGTCATAGAGACCTCTCACAATTTAAAACAACTCTCGGAAAGATTAAGACACTTGTAGAAGCTACAGGCACTTTTTAGAAACTTGTCAGTAGCATTTAGAGATCTCTGGCACTTCCAAAATGGTTCTAGAGGCATCTGATAATTTAAAACAATTCTTGGAAGGTTTAAGACACTGGTAGAAGCCTCTGGCACTTTTGAAAAGGTTATCAGTAGAACTTAGAGGTGTCTGGCAGATTCAAAATGGTCTTAAAAGCCTTTGACAATTTAAATCAAGTCTGGGCAGGTTTAAGACGCTTGTCTGGCACTATTTGGAAAGTTCTCAATAGCATTTAGAGGTCTTTGGCACATTCAAAACGGTCATAGAGACCTCTCGCATTTTAAAACATCTCTGGGAAAGATTAAGACACTTGTAGAAGCTACAGGCACTTTTTAGAAGGTTGACAGTAGCATTTAGAATTCTCTGGCACTTCCAAAATGGTTCTAGAAGCATCTGATAATTTAAAACAATTCTTGGAAGGTTTAAGACACTGGTAGAGGCCTCTGGCACTTTTGAAAAAGTTATCAGTAGAACTTAGAGGTGTCTGGCAGATTCAAAATGGTCTTAAAAGCCTTTGACAATTTAAATCAAGTCTGGGCAGGTTTAAGACGCTTGTCTGGCACTATTTGGAAAGTTCTCAATAGCATTTAGAGGTCTTTGGCACATTCAAAACGGTCATAGAGACCTCTCACAATTTAAAACAACTCTCGGAAAGATTAAGACACTTGTAGAAGCTACAGGCACTTTTTAGAAACTTGTCAGTAGCATTTAGAGATCTCTGGCACTTCCAAAATGGTTCTAGAGGCATCTGATAATTTAAAACAATTCTTGGAAGGTTTAAGACACTGGTAGAAGCCTCTGGCACTTTTGAAAAGGTTATCAGTAGAACTTAGAGGTGTCTGGCAGATTCAAAATGGTCTTAAAAGCCTTTGACAATTTAAATCAAGTCTGGGCAGGTTTAAGACGCTTGTCTGGCACTATTTGGAAAGTTCTCAATAGCATTTAGAGGTCTTTGGCACATTCAAAACGGTCATAGAGACCTCTCGCAATTTAAAACAACTCTGGGAAAGATTAAGACACTTGTAGAAGCTACAGTCACTTTTTAGAAGCTTGTCAGTAGCATTTAGAGATCTCTGGCACTTCCAAAATGGTTCTAGAGGCATCTGATAATTTAAAACAATTCTTGGAAGGTTTAAGACACTGGTAGAAGCCTCTGGCACTTTTGAAAAGGTTATCAGTAGCACTTAGAGGTGTCTGGCAGATTCAAAATGGTCTTAAAAGCCTTTGACAATTTAAATCAAGTCTGGGCAGGTTTAAGACGCTTGTCTGGCACTATTTGGAAAGTTCTCTATAGCATTTAGAGGTCTTTGGCACATTCAAAACGGTCATAGAGACCGGTCGCATTTTAAAACATCTCTGGGAAAGATTAAGACACTTGTAGAAGCTACAGGCACTTTTTAGAAGCTTGTCAGTAGCATTTAGAGATCTCTGGCACTTCCAAAATGGTTCTAGAAGCATCTGATAATTTAAAACAATTCTTGGAAGGTTTAAGACACTGGTAGAGGCCTCTGGCACTTTTGAAAAGGTGATCAGTAGAACTTAAAGGTGTCTGGCAGATTCAAAATGGTCTTAAAAGCCTTTGACAATTTAAATTAAGTCTGGGCAGGTTTAAGACGCTTGTCTGGCACTATTTGGAAAGTTCTCAATAGCATTTAGAGGTCTTTGGCACATTCAAAACGGTCATAGAGACCGGTCGCATTTTAAAACATCTCTGGGAAAGATTAAGACACTTGTAGAAGCTACAGGCACTTTTTAGAAACTTGTCAGTAGCATTTAGAGATCTCTGGCACTTCCAAAATGGTTCTAGAGGCATCTGATAATTTAAAACAATTCTTGGAAGGTTTAAGACACTGGTAGAAGCCTCTGGCACTTTTGAAAAGGTTATCAGTAGCACTTAGAGGTGTTTGGCAGATTCAAAATGGTCTTAAAAGCCTTTGACAATTTAAATTAAGTCTGGGCAGGTTTAAGACGCTTGTCTGGCACTATTTGGAAAGTTCTCAATAGCATTTAGAGGTCTTTGGCACATTCAAAACGGTCATAGAGACCTCTCACAATTTAAAACAACTCTCGGAAAGATTAAGACACTTGTAGAAGCTACAGGCACTTTTTAGAAACTTGTCAGTAGCATTTAGAGATCTCTGGCACTTCCAAAATGGTTCTAGAGGCATCTGATAATTTAAAACAATTCTTGGAAGGTTTAAGACACTGGTAGAAGCCTCTGGCACTTTTGAAAAGGTTATCAGTAGAACTTAGAGGTGTCTGGCAGATTCAAAATGGTCTTAAAAGCCTTTGACAATTTAAATCAAGTCTGGGCAGGTTTAAGACGCTTGTCTGGCACTATTTGGAAAGTTCTCAATAGCATTTAGAGGTCTTTGGCACATTCAAAACGGTCATAGAGACCGGTCGCATTTTAAAACATCTCTCGGAAAGATTAAGACACTTGTAGAAGCTACAGGCACTTTTTAGAAACTTGTCAGTAGCATTTAGAGATCTCTGGCACTTCCAAAATGGTTCTAGAGGCATCTGATAATTTAAAACAATTCTTGGAAGGTTTAAGACACTGGTAGAAGCCTCTGGCACTGTTGAAAAGGTTATCAGTAGCACTTAGAGGTGTTTGGCAGATTCAAAATGGTCTTAAAAGCCTTTGACAATTTAAATTAAGTCTGGGCAGGTTTAAGACGCTTGTCTGGCACTATTTGGAAGGTTCTCAATAGCATTTAGAGGTCTTTGGCACATTCAAAACGGTCATAGAGACCTCTCACAATTTAAAACAACTCTCGGAAAGATTAAGACACTTGTAGAAGCTACAGGCACTTTTTAGAAACTTGTCAGTAGCATTTAGAGATCTCTGGCACTTCCAAAATGGTTCTAGAGGCATCTGATAATTTAAAACAATTCTTGGAAGGTTTAAGACACTGGTAGAAGCCTCTGGCACTTTTGAAAAGGTTATCAGTAGAACTTAGAGGTGTCTGGCAGATTCAAAATGGTCTTAAAAGCCTTTGACAATTTAAATCAAGTCTGGGCAGGTTTAAGACGCTTGTCTGGCACTATTTGGAAAGTTCTCAATAGCATTTAGAGGTCTTTGGCACATTCAAAACGGTCATAGAGACCTCTCGCATTTTAAAACATCTAGGGGAAAGATTAAGACACTTGTAGAAGCTACAGGCACTTTTTAGAAACTTGTCAGTAGCATTTAGAGATCTCTGGCACTTCCAAAATGGTTCTAGAGGCATCTGATAATTTAAAACAATTCTTGGAAGGTTTAAGACACTGGTAGAAGCCTCTGGCACTTTTGAAAAGGTTATCAGTAGCACTTAGAGGTGTTTGGCAGATTCAAAATGGTCTTAAAAGCCTTTGACAATTTAAATTAAGTCTGGGCAGGTTTAAGACGCTTGTCTGGCACTATTTGGAAGGTTCTCAATAGCATTTAGAGGTCTTTGGCACATTCAAAACGGTCATAGAGACCTCTCACAATTTAAAACAACTCTCGGAAAGATTAAGACACTTGTAGAAGCTACAGGCACTTTTTAGAAACTTGTCAGTAGCATTTAGAGATCTCTGGCACTTCCAAAATGGTTCTAGAGGCATCTGATAATTTAAAACAATTCTTGGAAGGTTTAAGACACTGGTAGAAGCCTCTGGCACTTTTGAAAAGGTTATCAGTAGAACTTAGAGGTGTCTGGCAGATTCAAAATGGTCTTAAAAGCCTTTGACAATTTAAATCAAGTCTGGGCAGGTTTAAGACGCTTGTCTGGCACTATTTGGAAAGTTCTCAATAGCATTTAGAGGTCTTTGGCACATTCAAAACGGTCATAGAGACCTCTCGCAATTTAAAACAACTCTGGGAAAGATTAAGACACTTGTAGAAGCTACAGTCACTTTTTAGAAGCTTGTCAGTAGCATTTAGAGATCTCTGGCACTTCCAAAATGGTTCTAGAGGCATCTGATAATTTAAAACAATTCTTGGAAGGTTTAAGACACTGGTAGAAGCCTCTGGCACTTTTGAAAAGGTTATCAGTAGCACTTAGAGGTGTCTGGCAGATTCAAAATGGTCTTAAAAGCCTTTGACAATTTAAATCAAGTCTGGGCAGGTTTAAGACGCTTGTCTGGCACTATTTGGAAAGTTCTCTATAGCATTTAGAGGTCTTTGGCACATTCAAAACGGTCATAGAGACCGGTCGCATTTTAAAACATCTCTGGGAAAGATTAAGACACTTGTAGAAGCTACAGGCACTTTTTAGAAACTTGTCAGTAGCATTTAGAGATCTCTGGCACTTCCAAAATGGTTCTAGAGGCATCTGATAATTTAAAACAATTCTTGGAAGGTTTAAGACACTGGTAGAAGCCTCTGGCACTTTTGAAAAGGTTATCAGTAGCACTTAGAGGTGTCTGGCAGATTCAAAATGGTCTTAAAAGCCTTTGACAATTTAAATCAAGTCTGGGCAGGTTTAAGACGCTTGTCTGGCACTATTTGGAAAGTTCTCTATAGCATTTAGAGGTCTTTGGCACATTCAAAACGGTCATAGAGACCGGTCGCATTTTAAAACATCTCTGGGAAAGATTAAGACACTTGTAGAAGCTACAGGCACTTTTTAGAAGCTTGTCAGTAGCATTTAGAGATCTCTGGCACTTCCAAAATGGTTCTAGAAGCATCTGATAATTTAAAACAATTCTTGGAAGGTTTAAGACACTGGTAGAGGCCTCTGGCACTTTTGAAAAGGTGATCAGTAGAACTTAAAGGTGTCTGGCAGATTCAAAATGGTCTTAAAAGCCTTTGACAATTTAAATTAAGTCTGGGCAGGTTTAAGACGCTTGTCTGGCACTATTTGGAAAGTTCTCAATAGCATTTAGAGGTCTTTGGCACATTCAAAACGGTCATAGAGACCGGTCGCATTTTAAAACATCTCTGGGAAAGATTAAGACACTTGTAGAAGCTACAGGCACTTTTTAGAAACTTGTCAGTAGCATTTAGAGATCTCTGGCACTTCCAAAATGGTTCTAGAGGCATCTGATAATTTAAAACAATTCTTGGAAGGTTTAAGACACTGGTAGAAGCCTCTGGCACTTTTGAAAAGGTTATCAGTAGCACTTAGAGGTGTTTGGCAGATTCAAAATGGTCTTAAAAGCCTTTGACAATTTAAATTAAGTCTGGGCAGGTTTAAGACGCTTGTCTGGCACTATTTGGAAAGTTCTCAATAGCATTTAGAGGTCTTTGGCACATTCAAAACGGTCATAGAGACCTCTCACAATTTAAAACAACTCTCGGAAAGATTAAGACACTTGTAGAAGCTACAGGCACTTTTTAGAAACTTGTCAGTAGCATTTAGAGATCTCTGGCACTTCCAAAATGGTTCTAGAGGCATCTGATAATTTAAAACAATTCTTGGAAGGTTTAAGACACTGGTAGAAGCCTCTGGCACTTTTGAAAAGGTTATCAGTAGAACTTAGAGGTGTCTGGCAGATTCAAAATGGTCTTAAAAGCCTTTGACAATTTAAATCAAGTCTGGGCAGGTTTAAGACGCTTGTCTGGCACTATTTGGAAAGTTCTCAATAGCATTTAGAGGTCTTTGGCACATTCAAAACGGTCATAGAGACCGGTCGCATTTTAAAACATCTCTCGGAAAGATTAAGACACTTGTAGAAGCTACAGGCACTTTTTAGAAACTTGTCAGTAGCATTTAGAGATCTCTGGCACTTCCAAAATGGTTCTAGAGGCATCTGATAATTTAAAACAATTCTTGGAAGGTTTAAGACACTGGTAGAAGCCTCTGGCACTGTTGAAAAGGTTATCAGTAGCACTTAGAGGTGTTTGGCAGATTCAAAATGGTCTTAAAAGCCTTTGACAATTTAAATTAAGTCTGGGCAGGTTTAAGACGCTTGTCTGGCACTATTTGGAAGGTTCTCAATAGCATTTAGAGGTCTTTGGCACATTCAAAACGGTCATAGAGACCTCTCACAATTTAAAACAACTCTCGGAAAGATTAAGACACTTGTAGAAGCTACAGGCACTTTTTAGAAACTTGTCAGTAGCATTTAGAGATCTCTGGCACTTCCAAAATGGTTCTAGAGGCATCTGATAATTTAAAACAATTCTTGGAAGGTTTAAGACACTGGTAGAAGCCTCTGGCACTTTTGAAAAGGTTATCAGTAGAACTTAGAGGTGTCTGGCAGATTCAAAATGGTCTTAAAAGCCTTTGACAATTTAAATCAAGTCTGGGCAGGTTTAAGACGCTTGTCTGGCACTATTTGGAAAGTTCTCAATAGCATTTAGAGGTCTTTGGCACATTCAAAACGGTCATAGAGACCTCTCGCATTTTAAAACATCTAGGGGAAAGATTAAGACACTTGTAGAAGCTACAGGCACTTTTTAGAAACTTGTCAGTAGCATTTAGAGATCTCTGGCACTTCCAAAATGGTTCTAGAGGCATCTGATAATTTAAAACAATTCTTGGAAGGTTTAAGACACTGGTAGAAGCCTCTGGCACTTTTGAAAAGGTTATCAGTAGCACTTAGAGGTGTTTGGCAGATTCAAAATGGTCTTAAAAGCCTTTGACAATTTAAATTAAGTCTGGGCAGGTTTAAGACGCTTGTCTGGCACTATTTGGAAGGTTCTCAATAGCATTTAGAGGTCTTTGGCACATTCAAAACGGTCATAGAGACCTCTCACAATTTAAAACAACTCTCGGAAAGATTAAGACACTTGTAGAAGCTACAGGCACTTTTTAGAAACTTGTCAGTAGCATTTAGAGATCTCTGGCACTTCCAAAATGGTTCTAGAGGCATCTGATAATTTAAAACAATTCTTGGAAGGTTTAAGACACTGGTAGAAGCCTCTGGCACTTTTGAAAAGGTTATCAGTAGAACTTAGAGGTGTCTGGCAGATTCAAAATGGTCTTAAAAGCCTTTGACAATTTAAATCAAGTCTGGGCAGGTTTAAGACGCTTGTCTGGCACTATTTGGAAAGTTCTCAATAGCATTTAGAGGTCTTTGGCACATTCAAAACGGTCATAGAGACCTCTCGCAATTTAAAACAACTCTGGGAAAGATTAAGACACTTGTAGAAGCTACAGTCACTTTTTAGAAGCTTGTCAGTAGCATTTAGAGATCTCTGGCACTTCCAAAATGGTTCTAGAGGCATCTGATAATTTAAAACAATTCTTGGAAGGTTTAAGACACTGGTAGAAGCCTCTGGCACTTTTGAAAAGGTTATCAGTAGCACTTAGAGGTGTCTGGCAGATTCAAAATGGTCTTAAAAGCCTTTGACAATTTAAATCAAGTCTGGGCAGGTTTAAGACGCTTGTCTGGCACTATTTGGAAAGTTCTCTATAGCATTTAGAGGTCTTTGGCACATTCAAAACGGTCATAGAGACCGGTCGCATTTTAAAACATCTCTGGGAAAGATTAAGACACTTGTAGAAGCTACAGGCACTTTTTAGAAACTTGTCAGTAGCATTTAGAGATCTCTGGCACTTCCAAAATGGTTCTAGAGGCATCTGATAATTTAAAACAATTCTTGGAAGGTTTAAGACACTGGTAGAAGCCTCTGGCACTTTTGAAAAGGTTATCAGTAGCACTTAGAGGTGTTTGGCAGATTCAAAATGGTCTTAAAAGCCTTTGACAATTTAAATTAAGTCTGGGCAGGTTTAAGACGCTTGTCTGGCACTATTTGGAAGGTTCTCAATAGCATTTAGAGGTCTTTGGCACATTCAAAACGGTCATAGAGACCTCTCACAATTTAAAACAACTCTCGGAAAGATTAAGACACTTGTAGAAGCTACAGGCACTTTTTAGAAGGTTGACAGTAGCATTTAGAATTCTCTGGCACTTCCAAAATGGTTCTAGAAGCATCTGATAATTTAAAACAATTCTTGGAAGGTTTAAGACACTGGTAGAAGCCTCTGGCACTTTTGAAAAGGTTATCAGTAGCACTTAGAGGTGTTTGGCAGATTCAAAATGGTCTTAAAAGCCTTTGACAATTTAAATCAAGTCTGGGCAGGTTTAAGACGCTTGTCTGGCACTATTTGGAAAGTTCTCAATAGCATTTAGAGGTCTTTGGCACATTCAAAACGGTCATAGAGACCTCTCGCAATTTAAAACAACTCTGGGAAAGATTAAGACACTTGTAGAAGCTACAGTCACTTTTTAGAAACTTGTCAGTAGCATTTAGAGATCTCTGGCACTTCCAAAATGGTTCTAGAGGCATCTGATAATTTAAAACAATTCTTGGAAGGTTTAAGACACTGGTAGAAGCCTCTGGCACTTTTGAAAAGGTTATCAGTAGCACTTAGAGGTGTCTGGCAGATTCAAAATGGTCTTAAAAGCCTTTGACAATTTAAATCAAGTCTGGGCAGGTTTAAGACGCTTGTCTGGCACTATTTGGAAAGTTCTCTATAGCATTTAGAGGTCTTTGGCACATTCAAAACGGTCATAGAGACCTCTCACAATTTAAAACAACTCTGGGAAAGATTAAGACACAGTTTTATTCAATCTTCATCTAAAGAAATGAGATAAATCATGTGAAGCAACAGTCAGAAGTCACTGAGCAAAGACTAGCATGTACTTTACTTGATCTAGAGTTTATACTACTTATTAGGAAATACTTCAACCATTGGTATATCTAATTTTAGGACGCAGATATCACATTTCCGCATTGTATGTTGTGGATCTTAAACGATTTAGGCGAATAGCTGCAGGCGATCGGCTTAGAGGTCAATACCAAGCGCTTAGCCAAGATCCGAACAGTTTGTCAAACTTGGATCAAGACTTACCCAACAATATGATCCATCAAGTGGCTATCAAATCGCTTCCTCAAGAGTGGTTGTGGTGTGAAACTTGGTGCGATG
The DNA here is from genome assembly GCF_016097725.1 of Ips typographus. Taxonomy (NCBI): domain Eukaryota; kingdom Metazoa; phylum Arthropoda; class Insecta; order Coleoptera; family Curculionidae; genus Ips; species Ips typographus. Next base: position 11,093,665 of record NC_138425.1, on the reverse strand, counting down.
ACGCATCAAAAGCTAGAGCAAAGACTATAGACTTGGTATGTGTTTTTTTTTTTAAATTATACTAGCATGGAATTATATTGTGGTTGTAGTGTAATAATCCCATGACCAAAGAAGCAAAACTGTCAGCAGCAATTCGAATACTACCGGAATGGAAAGGTTACGATGATGAAATAAGAGAATTGCAGAAAAAAATCGATTCAGGGTTGTTAGACGATGATCCTGCTGTCATTGAGAAGGGTAAGTTTTTTTGTTATTAATTTGAAATTGATTCTTTATTAAGGGAACTTAATAATTACTGCAACATTCTATTAGCAAAGAGAACTTTACTGGTTGGTGATTTTTGAACTAATTTGTTGCAGATACGACTGATATACATTCAGAGCTGTAGGCCATACCATAGAATTAGTTTAATTTGAAAGTGCATTGTGTACATACAGTGATTTTGTTATTTCTATCTTGATGGTGATTTGGTGTTGTGCTCAACTGCAACCGAGTAATTAAAAAGGGAGTAAATGGCTTCGTTGCAGTGAACTTGTAACAATTTTTTTATTAAGGAATATTTATTGGTTTTTTCCTTCTTTTGGATAACAGAATTACGCTGCTGTCCGATAGAGTGAAAATATTTCAATAAAATTAAACATATGAAAGTGTTGTTTATCACGCTCCTTGGTAGGTATGTTATCACCAATTTCCTATTCACTTTTAGCAGATTTTCAAGTGTCAGTTAGTCACCTCAAATTAATACAACGTATTTACCCATATGAACACATTTAATGCATAAAATATTATAACAGCCTTAAGCAATTAAATACTATACAGTTCAGTTGTACTCTAAGAAGGCGACAAATAATATGCAATGTTTGTTTTACAGTATCTATTAAGTCATATTGTATATATGTATAAAGCTACTGCAGCTAAACCTAAGTATTTACCCGGATGGTTTTGATATATAAATTAAAGTATTTTAATTACACAATCATCTAAACTTAGTAATATTCTTAGTAATATTCTATTATCTAGTAATTAATTACATATGCTCATTGTGAACTATTTTTGGGCTATTTCGTTGTTCTTCTATCGCCGTGGAAATATTCCAACTTTGTAGTTGTCAAACTGCTATAACAACTCAACGATTTTGATTGAAAATATTTGATTTCAAGATAACTGAAGATCATTTTATTGTTAAAATACAAACAAGAAGTCAGAACAATCTCAATGTAGATGTAATCAAACGTACAATAATGAGTGGAAAAGGATTTGCGTTTATACTCCTACAAATTTTTTTTTGTCAATTTTTAATAATACATAAAATCTGAGTTTAATTTGAGGTTTAAATCCGGTATAGATCTGATTATTTGTGCTTTGTCAACACTTATAAATACAGTTACTTAATCAACTTTCATTTGTAGTGCTTTCTTTATGGCACAATAATTTATGTCAATATAGGTGCGCCCGTTTTAAAGGCATGTTCAATATTATCATTCAGTTACAAAATATAAAGTCTTATTTCTCTAAATTACAAGCACTCGTACACTTGAGTCATTGTCCTGCAAATTTTGCACTTTACATAGCAGCAGTTGTAGAACTTGCACTGGCATCGTTCGATTTTCTCCTCGACCACTGTACGATAACCACGACCACAGCAAAGCACTCTACAACTGTCCAACTCTGATGATGAAACGTTACAATGACTGAAAAAAAATTGCAAAAATGATGAGAATTGTTTTAAGTATAACTTTTCTTGCCTCGTGGTACTTTCTCTCAATTGAATATAAAAAATACGCCGAACCTTTTGTATAAAGGTTTTAAGAAAACCATTTTCGTTCGCGCAATTTTATAATCGCCCTCTCTGCCAGGATAGGAATTTTAATTCGGCTTAGTTCTTTGTGAACTGAATGCCTTCGTCTAGTTTTTTCCAAAGGTCGGAGACTTATTATCTATAATTAGCTCTCATAAATCTTTTGTAAGACCCAAGAAAGCAATTTAAAAGGATTCCTTCATTGTCTATAATAATATGTGGGGCTTATTTAGCGGATTGATGACTTACCGGCCTGCAGTTCCGAAACTTCCTAACTTCTCATCTTTGGTGCAGTAGTCTGGTGATTTAGACATGTAGACTAATTGGTCGGAGGTTCCAATCTTCTTCTCAGTTTTGCCGTCCAATCGCTCTAATACCGTTTTGGGTACTTCTTTGGCCGTGGTGTATTTATGAAGGAGTTGTTGCCCGATTTCTTGCATTGATGGTAAAGCTTTCCAGCACGTTTTTATGTTGCAAGATCCTGACACTCCGTGGCATTTGCATTGATTATGTAAACTTGCTGTGATTACCTAATTAATGTAAAAGTTTAAGTAGGATATTCGATCTTTTAATTTTTTTTTACCTTTCGTCCTACCCTGTTGTTGTGCAAATTTACTATAGCTGCCTCATCTTTGAAGATCTTATTATTTAAATCTTCTTCCTTTTCATTGTCTTTGGCTCTTCGGCTTTTTCCCTTTTTGTCCAAAACGTGTTTCTCCACATTGTCTATGAAGCGTTTAGCAAATTGGGAAGCCCATCTAGATTAAATCATTGTGTTTTAACTTTTATTTTCATGTTTATACCAACATACCTAACATTGTCTCCACATCCTCCCCATTGAAAGTTTCCAGCATTGGTATCACTGGGTCGTCCAGCGCAGGTGCATTGATGCAAATTCCCACTGGAACAAGCCCGAGCTAATGTGTAAGTCAGCGCAGCTGAGCTAATCGCATACACATAAGCCTGTTCTCTTGTTGCTAGAAATGATTTTTGTTTGCTGTTCATCAAGTTAAAAACTAAATTGTAGGGTAGTCCAAAGTTATTTTCGAGATTAATATTATTTTCTACTAACATTCCTTATAACATCTGCTTGATCTTTTGACACACATGCAACCTAGCTTATTAAAATGTTCTTTGATTTATGTGGTTTTATTAGGATGTTAATGGATGTTATCAGCTTTGTTACAACGTGTTAAAATCTTTCTGAATAAATCAATAAACGCAATTAGTAAAAAATTTCAAACATCACTTTTTTGTGGTTTGTCGGCCAATTAAATAATATATCAAGAATGTAATCTTGAATCAATAAACTTGTGACATCGGCATAATGTGTGCAAATTCAATTGATCTGATTTAGCAGCTTAACGCAAATTTAATAATTGAAAAGTTGTCTCTCAAAAGTCAATTAGTTGCAGTCAAAACTGGAGCGAGCCCTTAATTGAAAAGCTTTCATGCTAGATATAAAACTATCGATAAGGCTTTCGTATCACGTTCGTTCAAAAAGGCAAAAAGTTCTTTATCATAGCGAATTAAGAAAATGCACTTTCATTAGGCGTAAATGGGAGAAAGGATCTCGATTCCAGTGGGGTTGTGATCCCTTTTATTTATTTCGGTTACCCGTCTTTCGTTTAACGAAAAATCGTGTCTGGAATTTGAAAGTGTGGTAATGTTTCGCCTACGCCTAAACGCTCATGTACGCAATTTAATATCACTTACCTCTAGTTAAATCGGGAGTTAAAAATGGTGCAGTAGTGATAGACGAACAGTTCCATCGTCGATGGGTGAAGACTTTCCTACAAGTTTCCGAAGCTAAAGTGGCGGCATTTTGAATATGAGGCATAGCTTCCATAGAATTCCTACACAACTTGGCCTGGATTTTTACTAAACCGTACCTGTTTATTTAGCAACCCCTTTTTTATGACGTTTACTGATCAAATTCCTTTTCAATCAACTTACCGACGCCTAGCTAGGGTGCAAGGAGATCTTACTCCGGACCGGATGCCACGCCCATGATTGTTGTTCAGGGAACTGACGTTCCAGTTGAGGTGCGAGTGTTGCAGAGACCTGAGCAATCAGTTATAAAAAAAAATGTTGATTCAGGTTTACAGCCGTAATTATTCTCTTCAAATACAGCGCAAATGATACGTTTGTTTCCTGTGGGCCTATTATATTGTTTTAACGTTAGGCGATTACACACATGGGTTGGTCACTGAGATGGTGTAGGAAGACGCTTTTATGTCAATCTTTACGGACAATTTACCGATTGATAAGGTTAAGTCTTCGGAGTGTTTTTAAGAAAAATATTTGTCTAGCTTAATATAATGAATAAGCTTTGAATAGAACTTGGTGGAAATGCTCTTTAAACATATTAATTTATTAAATGGAGAAGCGAGATATTGGTTAATTCAAAACTGGTGCAACATTTCTTCCACAAATTTACAGATTCTGAAGGGAGGAAGAAAGAGACTTTGACAAATATTGCAAAATCTGTCATCGACATAGTTGGTAGAGGAAGAAAATCGCTGAAAGGGACCATCAACAACACCATTTGTGTGTTGCCCACACAATAATTGATAATGCCGGAATTTAAACTGTAACTATGCAATTTATGTTGCTGTCAATGTAAGTTCTATAGGTATGTAATAACAGCGTAAACCGTAGTAAATTTTGTCTGATCAACATGAATGTGTAACTGCTATTGTTCCAAGTTCTGATGGAAAAACCAAACAAGCTAAGCACAATCTACTATTTTTTTACTTTTTGATGGTCATAGCTGGAAAACTTGAATGACCAACGCTAAAATTATATGGTTTGCGACAAAGCGTTAAATAAATACAGTCATAAAGCATAATCTCCGACAAGGTGGTGGTAAGACCGCAGCCATTAATAAGGGTTTATGAAAACTTGCGAACTGGATGTTATCTTAATTTTCTAGAGTAGCCCCGGAGGGCCATAATTCACCGGCCCAGCTACGTCGTGCCCTATAAATTACGACTAACCCATTCTCTCCAGCCCATTTTTAAAGTGTTTGACATTTACAAAGAATCGCATGATGGAAATTATTTACAATTCCAAGGAATGGGCTTCGCACGCAAAAACAGCATTAGATATTGTCAAAAGCGTATTTAGCGCTAAACAATGGCGATTTATTACCTTCCAGATACGCCGAATCTGGACAGCTAGAGCAAGAGGCACCCTCAGGTCGTAATTAATGACCGGTTTAAAGTTCAAAATTTTTCAGCTCCAGCCAAGCTATAAATACGCGTTTTAGCTACGAGGCGTGAAATTTGACAGTATTTACAACAATGTTCTAACTAACTGTACCGTCAATTACATTAGTTTACGATCAATAAAATTGATGATGAAGTTTAATTCCGCGCTGATGGCGGTGGTGACCCGTCCTCACTATTAGAGCCTTCTGCTTATTTGTGGGCTTAACCGTGCCGAATCGTACTCTTTATCCATGGAGCAGTAAAACTTCACGAACAATGAAATATATCTTGAAATTTAAAAAAGAAATGTGTGGGTGTAACGTTATGGGGGGATGTCGCCAGGAAGATGTGATTATCTTCGTTTGGTGGCACGATAAGCGTGAACGAACTAATCAGCCACTTAAATCAAAACAATCCCACTTATTGGTGAAAGAAGTATCGCGTGAATTCACGTTTCCAATTAATGGAAAAGAGTTTTTGAATGTACTCGGATAAGGATTAAGTCAATCGTTGTAAATTAACAACATTGGCATTTACAAAAACATTGTAAGATCCAATAGGTTATTGAAGAGTTCATCAGTCATTTTCCTAGATCCAATCAGAAACATAAAATATTTGTATTCACTTTATTTCAGTTTTTCCAAAATAAGTAAGTTTGAAAATGGAAGAAATGGTTGAAGGTAATGATAATATCTCGAGCATGAATGAATAATTGTTAATATGAACCAATCAAGTATTTAGGCAGATTTTACTTACACACACTGTATAATTTTAATTTAGTTCTGGATATTATTATAAAATACATAAAGGTCGATTTTAATTAAGAGGTCACGTTTTTTACGAAAAACCAATGGCAAAAACTCTACCATAATCGGTCAGGTAAATCAAGGGGGCGCAACGTAATTACAGGGGCGGATCGGGTGTAATTAGGTGCCGACTGGGCGCCTTGCTCTCAGATTATTTACGGCGGGGATGTGACTATGGGTTGAAATTTCTTATAAGAATTAAATGGAAACCGCATGCTTTGTTCGATGCGTTAATAATTACCATAAACTTGGAAGCAAGTTGAACCGTACCGAATGAGAATATTGGTCGGTCAGACTTTTCAGTTTTTTTTCTGGTGTTATGGACTTTAATGTGGTTAGAAATAAACCAATGACTGATCAAGCAATAGAAATTAATTTTACAGCTTTTTTTTCAATAAACATCAGCATCAGAATAATATGTAACTTTAAACAAAAGTTTGGAAATGTTAGTAGTTACAGGGTTTTTAGTTTTTTGTTAATTAATTTTTTAAACCCCATCAAAAGGAAATTAAGTAGAATCAAATCAGGTTTCTTGACGGCTAATTCACAGCGTAAACCAAAACGAACACTTATCAATGAAATGAGTACTTTAGTCACTCGTAATAACTAACAATTTAAGTTGAAAAAAAAAAAAAAATGTAATTTCAAATGCGAGAATTAGTTTTTGAAATCTATTTTGAAACATTAATCAATTTAGTACTGGTTTTGCTGGAATGTTAAACGTTACCAGCTTGAAAGAAAACATATATCCAATCTTAACGAACAACCAATCTTGTCAAATAACAATCAATTAACCGATTGAATACCAGTCGCCTCGATTTCGACCTATTTGATTTTCTTTAATCATTCCGCCGTATTTATTAAAGCAAATCCCGCGGTAAACAAAACGGCCATATAATTCTTGTACCATGGGTCTATAAAAGTAATGCAATAAAACCCGTATTTTCTGCTATCAACAATGAATTTGTAGCGAAGAAAATGGGTAAACGAAGTATTTTTAATGTGATGTTTCACCAGAAAACCAAAAAGTTTTAGTAATTTGTTTGGGAAATCCTTGATTTGTTGCTTTTTTATTTATATGGTTCGATGTGGTTAGTTGATAATATATGTTAGCTAAAGTTGGAATTTAACAGATATACACAAAGTGTCTTTAACTAACTTTATCGTAAACATCGTTTAAATTTACAACAACACATTCCTGTTTTTCTACGATTTTGGATGCTACATTTTTTTATTTTATTTAACATACATTTAACAACAGTTTTACTTTATGATCTCTCCATCAGTAAATACAGTTTAAAAAAATACTTACAGCCACTTTATACTTTCCACCATCCCCAACAAGCAAGCAACAGAAACAAAAAAACAAGCAATAGAAATCCATGTCTTTGAGATCGCCATTGTCATTTCGAATTGGACGACATTTTCGCGGACCCGAAAATTGAGGGGGGCTCTGTTTGAAATTCAAAGCATGCCGGACACGTGATCGGGACAGCCGCGATTCACTAGAGTTTCTTCGTACCTTCGAAGCCCGTTTTCGACTGTTCGTTCGGTTGGGTTGAGTTGAGAATATGAATTCGAGCGATGCCGCCTCAGGTTTTCCCTCCCGGAATAGTCCAGTGTGCCGTATGGGATTTAATCGAACCTTTTTTTCACCTCAGTTCAGACGTTGATTGCGTACAGGTGCGATAAATATGATTTACCTAGCCTTTGGGGAAAACTAATTCCACAAAAATAAGCTTCTACAGCCAAATTATAAGCCATAATTTTTATGAGAAAAAAAAATGGATTAAAACCTTTCAAGGAATAAATCTAACTGCAAATCAGATTAAACCGCTTAAAACAGACAAAGCCAATCGCAAACATGACCCAAAGTTATTATACACATAGAAAGGCTTTAAATCAGAAGAATCAACGTTGAACACATTAAAGTAAACACACTTTTTACTAATTACATTTACTAATTAAACAGTAATTATGCGGCAAACCTGTCGTTGGTGCAGGAAATTTACAAATAAGACGTTATGGGTGTACTTAGGCGGTGCGTGCAGGCATTCGATGGGATTGTAATACAATATGCGGTATTTAAGATGAAAATATCACATATTAGGCAAGATGTGGGCTGAGAGCCGTTTCGGCTTTAACTTGCAATGGAATTTAATTTTTTTTGTGACTAATTATATTATGTTCCACTATTTAATTGGAATATTTTGTGAATGTTGATAGTTTTTTTCTCAACTAAAAGCTTACGGTTTGACGATATTATAGTAAAGCAGCTTTCAGTTCTAGACTAAAAATGTCCACGCGTCTTTCTTTTATCAAATATTGCTTCCAACTCAAGGCATAACAAAAAATGAGTGTATTTTTTAAAAATGATTGTTTACTGTCTTACTTTGTCTGTATAACTCGTTATCACTGCCTGTTTTCTTTTGATTTACTGTGATATTTGGGAATTCAAAATAAAAAAGTATACTATGTGGGAACAATTTCAGTGATGCTAATTTCGTTAGGTTGTAAAAATTAGGCAACCACAATTTATGAAGTCATGATATAACTTTGGTCATTCGCCTTGTCGGAAAGAAATAATTATGCTGATCAATAGGGTTTTTCGGTAATAGACCAAATTTGACCCATCGCTGCATGCAAGAGATATTCCTGAAGTAAAAGAGGTAGATTTTTATTATCTGAAGGATGTTTGAAGGTTGCAGTACAGCTTGTTTTCAATTTGTTTTGTCTTGTGTGTCACATTTTTCAGAAGCTCTTCTGATGGTCAATATCTTCAGAAAGAAAATAGGGTTCTACATTGAGTTTAGGCAAAAACTCACAGGAATAAAACTTCAGAGTGCTTAAACCACTGAAAGGAAGGTTTTTGAAAAATGTAGCTCAAATTTCAAAGTAAATAATAAATAAAGCAAGACTGTGATGTATACAATGTATCCTGTGATTGTATAGGTACCTAATACAATGAGGCAAAAGTGTTCTGCTATTTGCCCTAATGGTGTCAGATATAAGTTCAACATTTTACAAGATTAAAACTCTTGTTGTAAAATCCAGTTTTAGCCAAACCTAGTTACTAGACTAACCAGTAAATTTATTAGAAAAAATAATGAAAGTATGTTGGTCAGATTATGTTATAAATGTATAATAAGCAATATTAGAAAAACAAAAAAAAAATACAGATACTATATGTCAATAATAACAAATATTTCAAACCTGCCTTTTGATGGTTCATTTAAAATTTGCATAGCTGAATATGTTATAGCTTTCACCTCAGTACCTTGTGGATGTTTCCCTATCACAAATTCCTCACCATAACACTTGCATTTAATTCTAAATTCATCTTCAGTAACAAATTCAGTAATTACTAGCTTACTGCAGATTAAATAGGGATCACAACTAAACAAAAATAACAGCTCATCTAGAAAGTGGAATAACAGCCCCTCTAGGTCATCTGCTGTAGCCTCAATTTCTTCACAGCGCTTTACTTCCACACTTTCCAGTTCTGTCATATAACCAAACATGGCCATACCACATTGCTCAAAAGCTTCTTTTAAGCTGTCACCCCAACTGTGTAATCTAAAATCAAAGTTATGTTTAAAATGAGTTTAAAGAAAACAGTAATAGGAAATGCTTACTGTACATCAGCTGTATGGTCTAGATCTAAAAATTTAAAAACACAGTAAATCTCAGGTGTAAAGTCAATGAGAAAATTGTACTTACATTCATATTTTTTAGGGGGTAACTGGAGCTCCTCTTCTGTAAATTCAAATTCCGACATTTTAAGGATGTGTCATGCAAATATATGATTAATAAATCAATCTGGAGTTATCCCCTGTATTCTAGAATGACTTTTTGGCGATTTAAGCTGTTTTATTACTAAATTGTTAGTAATTTATTGCTTATTTATTCACTTGGAAAACCTTATAAAATTTAAGGTTAGAAAACTAAAAAAGTTAGGTTAGGTTACCCGACGTCAGCCGCTTAGAAATTAAGTCAGCGGTCCTATTTAGTTTGTTATGACTGCTTACTTAGCTTCTAAGCCGCTGACGTCGGGTGAACGTACACATTGGTTGATCGTTTGACAGTACAATGTTGCCAAGTTAAAAATTCACTTAGCCGTAAAACTTTGTTTTAATAAGGGATTTAAGTAAAAATTTTCTTTTATTACATCGTAGATGGTCAGAAAAAAAACGTGTTGAGAGCAAAACGAATTAAAACCGTTTTTGGTATAAAACATTTGAAATTATTTAAAATCTGGCAATGCTACATATGAGGGCCAATTGTCAAAGCTGTTCCGTCTTTCTTCTGTCATGTAATTCTAAGGTTATGGTAATTGCTAGTAGATGGCGCCACGGTGTTAAAATTTACATTATGGTTTATTTTCACTTATTTTTTTATTTCTGCATTAGAAAATTTTGTTCGGATGCTTCCAAGTCAAGATTCTATAGCCCCAGGTCTACTAATTGCCTCTACAGGCATTTCTTATGGAAAAAATGTATTTAAAGCGTTTTATTTTATTTAATTTAATTTGAATCAATTTATCATCTTCAAAAGCTTTCAGATCTCCTTTTGAGAGGAAAATTAATTTAGATTTTTCTTTGTCTGACATGTTCACTATTTTTCGATGGGTATAAAAAAATATCCATATACAGGGTGTCCCGCGAGGTAAGGGACAAAATTTCACTACGTGTTCTTTAGGTAAATTCGAGTCGAAAATGTTCTATGAACATGGGTCCGCAAATGCTTCCTTACCAAGATACGATTTTTTTAAGTTTAATAGTTTTATTGTGTTGAAAAGTACAATAACCTCACAAAAATATTTTTTTACAAAAAAAATTAATACCTCTTGGAAAATAACTGTTTATAATAATTGTTCAAAGTGTCCATTTTCCCATTGTAAGCATAGTCTAGCCCTTTTAATGATGTGGATGAGAGCCATTGTAGTTTTCGGCACAAAATCACTATTAAATTTAAAAAAGCATATCTCGGTAAGGAAGCATTTGCGGACCCATGTTCATAGAACATTTTTGACTCGAATTCACCTAAAGAACACGTAGTGAAGTTTTGTCCTTTACCTCGCGGGACACCCTGTATACAGGGTGTCCCTGAAAGGTAGTTGCAACGCTCTGCCTCAGTTAGCTGGGGCCAAAATAGAGCGATTTGGCCATATTTGCCTTAATCCAAAAGTTGACAGTTACAGAGCTACAGGGCGGAAAAATTTAAAACTCAATTTTTAATCGTAGTTCTTATACCAAACCATTTAAAATTATGAAATAACACCCTGTATAAATACCAATACTAATTTAGTGTAGGTAATTATTCTCTAAGTCAAAGACCATTGATTTAAACTACATAATATTTATTATATTTACTAAAATTTTACAACGCTGCTGTAACAAAAATGTACAAAAACAACAATTAAATGACTTAATATGTATATATGTTTTTTTTACATTACAAGTTTATTAATAACATATTTATCTATGGCTCACAATGAAAATATTACATAAGATTAGTCATTTGTGTTTTCTGGAATCAATGCTCCATATCGTATTTTCGTTTATTTGAATACACTATATCGTACAAGTCAATAGATTAATAAAAATACTCTATGTAAGCATTAAAGGGTAACAAAATGTCTAGGGCTTTTTCTTTTGAACTATGCAGTTTTTTTCGTTTTATCTGTCTTATATCAGGCTTATATAATATATTTATTAATAAACGCCCTTCATATCGAATCTTATATAATTTTAAAACTTCTACCAGACATACTACAATTGGAAATCTAATATCCAATCAATTTGATTGTAGTGGAAACTACCCCTTACAGAGTATTAAAACTATTTTAAAACCACCGTTATTTACGGTTTCCAAACCACCCATTTTGGTCATCAAAGTCTTGTAAACGAATTTAGTGTATTCGAATAATAATCTAACAATATTGTTTATACCTAAAGACGTTTGAGGTTCATCGTCACAAACACTATTAAAGAGACGTTTTGTTTGTTCGTCTCAATTTTATGCAATAACATGCGGACGAAAGTACAAATTCTTCTACTAAAACGACCCAATTGCACCATCGCGTTCTTTACGGCAACATTGTTTTGATTTCATCACTAGTGTCCTCAAAATTATTTCTTATTTGGTATTTACGAAATAATAATTTTATGTATCGATATATGCCTCAATTTGTCTTGTAATGAGCATCGAAATCAATGTTTGAGGCATATGTTCACAGTGATAATTCTAAGAGATTTATTTTATAGTATTAATTTCCTACATCATGACTTTACAGTTTTCTCGACTTTTTTAGTAATTATTGTAATAACAATAGTGGCAAATTGAGCGGAATCTACGATGAGAATTGAAAAAAACATTAAAACGCTTCTAGTCCACCCAAAATCACAAACAGTTCGTTATTAATTTATAAGTTAGAATAAATATAATAAAATACAAATGTTACCCTGATTGAAATTATTATGAAATCGTTTGTTTTGTTTGGATGGACTGAGACGTTGACATGTTTTTTTTCCTGTTAAACAAATTTTCCGGCTGATATGAATAAAATTGTGCCATTTTATTATATCGTTGATGCATTTTAACTACTAAACCGGCCGCTAAAACACTTTTTAAATGACTGGCAGTCGCACATTAACATTTAAACTAAAAGGTATCCTAACCGTACAGGGTTAAACCTTGCGTTTTACACATTTTAGGGTTGTTTTGTAAACCTTCAATATAAATTATTGCCATATACATTTCGACAACAGAGTTTCGCTTGTAAATTACCTACCAATTTACTTAAGAGGTGTATAAATTTGAAGAATGACCCCGTACTTTGTCAGTAAACTGGTGATCAATCAGTCCGTATATTTTCTCTATGATCCAACAACTATAAGAAAATCTTCATCACGTTTTGTAACAACTCAGTTTCATTCGGATATTTGGAGATCCTATACGTATAATTGCCATTTTTTAGTATAATTGTACGTACTTAATTTCAATTTAACTCAGTGTCGCCGTTAAGGGGGTAACATTTAGGAGGGACTAAAAATGAAACCAAACTTTAGGTAATAATATTAATAAAGGCAGCTTTTTCTTTGTGAGTTTAATAATTATTGTTCCCCTTCTACTACTTCGGCACTTGACGAGACTTGTGACATGTATAGGCGTTTGCAAAAGTACAATTCAACAATTCATTTATTTAAAAGAGCATTTTTTGTTAATTGTTTCAGCAGTAGTACTTAGAAATAACCAAACATAGGACTGAAATTAATTATGATAGTATACAGGGTGTTTGTTTTTTAAGCCCCATCATGGGTGGAAATCGAAGGAAGGTTAAACTGGGGCAAAGCTGCTTAGTTAAAGAAATGAAAACCGATTTTTAACGTCATCGAAGCTGTTCTGTCTAATCGATTGTTGATTCATGTTATTTTTGCTTTATTTGATGAGATAACTGAAAACCATTGACACTTTACCGTTGTCATATAAGGTGATAATATCATACTTAAGATAGAACGTTTCGGTTTTTGGAGATCATCATCCAATTTTTTGTTCTGGGCACCATATTAGATTACAGTTTTTAAAAGTTGAATTGTGTTCATAAAAAAAGCCTTCGATATTGATCATTGACAGTTGGTCACATGACCATTCTGTCGCAAATGGCAATAAGATCATGTGGTGTCTAGTGTCATTTGAGCTACCAAACTGTTTAGTTTTAGCACTCCTTATAAAAACATAGTTTTTGTTATTTCCGCGAAATTGCAAGACTGAAATCATGATACCTACATATTATCGTAATCAGAAAAAATGCTTCAAATAAGTATGCAAAAATCCAAGATGGCGCAATAATAGTAACCGGAAAATCCGATCTCAAATATAAAATCTCATTTATTTTCACTTATCTCATCAGGAAAAAAACTGGAGTGGCTTATTGAACTGCAAATTATACAACTTTACCCCAATTTAAACATCAAACAACACCCAGTGTTTTCTATTATTTATTACAATTACATTTAATAAGTAATGATGAGTAAATAATAATAATTAATGCATTTGTACTATTTATATCATCAGAGCGGCCCTAAATTGCTTTACAAGTTAAATTAAACTCTCTCCAAAAATGTTCGCAATGCCACAAAATAATTAACCAAATTAGTCAATTTTATCAGCCTACCATCCCACCCATTTTAGTAATTAATAACAAAGGATAAATACATTATTTCCATTGTTTGTTGTTTCCATTACAACTGCTGGATTAACCGTTTAATGATGAAGAAACATGCGCATTTCCAAAACAAAATTTCCATATCGAAATGACGGCGAACAATAAATCTCAAAATGGACGGACACAAAAGTATTACAGAAATTAATCCTGTTTGCTTGGACTATTAAACAAATTCGATTTTAGCAATGCGCATGATTTTTGAGGGTGCTGAGACATAAGCGATTCCATTTCATTATAACAATTCTTCATTAAAAGCATCGGAACTTTAAAATGTTTTCTGTATAAAATAGATTTAACGAGTCATCAATTACTTATTCGGAACGTGACATCAGTCCGCTCATTTTCAATTTGATTACACTTCATCATATAATAAAGCTGTAAAAAATTAATAATAATAATATATCTTTAACATTTTTTTTAACAATCCATTACATTATAATACCAACTATATACTTCGCAATAGCCTTGGTAAGGCAAAGCTAGGAATCGTATTAAAAGTTGGCTTCTAACAAATCGGTGCAGGTTTGGTCGTTTTACAACAAGCCCCACGTTATTTAAAATTGTTGTTAACAGCTAATTGACAAAATTGATAATTTATTAATATTAGTGCGGTCAGATTCCTGGCTTTGTCCCGACGATATCGCAGTCCTAAACAAACTATGTGCATAAAGATATAACTTCTTCTAAAAAATTGCCAGACATCCGAGGAAGTCTGTCTATGCTCACGCATGGCGAACGAAAGGCGTTTAAAAGCTCTCTGCTACAAAAATAAACGTTTTTATTTGCATTTTCGATATAATGTTTTTTTGGTTTTTAATGCCAAAAACCGTATCACTAATTAATAGTACTGTTTACGAGATATTTACAACGTGACGAGTATATCGCATGTTTTTATACTTACTAATAGTATATTAAAACCTCGTTTGTAGCATATCGTTCATATGTGGCGTCCCTAAACGACCAAATTTTAATCAAAAAATCATAACGTTTGTGCGTTTTATAAATTATAATAGCGAGTAAAAATGCATCGGTTTTAATAGCCTTTTATCATGTGGTCGATAATCGATGCAAGTTTACGCTTGAAAACCATTTAAAAGTTTGGTCGCTGAAAAACATGATACGTGAGTATTAATTTTACGTAGTAGACAGTATATTCTGAACACATTTATCTTGATAAAATTTAGTTTAGTGAGCTACCTATTCCATATTATTTATTTAAATACGTGCGAATGGGGATAAAGGGAATTTGTAGTTTTATCTAAAAGCCTTTTAAACTCGGTTCGATTTTGCGTGGTTGGCAGTCAGGTGTTTTGCTGTAGCGTGATTTATTTACATTTTTGTTTTGATGGTGAAACGATGAGGAGGACCAGTGTGTTTGTCAGAAAAACATGTGGATTTATGTAAATTACTCTTTGAAGTAAATGATATTAATATGTGGTCAATACTTGGTTACAATATTCCTAATTCACCATACGTAACAGCTCAATTGAGAAACATCGAGCAAAATTCGGGCTTGACAAACGAAGCATAAGGAAATTTACTTTATAACTAGGGCCCCGGTGCAAAATTGCCAAATCGTCAACTATCCTGGTTTATATGTAGATAACGCCATGCTGACATGCATATGAAATTATAATGTAAACGAGACTTGCTAACGAGCTCATAAACTGATAATCACCCTTACAGGGATAATATTCCTCTAAGTTTTAGGCAAAGTAAGCAAAGACTGTAACATCACTGATAGGGCGCTAAGTGTAAGAAATATTAAAAACTCGTTTTTATCGAGTATATTGTAGAGTTAATTTAAAAAAGCTGAGTGCACTGAACTCAATTAGAAAGGCAGTACAGACATGAATAAGTTAATATCAACTATTATGTTAAAATCTGGAAATATAGAGAACAAATCACAAATTGCACTGCTACAATCCTTTGCTTGAAATCTTGTTTATTTATTGTAATTAAACTTACTAAATTCCACTACTGATTTAAGTGGATAAATCACTTCTTAATGAAAAAGTAGCTAATGAATGTTAACGGAAGCGCTCTTAAAACAATATGGCTTATTAACATTTTGTGTGTGTTTTATATAGCTCATCAAAGTTTGTTATTTATTACTAAAATCTTTATTGATACGTCCTTTACGTCTGCCCTTGATTTAATATTATTTTATGGTCATATTACATTACATCAGTAGTTTTAGAACTAATTTGAAAAGTTTAGCGTAATGCTAAAGACAGTTAGAAAATTCTTGACTATCATCGATCCGAAATATCAGTTTTCTTAATAATTTTCAAAATTCCATTTGTAGTAACTTCCGTTGTTGGCGATCAACAACTTTGACTATTTTGAAACAATATATTAATTTTAGTTCGCATTGACATTCGACTCTGGAAATAAAATTCCTGGCCTTAATCATCTTGTTAATTTGTGTATTTATTGCTAGATAATAACACTGGTCCTTAATGTTTGTTGATTTTTTAAGCAACTAGGTGAAAATTGTCAAATTCCATTTTGACAAATTTATTTTGATACTTGGAGATTTGGCTATTTGGTTAAAAACGAAAATAATTGAACTGAACCAAGTAGTAGTTTAATTCAATAAATGCCGCTGTGCAGTCAGTTTAGAATGTCCAATTTGTCTGTCTAATCTCCAATTATCAAAAAAAAATTATTTTTCTAATTTTTGGCTTTAGTAAGTTTGGATGACTGTGATATGACTGAATTGGATGAGATGATTTAAAAGGTTTTTAGAGACCCTTTCCCTTGAGCAAAAGTCCACGCCAGGCACAGACAGATCGACCACGGACGCCGACTCGAACACATATAAACCCCCTAAATCTATTCGCCTGCATCTGAATCAGCGGCAACGTTTCGGTCCGTTTTTGAGTCGGTCGCTATCAGCAGTAGTCAGGCACTGTCCGAACACTGTTCGCGGTACCGATTAATAAACAATTTAAAAAGTCATTAGGTCGCGTCAGCGTCAATAATAACAAAACGGTCCACCACATCCACAAGGACACTGGATCGCTGATGGTAGTTCTCGAAGTCGTGCCGGACGTGGTGCTCGGAACGCGCCCCTCTTCGGTGCCGTTCGGTCGGCCGGGGCAGTTTGCGCAGACGTAGACCTCGGTTTCGCCCCGGCCTGGCGCCCCGCAATGAGTGTAACAGCAGTCTTCGTCTCCCGTCGTAGTGTTTAGCCTCTGCTCCAATCGGGGGATGTTCGGATCTACGAATCAAATTGTTTAATTTCATTTTCTAGTCTAGAGTAACCAAACTGCCTATCAAAATCATACTTGGTAAACGTAACAAAAACATTAAATTTATATTTGACTTTTAGAATAAATTTGCTGTTGAGTGAGCGAAAGAACTCGCAAGCTGATAATTAGAATTTCAAACTTAATTACTTTGAGAGGATTGTCATGCCTAGGAAATGAGAAACGCCACCCTAAAACTGATTTGACTAATACGCAAATGTTATTAAATTAATTTGCTCTAATTAGCTGTCAGTTAATTAAATCTAGAGCTTTAATTTGTAAGAAGTTGAAAGTTATAATTTGTAAAATGTAAGGTACTAAAAAATAATCAGTTCACTTTATTGAGCCTTTTAGGTAAAAGCTAATGCTCCTGTAGTAAAACAGTGCAAATGTAACAGAATTAAACCTAAACATGGAACTACTACTACAATAGTAAATAAAGCAATTTTAGTTCAGCAAGGAACTATCAGCGTAAGCTTAATTGTACTTAGGAGACCATTAAAGATCATTATCTAGCTCATGCAAGTTTTATTTACTGTGAGAGGTTATTAAACAGGAGCATACACGTTGCATGTCAGATTACTCCCAGGCCATCACACTAAATTTCATTCCGAATCAATAATGCAGGACTTTAGGTCCAAAGCGAAATCTCGACGGTTTCAAATCTGATGGAGCTATCAATTTTATTGGCCACGAAGTCTTGGACCTTAAATATTCACTAGTGTCAGTATAAAGTTTTATGGACACATTGGAATTGGTTATTTTTAAACTTCTCAGAGGTTTTGCCGTAAAAGAGGTGAAATATACAGCTGATGCTCCCGAAACCCCAAAACAGGAAACCACTTTTGGATTTTCATTTGTGCGAAATCTTTTCAGTTCGTAATTTTTGTTCGTTTGTTTGTATCATCAGTATTAACTAGACTTAAAATAAATGAAATACAAATCAAACCAATAAATAAAATATAAAATATGTAAACAGTACGAATAAAATATGTTAAATCTAAACCATTAACGTCAATAGAATATTATTAATGCTGCGATGGAATTAACAGTGGAATTTGATTGAATATTAAAATATTCCCTAATTCGTTAAATGATAACGTTTTTTCTAATTGTGTAGTGGTAATTGTTGCATGTTTAATTACTAATACTGATTTTCGACAAAACATTACCTACCAAGGCAGAGAAAATTAGGTTCGCCCGCGTATTGGGGCGTAGGGTGAGCCGCTTCGCTGGGTGTTAGAGTCTGGTCAGGCAGCAGGTAAGGGCACCGTTGCTCCACGTCCTGACAAAAATGCAGACAGGGGGGCACACGGAAGCCTCCTTTACCGTAATAGGGGACCAACTCACTGCAAATCCAACGTCGGTACACTACCTGCAATTAGAAATTTTCCATTGAAATACGAAACCGTCGAGTTATTAAATACAATTTCTTTGAAACGACCAACTTTGCAAACTGCTCGCCGAGAGTTATAAATTATAAATTTCAGGAGGCGCGTGGCCCTAAAAGGTCAAAGGTGAACTTTTGCGCTCCCCTGTCAGAGGTTATTAGTATTTGACCGGTAATTATCTGACATCACTAGGCTAAGTAATCAGATTATTGGGTAATAACGGCCACATGGAGCGGATTAATTTGGTTCTGCGCGTTGTTAATAAGGAATAGATCATTTAATACCAATTTACGTAGAGAATCGTTACACAAAATCGAATTTTTTATTTAGTTTTATGATAACTTTAGTTCAGATTTAACTTAAGTAAACTTTTGAAACTATTCAATTCCATTAAAAAAACTTACATAAATCTAATAACTATACGTTCAACTTGGTCGCTTTCTGGTTAGTTAAAATAATCCTCTAGTCGGAGTCGATTTCATCCAGGGTCTCGTCGCTGTTTTCAACTTTAATGAACTTGTTCAAGAAACGCCACAAGCCGGACTTAAAACCTTTTATTCTCGTGCCATTTAAAAAATTCCCTATTTCACTTTGGCTTAAGCTGCGCCACGATCATTATCCTTGTCGGCTTTGCTTTGCAATGGAGATTTTTTTTTTTTATTATGTTGACATTCCAGAGATTTTTCATGTCGTTACGTATGTCTTCTGGAAATAGGAGTTTAATTGAGTAGGTTTACGAGGGAAAGTTTTGTGATAACTGTCCTTATAACTATGTTTTCTGATTTTGTTTACATTTTATAATTCCCTCACTGAAGGATTGTGGTCTTTTTTACAAAAAAGTTTAAACTAGTGAATGCAACTTTAAGTGCTACTCAAATTTTTCTTCTGAATTCATTGTATTTTAAGCTGCAAGCTGAAGACATAAATAAGAAGTAAATATAAACCAAAAAATTCATTTTGAAGGGGGTGTAAATGATAATCAAAATTGGTTTAAGAAGAAACTAAACTAAGTTTGAGAGTAGAATCTGAAATAATTGAAATTTGTCATACATTTTTTTATGAAAACTAACTCCAGTGAAAAAAATGGTCGTTTTGGCTTTTTCCGTCAGTTTGACAACTTTTTGGTTACATTTTTAATTAAATCTTGAAAAGGACAATTTAATCGCCAGTTTTGACTGAAAGCTAGTCAAAACATCAATAATTGTATTTTTTAAATGTCACACGTTTTGGCGTTCTCTACCATTTTCTGTTACTGTAATTCTGACAACTATTGGCAGTTTTAGCGTCTGAATGACACTTTTAACGGACAGAATGACAGATTTTAATAATTTTTTTTAATTGTCGAACCAGGCGATTTTTGGCAGGGTTGTTTGTTTTTCAACGCTTTCAGCTTAAAAATTGACTAGAATGACTGCAAATAGTCCAAGAAATGAATTTTCACAAAATTTTACTGTTTTTCAACGTTTTAGCCTTGAAAATTGACTAGAATAATTGCAAATAGCCGGGTAAATCAGTTTTTATTATATTGGCCCTCATTTAGCATTTTGACAGAGAAAAAATAACCAACAACCTCAGTAAAATACAAGGACGGTAAACAGTACAGGAGTGCTTAATCCCATAAGCGCAATCTTGCCGGTATCGGCTCGGGCCGGTGACGATTTTTACGTCACCATGGGTCTCTCGCGTTCGCGCGATTGTTTTGCGCGATGCGCGATTGCAGTCGATCATTCACGAACATGATCTCGTACATAGCATCTCGGGCGAATATTTAGCGTATTGTGCACCCGAAGGCCCACTGTGACGTCAGAATTCATTCGCCGCCGGGAAACAAAATCGGCCGATCGAGCAATCCTGTACTGTTTAATATCCTTGAGTAAAATATACATTTTTGAAATCAGAAAATAAAGATCTTCCGAATGAGCAAATCAAAGTAATCAAAACATGTGACAAAAAGTTGACAGATGTCAATTTTGACATTATCTAGTGATTTCCGGTGTAGAATATAAGTAGATGAAGGTATATTATGTAGTGTAGATTTTATCAATTTGAGATTAGGTTAGGTTAGTCAAGGCACAGTCTGTTTCATTTGAAAAACTGAAAATGTATGCAAATCAATACTGCATATGACACAACAGTAAAAAGACCAGAAACTTATTTTAAAATGTGAGTAAAGCTCAAATCACAATATTTGGAATAAAATTCTTAAATAAATACCTTAGCTTAATTTGTGTTTGAACTATGCTTACAATAATGGAAAATAAAGCGGTATTAAAAAATGTTTTAAAGAATGCTAGTGAAATTGAGACGGATTTTAATAGAATAATATTTTCCAAACATCCTATAAAAAGTGGTCAAGTTACTGGTATTTTAGATGAGCTTAATCACCCAAATGTGGCAAAAATGACTTTTAGTTATAAATAATTAACGTTATTTTGCTATCATATGCTAACTATTATTTCGAAGTTACGTTAAAAGTTAGAGTTTTTAGTGTGGACGTATTTGCAATTTCAAAATGCCTCCAGTCTGCAATCCACAATTATTAATTTTCTTTGTAAGACTTTGACCGTGTAGATAAATGTAATTGTCTACCTGTAGATAATGGTCTACAACATGTAGATTACGCGACCATTACTGCTGATAACATTCACGTATCGTTGACAAGAAACGATTTCAATAATAAAATTGTGCTGCCCTTTAATGCAACTTTTGAAGCTTTAAATGTCACATAATAAGGTAAAATCTAACATTTGGAATAATATCCTAAATTTCTAGTTTCTTTATAAATTTGAGCGTAATTTCAAGAAAATGAAACTTCAGGAAAAAATTAAAATTTTGAGAAAAATCAAAAGCGACACCGAACGCGGTTTCTTTCCCCCTTTTTCCTCGTCGGTCTTTAATAAGCTGTCAATTTTCATCCGTCGAGATCCGGCCTTTCCGTTATTATAAAGTTAAATGGATCCTGTAATTGCTAATCCGATCGATCGCTATGCCCGCCATTATTTGCATTGAAACGGGGAAGGTGTCGGAAGGCTTCGAAACCAATAATAGATAGAGACGGAAAATCGTTGAAAATTCGGTGCTATAAGCTGGCTGGCAGGATTGGTAAGCAAATTGCTGGGTAAACAACTCGTCACGTTCCCGGTACGTGTAACACGCGTGAAAACACGATACAAAAGGATAAACAAAAGAGAATTGTTTTCCCCGTGCATTATGACGACCACAAAAGGCTTTTAATTGTTCGGTTAAGCGCAGGAAGCTCTCATAGAAGGCGAATTACGCTTACCTTGTTTAGATTCAATTTGCGGAAATTTATTAACCAAGCCGGCTGCTTTGTTATAGCCGATAATCTGGAGGAATTTCGGCATAGATCACGCCGTGAAACCACATCACTAGGATGGCATTTCGTCAAAGTGGCATTCATTAGGGCCCCAAGTATGTCATCTATTTCACGAGATCCTGCCTGATTTAAGTATAGAAGCGCAACAGGTTTGTCTATTAAAGCTTCATTAAGTCTTAGTAAAATCTTTCCTATCAGGAACAATGGTAGGAAGTTTTTGATTCCTGGATTTATGGTAATTGAATAGCTGGCTGCATCAAACTGATACGATTCCCTAATACATTGGAAGCCAATGCGACAAAAACTTTTCCAATTGCCAGTAAAACAAAAAATACTTTGTTCAGCCCTTATGTGCTGCGATAACCGGTCGTGTCTGTGAGAATTAGCGCAACTTTTGATGGTTATTTTTCCTCGGGGAAGTAGCGTCGTTTTGCCATGTTCGGGTTGATTTCAGGTTTCCTTAAACTTTTCATCGTAGTTTTGCTGGAAACTTTTCATGTAAGTGCTTCGAGTAGACCTGCAATCTATAAATTTGTGGTTCAACTACTTTCTTGAAGAGTTAAATTTAAGCAATTTTGAAAAGAAATAGCTCAAGTTTGTTTATGCTACACTAAAATAGTGCGGCATTTCCCTCTCATTAGTAACTCCCACCATCGCAGATAATTAGGACAGTTTAAGCAGATTTCTCCTATACTCCATTAATTTTATTATACGCTACAATTTGGATGATTTATTAACTGAGTTCTCCATTAATGCTCGAACGGAAAATTTTATTTGAAACGAATAAAACCCGCTGATTGATGGAAAATCTTTTCGATTATCACAATAAGTTTACCATCGGTTGATTTATTCATCATTCAAAAATATTTGTTTTGCTGACTAGTAAAAATGTTCTCTAATAAAGATTTTTTTTATTTTTTTATAGGTGTTTACTCATTTTAGTACAAAATGGTTTTCAATTTTAATTTGGAAATTACAGACAAGCGGCAACAGAGTAATTTGAAAGGGTTTTTCACAAAAGAGCTCTTTGTTGTAGCTTTTTTAGTAAATTTTGAAAACCTCCGTGATAATATGTAGTTTATAACGAGGAAGGGAAAGATAATAAAGAATACAATGGAAAAAAGCGGTAAGGGCCCATTGATTTATGTTGTTGGTTTTGTTTGACTTGCTTAAGCTTCTTAGGAAGCAGCTTGAACATTTAAAGAGGAATTTAGTTAATTCTGTGTAACGTGTGTCACAAGTTAATTACATTTTTACTGCAAAAGGAAAAAAACATGTTTGATGATGAATTAGCCTGAAACTAATTTGGTAGACTTCATTAATCGTATTTATTGATACGTATCTTGCTGATTACCAGGAAACTGTTCACCAACCGAATAGAGATTTATCAATCAACACTTTTTTCTTTCAGCTGTCATCCCAGTGGATATAGACCTAAAGTGGTTGCAAATGGATAATCTATATCTCAGGCGTGGAGATGACAAGAAACACTTTTTGAAAAGAGGAAAATCCAGATATAATGTAACTTAAAGCGCCTCAGGGTCCCTGAGATATAAGGTAGTAATATCACTTTCATATTTAAGGTTTTGCAATAAAAATTTATTCGGCCAGGTAGCAAAACTTGTTAAACCCTCGTCAAAAGTACCTGTCGACATGGAAATCATAAAAACGGATATTTCGAACTTTGATCTTTCAATGAAAGCTATCTCGGGTACGGAAAAGTTTGATTGATACCAAATCGTGGGTCATACTTTTACGGAATGAGAAATTTCCAAATGGAAATAAAATTTCCGGTGAAATAATGCTCGTTGGCACAAATATCGTTCTTTTAAAAATTTTTTTGACCTGGAAATCAACAGAGAATTTTA
This sequence comes from Ips typographus, assembly GCF_016097725.1. Taxonomy (NCBI): domain Eukaryota; kingdom Metazoa; phylum Arthropoda; class Insecta; order Coleoptera; family Curculionidae; genus Ips; species Ips typographus. The sequence goes on along the minus strand of NC_138425.1, from coordinate 11,069,772 downwards.
TGACGTTTTGAGCCTGCTACGAGTACTTAAACGAAAATTATATTTAGATGTTAGAACCTTCAACGTATGTGCCTGGATACGTGCTACTTCAAAGTTTGCCAACTTCTTGGAAAGTTAAAATGGTTTAACAAGTCGGAGTGTAAAATCGGCGACGACAAGAATATTTCCAGAAATTTATTTCAAAAATGTTGGTTTTAAATTTGCAGTTTTTGACAAATTATTTATTAACATTTTTTTACTATGAAAAATACTTATACATCTATTCAATATTTTACAGAACAACTCAACTCTAAAAAAATTCCACTCTGATAATTTTATCGACATAAATCAGGTGCTTAAACAGGATGCAAATGGCCCTATAATAAAAACGGACGTCATAAAATTCAATAAACACGTCAAAGGGACAAATTCTTTCGGCAATTTTGGCGAGCCCTTGATCCATAAATTCTCCCTTGCCTGAATTATCTGTACAGGAATTTTCACGCTCCATTTTGGTCGTTTTCGACTTAGTAATTTGGTTGCTCCCCACGGTAAAATGACGCTCAAATATTACATTTTAATTTAGACCTTACCGAAAATACACTCGACGTTTTAATATCATTAAAAGCAAAGGCGAGAATATGAATTGTGCGAATTTAATTAACTGAAAGTCGGCAAGTTTTTTATGTATTATTCATTTCAAAAGAATAAACTGACAAATAATGGTGAAAGAATTGAATTTAGTAAATGTAGAAAATAATATCAGTCGTTTCTCTATTCAAGTCTCAGATATACAACTCTCAAAAGTGACAGGCGTAAAAACAACACTATTATGAAAGATTAACTTGACTTTAAAGTTCTAAAATTTGTAATTAATTATGCTGGATATTACGGCAAGGCAAGTATCTATTATCCATAAATAAAACAAAACTGAATATTGGATTACTAATTAAATAGAGTATTAATATCTCTGGTGGTATGAGACTAAAAGCATTGTCACAAAAATTGACACTTTCCGGGGAAAAACAACTTCCCAGACAGCTCGCATTATTGTGCGGGCAACTAAAACCTGAGAGACTGTACTGATAATATCAAAGTTCAGGCAACGGACAATATTGAATCAGTTTCAATTCCGGGACAGCGAACTTTTGCCGACGGTATTATAAAAGAAAGTGGTGCTTGTGTGGATGTAATTCATGTGCATCCAACACGAACGAGGTTTACACGCACTGGGGCTTTTCTCGTTAGACTACAGTTCGTACTAAGTGCAATACCCTGCCTCGTGAATTTGTGTGGGTATTTCCAATTTGGTAGATTTCACCCTAAGTTGAGGAATGGCAGTTATTCAACATGTTTTTGGCCGTCTTTCTAGGCTTCTCCTACACCTAAAATAGTGCAAAGTTATTACTGATTACTTGGTTATAGAATTGTGTCTATTTCGACAAAGTTAACCTGTTTAATCAAAACTGATCCAAATGTGTTTTCTTACAAACAGATAATATCTAATTCGCTCCTATTTTCTTCGCAAACACCAACTTGAAAAGTTTACTTCAAACTTACTGCGTTACTAATCAAATTTTTTAGGTCGACTTTGTTCTTGTTTGTTATGACAAATTGCTAGTATGCTAAATAAGAGCAATGGTTTAATGTATTGCTTTTTGTAAACTTAATATTTTCTTGTAAAGGCTGAATAAAACCCACGCTAATTAAAAAACCTGTAGAACTCTGTAGAGCAGAATTAGAATGGATAAAGAAAATATGACTGAAGTATTTATTGCTGTTTTATTAACATTAACAACACTCACATTGTTATTTTTAATATTGCTAATATATTTTGTTTAACATATTGGGACAAAATATTGATAAAAAGAACACACATTTTTACGTACCTAAGAGTTGCTTAAAACGAGAAACGAAACAAAATAGGAAGCACAAAAGTAGAAAGCATACACACCAAATTCTCATTACTTTCTGTTCGTTAGAAGTGCAAATAAATGCAGATATTTTTGTGCTGTTAATAAGCGTGTTTCAAAGTAGAAAGTATAATGAGGGTTGTTATTTTTAGGATTTTAACACAGACAAAAAAACACTATTAACTATTTTTTTTGTTACGATAAATGTTTTAAACTCGAGAAGTAAAAATTTAAAAAGGGGGTCTTAAAATATGGTTTGCCTTCATAATTCCTATTTATAACACCATTATTATCTTTATCAGTAATGTTTTAATATTGAAATTTTTGTAAGTTGGTCACACTATCATTTCTTAGTTTTTTTACTGGTTTAAATATTCAAATGAGTGATAAAAAATACTCAACTGACGTAAATGTATACACAAATACGAGTATTCTCTCTATTTGTAGCGTCTCTCCAATTTGCACTTTAAAAAAATGGTAAAATACACAAGGATCGAGAAAATGTAATCATAAAAGGGCTTTTGACTTAATATGTCTACTAGGAAAGTGCTGAAATGCTCTATCGTTCAAATATAAAATTTTAATTGTGATTTCAATAACAACTTACTAGAAAATAATACGCAAATCGGACATTAAATATTTCCCAGACTTTAAAATTTTGGTTTTTAGTGTAATTCAAAAGAACACAGTAAATATCACATAAAGTAAATATCATTTTCAACAAACAATTTTCATTCTAAATCAGACATTTAAAAGAAAACTACAGTTTTGACAATGAAATTACTAATTAGATTTAGGTTCATAGAAATTATTAAAAATGAGTTAAACTTTGAGAGTTCAAAATGCGCATCTGTTTGAATAACAATTTATTCCACTCTTCATTTCAGAAATGGAGAAAGCATCTGAGATCCAGTCTCATTAATCAAGTGAATGAAACTCCATAAATTCATAAATTACACCACAATCCTTAGTAAAATGTTTTTGTAACCAGTTGCCAATACACTAAATTTGCTATAGAAACAAATTAAGAGAACCTCGAATGTTGGTTATTAATTTAATTTGAAAGTTGAGTTAATTGAAAATATTAAATCTTTTCTAGTTAGAATGAAAGTGATGTAATGAATGGTAAAAACTTTCAATCAAGATTTTTTCATCCAATACGTTCTCGGAAAGTTTGCAAAAGGATGAATGATTTAACAGATATAAATCATTTTGGAAATTGGCTCGCCCACCTCTTGGTTCGTAGAAAACTGCGATCGTTTTCCTACGAGGAACGACTGGCAATCCGAAATTGGCCCTGAAAGGAACATAAAACCGGGGAAAGAGTCGCCCATTCATCAAGCTCAGATTCAGTCCCCTCTGACACGGTCTTATCCCTTAAAATATGAAACATTTTTTCCGTTTAAAACCTGGCAAAGCCGTTTAGAGACCGAAAGACACTCATGTAGATCGTTTTTTCTTAAATCTGCGGATTAACGCCGAGAAAATCTGTATTCTCTGAGGCCGAAAAGAATGAACTGTAAAAAATCACCCTACAGTAATAAAGTAGGGAAACTGTTTATCAAACGTCGTAACTGGGAAATTATCAATTGCCTATTTTATTACGAGGACCGACAAAAATAAAGTTTTACGCGTTGGCAGTAAAATCTCAGGTTCTAAATCTGTAATAACTCTACACGGCAGCAACACTAATAAAACCAATTTTTTAATAATCCTATTTTAGTTGAGTTGAAAGCACCAAACGTAATTTGATAGAGATTACGTAGGAGCAAAACTGAGGTTAACAAATTCAAAGTTCAAAGGCTAGTCCGAAAGGGCTTTTCCTTCAAACGTAAACCGAATTTACTGTCGGTTTAGCTCCGCAAACACCCGAAACCCTCTCTTAAGAAGAATGATCCTAAAGCGGTTACAATATTTTTCCCATGAGGGTTTTAGCTATGTAATCCCTTGGAGGCCGGTCTATTGTGCAATATAACCTAGATAGGTATAGCACGGGATTGATTTTCATTTGGGGAACAATTACTGCTTTGAATTCAGTTGAACTTTCATGTTAACGTGTCGTTTTGACCTCCAGACTGCATAATTACAGTCTATAGAAAGAATCCTGGGTTGTCTAGACTAGGATAATTCCACTCGGTTTGGTTAGTAGTTTGGTAAGAGTAATCGTGACAAACGTAGCTTTTATGCCTGCTCTTTCTCACTGTCATAAAAAAATGTGTCATAATCTTTTTTATTCCGTGCGCCAATAAATGAAAGTTGAAAAAAAATTGCGGTAACATGTGACGGTAATATTTTCAGCATACCTGGAAAAAATGCATTTTTCTATCGTATAATCCGGGTTTTATTCGGATCGACGATGAATTGAATGAAAAAAAGAAAATAAAGCGAATAGCTGCATAAAAAGGAATGGAGAATGTGGACTGAAGTGTACTCGATGTAGCGATTGCATATCGCTGTATCTTTACTTGTGTATGGAATATACGGAAATACTCTCGGATTATTGATAAATTATCATTTTCCCAGTTGTTGGCATAATTATCGTTTATTTTCGTTCTGAAATTTGCTTATTTATGTTTTGTGTCAAGGCTGGGAATTTCACTTCCACGTGTCATCTATACCAAAGCAAGCAAAATGTTTTGATGAAAAATTTCAGAAAACACTAGAAAACAGTGTAAAAAGCTTTAAGAATGCAAATCTTCAGGGTGGGTAAGTTTGCTAATGAACTTCCAAGAACTCTTATATGTTGCGGATTGTACTGTAATTAGTCCGTGTTACAAAAAACCATTTCTACTACTAAGTGAACTAAAACTCAATGTGGTGACAAATATGTTTTTGGTCCTTTATTTCACCGAATAAACTAATTTGCATTCGTGTCAAAATGCAACTGTTCCGTGTTTGACAAAAAAATTTGCGGTAATTTGAAGACGTGAGAACACCATAAAGAACAGAAGAGCACATATCGACCAGACGAGCTAATTAAGGACCAACATTGGCATTCTAAGGCAAAGTTGGCAAGCACGAGAAACGGACGTAAATTTCTGCTTCAGTCTAAGTTTAACAAAGTGTTTCTCAGCAACTGTCGCAAGACATTGCAGGTATATTGCATCCTTGGTTTTAATGCATTTTCAAGATTTATTTTCTTCATTACCGTTAGTAATTTTAGTGAAAAGACGTGTTTGTCTTTTATCAAGTTTTTAACAAACAAAAACTACTTTTAAATAAAGTTTTTTTCTCTCTTTGCATTACACTGTACAAGGCTAATAATAATTTGTTTATTCAATTTCAATAAGAATCTAAAATATCAGTGTCAGACAAGAGCTCGAAGCTGTTCGAGAGACTGCATAATAGAAAATGCAAATGTGGTAAACCGCAAAAATCTGCTTCGAAGTAACCGTATTTGAATGATAATAGAACGTAGAGGATTAAGTAAGGCTATACGGACTCTTTGATGTTTTGTGTTGTAAAGCATATCCGGAGGATTTCGCGGCTTAAGAATCCTGGTCATAACTTTTATGAGTTTGATGATTTGAAGGGAATTAATATAATTTCGAATTTTTAATAAAATTTATTAAAACGTCTCAAAACACAAACCCCCTTTATACTATCTAACGGCACGCACAAGGTTACAGGCGTCTGTCGAGTTGCCCCTTTTCGCCCTCGTTCCTCCTGCCGCTCCACCGGGATGCTGATCGATCTACCCGTGACCCGAATAGGGACGCGACGTTGCCAATTTTCGGGAACAACTTTTGCGGTTGCTTTTCAAAGAGCCCTGATGTTTCAGCAGAGATTGTCTCCATTAGGACAATAATGGCTGCTCATAATTTGATAGAGAATGATGGCCACTTCTTTAGAAAACAATTTAAAATCCCAGGAGCGACCGTTAAATTTCCTTCTTTGGGATTGTGAGGACAAACAGCTGAAGCTATTAGGTCGTAGTCCCTCAGGCAGTTAAATTCCACAATCGCTCGTCTGTGTGCCGTATTTAACGTGAAAATGTAGCCGGTTTAATAAAATGTAACAAAAAGAATGGTTATAAAATCGATTCGAGGAGCCAAAATTATTTATAGATTCGAAACGGCAAAAATTTTGGTCTAGTTTTCTGGGATTTTTAATATAAAGTTTCCGGAGAGTGTACTGAATTCCAAACGAAGTGCGGTCTGGTTTAGCTGGACATGTTGCTTATTTTAGGTGGCGTTAAAGTTTCGAAATGGGGACTTTTCCAGGAACGGACAAACGGCACTAAAATAAGTTTCATTTTTCAATTAAGTTAAGGTAAACCTTTTACCAATTTATTCCAGGAAAAATTCCTATCCAATATATGGTTTTCAACACATAATAATTATTGTAAAAAGTTTTAGCTCATAAAACCAAAAAAAAGTCTCTGAGTTAGTATCATTTAGAATACATTACAATAAAATAATAATACTTATGAGTAATGTCTCTTTCACAATGAACGTTAACATAAGAATAACATACACAAACGTAAACTTAGCTATTTTCAAACCCTTATTTATGTTTACTGCGCAATCCCTAAGGACAAACGGCATTTTATCGTAAATAAGTATGAACGTTTCATCGGTTTGTCAACATAAAGTTTGAAAAATTACCTTTACGTTTATGTTTATGGGTTTCTTATGTTCATTGTGAAAGAAGCATTAGGCACGAATTATATGCAGAAGGTTTATTTATCTACATAGACTTGCTGGACGTCATTTTCAGGGAATTATAAGCTTTGTAGAAACATACTTTTGTCCGGTCTAAGTTGTCAGATCTAACTGTCAATTATTGAGCTTTTTCATTACGTTGTTTGCCATACTACTTTTAAAATTTATATTAGGGAAAAGTAGCTTCAAAAAACTAACTTAATTATTGTGAAATAATTTCAGCTCTAATTTCAAAACAGTTGCATGGAAATGGCTGAATAAACAATGTCTAATTAACTGTTATTGTTTTGTGATGACAAAACAAACACAGCAAATATTAAACATTTCCACACACCAAATGAACCCATTCTATTATGGACTGACACATTATGGCGGATGTTCGTTTCTAATCAATCAATGCTCCACAATACCTTATAAACTGAATTGTCACTTCAATATATCTAGAATTTTAGCTCAAAATTTAAGTATAATAAATATGGTTTCAGCATTTTAATAACAAATATTTTGTTTGTTTATAGATTTAAAGGTCTTTGCTTGACATTTTACAAATTTGAAGTATTTAACACTGAGAAGCTAATAACTAATTTCCGCGTTTAAAAGGGTGCAACTTGATTTGAGAACTGTTATGAAATGAACCAATTTCAATTAAATTAAACGGAATTGTTGGCTTCACCGACTCATAAACGGAATTTCGTGCGCTGATAAGATTACCGTGAATGTTGTAACCGGCCGAGTACGTTAAAGGTTAAAAGGCCTTTAAATAAGTAATGGCGTTGAAATGGGGCTCTATTGCATTGTTTAACGTGTATTTCAGCCGGATGTTAGAAACTTTTATAATCCTGTAAATAAATCAACGCTCTTTGAATTATGTTCAGTGATTTAGTGTAAAATTAGGGTCATTAAGTGGAGAGATGTTAATTTGGTGTATAAAACTAACTGCAAATTACAAAGGTGTATTACGGTCAAACGTAATCAATCACTAACTTGTTTATACGAACACAGCACAATGTCAACCAACTTCATCACGTCGCATCTGTAACGAAATTTGCAAATATTTGCTGCACAGCTTGCGAGGAGTTTTACAACTAGCAATAAAGTTAACAACAAGGATGTAAATCAATTATAAATTCCTAAGTTCATTCCCACTAATTAAGCGCTACAAATATGCAGAATAGGAATTTGCTGTTAAGTCGCTTTTTATGTTCGAACTTTACGAGGGCATAAAAGATTCAGCGGCAGCGAAGAGCAAAAGGTTTTGAAACTTTTGATCACTTGTAAGAAAGTTGAACATCCTTAAAACTTTTATGCGCTTTAGTAATATTTAAATCCAAGTCCATTTATTACATTTTTTGTTACAACGCATTCTCTTGTCTTCCTGTTTATTCACATTTTTTTTCTGAGAGTAAACGTGATTTTTATTTTGTCATCCTCGTAATATGATATCACAATCAATCATCTCGATATTGTTCGCTTCCGATATGTTTTATCAGTGAACTGGACAGTTGACAGGTCAGGAAATAGCTAGTAATATTGAGAAAACACTGAGATGGAAGATTGAATTCAGTGTCTATAAAAGCATAATGCAATTTGTAATAAATATAGTGCGGAAATGAAAAAAAGTATGTCAATTGTACTTCACAATGTAAAACACTTGACTTTTATGTTACTCTAGATTACTTATTTGAGTTATGATTTGACAGTGTATAATATAGTATAAGTACTTAACGAACACGCATTGTTCAGACCCAAAATGTTCCATATAAATTTCCGATAGCATCTACTGAGTATGAAATTCACCCATCATTGTCAAATCCGGGCCGCTTTAGGGTCAGCAGGCTCTGATCGGGGCAACCCAAAATTAATGTGACGTCATGTTCATGTCGCCATCAGGTGATTAATGTCGGAACCTCTTTATCATATACACGATATGACCAAGACTCATCCATAACATCTTTAAACAGTGGACAATTTTGAACTATAGTTACTATCCAAATTTAAGAAATTTTGTTTTTAGGAAGTTACATATTGAGACGATTAATATGACGTCATTCCAATGTCACCTACAGGTGATTAATGTCAAACCGATTTAACATGTATGAAGAGGGTTTGGTCGATGCAAATGGTCCGTCAAGCAGCGGCCAGACTGTCCGGACAGTGATTGATTATGACGGCATTGTGCGCCGTTTTATGCGAGTTTAAGAATAATAATATTTTTAGGTCGAATTCTAGACAGGTCACGTGTCCATACACGTGATCCGGATACAACTCCTGCACCTGTAAGAGAAGTTTCGGTGAAGGTCGGGTTGCTCTTAATTGCCCCGGCTTCATACAAAACACCGTAATAAATCTTGACTGTACACATATAAAAGCTAATATACTCTCGAGGAAGAGGTCAAAGACTCCACAGCATCGGAATTGAATTTTCTTGTAATAAGCCACCACCATCTGTACTGGCTGGTATCTTTGTATACTGTCAAGCGACCGTTAAATATGGCTTTTTAATAAAAGCCGGATTTTGAACATATTAAAAGCTCGCTGTCTAAAAACGCAACCAGATGTATGGAAAGCGTTTGCAGATAGGATTTTTATGTTACATAACTTAAGTGGGCACGACTCGCCGTTATTTAAAAAGATAAAGCGAATTTCCCTGCCGTTAACAGGAATTCACGCTTTAGTTTTTTAAGTTTTGTTTTTCAAGCTGCCATGAGCATTTTATCGTTAGTTTTGTAATGCATTTGCTTACAGCTTTGCTGTCGTCAGCTCTATCGATTTACTTACCATGAATATTCGTGTACAGATTTTAAAAATTTCCAGTAAGACCCTAAAAACTAATAACAATTCTCAATGGAGTAAAGATATAACCAGAGCTAAAAACATTTTTCAAGTTCTACTGCTCTTTTTCCACACGTCACACTACAAGTCTGTTTCAGATTTAGGGTCATAACTTTCGTTCCTTTTTTTGCTCTTAATGCTCCTATGCTCTTTCGTTTTGACGTGTACGCTTCTGACCAGAAACTCCAGGAAAATATCGTTTAACTGTATTTAAATTTGGATCAAAACGCAACTTTCTCAAACAGAACAATGAACTTGTTATTGATTTACGTATTTAACGAAAATTAATTGATACCCAAAACTAATTTATCATCTCGCGTAAACACGTATTTCACCTAAGATTTACTCGAAAATATCTGCAATGGGTGGAATATTTCCCACACATTTACTTTTATCTTACGTAATTTAAGGGAATACGACTAGATGTTGTTCACAATAGAAATATGAATTTTTACGATGTAAGTAGGCATTTACTTTCATAACCCACTCTGGAATGGGACAAATTCTGAAGTAAATACGTTTTATTGTTTTTCTTCATTACAAGCTTGAAACGTTTACCAATCCTAACGTTTAATGTTCAAAGTTTCAGTTGAAATACACTGCTAACTCGTTTAAAGTTTAAAAAGTCCAATAAATCAAAGATTTATATTGATTTTGTATAAACTGGATGTTTTGTCAAAGGTACTAAGATAGTTTTTTGATGAATTGGGGTTTTATTGTTTGATAGTTACAAAATTCCTTTGTCCTATAAGTTTTTACGAATATGCTAACAGACACCAACAAACCTTAAAAGATGGTATAAACCAGTTGTCATTTGAAAGAAATCACTTAACAATAATGCTTTCTTAAACAAATTGTGTGTCATATTCTTAAGAATTGTGCAATCCTATAATTCAGAAGTAACATAAAGCTTGAAAGTAGAATTCAAAAATAATTGTAAAACAGTCATTAATCTTAAACCTTGATTTGACTTAAGACCGGACCAAAAATCAAAAAAAAACTCCAAACTTATTGATTAGGATTTTTTTCAGCTCCGTCATCTTCAAAAAGCCACATCAATCAATCATAGAAAACCTGAAAGAAACAGAAATTAATTACGTAGAAAAACATTTATCTTCCCATTATTCTGTCTACTTCCTTCCGTCCTTTTTCGGTAAGAAAAGGCGTAGCCCGAAGAAAAAATTATTAGGTTTTGACTTTCCTGATGGAACGACTTAAACATTAAGTTATTTAGGAGCTAAACGTTCGGTTCTTGCCAGTATGAGGAAAGTTTGAAATCCCTTAATTCCATCGAGGTTAAAGTAAAAAAGTTTTGAGTGAACTATAAGTAGATGTCAGCTAATGTAGGAGCACGCTACATTTTAAGGAAAAAGCAGAAGCATCAAAAGGGCTCGTTGTCTGAATCCTCGGCTTAATTCAGATTCGTCCCTGGAAATTAATAATGACATGCAAAGGCGGGCCTAAAAGATTAAACCTGAAACTGGAAGGGCCTTTTTATAAGTTGCTTTTGTTTTGAGGATTAATTGAAAGCTATATAATTAGACTTGTTTACTGCTTAGAGTTCATGTTGTTGTTTCATTTTGTGAATAAATATTTGTTAGAGCTGTTTAATGTTAAAAACTACTTTATATTGGAAATAAGTGTATTTTCAAGTGGCAATAATGTCTAGTTGAACAGCTCTGATAAATACTTTTCTGTTTCGAGATCAAGCACACTTTATTGTAAATCCAGGTCAAATTGAACGTTCAAGTTTCAAATCCGACGTAAACCTAAGCAGGTGAAAAGGAAATAGACGGTTTTCAATCGATTTTCGTATTAAATAGCATGGAATTACTGGAAAGAGATGTTGACCAGAGACATTGAAAGATAATACGTCTTTTATTTGTGTTTCACTTTTACTATTACTTTACTAGAGCTTGATATTTGAGTGTACGAGAATTGAGAGATAACTCAATCAAATAAAAGTAATTAGCTGTATAACAGAGGTAAATCCAGCTTTTATAATTAATTAATAAACAAACCATTGCGTATATAAATGTAAATCATCAAATCACAAGAAACTCAAAAAAGAGATCTGCGAAAAGACCGAGGAATTTAAAACGCTTGAGAAACGAAGCTAATGAAACCATCATCATGTTTAACGCTTGTCTGAAAACCGTCCGTTTTGACGGCGAACAAAATCGTAAAAAGACTCATCAAATTAGGGTTTAATAATTTCAGTTTGCGCAGTTGTATTTTCCTTATTAGTTCCGGCTTTGTCGGGGTTCGCCCTTATAGTCTGGAGGCTCAATTGGAGCGTCGGCGCGACGCCCCCACAGTGGAACAATATTACTTTATAGACGACAAAATCAGTTTAGTCACGCTACTTGAAGGAACATTTAAAATTTCTTCAGAAATAAGAAAACTCAAAAATGTTAATAAAACAAGCAAAATTAAGAAATTGAATTCGGGAGAGGAAGTTACGTATCAACCACTGTAAAATTTTGAAAATTCGATTTTGTTATACATAGAACGTTCATTATATTGATATGAATTTTAGAAAACTCAATCATATTTCTTTGGAACTAATACAATTTCAAGTCATAACTTCATCGATATTCTCAAGTTATGAATGTCTGCTAATATCCTGCAAACTTTCTTCCAGTCCCCCATTTTCGTTATCCCAGTTATCGAAGAGGTAATTTGAATATCTATATGCAAAAACGTGACTGTAATTACAGGTGAGACATGCAGTATAATTAATTTCTAAGTTGGCAATCTGTTACAATATTAGGCAGAACATGTTGGACTTATATTTTCTGTAATCGGGAACATGTTACTAATAATTCTAAGAGTTACGAAATCAATCTTGTATCCTGTTTGGTTAATCTTAAAAGAAGCTTATTGTCAAGATTGCATCAATAGCAATATTTGCTATTTAAAACTTAACTAGAAGAAATTTTGGCTTGAAAAAAGTAGAAAAATTGGCCTTACGACTAACTTCCTCTAAAGATCATTATTCAAAACACCTCGTTAAGTAAAAGTTGACAGGCCAACATCCCAGATTTCTCATGCCATTTGAACACATTCAGTAAAATTTATTCAAGGAGCGTTCCAGAAATGCACCCTCGAGATAATTAATGAGCCGGTTTTTAAGTTAAATTTTTAACCATGTTTTAAAGCAATGACCCTTAATTTGTCAGACTTAATACCGTTTAAGTAGTTTCTTCTGTATCTCGTTTGAATGACTTGCCAAAATATGGTAGTAGTGGTTTAAGTCAAAAATGTGTAAATCTGGACCAACAAATTGGTTTGGAGAAGAAAGATATTTATTTAATTTACCTAAAGAAAAGTTCTCAAATGCAAACATAGTTTTTAATGAGATGCACAGTAGGAAAAGCACAATTTAGTTAGAAGCCACTGACAGTCAATATCTCGAAATCAGTTGAATACTGAAACAGGTCACGCTGCGTGATTCCTATTACAGTTGTTGAGATAAGCAAGGAGGTCAAAATAATTGATCCTCCTGTACGTTTGGCAACTTTAGCCAATCTTTGAGGACTATTTGGAGCGAACCGGAATTCTTGGTCAACCCGTAAAAATATCGAAGGCAATGTCTCTAGCTCATTTTATTATTCCTTCTTACTGCAATTTCAAATTGACATATTGATGACTCTTTACTAACCAGCAACACTTTCGTTCTTAGATATTTTTCCTTGTCAGACATCCATTGTTGCTTGTTATCCTTGCTATCCAGATTCATATAGTACCAAAGCAGGAGTGAAATTGCCTAATAGTCTTTGTCATGTCTTTTCGTACTGGTCATAGTTTGGTTAAATTCAAAAATGTTCTTAGAGTTTCAATGATCTTGGTTTTCTTCAACAGTTGTTACACAATGTCTTACTGGATTTATCTAGTCTCTTACTAAAAAGGATCATATCAAATTATTTGCTCATAACTCTTTCTAATTTTTTGATACGATCTTATTGAAACCTACGCTGATGGACGCTATATGTGGGATTAGAATTATTGAATAATCGGGGTCGTTGTTTTTCGATGAATTGAATCACAATCTTGTTAGCCGCCACAATAAACTGTTCATTGGCAGCGGGGGCGCAACACCTCCTCCGCGCAAACTCGGTTAGCAAAAACTGTTCGTAGATGGTGCCCACGCAAACTCACAACCAAACGAACACTAGGTGCATTTTGGAGGGATTGATGAATGAACGGGTATTGTTGTCCGATTGATTCCGATGTTTTTTCGATTGCCGTCGATTGATTTATTCGATAATTGGACTTTTATTTTTTGTGGAATTGATATTCGATCTCTAGCAATTTAAATGGGTTTTTGGGGCAGACAAAGCAATTAAAGTCATTAGATTTGGTTCAATGAATCTGGGGCATTCTGGCAAAAGATAGAGGTTATATTGGCTGAATTCTTACCTTGCAATGTTCACAATTAAAGGCGATGGAATAGTTTTGGGCGCAATCGTAGCGCAAGAGGAGATCGGAGTGGCTGCAAGAGGCCTGGTAGGCTAGGTCGTCGGTTTCGAGGAGTTCCTGCAAATGAAGGCGGCAGGTCTGGGTATCGTGGTAGGCAGCCTCTGGTAGGGCCTCGGCGACCCGGTGTTCGCAACAGTGGCGTAACCGTAGGTTGGCCAACGCGGTTCGGCGCCGCCCGGGCGACAGATCGCGGTCGCACAGTTCGTCTTTGTGCGATTCTTGCAGAAAATGAAGGCACTGTTTTGGGGCGCAGGGTGGGACGCAGGCCGCGGCGGGGGCGGCACAGGGGGCGCCCGGGGCCACGGCTACCACGGCGGCCACGGCCATCAGGAAGATGAGCAGCGGCGGCAGGCCCGGCTGGGCCCGCCGGGGCATTCTGCGGGGCGATGGGGCGTCACGAGGCGCGGGGGCATCGCTGCGGGCGGCCGGAGGGCCCCCCCTCGCGGCCCCGGGGCCCGCTAGGCGCTCTTGCGGGCCCCCGAAGGCCCTCGCTCATGGTGCAGCATGTTCTTTTTGGTTCGCGGCGGCGGTCTCGCGCATCACTCGGCACTTTTGCACTGCCGCCGCACGGCGGGTCGTTGCGGGCTCGTTCGCTCAGCCGCCATCTTGACTGAGCGCGTCTGCGGCGCCCGCCCGGGCCTTTACGGCGTCGGTCGATCGCCGCGCGTCTTCCCGTTTTCAACGCCCTCTTTTATGTCAATGTTGCATTTTCTCCAAATCCAGAACTCTTTCATAAATATCTACACCATCTCTGGATAGTTGACTCTTTTGACGCTTGTTGTCCACGTTTCACAAAAAAGCTATCAAGAATTAGACCAAACGTCAGTCTTCTTCTCTTCTTCAGTTGCTTGAAGAACACTCCACTGACAGCTAGAAAATTGAATTGCAGTTTGACGTTTCTTGGCAGTTTTTTGGTTTTCTGGCAAATTGATTGAAACCAACTTGAACTAACTGATGCTTGTATGTTGTCTAGTAAATCAAAGCTTTTAGACTTTTTACACCTTTTTTAGTAAACTTTATAACAAAATTCTAATCGTCTCTTTCCACCTTTGAGGTACGTTATTGGGTAACTAAGGTCCTTTTGGTAATTTTTTTAAATTTTAGCTCTTGAGGATGGGTGTTTATACACCTGAAACATGTAGAGCGTACCCTCTTTAATTGGAGGCTTAATAAAGTTTATTGTGGAGAACTCACTCAGTGGTTCCTCACCTTCCTTTATATGAAAATTCCAAAGTTAGGTTAAGTCTGAAAGACAGATAAACCAACTTTAAGGCTACAAGCAAAAGGTACAGAAAATATTTGAACTTGTTCAAAATAAACTCCATCAAATCTATATTATAAAATTAATTTATTGAAGACTTCTGTACAAAATAATCTAAAGCTTACAATACTGAGTACCTAGATTTATTCACGTATTATTTAAAACATACTTTTTCTTCAAAAGAACTAAAACTAACAGATTTTTGGTTTCAATTTTCCTTATTTCGGAGTTTTAACTTAGCAAACAAAAAAAGATAATAATAAATAACGTTTTTCCAAATGCAACTTAGTGTTAATGCTAAATACGACTTCGTAGCGAACCAAAGCTTAAAAACCTTACAAATATTCACTGGTCAATGTATAAATTGTCCAACTAAAAATAAAATGCTTCAATCGGTATTCCTGATATTCCTATTGTAATGTAACGTCAAATCTACTATATCACATTCACAGCAGAACGTAAAACCAACCAGTGAGATCTCGATACGATGGGCTTTAAAAAACTACTAGCAGCAATTGCCTAGAAAATAGTCTTTCAGTCAAAGTAGGTAATTTTCGTTTATAAAACGAAATTAACAAGTGCATCTAGCAATTGCTGTTGCTAGAAGCGCTATTACTAGGGCCAGCACCGATGGCGTTCTTACACTAACTGCACCATTGTCACTATCGCTGTGTTGATGGTTAGGCTCCAACGATGGATCGTTTGAGGAATCGTCTTGGTGCACACCTAAATTTATAGATAAATGTTAGAAAACATTTAATTTTTTTTGTTTGGAAAATGATCTTATTTAAAATTGTAAGTAGGTTTATTTAGTAAGAGATAATTTTGTGATCATGTCCTTATTCATGGATTATGGTAGTAAACCGGAGAAAAAAATGAACTAACATTATGATATTTTGATTTGCAAAAAGTAATAAGCAGAAAAAAACTTATATCGAAAAAGCTAGAAAAGTAAAGTTAAGTAGAATTATAAAATTAATGCAAATACCTATATTACAGTGAGGTGCAAAATGATTTATTAATTTTTGATAATCTAGCAAAACTTTTTAAATTATGGATGGCCACCACAAAGGTAACAGCCGCTTTATAAACCAACTTTCCAGTTAACATCATTGTGGCGCTCACTGTATAGATTCGACAAAAGACTTAATGCCAAATCAGGAAACTTATAAAACTAAAAGTTATAAGTGTATGATAATGATAAATGAAAAGACGGCACATACGTAAATATAAATGGTTCCAAGGACGGCACAACACTTTCACTGCCTGCTGGGAGCCTTCCGGTAGTTCTCTGGAATGTAGCCACGTCGGTTAAACATTGACCGAAGGATACGCTTAACTGGCGAAAACAAACCTTTAAAGCCTCGCTAACCCCTAAGCTGCTTTCATTTTTTTTTTGCAACGTTGATGCTTTTAGATTCATAATATTTGACACAGTAACCAAAGCAGCACCAACATTGTATAGTTAACATATATTGCTCAGCTTCACTAATAAAGAGATTTCAACGCATAGTTGTGTTTTTGACATTAGCATTGAATTCTCTTGTAAGCTGACACTCATTTTAAAAGATTAATTTCTTCTGTCCAGAGAATAGGCTCGCAAAACTGAACAAACAAAGCCACAGGCGTGCTAGCAGGCACAAATTATCTAAAAAACTATACACATAGCCGTGCAACCATTCATTTCAGCCGCTTCTATTTGACACATAAATGGAACACAATGAGGTGATGTTAGTAACACTGGTGTTAGTGCAGAATACAACTAATAAGGCAACTTAAATTGATATAGTGGTATTTTTAAATCTAATAGTGATGTTATGTAAAAGCTCTAAAGTGGACCCCAACCTTTTTAAAAAGCGCTATAAATGGTAGTAGTCGTACATACTTGATGAAGAGGGCGGATAAGTTTGTCAGTAAATCGTTCAATTGAATTTTGTTAAAAGCCACGTTATATTAATAGGTTTTATTATTAATTGGTCACCATCCTACCTGCATCCATATCAAATCCATTCTGATCCTGCACGGGCACATTACCGCCCTCTTCATCTTGTAACCATCCTCGAGACTCACTAGTTCCAATTGTGCCAGCTGGAGCATCCTGACATCCAAACCACCAGTACGCTGTTGATCTCGGGAAGGCTGGATTAGTTTGATCGACCGCAAAAGCTCTGTCATTAAACCTACAAAAAGCAATAACTTAAACCCTGCAATTTTCCTAACTGCAAAAACATACCTATAGTAAGCACCATCTTTATAAAAGTACGTATACCCATTAGTCCATTGGAAAGCTGCATCCAAATTGTCTGGAACCCCTTCCCAATTTGAAATTGGTTTCGGGTATGTACTTTTAACGGGAGGCCTTTGCGATGGGTCAAACCTCCAGAACTTACTACCCTTGTAAAAGTAAATCTTTCCATTGCCACTCCATACCATGGCAGTGTCAATGTCGTTAGGAATACCAGTAAAACCGTCAGATATTTCTTTAGGATAATCTCCATCCATTTTTCGTCCCTTATATCTATATGAACCATAGCCCAGTTAGAACCAGTAACTTCAACTGACAGGTAACTCAACTAACCTCCAATACTTAGATCCTTTAAAGAAGTAACTTTTGCCATTCTTGTAAGTGAAGGCAGCATCGATGTTTCCTGTCAATCCTGGCCATCCATCGGAAATGAGTTTTGGATAACCCGGAGCTATACTCTCTTCAGTCAGTCTCCAGTATTTGTCTCCTTTGAAAATATAAGTGAAACCTTCAGCCGAGCTGAATATGGTGTCGAATTTTGGATCTTGGCACAGTGATTGATCAGCGCTTCCTTTAATACGATTCAATCAATCAATTTTTTATTTGAAAGTCAAGAAGAGTTACGTACCTGATCCTGGGGATGGTACTTTATCAGGAACATCTTGACTCGAGTCCACACCAGCATCATCTTCAGTGGCAGTTTTCTTCGTCGTTTTCTTACCATAAAGTGCTTGAATTCCGTCAACATCATCCTGATCTAGACTGTTTGAGAATTTGTTTCATTAGTTTTTTGCTTTGGAGGGGTTAAGTCTAGTGATATTACGTACTTGAAAGTGGGATCATATCCTCTGTAAAAAGGAGCCATTAAAGCGGATCGAACATCAGAGTGACTAAGCCCCAAAGAATGGCCAAATTCGTGAGCAGCCACTTGGAATAAGTTGGTTCCTCTATAACTGTTGACCGACCAAGCTTCTGTTGCGTCAAAATGAGCATCGCCTCCAAACACCTAAGTATTATGGTCGTTATTTTAAAATCTAACGGTTATATGAGTTTAGTGCAGTTAACACTGTAACTGTATAAAATTTCATGTCGATGTATGGGTAGGTAATTTAATTAGGTAAATGAGTTCCTTACAAATTGCCATTTGAACCTAAACCAAAAGCGTACACTTACTTTGCCAGGGTGTTGCGGATAAAATGTGGGTGTAAATGATGGTGTTTGCCAAGGCCCAAACGAATACCATGGATTGAATTGACGATTCACCCCAAAGACACCAACACCAAAATAGTTTTCCTTCTGCCTGAACCTTTTTTGTGAACGATGAATGTAGTTTTGAAATGGTGAGGCTGTTAAGTATTGGTGCTGTTCCATTGGCTAAAGTGTTTCCGGTGTATGGTATTGTTATTAACAAATGTGTAAACATCAAGCGTGCACATAGATAAAGCACCATCACCAATGATGACGTTAATGATTGTACTTACCGGGAAATACGCATGAGCCAGGGTACCACCAGGCCCATCGAATGGATCACCATCGCCATGTTCACCAGTTTCAAACCTAATTTCGATGTGAACTTGTCCTGTTTTAGGAGTAAAGGTCAAGTCAGTATAGTCTGACCACACGTTGAAAGCACGTTGAACTTCGACGTCCACGTCTTTGTGTTTGAGTTTTGGAGGATATTTTGAAATCTTATAGCTGAGGTTCTTCACCTTCCACCTGCTGCCTGTTAAAAAGCAGTACATCAAATCTACATCTGGCTGTATAACACAGTCCGGTCACGTTTCTGAGACCCAATTTTGTTATTTATGTTTTGAAGAACGAAGAGGGCACTGCACCATATTAGTCATACGACCAAGAATTACTCACCTTGTAAGGCGTATCTTTTAGCCCTGTTTTCTGCATTTCCCACTTTATCTTTCACCCCGCACCTTGGCAATGACATTGTCTCTAAAGTCTTATCATCAATATCCCCTGGAGACAAACAAAAAAAACATGTTAACTGTTATTTTACTAACTATTTGACGAGTGGGTACCACTAATAATGACAGTAATATAACATTGCGTACTGGGTCAGATAACGATAGGTTGCAATGGGTGAAGGTTGCCTTACCAGCATCAATTACATATTGCGACAGTTATTAGTCAAAATATGCATATATGTTTTCTGTGATGCTGGTAAAAAATTTGAATATCCGTTTTATTTAACAACTAGTTATATGGCAATTTAAATGATTAGCTAAATTAAAGTAAGTTAACTGAAATTTGATTTTTTTTTAATTTGTTTAACATCCGGTGTCCAATTTGCAGGTGCATGTACCGGATTTTATCGAAACAATATTCTCCTTTGCGATATCAATTTTTAATTATAAGTATACTCATGAACACAATGAACAAAGAACAATGGATAGGTCATATTGATATGCTCGAGAGTTACCACATAAAATTATATTTGAGACCAAAAGCTATAAAAATAAAGTAAGACTAGTTATTTGAATAAAATGTCTATAATATTAAAATAATTTTACATGGTTGCATAACGCGAGAACAATATTAATTTAAGGTTAATACAACACCTGGTATATGTGCTGTATTAAAGGAATTCTAATTGAAATCCTAATGTAAATGAGTTATTATTATTCATTTTTTGGTTCTTACTTTGGTGCAAAAACATTTATAAATGATAGTAGCTTGTTATTGAATAATACGCAAAATATGTTAATTTTTGCGGCGGCTGTTCACATAAAATTTTCCAAAGGTTTTTTCAGCTCGATTCTATTATATGAAAACTAGTTCACCTACTCATCGACTGTTGACCTTAAATTATGATTCGAACACAATTTTTAAGTGAAATTTTTAAACTACTGTAAACCAATTCAACTGTAGGTAGTGTTTGCAAAAAACCGACATCAATGTGTAATGATAACCCTTGTTGGGTCGTTTTTAATCTTACCTGTCACATCTAATCCGGCAAAACTTTGAAAATCTTCCACTGCCTTCCTAAAACTACTTTCGTCCATAAGTTGACTAGAATTTGGTTTGATTGGTCCCAAATAACCATATTGAGATAGATACAACTGCAAAAGGAAACAACAAAGGTAAATCTACGCATTTTACAGATATGTTAAAAATAAAGCAAATATTTAACGGCGTAACAGAAATCCCGTAAACACTATCGCTGATAAGTGTGTCTTATCATTAACAATGTCGTAACCACCCCGTGTATAATACAAATAAGCTTCAAAATTGTGGTTTTGTCCTGCTGTTTGCTGTGTTTACTCATACAGCTAATAGCGTTCTTATTAACTATTAACCCTGAAAATATTTGACATGATAACCTAGTTGTATTCTTATACGATGTTTGGGTATAAATTGACTAAATTAAACGTTTTACTTGATTTAACAATATTGATATTTGACAATTAAATTACTATTTCAGCCATAAAATTTGTGTTTATATAAGTGGTAATACCTACAAATCTTAAATAACATAATTCTTACAATCTTCAACAATGCTTTAGTTCTAAGTGTTTCCTCCTATAAAACCGGTTCCGTATAAAAAAAGCAAAACTACCAAAAATTGGTGTCGGGCTTAATTGAAAGAAATGCATGCCATTTTGCGGTTTGTCACCAAAAAAACTGCATTTATGGTTTGAAATTGTAATTTTCTGCTCAAATATCCGTGATAAAATGCTCAAAATATCCTAGACAAATTGCTGTTGCTTAAGTCCACTTTTTTCAAGTGTACCCATAAGGCGTGATAAAATTATTGCTATCAAAGTGACATATTTTAGTGTTTTTGTTTGCATAACCAGACCCAATTAAGCGCCTTTAGTATACTTACCTAAATATTTACATTGCTTTATAGTACTATTACACTAAGCATTACCAACTAAAAAAAGCACGGTTCGTAAACAATTTTACTAGATTAATTTAGATTAACTGAAACATCTGATTTATTTAATAGTAGAATTCCGAAACGTTACGGTTTGCATAACTCAATGATTACAAAATTCACATTTGGGTAATTAAAAAAAAAACACAAGTGATTGGCTGATTTTTGATTTATTATTATTTTACAGACACCGACGTAAAATAGATTAAGTTTACTGGCAAATTGGTTGTATTTCTGCGGTTTGATTTGTCAATAGATCGTGAAAAATACTTGGTTGTGGTAAACCCCAATGGGACAAAAAATAGGTGTAGATATTAAAAGTGCGGTATGGAGATTTTTGTTACAAATGTTTGATAACACTGTTTTAGAAGCAAATGTCCAGTTTATTGCCTATTTTGTAAATCAAATAAAACTTGGGAATGCAATAGTTATTCTTTTCATGTCTGACTAATGTATTTGTGTGATTACTTGCACTTTGTCAACAATTCATATGTTTGATATAAATGATTTATCTGATGATGATTCGATTTAAAATGGGAAAATATCAAGTTGCGATTTAGATTATTAAAAACTATTTAAACAATGATAAAATTTGTATTGGCCTTTTATTTGTGACTAACACATATTAAAATTCTCAAAAGTACTTCTTAAAATTGTAAATAGAAGGAAAAAATGATATTTTTAGGTTTCTTGGTTATAGTGACTTTTTCTGCCTAGAATTATTGTATTGGAGACATTTTTGCAACAACTTCCGTATAAAAGCAATCAATTCCATTAGAAACTTAAAGGCAATAATAAAAATAATAATATAGTAACATTGACCTTGCTGCCCACGGTTGATGATGTACGATTGTACCAGTCGCTACAAGTACCATCGCTGTAGACATTACTTTATATTCTAAATGTGTCGTTGCATAATTTAGCATACAAGCGTTCTTCCTTCTGGTTTCTGTATATTGTTCAATTATTAACTCACTATCAGGCGTTACTATCAGGTATTTAGTTGTGACAATAAAAGTGCATGAGTCATTATGATTGTATTTTAAAAAACCAATGGGAACATAACCGACAAGAGGTCGCTCCTTTCTCCACAAAGATTATGGTGATTCAGTGATCAATGAATGAACTTGATAAATACGCGTAAAAGTACGCCTACTTAAGTTTTCCCTTATTGGTAACGTATTTCTCCGAATAAATGAGTAACCACGTCAAGTACACCTGTTTGACTCAGGTTCGCGTTCATAATGAGTGGTTTTTCGACTGGCGGCGAATGTTCATTTTGCGAAACGATGTCAAGCAGATGCCAACAAATTTTAGAATTCAAGATGATTCACAAAATTAACATTACTACTTATTCACCGGAAGCAAGCATTATATACCCTTCGATAATCACAATGGTACACATAAAACAATTATCGATGGTTTGCTTATTTTAGAATTGGTTCCATGTTATCTTCCACCAGTTACCTCATACCTCATATACTAATTACCTGCTCCCATTTATTTTGTATGTACACCCAGCGAGTGAGAGTGTTATCTTATGGATTTGTATGTACAAGGTTAAGTGCAATTTTGTAAATTAACATTGGACCTACCGTTCCTACGAGTTCACCGTAATCATCGTCGTATGGATCAAAAGACTAGACGAAAACAAACAAAAATGTTATTCCAACACAAACAAGGTTAACACAACGATCATTTGCAATGATTACACTAAAATGGGTGAAATTGGTGGATGTCTTACGAAAATGTGTGCAAAAAAAAACTTTCACCTAAAACATACCGATCCTAGGTCACTATCGAAAACATCCACGTAGTCCGCTAAAGACTGCATAGAAAAAATTGCATTAGATTACGTATTGATGATTGGAAATCGTGTATGTGGGCATGTATTTCCGAAAACTATAAGTCACTACCTTTGAGCAAGTAATTCTGCTTGATCATCAGTGCAATAATTGATTGAGGGAATTCCCTCAGTTTATGTCATAGGAAACAATATGATGGTGCTCTAGATTTGTTGATTTGGTATATCCATGGGTTTTTTTAATTGCCATTAATTTAAAAGGAACCAAGGTGAATGAGTAATTTAAAAAATTGAATTTACGCTAAATTACATATCTGTACATACAACTTTTTCACTGGAATTAATATTATCATAATTTGTTCTTATTTTAAAGCAACACTCTGGTTGGCAAAGAACTCTCTACATTTAGAACATACTTTACATCTTTCGGTGCCTAAATCTATGTAAGAATCTTCTTGAAAATGCTCATAGTAATGTTCAATGTCGTGTGTGTAGAAGTCGTTAATAGCTTTCGTGAAAGAAATGAATTACACTATAAGCTTAACGTTAATCATGTTTACTGAAAGAAGTTAAGTAGGAAAGTCATTAAACTTATTGTTCAAATCAAATATATTAAACAGTCAATCAAAAGTTACTAAGCCTGAAACATAAACTGAATGTTTATGAATATCTAGATAGTATTAAAAATTGTATTAAAAGATTAGATTGTGAGTACAAAACTAGAAAAAATCATTATTATTTACATTCCACAATTCTACAACAAAGTCATAAAATGCTTCAAGTTATTGCTATCTCTATTTTATATTTGCGCTTTTAAAAAATAGTTTATTGTCTTTTGTATTATCATTAATTAACCAAACATTGGAAATCTGACAAATATTTGATCAACATAATTAGTCATCGTGTGAAAGTTTCGATATATTCATTTCTGAAACACATTTTTGTCTACATTTTTTTTTATTTCCAGTATCAATGAGCAGTAGTTATGTGTTTCAGGCAAAAATTCATCATGAGTAACGAACATTGAATTGAATGTTTTAATTAACTAGCGTAAACCATAACGACAATGATCACCAAGTTGTTTTGATGACGCGTTAAAAACGAAATTTAAATTCCACAACCGAAATCACATAACGCGTAACCAGCGGCTCTTCCTCTGTTCATTTGGTACATCAAGGTGATCGTATTCAATCCGTTTCCGGGTACTCTAGTGCGGTACCAACACAGTACTTATGACCGAACCTTGATGATTTATTTACTGGTTATTTATTACCGACATGCAATGCCGTTATCCAAATTAGACAGATGCCCCTGTGTTAATATCACCAGCAGACAGAAAAATTCGAAGGTTTTTTTCATAGAATCACAGACCATCTGGAGTACATTAACGTCATGCAACGACAATTAAAAGATGAAAGACTTCATTAAAGCGCATAAACGTAATTATCTAATTAATCTCAATTGATGTGATGCACTTCATAAACTTAAAATGACATTAATTCCTAAGATGAATCAGTACAAAGGAAACCAAATGTTATAATGTTTTTTTGCTTTGTCTCAATGACAACATTTTAGTAAAAATGTATGCACATATCATTGTTACAGGATTACAACTCTAAAATCGTCCAAGTAAATCGACTCTTACTATCGAATATCAATTGTATGTAAACCACAATGAGTAATTCAATGGATGCAATATTCTATGCACATTTATTCCTAGTAACAGCAACAAATCCACAGAAAAAAAGAAATTTTGACTTCCAAAAATTAAATTTTACCAGACGAAGCTTAATCACGCTACAATAATTCAACAAAACTTTCGTGTGACAAATTGCGGTTAGTGGTACCGCAGTACCCGTGCGTGGTAAAAGAATTCCCGGAAATAAAATTACATATTATGACACTAAATAATGTAGTGTGACCTAGCTCACTGTATTGTAGGTTTTAATTAGTTTTCCACAAGTGTGATATTAGTTAAGTAGTCTTTTTGGTGTTGAATCAAATGACTCAACAGATTCATTGCCATCTGCCTGCATAGTGCATACTATTATGAATCACTCTATCTGTTTTGAAGAATACCTACGTTATTCCATTTCTTATGTGCCTAGTTTTTTAATTTTTGCTGAAGTTGAGGTGAATGGTGCTCGAGCACAGTGTTGCAAAAGGGAACACCAAAAGCTCCAGAACTTGTTCTCCTCGACAAAAAGAACAAGGAAGAAGTCAGGACGAAATTTGGTTGTGGAACTGTTTGAATATGCAGAGATATGGAATCTACTTTAATCTAACTATAATAAATATTTCGACTGATAAATAACTATTATTACTTATACAGTTAATTGCTTATAGTGACTCATAGCTAATGCAGTTAACAGCAAAGTAATGTGACACATTCAAGAAAGTTAACACTATCTTTGTTTATTTAAATAGTAATAAGGTTATTGAGAAATAAGTCACTCGACAAATTCATATTTGTTTGAAATGTATAAACACACATGCTGAGAAATTATTGATCCATACTTTTAACATTAAAACATCGTCCACAAACGCTTTTCCTCGATCGATTATTCACTTTAACCTAGATTACCTAAAGTTCAAGAACGTAACCATGGATAATTTGGACTATTTAACTGGGGAATCGGTGAATAGAAAGAAAATGCAAGTTGTTATCATTACTTTCAATAAAGCAGTTATTGATTATACAATTTATGACTTACTTATTTTGCGAAGGTTTTAGTAAATTGTTTGCTGCTAAATGTATTTTACTTTTATCTAATTGTCTGTTATGAATATCAAAATAAACTGCCAAGGCAAAGGTCAAAGATGCGATTTGCGTGTCACCAGAACTAAGTCATGAATAGTGTAATTTAAACGGAAACTAAGGTGATTAACTTAATCTAGAAGAAAATCTAAAATAACCTTTAAAGTGTTGTTTTGTACCTGAACTGTTTTTATCGCTTTGCGTCAAGACAAATAAAGTATCATTATTTTGTTTGGTAGTTTAGAGGATAGTTGGAAGTGTATTCAGTTTAGTTAGTTTTGAAAAAAATGTGGCTTTCATAACTCCTTTTTTGTCCTATCGGCCCTATCCAAATATTAGAGTTTTGCTAAACTTAAAACTAAAACAAGTTTTAAGTAATACAATATTTTAAGATTTTCACTTAAGTCATCCTTTACGCTCTAGTTCTTGACGTTAAAGCCTTGAGCCTGAGAAATTGTATCTGCAAATATATAAAAGTGCAAAAAATCGTACCTAATTAAAGCCATTAATTACGTTGGCATGACTAAAGAGCAACAATCGAAATGAAATATACAGAGTGTCTCAACATTTACGCAAAAAATATAATATTAGTAAGTTGTAAATAGCGAATCTGGTATACACTGGACCTCACCTTTTTTAGAATTTCTCGACATTTTGATAAAACCACGTAATAACAACAAAAGCTTAAAATTACATTTAAAAGAGCTGTTGCAATAGAGATTTATATAACAATTAGATAAAAGCTATAATTAATTTATTGTAAGATTTTTTTTCAGAAATTTCACAATTTATGTTTTCATTCATATCTCTTGGAAGACAATCAATCTACATTTCATTGCATTTTTCTCATGGACAATTAAAACGTTGCATGACCATTTAACAGTTCAGCAGAAAAGAAGGAAAACAAGCCGCTTAATTGCCTATAGCACGCTTTATGAACATAAATTATCATTGAAGAAGCGACACTTAATGATTTAATTCCTTGTATAAAAATCGAATTGTGCATTCTTGATGGTCACCAAGGCCGGGTCCAATGGACAAAGGAACTCATTCTGCGAATATTAATGCGAATTGAAATTATATGTTCTGTCAACGACACCACAGCCGCCAAAGTACCGTAAGGACGAGAAAATTTTACAACATAAATTTATCCAGGAACATGACAAACATCAGCGAGTGGGTTAACGAAAACACAGTTACAGAAAAGTATAAATCTTAAGTGATGTGTAATTGTTGTATTTAAATTACATAAATTAAAGCGATCATCGCTGAAAGAAAAAAATTTGAAATTATTGAAATTAAGTAGTAAACAATTGTTATGAAATTAGATTCTTACGCGTCGATGATTTCACGAACCTTGAGGGGATCGTTTGAAAAATATTGCACACGATTTAATGTTACAAACGGAATTGGTCCTGCATTTATTGCTAATTACACTTTGCTTATTGTTTCTTATCGCTAATGGGAAATAAATCATTACAATTCGAGCGGAAAAAAAATTTGCATGTTTATGTTTTTTATTTGGTTGTTCAGTGAGTTGTACAAACATACAAAATTTTCTTATTTTTTTATTTCTTGAAAAAAAAATCAGAAAACAATGGATTTGGCTCCAGCAAAAATCAACTTTTTTTGCAACCTAAACTGAAAAACAATTTGATTGAAAAAGCACCCAAATCGTTGAATTTCAATTCACGTTTAATTTCAAGGACAAACATACAAATTGTAATCAAGTCATGTCTAAACATTTTGATCACGTTTTCCACCCAGTGAGTAAAAAATAATTATTGGAAGCAAATCAAGTGATTTCAGAATTGGTTTTAAACTGTTTAGATGTGAGCATCTTTTCTGAGAATATCAGTATTTTTTACTAATGAATCAGTCTTGAAGAAATGTTGCTTTTCACATATCCTGTTAGGAAATGCAAAAAATGTTGTTTTATTTGCATATCCTATATCATAGTTGAAGTGCAAAAGTACACTCGAAGATATAAAACATTTTGGTTTACTCTTTATATTTATTGGTTAAGTTGTTGCAAATGGGGGTTAAACAAATACACTGTAAGAGATAATGTTATTGATTTTTTCGGAATTTTTGCTGAGTCTCATATGATTGTATTTATGACACAGATGCTCAATGTGCATGTGTAATGATTTATCATTCCAAGTTGTTTTGTTAAGAAACATTAACAAAATATATTCTAGTATGAATAACATAGAATCCGTATTATTTAACTATAGCTTTCAACGTCTAAGTCTTCTTATCACTTGCTGTATATCTGGATTATAGGGACCCACCAAAAATTATCAAAATATGTAGGCTGATGTAAACCGCAAATCTCCTGGTTAAGCAAATTAAGTCATAAATTCCAAAAATTCTTAATTAACTTCCAAGACATTTTTGGATATATCATACAATCTCTTGAACCTTAACCCGTGGATCAACTCTTAGGAAACGTCGACTAAACGATCTTTTAACAGGCTGAATCATCAAATTATCTATCATCTTTGACTGCGCTTTTTATTAAACTTATTTGTGTTTCCTCGTTTAGTACACGACAAAACCAATTGGCGTTCAGAGTCCCTGTACCGAGTAGAAAATTAATTTAATTGATACAAGTACGTATAGCGTGTAATTCACCCATCTATGGTTGGTACTGGTACCTACCCAAACAATGGGTATGGTTTTGAATAGCAGGAATTTTGGTGTAGTCATGCACAGCTTCCACGTAAATACTTCCGAGTAAAAACGTTATGCTGTTGATTTTTTCAATAATTTATGTTTATTTGACCAGTTTGCTATGCTGCAGGCGATGGAACTGTAATTTATGAATCACGATTATGTTTGAATCGTTAAGTATCATCTCGGTAGATTTCAATCGATTCAATTATTATTTAGATAAAAGAAAGATTACCGGTGACTCACAAGCATATTTTATGTTTATTTACTTCCTATAACACTTCAACTGTGGCAAATAGGAAATCTAATTCATTATACTGCTATGTGGTTACGTTGTGGTTTGATCCTACAAGTGCAACCAGCCCTAAACTTAACACGAACCGATCGATAATTACGAATTCTCGTAAATCGGTTAATTAAAAATCGTTTAAATGTTTGACTAATAGTTACGTCACCACAAAAAGAATATTGCATTATTTTTGAATATCTAGGCAACAGAAGCCACTAAGGCGGAAACCACACCGATTTCGTCTATCCGTGATTGTAAAAAACTGTCGCAATCGACCAGTCAGTATTAAAAGCGAGATACACACAAACGTTTAGGTCAAAGGTTTGTTGTATATTAGCTGAAAATTACAGTCAACCTTCGGATTTAATGCTAAATTAGGGGGAAAATTGCTTTCATGTCTACTATGCTGTTCACTCATACAGAATAGTGCAATATTAGTGTAACACATACGTTTTTCAATACCAAATAACAACAATATCTTGTATGAAACTACCCTTAACAAAATAACAACAATATTAGCTTTGTCACACTGTTCCTGTACTTTCCATGTATCAATTTGAATTAAGAGAGTGCAAAATCTAATTAAAAAGTGATGGATTAGCATTTACCACATCAAGTTCGTCTCGTTTCATGCTTCGTTAGCTTAAATGGATCATGATGGTCACACCAAAAATTGCTTACTCTACTACAAAATATAATTAATAACAATTTTGTTGTAAAAAATTTAGAATAACTTTAAAACTCTTTGGATACTTGAGTACTACCAGATCTACTACTTAGTAGCTTTGGAAAAAAAAATTGACAAAGGGTTATATGCATAATAACTCAGTAGCAAACTATTTTGATCAAAACAACAATAGACCGTTAATCACCTTTTCTTAAATTGGATTATACTGAAATATTGGAATTAAAGCTAGTGACAAAAGTATGTAGAGAACATTTTAGATAACGTTTTGCGATAACACGTATATTACGTAAAAGTACAGTTTTTTAGGCAAACTACTTATAAAAGTGTAGAAGTACTTACCATAGGGTTACCACTAACTAAGGCACTAACCCCCATCAACCCCAAAAGCACAAAACCGACCCGTACCGCCATCGTACTCAAACTGACATATGATTATAGACTTATCTTTATCAATTATTTTATCCCGTCGTTATCTTATCATAAACAGGCTGTTGATAACGTTCGTCATCTACCAAAAGATCGCGCCCGACGTTTCGACAGCGGCAGTTTGTTACTTCGGTCGTTCGCAGTACTAACTTAATAGAGAATTACAGGAACGACCACTGATGATGGCGCGGCTGGTTTCGCGACTGAAAGAAAATTATCATCGAAGCTTGTTTATATCGAGCCGATTCCCTGGCCTACCTCAACGAGTTTGCCGCAGGACTCGGTAACGATGAGTAAGCCCGAAGGAGGCTTATTGTCTTCCATTGTTGAGGTTTGATTGCTAGATTTGAAGAAAATGTGGAAATTTTGATTTGTAAAAATTAAAATATGCAGGATGATCTAAAAATTTAATTCCGAAAACAGGCTGTAACTTCCTGCAAAGTGCATGTTAAGAACAAGTATCGTGAGTGCAGTATTTTTCTTCCAATTACAGTTAGGTAATCCTTAGCATAGTTATGGCTTTACTTAAACAATATTTCCAATCTTGATCAAAAGTTATCAACAGTATGAAACAGGGTTTATCCAACAATAATGTCAATTTACTGCTGAATTAAATTCCTCAAAAAAAGCAATACCACAAAGCGCAAAAAAAATAGTTGATTGAATATACAAGGTGTTTCAAATTCACTTAAGGCTGCCTGCAGTGGAACTGTGTAAGGGAATAGAAAAGCAAATTTCTTTCTTCATTTCACTTTGACTTGCATGTTCTACTATAAGTCTGCCTTGTTTAAATCTCCTGTTTCTATCCCTATCAAGTTACGTAGTACCCCTACTGGAGCCTTAATTCTTGAAAGCACAGAGCAGGACTCTCAATAGAATCTGACAGAGGAAGTTTACAATGGAATTTTCTGTCACATTCTGCAGACTTTTCTCTCGATAACACTCTTCTCTCATTTCAAGAATATGCATCCTTAGACCATACAGTTTAGGGATGAAAGGTAATCTCTTCTCTTTCTTTTGCAGGAACTTTGAGTATAGCAACAAGTCTAAGAAATGATGAATGATACATTTTTCCGCACCATTGTCTGGCACAATTCAGTAGAATTGTATGAGGCTCTGATGAGTAATTTGTTATAATATTTGAATACTAATTGTCACAAATTAGTCTGATTAGCTTCCCAATTTCAAAGAGCCATAATATCTAATACACAGTTTAACTTATTTGCAAGATGAAGTTTGTAGGTTTTGCATTTGATTTCGTCGACATCAAAAATTTGCTATTATTTTTAAAGGAAGATCCTTAATATTGGTATACACAATTCTGGTGTTTACCTCTTAATTAATAAATCAGTAAAACAAAACCATAAAATTGGTGTGCATTATCGTCACCCTTAAACCCAAACCGTACATTGCAGGATTACAAACCAAATTCTCAAATAACGCAATTAATTGCAATATATATTTTGTGTACGCCCATGATAAATCAATTTGAAATCGCAATTCGCGGTACTACCAGAAACGGTTTAATATTCAAGACTGACGAACTGTCACGTAAATGATCTGTTTCGCTATGCACTTGAAAGGAAATGAAATAAAACAAAAAACGCATGCCAAAAACGCGTGGGTTCTATCCCATAAAAGAAATTCCTGAATTTTTAGCAGCGATTTTGTTTCGATAATGGTTCGCCTGCCGAAAGTTATTGTTCTTTCGATTTCCTTTGCTATGCCAATGAACTCGATCAAAACTTAAAAAAGCCAGTACTTCAAACCAAACAGTGAAGTCAGCAAACTTGAACCAAAATATCAAAGATACTTCTTTTTGCATTCTTATATTAATCTTTTTTATATGGCTTTAATCATCAGTTTCAATCAAATTTGCATCGGGGAGACATCACAATAGCTTTCATTAGTTTCATTCAAGTTAAAATATGTAAAACACAACCCCATTTAAATAACGTTGTTCTCGTTTTCTGTTGTCACTGAAAAACAACAATATGCTGCATCAATATATCGCTGCAGAAAAAATATACAAACGATTGAAATTCACCAGACAAAGGACAATCTCGTTTCCTGATAGGTGGTATTTGCATAGTATGCACAGGAAGATTGGTTTTGTGGTTATACCATTGTTTCGGTAAGGCTTAGTGGTGGTTGATTCACTCTATCAGAACCCTAATGAAGGTGGGTAATTGGTTTTCTTTGAAGAAAGTGTTATTTTGATGGTTACAAAGCCTATCCTATTCAATAATATTTTAAGGGGTGAAGCCTGACTTACAGTCGGGAAACTTTTAGAAAGTGTAAAGTCAAAGGTACACCAAGGCATCCAGAATAATCTAGATTACGCTTCTTGATCTACGTGATTTCCTTCTCCTACTTATAGGAGTAGTCTTCCACCCATTCTTATTGGCCCACTAAGCATTAAAGATTCTTGACAAATGAATTTGGAACTTATTAGTTTGGAAGGCTTCACTGATGATGTCTGGCTGGATGTTCTTAGAGGAAGCAGAAAAAGTAAATATCCAGACTCTAATTGTTCCTTAATTAATCAATTTCAGCAAGACTCCAAAAACTGTATATTTAATATTACAGATTTTTCAATGCTAAAACGTTTTTATATCATATCAGAATATGTGAAGTGCAACTTTCAGTTTGGATTAAAAAAATCAAAAATGTATTTTTTAATAATAAAGTTTATTTTTAATCAACATCACTGTCTTTCTTAGATTCTATTTTAATCGTCTGTCTATTTGATACTCATAGAAATGGGACAACCAATTAGACCATACGATTTGAGGGTAATTGCATTGATGTACTCTTATCATGTTTAATATCTGCCTTTCAATCTAACTGTAAAAATAAAATAATTCCGAAAGGAAGCTACTGGGGGTGTGGCAAAAAGTAAACATAAACTAAAAAATGCTTAACGAATGGATAATGTATTGCGGAATGACACTGATAATGCATTTTGAATGAGGCAGAGTGCAACGAAATCATGCCTGAGACGCTTATGGATTAGGGAACACAAAAGCCTTTTTTAAATTCAAAAAATGTCGAGGCTTATTATAGTATTCCTGCTTGTAAAACTTATCAAACGTTTGGGTTTACAATTTAAATGGGACTCAATATTGGGTTGGGCGCGGTCCTAGCGGGGCGGGCCTACGTCGAGACATTGACATCGCTTCACTTAGGTCGTGGAACTTTTACCTTTGTTTGTTTTTTTTTCTTCTTCAATCTGGCTAATGTGGAGGAAATGCTAAACATTAATGCGTCCGTGATTGTTCAGAGCTCACGTGGACGATTAATTCTTTTGCTTGTGCGTATTAATAAATTTTTTACGCATAATTGCGTAGCCTTGGTCACTGTTTTGTCAGAAAAATCTCACGACGGTCACATCAAGTCACCTTTTAGAATAACAATTAAGATTTATATTTACTCAAAAGGAATATAAAGTTATTTACTATCTGATCTACTTCCGACATACTGATGACCTCCTTGATACACTATAAAATAACTTATTTTATTATGAATACTCCGCACTCGGTGAAGAATGTTGATTTCCAAACTTCGATAATATACTCGAATTTACCGTAATTGTAGGTGGAGTGTTTTATATAAAGGAAAAAAATAAAATTCCTTTGCAGATTGTCTGAATACCTAAATGACGTCTAATAAAGACCGCTCGTGTTTGGTTTACTAAAGGGTTAATAAAAGCTTCTCAGAATTTTCTTTACCAGAGTTTTGTTCGTATTATTACCAAAATATTTACGTGTTCTTGCAATGCTTGTTTAGTTTCAGTCAAAGTTATTCATTCATTAATTGCTTTGAGCCGAGGGTTGTTGTTTTGTTCTTAAAGCTCTTTCTGCTCTGTTGACTCATTGTTTGGTATTTGCAAACTGTAGGAACTTTATGTTATAACACAGTAAACAGATGAAACTTTTTTAATTGTGTCTTTCAAAGTTCATTGAATTTACATATTGATAGTATGCTGATTTTCATACAATTTATTGCAAACGCTGTAAACATCTGCATCCACATAATTTAGAGTTGATTTCAGTTTCAGTCGCAGCTGTCTGTAATATGTATGAATACAGCATAACCAATATAGCATTGTACCTGTAAAAATAAAACAATAAATTACAGCAACAATAATGTAAGGTTACTAACCCATAAATGTGATTGTAAAAATTAACCAGATCCAGTACTTTCCCTCTTTGGCTGCGTAGAGAGTTAAAAATGCCAGAAAACTTGTTAGAACCGAAATGTATGTAAACTCAAAAATTAAAACTAACAAAGGTCGTTCCTGAAAACAAGTGTTACTCCTTAAACAACATAACAAAAAAAGAAAACAAGCAACATACCCAAATCACTGCAGCTCCTAGAATAAAACTAGTCAAAATGTGAAATATAGAAATCACCAAAAAGTGACTGTCAAATTTGTCAGCATTGTGAGATATTTTTATGCTAAAGTATATGGTACCCACACTTCCAGCTGCCTGTAATTATCTTCTTGAAGTAATTTTATTTAAAATATTAAGTGTTTCTTACCAATGATGTGTAAACCATCAAGATAGCACTAATTTTCTGTTTAAAGCAGCACAAGAATTTATTAAACATTTTCATTCCGTTATTTAATCATATCTAAACTCCATCCAACCGATTTGTGCGGAGAATCGTTTAAATTTAGCCGTCAATTTGTTTATATTGTAAACACTACCGCATATATTTTGATTTATGTTAATTTTAGCCCACGATCTGGATTTATCGATTTTAAACTTTTTTGATTGGATAGACTTTATGTAAATAAAAGCCAGACTGCAAATTGCAGTTCCATTCGTTATTCAGTTTGTACTAATTATTGTGATTATTTAAACACATTAACTTTTCAAATATAATATTCAAGGCAAAGCATATCACCACAAAACTGTAGGCTTTTTTGAAACCGACCTATTGCAATGGGAAACAAATTCAACGCCAGAAAACAACAAGAGCAACAAAAAATGTTCTTAATACAGTCAAAATTTCATAACAATTAACACTTTAAATCTTTAAAACCTCGAATTCGCACAAAACCTTTTTGAAACACCTCCTGATCATTAGCTTCGTTCAAATGATATGTCACTAACTTTTCTGCTGCCAATGGATGCCAAGAACCAAAAGTACACCCCGAATTTTCTGTAGAATCAAAATAGTGGCATCTACTGGACACTCTAGCTGATGGTACATACTCCACCACATCCACAAACGAACAGTGAGGTAACAGTAGACGAAGACCTAATTAAAAAACAAATTAGAACAAATTAAACTAGGTGGAGCAACATACCTAGAAATCCAGAAGAAGGTGGGTTTTTTCTCAACCTCCCTAATGAATTTCTTTGTAAAAAGTCCCATACATTCCAGAGTGTAGTAGGATTAAGCATGTATATTCGGGGTTTAGCCTCTTGCCTCCTGTACTGAATAAAATTGGGGAACAAATTACGTTCAGGTTGTTTCAACCATTCTTCCAGAGTGGCAGAATAATTGCTTGGATCCCACACCACCAAAGTGATGTTTTTATATAAAGATGACCTAAGGAAGTGAAACTTAGGCTTGGTGACCACTTGTGAATTTAAAACACGGATGGTGGTTCTGGAACCGACATCCTCAGTAAAGTGTTCTGTTGGTGCACTGTTAAACCTCAAAATCACGTCATGAGAATCTACAATACATTCATTTTAAAGATTTTTTAAAAAATCCCATTTATGTCAGTAACCTATAAAAGGGCCTAATTTGGAATGTTTTAAAGCACCAGAACTGGCAACTATAACACAACTATTGTAAAATTTGTTTTCAAAAAATTCTCGTCTAGGCATGGCACTTCTAAGATGATTTAGTGGATCAATATCAGCTCTTTTAATGGTTTTGAACTTGATGTTCAACAACTCACACAATAGCTGGTTTGGCGATTTAGTTTTATAATTTTCTTTCGGTCCTTCGTAATGTACGTTGTAAGTGTTATTCCCTTGTTTTAAAATGTTACCCTCCTCATGAAAGGAATTACTTAAATGTGTCAAAACTATTTGTTTGAAATTTAACGTTTTTTTGCTGCAAGACTCTTCTGTGTCGTTGAAACCACACAAAAACTCCCGAGTGTCTGGAAGAACTTTATGAGGATTGCCACTAGGAAATCTAGGTCTAATCGCGTTTGCACTGTTAGCATGGTGCTTAGATCGCTTTAAAATTTCCTCGCTGCGATTGACTAAGTAACCTCTGTTGTAGAGATAGATTGATTGGTCGTAAATTGAAATAGTGGTCATATCTGGTTGTGGTGGGGCTGCCCAGTATTGCATCCATATCATGTAAAAGTAACCGCCAAAACCGATGATCGCCAAATTAATAAAAACTATGTTGATTAAGGTCGACCAACGCATTATTTTATCCTAAAAATAATAAGAGTTAAAAATACAGGATGTCTCAAAATTAAAAAAAAAGCAAATAGCTGATATTACAACTTCCTAATTTTTTTAAATTTATAAAATGATTAATTCTAATTTTGTCCGACTATTTACAAGATATTTGATCTTTTACTTACTGGGGGTAAATCTGAATCATAAGATTTTTGTAAATTGCCCTGACAACACTTTCTCATCCATCGTATAACACATTTTAAGATTTATCAATTAACTCTCTTTTTCAGGCAAAATAAACCAGGAAAAGTGTTAACCTATCTTTCGTGTTATGCAGAGGCAGGAAAAAGGTGAGCGCAACTCCGATCAATACAGGATTTATCCGATGAAATCAAGCATCTTTTTATTTCACAGTTAAAATATTGCAAAAGAGTTTTTTAAGATTCATACCAAGAAGCTGATTATTGGCAGCCAAATTTACTTAAAAAAAAGATAAATAAATTCATATCACATTTCCCATCTTTAATTATTGTTTATTTTTGTCATTGTCATCATTTTATTGCAAATAAAGAAAAACTCCTTTGAAGTTGATGCAATATGATCGAAGTTTGTTGAAAAATGTAAAAGTTGAGTATCTTAATTCGGAACGCTCCCCATTACCGAACGTACCTAATGAAAATGTCTGACAGCCGACAGAGAAGCTGAATTTAGTACCTCAACTGGAACATAGTTCTGTCTCATTCTAGCCTGAACAGATTAATCGCGAAAACTGAAACAAAAAAATGTCAGAAACGCTCTGAAGGCTTCACATATTGGCATTGTCAATATGTCAATAATAAAGTTTGGTTAGAATTTGTATTGATGTTTATTATTATTGTTTTTTTGTATTAACAATTCAAATATTAACAAAACAGTAGAATAAGCTTAAAAATAGACCAAATAAAATCAGTATGGATTGTAAAAGCACATATTAATACACGTTTATTTCTAAGGTAACAAACACAATTGTGTAAAAATCAATAAACAATTTCAGGTGTTAATAAAATGGTATAATGAAATGAACACATTTACAATTGTTTAAAACACACACCACAGGATATGAGAAGATTCAGAGAGAATCGAAACTGCCATTCAGTGTTTTTGTCATTATTTTCCTTTTTTGTTGGGTGTATGTTAACTTTGAATTTAACCCCAATCGATAAGACTTGCATTGTGGATAATGAAGACAAAGAGTACAGTATAATGCAAAACTCTAAACTGAAAAATCCTGAACTTATTATACTGATATTGTCTGCACCAAAAAACTTGGAAAGACGCAATGTTATTAGGAAAACCTGGCTCAAACTAGGTGCAAAGAATTCTTTGCCTGCTAGTTACAAGTTTAAACATTACTTTGTGATTGGTAGTCTGGGTTTAACCACTGACGAGATTCTTCATTTGAGTAATGAACAGTCACAGTATGCTGATATTTTAATATTGCCCATATATGATAGTTATCAAAACTTAACACTGAAAGTATTGAGAAGCTTTGAGTGGCTTGATGAGCAATACAACTATGGACTAGGCTTTAAGTATGCATTGAAATGTGATGATGACTCCTTTGTAAATTTACCCAAATTATTGGATGAAATACCAAAAATGGAGAAAACATTAAGCAACTCCAACTTGCAGTATAACTTAAACC
The DNA here is from genome assembly GCF_016097725.1 of Ips typographus. NCBI lineage: Eukaryota > Metazoa > Arthropoda > Insecta > Coleoptera > Curculionidae > Ips > Ips typographus. The sequence continues at coordinate 11,031,796 of NC_138425.1, read as the reverse complement.
TTCCACCAGAAAAACTTAATCAATTTATAACTGTCAATGTACAAACTAATGATCCATCCAGACCTATACCTGGTATTGTGGTACTCTTTGTCACTTCTTTTACATTCTAAATTAATATTTTTAGTTGCCAATATGAGTTTGTACTGGGGATATTTTCATGGGAATGCAAAAATAAAAACATCAGGAAAATGGAAAGAGTCAGACTGGATAGTTTGTGACAGATATGTGCCATATGCTTTAGGTGGTGGATATATTTTATCCAAGTCACTGATCACTTATATGGCAAGAAACGCTGATCAGTTAAAGTAAGTAGGATGGTAAACCCTGTATTTAAGCCATATTAATTTTTGTATTTCCTACTTACAGGACATTTAAGTCTGAAGATGTCAGTGTAGGCCTATGGTTGTCTCCAATGACTAACATTATACGTATACATGACATTAGGTTTGATACAGAGTGGACAACTAGAGGATGTAAGCATTATCACCTGATTTCTCACAGTGTTAATGCTGAAGAAATGACTGATATGTATGAAAGTTTAGACGCTGATAAACGGCTTTGTCCAATAGAAAAAGACAAACGAAAATTTTATATTTATGATTGGACTGTGCCCCCTAGTCATTGTTGTGTTCCAGTTAAGTAAGTTAAGTTTAAGGATCAGTAATAATAGTGGAATATTTAATTACATATTTCACACTTAATTGTTTTTTTTTGTGTTTGGATGAGTGTATAAACCCTTTATGATATTCAGGAGGCTTCATAGAGCTTTATTTTCAATACGGATATGGATTTTTCTGTTCAAAAAACTTAATATAGCAACTGTTACAATTATTTTTAAAACCTCCTTGTTTTACACAAATTAATAAACATTCTTCAGTTACATATTTGCAGTACTATAAACTAAACACACTTACAAAAACCAAAGATCCCTTCATCAAACTGAATTAAAAGAGAAAACTAATTAAAGAAATCAAGGCTAGCTTATTCTGTTCAATTCATACAGCTATACTAACAACAATGGCAAAATTTGTACATAAAAAAATTAAAATATCACACTAAACTACTTTAAACACAAACTTCAAATAACTAAAGTGTCATCCTTAGGATCCCAATGAGGTTTAAGGGGTTTTTCATTACGCAGGCCGGTAGGCGGGATGTTTTCACTCTGCACTTTAATTCTCTTCTCTTTAAAAACCGGAATCTTGCTGCATGGATTAATAGATTTTCTGGGCTTATCGCTGACCTTCAACTTTGTTCTTCTGTTTGAATCTTCATTTTTGGGACCCAGAGGAGTGCGGTTTTGATTTTTTGGTTTTACTGCTCTTGGACAAACCACCGGGTCCTCGTCTTCGTAAATGAGATTCGTTAATTTTTTGTCTAGCTCGCGTATGTCTGCCGTGAGATTTACAACTGGTGGAGTAACCGGTTCGGACTTGGTTAGTTTTGGAGTGAGGCAAACCATGTTAGGTGGAGATACAGGAGCTGATTTAGTGCATAATAAATGTGCTACAAAATCATTGTTGTCAGCTGAATCATTCACTGTTTTCTCCACTGATTTATTTGTTTTCATATCAGTAACCTCTGCTGTGTCTTTCTCAGTTACTTCAGGCTCTTCAATGGTTTCTAGTTGGTCTACATTAGCATCCACAATTGTTTCAGTTTCTGAAACTATCTTACTTTCTAGTGGTTCAGTTATTTCCACCTCATCTTTATTATCAGTATTTTCGGTATCTTCCTTGTGAACATGTAACAAACATTGTAATTCATTTTCCACCACAGGTACTTCTGGCAGATCATCACTTATTTCAGCATTAGTTTCTATTTCAGCATCCTTCTTCACAACAGAAAGGCTCTCTTCAGAAGCAGTGTCATATTCATTTTCATTTAATGATGTATTGACACAGTTATTTTCTGCCAGTTTTTCTTCATTTTTAATAGCAAGTGAATGCTTTTCTTGAATTACAGCATCCAAATCAGTCTCAGTATAGTCGATATTGGTTTCCAAAAGAACAAAGGACTTTCTTTTGAAAGTGTCATTTTTAACAATTTTTGGAGTAATGGGGTTGCTTGATAACAGCTTAGGTGATGATGTATTTGAACTGGAATTTCCAGGTATATCAATCTTTTTTACTTTCTCTAGATTTTTATTTTTAATCCCAGAGGGGTAAATAGGGCTAATTACAATGGGTGTTCTTTGTAGCCCCACGGTGGGAGAACGAGGATCTATGCCTAGAATTAGATGACGTTTTAGTGGTGTTTCCATTGCTGGATTATCATTTTCACTGGTTTCAATTGTAAGAGTTGAAAGTTTGTCAGCAGCTGCAGATAATATCTGTAAAAATACAGAATTTTAATGATAAAACATACACCATTATTTAACAGTAAATTAACAATAGATAATGAAAAAATAAATGACTTTTTACTAGAGTATTAATAGGAAACTAACTATTACAATTTACATTTATTCATTTATCTGACATGTGCCATCTTGCAAGAAAGGAAAATCATTACGCAGCATTAGCAACTTTCTATGTTATGCATTCTATTTACATAATAAACTAATATTAAAGTTATACTTACTTCAATAGGTGTTCGAGCAATATGTCTGCTAGGAGATCTAGGGTCCCATTCATCCTTATGACTGTTATCTGTCTCACCACAGATTACCTATTGATATGTTTAGTAAACATTTAAAAATTAAATCTCAAAAAGTGACAAAGAAAACTGTAACTTACCTTGGAAGTCAAGATTGGAGTGGAAGGAATGCTTCCAGTCCCTTCAATGGGTTTTTCAACGTTTTTCTGCACGTACTTGCTTTCATTGGTGCCCATTTTCCGAAATAATGACGAAAACGCACTAATTCTTCAGTAAGAGAAAAAGAGGGAATGTTTGTGAATAAAATACAGGACTTTTTTGTTTTGGAACTGTTTGAAAAATTAAAATCCACAAAATGAATGGGAAATGTCAACAGTCAGCTGTTATCACAACGGTTAAAATGCAACGATGCCGGTTGATTACCATCAATGACATCAATAAAGAGCCAATGTTGCCAGTTGCATTATTGCAGCTTTAAGTTAGGAGTTAGAATAGACTGGGGTGTTTGACACTTACTGTTAATCTCATTTTAACCTATTTATTTTAAAAAAATAACACAGTTTGCTGTTACTTTCACGAAAATACTCATAAAGTGGTGTTTGAGTTTGTCTTGAATTTAAAGGATTCTGTTTACTAGACCGCGCTAGTTTCTACTACTTTACATAGATGGCGCTTTTAAGCAAAAGACCAAATTTACTGAATATAACATAGAAGTACTGTTCATACTATAAATAAGTAAGTTAATATTTTTTCAGTCATGTCTCACAAAATAATAATAAATAGATTCAGCTAGTCTGTAATTTAGTTTTAATTTACTGCCATTGTTGTTATGTACTGCTGTAATATAAGTATCCTCATCTGGCCCATTAGCTCAGTTGGTTAGAGCGTCGTGCTAATAACGCGAAGGTCGCGGGTTCGATCCCCTCATGGGCCAATTACTTTTTTGTTTTTTTTTTTGTGCATTTGAAAACATTGGAGTACTCGAAAAAGGGCTAATTTAAGTGCAAAACGTTCCCAGCAAGGAATTAGAAGAAAATTTGAATTATTGGAATTTTTGTTTATTATTAAAATAGCTGAATAAGTTGACCAAAAACCGTATAAAATATGCGCAATAAATAAATAGCTATACAAGGTGTTACAAATTCGATGCATTAGCATTGCTATCTCAAAAACTATAGTTGATAGAGCTTTAGTTAAATGGAGGCAAAATTGAGCATTTTATTGCTAAATAATTTGGTAAACAAAAATCAAAAAAATATTATTACATCCGTAGATATCCGACAAAAACCGAAAAAGTCAAATTTCTATTTTATTTTCTTACCGCTTTATTATTGATAATTTTGGACGCACTTTGTTATGCTATTCATGAGAATAATGTTTGTTTATGTTCATGAGAATAAGTTTTCAGCTCGACGTTTCGTTTTTCAATCATCAACTTCAATTTTTAGTAGCTACAGACCTACCAAAAGTTATAATGAGCAACACTTATTAGCATTAAAAATGCGCAACTTTGCCTCCATTTAACTAAAGCTCTATCAACTATAGTTTCTGAGATAGCAATGCTAATGCATCGAATTTGTAACACCCTGTGTAGATCACTTGATTTAATTTTGCTTGACCATTTTAAATGAGATTATAATATGTATTTCAAAAATAAGGTGTGTGGTTTAAAAACAGTGCTTTTACGAAGTTATCGAAAATGGTAAGAGATATAAGTTAATTAAATTTTTGAATTATTATAATACCAAAAGTGCTAATAAATAAAAAAAAGATATTCTTTCTAATGTGATATTATTCGTTCATTTTTGTTTACTATTTTAAAATTTACAGTTTAAGGTTTAATTTACATTTCTTTCCAACAACTAATAAACTTTCTGTAGTGCATTTTTAAAAGTTTTTTGTAATATAAGGACAAAAAGTTTCGAGATAATTCGAATAACCGCCGCCGAATAACCATGAAATAGATGCGATCGTTATCGACCCCCGTATAAATTCCAGTAGTATAGCACGCGATATACGACCTACGAAGGGTGTTTTTTACCCCCTATGGCCGAGAGTGGAAGAAATGAATAAATGCATCGTCAGCCGGAAACAGGGGGATTTCGGCAAAAGTATCGAATTCGGGCACGTTTCTGGTTTTTAGATTGAGTTTTTAGATGGGCTCACGCTTTTTATGTGCAGCTTTTTTTTTTTCGACCACTGACGTGTGCGCACCCCATCTAATGATGATGGTGTAGATTTTTTTTAATAAGGGTGTTTTTTATAAGGGGAACAAGTGGCGCTTACCTGATCATTTTGAGATCAGGTGTCAAGAATTTGTTTGCTTTGTAAATGGAGGCTCGAAAAAGGATTATTTTTTACTTTTAGAATAAATTATTTTTTGGTATATTTGAAACAAAATAACTCTATATTTGTAAAAATGTTTGGTGAACTATTATTAAATTAATAGGTTGTAGCCTTAATAGGTTTGTTCGTAGAGAGAATCTCCAACTAGGAATCAGAGAAATAGATACCTCCATTGGCCACAAATCAGAAAACGTCATAGTCACATGAGCATTCAACCAATGAAACTTAACATTTGACTGTTTTTGAGTTGGAAACCAGTCAGGGATTGTCTCTGCGAACAGACCTTACATGGTTTAGTTTAAAACTAAAAAAATTTTACCAAAAATAAGTGTCACTGGAGAACTCACCACTTTGGTCTTTTGACACTTAAAACTTCTTGTTCAGAATTATGGTCTTACGATTTTTCGACCACCCTGTATAGCAAAACTTCGTCACTGTATTGGTGGCAGAGAATTTTTTATTAAATCCTACTAAATCAGTAAGTAATATTTAATTAACTGATATTTGCATCAAACGTTTAAAGTTCTTCTGACTCTTTCTTAACACAAACTTATATTATTTAATTAACACTAAATCCTAACAGAAACCATTCCCTTCCCTACATAAAAGAAAACATTTTGTATCAAAACATTCAAATAAAATCGCTTGGTCATCAAAAGTGTGCCATCACTTATTACCATCATTTTGCATAGCTGCATATAAATGAACCTTCCCATTCAAAAAACTACCCTCGTGAGTACAACCCTCGTCTTTATCAAAAATTGGGAAAAAATACAATAAAAATGTACGCACATGGCTTGGCGTGTGCTTATGATGGGGTGCCATATTTTAGAGAGGAGTTATCAATATTGCAAGCATTTTTTTAGTTTTGTACTATATCTGACAACAAAACATGTTAATTAGTACACGTATAACGGTTTCTTTACTTATATGCACAAACTAAATCGGCCCTTCAGCATCATTAATCCCCAAATCCCTTATGCAACGGTAAAACTGCAAAGATTCTTTTTAACACGACTAACTTTTTGTCCACTTTAGATAAATACGAAACGACCCAGGCACTGTGGTCACTAAGGGCAGGTGTGGCTACTTAGGGTTAGCTGGCCGTATTATTCGCCTGAAAAGACCACATGTGACTTATCCGGCGTTTTAGCGGCAAAAAAACGAATCTCTTCCTTGTCAGACATTAAGACCACTCCATATCTTATCGCCCTTTTGTTGTCCTCTGATATGTTTCGCTATCCCGAAAAAAGATTTATATTACTTCGAAATTATCGTGATTTGTACGTTTTCGATGCAGAATTGAATAGTATAAAACATCTGCGTTTTGCGGGCGTAAATACAAATAATGGTTCCATCATCATCCATCATTTAAAAAAACTGTCACTTATGGTACTTTTAAATGTTGAAAAAACGCCGGTTAATGTTTTGGTTACCTCCCTCACAAAGCTGTCTTTAAAAGCCATTTCTAGAGGCATTTCTTATAAATGTGCGGTTTTGTGCTCAGTCCTTGAAAGATGACTTGCATGAAATTTTTTCAAGTGAAATTTACTCGAAATCAATCACTTTTTTTTCATTGATCTTGTCTGGAAAATATTCGGTCTATATTTTTTAAAGGGTCCAAGAATGAATAACCATAAACTGAGGTCGTGTCTTCTAAAGATGATGGATAGTCCAATAAAAACAAATTTACTACATTGTGTCTATATGCAAGTCACTGAAAGTTGGCTAGTACCCAAATATTAAGAAAAGTTGCCAGTTTAAAGGGTTTTTCTTAAATGAGAGTGTTATTATAAAAAGTATGTAGTAATTTGTTAACAATTCAGAACATTTACAATTTTTATTTTTAATCAAAATAGTAAAACATATGTTGTGTCGTTTGCCACGTAAATTGCTATAATCCGTTAGAAAATTGTAACTCAAACCCATAAAAGCACAAAACTCTAAACTGTAACCAAACAAAAAATTAAGCACTGTGAAACATGATTTCTGCTGAAGGGATGTAAAAAAAAACCAACCCATCATAAAGGGTTAAAGTTTTTATGGGACTTTTTTTCATACCCAAAACGCCTAAACCGACGTTTTTTGTTTCATTCCAACCCATCTAAAAGTAATTTATCTGTTTACAACCCGTTCTCAGTTTTTTCGTGTTTCTTCAAAACCTCTACATAAAAACGCAAATCTAAAAAGGGCTGTTCCCATGCATCAACAGTGTGACCGTTTTTCAGTCCAAAACCTGCACAAATATTTTTGACATTTCACATAAAGCCTTTAGACATGAAAAAAGATTCTTTTTTTCAATTTCCGTTGTCTAACAAAGCAAACCGACGTAGGTAAGCGGTCTTCTTGACCGATATTTTTTCGTTCGCAAAAATGTGCATCCAATACTTTACCGCTGATGGGCAAACCTTTTTTCTTCATTCATGCCCTAAGTACCTTCGAATGTATGGGATTAGAGTGGTAAACCATGAATAGTAACTTTTTTAGCTAGATGTATACCTACAAGTCTATTGTTGAAGCAAATGGTTTTCTCAGAATTATGTCAGGCATATTTGAATAAAAAAGTCTATATTTTGTGGTTTAGTAATCTCTTTTCTAAGGGCTGTTCAGGTTTGTATAGTTCTTGTAGATTTTTAATAATGTGTTACAATGTATTACACTAATAAAATTATCAAAAAATTGTCAAAATTGCACTTTTGACAAAAATCGCAGTTTTCCAAATGTTGAGCTTTTTACAATTTCGAAATGTTACAATTATAACTGCATATTCACTTTTTCCAAACATGCTAAAATAGAGCGTAACCGACAAATTAAAAATACCAGTTTTAATCATTTGGAGTGCCAAATTATAATATTATTCAAATTTCAACCAAAAATCAAACTTCCTGACGTTTTTAAGAAACTTTAAGTTTCCTGATTTAATTTAAATTGATTATATTGCAGGTAGTATCACTTAGCTAACTTTTGACTTTGACTTTTGACATTGTTTACGACGTTGACGTCCCAATTGCGGTTAGGTTAACTCTGAAACATTGGTGTACTGTTTTAATAACGTTTGATAGAGACGGATACACATACACTAGTTGGAAGACGGCACAAAACTTGATTGTGCGCAACAGGTGCCTTACAACGTTGCCTTACTTTTTTATATGGAAATTATTATAGAACACCCTGTATATTAATACATTTCTGAATTACACGACATATTTTATTCATCTTATCTGTATCCATTTCTGAGATAATTACGATTATAAGTAGTATGTGAAATTTGACATTTGCAATATCTCAAACAATTGTAATTTTTGCATATCAGAAAACGTTTTTTTTTCTTTTGTTGTGTTAAAGAAAGTTGGTTCTAAAAGTTGTTGTGCAGAAAAACGTCACAACTAATGATACGGAGTGGTCAAAAAATGACCTCCAAAATTGAATTTTATAAAGTGCAAAAATTCAAGATTTTCAAATGGATCACCTTTATTTTTATAGTTCTGTCTTGTTCCCTTCTAAAATTATGGAAAGTTAGTGTGGTTCTGGAGAACCACCCTGTAGTTAGGTAGCAATGCAGAATATTTCTGTACAAGGCAATCTCTTTTCCTTTATTGGTCTGTCGTTTTTCAATACAACTTTTTTCGGACTTAAAATGATTATTTTCAAAAAAATACGTGTGTTCTTTGTGTTCTTCTCAAATATGAAATAAAAAAAATAGATACTCTATTTATTTATAACTCTTTAGCATTAAGTTCTTAGTTGGATGAAAGCATTGTCCGAATTCTGATGAATACGGGGGCATTATAAAATAACAAAACTAATTTTGTTAGCTTTGTTTACTAGAAAATTGGCGTTTTAAAAGGTTGGCAGTAACCATAGGACCGACATCAGATAAGACAATTTCCTAGTTTTTTTCGTATTAAATTTCAGCACGGGCCTTATTCAAAAATTAGCCGGTCCGTCAGGTTTTTTATCCACGTCACCTGGCTTATTGAGCTGTCAGACCATTATAGGCCGTGCGTGTTCCAAAACCAAATAATAAGCTCTATATGGGGCAGTACTGAAATTATATAGAATTTTGACCGGTGGTAATAAAATTGGTCGTCTGCCAACGCGGGTGTATTAAGATGTCTGTCGCTTAGAGACATATTGGCTAATGACCAAAACGTCGCGACACGTCAAACCCAAAAATATCATTTCCTTCACGTCTCTCGCACCCTCATATTTAGTCTTCGAGACACTCAGGCAGCCGTTGAAAATAATCAATACTTCGGTTTTAATATGAATTCGATACATCTCGTTGGCACTCCTCGAAGGGGCTTTTTGGTTTCTTTCCACTCCCTCTTCAAGAATATTTTTAACGGTTTTTCAGGATACGTGTATGCGCATTTCAGCTATTCTATTTAGGGTCAAAGCAAAAAAATTTAACCCGTTACACGACCTCGACAGCACTCCACCCTGAAGAGACTTTTTCTGTCAGTAAAAACTACAGGTAAACCGTTAAGAACGGTTATATAATAATGAAAAAAAGGTACCCACACTAAAACAGTAAAAAATAAAAAATATTATACAATCTATTATACGTTTAATATGAAGGGTTATTTTAGAAAAAAGTGCCGCCCATATTATACAGGGTGGTGTTTAGGGTCAATGTTAGTAGAATTTTTAATTTCGAGTGGAACGTTTTTGCGTTTCAGCTTCTATTTTAGTTTCTGCTTTATGATGATATTAAAATTAAAATCAACAAACGAATCCACAATTTTTCTTGAAACTTGCCCCTATTTTTTGCTAAAACCGATAAAATACAATTTCAAATTTGAAACACAAAGGTGTCCGAAAACAGCTCGTGGCAGCCAATAAATAAAATATCAATGACAATCGGCGAGATTTCGGCCTTTTTGGCCCCATCACGTGTGCAGCTTGCACCAGGTGCTCCGATGTCCACCCTATGCACGCGCGGTTTTTGATGACCTCTAAAATCTTTCATTTGTGAAGATATTTAAAAAAAAGTTGGGTACAAAAGACCATATAAAGATAACATTTTTCAAGTTTCTTCTCAAATAATGTTGTAAACATACAGGGTAGTCTAAATTAGTGATAGTCCAATATTTTTCCTAAGCTTGTATGAACTTTTCACAGTTTAAAAGTATCCTACAATTAATTTGGACCACCGTGTATAATAGAATCCCCTAGAAGCTTGTAAAACCTTCTAGGAAGAAACATAAACTGCATTTTTATGTATATGTACATATTTACTGCTATCGGAGTTTTTAGATAATAACACAGATAAACGGTTTTCTTATTCATTTCTGAAATATAGACACTCCTTAGAGCAAATTTACTACTAGATTTTATTAGTCCAGACTTTTCTAATCAATCACTTTATAGGACTAGTAGTTTATAATCTAATAAGTAACATAGATCACAATGTGCATGAAATACATTCTAATTTACATAAGCAAACACATTCGAATAAAACAAAATGCTAGTTGCTGTATATCATAAAAATGCTATTTTGTAGTAAGCAATTAGTGTAACAAAAGAAGTTTGTTTTTTACGTTCTTAATTTAACCACGATTCATTCATGCAAAATTAGCTGACTGTAGAAGCTTCAAATGTTGACCTGTTACTAGTAAAATAGGTTTACAGTTACTAGGAAAACAATTGTGTGTCAGATTACGTTTGTTGCTAGAAATTCGAAATTGTCATGTACAAATACTTAAAAGTAGTAGAGGTGCGCACTACCAAGTTATTTTGGTGTTATAATTTTAAAAAATTAAAATTAGTGAGCATAACGTACATAGTTAATGTTGTTACTATACAAAGTGCTTGTGAAACCACAATAAAAAGGAATTAATACAGTGAATAATTATTCAGTTTAGGCACGTGTAAGCTGTAGTTATCTTATCTGCGTTTTAAGTGTAATTTTGCTTTGCAATAGCAGTCATAGTGATTATTTATTAAAAAAAACGAAATAGTTTAGGGTTAGATTATTATGTAGTGGATTATATGTAGAGAATGTTGCCAAACTTGTAATTTTTTGGAATAAAGATTTTGACACAGTCAAGGAGCTTCAATAACAGAATGCACGCCGTACATTAGCAACGCCCATATGGTTGTTACATCCATACATACAACTCCTTCATTTTAACCAATCACAAAAGAAAATTTAGACACCTTGTATATTAAAATCAACTAACAATATCTAAAAGACGTGTTGGCATCACATTCGTAAAAAATTTCACTTGTTACCAGTTACATCCCTAACCCCAACCTGTTTGCACTTGTGGCAATAGCACAAAAAACTACCCTAAAAAATCCCCTAAAAAGCACTTGTTCTAAACCGAAAAAAACGCATTTATAAAAAAAGCCACGCCTATAAGAGATGAGTCGTAATTTAAACAGTCCACCCTATTCGCAATATTTCCTGTACAAGCTGCATCCGCACCCCGTGCAGACGCATAGAAAAAAAAATAGCCCCTCGATCGCGTGCTGGCAGTTATATTTTCTTCTCCCCTCGTCCCATTTTTTACGTATATGGTTTCGGGGATTTTTACGTCCCCTTATGTATTAAAAGTCGGCACATAAGCACGTTCCACGACTAAAATAACTCACCCTTATGGCGGGCCTCCGCGTGTTTTAGATTTAAAAAGAAAAATGGAGTTTCGGTAATGGCTTTTTTCTGCTTGTTTCGTTCTAATAGACACGTGGTTTTCTGGTTTGTTAATTAACGAAACGGCAATTTGACAGGACGAAGGATGGTTCCGATTGATTTATGTCTGTATTTTGCATATTACCGTAGCCTTAAAACGTCTTGTTCCATTTTGACAAATAAATGTTAATTCAAGTCAATTTTCATACTTACCTCGTAGCACTAGTAAACAATCTTTCTGATTTTCTAAAACTCTAAAAACAAACGTCTGATTATTTTTTTGTTAAAACATTATAGGGTGGATTATGATTATCTACTACGATCCATTACAGAAACATTGACAGTCAATTTTCACTTAAACCATGACATGACTGACAACAGAAAACCTTAATTATTGTCAGTTGTAAGTGTTGAAATTTTTTTATTAAGTAACAAAAAAAACCGAAAAATAAAAATAACAAAATCTTCTGGATCTTCTGTTTGAAAAACTGGTTAACAATTCTGAAATATTATTTTTGAAAATTGTGGTCTCTGTGTGTTTGTTCTTTGCGTCATACATTTTTGCGTCTATTTGTTCTATACTTTTTATTTATGATACAAAAAACCGAAAAACATCTTTATCACAATTGAATTATCTTTCGAACTGCTCTTAAAATTTTCCGTTTGAATTATTATTGATTGAATTGAATGAGCGCACTAAACTGTAACAAACTACTACGAATCACGGATTGATTTGCTGTCGTGAAAAGGCCCACAAAACCCATCGAAAACGCATCAAAACAACCATATCAGCTGTCACTTCAAAAACTTATTTTTTATCGGACGTTCATTGTGTGCAACTTAATTTTTTTTCCTGTTATTGACGTGTTCCCGGTCCTTCCGTTTAACGAACACGGATCTGTACCACAAAAATCTCCACTGTTAACTGGGGAATTGGCCAGAAGGGCCGTTTTGTGACGCACAATGCAAAAGGGCTTTAAATTTTGGTAGCAGATTTTTATCTGGCCGTCAAAGACTTGTCCGCCCTCATTGACGAAGGTAAAACAGCTAGTTCACGTTGAATTTAGGTGGTCTTTTACATTAATTTCTTATAAAAAAGCAAATTTGTGAGATGTAATAAAATTTTCGTGGGATAGATAAACGTGTTATCTCTTTTGGATGATTTTAACTGAAAGGAACTTTTTGGATGTTGTTTACCGCTTTTTTTTAGGTAATCTATGTTATTGACGTTTCCTCCTTATCTAAAATTCTTTAGAGAGCTTCGGTATCAATTTGTCGACGCCAACCCACATTTGATTTAATTTAGTTCGGTACTGAATCTTCATACATGCATTACTGTAATGACTAATAATATGCATGATAATATTAATACTTGAAATTTTGTAGTAGGTACTTATAATATGTTAAATAAGTGCCATTAAAAAAAAAACAAGATTTTTTTTGTTTTTGTGGGTATTTACTTAAGTGACACCAATCTAAAACGTATATTTGACAAGACTGATAAAAACTATGAGAGCATTTAGGCAAACATGCATAATTCAAGAAGACTACAGAAAAAGCTTAAAACTCAAACTAATCTAAGTCTATTTGATTGCATGCTCAGTTTTAATGTAAACTCGAAAAAGCTCATTTTCTACTTAGTTATTGCATTACTTAAACATTGTCCTAATTTAAGAAAAATTATTATTAAAATAGACCACGTTAATTGTGATGATCTTATGCTAATTTTAGATTGAATGAACTTGTAACTAACTGACTATTGTAGTTATCCTTGAAGTAATGCGCAATTCCTACAACGACCTATCTAACGAGAACTAAGTTGAGTACCTAATAGTAATAAAATTTGCAAATTTACGTAAATACCGTGTTTATCAAACGTTTAATGAATCTAACGAAATCCTTGAGCTCATAGCCTCTGAGGAAGATAGCAAAGGTCTACAAAAGTTAAGCGCATAGTTTGTCATAGTAATAATCATTGCAAATACGGATTCTGATAACCTGTTGATGGGGGTTACATTTAAGAAGGAGTAAAGGGTAGCAGATTGGTTCAATGTGAAATAACAGTGACAAAACAAATTTTTGGCAAACTTGAGTTTTTTTCAACTTTAAAATCTGAATTGCTTCTAGAAAATTGACAAAATCAGGTGAGTGACTTATCTATAAATTAAATACTATGTAAATCTACGTCACACCACTTATCTGAACCAATAATATGCACCACTATCTTGGAAACAGTAAGAGATGCATTGTCAAATGGGAAGAAAGACCATAGAGTTTAGCAGTTTGCAGCTACCCAGATTCTTGTTCCAACTTTCCATTTTCGATGAGTATAGGAAATTGTCTATGTAATTTTCCTAATCGATTCACATACGTAGAATTGATGGTTCAGATTAGTCACTAATTATGTACTAATTAATCACCTATAGAAATTGTTTTACTATAAATACCTAGTTACTTAAAAGTTCCTTCAATGACTTCCAGGTGCCATTGAGCTGTTTTGCACTCGTCAATGTAATCAAAAGCATTTTAAATCAACCTTGAAGGCTCCAACCAACCAAAACGCAAACACCTAGCGCCATTCTAAACCCATAAAAAGGCTGGTCGATAAACGGTTTTATACGCTCAGGGTAAAAAATGCCTGCAACGGTGAAGGGCCTTTTTTATCTTTTTTTCGCCACGCCTATGGAGCTTTATAAAATGGAAGCTCGACGGATTTATTATCCTCGAACGGGATATATTTTTAGATTCGGGAAGGGTTGGGTAGCCCAACTATTAAGCTCGTCTTTAAATTAATGGATTTCTTAATTTACTGAGGGGTGTCGTTATGGCGCGTGTTTAGTCCTTAAAAACAGTTCCCATTTAAAAATAAGCCAGTTAAATTAGTTTTAACTGCAATTTTCTAGCTTATAATATATTTATGTCTAGACTATTATAGTAAAAGCCTATAATGACGGCAAGTAATATTCTTAAAAAAAACATCAGCCTGAGTGTTTCGAAAACTGAGAAATATGGACTCATCGTTATTTACTAATTTGCAGCTTAATTTTTACTGAAGAGTAGTTTTTAACCATCCAATTTTTCATTTTTTAATTATTGTTTTTCTCTGCTATTACCAGTAGCAAAACATTTTTATGTGTGGGAATCTTCCTAAAACAATTAGCAAACAATTATTTTCCAGGCCAAACAAGCTACACCTCAGAAATAAAGTAATCGATCACTAATTATGGAATTGAATTCATTAGGTTTTCAACTTACAAACAACCACTCATTCATAAGTACAATTAATTAATTAAAAAGTACAAATTTAGAGGAAAAACCTAATTGATTTGATAATCTTCTAAGAAGAAAGTGTCATAACTTATCTGATGTACCTATAGTGCTAAAAACAATCAAAAATTATATAATTTAAAAAAAAAATGGTATTTTACATAATGTACCGAGTATTCCAAAAAGAATCATAATTAATATAAGCAGTGTAAATGGTTAGCATTTTTATCCAATTATTCTTCAAAGTCATAGAGTTTTGATTATGCACAATGTTAAAGTAGGGCTGGAATTTAAGCAGGAAGAATAAAATCAAGTTTGCCATTACGATAACCCTAACCAAAACTCTTAACCTCAAGGTTAAGAAATAACAGAATAACATGTAAAACAAATAATTCGAGAGGTTCCCCATTTTAGCTGTTCCAAACATGACCTTCGTCATCAACTAGCGATTACAGTTTTTCAGACTTTTTTTGGGAATAAAGTTCGAAATTACAATGTGTACTAACGGGCTTATCTGTAAATTATAGTTGTTTATCACCAGTTTGTTTAATTGGCATCGTTCAATATCTTTCAAACGACCTATCTCTATTTAAAATAACTTAAACCACGACGAGTTCATACAAATAACAAGTTTTTAAAAAAATTAACAAAAAGCGACTACGCAACTCGAGATAAAGATATTTTGCAGGTCGTTTTGATAACTTCGTTCTCGTGTTTTGTAAGTCGGAAAGTTTCGGAATAGCGCAAGGTCACCCTTAAAAACATGGATTGAAAAACCACTTCTTGTTGTCACCCCTTGAAATTCCCATAAAAAATGGCACGCGACTTCATCACCCCTAAGTTTTGAGGGTTTTTAAATTTAGGGTGTTTTTTATACCTGTGCTTTCTAACAAGTGCTTTATTATAGTTTTTTATATACTAGGCAATTTGTTGCTTGTTGAAAGTAAATTTTTTTAAATAACAATTTTATGTTATTTGTCTGTTAAACAAATTATAAACTTTAAAATAAACTAACTGATCGTTTTGAAAACTTTAGTTAATAAAAATCATTTTTTTAGAAAATCATTATCCAGTTTGCAGGTGTATGTTGCAATACCTACTTGCAAACTTTTCTCAAACTTGTTGTTGTGGTTTTCCAATAACTTTCGCAATCGGTTTTTGGCAAAATGATAAATTTATAATTTTTTTTCCGATAAAATAC
Organism: Ips typographus; assembly: GCF_016097725.1. NCBI lineage: Eukaryota > Metazoa > Arthropoda > Insecta > Coleoptera > Curculionidae > Ips > Ips typographus. The sequence goes on along the minus strand of NC_138425.1, from coordinate 11,015,750 downwards.
AATCAGAAAGTATTATGTTTAGAGATGATAGTAATTTATAATATCCACGTGTAAACTGTGTTTTACTCTGTTTTGAGTAAATTGGCGTCAACATTATGCATCACTAAGTAAATAATCGATTCTACTTATTTTGACACATATTAAATTCCCAAAGTGTTTTAAGAAAACGTCTGATTTAAGTTGTTATTTTAAAAAAATACAGTAATTGGAAGTAAAAAAATTTAAGTGGTAAATTACACATTATGATTTAAGCTTTCAATAGTATAAAATGACTAACTAAGGTCAAAATACAACCTAGAAATATACACTACTACTAAGATATAGTGCAATTAGTAGAATTTATTTAGGTAATTGTTGAACCAATACAAAACTGAATATTGTTTATTACTTATTTATAAATGCAAAGTCCAATAAACAAAACTGAAATTTTATATTTTTATTACTATTATCTTTGTTGATGAGTATTTGTTTTTGGTAAATGTTGACTAAAATTTTAAGAAAACTTTATTATAACATTTCATGAATGTTATTATGTCCAGGTCTTTAAAAAGTTATATTAGAGAATTTTCTAAATCTATCTAAACGTCTTGAACTCAATATCAAAACTTTTATAACTTTTTAAATAAGATTAGTTATTAACAATGAATAAACCAAAATAAGTTTAGTTAAACTATTCCACAATGTTTTCTAAACAAATATGGTGCAATTTTGTAAACTAAAAAGTGACGTATGTACACTAAAACTGTAATCAACAGTAGCATTAATCCATTTAAATCATATTTCGAGAGTTGTGCAACGTACAAATTGCGTTTTAATTTTAAAAAACATATTTTTCTAAAATGAAAAAAATCTATTAGATAACAAGTTGTACAAATATTTACGACAGTCAACCACAAAACTGTTAGTTTACAACTGAATTGTGACTTTAATAAGTCATTTGTAATGTGTGCATTAAAAGCAAACCTATTTTTTCACTACACTGTCATTGTTATTTTGTCTTAATGGAATATTTCAATCAAATACGTACTTATCGTTTTGCGAAACTATTATTAGTTGATGCAATCGAGAAATTATCTATTGAGTGTTTGATATCAGGGATAATTAAAAAAAACTTATTGAGTACCGCCTTATTTACTTAGGGCAGGTAAAATCTGTAGCACCAGAAGAAAAGAATATCCACGTGCTCGTGGGTTAAATGTCATTGGATTGTCGCAACCGGAAGTACCTAAAAGCTGATGTAGAATATGTTATAGAACATTAAGGAAATAGGTACGTTAATTTTCGCAGAACACCATTTTGCTTTTCAAAAAAAAATCTACGTCATTGATCTATTAAACTATTAATACCACATCTGTTGAGCCAAACAACAATATTTATATCTTTAGTTAAGGGAAGCGACCTGCACCAAATTTTAGGGGAATTTAGAGGGCATAATTGCTTTCATGTGTTAAACGGTGTTTGGGTGGTTTTTATAGTGATTTACGGAAAAAACGCTGTACGTTATTCTGGAAAGCGTTCCAGCGATCAACAACGTGTTTGTCAGGGTTTTTTTAGCTCACTATCATAATAGTTGACGCAATCGTTCGATTAACTGTTGAATTAATTGGTTGAAATAAAACGTTGTAATGCACGTGGCCGTTGAAGTAGTAAAAAATAGAAAGAATCTAGTATTTACATTTTTTACTCTCGAAATGTAATTTGATTAATTTAGAACTTGTAATGATAACATATAGTGAAGCAGTCATTCTTAAAACGTACTTTACAAACGCTTATAGGAATCTTAACGAAGAAGGAACAGGGAATTTTTCAGAATTCATCTTTGAATTGTCCTACACCAGCAAAAAAACATAATTGAAAACAGAACATCATCTAGAAATCATTAATAATAATAAATTGACACCCGCCTATAATACACAAAATGAGCTTATAAGCTTCTACCTTCATTACTTGCCAAAAACAATGCCAGATGTGTTTCGTCGTTTTTGCGTAAAATTTTTAATTATGCGATAGGGCCAAAGGCACGAGCCCCAGGTATATTTATCTATGATTAGAAACACCCCCAGTAGTGAAAAGTGGCGGCGTTTAGTTAATTGGTTCTTGTTGCGGCTTTTTTATGGGATGGACCTTTAAAATTCTTGTCAGATTGATTTTAAGGTGTTTTACTGGACCTTTGTTTCTGCTAACCACCCTCACCCTGAATTTAATAAAACTCGCCAGTAAATATAATAATTGCTATTACCAACAAAGTAAACTGATTAATATTCTGTCAAGTAGATGTAGGCACATATTGTCTATAGAAAATAGCGTTCTTTTGTGCCATTTGTTCGGCCCTAGGCCATTATTTTTGTCGGACCCTTGCCCTTGGCCTTGCACTGACCAACGGTCAGCGTGATTCATCTATAGTATTGTTTTTCTTATTGCAATTGCAACCCCTCCTGAAAATAACAATGGCAGTTTTATAGTTAATATCCTGTAGGGGAACATAAATTTTCATCTTTCCTGCAAAATGAAAATTTTTAGATCTATTATTTATACGGATTTATTAATGTTTATTATACCTCAACATGTAATGTAGTGAGACTTTTTGTATATACTCAAGGTTCTAAGGCTTGACTTTACTGAAACTCAAAAGCACTAACTCACTTTGATGGTCACTACTTAGTTCTTACACCATCAGTAAAGTTTCCTCCAACTCCATTTCGACTGAAAACTTTGGTAATCCAAGAGGAATAGCAGTGTCAATTTCTTTATCGTTCACCAACATGGAAAGATATGATTGATTGTCCTCATTTGCCTTTTTATCATTCCATCGAAATGCGAATGTTGTTACAGTTTTGTTTATTTCCATAATATTAATCAATTGCTTCCAAATATATGCAAAGCTTCAGATTGTACTTTCAGGTGTGCTTGTAGACAATTCTGTAGTAGGTACGTTGGATTTTGATCCAAATATAGCAAATACGAACATCTCATTAAAATTACTTACTATATTTACCATTTTATTAGACACAATTTACACAGTATGACAATGAACGAGCCAAATTCAGCGTCCAATGTAGTCCCAACAGATGTAGAATGGCTCACAAATCATAATCACAAATTTTTGTATTTTAGAACCATTATGGAAATATTTTAATATCGATTTCACACATTTATTTATACCAAGTTAATCAGCAATCATGAGATACAGTTTGTTTGTCAGATTTAAGAACAAATAAGTAATTATTTACCAAATTATTTACTTGTTGTTAAGTTAGAAAATACTCCTTTATTCTCATTTTTTTTTCTAAATTGAAAACAAGGTTGTTTTCATCTAAATTGTTTCGCAAATTTATATAGTTATAATTGTTATTTGTCGTTATATTTTTATCTATGGAAGATAACAATTACACTATTTACTATTATTTTATAAAATACCGGTAATATCCGGTTTTCATACTATCATAAATAATATAAAGTATATTACAAAATCAACAGGTTATTTGTTTCACAATACTTTCAACTTACTTAAATATTTATCCACTTTACATTAGAATTTTGAATATTACCTACAATAAACAAGTTTAAATCAAAACACCTTCCATTACGTAATGCCTCCAATTTGTCATTTAGCCACGATATATTATATTTTCACTTTAAAATGACATTGAACTTGATTGAAATGTGAATTAGATGTGCAACCACTACCACGAATAGCAAATAACATAAATTTGGTTTCACTCAATTAATCATATTAATTTAGCATGGTAATTAGCAAAAAATCCATTTAACTAAATTGCATACTTAGTCCTGTGTTCAAAAACTATTAGGGTTTTTACTTAAAACTCCTCTCATTATTTCGTAACGTATCTTCTCACAGGAAATAATCCAGATCTGACCATTGGACGTGGCTAGACCCGTTCGGACATTGAAAAAGCGAAAGGAAAAACCAGAGGGTGGAAGGGTCGTTCTTTTCATTTTCGCAATTTATTATCGCCTACAATCGAAGCATTTGAAGAAACTCGCGTAATCTCCAGCTTACTGGCCAATTTAATGGCTTTAATTGTCCGAGTACCCCTCCCGGTACTTTTGTTCCGAATAATATGTGCGTGGGACGTTCACGTCCATCTGCGAATGTGGGAAAGAAATTAATTATCCGTAGAGGGTGATACGAATTCAATTTTACAATTTTTAGGGGATGAAATAAGCCGTCAGATGGCAGATGACCAATATGTGTGTAATACACTTTTTTTCGTCAAATTTGGACAAAATCACTCATAAAAAATTGGCACGTGTTTCACCCTAAAAAGGGAAGTCACCATTTTGTTCTGTTTAGCTAGGGGATTTTTTGCTGCAACCAAAAACAGGTTGACACTCATTTTTTTGTATTGGTTGTCTCTTTTTAATACTTAACCACTTAATTGCGTGACATTCCTCACTAATTACCCAAACTTTCTTATCTAGTAATCTAGTATTATAGTTACACTATCAAGGGCACCTCCGTAACCTTGTTGTTTTTAGATGAAAAAAATTATACATTTATCTATGATGACAATGACATGATTTATCCATCATTATGTGTGGAAAATTATAAATATTTTTGAAAGTTATACTTTATCGAAAACATTAATTTCAAACTAATTGTTAGTTTTTAACACTTCATTTATTTAAAAAAAATATTAGCAGTCAACGCAAATGTACTTTACAAACAGTGTAATTATTATTTGTTCTTTCAATTATTACTAACATACAAAACCATATGTTTATGGGTTTTGTCGTTATTGTTAAATTGTAGTAAAACAACTAGTTTATGACGTATTTCTATTTTACTTAAAGTGACACTCTAACCCAAAACTAACAAAGTACTGTCTAGTTTGACAGGTCATAACTTTGGTTGTGTCTGAGCTACAGGGTGGATTTTTTTACCAAAATGTAGCCAACGCAATGCTTAATTTGACCACCCTGTACAACTTGCCCGGAAAATGTTGTAGTGTCAGCGCCAGAAGAAAAAACGTCAAGTGACACTCTAAGCTAAAACCAACAAAGCACTCTCTAGTTTGACAGGTCATAACTTTGGTTGTGTCTGAGCTACAGGGTGGATTTTTTTACCAAAATGTAGCCAAAGCAATGCTTAATTTGAACACCCTGTACAACTTGCCCGGAAAATTTTGTAGTGACAGCGCCAGAAGAAAAAACGTCAAAGTGACACTCTAAGCCAAAACCAACAAAGCACTGTCTAGTTTGACAGGTCATAACTTTGATTGTGTCTGAGCTGCAGGGTGGATTTTTTTACCAAAATGTAGCCAAAGCAATGCTTAATTTGAACACCCTGTACAACTTGCCCGGAAAATTTTGTAGTGGCAGCGCCAGAAGAAAAAACGTCAAAGTGACACTCTAAGCCAAAACCAACAAAGCACTGTCTAGTTTGACAGGTCATAACTTTGGTTGTGTGTGAGCTACAGGGTGGATTTTTTTACCAAAATGTAGCCAAAGCAATGCTTAATTTGAACACCCTGTACAACTTGCCCGGAAAATTTTGTAGTAACAGCGCCAGAAGAAAAAACGTCAAAGTGACACTCTAAGCCAAAACCAACAAAGCACTGTCTAGTTTGACAGGTCATAACTTTGGTTGTGTCTGAGCTACAGGGTGGATTTTTTTACCAAAATGTAGCCAAATAAATGCTTTATTTGACCACCCTGTACAACTTGCCCGGAAAATTTTGTAGTAACAGCGCCAGAAGAAAAAACGTCAAAGTGACACTCTAAGCCAAAACCAACAAAGCACTGTCTAGTTTGACAGGTCATAACTTTGGTTGTGTGTGAGCTACAGGGTGGATTTTTTTACCAAAATGTAGCCAAAGCAATGCTTAATTTGACCACCCTGTACAACTTGCCCGGAAAATTTTGTAGTGGCAGCGCCAGAAGAAAAAACGTCAAAGTGACACTCTAAGCTAAAACCAACAAAGCACTCTCTAGTTTGACAGGTCATAACTTTGGTTGTGTCCGAGCTACAGGGTGGATTTTTTTACCAAAATGTAGCCAAAGCAATGCTTAATTTGAACACCCTGTACAACTTGCCCGGAAAATTTTGTAGTGACAGCGCCAGAAGAAAAAACGTCAAAGTGACTCTCTAAGCCAAAACCAACAAAGCACTGTCTAGTTTGACAGGTCATAACTTTGGTTGTGTGTGAGCTACAGGGTGGATTTTTTTACCAAAATGTAGCCAAATAAATGCTTTATTTGACCACCCTGTACAACTTGCCCGGAAAATTTTGTAGTAACAGCGCCAGAAGAAAAAACGTCAAAGTGACACTCTAAGCCAAAACCAACAAAGCACTGTCTAGTTTGACAGGTCATAACTTTGGTTGTGTCTGAGCTACAGGGTTGATTTTTTTACCAAAATGTAGCCAAAGCAATGCTTAATTTGAACACCCTGTACAACTTGCCCGGAAAATTTTGTAGTAACAGCGCCAGAAGAAAAAACGTCAAAGTGACACTCTAAGCCAAAACCAACATAGCACTGCCTATTTTGACAGGTCATAACTTTGGTTTTGTCTGAGCTACAGGGTGGATTTTTTTACCAAAATGTAGCCAAATAAATGCTCAATTTGACCACCCTGTACAACTTGCCCGGAAATTTTTGTAGTAACAGCGCCAGAAGGAAAAACGTCAAGTGTCACTCTAAGCTAAAACCAACAAAGCACTCTCTAGTTTGACAGGTCATAACTTTGGTTGTGTCTGAGCTACAGGGTGGATTTTTTTACCAAAATGTAGCCAAAGCAATGCTTAATTTGACCATTTTGTACAACTTGCCCGGAAAATTTTGTAGTAACAGCGCCAGAAGAAAAAACGTCAAAGTGACACTCTAAGCTAAAACCAACAACCAGAGTACCTTTTAATGGTGTTTCCTTATTTGCGGAATTAAAAAAAAATGCTAGTATAAAATGAGTATTTACCATTAGTGAGACTGGATTTAACCGGTTTTACGAAATATTTCATCGTAAACAATATAGTAAATCTCCCAATTTCGATAACTATTGTAACAGATCAATGTCACACACGAGTTTCAACCTCAAGCTGTGACTAATATTAGACTTACCTAAATTAGCATTATGGTTTTCTCCTGTTTTAGATTATAATAAATATTGTATTTTTACTTTACAAAAATTGTTACTAACTAATCTAACTAAAGCTTTCTCATGTTTTTTTTACATTTTTAGCATGTTTGTGGTTGTAAAACAGGATATGATAGTATAAATCTATACTGTGGGTATTGTCAAATTTGTGGTTTTTGTCTATCAATTAACATAGCTTGTAGTTTAATTTGAATTGCTGTTTAAATAACTTTAGGTAACTGTATATTAAGTGATTTAGTGAACGCTTAATATGCAGCATATAATTTAGTGTGTCGGTTTCGTTTAGATAAGCAATCAAAAAATACAATTCAGTTCAAAATAACTCTCTTTAATTTTAACAGAAATAACTTTAAAAAACAACAAGTAAGACCAGTTAAAGTAGAAAACTTTGAAAGATTATTGTTTTGAAAAATTTTGTCTGTGCTTATAAAAAGCTAACATTAAACCAAAAATAAAATAGTTTTATCTGTTTAATTGTCTTAACATTTCCTTAAATATTTCATAGATAAAAAAAACATGGCAGACCGCTATATTACTAATAAATGATTAGAATTGCTTAATTATTATTCAAAAACCAATAATATTGGCTTGGCGCAATATCCACATTGATTGCGTTTGTCACAAAATATCCTTTACAACTGAAATTGCAATTAATTCCCACTTTGTTTGTATATTATCAATAAAAAATCACTACTAGTGATAAAACCTTTTTCGATTGTTTAATAATACCTAAAAGAGACACAAGCGGATTTTCAATAAAAACAATTTTTGAAACTAAAATAAGTTACTTTGAGTAGGTTTTCCACCAACACTTTCTGTTTGGTTACAGTGTGTTCTGGCTACATTTCAATAGAAATTAAAACATGCTGTTAAAACAAACGATTTGAGAAAAACAATTCTGATTAGATGATAATTGCACGTGTCAAGAAAATAGTGTGAGTTTTGTAAAACAGAGGTGACACGCAACTTATAATTTTTACCCTAATTTGCGGTTATCGCTTTTGTTCTCAACAAATTTGTTGGGCAAAAATATTAGCGTAGTAAAGTTGAAAATTGAAATATTCAACAGTAATGTATTTTGACGTTTTGGTCGACTGTATTTGCTTCTTCAGGAGATGAAGTGTCATATTTTTAGGAAGAGCAAATAAATAACACACATTTTTATTTAAATCCATAGCTTAGGGCAGATAATAACTAGCCATACTTTTAATAAGACAAAAATTAGTGAATTAAAAATAACTAGTTTCTAAGCACTTGAGCAATTTTGGCCATATAAGTAGAAGCTGATCTTATCAAAAATTCATTGTTGGGAATAGTTTATTCAGGGTCCACTTTAATAGAAACTACGCTATGCTGTCAAAATACTTGGGCGGAGAAACATGTTCTGATTAGATGACAATTGCACGGGTTGGTAATGCAAGTTATACAACAGTGATGATAAGCAATTTCGTAATACACAGAACAAGCATTTCATAATCACGGTAATCACAAGTTTTTCAAGTAACTGCTATTGTTCATTCATCACCAAATGTAAGTTTTGTTGCTCTTTCTGTGAATAAGATTCATCTTTTTTTTATTATCTACACCTTAAACCAGTTGACTTATGTTTTTAGCGAAAGAAAATAAACAAAATATACCAGTTTTGAAAGCGATTTTATTCAAACCTTTGACATAATTTACTTAAAAATATCTATGTACATAAACATTTTCTATCATTTTTTGGTATAATAGCAATAAGCATACTTACTATTTTACACTAAAATAATAGTAAAATAACCTACTCTACAGTTCAGTCGTATAAAAATCGCTTTGGTTTGATACATTAATGTATCTATATTATTGGTACATGTACTTCGTACAGTATGTCACTTACAAAGTAAAATTTTTGATTTCAGTGCTCTCCATAATTTACAATTGAACCTAACCTAACCTAATTCAGTCTTCGGTAAAGTTACCTAGTCGTCAGTACCAACTTCAATACTTTTAAAAAATCACAAAAATACATAAAATCTAAAAATAATCCAAACGCACTACAAAAACACTGTTAAATTAATCTAAGAGAGATCAAAACTTGTACTCAAATTTACATTTATGGTCAGGAATTACTACAAGTATTTTAGTAAAATATTAACCTTACAAAATGAGCCCAAATGCTACTACTATTCAACTAAACCTAATGTCTTTACAATAATGATAAATCATCAACCTACTATAAAATAACTTTAGTTTGAAACATTTATAAATTCTCTTTATTGTAATTGCACTCTCAAGTGACTAGTTTGATATACATTGGATTTCTCCAGAGTGACTATTTTATGAATCAAAGGAACTCTACTGGTCTGACTACTGATACTTAGGGTGACACACTGATCTCAACTATCTTACAATTAAACAGAAACTGTACAATATTTTACAATAAAAATCAAGAAAACTGTACAACTATGTGCATGTAAAAGTATTCGAATCAATGAATCAGATCTGGTCATTGGACGTTCGAAACTCTTTAGTGAGCCACTCTTGCGATATGCATGAAGAAAGTGTATTTATCACTTAATTGTTCGCCGCACATATTACATGTTAACGGATCATTGTATCCATGGAATCCCATATGTACCCGATACATTATCTCGTCCGGATAAATAATTCCACAATGCTTGCAAGTAAAATTGGCAGATGTATTAACCGTCTCACTAGTAGAAGTTTCATGTTCCTTCTTTAATTCACGTGGATTTTCGACTACTTCTACATTACCAAAGACGGTGGTCATGTTTTCCTCGTCGTTATCTGATTCGCCGTTTACAGAGTTATCAGCTGATTTTTGGGTGAGATCCAGCGCTTCACCTTCAGATGGTTCTGGAACAGGTGCAGGCCTTTCCACGGTTTGGTGGTTGGTGTTTGCTTGACCCATTAATTCAAAACGTTCTTTTAGGAAAGCAATCACAGCCTCTGGAGGAACGCCTGGTGGAAATCCACTAAATGGTAGTAAAGGGAACGGCAACATTGGTCCCGGATTAGCCAGCAGCGGATTCATCACATTCATCTGTTGAGATTGAGGTTCTACCTTAGGTAGCGGAGCAACAGAAGGCATTGATGGGCTAGATTCTGTTTTCTTGACTTTTGGTCCTCGTCTAGTGCCGTATACATCAATCACTGGGTATGGATTTGGGGTTCCGTCAGGGTGCAAAACCACATCAGGTTTATGACCGTACTTTCTTAGATGCAACTTTAGTGAATGACAGTATTTAGTTTCGTAGTTGCAGTTAGCGCAGCGATATTGATATATTTTAGAGTGAGACTTTAAGTGGGAGTTCAGCATGGATTTATTCACGCAGGAGTAATCACAATGTGGGCATTTGAACGGTTTTGCTCCTGCATGATTAAGTAAATGATACTCCAAGTGGTGCTTATATTCGGTCACGAACGGACATTTCGGGCAGTTGAGAATTTTATCGCTTTTTAAATGCACTCTGGTATGCTTCCAGAATTCCTTTTTGGTGTAAGTGAAGAAATCACATTGTCTGCATTTCTGGATTTTCACTCGACCATGTGAATTCACTTTTGGATTGCTTATATCTTCATCGTCATAGTCATTGGAGTCTTCGTCATTCTTTGAAGTTTGTGCATCGACAGAGTTTTCTGTATGATTTTCGGGACTGGATGGTCCTGGACGGCTGGTTGGTGAGTTTTGATGAGAACCGTACCAAGGAAACTGACTCTCTGTTTTTAGGGAATTGAAAGAGTACATGCCCTTAGGAACTGGTGACGTAGTTGGATGGCTCATACCGCTTCTGTCACTTTCAGGAGAAACGGAAGGGTCACTTTCTGAGGTCACTCCTGAGTCGTTTCTATTATCGTCCATTGGCTCTTCTTTCTGTAATGAAAAAAAAATTTTAGTTTCTGACAGTGCAATCAAGAAACCAAATCCGCCTCTGGCGATTACGAGTAATAAAAAATGTTTACGCAACTGAAAACCAATTGTTTAAAAGAATCAAAAGGCTCGGTTTAAATTTAGGCTGTTTGTTTGTGTTATCTTTTTAAGACAGACAGTGGATAAGGAAACGGTAACATCCCAGATTCCGAAATTTTATCAAGTATATTTCGAAAACAACGGTTGTTTTGAGAGTGGAGCCGACTAATTTCGGTCCAATGCCGAAGTGCGCAATGTTTTTTACTAGAAAACATCCTCGAAATGAGTCATTATTTTTTAAGAAATTGAAAAAAACAACTTGGAATCGAGGTTACGGAAAGTTTCTTGCTAAAAATACTGTTTGTTCGGTCCGGATAACAGTTACCCAATCAAAAACTAGGATGATATACCTAGAAGATTAGAACGTCATTGTAATGATATAAGAAATTTTAATGATTGTGTTTGTAAAAAAGTCTGTTTTCATAAGGTTTATCAAAATGTCACAATAGTACATAAAAAATTGGAGCCGCAAAAAACGCAAACTTGCGTCATTGTTGTTGTGCATTTGATATAACAAAATGCAAAGCTAGATAATACGACGTATAGGAAATGACTTATCAGCATGTTAAATTATTTCACTGGCGGTAAAACATTAATAAAATTTTTAAATAGGATGGGAAAACAAATCTTATAAGGTGTTGCTGGATGTGTGTCAATGATTCATTATCACATCAAGGTGAAACCTCCGCTGTGACACCAATTTTCGTTTACAAAAATTCCTACTATGCCGATTGTAAAAAAATACATTACGTATACACGTTATTAACGACTAGTTTTTATGGACTAACCATTACTATTCCCCAATAATTCCAAAGAAATTTATAGAGTGACTCATAAAAAAAATTGTTTTTTTGCGGAACAAGTGGGCGATGGAAATTTCCAGTGTCGTCACAAAAACAATAACAAATTCAGACATATTAGAAAATTTGGATAAATCATTTTTTGTCTCCGTTTACCATAGAATTGAACTTTGTTTACTTAATATACAAATAAGTGTACTGGCAGGTTGTCTAAGGGAGATGAGGATAATATAATGTGATTTATATAAAAAATGCTTAATTAAATAATGCTGTCACATTCAGATTAACGCAGTTAGCTATTGAGTAATCTCTTGTATTTAACTTTTTGATTTTTAATTAACACTGAAATCTTTTATCTTTACTAATCAGGACTAATTTAAATTTAAAAAAAAAAACTGAATTTTTAAATTTGAATATTTTTTGATGTATGTTGATTAAAAGGAAATTAAAATTTTACCTGTATATTGGATAGTACAACATTACCAAAACAACTGACTAATCAAAACAATAGCTTTATAACGTAATTAGTAAATTAAGACAACTAGCACCGATTTAAGTCAGTAAGTAATTAATTCAATTAACAGCCTAGAATACTTACAAATCACTTTAGTTTTATAGTGCGGCTGATAAACACATGCGCAATAAATTAAATTTGAATCCAAAAATAATTGACTTTGACTTTCAGTTTTCAAAAAAATATGATAATATGTACATACATACTTAAGTTCGGGAAGAGAGTGGTTTTACTTTACATAAATTACGATATTATGAAATGTCATGAATAGATTGACTTGAGTAACTTTTTTTTTTGACTTGCCGCTGAAATATTAGAGCAAAGTAACTATTAGTGAAAACGTCATAACTAGTCAATCTAAATAATTTTATATTCACATTTTTCATATGTCGCTGTTTCTCCGCAATAGTGACATGTTCTCTTACAACTTATTTGCAATAGCAATATATGCAAAGCCATTACAATATATTTTTGCTTTAATTTAAATTAATAAGTCGTTGTTCTTGCTGATGAAGATGGATTTTCTGGTTAAATTTTGAACTTAATGCAAAATGGGCCATTTTTGAAAATATGTCACTATTCCGGCAGAGATGTGTAAACATAGAGAAACAATTACTTACCACTGTTGCTCCATACATAATGTATCCATTCCAATTGGGGGCTCCTTCTATAGGGCAATTGCTGTTTCCCTGCAGAATCGGAGGTCTTTGATTATCCATCTGGACAGCATTGCTGGAAGAATGTTCTTCCACTCTTCCCAACATCCTAACTCAGTGTTAGTCACACTATTCGGAAAACGTGTTTGTTTACGGAATAGCAGCACGAAAAAGCGTCCAAATACGTTAGCGCCAACGATCACGAATGAATGGTAGTAGTCTATTCAATAGTATTTCAAACAATAACAAATCGCGTAACCGATTTTACTATCAATGACGACACCGAAAATATCAACTCATCGTCACGAAACATCAGAATCAACTGACTGAATGCAGTACACGTTTCGGCTTGACATGCTAACTTAACGCCTCCCCACCCCGGAAGCCCTTGACTCCACCCTTTTTCACCCCGAGTTGGTGGGGGTGAACTTTCGGTTGTTCTTTGTTCGATTGCTGACGCAGCCCTTGCGTTTACCCTGTTTCTTGGGGCAAGAGACAAAAAACCACAAACACAAAGAAACACGTTTTTTATACAAATTTGAACTTTTTTACCAAAAAAATTACAAATGAAGCGCATGCTTGAGAAATTTGATGACATGCTGCAATTTTGATGAGAAAAGTGTTATCGTGTTTACCGACACATATTCCACTATTTTTATGATCTGTCGATTATGCTTGGGTGGAGTGATTAATGAATGTATCGCTATACTTGCAATCTAACTATAATTTCGATGTAATAATTGTTTTTATTTGAAATTTCACTTCATCTCGCTCTTTTGACCAATTGAATGAATGATCAAAATTCTTTCTTTTGGCTAAATCAAACTCTGTAGATAATCAGAAACAGTAACACCCCTCTTATAAAGGAATTCTCTGATTCTCTAACGAAGTGCATGTTATATTTAGTAACCAAATAATGCTGCATATCATTGAACTGGTAAAAACTGGACAGCTTTTCTAATCGATTTTGCCATCTTAAACCCTCATCCAGGCCAAGTTATTTTTTAATTGTACCATTTTTCAGCAAAAGACAAAAACCATTCTCATGGTGGGACTCCATCATGACGACAGAGACGGACTGGGTATTTAACTTACCGGGCCACCAGGCTGACCTGAAAAGGCCTTATTTCATGAAAAATAGTGATTTTATTAGTATAACGGCAGATGACAGAAAAAGCAGTTAAGCAATGCCAAAATGTTGACAAAAAATCATTACCCATCATGTTCAGTAAGCTGCAGTAGCAGTTACTTCCAAAGTGAGCTGGCATGCTGCAAGCACACCCCTTGAGACCCAGTGGTTATCTTAAGAAAAAAGAAAAAAAATCTTTATCTCACTTTGACTTGCATTTCTTTCCGTAAGTCTATCCCTTTTAATTCTCTTCTGTTTCTGTCTCTAACCAGTTACTGAGTAGACGTTATTGAGATTTTCTGTTTTCAGGTAGCTGGTTGCTTTAAGGGTGGAGTCTTTTTTGCGAACAAGACGATGATTCAAAACAACTTAATTTCTATGAGTTGTTTTGAGCGGAGATTTCTATGAGAATATGTACTAAGGATCATTTGATTGGCCAACAACAGTGATTTCCAATTTAGAATTTAATTATTGTTGTATTAGTTGTAGAGAATAGTTTATTCTATAATGAGCGTTTAATAACGGTTATTACTAGTGAAGAAACGACGAGTTTTGGGATCATCTGAGAGAATAATACACATTATACGCGAGAAGAAAACCAAACATTCTCTATGACTGTTTAAAACTGTATAACTTCTATAGTTGGAATTTTAATTTTCTTAAATGACGTCAGTTTTTATCATCTTTCTTTCTCACATATACAACAAATAAAATGCTAATTGCACATATTCTACTTTGAATACGAAAAGAAACACAGAGTGAAAAAGTCTTCATTGATTACTACAATGTGATTATATGCTTGGATATGGTTCTACCCTATGCTGAATTTAAAAAAAAAACGGGATTTAAGCAGATTAAAATTGTAGAACATTTTAAAACTTGCAGTGCCATTTCTGCCTTACAATTATGATGAAAAGTGTTGGTTTTAAATGGAAATAGTCTAGTAACTGGACTATATTTTTGTGCAAAGCATTTGCAGATTAAAATTAGGGTGTTTTTTGACCTGCTTGAACTCATTTAAAAAATCTTACAATTTTTATTATATGAAAAATTCTAGGTCAAAACTACCTGGCCGTCTGGTGGGCTGGCACCATTGCCAGATTTACTGGGCGACGTGCATAATACATGAATGAAATGAGCAAGAGCGATGAATTTCAATTTGGAATTCACTAAGGTATGGAATTGATATGATGTACACCATCGGAAATGCGTATATTATTTGATAAATAATCAATAATTTGATTAAAAATTATATCACTGTAAATGACATTCGCTTATTAATAACACATCTCAACTCAACTTTTTCTGTTTTCGGCCTTAATAGCCTAAATTAAATAAATTTGACCAAGAAGGTCATTTTGATTGATTAAATGGAAATCAGAACTGTCTTAAAAGTGTATGTCTGTTTTAAGATAAACATGTTATCTAAATATAATGCCGACTAATGCTTTTTTTGACGTACAGAGTGTCAAAGTTCAATATAATTGAGTTTTTTTCAATTTCTCAATAATTTTTTTGAAACAGTTACTTTTGCCGATAAGTACTGTATTTTTTCTAATTTAAAATCACAATCTCCTAATTTAATAGGTTCATTTGGTTTAATGCTAAAAAGGAACTACACCCTTAAGTTGTACCCAATATTGTAGACTGAAAGCACAGAAAAAGTATACCTATGTACACTTTATGGTATCTTTTTCCAGGTCATTCTAGACCTTTTTTACCTGGATTTTATTGCAACTATAATAAAAGTAATAAATTGTAAAAAAAATTAACAAACCTTTATATTTTTAAAATTCGGCAAACTTCATAAGGTGGAAATGTTTTGGGTAATATTACATTGGGTCTGGCTTTTTTTCTTGTTTTGTGGCATCAGTAAACTCGTAAAAGACGAGACAGTTTGCAAAATTCCAGAGAAGAAAAGTTTGAACGCCATTAAAATATGCAAAAAGTTGAGATAAATGCAAAGTTTAAGAAAGTTTCGTTCCTTCCAGTTATTAGTTACATAAGGATTATCCCTTTTTGTTTAGACATAACTTATTAACGCTTCATCAAAGTATAAAATTTAGTTGACCTGATTAATTTTATCATTTTGTGGTTTATGGTAATTCCAAAGTTCCCAATATTTTTTGGTATACTTATTGTGAATTAAGGAATATGTAATTCACCGAGAGAGATGAATATTATAATGTTACACGAAAAATGACGAATGCGGTTTGGTTAATGGGTTTCTTAGAATAACAAAGCACTAGATTTTTTATTTCAGCTCTATCCAAGTTGTAATTGAGACTTTTTTGGTTTAATTAAATACAATTAAAAAAAAGCTAAATGGAGTTTATTTTTAGTAGATTTACGTCTAAAGAAGCATTCTTTTAGGTAACTGTTACACCTTTCCATACAACTGGTGAATGTTATTATCCCAATAGTTCAGTTCGTAAAACATAAAATTTCTATGAATTCACATAATATTTAAAAACCAAAAACTGATAACCTTATTAAGTTTTTAATATTTGCTAATATTCAGCTAAATTTAATTTCAATTGGACGTAATCAGCATGCGACAGACCATTTTATTATACAATCAAACAGATTTGAATATTATTTATATTTCTCAATATACAGTGCTGACCTTTTATTTTTTTTAATGTTTAAAACGTGTCTTTTTACTTGGTTACCAACTTTTTATCATTTAATCTATCTTTAACTCCTATCAATTATAAACAAACTGCAGCAAAAATATTTAACTTGCTAGCAACCAAAAGAGGACTTGATACATAAAAAAGTGTAAGAATACCGTGTCACCAATGGTTAATTTGAATGATAGTTTTCATATATTCGCAAAATTAAGTCATTATTCATGTATATTAAAAAATTCTTAGAATACAATGCAAATTTATGTTAAAAAACTAACTTAATTTAATATTAAGCTTTGTATTTTAATTACTTTACAGTCAGCATATTAAAAAAAATAGTTACACGTGTTGAATTTATAACACAATCTTTTTTAGGTTGTTAAAAATAGGAATGTGTGATATCAATTTTTTTATCTTTGAAAATTATTTTCACTTAATAAACAAATTATGTAACTGCTGTTTAATTATACTGAGAATTTTTTAAGTACGTTTAGCATTAAAAATTAGTGAATAACATCGTTCTGTAAACGTAGCTACAGATCGTTTCCAAAAAGTGGATAATTAGTATTTTATGGATATCGAACGATAACCTAGAATTCTAGAAGTTTTCCTGTCAGTGTTTTTATTATTCTTTTTGTTCGAAATAACTCTAGTATGACTAGAAAGAGGTTAAACGAATAAAAAGCACAAAAACAGTAAACAGACTATTCATAAAATTTCCAGAAATGTTTATGAATTGGGAATCGAGCTTTTATAACACGTATGCCAGTAACGTAGCTGCACAAATATGAGATTTAATAAACATTTTGTTTTGTGCAGCAATTTTAACAAATAATAATCGAGCTTTGAATTAAAACATTTGATGATTGTCACGAGATTGTTGTAAATTACCATCTCGTGACTCATGAAAATAATTGTGATAGCACGCCACTGAAATTTCACCATTCACAAACTGAGGAAAACAACGTTTTCTATTTATAAAGGAAATTCTTATTTCCGATAGGCACGTATAGATTTTTTATTTATTTTGTCATAAAAAAGGACAGTCTCAGTGGCGCCGTGTATAGGTTTCAGACAATTTTATCATCCATTAAAACATTTCCTTCTAGTTAATCATTTTATTGTGGTTTTTGTTTTATTCTAAGTAACCGTGACTATTTCACTTCCATAAGTGGACACATCACATTTAAAAGTTGTTCTGTTGTTTAAATTAACAATTTTTTATTATTTAATGGTAATCATAGTATAAAAACTTGAAAGCTGAACAAATAACATAATCTGGAATACGTCATATCAAAAAGTAAGCGAATTATAAAATAGTTTGGTTTTCACACTGCACGCTCTATTTTTAAGAGATTTACTTGATAAAATAAGTTTTTGAAGCTTTTAATCAAACATGAACTCAAACATTTAGTACTTTGTACCCTTAATAGTGCAAAAAATTAAGAAGGCACTTAAATTTGCGATTCTGATTTAGATTCCTCATTGAACACGTGGTTTAAAAAAGATAAGGTGAATGGGAGTATTGTATTTGATCTACAAACAAACAAACAGAATTGAAGTGGAAATTTCTGACCAACATATTTTTTTAAGAAAGAATATGTTCAATTTAGTGAGAGCCGTTAATTTACCGGTAAGGTAAAGTAAAATAATATTGGAGAAGTAAAATTCAATGTGACAGACAAGTTTACCAACTGTACCAGTTGAATGCCAATTGAATTAGCAAGTTTATGGGTCTAATTGAAAGTTGCTTGAAATATATCATTTTCCTGTTACGGTTGTCATTAATAAGTAAAGTCTTAAAAATTAAAGACTTAAAAGGCTGTTTTGAATTGTCATTTTGGTGGAGGTTTTTGGTTTAGCAAAAATAAAATAAACGAAGTAAAACTTTTCTGACAAAGTGATTCTTGTATCAAATGAGTAACCATCTTATAACTTTTTTATGACAAGGCAGCCTTTTCTAAAAAAAAATGCTTTTTTTGCTTCTTAATTTAGCTAAGCAGTCACGTGACCAATGTCAAAATAACTGTCATAAATCTCAGAAACACGTATTGTATCGAATGCTGCAAGAAACTTTTCTAAACCCTGATTTTTTCAACTTTTTTAAGCATAGCCAGACAGTCAGGGAGAAAATTGCTTATCAAACCCAATTAGAGTAAGAAAATTACAGTTTTAAGGACATTTTTGGAATCTTCATTAAATTCTTGAAAAAACCCTACAATATTTGGTACATTCAGGGAGAAAAGCGGTGTCAAAGTTTGAACTGACAGAAACACAGTATTTGTAATTTACTGGTAATTTATCCATCACTAGTTCAATTGTAAGTTGGTTAAGTATAAGTAATATTGTCTACACCAGAATGTATTTAAAGAAAACCTCGAATTTGCTTGGTTTTTTTAGTAAACTTGGTGTCTAATTTGTTACTAAACGGAAACTATCATTACTTCCGAAAAAAATGCACATATTTGGCTAATTACCATATAGAATACTGCAACAAAAATCTACTTTCACCTATTAGTAAGGGCAATTTATTACCAATTCGCTATGAATTTACATTCTTAATAGTATGAGCAACGATCATTAGAGTTAAACTTTTTGGTATTTAAATTTTCCATTTGTTTGCATTGAAATTCAGTAGCGGGCCATTGAGTAACAGCTCATTTTAAAAAAAAAAAAGTTAGACAAAGAACGTCACTGACAATATTAAAACTTTAATCTGTAAAAAATGCTTTCTAAAGGTAATTATAAACTCTTTAAGGTTCAGGCAATCACTTACTTTGAAAAGAAGCTAATGATTATTTACATTTTTAAATCAGAAGATTAACTAATTATTAGGTAATTTAGTTGTACTTGTAAAATTAACATTTTAATATTCTGACGTCAGGATTACGTTGTTAAAAAGTTGGTAGATGATGTGATACTTTTTTAGTGGAATATTTTTATTTTTACTAGTGTCTTACTAATGAAATTTTTTGTTTTTATCAAGGATTAAGCAAAAGTTCACTAAACATTTACTAAGACTAAAAATTTACTTGAGAATCGTCATAATCCTAAGTTATTTGGTATTTACGGTAGAATAGTACCAGGAAATAGTATTTTTAGTTCAGTTCAGAAATTTTAAGTGTCTAACTGACAAATTAGACCTAATTATCTATAGAACATGTTGGGAATCTTATTTTACATAACTCACTCTATGAATCTGTTTCTGTTTGTTATATAAACTTACTCCAATAGTGGATAACAATTGTTTTAAGTCAAATGCTTTATTCTCCGCTCAACGTCTGAATGAACAGAAATCAATCAGCAAAATGTTATTGATGAGAAATCTCTTGATTTGAATTGTGCCACGAACTTTGCGTCAAACTCGAAAGTACATTATGTCTAGTTAGTACGTTGCTCTTGATATTATTACATCATTAGTTGTATCCGCCTTAGCATTAGAATCGATGTTTTGGTGATGAGATCAACATAAAATATATTTTTTTGTTGGCTTATATACTGGTAACATCCTGTATGGAATTTCTTCTTAGAGATTTCTCACAAATTAAGGCTGTGACATTTCTGTGCTACTTTTGTGACAGCCAGCCAGAACATACGACATCGTCACCAGAATTGTATTTTTATGTAATATTACATAATTACAACCGAAAATCGTAATATATTGTGCTGATTCAGTTAAAGCAAATATATGGCCAGTTAAAACAAGAATTAAAAAACCATTATCTAGTAACATTATTATATTTGCTTTCAACTGACGCAGTTAACAAAATGCATGTCAATGTTTTCAACCATCTCGATTTACTTAATAAAAAACCCTGAGGAATAATCATTGTTTAAATATGAGAAACCTTCAGAACACTGCGGTTTTCCATAAAAATTTTAACAATCTTTATACGTGCAGAGTTAATTTAGTACAACTTAACAATACTTCTAGTACTTTTTTACGTTAATGTTTTTGGTTTTCCAGAATTTCGTAATTTATTACAGACAATTTGCTTACTCCACTTTTTCGAGCAAAAGTATTAATTTTAGGTAAAAGCCCTTTTTTTGTAGGTCAGGTACAAGGTATGATGCAGGGTCGGACTTTCACCAACGTTTGAAACCATTCACCAAGATTTAACTAAAAACTATACCCACTATGCTGAGATTGACGCAAATACTGTCACGTCATAATCTGTCTGTAATTTGTATATAAATTAGTTTCTTACCTTCTTATAATCAAGTTTTAATTATTTTTTTTAAGTGTCTAAAAATGGCTTGAGTCCGAACCTGCGTGTAAAAATAAGTAAATAAGATTTGCTTCTGGCCGCTATTCTACTTTTTCCGAGAAAGAGGAGTTAAATTTGCAAGTTTCTTTGCTTTTTATGACTTTTTACTCTTTTCCCTTATACAACCAACACAGGGTCCGTGACCAGAAAAGGTATTGAAAGGAACCATATAATTTACAAGGCATATTTATAAGTAGGAACCCTGCTTTTTTGAATACGCAAATAAACCAAAAAGGATTTGTAAAGGCTTGAAAAATAGATTTTTCTGCCAATCTTTTTGTGCCGTTTTCATTCTTTCGGTTGTCACGTTGGAAGAAATTTGCGTTTAGTGTTCGAACCCTATTTTTGTTTAGTCATACTGTTTTGCAAATCGGAGCAGTTTTGATCAGCTGCCCGAGTATAGGGTTACGGCGTCCCTTTTGTCCTCGAAAGGGTCAATCAGTGTGCTTTTTCCCGAAAAAGGATTATTTTTGAAGCGCCTCCCCCGAACCTTTTGTGCAAATATGTTATTTTTGTCGGTTTTGTTTGATTTTTTCAAGTTTTGCAGCTTGAGCTTTGCCTACTCGGATTCGTCATAATATGACATATGGCCGGTTTTTAAAAACCAGAAAACCAAAAGAATATAAGCCTTTCTATTCCTATCCTATTCTATTTTGCCTGTAGGTAATTTTAGACCCAGGTAGTTGAATATTTGAAGAAACAAATGTGGTTCAAGAAAAATGGCTATAATATCGAAACCATATTAAAATAACAATTACTGAGATCTTCTAAATGGTTATAGCTGTATCTGTCCTGTAATTTTTTACGTTAGAAAACTTGTTCAACGCACAACTTCGAAAATCGATTGCAATCTCCCCTTCATATAATCTCCCAACAAAGCAGAATCCATATTTTCCTTAATAGGTTTTTTTCTCCGATAAGTCATCCCCTCGTCTCATTTTTATATTTCCGTTCAACCCCTTTGGCAAGGCGACCCTCACTTTTGCGCCATCCTATTGGTCGTTGAACACTTTTTCTATTTTCGTCTCCGGCAGATAACGATTCGCCTTGAACTAAAAAAATACTTTATTTCAATACCAAAAAAAACCTCGTTTTTATCTAATCATTGTTTTTAAATAAGCACAAACATACGTGCGTTCTTTCAGCAACTAAGGTTGCATAATGCAGCATCCTTCCATTTTCCCGTTTTTTTGGGATATTGGAAAAAGTTAAACACTGCATTTTAAGCATTTGATGTAGCTGCTTAATCAAGTTATAGATAGTTTGAAGTAAAACATTATCAAGACACTTTTTTTAGGTAAAATACGATGATGTATTTACAAAAATTCTTACATCATTTGTTTTCGAGATATGGCTGCTAATTTTGCAATTTTTTTTTAAACGCTATCTTGGACCTTGTAATTTTAGTTTTGTTAATATCATTATTAGTACAGGGTGGTTTATTCTAGAGTCCTTTTCTCTAGTGTAATCGTGCATACCGTTGACCGTTCTGTGTTATTATTAAATTACCTCCTCATCTATTTTGTGACCAAAACTAACTTTTTCCACATTTCGCCGTTAATTTCACAAACCGGACATCATATAAACTGAAATCCATACGAAGACTGTATACACAGCCTCACCCAACAAAAGACAAATAATCGATGACAGACTTTAACTCGACAGGCCATTTCCAATAAAAATAAGATTCTCTGATGGTTTACTGTATGACAAAGCCCTTTTTTCGATCGTAAAAGGAAAGGGTGCAGTTTGTGCGAGGGTGAACGTTGCCAAAAATAAAATGGAGTTGATGATTAAGATTCATTGTCCTTAAAATTTTCAAAGAGAGACACGTGTAAAAAAATTGTGCAGTCAAAACCTTTTACTAGCTTCCACAACCAGAAGGACGTATTTAAAGGAACCATATAATTTTGACAGGGCAAATTTACGAGTAAAGACCCTCTTTTTTTGACTATGCAAATAAACGAAGAAGGATTTGTAAAGGCTTGAAAAAAGGTTGTTTTTCTGCAAATCTTTTTGTGCCATTTACTACGACCTAAAAATGGTAAATCTTCTTTTTTCGGTTGTCACGTTGGAAGAAATTTGCGTTGGTTGAAAAATGAGTTAATTAAAATTACAATGTCATTGAAATTTTCAAAGAGAAACACGTGTAAAAAATCACTATTTGCACAGTCAAGCGGAATTGTTTGGGAACAGTTGCCGAACCTGTTATATAAAAATAAAAATACTTTATTTGCCTAGATAAAGTTTATCAGTAATGTCGGAAAATATTAAGCTTTTTAGCTTTTTTTATACTCGATAGCCTTATTTCTTCATCACTGTTACAGCTGTCAGTATTTATTAAGATTAAGATTTCGAAAACGTGTCGCTATTTTTTACACGTGTTTAAATGATCATGACAATTTTTTTACAAGGTCTCAAAAATAAGGATTACTGATGAAAGTACTTTCTTATCTAGTGAACTACGCGTGGAATTTGAAATGAACAAACAAAACTCATGATTACCATTTTATTTGCTAATATGATAACTATTTATTACATAGTTGTCCTTTTTTTAAGTCACATGCTTAAATATTTTTAATACGTTTTGAGTTGTTTGTCAACCGGAATTCCTGCGTAACGTAACGAGCTATAATAATGACGTATTTGTCTCATACTGATATGAACATAAAATAAATATGACTTAAAATGTCTACGAATTTTTCAAATAAAGCCACTGCTCTTAAGAAAGTACAAATTTATAAGTGTTGATCAATATCTCGGAATCTAATAACTACATAGGTTTTTTTTTAATAAAATGTTTTAACTGGACAACAAATATTATTTAAACAGTAAGTGTAACACTATAAGACCATAAACTATAGCAAAAATCAAAGTAAATTGGGATGACGTCCAAGATTGAAAAAAAAATACTTTGAATGTGTATTTGCTTCTTTATTTAACACATTTTTCTTTCCTACGCTTATTTTAGAAGGGTTTGTCATTTTCGAACTAAACATGTCAATCGAAATCCCATAAATTAAGAACATAGCAACCTTATGTGAGTTTTAAATAGATTTATAGAAAAAAAGAATATAACGTTTGTAAACATTTGCTTCTTCAACTGTCAAATTTAAAATATTTACCTTCCTGTGGCGACGTAGAAATCCATAGTGTAAACCTTGATTTTTGTTTCTGTTTCTATTACATTATTACGTCATATTTTGACAGTTATGATATTTGGCTGTCAGTTACAGTTCTGTCTTTTGTTCTGTTTTAAACCTAAAAACTGTCCCATAGAGGTACAAAACAACGAAACATACTTGAAAAGTTACAAAATCAGTGTGACTGGTTGAATGCATTTTATACCTACATCAGTGCATTTTTGAGATTTGTAATATTTGGCTGTCTATTTCTGACTTACTTTCAGTCAAAATTTTTACCATAAAGCAGTAAAACCACAAAATATTCTTAAAATCCAGCACAAACAGTACCAAGAACATTTTATAGTTTTATGAGCGGAATTTTGAAATTTTGCTGTCAATTACAGGTTACTACCCTGTTAATTGTTCTGTTTTCAACCTAAAAACTGTCCCATAGAGGTATAAAGCAACGAAACATACTTGAAAAGTAACATAATCAGTGTAACTGTGGTTGAATACACTTTTTCAGCTCATTTTTGGTTCGCCTTGTATAACAGTAATGAACATGTCACAGGGACTATGAAATTATATAGATAAAAATTTTCCTAAAACAGCATACCTACATAGAAAACCCGACGATAAGCCGATCGGATGTGATCACTTCCTTTCCAATAAATAGCTGATTTGTGACTGAATTATTACTAACAACAGGACTGGTACCTATTTTAAGCGATGAAACAAATATCTTTTAAAGTAACACATTTTTTGAGTACACGTGTGCAATAAAAATCCAGATAAAATACGAACTGTATGTTTTTATCTTATTTAAGAGAAGTATCAAAAATTTCAAAGCGGTAAATATGTAATATTCATGTTTTTGTCTCGTTTAGATATTTGGACCAGTCATACTGTTGAGAAAATCCTTAAATTTTGTATAATTAATAATAATGTCGATAAGTAAAAAACAAACATTGAGTAATAAATACGAGGCCTAGTTTATATCGACACGTGGAAGTAAAAAAACACGCCACGAGGACGAGGAGATTAATCGAAACGACGACATTTCTGGAACTATCATCAATTTACAACAATAAAAGTTTTATCTTCTAAGACCAAAATAAGCTTAAAAAAATAGAACAAACTAACCTGCGACTCATTCACAAAAAGCAGCCCCATATGTTTGACCTTTTTTATGGGATTTTAGCGGTGTGTAAACGAATAAGGGAGGTATCAGGTAGATCTTTAAATCTGGGGTGTTAACATCCATAAAGATAATAAATAGAATTAGGGGAGATTCAAGTTAAAAAAGCTTTTGTGCTTTTTTTTTCACAAGTGATTTTTGAAACGTCAGATTACGTGACTGATGACTTTCTTAGCCTTTTCTGTAAATATCCTGAATAACCCTTGGGTAATATGTTTTTTTTTTTGGGTAGAAAACAAATTTTTGCCAAACGGTTTTCATATATAAAACAAATAAACTGTCTCGCAACTAAAACAGCTTGGGGGTCGTAGGTCCAAATTTGTAAACAAGGGCTATTATAATGTTTTAAAATCGCAGCTTTTTCCCACCAAAATTAACCCAACACACAAACAATAAACGTACTAAACAAATAACTTATCTAAAAATAACAATTTTGTTTTTTCTTGTGGTGCACTTTGAATTTGGTCGGGTAAATAGCGAAAGATATGGCGTATCAGGGGCGGATGTCGATAGTCTATCTAAACAAAAAATTCTGATAAAACGCGTTTAGTTTTCAGTGTCTTTTTAGGAGTATTTACTTTAAAGTTTTATTATTTACGTTAGATTGTTCAATCCGTTGTTATTAATAGAGAAATTTGGTTCAATTGCACTAGAAACAGGTAGTTTTTGATATCAATTTAACCTTTTAGTTATTTGGTGTCTGTATTCTAAAACTATACAGAGTAGTCAAAACTTTATTTTTATAATGTGAACTTATAAGTGAACTTTATAATGTGTTAATCAAAAATCCGGGTGGATTGTTTCTACAGTTTATTTTCGTTTCTCACTAATTTTTTGGTACCTAGTCAGCTAAATTTGACGCCATTGCAAACGGTTATTACTTTTTTTAAGGCTCATAAAATGGAAATGTTGCAAAAATTTACGATCCTAATTTGGTAGTAAAAAATCAGAAAGGAAAGGTTTGGCGACAGTCTATTTTGAAACGTCCTATTCAAAGACCTTCTAGTAAGGCAAAATAGGGTCATAATATATTTTATGAGTGAATTTTTGGTTAGTTGTTCGCCGAAGGCATTTTATACTTTTATGTCTAACATATTCTTACACTAAATTACTTACTAATTCTTAAACAAACGTCTTCTTATACAACCGTCATTTATTTTCTATGAAAAAAACATTTATTCCAACATTCCATATTAGGATTAATTTGAATTTGATGGGGCTACGCGTGTGAATTAATTAGTTTACGGTTAATCTTTGTTTTTACAGGAATTACTAAAAGCACTGCGAAAGTAAATAAATGTTGAGTTAAACCATTTTTGTGGTTAATATAGTTTTTAATGCGACTTTGATGTGTATTAAAGTGAGATACAAATACTAGACAGTAATGTAAAATATGTTTTTAAGCATGGGGTACTAGTAGTTTAAGAAAATCCAAGCAAATACAAATAATCTTTAGTCAACAATTACCGAATTATTTACATTAAATCAATGTCAAAATGTCAAAGCTCGAATTATGAGGCACAGTAAAAGTCACTTTATATGTGACATGATTCTCTAGATAGATTATGTAATTTACAGGATGTTTACAAATTTTTGTTTAACTTACTCTATGAAAATAGTTAAATCAACAACATGTTTTAATAAACTTCACTATAATCACCTATAGGTTAATTTAAACTGAAACTTTTAAAAAACAGGTTTTAATAGATATTTAATAGCATTTTTAAACAATTATATTTTCGGTTGATTGCAAAAGTATACAAATAAGTATAATAAGTTGACATTTGGTTTAGCAGTTTTCGAATTATTGGTATTTAAAAATTGTGATTTTATTGTTTTTTTAAATTACAAGTTGTTGTCTTGAATGTTCATGCTCCATCCAGTGTGCAGAGCACATAGTTTAACAAAACAACTGTCAAACTACGTCATCGTTAGGTCTTTTAATTACGGAAAATACCAACTTTAGCATAGAAAAATTTACAAAGTTAAATTATAATAATAATAACATTTAAACAGTTGGAAAAGCTGAAATTGTAAAATCACGTCTTCTGATCGTGACAATTTAAATTAGCAGCAAGTAACAATGGAAAGTTAAGTTGAAGCTTGTCAAGAACTTTTTCAAGTCACGTGACCAGGAAAATGTCATCTTTACCCTTGGCAAGTCTGTAAATTACATTTAAACAGTTGGAAAAACTGAAATTGTAAAAACACGTCTTCTGATCAAGACAATTTAAAATTGAAGTTGGCAACATTGTTAAGTTAAATTGATTGATTTTTTTGGTATGATGATCAGGTGAAATATGCTTTTTCTAAATGTTTAGCGTTTGCCTGTAATTTCATAATTAGAATCAAGTTTTCACAACTGCGTTCTTCAAAACGACACCAAACAAATCATTATTACAAAATTAATAGTTTCTATTAATAGTATTAATTGACATTGGAAGTTCACAAACCTCAATCTACAGTTAATTAATCTCATGCAACTATTTTGTTAAAACTATTAAAACATTGTCGTCATTTACATATGTAAATTCACCTCATCACACCTGTCGCAACATAAAAAACAGTGTTGACGTCAAACAATAATTTTAATACGTTTCGGGCCGTTTAAAAACATTTTTTTTAGGAGAAAAAACAAGTTATTAATTAGAATGATGTGATTTTCAATTGGTTGTGACGTCAATAATTCTGCTGTTTTCTTCATAAATCTATTTTTAATCTAATTTTTATTTGACTTACCCAAAATAGAATATGTGAGTGATAAAAGCTACGCGTTATCTGAATCATTATGGTACAGACGACTCTTCGTTGTGTAAAATTAGATAACGTATGACAAGAGAGAAAAAAATTATTACAAGTACATAATGCACCCACTCTAATAATAACTTATAATGTTCTATTGAAGCGTAAGTTGATATAACAATGTCAACCATCTGACATATGACGAGAAATAGAAGCGGAAGCTCTCAAATGTATTTTGAAAAATACAATAAACGAAACAGTTGTGAAAGGGCACATGTCCGAACTGTTGCAATTGAATGTGGACCAAAAATACAATTCGTACTAATCCCAACTAATGACGCTGAAACCACCCCCGAAAACGGACAATGGAAATGTTTGGCCCTTGGTCAGTTCCTAACGTTCGATTCCGTTCCCACAGGTCGCCTGGCCAAAATTAGTCTGAAAGAATAATTAGTACTAATTTGAGGTAAAAGACCAAGTGCGAACTAAAGATGTCTTGTTAATAAATTAACAAGGTTAAACGAATATCGGAAGCTGGGTCGCATTCTTGGTCTGCCAAAGCCACGTCCGGAATGCGAAAATGACGCCGCTGGCCGCCAGGGTCGGCCCGTGAGACAGGAAGAACCCGGGGGTTAAATTAGTCGCCCTCTGGATGATGGAGTATCGCGGAGAATTTAAACGACCCCCAAAAAATGCTGACCAACACGAAAAAAGACCGTTTATCATTGAAGTCGTTTGCCAGTTTACTCCAACATGTGGCATTAACTAGACTAACAATGACATTTCCACCAAATATTTATGTCAATTATGAAATCACAGATGTTTATGCAAGGTGTCGCAGCTTAGAAGAAAAAAAGTTGAATATCTTAAAGTTGAAAACTTTCAAAGTTGACTTATACACGGTGTCCCTGAATTGTTGTCACAAACTGTAAGGAAAGACACAGGAACTTCTTCAAGATACAGGAAGTCAAAGCTAAAAACATAATATATTTAAATACTACAAATAAGCCAAAACCTTGGTTTTCTAGCTCTTCGTGTTGCAGAAATATTGAATTTCAAAAAATAGTAAAAAATACTTTTTTTGAAAAATTAACAATTTGAAAGTGTTTTTTTGGTGTTTATTTCACCGAATTTAAGGTCCTTTGGTATTAATATACCCTTTTCTGAGCATTGGAACTCTTCTGAAGAACAATAAAAAACTGACATAATTGTACTTTTTACAAAAAACAGTATTTTTCCAAGAGAGATAATGAACTTTATCGTTGACTCATCTTGTACTACTTCCTTTTACAGTTTGTGATAACAATTCAGAGACATTAAAAACTTGCTTGCTTTCTTTTCATCACTTCTGTTATTTCAATGCTTTAAGAAACACTTATTAAATTCATTTTTCCTTCACCGTTTAAAAAAAAGTCACATATTTACTGAAATATGTTGTTTTACCAAACAAAAAACGTGCCAAAATCCATTTTATGACTTGACGTAACTATAACTTAAGATGGCATTGCTTATTCATAAACAAACAATAAAACTGTTTCCTAAAAGGACCCCCAAGGAAGTTGGTAATTTGCTCTGGCTTAAAACAACTTGTTATTATTTTAGGCCGAATATTAACACCAATTTAGGTATGTTTGGTGTAGTAACTTTGGATTTAGCAAAAGCTTTTATAAAATTCTTGCTATCAAATCGATCAGTCAAAATCGAACACACGAACTCACATAAAGCGATATCAATCAGTGGAGCGGTCAGTTGGTCATTTTAAAAAATGTGTTCCGAACAATGCAACCCATAAAAGTCCATAATGACAGCCAAAAAAGGAAGAACGACCGACAGTAGTCCCATAATTCACTTTTTGGATGCTTTGTCCATACGTCTCGCTTTTTAACGTTAAAAAAGGAATCGAAGTGATAAACGGTCATTTATTGACATTGCGCAAAATGTGGGACAGTGGTTTTTTTAGAGAAAGTCTGCCAGTTCTTGGAAGGTTCGTATAGTGCTTGTGTTATGGGTTCTAATGTACTCCACACTTATAGATTTCTTTGGTTAAAAAAGCGACAAAAAACTTTAGGGACAAGAATCGTTGGTATCATGCCAAAAATGAAACTGAAAAAAGTCTAAATTCTGTGAAATATTCTTCAAGTTTGGACCAGCAAAGCACAGTAATTATGGGTTTGTTATTAATATGTTGAATAAAAATATGCAACAATCATAATTTACTTACTTTTCTATGACTATATGTAAGTTTCAGAGCCCATCTTTGGGTAATGCCCCAAACAAGGCACTTATTTTTGTTGCCTGGTGAAAAAGAGAATGAGATGTGAATGTAAAAAGATGAGTTGAGAATCTTAATAATTAAGTAAAATGCATTTTTCAAAATGCTAACAACTGTACAGAGTGGGCAAGATTTCGAAAAGTATAAAAGATTGATACCCTAGTCTCGATGTTTTGATGCCTTTAGTTTTGTTTAAGATTCGTTTAGTGTTTTATTTCATCTTATTCTAAAAAATAGTTGTTGAGTTAAGCGTAAAAAACCGATTTTCGCCTATTCTAACAACTTATTTCATTTTGTTCGTTTCGTTTCATCGTCGTTCTGGCCCGTTTTAAAGAAAAGTTTTATTTAATAAATAAAAAAAACCGCCTAACTGGAATCGCACTGGAATCTGTTGAAATAAGAGTCACAATAACGTGACCCAAAATCATAAAATAAAAATTGTTATTTTTATTATATAGTTTAGGTTTTTCAAGGTTGAAAAATCGGTAAAGAATGCTAGATTTTTACACTTTTATAACGTAATATAAACTGAGACAGATCCAAATTGTTTGTGATAAAGGTCTGCTCTTCCACTGACCATTTTTACAATGCCGACAAATCAATCACTTTGTTTTACAAAAAAGGAACGATGATATTTGTTTAGAACTTGCTACAGGGTTTTTACCTTTTTATAGTAAAATCTAAAAGGAAACAAACAACTTCTTTTAAAGAAAAGAAAGATAAAGCAGGTGTTACATCATCTTTCCAGTATTTCCTAACACGTGGTACTATATTTTGTAATAGGGTGGTTTTCACTTTTCTTCCAAGTTTTTTTCAGGGAAAATTGTTTCTCTTGATTCGTTACACTCTAGAGTGCGTATTCTAAAAAACAAAGGAGTTATCAAGGGAAAAGTATGCAGAATGACACAACAAACTGAAATTGTCAACTCTTCTGGAACATTCTATCAACACTTTCTTGCCAATTCTATTCTCTTTGTTTCCAAGAATTAGAGCCCAGGTATATTTTTTGTCTTCAATGGTATGAACAATGTCGCCAAGTCTACCGTTATACCATTTTTGTTGTTCTTCTTTCGTTCTCTTGTTTTTAGTTTTTTTTTTGTATATAATCTACCGTTTTTAATAGTATTGTGAAACATTTTATATACTGGGAATTGGTTCTTGAATAGAAAATTTAATCAGGATTCCTAAAATGTGCTCAAAACAGTAATTTTCTTACTCGAATTAGATTTTACAGCCAATTTTGTCCCTGACTGTTCTTTTAAATTGTATTTCTGGCAGTTCAAACTTTGACACCACTTTTCTCGCTTACAATAGAAAATTTTGTAGTGTTTTTACAGGTTATTGAATAGAGGATTTCAAAAATGTGCTCCAATTGGTTCACGTGTAACAATTTAATACAGTTTTCGAAACGAGACGTGTTTTTCAGATTTATGACAGTTGTTTTGATAATTATCACATCGCCGTCTAGCTAAATAATGTTCTAGGACCACGTGAGAACTGTGGTGAAAACTGTCAAACTGTGCTTAAAAGTTGTAAAAATCAGAATTTACAAAAGTTTTCTTGAAATATTTCGTATAAACCGTGTTTGAGATTTATGCCAGTTATTTTGATAGTAGTCAGATGACTGTCTAGCTAAATTATCCTCTACATTGTCACGAATGTCAAAACTGAGAAAACAATTGTTAAAAATGTGTATTTTTGAAGTATTTTTTTATTTACCGTTTTTGAACATTAATACAGTTTACGCTCTGTTCCACTGTTGTTCTTTTCTCTAACACAGAAATGTTAAAATGAGAACATTGAATGCGAATCTGGCCTTTTCCTTTCTATAAACCCTTCTCTTGTAACTCCGTTCTTTACTTTCAAGAATTAAAGCCCAGTTATTTTCTTGGTCTTTAAAAAACAACAGTATACAAACAGACGCTCTGTTCCACTATTGTTGTCCTTTTCTCTCACACAGAAATATTTTCGAAATGAAACAAAATGAGAGTCTAATCTTAAACCCTTTTAGAACACCCTTTAAAGCATGTGCCACACTGACAATAGCATAATAATGGTCTGGGTCGATATCAAAAATACGTCTCCCTCTCGGGTTGTTATTAAATGGAATCTCGTGCCAACCCTACATCCTTTTCACCAATGACAAAATGCAAACGAAATCGGAATACGGTACCTGAATCCAATTTGGATTTTGATAAACTGGCTCGCATCTGTCAAGGCTTCAATGTTATAAAGAGACATACACCCCCGCTTGAGTCACTGATCGAAAACAGTGATGGAGGTTTTATTAATTTTTCTTGTACTTTCATTTTTCTGTTTCAGCTCAGTTTACTAGTATAATAAGTTCAGTGTTTTTCCTTAGTTTTTCTTTGATTAAGCAACGTTTCACTGTATTACTAAATGAATAACAGCGGTAAAAAGTGTCATTTTAAATTGTAGGACGCCACTGTTGGCTGACCGCCAGTTTTGGGGGAGAGTCCGAACCGAATCTTTGGGGATGCTGATAGTGTACGAGGGTCGGGACAGCAGCCATTTTAGATTTTATTACCGTTCGATACTAAAACACATATCGACGACTGTCCGTTCGAATCGGGGGTGACAATCCCCGTTCTCCACCCTTAAGTACTTCACCATTAAGCCGCCGCCCAAGTTATATGCGCTTTTGATGTTTTTTGGTTGGTGCCGGGCTTTACTTGAAAAAGTTTTTTTATTCCTTAATTGCTTTACCTTGAGAGGCTTTTTCGGTCGTAAACTCTTGCAATTTTTGCCTGAAAATATTACGATCCTTCTGCTTTGAAAGTCAAGTTTTGAAAAAGTGCGCATTAGGGTCAGTGACGCAATAAACCCTTCCAAGAACGAAAATAACTCAATTTAACTATCATATATTTCAATATTCTTGTAAAGCGTCCCAACTGTCCCTATTCATGAGGGCACTTTCTAAGTAACAAAGATGTGGTGGCCAGCCAGGTTATATTTAATTGCCTTTGATTTGCAAAATAAAATGCCTACATTTCTGTGTTGTTTTTATATCAAGATACGAATATGAAGCTTTTGTGAAACGCTAAGGGTGTCACCCACCCCTATCTTATTTCATTGATTGCATTATTTATAGTTAGTAGCCATTTGGACGTTCGTTGTTATTTTTCCCATCATATTTTCACTTTGGGGGTTGATGGATCTCTGTTTGTTTTGGGCACGTACTTATTAAAGCTTTATGAGTAACTGTATGATTGAGAACATCAATTTTGGTGCGAAAAATGTCAATTGTTGTTTTGTTAATATAGTGTCAAAGAACAAATTTGCCGGTAAAACCCACTTGGAGTGAGAAAATTACTGTTTTGTCAACGTTTTTAAATATGTGTGTTTTCTTACATATTCCAAATGAGTAAGGTTTTGGAAATGAAAGCCAATTTCTGCAAGAGTTGGGTTATCAAATGATTTTTTTAAATAGCAAAGAAAATTCATCTTCTAATTAAAACTTCTTGATTTGTTCGTTAGTAGTGATGAATTTGCGCGCTGCAAGAAATGGAATATCAAAATTACAATATATTTCATTTCTTGCAGAAATGTGCTTTTATTTCCTAAATCTGACTGTTAAGTATAATAATATGCTCCTTATTATATTTAACAAAACCAAGTACCCAATTTGACAAACCCTGTATAATTTAGAAGAAATTTTATTACTCAAAACCATGGTTCTTCGTTTTAAGTTTTTTTTAGAACTAACCTTGCGTGGAAATTTCAGTAAAAAATTTGAGAAAAAAATATATAGAAACAATAATATAATAATTTACAAATCATTAAAATTAGTTATAAAGTTACACAAAAAAAATATATTCAAATAGCGGATATAGGGATACAATACTATACAGGATCTCATTTAAAACCTTATTTTGGTAAAAGCGACAACGTGCTAAACCAGGTAACCAAATTCAAGTTTATTGTCTAGGTTAAAACATTTAATTTTATTACTCAAGACCATTGTGCAGTCTACACAAACTAAGCTTTCCTACAAATTTCAGTGGCGTAGGATAATATTTTTTCGAAGCCATGTTTCAAGAAAAAATATACAAATTAAATATAATAACTAGCAAAGCATTAGAATTAAGTATACAAACAAATTAGAATTAAGCAGCAGATATAACGGTACAATTTAACATACTCATTTAAACTATAAAACATGATATTACATTTTTGTATATAATAAGCGGTAACATCGCATTTTGACATCAGTTTAGAATAACAGGTCATCTGTCTCACAGGTTCTGTATAATTTTTAATAATTAATTATCACAAGAAGACAAGAACATAGTGGCAAAACTAAAACATCTAAATGCAACAGAAGGGTACATAAAAAAGAATCTAATTTTTATTTGTTTATATGAAACGATAGTGATGTTTAGTCACCATATTTCTATACATTTTGACATAAAAAACCATCAAAAAATTGTTTTTTTCACGTTTGTATTTGAATAAATAAACAGTATTTGGAGTAATAGCTGTTTTAATTTTTGCATTTGTAAGAAAAGTAAGAATAATTCCTCTGAGGATTGTTTTTTCAATAATAAATTGAAGCATGTTAATTTACTTATTAAATTGGAGAGATTTTAAGTTTTTTACCTTTTTTATTGGTAAACTTCCCATATCCGGATCGAAAATCAATACATCCAGAAAGATACACTCTACATCTGGTATAGGAAAACCAGCGGGAAGCGTTTATTTTGAGAAACGCATTGTGCAACCAGGAGTAGTTTACGATTTTTTTAAAACACTTTTAACGGCCTCATAAATTCTAACGCAACATCAAAATAGGTTAATTGCCATTGCACATTTGTAAACAATGTTTTTTTAAGGAATTTATTTGGTTTTGCCACTAGATATCCAGGTGAATAACATCTTAGCCAGTTAGTCAAAAATAAAAAATCTAAACTGCTTGTGATCTGAGGTGAGATAAAACTTTTAAAACTATACTGTATGAGTAGCTTTTTATTTATCGTGGGATTATTAATAACGATTGTTTACAACATTTTTATCACTTGACCTATTTTAATGCCGATAAATTTCGATATTTTAGAAGTTACATAAAAAAACGACTAAACAGATGTATCGGTGTCGTAACCTCCGCTTACTGTTTACGAAACGCTAATAAAAAACGTAAACAAACAACGGTCGCACATACATAAAAAATATGTTTCCAAATGAGAAACAAAAATCAATAAACACCTATCGTTCGATTTAAATTTGGCTGGTATTTTTAGGAGAATTTGATGAAGCAACTTTCTTTGGTAATTTGTTATTCAAATTGATGATTTTCTTCATATTATGTTTGTACTAAAAAGTAACATTGTAACCTAGAATCTACTTAATTGTATATCAACGGTTTTACTATTGTTTAAAAAAAAACATATTTACTTAGTAGTATTATTAGTATTTACTAGGCTTCAATAATCCGTAACTCTGATTGTAAATATTTTTTGAAGTTTGTAAAAAAAATAATTATTCCGATATTAGCTTTCGCTGTTATTTAATATTTTTCTTATTTCACATGCTTCAATAATCCATATAATCTCATTGTATATATTCATAACAAAAAAAAATATTCCAATATTTCCTTCGCTGTTATTTAAATGTAATTTATTTTAAAAATAGTATATTTTCAGTGTGAAAGCAACAAAGCTAAACTTGGGGGTAAAACTCCACCCGTGCGAAATGTCCGTTGGCCTCATTAAAATGGAGAAGCCATTAAAAAGACAATAAATAACCGCCCTTCAGGTCTCTGTCAAAAACAGAACAATCTCAGGACAGTCCCGAAAGTATTGAAAAATTGTCGATATGTTTATCCACGGTACAATTACGAGGGTCAAAAAGTTTAACCCTAGGGTCTTCGCTGACAAAGAAAACCCATTTAAAGGACAATGCATAGGGCACATATTAAAATTTTCTCTGACCAAGGGTCAGTTTTTCAATAGAAAAACGCCAAATAAATCACTTATCGGCTATTGTGGTGCGGTTGACTTTTGGCCTACATCTGTTCAAACCGTGTTAATGCCGTGTAAATTGAATGATTAAAATTTTTACGGGTTGAGATAAATTCGGAAAGCTGCCTTTATTATTGATTGTCAGAATTTCAAAACTGCGATCTGCATCTGCTTACGTGTATTTACCAACAGTTGGTTCTGCCAAAAAGAAAAAAGTTCCCAGAAAAGCTCACATTTGGGGCAAACTAATCAAAGTCTACATGGGAACATCATCTGAAACTCTTCTGGTCACCCAAAAAGTCGGAAACCACTTAGGATGGACAACGAATCGGACAAATTAGAACTAATATGTTATGCAGTTTTCGTGTTTGTTTGGTTTTTACGAGGTTCCGTTTCCTGCATTCATTTAACATTATATTTAACCTTAATTTATGATAACAGTTGGTCATTCATAGACACCATATTAATTTACTACTAGAATAGTGATTGATTATTTTCACGCCCTAATAAAAAAATAAAAACAATTTTACTCCTAAACCCTCTTTCAATACTTTAAAACAAGTCTTAATTGTCGCCCAAACAGAAAAGTGTGCAAACACATTTTTCAAATCGGAAACGGCGACTTAAAACGGCAAAACGCTTCCCCGTTATTGGTTTTTTGTTATTTTTGGAAGTGTGCCTGTCAAAGTGATTGAAATCAGGCAGATGTATTATTTTAAAGGCACATGTGACCTTTTACGATACTTGTACGGTTTATGTAGCAGATTTTATGTTTGTTTTTGCCTGGAGACAAATCGGTTTTCACTTAAAAAGTTCCTGGGTAGGATACGTTTAATTGGTTGTGGTGACACGTTCCTAAGACTTTTTAATTTGTCACCTAAATTACCTACCTGGTGATGTAGTTTAATCGGTTTTGGATTGCAATTTTTTATAAAATACCCAAAAGACATGGGTTGGATTTATTTATCTCTTGGAAATCAATACGATATTATCGGATTATTTGAAAATGTATCCAGTTTCTAGACTTCCGGACCTTTTTTACGGTTTCCGTGAATTGATGCTACACCACATTGGGTTTTTATGAAAGATGTGTTCATTCATTAGTTTTTTGCCTGTTACAACTTAAATACTAGTAAGCAGGCTGATTATCAATAATTCGACTAATTAGTTCGTGCCATATTTAGTAGATAAAGTTATTTATAGTAAAAATGTCAAAAAACCAATTTGAACACTGTATCTTCATGATAATATAAACATTTTTTATATTATCATGAAGTGTATTATCTTCGAAATTACATACATACTTCAAAATAATGTTTTTTTTTTTGGAATTATGCTTCTTCTTACTGAATGAATTTAGAGATTGCTTGAATAGTATTTTGTGTTCTATATACCAGAAAAGTTTACATCAAAACGTATGCAAATTCCAGATGTGCAGAATTTGAGTAAATTACAGCACAGAGGATAGTTTGTGGTTGTTCAAAAACAGCAGCAAGCTGAAAGCTGCCTTTTTGACCAATCATAAACTACCAACAATACTGCGATTTACAAAAAATGCTGCACATGTGGACTTAGATTTTTACTGAATCATTACTAACTTCCATTCACATCTAGACAGGCTGGTGAAGAATTTTTCATCTGTATTCTATTAAAGCTGATGTTCTAGTTATGAAACTGATTTAAAACTAAGTAATTGAAGTGTTTTTTGTGAAGTATTTTTTGGGGTGTTAGTGAAAGTTTTTTAAAATTATTTGCCATAACATTTTCCAGGCAAAGTCTATTTTTTTTCATCTCTGAGTCTCTATCTAAGTTACTAAAAAGTCTGAAGTAAACAGGCGCCACTTGCTTTACAATACAAATAAATTGTAAAGCCAAAAAGTTGGAAAGAAGTTAATCAGATTTTGAAGACTTCATTGACCCACAGCTCTGAATAATGATTCCTAATAACAAATCAATAAACAACAAGAACCATAATTGAAACTTAAACAACTAAAGAGTACCAGTAGCAGCAGAAAAGTCCTTTTACTACTTCTACTGCATTATTACTGGATACTTCCTTCTGTTTTGGAAGATGTTTTGTCACCATTCTTTCTTGTAACACATACAACACTATCATGACTTTAAATGAGTGAGTGTTGGAAAGTGAATTTAAGAGCGATTTGAAAACGATTTAACTATACAACAAACGCTATTTTAAGTATAAACTTATTACTATAGGTTAAGGATTTAAATCAATATTGAAAGTTAATACAGCTTAGGGCGCTCACGAACGATTAACATTATAAATTCATGAATCAATTAGAACGTTTTTTTTTTTTCGATGATTGACAAGTGATATTTTCGTGTTTTGCTTTTGCCGAGAGGGCATATAATGATGATTTATGTCAAGAAAAAAATTAATATTTGGTAAAGGTAGTAGTTGCATGATGTAAAAGAGGGTCAGCAACATTTATTTTGCATAAGAGAGTTTATTGAGTTCCGATTTTCGTTTTTAAAGGAAAACAAATGTTTTAAGAACTTAGTGGTTATTAACTTGACATTCTGGTTGAATTACATAGG
The DNA here is from genome assembly GCF_016097725.1 of Ips typographus. Classification (NCBI taxonomy): domain Eukaryota; kingdom Metazoa; phylum Arthropoda; class Insecta; order Coleoptera; family Curculionidae; genus Ips; species Ips typographus. Next base: position 10,976,797 of record NC_138425.1, on the reverse strand, counting down.
TTTTGTGTGTCTTTATGTTATAAAATTGCTGTATAACCACTTAATCAACGGTTGTTTTTCCCTGGGACTTCCTGTATAAACTTTAAGTTTAATAAGCACTTTCTAAACTAATTATGAATAATGTATTGTTAATTTTTCCTTTCTTTTAGTAGCTCTGAACTATGAGTTTGCTCATGGTATATTGTGGTAAATATACCGTCACCAGTCTGTCCATATAGTAATTTTATATCGAATAAATAGTTTTGTGAGTTATAGTTGTTTCCCACCCGACTATATCAGGTTGTAAAAAAATCGAACGTGTTATATAGTTGAGCTGGTCAATTGCCCAATTTTTTCTTAAAAGACTGACACTAATTTGAAAATCCAAACATAATTTAAAGAAGAAAGGAAAGAAGACCGTTTCCAAAGTAAAATATTTGTTAAAGAAGAATTAAAAAATTCTAGAACAAAAACTAAAAAAACTGGAAGATTTTTGCACTGACTGTACTAAACAGGGTCGTACCTAGTTAAATCATTACAGTAGACACTATTTTAGACACCTTTTCGAAGAAATTCCTTCTTGATGGTTTTGGTGTCCACCAAATTTTTGGGTGCATCATAAATAATAATTAAATCCAGTAACAGCATCAAAATCAAGATGATTGTCTTAGTAACCCAAATAATTGGTTATTACCTGGGCTGACGTAACACCCGGTCAACGAGCTACCTTGTGACTCGTTATGGTGAAACTACACGCGTCTCATTAAGATAATTCTATTTTTTTTTTCTGGTTATGAAGAGCAAAGGAAAAGTTAAATTTGCGTCATTATTCTGACTGAGACCTACATTTTGCCCAAAAACCTTGAGATAACCTGAATTTAATACACTTTTGCAACTAAAGAAGAAGTATCTGGTTTAAAATAAAATCCACTTTTTTTAGTAGTATAAAAATAATACTCTATTCATATATCGTAAAAATTATTTGTCACCGTTTCTTAAAATTACTGAGCATTACTATAAAAAAGTTCTTAAATTCTAGTTCTAAGCGATAATATATACAAAAGGCAATACTATAGAACTTACAAGTGTACGTACTGAAACAAATCACAGAATCAGATGCATCTCAACAACTATCAGACCAAATAAATTATGAAAATTGGTAACTTTGAAGCTTTAGGAATCGCTAAATCAACATCGTTTATTTGTGGTATCCTGGGGGTCCGTATTGAGGAGCGGCACCGCCGGCAGATGAGGATAAACTGCCTCCAGAAGCTCCGCCAAGAGATCCGGAGTGGTCAATTCCAAGACCAGCGCCAGATAAGTCACCTCCAATTCCTGATAATCCAGAACCAATACCAGCTCCAGCGCCTGCACCAGCACCAGCTCCACCAGATGCAAAACCTCCAGCAGCAGCAGCGGCAGCAGCCTCCTTTTGAGTCTTGTATCTGATGAAGTATACTTCGGGTTTGCTTGGTTGAGTGGGAGCTGGAGTTGGCACAACAATTTCGGGTTGTTCTTCTGGTTTCTTCACCAACACATAGACTAAGGTCTTTTCTTCGTTTTGCGGTTGTGGTGGGATAATTGGAGCAGTAGGGGTAGGTGGGTTAGGTGCTTTGATGAAGATGATTTTGTAATGTTTTTGGGCAGTTCCGACAGGAATTACTCTTTGTGGACGACGTTCTTCTGGTTCTTCAGGAGCGACGTGAACGTAGACATGCTTGTGTACAGTAGGACCGGCAGCTGGGCCACCAAAACCTCCATCCAGACCAGCACCACCTCCAATACCAGCACCTCCTCCAAATCCAGCACCTCCACCAAATCCAGCGCCTCCTCCAAATCCTGAACCAATTCCACCTCCTTGTCCAGAGCTGAAGCTGGAAGAAGCATCAAATCCGCTACTGATGACTCCTCCACCACCTCCTTGGGCCAAACCTCCATGACCTGATGGTATGCCTCCAAAGTCGATGGGTCCAGAAGGGCTTGGGTAGTTGTAGCCTACAGGGGGTTCGGGCCTGGCAGAGGCCAGGGCCACAAAGCAAATAATCTAGAACAAAAAATATCTGCTTTATGTTTTGTCCAAGTTTTGAGTATAATAGAAGTTAGAATTTTATCCAATGCTTTTGTGTAACACACTATAATCACACAACACAAATAAAATCAACCCCGATTATTTTTTTCGGTGCAATTACTTTCACTATTCGCACGGTTTAATGTTTAATCGCGTACTTACCAGATACGGCTTCATATTACTCCAAAAAAAATACAAAGATGTTAATCGGTCAATGTGAGACTCCGATTTAAACCACATTTCAACTTTTTATAGTTTAAATTTGCCCGGGTCCCCTCTCGGATGCTGAACGGCGGGGGGATGATGAGTACCACTGTGCTTAATGCAGGTAATACAATTTTTGGCGATTTGTATTAAGTGAATGGTAGTTTTGATTGTCCGTCAATTGCACAAGGTAAAACATGAATTGGAAATAATTATCGTCAATGTTACATTAGGCATCGCTTGTGTCATTGCCGATCTTCTTATCTCATCATCTAACCCAATTCTCGAGATATTAGATCTATGTAATATCGGGAATATAGCAACCGCTGCTATTATTTGTATTTAATGGTTTTTGCAATAAGATTCTTATTAGAGTTTGTTACAAACACGTTTCAGTTTAATTTTTATTAGGTACTAGTTGATGCAATTGAAGTGAGATTTGCTATATCATCTGCATTTGTATAGCAGTAGATGCTTTTACAATACACTATTTTAGGAGTAATTTTGATAATACCTACAATATTATAAGTAGTAATGTTTTTGATTTTTTGCTTCCTTGTTTAGGACACTAGCTAATGATTTAATATCTATAAACACTATCTATTGTAAGTTTAGAGACTATAAAGCTTTATTGTTAATTATATTTAAATTCTATTATATTATGACATGTTGCCACACTATTTATCAAATTCGTTGTTACTGAAAATTTTTATTGGTAACCAAGTAGATACATATTTCAAATACACCTTTTGAGTCTTAGCATGACTAACAAACTTCCTAATAATATTTTAAAAGGAAAATGCAAATTAGCCTAAAAATAAACATTTTAATGTGCTGTTTCCAGGTTAAAGTGAAAGGTCGTCAAAAACAAGAATTTACCAATAAGTCTGCTAAAAAAGGCGTCTGTGGGAGTCGAAAATTGCAGGATTGTTAAACACAATTTATAAATCAATTCAAATTCAAATACCTGTTCTATTAGTAAAAATAGATTTGTGTTCAAAGATATTATGTATAATTATTGTGCATTTGGTATTTCACCAAAATTGACTTGTTGATGGAGAGAAAAAAAGAATGATACTTGTAATTATTTTAAAACGTTTTGGAAAGTTTGAGTTGCTTTAATTTTTTTATACGCAACAGGTTAGTGTATTTAACGACTGTTGTAAATAACATTTTAAATTTAAGCAAGATTTTTCATAAATTGTGAAAGTAACCCTAACATCAACAAAAACCTAGACTTTAACGACATGTGTTTTGCTATATTGTTAATATTTTAAACATAAACACTCATCATAAACTACAGAGTTTAAAATTCACATTTGTTACACCAAGAAGGTATTAATTTCACTGAAACAGCCTTGCTTTTCCTAATTATCGCATAATTAACATACATGCGTAGCTTGAATTTTTCACTTTTATGTTAGGTAATCTTTTATCAGTCAAATCAGGTATATAAAAGTCTAACCTTAAACAGGACGTAATCAACACATTATTCTGTATTTTTTTCAAATCCGTTTAATTTCCTTGCATAATCTACGATGTTGTCCATTAATACTAATTGCACTCCTGTTACTCGTTAGAAACTTACAAAGATATCAATTAGAGTCAATCAAGAATCCTAAGTAAGTTTATTAAACACACAAACAAGATGAAAAGGAATGGACAACTCCAAAAACATCAAGAAGATACGAAACAATGATAAACGTTCCAAATGTCACAGATCCAAAAGAAGCCATGAAAAAGCTTAAACAAAACGTTAATGTAAAAGAGATAGGTGGAGCATTCAAAAACGTAAAACAAACGAAAAGTGGAACAATAATTGTTGAAAGTCACAGTAAGGTCCAACAGGAGCAACTACAGGCAGCAATACAAAAAATAGAAGATATCAATGCAAAAGAAAAACTAATAAATGATCCTATGTTCATGATCACCGGGATTGAAAAAGGCTTTTCTGAAGAAGAATTTATAGAAGAACTGATTAGGCTAAATGACGAAGTTGAATCAGAGCTACAAACAAGTGTTCGGGATAAAATTAAAGTGGTCACGAAGAGACAGTGTAAAAACATTAATAAAGAAAATTGGATTTTACAAGCCCCTCCCGCCATCTCAAAGTGGTTCTTAAAAAGAGGTACGGTTTATTTTAACTTATTGACAGTTTACGTGAAGGAGTATTACAACCTAGCCATGTGCTTTCAATGTGCCGGTTTTGACCATGTAGCAAAGTATTGTTCACAAAAAGAGTGTTGCCATAAATGTGGAGCGGAGCACAAGTCAAGTGAGTGTACTGAATTAGTTCTACGATGCCCGAATTGTGTCAAAATGAAACTGGAAGATACTAACCACTCTGCCAGAGATATGAGAATCTGCCCAGTGTATCAGCGAAGACTTTTAAGGTACAAAAATAATATTAACTATAGCACGGTTTTTCAGTAACTGAACAAGGGGAAAACAAGTCATACAAGAAATTTTTTGAAAATATTAGCATTATACATCAGAACGTGCAATCACTCGGGAATTCAGTAGATATACTAAACGACATGCTTGGGGACCACCCTGAATGTAGGATATTGTGCATTACAGAGCATTGGAAATCAGAAGAACAACTCAAATATATGTCTTTGAAGAATTTCAATTTAATTGCAAGTTATTGTCGTGAATTAAATAAGCATGGGGGGAGTGCAGTATATGTGCATAAAAGCATAAAATGCAAAACGCAAAAAAAATATTCCAAAGTTTCGATAAAATATCAGATCGAAATAGCTGCAACAGAATGTGACCTACAAGGTGAATTAGTTTTGGTACTATCAGTATATAGACCTTCAGGTGCAAGCATAGAGATATTCTTTGACCGCTTTGAATCCTTACTTAGTGCTGTAATGAAGGAGAACAAGCGCGTTATTGTTGCTGGCGATTTTAATGTGGAAATGCTGAAAAGTAATACAGCTAAGGGAGACTTTGGTGACCTGTTGGAGTCGTTTGGATTGAAACAAACAATTTTTGAGAACACTAGAATTAGTAAAAATTCTAGCTCTTGTATAGACAATATATTTGTAAACTTTAACAATATTGTACATAGTGCCGTGCTACATACATCTACCTCAGATCACACTGCGCAAAAAGTAACTTTTAAGATAAAGAAAGCCTTTGAAAAAAATATGGAATACAAAAGATTTTTTTCAAGTGAGAATAAAAATAAATTCTTTAAATATTTAAAAGAGCAAAACTGGGAACTTGTCTATAAAATACCAAAGAACGAAGTAAACATGCAGTGGTGCACCTTTTTAAATGATTTTATCAGAATATTTAATTTCTGTTTTCCTTTAAAATTAGTAAATACCAATCAAAAATATAAAATCAAACACAAGAATCCCAGAATCAGTGAATGTAAAAATAGATTGGACTTACTGTTGTCTTTGTCCAGAGTTAATAATGATTTTAAAGAGAGCTACAACAAAACTAAAAAAGAATATGACCAAATATTAAAAGCAGTGCGGTCTGAGGAATATGAACACAAGCTAAGATTATCAGACAACAAGAATAAATGTATGTGGAGGATTTGCAGAGAGATAACTGGACAGAATAATAATTTTCCTGAAACTGCAATTAAGGGCGATCCGGAAGATATTCCCAACGAATATAATAACTACTTGCTTTCAATTGTTCCAGATATTTTAAAACAATTAAACACCATCCCCTTTAACTGCAGCATTAGGGAGAATGACCAGTCTATGTTTCTTAGAAAAATGTCCACTCAGGAGTTATGTGAATTGTCAGCAAAAATAAAAAATAAGCATAGTAGTGGGATTGACGACCTACCTACTAGCATCATCAAACCAGCTATTCCGGTTGTTAAAGATGTGCTTTGCCATATAATTAATAATTCCTTCAAACATGGTATATTTCCAGAGCAATTAAAGATAGCGTTGATTAAGCCTTTATTTAAAAAAGGAAATGCGGATTTGATGGAAAACTACAGGCCTATTAGTTTGTTGCCGGCTTTTTCAAAAATTTTTGAATTATGTATGTGTAAACGGTTGATAGATTTTTTCAAGCATTGTAATTTATTGAGCTTAAATCAGCATGGTTATGTGCCTGGAAGGTCCACGCAGACTGCAATATTTAACTTTACAAAACGGATATTAGAAAGTATGGAAAAAGGTAACCTGGCGATTGGCATCTTCTTGGACCTGTCAAGGGCGTACGACTGTGTTGACCCAGATATGTTGCTTAGAAAACTTAAGGCTTACGGTGTGCGAGGTCAAACATTACATTTGTTTTCATCATATTTAACTAATAGGCAACAAAAAGTTAAAATATTAAAAAATGGACAAAATTATTTCTCAAGTCTGAAGGAAAATAAAATTGGAATTGCACAGGGAAGCATATTGGGACCTATTTTATTCATTGTATTTCTTAATGACCTGAGCAACATTCTGCTTTCAGAAAATGAGCATGTGACGTGTTATGCCGATGATACGAATTTATTGACAGGGGGAAGAAATGTAGAAAGCCTAGCACTATCGGGAGAAAACTTATTTTGCAGAGCACAAGATTGGTTTAAAAGTAACAGATTATTACTTAATAATAATAAAACAAAGGTTCTACTCTTTAGAACAAAACAATTCAAAATTGAAAAACCTGGAACACTAACTTTTGGACAATCAAATACAGAGCTAGTAGAACATACCAAATTTCTTGGAATTCACTTGGATGAATTCCTAAACTGGTCAAATCATATTTTAGAGTTAAACAAAAAGCTTAGTTCAGTTTGCTATGGCATACGAGTCACTGCGAAATACATGAATGAAAGAACATTAAAAATCCTATATTACGCAAACTTTGAATCTGTGCTCAAGTATGGGATAATATTTTGGGGTTCTAATAGCTTAATGGAAAAAATTTTTGTTTTACAAAAACGAGCACTTAGAATAGTCAAGAAAATGGGATACAGGGAGAGCTGCAGGGGGGTTTTCAAAGCTAATGGCATTCTGACGGTGTGGGGACTATATATTTATGAATGTATAGTTTTCTTTTTCAAAAACAAAAGTATGTTTGATCTGGAGGTACATCATAGTTATAACACTCGAAGCGTAAATGTAAATTATCCGATACACAGATTAACTATAACCGAAAAAAATCCATATTATGCCTGTTTGAAGCTTTTTAATACATTACAAAATGATTTAAAATTAGAAAGAAATGAGAAACTTTTTAAAAGAAAGGTAAAACAGATGTTAATTAATTTAGAGCCATATTGTATCAGGGATTATGTAAGAGACTATTAGGTGTACACTCATTCTTAAAATGACGCTGTTTCTTTTTGTGTTTTCATGTATGTTTTTTGTAGTTACAGGAAATGTATTGTGACCATAATTAGAAATAAAGAAGACTAACTAACTAACTAAACTGGCATTGATTCAAAGGACTGAATTGCTTGGTGTGTAATAGCGAATCAATTAGAACATCATTTGTTTGTCAAGCTTTTATGTAAGTTTCGGTGAATGTTACTAATAAATAAAAGAAACCTTTAGTAAAAAGGTTTTAACCTTCATGTGTTGTTTGTTGATTTCAGACGAAAGATCTTAAGTACTTATTGAAAAGTAATGGGGATCACAAGATGTTTGCTAATGTAAATAAATGGTTTCAGTGACAGAATTATCTGTTAAATCTAAGACAGTAGTTGTACAACCTTTATCAAAAGCATGTACTCTCTGCATGGCTTCTAATTACATTGTACATTTAGTTAAAGCGAATGGAACATCAATCTTGTCCATTGGCATAACTGAAGCATGAAAGCTGTAGGTGGTTGGTAGAGAGGACGCACACACAAAAAAGCGCAATTAGAATGTTGTGGAACCGAAAGAAATGCTGTTGAAGCATCCGCATATTCAGAAGTGGGTGGCCAGTGCTTCTCGCAATTCTGTGAACGGCGAATTGTTTCAATGACGTAATTTACTTTTACCCACGTCTGGTATCTAATTAATATTGTTTATTTTTGTGCCCAGGCAGAACCCTCCCAAGGAGAACACATATCTGGTTGGTGGGTTATGTACCTTGTAAAGAAAGACCTATAATGAAGCAGTGATTGAGTAAGATAAATGCTGAATAATCTCACAACATCATCTACAACCTAAAAAAAATCCAATAACAATAACAGAAAGTGATAGTATTGGAAGAACCAATATTACACAAACAGGACATTCACTTGTTAGCAATATTGTCCAATACTGCAATAGTAAAATTTCACTAAATCAAATACCTTTATTGTGGCAACACCCAGTTCATCCAGAACTCATTCCATATAGTAGGCAATTTCAGAAATTTACTTAATAGATTATTATTAAATATCTCAATAACCATATCTGTAGACAATTACTGTAATGAGTTGTTTTATTTCATTTTATTATCATCAATTCAGCATTTACATTAAAAAAACTATTAACTAAATTAGATCAGCAATCAAAGTGAAATTTTTATCGAGAGGGTTATTTAAAACCACGAACCTATCATGAGCAGATATTTAAATTAGCCAATTAGCTCTTAATATAAGCTTAAAGTATTAATGACAAAATAATATTTGTAATCAAGAAGAGCCAAATAAAACAATTACAGCAAAAAGTCTTTGTAATATTGTGTTTTAACATTTACTATTTGGAACGTATTTTTTAAAATAAATCGACGTACATTATGTAAGTGAAACAATAGGTGGTTGTCCATTGTTTCTTGTCTCTGTCAACAGAAAAAAATACGGAAAAATTTGAAATAACGTTGTGAGAAACAAAAGTTAGATGATAATGTGAATCCTTAATCCAGTCAATGTATGGTCAGAATTTAATGAGTTACTTCGTAATAAAGTGTTGGAATTTTTTTTATAATTTGCAGTCTGTCATGGGAAAAAAAATGATTGGAACATCTTAGTTTTAGTAGAACAGTATACAAGTATGCAAACTTGTGTTCTGTTTAAGTATCACCCTGTATATTTTTCCATTGAAAGTTTTTCTTTCTCTTGGTCATCCATGTTCTATGCTTGGGCATCTCTTAATTGCCTAGTTATATGAATAGTATGTTATACCTTAGTAGCTTCATTAATATTTTTTTAGAAAGTTTTTGAACAAATTGCTCTCAGAGGAATTAACAATAGTTTGGCAAGTAAATAATTTATCAAACTTTTGAAACACATATAACACACCCAACCATTGTATTATAAACACCTGAAGTGGGTATAAATTAAAAATTAAAGATAAGTAATAGTAATCTGTCATAATATTGATTTTTGTGTTTTGTTTATTGATAAATTAATCTAAAACTGACAGTAATCACCAAATTTATCCCAGCCTAAAAATCTGTTTCTGCAATATATTTAGATACAACAGGCAATAAAAAAATTGTTAATTTTGAATCTTACAGTAGTAAAGCAGGTCAAATGTTAATTAAAATTTCGTAATGTAATTATCAATTACATGGCTCATATGCTTGAAGGCCGTTTAGCGATTATCATACCATACTTGTCACTCCCGACCTATCCCTCTTGGGATCATTTATTAAACGAAAACTTTCTAAAGTTCGAACTTAATAATACGGAAGAGACAAAACTTAATTTGGATGTATGAAGCTAAATGGTGGTTTAAGCAATCGTTTTTATTACCTTCATTAAGTTTAAGTGCTTGAATTTCAGATCGAGTACGTGAGATACAAGAAAACGCTTCTCCCGAGGTGCCGCAGCTGATTATTGCAATTTGTTATGAAGCTGATTGTAAATTGTTCAAGTTTTGCGTTATTTGGGATTATTGTAATGTCCGGCCGATTAATGTACGGAAGTGGCAACTATGTATAATTTGCAAAACTATGTCGTAGAAAGCACAAAGTTGCAGATTAAAATTTTCCAACCCACTAGGGATCTTAATTAAATGACCCGTCAGATGATTAATCTTTTTTTTGGCGCAATTTAAATGTGTAATAAAAATCCTTTCTCTTTTCACGTCTAATGTAATTCGGTATGTCAATGCTCGTAATGTTGTTGTTCACTCGTAATTTAAAGCGCTTAGTCGTCTGGTTATTATTTTATAATGATAAAAGTGGTCTTGAAAATTAGTATAAAAACATATTTGGCAATCAACAGCAGATGCTACCACATTTCAAATCAATCCTTGTTATCTTTAATAAAACAGTAAATTTAAATATAAGCAATATGTCATCTTGATTATCTTGCAACACTGCGTGTGTGGTCTTACATAAGGCACCATAAAATATCACATTTTTTAAGGGAAATTTAGTGACTCGACTAAAATTTGGGATTCCCAGATATTATTTCTAAAATATTTCGCTCATAAACATTGATTTGTCACAAGGTCGATTGTTTCGTAAAATGTTTTGTTCACGATTACCATGTCAAAAGCAATTTCACATTACTATATCGATACACTTGTTGGGGATATCTACTCATTAATCTTTGTAGGTCCGAGTACCAATTTTATGCAATCGGTAAGACGCATATAAAAATAATTATTTTGCTTAAATTATTAATAAGTAACTCTAATCTGCAATGGTAATATTTTTTAGTTCTTTTAGTGGGTAGTAAGTGATGAAATTAATATTACAGGAATTACAAATTGCTGCATTATCGATGCACTTTTGGTATCTTGATTTTGTAATATACAAATATTTCCACTATTTTATTATTGTGATCTCATTACTAAACTTTAGTCCAAATGTACTGTTAGTGAAAGTGTGATAACTTTTGACTAATAGATTCTTTTCAACTTGTCTTATCTGTTAATCTACACTTGTAATCCCGTTACAATATAAAATTTTAATCAACCAGCTCATCTTAAAAGCTTCGAAGCGTGCTTCTTTTATTTATAAGAACACCAATAATTTGTCTGGATTTTTTTTGCAATTATTACACGTTACTTTTTATTCCTTTCAACGTAAAAGTTTTTTGAATGTATTCACTAATCTCTAATTAATGTATATGATATAGTAACTTTGGAATTGCGAAAGTCCATCACAAAGAGAAGTGATGAAGACTCTTGCTATTGTTATCAATCTGAATTGTCTTGGTACGTTCGTTTTTTTTTTGTCTTCTCAATTAAAAGTATTGACAATGCAAAAAACAGTGTCTGGCGGTTAACAAAATTATTGTGTAGTCGTGATAATACATCTTCTTTGCCTTCATTACCTAATACCAATTTTGATTGTGAACGGGCAATACCTATAGACTTGAAGACACATTTACTACTCCAATTAAATACTTTCACAACAGGTTCGATGTAGTCGGTCTCATCCGGTAAAATGTATCTCCATTGTTAAGAACTCATCAAAGATGTCTTTACCCTGTTTGGTTGTACATTCTAAGTTATATAAAGATTGAGAAATCTAAACCAGCTTAATAATTGAGTAGATTTGACAAGTCATTTATCATTTAAACTTCTTTTTTGTAAAAGAGTAATAATGCTTTAAAAAAACCTGTGCAGTTTTACGTTTGTCGTAATTGAGACACCTTAATGCGAGGAGGAGCAGGTGCAATGTCTTTTGCCAGTATCCTTAACCCACATTTCACGAATACTGGGCAAGTAAATCACTTCAGAAACTCTTTTATTGACTTTACCTTAAAAAATGCGGCAACACTAATGCGTTTTCCCTTGTATGGAAAGCACTAAACGTCAGTTGTGTCCATAACTATTTTGATGAAGGTGAGATGATTGCGTAGACAAATAATAATAATAATAATTTTCAAGCCATTAGGAAAGAAACGATCTTCAACTTGTATATCGCATTCCGTTAATTTCCTATAGTTGGAGATAAATTTGAGAATTTAAGTTATAACCAACTGTATATTTACTAAAGTGATATTTTAAAAAACCTCATTACAACAGATCAAACAATATTTAATTAATAACAATTCAGTCACAATAATCTCTAACAACAAAACTATAATCACATTTTAGCTTCCCTTTTTTGGTAACCGGGTGGACCATACTTGGGACTGATTCCTCCAGAAAATAACGAACTGGTACTTTCTCCACTGCTCACTGATGGTTGAGGAGGCACAATTGCAGTCTGCGCCACTGAACTGGTAGCAGTCGATAACACTGGTTTTGGGTTAGCCTTGTACTTAACAAAGTACACTTCAGGTTTAGATGAAGCCGCTGCTGTTGGTGCTGGAACCACAATTTGTGGTTGTTGTGGCTTGTCTACCAACACGTAAACCAGAGTCTTTTCTTCAGTGGCCGCTGGAGCTGCAGGCAAATGGATGACTGGTTGTTGGGCTGCTACACTTGGAGCTTTAATGAAAATGATTTTGTAGGTTTTCCTTGGTGGAGGAGATGAGATGATTTGAGGAGGTAGTGGAGGCTCTTCAGGGGCCACATGAACGTAAACGTGTTTTGTTACAAGGGGGGATTGCGGGGATACCTGTGGAGAGATTAGAAATTGTTGTTGAGGTGCTGGTGCGCTAGATTGAGTGACTTGGGGTAATTGGGATTGAATTTGGTATAAGTTTTGCAGATTGAAATTTGGTGTCACCTGAGGTATTAAGGTAAAAACTTGGTTAGCCAATTGGGGAATTTGCTGATAAACTATACCAGCTTGACTTGAGCTTGAGCTTGAAGCAGTTTCACTTAAAGTGAGCTGAGGAATCTGGTTACTGGTAAAATATGTTGGCTTCTGGAAAGTTGTTGACTGAGGAATGTAAGTTGTGGATGGTTGATTTGGCAGTAAGCTTTGAACACTAGGTTGACTAAGTGTTGTTTGTTGAGTCAATGGTACATTCTGACTGGACAGTGGAATTTGAATGTTGGATTGACTTTGGCTTAATGCAACTGGTGGATTTGCTATGAAAGAGGTACTTTGTTGACTAGCAGGAAGTGAGGTTTGTACGGATGATTTGATTGGAGTGTAAATCAGTTGTTGTTGGGAAATTTGTGGTATTGCTTGTTGGTAATTTATTTGACTTGGTGTGGTTGGTAACTGTTGCTGTTGTGGTTGCTGATATGAGTACCCTCCTGGCTTAGCAAAAGTGACTGCTAGCACCGTGCTAAGTAGTATCTGAAATATAAAGAATGATTATTTGTTAACAAAACTAATTACAAAGTACTCACCACTACTCTTTTCTGGTCTATCATGATTATTGTACGACAAACTATCTAGATGTGACTTAAAGAATTTTTCTGACATATCTTTATATAAATCCCCGCCTTACCAAAATTAGGATTTTCTAAACGATAAACTAATGTAGTAAACATCGAAAAAATGTTAATTAGATCGCATATGCCGATCTCATCCACTAATTTAATAATTATTAATGAATTCGTCTATCTTGGTAATGTTCGAGCCTCAGCTTAAATGTCGTAAAAATTATATAAATATTTAGATTAAGTGAGAGTTTAGATGATTAGATTTAATCATTTCCGAATTCTGTGACATACAATTTCAAAACACAGGTGAAAATAATTAAATATCTACCCAATAAACTAAAGCATCTTAAGAAAACAGACGGACGTTAAAAATTGTTATGTAAGATGCTTTGCGGTTATTATTTTAATTGAATGGTTGGAAACCTCCCAATACATGCCGATATACATTTTTGGAACATTTTGTGGCTGGTTCATTAACAAAACACTTTCACTACCGATATTTTAAAAAAATTTAAACTGGTTTGGATTACACCTTATAATCTCAACGGGCATAGGAATATGGGTCATCGAAAACCGCAAATAACACTGATGGCTCGCTTTAATTGAGCAAGGTAGATGCAAAATTGTATTCGGTTTATTTGTGCATTCATGGAACTAATTGCATGTGAAACGAGGGACATAAGCAAAAATGTCTTTTTGTTTTTAGGTGAGTTTTGATAGTTTGTCGGCTACTCTGAAATCATCAGAAATGGATTAACTAATTTGCTAAATTTTAAGTAAAGCCTTGAAAATTGTGACTCTAAAGTGACTTATTATTACTAAAAAATAAAGATTATAAAGAATGACATACAAGACATGGCAAAAAATAATATTTCCAGTTTTGTTTGAGAGTTTGGCTATTTTTTATTTTAAAGCTTCCTCCTTTGTGACATTAGATTGAACATTTTACTCATTAGATGGTGCAAAGGCGTTTGCAATTAAAACTAGTTTAATAAATCCTTAAGTTAATTAACTTTTATATGTGCAATGGTTTAAATTTTCTTTAAATCGATTTCTCACTTTCTTAAGCATTTCCGGTGTTGTAAGACGACATTTGTTAATGTTTGCTGTCGTAAATTTAGAAGGTATATTTAATAACCAAGTGTATAGTTTGAGATTAAAACTAAACTTGTAACCACAAAATAAAAATCGAATGAACGCAAATCTGGCGGTTTAGGTGACCATCAGTATCGTAAACAGAGTTATTTCCATGTTATCCCTAATTCCACTATATTTTAAGAATATTATTAAAATTTTTCTATTTCTGAACTGCTCGTCTGAATACCGTGTTTGTTCAAAAATCCCACTGCAAATTATTCCCACTATAATCTATACCTTTCACAGCGTTATTTTCCTCCTCATTTTAGTTGTAAATCTACACTCCGGTCCATTTTTAGTTTTAAAAACCCCAAGAAGAAAAGAAAAAGAAAGTTACACCATCGTTAAAGAAGAATAACTAAAAGACAACAGGAAAAGATGAAGAAAATGCGATCAAATTAAACCAAAGAATTGAAAAGAGAAATTTAAATATGAAGAAGAAGTTAAATAAGATAAAAAGAAGAAGACTGAGATTCCGCCAAAAATTGCATTCTAAGGAAGTTTAATGAAGAGGAATTGGATCAAATATAACTTTGGCGTCAAAATTAGAGAAGATATAATTTTCACAGAAAAGTTGTGTTTTATCGGTAAGGTCAGGTACTTGCACCTTCGGATAAATTTATTTTTAAGATAATTGCTACATAAATGACAGAATTGACCAATTGCAGGGTCTGATTTCACAGTTTCCATAGAAACTATCCTTAGAATAAAGTTATTTTGAAGTGAAGGTACTGGCCCTAACTGAATAACTGCAAGAATTAGTTCAAACCTTCAAACATAATTTTTAAGTGTCTTTATGCGTACTTACACATCCTGTATATAAATATTCTTCTTTTTCTTTATTTCTAGCAATTGATTAAATGGGTTATTATGTGTATGCATAATCAAGTTTTTTAAATAATAACGTCATTTAATAAATTATATTTTTTTGTTAAATAATTACATTATGTATTTCTGTGTCTTTGTAATTCTCTGTGCTTGTAAAATGCTGTAAGACAGTAAGGTTCAGCTAGTCCTTGATGACCTGGTGAACAGTCTGTTTTGTGGTACTTTTTTTAAAAAATACTTTTTTTCTACCCCATAGAGACAAAAATTGTATATTTTATAAGATAGGTGATTTTTTGACTTTTGGTACCACTTTTCTGTATTTTTATAAAAAAAAATTGTTACGTTTATATTATGTGTAACAACTGTCACGACCATCAAAATATTAGTGTTGAACTGTTTTGAGAAGTTCTCAGATTACAAATCATTTTAAAAAGAAGGAAAATGATGGCAACTATATCTAAAAAGAGTTTTCCTTTTCCATTAGTCACTAAATTCCTAGTTTTTTTATACAATTAACTGTTTTTCCCAATCAATTACTACTTGATTTTTTATTACATTTATTTTGAATCAACCATGCATTATACCTGTCGCCAGAGTGTCGGAACAGAGTGGCAATCCACTGGCAATGTCAATGTCTTTGAAAGCTTAGGTAATTGAATCTAGTCTACTATAAATAATTTTTTTTATCAATCTGCTTTAAAATTAACTCTTATAAAACCACCTGCATATTTCGTTAATAACATAATTGAACCACCATGTGGTAGACTTGCTTACAAAGCTTGTAATAATCACCCAAAAAAACCATCAAATTTACAATAACATTCCGTTATATTGCTGTTGGTTACTAAAAGTACCATTTATTCATTACTATCAAAAACAAACTGAAAATAGTATATTCTATATTAAGAGCGGAAAGTATATATTTGCCGCTTGCACATGAAATTTGCAGCTTGAGGCGAAGCCGAACGCTGCAATCATGTAAAAGCGGCAAAAGTACTTTTGGCTCGAAATATAGACGATATTTTTTCGACGACTGCTGTGGGGTGGATTAGAAGGACAACTCACATCATTTTCGTCGCTCGAACTCATTGTCACCGATAAATCACTTTGACGGAATGTGGTTATTTCAAACAGGTATGTCAAGCGTTGTTATGGAAACGCCGAAAAAAGTTGGTGACTAGATTGTTAGTAGAAAGCGAAAACGCTCTAGAGCAGAAAATCTCTCTTTCTGCTCGCGCGCGGCAAATAACCCCTTTCTGCTTCTAAATGGAAGCGTACATGAGGTACTTTCAAAGTAAGTCGTCGAAAAAATAATAAGCGTTAAATAAAATCAAACTTATGTAAATTACATTTTAAGTTAAAAGCAAACACACGCTGCTGGTGGCGTATCATAAATTGACTTGTCGCGCATTAATATCGAATAGTAAATCAACATTTGAACAACGGTTGTTTACCACTTCTATCATGTTACATGAATATTAAAGCATGAAGAGTTTTTCTTTAAGATCATACATACAAAAAGTATGATATTTTTATATTGAGGTTAACAGTGAGTTTTAAATTACTGCTAATAATATACTTAGTAAAACTAGGGTTTAGTAGCTGTAGAGCTACATCTACAGATCACTTAAATTTATTAACTTTTCTTTTCAGAAGCATTGAAATAATTGTAGGTAAATTACCACTTGTACTTTTTGATCACGCTATTCACCGGTTCAGTACTAGAACCAGAGTCGGTAATCGCACAATGCAATTTGCTTAACTTCTTCCTGCGGAGAGTATCGTTAATAACAGGAGAAGAATGAAGACGCATCATTAAAAAATATATAATTTGACTTGTCTACTAATGCTTGGGCATTGTGTGTGACGAGGATGAGAACGTTTTTAATAGCTCATAGCATATAATGAATTATTTTAATAGCTGAGTAGTTAAGCAGAGTATAATTAAAGCTTAATCAGTGCAGTAGAGAATAATTAACCCTAAAAGAAGTTCGTACGTTATATCTAGTACCGTTTATTTTTTCCATAGCAGCGCCCGCAATTACTAATTTCTCACGCCTTAGGAAGTATTGCGTAAGATAATGTGTTTTCGACACGAACTTGTGGATTTAAGATTCACCACAAATATTGCTTTAATAAAAACAAGAACGTCAATATTTTACATCCTCGTTTAGAGACTGTAGAATTTGCTTGTCGTCTTTTACGTTACTGAAATCCTTATTATCATCGTCTTCATGATAAGTAGTAAAATCTAAATCACACTCAAGCTCCAAATCAAAAACAAGCTCGTCTTCTTCATCACCAACTCTAGAAGATCCTATTTCTTCAGCGTCTTGTTCAGCGTCACTTAAAGGAGTAGGAGCAAATCTTATTGGACTATGGAACTCGCTCTACAACCAACCCGAAATGTACTTTGAATTTGGTTACAATTCAGGTAAAACCTGTTCAAGTACTGCATCTAGAATTTTTTCCAGCACATCTTTTACTGTATGGTGCACCAAGTCCAGTTCAATTACAATGCCTTCACTAGAATTCATGGAAGGACTTTGTCCACTTGCATCCACTGTTACGTGTCTATCCTCTTTTAGTGAAGGTGTTACTGGAGAGAGTTTGCTGGACAACTACAACAAAAAAACTGACTTAACCAAGTTAGTTAAATTTAATTAACTCTATTACCTCCTGAACGTATTTGTTAACTTCCTGGACAATATCTTCCCATTTAGTTCTAAAAAAGTTTCCAACAAAACGATCTATGTCATGGGTTGGCCGTTCTAGTAAAAGTTTTCTAATGATAATCTGAAGGATTGCTCGAATCTGTAAGATACTTTTAATATTTTAATAAATACAAGTAATTTCAATACCTCAGGGTTTTTATAAAGGTATTTCTGGTGATCACGAACTACTTCAATTTTGTGGGTGTTGAGCCTTTTCTGTTGCAGATCTGTCAGGCAGGTTAAATCGTAATAATCCATTCCTCTAGGTGGATCGCAAGAATGAAAATCAAGGGGATCAACAAAGTGAGTGCTTCTGTCTGCCATTTTATGTGTATAGTTTTAATTAGTAAACCAGAGAAAGTTTATATGAAATTTTCAATGTATAGCTGACAGTTGTTTGTTTGGTCAGAGATGACATAATGTTTGACAAAATCATAAATAAATATAATATAATACTTAATTAATATTATCCTGAATTTTTATTTCCTAAAAAGAAGGAAATATCTCAAAACATACTAACTGTATTTTTGGTAAATGTAAGAAATGTTTTGTCTGATGAATACTTCAATGTGCGTTGAATTATTTGGCATGCAAATTACCAGCCAGGTCGCATTGTTGCTTCATTGCAATTGAGTAAATTCCTTGATTTAACTAATAAAATAGTTTGTATGGGTTTTGCATTCTGGGCGTTGGTTATACGAAAGCAAGAATGTAATTTTATTAAGATACCATAAGAGGGGGTCAGTCACAGTTTTAGTGAAAATAGATCAATAGTATTAAAGGTTGTTATTTTTAGCATTAACTGAGAAAATATTACATACTGAAAGAAAGGAGGTAGTAATGTTCGTTTAATTGAATCTTAACAGTGGATGTAAGTGCGCAAAGTGGAATAGGTTGACCTGAATTTTAATTAAATGCACTTTAACTGGCTCTGCTGATTAAATTCCACACCAATAAAAATTGCACCTGTTCCTTTAAGTGACGATGAAAAAATAGAATCTGCAGGAATTTTATGAAGAAGGAACTACATTTTGCTACTTATTGAAGACAATGTTCTAGTTTTATAGCTTAATGGGACTAATTTTTGAAAGTCGTCACGTTTATAGCAGTATGATATGTGTAAAGGCAATAGCCAAATGTTACAAACTGTTATTTCAGTTAATTTTTACACATTTACAAGTCTATTTTGTGGTTTTTTGTGGCAAATCTCACAACTGTCAAAATAACGCTAATAAACATATAAAACGCAATTCAGGTTATTTTTACATATTTACATTCTCTAAGTCTGTTTTAACAAGTTTGCCATACTCTTTACAGTAACTATTCCCTTTTATGTCTATTATGTATGTACAACTTGTTTTTCTACTCAAAACTTAGTAACTATTCAAAATAAACTAAAATGGATATTAACTATCAATTATTCATTTGGCATTTTCTGTATTGGTCAAACTAGTAATAATTAGCTTCTCTTCACGTATACTGTTAGCAGCTACTGAAGAACAATGGTCTCAGACACAAATTTTTAAATTATTCTTTTGCAAGTATTACAACTGTAAATTATACAGCCTTTAAACAAACTGGCATATAATAAACCAGAATTCACACGCATGATTATTAAACCATCTCCAATACGTATAATTTTGAATGACAGTTGTTAAGCGTGACGACACGTTGTTGTTAATTAGTAAAGTACTTAATTTGCAACTTCACATCTATAATGTGTAAGTGTCAATAATTAGTTCCAGGAGCTCATGGTAGTGCTGAAGAAATGGAAATTGCGTTTTTGCTGCCTGCTATGGAGTGTTATTAATCGTTTTTCGCTGTGGGGTTCTATCATCATCATTTATTTGTGCAGGTCATTAGAATTATCTGGAAATGCCCTGCGGTTTGTCTAAAATTTGGTACAGTTTACTTTCACAATTAATTAATTACATTGGGAAACACGTTTGTTCAAAAATAATTAATAGATCAATGATATGAGATATTTATGTGTATCTGCTAATTATACGGAATAATGCAGTGAATAAAACCAGTAAAAAACAATTTGTTTTACAAACGAAACCACCTCATACCTACCGATGGTCCTTATTTAGGGAAAAACAGTCAAACTGATGTGTAAAATCAAGATTTTTAGTTTTAACGTTTTAACAGTAAAGTGATTTAATTTAAATAACTTTTTTCCTAAGAAATATTGATAAATATGTGTCTCTCTCTGTATTTTAGAAGAAATATGACAGGTGTCCCATAATATACCTATAAAACTTTCAAAAGCAAGTATTAAAATGTAATCAATAAACATCTTCTTAACAATGAAATAAAAAATATATATGCGAAATTGCCATCTTATAGTTCACCTTTATTTAATGATTGATTTTTTTTTTCAACCGAAAATAAAAAGCAGATATTGCATTCTGACGAACTTGACACCCCTTGACCGTGGTCTCTTATCATTAAACCGGTAGCGGCTACGAAGAAGTGGTGGCAGATATAAAGAAGACCAGCAGGAAGGTCGTCGAAGAAGCTTTCCGCGTTCCGCACGTCCGACGTCCGTGCTGTCAATCGTTTTTCCTTGGTTCTTCTTAGCGGTACTGGCTTGTAATCTTTAGTGCTAAACCATCGACAAATTGATATTTGCGGTAAGTATCTTTGCTTTACATGCTTCAAAGGGACACTTAATTATTTATGGTTTTTTTTTTAATAGTAACTAGCATTAATTGTTTGTCTAAAAGAAACCAAGCTAATATTAAACTAAAAAACTCTCAAGAAGTATTATAATATTTACATAAATGCAGCTTAATTTACAGCGATTGGATAAACAATTATTGTTAAACTAAAGTTTTTGGAAGATACAGATATTACAATTTTTCTTATCTACAAACATCAATTTTCTAAAATGAGCTGGTTCAAGAAGAAATTATAATTCATGCAAACTAGAAATTAATTTGTATATTGTCTTTTATTTGATAAGTACACTAGTTTTGAGACTATAAAAATGCATATAAATTGCAGTCAGTCAATAATAGCTATATCTCTAGGTAATCACTATTTAAAGTAAAAGCTCATTAGAATCAATAACAGGTCAATGATGTAGTTTGTTTTTGGTTGATTTTTAAGTTACATACATAGAATAGCTACAGGAACTTCTCTATTATTGCCAGACATGAAGATGCCAGAACAGGCAGCTAAATACTGTATGAAGTTTAAAGCATAAAATAGTTTCACCTTTTTGATTGGCATTTAACACGTTCCCATATCGAAAGGAATCTGAGCCTAATTTAATAAAATTTGCAAACAATAAGAACCGTTAGCTGTACCAGAGTGCAAGAATTCGACGATGTCAGAATTTTAAACAAACGTGTAGTGGGTTTTAAGTAGCACTAGTAGTTGTATTAAAAACCTAATCATATTTATTATTACTGCGAACAGCGGCGGTAAATTATTTTAATTAACATTGTTATAATACAATGGTTATAGAAAAGCCAGGACGCTACTGAGAAAAAAAATACAATAGTCGTTAATGGATTTAGCACTTCTCGTTTAGGTGTGTTATTGAAAGTAATATCGATACCTATATTTGACAGTCATTACTGCTATTAAAAAAAACTGTTATACTTTTCCTAAGAGGTTCAACAAATATAGACATAAAATGTGTCTCGTTCTTCAAATACCACATAACAACATTATAATGAGTTACCAACCATTAACATGCAGCCAACTAGAGAGTATTTCAACTTCATTAGCGATCCTTTAACTATCTCTAACATTTTAAACCGGAGCAATTAATCTATTCCAATATGTACGCAGTAAATTCAGACCACACTCGTTTATTTAACCTATCATTTAGGTGTAGTTACACAGTGAGCGTGATGGTGAAACTATTATCATAGAAGCAGAATCTCATCTTCAGGGAAAATCTGCAGGAAGTTAACTATTTTCGTAGAGCCGTGAGAATGTTGGTTTATGGCGAAAAATGGGAAAGAAATAGATGTTGTGTGACCTTAACAACATAATAATAAAAAACTAATGGTTGCAAACATGAACGACAAGATGTTTCACTTCCTGTAATAAGGATGAAGAACTGGAGCAGGGAAGTAATTTGCTTGATGGTTGAATTGATCAAAATTCAACATTTTATTCAATCAATTTATTGAAAATTGACTGCTATTAAGTTCAATAACAGAAATGCTAGCATATCAACACCATTTTTAAACAGCAGCAACAACATTCACGAACATTATAATATGAACTCTAGTCTTAAGTGCGAATGTGGACAACCATCTGCTATACCAACTTATCCAATTATTTTCTTTTGTTCTTCAAATTCCCCAACTTGTGAGATTCTTATGAAACCTCATTTAAATATGTATTAATTTATAATACTGGGTCACTTACATAAACTCTTATCTCACAAACAATTATTAACTAACTATAAGTGACACAGTCTATATACTTATTATTATTCAAAAAACTACTAGTTTAAATGAACCATCACATAGTTTGGAATTTTTCTATTGTCTTGAAAAATTCAATCAACCACAACTATTTGCTGTAGAATACTGTGCGTGTAGTAAAAAAGCATAACATGCATTAAGCATCTTCATGAAAAATTAATGGATATTGTTTCATAATCATGTTTTATGATTGCTTCAGCATAAAAAAGAATCACTCAACTCAGCTTAAGTAAATTCCCGTCAAGTTAATATTACTCTGATTTTTTTCTCGTATTCGGTTAAGTTCATTAGTCACAACCACAATATCTGCTAATAAACTTTGGATCAGAACAATAGATGAAAAACCAATTACCATTTCTCCTATTAGCACGTGATTAACGCCTCGCTAAACCAGATGGAACGGTACTTAAAATTCTCTCCGATCTTAGGAAACCAAAGAGCCTGTGAGGTCGTTGGTACTTATGCGTATACATATAACGGTCTCATAGGTAAGGAAAGAAACCAGCTTGGTTTTTCATTGAATATACACAAGTCTTGTTTGTCCACATCTTAAATCGAGTGTTTCCGCAACAATACACGTTCCACGATTTAAATGTACACTGATTCATCAGGATGTGGTTCTAAAAGGAAATGTCAATTTATGTAAATTGTCTGGTAACTGTTCTGGTGGTACCAGATGAGTTTTGGTATTTTTTCCAACCAAACGTGTTTAAGTACCCAGTTACCTTTCTTAAACAAACACTATATTCTCACATCCAACGTGTTAAGTAAAATGTAATGTTGGGACTTAAATGTCTATAGAATCAGCTTTGCTGGTAGAAAAGAGAAAATACTTTTTATTTGGTTTCATATATGGGAAGATTCAAATATAAAGGTTGTGAAGTGTGAAAATCACCATAAAGATTCTGTTTCTTTTAAACTAAACCTTATTTCTGGTACACTCTAATTGGATCATTTGTTCCTACTAAATGATAAGGAACCAAAACCTTTCAGGAGGCATTCTGTATACCAAATCAGATAAAATTATTTACATGGACATTTTCTTTTAAAACTTACAGTTGCTAGAACTAAAGTATAACGGTACATACAAATATAGCAGTATCCCCTAAAAATTAACATAAAATAAACATTATTAAGTTGAGTTTAAACCTTGTTTGGATACCAGTTCAATTAAACATTAAATAGTCGTAAATTTCCCAAAAAACCAGATCTTTTAAAAAAAAAACCGATATGTTTATAATAATTTCACCAACGTTTTAAGTTCAGGTCAGTGTTTCACGGTCAATGCGACAACGTCCACTTTATTGTTATTGTTTTTATGCCGTACCAGTTTATGAATGAAAGCCGTGACAACGTTTACCACGGTCAATTGAACTTATAAACAATTACCGTAGATTATAAACAATATTTTTTATTAATGAACGTTAGATGAGATAGCTGACTAAATATATGCGTAATTAGCGATGCTATGAATGAATAACTAAGAAAATAGATTCCTGCATAATAATATACAAATGAGATTATCTGGAATGTTGACCAATCTCAGGAAATTATGCACGCTTTGGCAATTTGCCAGCTTTGCGCTATTTGAAGAGTTTAATCTTCACAGAGTTTCAAAGTCATTAGATAAAATACTTCTTCAGTCTTTATCTGTTAATTTCTACGGAGATGCTAGATAATCCGCTTTATGGGTGGCCAATAGAACTGGTTAAAGAACCTGAAGACAAGAAATAGAATAGAGCGTATAAAGCATAATGAAAACATTAGGTTTAGAGGCAAAACCTAATAATCTACGTTCCGATGATGATGACGCTTGGTAATTTCAATGTCTTAAAAACTTTATAAGAATTGCTAAATTAATGTTCATTACATGGGTATTAGTGTTATTACATCTATTATAGTGAAATAACACGGTACATGAACTTTAGTCATTAAAACGCTTTAAGATGATGTGACGAAGTAAAATTTTACTTTTGTAACTGTTAATGGTTTTAGATGAGAAGTTATATTACTCCATGGGAAATCTAAAATGTATTTTAACCGAAATTACTTTATAAGAAAGTTTTATTTGAAAACTTTTGTACACTTCCTTCCTTCCCATCCTAGAGTTAGCATTAAAATCAAGGTTGAAAACAGCAGCAAAAGAGAAATAGTTTTTCAAAAATTATCTAAAAATCAGACTGGAACGTTATTAATAAACCATAATTTTTCATTCAAATAAACCTTCAATTTCTGCACTGTGTAGTAATAAAACATAAACAAAACGTTTGTCTAATTATAAACAAACTTCTCTACAGTAATAACAAATTATACTATTTAATGAATGAACTTTTCATGAATGAACGTTAATCTAATCTAATCTCCTCTTGATTACAGCGGATTACATACCGCAACCATGAAGACCGCTGTGGTAATTTTTGGTGTGATCCTAGGGGTTAGTATGGTGGAGGGCTTTGGAGGCAGCGAAGACCGATTTATTAAAAAATATGCCATGATGAAGGTAAGTTTCAGTTTTAAATTGTGGTAAATTAGGTTGATTTTTAAATAATTTTTCCAGATTTATGAGAGTTGTTTTGGACCTGAAGTAGTACGTCAAATACGGAAAGAAATGAAAGCAGCTTGTGCCAAGTGTGCTTCCTTGGAGCCAGTAACTCCTCCTCCAGCTCCTACGACTCCTGCACCACCAGCACCTTCAGAAGAACCTCCTCAAGCTGATGCGCAATTTCCTGGTGCTAACTCCGTCTACCCTAATGCCAACGCTCCTGGGTTTGACATAGAAAAGCTTAATCAAGCCATTATGGCTTTCAGACCTGTAAGAAACTTAATGTTACTAAGTGATCATTTGGTTCTAATTTTTGTTTCGCTGTAGAACTCTCAGGCAGCCTTTAGACCAGCCAATTATGGTCCTCAAAGTATGCCCAACAACTTTTACAGTCCCATGGCTTTCAGTGGATCCAACTACCAAGGTGGCTTTCCATTTTTATATCCTGGATATCAACAAATCCCATTCTCACCTTATGGAGGATATCCATTTGGAGGGCAACAATTCTATGGAGGTGGTAGCAGAATGTCGGTATGTACTAAATATTTACAAACTACAATAAACTGTGTCAACTGAACCAATTTTTATATAGCGTGATATGGATATTAGAGGACAAATTGAGGCAATTACTTCAAAAATGAGTGGCAGAGTTCGTAACGTTACTTGCGTCATGCAAGAGCTGGGATACTTGGACGACAACCTAGAACCTAACTTCAGCAAGATCAGTCAGAGAATTGGAAACCTCCCAGTAAATGAAGAACTAAAGCGAGACATGCAAGATGGAGTCAGTTTTTGTCAGCAATTTTCGGTAAGTCTTTTAAATAATTAATTCCAACATCACTCACACTAAACTTATTACGTTTATCTAGCAATGCGTACCAGAAGTGAAAAAGGACAAATCTCCATTGTCCCGAGAACTAATCAGACCAATGTTCTTCTTCAAATGTTATAAACACAAAAAACTGGAGGCTTGCATCATGAAAGATGTGAGGGAAAAATATGCCGGAGTGACTGAAGATGACTTTGAAAGTGGAGACGTCGAGTTGAGGAGAACTGGACGACAATCGAAAGCCTCAAAATTAGATTCTCAGGAAAAAGAGATTGATGATTTAGCAGGGTCTATGTATGAATTTTTGTATGCTAGCGATAGTGGGTTTGATGTTGATGGGATTTTGTAAATTCTGTCTTAGACGGCCATCCGTATTTTCTAGATTAATTGATTAAGTATTCTTGGATTTTTGCAAAGGAACGGTTGCCCTGATACGGTTTTATTTGGCATTATAGTTTCATTGTGAAAATTCGATAAATAAAAACATTTTCTTTCCTAAAAAGGTGTTTTATTGGTTTTTTTCTGTCTGCATCATCTCATTTGAGAAAATCATAGTTTAATTCATATTGTAAAACTTTGTGAATACTCAAGAAAGTAGTCAGAGAGTGCCATCTGTTGGTAGTACTGTGTACTATATAAAGTATATCCTACTTTAATGGTATTGTGGTATTCATAAACAGTTTTCTACTGTATGGAAAGAGCTATGGAACTTAACTTATTCTCTCATGCAGAAGTCTGTAGTTTCTATCTAATTAAGTACTTCCAGCAAATCCCTGTAATCTGAAGACATTTTTAGGCAAAACAAGGGATTTAATTCTGCTTTAATTGTTATAATTTAATTAACAAATTTAATGAAAAACAAAAAATGCACAAATTTTCTCAACATACATTGTGGTTTTAGATTTTTACAGATTGTACCATTAAGGGCTACATGGTTATTGGATAGTCTCCTCTTGTAAAACCTACCAAATTACACACAAAAACGGTATTATTGTATAATCAATACACTACATCCAAGAACAGTTTGATCAATATCAGCAACTACTTTCTATACCAGTTAAATACAGTGCGGCTTACAAAAATGTCTTTCAAAGAACACACTAGTCAGTCACCCACAAATTGTGATGAAAATGTAAGCAAAAGTATTGTTCTTAACGTACTTAATGAAACTCTTGACAAGTTGGCCATTTTAAAATACGTAAACGGTTGGTCTGAAGATGAACAAACCACCATAGAGTATCAAACAATAGAAGAACAATGCAACGTGATCAAAAACGACGACGTACTCCCTCCTGCTTCCAAAGAATGCGTTGATTTATTGGATTTTCGTAAAGATTGTTCCTTTATTCAATCAACGATCAAAAGCACTTATAAAGAACTAACATCTCGAGGCACTTTTCGAAAACTGTCTGAAATTAGTGAGACTTTTAACAAACTGCAACTGGAAGAAGCTGAGTTTCTAGAAGAGGTGGGTGTGAAAGAAGTTAAGTATGTTCAGTTGCAAAACTCTTACTATGAAGATAGAGAAAGGTTTCGGAAAGAAATCCATAATACCATGGTAAAAATTGGTAATTTAAAGGATGAAATTGAAGATTTTATGCAAGAAGCTGCTATTAAAAACACCTATTTAGATAAGTGGATAAAGTCAAAAAGTGAAATGAATGATTTCAAACTTGAACATAAAGAAAATGATGCTAGTAAGGTAATTAATGAGAGATTACACGATTTTGAGAGAGAAGATCGAGTACATTTTGAAGTGGGTAATGTATACAGTGAGACAGAAATGGTGAGTTAACTGTTGTAAAACTTATCATGTCTATAAATTTACTTATAGGACCTTCAAAAGCAAATTAAAATGTGGAAACTGAAATATGAAAGTGATTGCAACTCCTACGATAAAAAAATCAGATGTCTACGAGAAGCTATAATAACGCAGCAACAGAAAACAGCGGAAATGGTCGCCAAGGTATATCAATAAAACACTAAACTACCAAATGATTCCCATTAAATATTTTTGCAGTATTTAACTCGTGAAGAAAAAATTGAGGCCTATAAATTATATAAAGTAGAACAAGAAAAAAAACGGCTTGACAAAGAGAGAAAAGACAAAGCTGCCACTACAATTCAAGCATGGTGGCGTGGAACAATGGTACGCAAAGGTCTCGGAAAATACAAAAAGAAAGATAAAAAAGTTAAAAAGAAGAAAGACGAAAAACGGAAGTAGTCTTTTGAGGTTGCGTTTTCAAATGTTTTGAGATTGTCAATGTAAAATTTAATTGAAAATAAAAATTATTTCACTTTATTAATGACATAGAGTAAGTTTGTATTTTACCTTAATGCAAAATTATCGAAATGGCTTTAGTAAGAAACATCATTGTGTAACAAGTTCATGCTAAAAGGAAGCAAACAAGCACGATCACGAAAAGTCAATAAAACAACTGCAACGCAGCCATTTTCCAAATTTCTACTTTGACTCCAAGTCATCAATTAAGCGGTTATGCAATTATCATTCCAAATTAAAAGTGAAAACCAATCCTTGAATGCACGCCAACAGAACTACGCAAAGTGCATGAATAATACATTTCGAGAGAGTCTCAAACTAATCATCATTTAAGCATCTAATTACTACTGAACAAGCTATTATGAACAATAGGAATTTCTCAGAGTAAATCTATAATATAGTTTCAGTGAGTAAAAACCGTTTGATGATTAAACAACAAAATTACAACTGAAATCGAAAACAAAGTGCCGGTAAGCGAAATTTCATAGCTTTATACCTTTCACCTTTAGGTAATCTGAGGAGCAGTGTGTGCAGTATGTTCCCAGAAGCTTGACCCAGTAACATTATGGTTTCGTGCTGTGCGGTTCAAATAAATAATTCTCAAATAATTATAGTAAAAAGAAATCGTCGAGAGCCGGTATGAATTGGCGGAGAAAAAGACTTAAAGTGCGATGGTTCCTAACAACTGTTTTTACGTTATTTGTGAGTGCCACTACCATTTACAAAATAGAGTGCATTTTAAATGAGTGTCAAAAAACTCCGACCCCGATGAGTTATCGTCTGCCGAAAAAATCTTTGTTAAGTGTAAAATTTAGTGTTGGTAATAGTACCACAGAGAACACCAAAGTGGAAACTGTTTCAACAGCAATTCGGCACACTAAACATGTAACCAAATCCATGGCTCAGTTGGATAAAATGGATGAAGTTAATAAATATTTCTTATTCCTAAACTTTGTCCCTAAAAGTGGATCCGAGATTTTGGTTTTCTTGTTAGAGAAAATTCAAGGATTGAACAATTTCAAGCATGTCAGATTGAAAGGTGGTAACAAGCGCAAATTAAATAAAATCCAGCAGGTAAATGTTATAACTTATGTATATAATTTTATATTACTCATTTATTTAAACTGCCCAAGGATAAACAACTACGTTATGACAAGGTCGTCTTCTTAAAGAAGACATAAATTTGACCATGAAACTTGATTTATCATCAATGATGCGAAGCTTTGCTTTCTTACCATCTTAATTTTATTAATGTTCGTTATAAAATTTATTACAAAATATAACTGACTTATAATCCAAATTATATGCAATCGTTAAATGAGTAATTCAACCTACACAGATATCTGATTTATGTAACAATGAACGGCAGATACAATTTCACCCAATAACGGTTTTAATTTCATTCTTTTGAAAGGTCAAGAATTCTTGCGTAAAAGTAGTAACATTGCTTTCATACCCCAAATACCAATAACATTTACTAGGCCAGCCAATAGATATTTGATACTATTTTAGGAAGAACTGGTGGATGAAATATACGGCTTCAGAAGAAACCTCGCCATTCCTCTAAGTTTTGACCGAACAGTGTATTTCGTAAATTTTACATCATTTGATAAACAGTTGCCGATCTATATAAACCTTATTAGACACCCCGTCGAGAAAGTTTTATCAAGGTAAGCCCTCTGTATTTCGTAAATAAATGGGTTTGTATTCATGATATTTATGTAGTACCGTTTCAATTCTGGTGTCGTGCTGATTTTATTTGAAGTTTAATTAACTAACAGCACGTTTGTACGGTTAATAGAAAATGTTTTTGACAGTTGTATGTTTAAACGTATTGATTTAATGTTTAAATCTAGATTAATCAAATGCTCGCAGACAAATCGTGCAAAATAAAGTTATACTGAAACCAACACAAAATTTTATTAAATTGTCTTATGATTAGGCAATCTTTCTGTAAAACTTCGAAATACGTTCGCTCTAAAGCTTAATTTAAAATAGTTGCTTATAGCAAAAGAATGACAGAATGTAAATTTACACTTTGTAATACCTACTGAAAAAAATTCTGTTTTCAGCAACAGTACAGAGTGAAGGTACAGTTTCCAAGAAATCAAAAGGATTGCGTATGAGAAAACGGTAATGTGTATAAAAGTTTTAAGTGGAGAAACCTAATTTAATGTTCCTTTCGCTGTTATTGAAATCCCACACACATCTGTTACACAGTACGCAGAAGACATGCGAGCATAATGTAAAATCACTTAAATGTTGTAATTTTATTTTCAGTTTTACAACCACTGAATCATAAAAATTATAAAAACAAAATGTTTTTTTTTTAGTTTTTAAGTTGCGCTATAAGATCTAATAACAACGTTTTTGAATGATTTTCAGAGCAATCTCAAAAAACACTAGGGCTTTAAATGAGTACTTCATCGATTGCATCCAAAGGGAGAACAATAACTGTAACTTTAAGAATGGACAGTCCTACGATTTAACTATACCCTACTTTTGTGGACATGACCCTAAATGCACGTAAGTTACATTATTCGTCCAGAAACCCTAATACAGTAAACAAATACCGCATATTTTAGGTTGTTAAACAACCAATGGGCCTTTGACACAGCAAAGCAGAATGTTGAAAAATATTACCAAGTTGTAGGTGTGCTGGAGGAATTAAATACCACTCTAGATGTTTTGGAGGGCCAAATTCCACAGTTCTTCAAAAGAGCCATAATAACCTATGAACAACACTTATTAGGTAAACACAGTTTAGTTTACTATACTGTGCATAGAATGAATACAATAAAACTCATAAAACTGAGTCTTAACAGTAATTTTCCTTTCAGATATTTATAAACACAAAAAAGACCCAATTGTACCTGAAAACGTGCGTACTATTTTGGAGAGGACCTTGACCAAAGAAATCGACTTTTATAACTGGATCAAGAACCGATTGTTCAATCAAGCTAAATTACGACTATAATAAACAATTACTCAATAAACAATAAAACATTACTCCCGTACAACAATACTTTAATAACTGAATAACTTACAATGAAAAGCTTGTTAACCAATTACTTATTTAGAGAAAAAATACAAATTAAAAGTCTAGCAATTCGTACTTGCAAAAAAGAATATCATGT
Source organism: Ips typographus (assembly GCF_016097725.1). Classification (NCBI taxonomy): domain Eukaryota; kingdom Metazoa; phylum Arthropoda; class Insecta; order Coleoptera; family Curculionidae; genus Ips; species Ips typographus. The sequence continues at coordinate 10,945,492 of NC_138425.1, read as the reverse complement.
TGATGTATAAGTAAACCATAACAAAAATGGTTAAAGAAAGTGTTAATCATTTCTTTTTGGCGTCTTTCAGACCGGCTCCAGCGTTGAATTTAAAGAAAATTATATCACCATCTTCTACTACATAATTTCTTCCTACAAATTCAAATTTACCATGTAGCTATCTATGTTTGGAATTGAAAATTCTAACAAAATTACAGATACCTACCTTGTTGTCTATATTTACCGGCCCCTTTACAGGCGGCTTCAGAGCCCTCTTCTTTGAAGTCTTGGAACTTCATCACTTCCGCCATAATAAAACCTTTTTCGAAATCGGTATGGATTCTACCTGCCGCTTGTGGCGCTTTAGTCCCTTTCTACAAACATACAGTAGGTACGTGGTTAGTATGACAGACGGTTGATGGCGCCACTATGTTGAACACCATAGAAAATATTTAATGATATTTTTTTTTAGAATACTAATATTTGAAGTGAGATATCAGCGCATTCTCTTTAGAACGAAAAGAAACAAAGCTGGTAATATCTATGATAGACTTGGAGATCTTATACAGATAGTTTCTGGTAACTATCAAAAAATCAAAACTAACATATAAAGACAACTTTGAAGAGGGTGACAAATTGTATAATCTATATTAATTGGTTAAACGCGAGTTCCATTCGAACCAATCAGATAAAAGCAAATTTTCCTCAAATAAAACAGACGAAAACTTGAACTTTCGACGAAATTCAACGTCGAAAATTCCATGCCAGAACACTCCACTTTTCAGCGAATCGACTATTTTCATGCAAATTCCGAAGACAATTTCAGGGCCCCGGTAATTTATTTCATTCGCCTTTGCGACAATTCAATAGGTTTTGGGTCTTTTATTTTGCGAGGCGCACTCGGAATATTAGAATAACTTTTACATTACGTCGAGTTTGTCGAGCCACGAACAAAATTAGGGATTTACGTTGACTGCTCCGAATATTTTGCAGATATTAAAGTAACAAAATTTACCTGGATGGTCCAAGCTTTTACTTCATCCGGACCGGCGGTGAAGAAATACTCCAACTGAAGTGCTTTGTATCCTTGGACTATAATTTTATCCAATGCGCTAAAATATAAAAGTAAATTAAAAAATTTGCAGAATACAGTGAATTAAATGAATTTCAACCGTAATTTCTAAGAAAATTACGTCAATTTGGCGGCACCTTGACACACCAAAAACCGTTCCCATTTATTGACAAATAAGCCAGGGTCAGTCTGTCTGTCTGACGGCCTCTAATAACCCAAAAATACATTTTAATGGTCTTCCAAGATACGTTTCTAGGTCCGCCTGTTTATGAATTGACCATTTAAATGGTATTATGTCGGTATCATTTCTGATGATGACCAAAATTCAGTGGTGGTGTTAAAGAGCACCTAACCACCATACATTATTTAACAATTTTACTGCAATATATCAGCATCACTACAAATGCTGAGCAAAACTATTGTGTTAATTTAAAAGAAACCTAAATAAAATTGCGTGAAAATATGAACGAATAAAAATACACACGCCACTGTAAAATGTTATGTAAACCCTGATTACTTGGTCAGAATTCAGCTTTACAAACCACAAAAAAGTTAATGGCAATAATTGCTGAATTCTTAATATAGTTTTTCTGAATGGCCTGACTCAATGGACTGAAAATCTCATTGTTCAAAGATGAAACCTATTATTAGAGGTAACTCTTACGGTCTGAATGGTACGTGTTTAAAATAATGGATTTGTCTACCATTACGGCTCAAAAAATGTTGAACTTATTGAAGCTATTTAGTAAGGAAAAAAATATAGATAAACTCACCTAGGAACTCCAACATCTTCTAAGAACTTCTTTCTAAGAACCGGATCTTCATATTCAGTAACTAGTTTGTATTCAAACGCTCCAGAAAAAGGGATAATTAGAGAACCTGGGTCATTCTTGTCAACCCACTCTTTAATTTTTATCAACCTAAAAATACCTTTGTAAATTTTTCTAACATGTAAAAGACCGCAAATTTTGCGGTTCGAATGCACCACAATACCGTCGGTATAAAACATGTAAGTATTTCAAATTCTATTCAGCTTTGATATCGGAACGAAATGAAAATTTTTAACTTGAAAACAGATGCGGTTGCCTGTGAAAAAAGCCTTAAAGAAACTTTCCAATACCTAATAACAGCTTGTCAACGAAACGTCATCGATTGATCCATTTGCGGTTTGATAACGTCTCCGCCAAGTCAAGGGGTTTATAAAAACTGTTTCAACTACAAAAGATCAATCTTCGTTTACCTGTCCGATTCGATACGCCTGTCACATGTTAACAAAATGAAATTTACTCCAGCATTGTGAGTCGTTTATTAAAATGAGCACGCTATTTGGATTTTTTTTTGGGGAGCTATTAGAGGTTTTCTTGAAATGTGCTGCCTCGAATTGATATATTGAAAACGGTGTTTCAACGCTTAATTCATGAAAAATATCTTAAAGTACTTGACTTGAGAGTAGTGGCAAAATTGAATCAATCATTGTTTCGGTCCGGAAAATAGCTTGTTCGATAAAAAATGGAAAAAAATATTACTTACCATTTGTTCTTCTTCTTAATGTAATCCTTTTCCGAAAGATTAACTAGGTATATACAAGGCTTCGATGTCAAGAAGAGGTATTTGTTTAACACTTCAATCTAAAATACCATACAAAAAATATTAATTGTAATATTACACTGCAAAATTAATGAAATTTTATTGCATACTAAATAAAAATTACAGCATTTTTTCTCAGCTCACACCATAAATACCCCATTAATTTCCCCTATTAAGTATAACGATACAAAAACACCACGTCGCCCAGACATAGAAAACAAGAAAGATTGAAAACAGTTTACAACAATATGCAATTCATTGGAGACCCTTGTGCGGCACCCCGCGATAGTGTCAATGTCGACAACCACGGAGATGATCTCCAGGTGGTGATATTATTATGCCACATTAGCATTGTACGCAGTCATGGTACCCTTTGTGCAGCCTTCTCTAAATGGAATCATTCATCGGCTAGATAACATCGGTACATGTATCGTTTTGTTTAATCAATGTTATTATTTATTGTGTACCTGTACCAACGACGCCCACGTATTAGTGGTACTGTCGGCTTTTATTAGCATAATAATATACGACCACGCAGCTTTTTTAAAATATTTTAGTGTGAAGGTTGTCCGTGTCAAGTAATTGCCATACCACGATTGACGTGCCAAATGCGAATTAGAAATGTCAATTTGCCAGTTACAATTAACATTTTTAAAAGTGTTACACCATGAGGGTCACGACACACGTTAGTTAACAAGCATTGAATTAACATGAATTTTAAAACAAAGTACTATGTCATTGATTTTGTTACTGAAACTATCAGAAAAGTAAACTTAATGAGTTACAAGTATAAATTACACTTACATCTTTGGAATCCCAGTCGGCAAATCTAATGTGTTTCTTCTCGTCTACTAGTACAGACTTAACTTTAACTAAAGTGTCCTGAAAACAATATATTAATCAGGATAACATTACAAACCATATTCTCAATTCAATTTAACAATAATATACTAGTTTGAGTTATTAGAAGTTTTTGATTGATTCCTGAATCGTTCAAGTACCACCTGGAAAGAGCAATTTTAAACAAAAAAATTAATCCAACAGAAAGATGATTAAAGGACTTTAGAGATGTTACATGCCTTGTCATAAATTATGAATGGTCCCAAATATCGTACCAGCTTGTCAATATCAACAAACATTAAATAACATTGACGACGGCGGCGTTAAAAAGGCGATAGGTATCGGTGCCAAGTCACGGTACCAACAGAGATCGGTAATGGAACCATGGACCACACGTGGCGCATGCGCCATAATTAGCATAACCAACGCTTGATATTATCTGACCTGTCCTTTCTGGTACGATCTTTTCGAAAAAAATCGCAAGTCACCGTTTTCATAATTGAATTTGAAATTTCTGTTTGGATTGTTACTTTCCTGTCGGGTAAAACATAACGCGTGGCCGATCGTCCGTCATTTCTGTCATATTGTTCTGAGTTTTGATTGATTGTGAAAGAACTGTTTGAAACCGATTTTTAGCGTTAACAGTGTCTGTGTGTAAAAATTCGAAGCAAAGAAAACTTACATATTCAGGTTTGCCTTTCTTGTCGCTGCCTCGAACCACAGTTCGTTCCAGTTTCTCCAAATTCTTCAATAAAGTGTCCTCGTCTTTCAGTCGCAATTCTTCAGCAATAATGTCTAAGTCTCGAACTGGATTTACATCTCCTTCCACATGAATTACGTCATCATCCTCAAATGCACCTAAGTAGCAAACAAACTCAACAACATTTAGAACAAACAGATCTTAAAAAAAAAACTTACGGCAAAGATGAAATATTGCGTCACAGGCGCTTATATGGGACAAAAATGCGTTTCCCAAACCTTGCCCCTCTGAAGCACCTTTTACTAAACCAGCGATGTCAACTACATTAAGAAATGCTGGTACTTTGCTGCAAAAGACTAGTAATTACTATTGTGTGCAATTAATAGGATCCTAAACTGTTTTAACCCTCCGTTAAATAGCCTCAAATATTGTCTAATCGTAAAAATGTGGAGGTGAAACCCAATACAACACAGGTACAAACCTAATCATCAGTTAGCCAAAAAACCGCTCCTTAAGACCAGAAATTAAATAATAACGTCGATCTTTCCTATTTAAACCGGTAAGTCATGTTATTATGTGTTTTAGAGAATTTATCACCCAGAAATCTCACACTTGTGCGTGGACGGTTTCAATTGTCCCAAGAGTTCTACCGTACAATTTGCACTAAACATCAGCAATTTACTCTAAAAATTTTTTCAAAACGCACTGTATTCGTGAGCCGCCAGGAGGTATTTAAACGCACAAGACTGCAATCGTAGCAAATCCTGAACTCATTTCAAGGGATAATTTGAAATTATTGCTAAACGGTGTCTTTAGCACAACTCCGACTCTAGGAAACAATTTTGAATTACGTGACTACAAAGTTGAGGGAGGTAATTTTCGAAACTATGAAACTGTAATTGCGTATAAATAGTTGGAGCCAAAAACTGGTGTAACATTGATGTTTTTAGTAAATCGAGGGAGCTAACAATGTAATCAAGAGTTAATGAGGGTGGCCACACCAATTTAGCTGGCGCCGACTGACGATGGGAACAAAACATTCGTGGCACGTGAGAAACGCGTCATTACGTCACCAGAAATTTCATTATAAGGAAATGAGGCGGTTTATTAGAACATAATGTTATAATAGGCTACAAATTGTCGAGTCGAACCGAAATTAGGGTTAGGTTATGCATTCCTACTCACCTAAGTGGTTTAAAGTATTCACAAAGGTAGTCAAACCTCTCGTCAGGCACTGGAACCCTACGTAAAGAAAAAAAAGTCGTTAGATTCCTTTAAAACGCTTATATATTATTACAAAAAACACAATAAACTTTAATGTACATTAATAATCTCCAGCTTGAGAATCAACTGATTGATCAGTGTCTACTAAATACATATCCATGTCGTCCACGCATTGATCTACAATTCTTGAAACCATCGTGGCCAAACTTTGAGTTTTAGTTGAAGGAGGTGGGAGAGCAAATGGTGGTAATGGTTCTTCGTAATAAATGTAAGGGTTTCGATAATTCTTCATAAAATCTAAATACTTCAGCAAATTGTCTCGACGTTCATTGTACAACTTGAAACCTTCTTCGTAGTAACGCTTCATGGAACTAAAATTTTCATTCTTCACTTTTAGAAACAGACCCAATCCTACTAAAGCTGATGCTGATATTGACAAGCCGGGTATTACTGGACGTCTTTTAGCTAGAAAACTCACTCCTTGGACAATATATTTCGCTACGTATTGCTCCAACATTCCTAATATTGGTAATTCTTTGTACTTCAAATCAGGGTAAGTTGGAGTACGAAACTCGATAGAAAACATGAACAAATTGGGGTTTTGTAGAAATGTTTTTAAACATGCAGGTGTGTCAAAAAGGTATACTTTACTATTAAAGGAAGCAGCGTAGGAGAGTACTCCTTTGATAATAATTCGTTTCTCCTTGTAACATACAGCGCAGGATCCATTTTCGTAAACGTTCGAAGGAATAGCAGTCAGAGAAACTTTAGTGGGGAATTCGGAAGGCAGACTATGCTGGTTGTATGGCGGCAGAAACTGATCAGGGGAATTTAAAAACAAATCAATGTGATCATTACAAATCCAATAAAAATAACTTCTGTAATGAACTAGTCCGGTTCTATCAGGTGGATCACCTCCAGTGACTAAATTACCAGCTACATGTAAACACACCGGGCAAATTGTCTTATAACTGCTCTGACGTTCCAAAAACTCTAAAGGGGTAACCAACATATTTCCAAGTCTTAAAGGCCAGTCATCCATAACATGCTTGTAATAATGATTGATTTCGTAAAATGTACTTAGCAAGTACTCTCTACTTTTACTCCACACATACCAGTTTGAGGTTGAAATTGAAAAAGTCACTGCAGCTTGATATTGCTGATCAAACCATTTTCTAAAGAATTCCGAGTCTTTCAACCACTCTTCGTATAAATGCTGCATAAAACCACTACCAAATTTAGGAAGTGTTATTTTAGGGGGCTCTGCGGTCAAACAATCTAAAACTTGTGATATATCGGCCAATAAGTCAACCACTAAATTCGGAACCAAATCAACGTAAGCTAAATGTCTAGTTTCATTTAAAGTGTTGGGGAACCCATCAAAAACTACACCTTGCGTGATTGCCATTGGGTTAAATGTTGCAGCTTCCACAGATTTGATTACCATTTCATCGGTTAACTCCCAGCCTTTTCTTAAAACTACTTCCATATTTTTGGCCAACTCAGACAAGTATAAATTCTTGAGCACATATCTCACTGCCTGTCCGCGTGTTATCAATTTAAAACCAAACTCATTCTGAATTCTTCTTGCCAGCGTTGTCTTGCCACATTTTGGAGGACCAGAGACAGCAACCTTATAACGGATTAAAGGCAATCTGAATTGTTGGTCAATGTATTTTAAAGGATTTTTCTTAAAACCTTCACTATGACTTTTTCCAATAATAAAATAGACGTAACTTCTATGGACCACAGGAAACACATTTTTGTTGATTACCGCAACCTGATACATCTGTATAGGTATTTGAGCTTCGTAGTACTGAACAGGACAGGTTCTACCAAATTTACTTAAAAATTTATATCCTGACGATAGTAATCTATCAGCCACTTCTAAAGAGACATCGTAACATGATTCTAAATACGATTTGTTTCTGAATTTCAACGGTTCAACTAACAAGAAACTTTCTCTGACAGTTTTCTGTATGTTATCCAAGTCCAAAACAATAGATACTAATTCTATATTCTCTTTAGTAGCCTGTGTTTGAATGCCATTAATTGCAGCTAAACCAAATTGAATTCTTTTTAAAATTTCTGGCTCCATTTCTGCAATAAAAAGTTCCGGGTTCTTTTTCGGCACAGTATGAACCACAGGAGGAAATTCTAAATCCAATATTTTGTTAACTTCGTCAATATCCTTTTGATCAGCAACTGAGTCAAAACTAACCAACGATGTTCCTTTTAAATCTGGAGCTACATCCGGTTCTGGTAACTCTACTAACTTCTTGGTGTATCTATTTTCTCTTCGTTCTTCTATGAGAGCATCAAAGCGAACTGATCTTTGCTCATGCCACTTTTCTAGTGCTTTACTATACTTTGCTTCAAACTCGTCCTGTTGTCTTTCTTGTTCTTCTTGCCAAGTCTTCAAGTAGGAGTCCAACATTTTAGTTTTTAAGTAAGTTTCATCGGCTTCAGGGTAAATTATTAGATCTGGAATTAGCTTGTTTTCCACCATGTACTCTATATCGTAATGCGTTTTGGGAAAATCATCAAAAACAAATCCCACTGATTTGAAAGGTTCATCATTCCAATACATTTTTAAATTAGTCAAAATATTACTTGGTAAAGCAGCTTCGGAATTTAAGTAAGCACGTAACGTTGCTATTGATGAATTTGAAGCCAGTTCAAATAAAGTACTTTTATTATCAACATGATACAGATTCTTTAAGATGTTCTCAAAACTTAAGTAAGCAAGACCATAGTTTTGAGCAAGTAATTTAGATAAATGGGTCTTACAACTACCCGACCCACCTGAAACACAAATTCTTGGTGGAGGCACGCGAAAAGGGTAACCACAAGGTAAAAATTTAACTGGGTCTTCTATAAATCTGTCCATATCTTCCTTTGAACTCAAAAGATACGTTTCCGCATTGTAGTTTACAGCAAACTCATCTCTCCCCTTCCACAACACAAAATTTTCTGTTAAAGTCACGGGACAATAGTACAGCGTATTGCCAAATTTTCTTTCCTGCACTATGTTGTAATAGAATTCAACTGTTGCAGTGGGACTAGAAGCTTCTTCGTCAGGTTCAGAATCTTCAGGTGCTAGTTTTATGTCTGGTTTTTCTTCAGTTAATGGCGACGCAGAATAACTGTATTTAGCGATTAACATTTTGATGGTGAACTCAAAGAGCTCAGGTAGAGATTTTCCCGAAACATCAATTTCTATAGGGGTAATATTTCGCTCCAAATAAAACTTATTCACGTCCTCCCAACTTTGATTAAATGTACTAATGAGAGTTTGATATTCTTCCATTCGTTTATCGAATCCATCTGCTTCGTCATAAAAACTATCGTCATCCAGAATACCACTTAAAATATTTTTAACTATTCCTTTTCTGTCATCATCGGAGTTTAAAGAAGGGCACCTCATAGATGCTGCATATACTCCAATGTCTTTAAAAAAATTCTGGTAATTGTTAAAATAAGTTGACTTACGCTCCTTGTAATTTTTTACTAAATATCCAGTACTATCTTTTAGTACTATAATATCGTCACCACTGTAATCTGGACTAAACTGTTGTAGAATATTCAAATTACACATCATACCGTCAATTATCCAACCACCACAACCAAATCCTGCTTCAAAATATTTTTCTTCGGCAACTTTCATATGTTTCATAAATAGTTCGAAAAGTTCCCCTCCAGTAAGGTGAAATTCGTTGACACCTGCTTGAGCCAAAGCGTTTGCAACAAAATCTTTTACAAAGTCATCAAACACTGTTGCCGGTTTTGGACGGCGTTTTTGTGCTAAGTCTGCAGGAAGATACTGTAACAGTTTTCGTCGATTAGTTATGTAAGATTTCCAAGTGTCAACGTCTAATTCATATATAGGAAAGTTGAGTGCTTGTAGTTCTTCTCGCAGTTTTGTTAAGGCAACAGCGTACTCGGAGTCTTCTAATGTATCAGTTTGTTTTTTCTTCATAGCCATTGGAAATGATGAGATTTCAAAGTGATCCTTTTTCTCTTCTAACTCCATATCTTTCAATATGTGACTCATATTCTCTAACATGGTGATTATAGTTTTGACCCAGTCCTTTATGTTTTCAGTCCGGTTTCTTTCCTCTTCTTCTGCTTCAAGTGCTCTTTGTTCATTCAACAAGGCTATGCCTTCTACTATTGCTTGCTGGCGAATTTTCTCTAAATATTCATCTTGTCGTTGCTGCATGAATTCAAGCATGATTGTGTCCGCTGACAATACAGTTCCACCAAAATAATAGGCAAGGCAATTAGCTAATGCTGTGCGTCCGCTTCGTTTAGGTCCAAAAATAAACATTTTACACGTAGATCGAGGAAATGGTGGCAGTAAAAATGGTCTTGGATTATCGCAGAATGTTTGATAAGTATTCTCATCAGTTAGGAAGTATATTTTGTTCATAAACTGAACTGCATACTTGACGGTTCCATCACGAAGATACCCCATTTTCATTGATACTGGGCATTTAGTGCCAAACTCGCTCCAAGACCATAAGTATGACTTGCTCGGGACCTGAACCGTTCTGAGCTGTTTGAAACAATCTTCTGGAGACAAATCTGTTTTGTCTTCAATTTCTGGTCTTGGTGTATCAGTATCCACAGACGACAAAGTCACACCGGATTTAAGAAACGAGTCTCCTTCATTCCCAATCAGTTTGTAAGGAACTAAAACTTTCTGAACATTCATAACATTCAATCTAGCTTTGATTAGAGTCAACATTTTTGATACACTTGTGCGACCATCTACTTTTATGTAATACTCAGGGTTATGGGCTAGAACGCGATTTTGAATAAAATTCAATGCTACACAATGGTATTGGTCTAATTGGGATGAAATGGTAGCACTGAAATCTCCCGGTAATTGAACTAAATGTTTGAGACGGAAATTCTCACTGCTTAAAATACTTGGATCAAACGCCTCATCAATTATATCAATGTCTTCGTCCAGTTCTAATCTATTTCGATATTCCTCATTATAACACCTTCTCTGTAAATCATGTAATTGGTTTAGAATTGGATCAAACCGGTAACTGTTTCGTTTGTTTAAAACATCGATTGCACTGCACTGTATGTAGATAATAAAATACGGTTCTTCTAGTAAGTCAAACAGAACCATTAACTGCTTTTCATAGTCTTTTCCAATGTGAACTTCTGATTTTGACTGATTAAGACTAGGAGTGTGTCCGGAAGAAACATCAGTCTGAGACTGATTTGTATCATCTTGTTCACTTTGGTATTTGGAGGAGATGGATACTTGCGGATTGCTTGGATTTATGCACAGGTCCGCGGTTTTACTAAAAAGATCTTCAAAAATATCTTGAGCAGTAAAAATTGCAGATTCAGATGACGCAGGATCTTCTTCATACAAATCGTTGGGAATAACTGGTAATCCACACAAAACAAAACCTCTATGTTTAGCAGTTTCTGACTTCACTTTACGCTCTACCAACTTGAGAATTATATCAATACCAATTGCTCGTCCACAACGTAAATTAAATTCGATGCATTCACCAGCTCGCGAACCAGACATAATCTCTTGCACAATCAAATCCTCTGGTTCAACATAGACACAACCCCAATGTTTTGCTAGCTCCCTTCCTAGAGCTTGTTGTCCAATATCAGGTTTCCCCAGTATTATAAATGAAACAGGGGTGGAGGATAAATACCGTATGTGAGCATCCTTTTCCGAGTATGCATCATAACAGTAAACTCTTCTTTTCTCTTCTTTTTCCCTGCTTTGTTGAAGTATATCGATTTGAGCTAGTAAAGAGTTTACTTTGCTTAGGGGATCAGAATCTTCAGTGTGACAATAATAAGAGTTTGTGTAAGCGTATAATTCATCGCATCTTTTAGGTTGTTTTTCTTCTTTACGGTAATCCAGAAGAGGGGTTTTATCAAGAAAACTGGTTCTGGCTATAACGGTTTGATCGATTTCGAAATCTTCAATGTCCGCGGTGTCCGGCATGTAGTAATTGATTTTGCTGGGTTTTATATTACAAGACATTGTAACTTATTTAATTAAAGCTATTATTTTAGTAAATCCTTGGAATATTGTTTGTCAATGTTGGATTATAAATGACACTATTATGACAACAATGTTAAGTATAACCTTTGAGTTCATAAGACCAAAAAAAACGAAAAATATTCGGTGCTGCCAATTATCATAAAAACCTAATTTTTTCAATTCACTAATAAAGATCATTGAGGCAGCATTGCCAAACCATGCATTTTGACAGTAGTGTTGCAGTAAAAATGTATAAATTAACTTTTAGGAATAGACCAGGTTATCCTAGAAATTCTTGCTGCTTACAAGCTAGAAGAATACTAAAAAAATACTTATTTTCATTTGGATCAATGGTGCAGAAGGGAAAGTTTTCAGCTGCAGCAGAACTTTTAGTCAAAACATTGAAAAATGTGGATTTTCCAACATTGGGCACTCCAACAATTCCCAGTTTTAAATTGGTACCCACACGACCAATCATGGGTTTCCTTTCTGGTTCCTGAACCTTTTTTGGCGGCATTCTATAAAGAAAAAAAACAATATAATTTAGTTTTCTACTTTAAAATAACACTTTTACGACAATGATTTTAGTTAAGCTAAAAGCTGCGTTAAAGCGGAACTAGTAAACACAATTGTACGCCTCTGACTACTCCAGTTTATCCATAATAAAATAAAAATAGGAGCCGGCACTGGCCTGAACATCTATTTTATAACGCAGCGTATAGATGGCGGCAGCTGTCCTACCAAATGAAAATAGGCTAACCATATTGAGATTTTTTAGAATTACGGCAATTATTTAATAAATTCAGGAAATAATAATTAATTTTCTTACAAAATAGACTTTAGAGATGTTGCTACCAAACAAAAAACCTGACAGACGCCTTCAGAATGTAATAAAAGGCAGTACACACTTGGTTAATTTAGCATCCAATGACACCAGTTGAGAAATAAATAAAGGTGGGATAGTGTTCGGGTTATTATATACTCAATACTACTTACTTGAAACAGCAATTTGCGGCTCAAAAAACACTATTTTCGGCTTAAAAAAATACACACACAACACCGATTAGAGAGGTTAAATTAGGTTAGGTTAGTACATCGTTCTTCTTCTTTAGAAAGTCAAAAGTGACAGTTTTATTACAATGTTGCCAGCGGCGTACAGTGTTGTCAATAATTTCAGCTTTAACTTTAACCTGGACATTAGAAAACTTTTTTATTTTTTTATTATACAGGATACCTGACCCACCCTGACAATTTTTTTTACATGAACCGTTTACGTGATTAACTTGAGCGTTACAATACAATTTTCTTTACGTTATCCTTTTTTCTTTTTATTTGATTTTGATACCTACTAACTATGCTTTCGATGATATCATGCCCACACAAATAACAATGTAAACGTGAATATAATAAGTGGATCTAAAAGCTGTGTTGAAATTTCTAAACCATGGGTATGACGGTATAATTTCCCGGGAATTTTGAATTTCAACGGCGAATCACTAGCATGTTATACAAAAGGAAAACATATTCCAGTAGCAATTTATTCCGCAGATATAACCATTTAATTATAACGTGTGTTCTTGGCAAACCTTCATTTTTGCTTAAATAATATAACATTAGGAAAGTATCTGCAGTAGAAAATTATGGGAAATAATGGTTTCATGTTACATGAATCGTTTTTTTCATATAAACACATAATTAGGGATGTTAGGGCTGTTAATCAACGTTTGATGCATGTCTAGTAGGAGAAGATTAAGAAAATTCAAAATGTTTAAGGCGGTTTTTCTAAATGATGACATCAAAAAGTGCACATCCGCCCGTGACAGCCTTCTTCACAAAACCGCAATTGTAACAGTTTACAAAAGAGCCGGTTGGCCACAAAAGTTCTCACTTCCGGAATTGCAACTGTGTCGGTGAAACGAATACAATTTTAACGATAATGTATCGATATTACGTTACAAGTTCGAACAAAACCTTTGTCAAGTTCCTCTGTCATCAATGGTGATAAATAATGAGGGCATCTTAAAGGATAAGGTGCCGACAGGAAATCTTTTTAAGAAAAAGTTCATCGTGTTAACCTATTCAATGTATAGAAGATTCAGAAAATTGAGACAGATCTAGACCGAAAATTGAGTCATTGACAGTTAAATATGCACCAGTAATTGACCAAGTTCCATAAAACAAGATTTTTTTGATAATTTAGAGCCTATTAATTCCTTATTTCGTTCTATAGCTCTTCAGCTCAAGCTCTTCATTTCGTTGTTGAGAATCTTTTTGTAAGCGTTAAAAATGTATTTTAAAAATAGTGCGCGACTGCTTTTTCCTCCATGTTAGTTTACACATATTTTTGTTGAAGACAAGAAATGGAATAGTCTATATGGAATGTGGACATACCTTAGGATGTTATGAATACCCTGGAGAGAACATGTTACAAACGTAGAGGTCCTAAGAAGAACGGGAGAAGGCGTGGTGATCTTACATGAAGTTAAAAAGAGAAAACTGCAATATCCCGAACAGGTTATGAAAGGTGAAAGGTATGAGATTCTGCAACTCATAATCCAGGGAAAGATCGTTGGAAGGAGATGGAAATTAGGACTGGCTTAGGAATTTACGAGAATGGTTCGGCGTGGCGTCCTCCAACCTATTCAAAGTAAGAATAGCAATGATAATAACCAACCTCCGACATGGAGATGGTACATGAAGAAGAAGAGAAGATACATAAAAATAATTAAAGAACTGTGTTATTCTTCACTTCTTCAATGGTCATTTGGTCAACTATTGGAAAATACTTTTGCAAAGATATAATATTTGTTAACGTAAAAATCAGAATTTATAATGTTTGAAATACCCAATCACCTTACTGATGTTTTTCATGTAAATTTACAGGTTGAAATACCAAGATACTTTGGTAAAGTGAAACTTAGCTTAGATGGTGAATGTAGTACTGGTAGAGTGCCCCTAGTTAAATCAATCAAATCAGCTCATATGCTAAATCTTTATATTCTTAATTGGCCATAAATCAGCAAATAAGAAACACATTTTAAACAAAACAACATTTTTTAAACATCTATATCATGTACATTAGTGTAATGTTTATACAGGGAGTTTCAAATTTGAGATTCAGCAACATTCAGTTACGCTGGAGTGTAATAATAAGCTGTTCTAACATTTGAAAAATTCGTATAACTTCTTGTGATACTCGGGAAAATTGAATTATGCTTCCAATATTTACTACAGAGAGTAAATATACATAAATCTTGCCAGGAAAATATGTTGGCACACAACTCAAAGATACAGAGTGTATAAAAAAAATTATCGCGCCCCCTTGGCGGGAGGCTGTTTAGGCAAACATAGACGCGTGGCTGACGTATTATACTTTCTGATTCTTATCCAACGTGAGTGGGCCGAACTAAATTTTTATAATACATTTATAGATATAAAGTAGCGGGAAATGGGGCCTTTGTTCGACCCTGGGTTGCCTGCACGGGTCCCCGTTACGCCCCCCCAGCTGTACGATTGTCATTATTGTCAACGTCGTCCTAGTTAGCAAAAAAGGCGGGAAGAAGGTGTCACGTTTGCAAATTGTGAAGAAAGAAAAAAAATTAACAGGAAGTTTCGTTTTGTATTCTCTACATACATATGACGTACTTAGTGTTGTTGTTTTGACTAATTTTTACAAATAAAGTGCACGAGATTGTAGCGGATTTGTAAAAATACATTTTATCAAAGCTAAAAGCTATTAAACTTTTTTTGAAATAGCGTTCTAAAAATACTAACTAAGAAACACGTTGCATTTTAAATAATGAAGTCGACTTTGCAAATAACCGGTTGAGTTTTGAAAAATATTTTTAAAACTGCAATTATACGCCGTTATGCTCCCGTTGCACGCAATATTTTTCATTCTGTTTAAAACGAAGGGAAAAGTCAATGTGCATTATTATGAGACATAAAAAAACCTGGATTATTCGCGATTTCAGTTTTATAAAAGATTAAGTTATAAAAAGGTCGTTAACCATATAATTGTCTTGGTGGTCTTGAAAGAGCGGACAGTTTTACTTATGAAAGTTACCAAACTAAACAGTGTTATTGAAACTCAAAAGGGCCGACATGGGCGCCTTGCCCATATTTTGAAGTGTGCCTAATTTCAAACGACTTTGAAGACCTCCTACAAAGTCAAAAACATGCTTGCTGACGTTCATTTCGAGTCATTAGCGTTTAGACAACTTTTAAAAATGACCAGATTTGCTGATTAGTTACGCCTACAAAAAGGAAAAAACCTAAAGCAAGTACAGGGTGTTTACTGATGGTTTTACTAGATGACAGTTTTT
Source organism: Ips typographus (assembly GCF_016097725.1). Taxonomy (NCBI): domain Eukaryota; kingdom Metazoa; phylum Arthropoda; class Insecta; order Coleoptera; family Curculionidae; genus Ips; species Ips typographus. Next base: position 10,929,731 of record NC_138425.1, on the reverse strand, counting down.
TTTTATTTTTGATTTGAGCAAAATTTCCGTAACTCTAACCGTTTCCGAATTATTTGACTTTTATTACTTTTTTTTTAAATGCATCAAAATTTTGGTGTATCTCCGCCATTCTTTGGGGTTTTAATGACTGTAAAAAGCTCACAATGTTTGTTTTAAACTGCTCTTTTACCTCGTGAATATATGCAGAGGGTATAAGGAACAAAAAAAAAACAGTCAAATTTGAAACCCTTTGCCAGTTGTGACCAAATTTAACGGTTCTAAATGGGTGTAAGCTTAATCCACTGGGTGTAGAAAGTTATTCTGATTATTTTTGGGTTTTGCAAAATTGATGTAATTCTTACCATTTCCTAGACTCTTATTACTTTTTTTTTTGGAAATTGCGTCAAAATTATTGTATTTTTGAGATTCCAACGACTGCAAAAAGCTCAAAATGTTTGTCTTGCAAATTTGAAATTAACGCTCTACCAGGTGTGACCTTGTTTACCTGGTTCTATGTGGGTGTAAACGTAATTCACTCTATGGAGGAAGTCAATTTGTTTATGCATAATTTTCGTAACTTTAACCGTTTTCGAATTATTCGAATTTAAGTACCTTTTTTTGGAAATTGCTTTCAAATTTTGAAAATTTCGTAACTCCGTTATTTTTCAGGTTTTAACGACTGTAAAACACTCAAAATGTTCGTATTGAACTGCTCTTTCATCTCGTGCAAACCAAAACACGATTGAATATATACAGGGTGTTCAAAAAACAAAAAGAAAAACAGTCAAATTTGAAACTAACGCTCTACCAGTTATACCCTCTTCTAAGTGAGTGTAAACAACATAGTCCACTGGGTGCATAGAATCGATCTGAACATTTTTGACCTTTTTTGGTTTTTGTCTCCAGCATTTTTGGGATTTCAACGACTGTAAAAAAGCTCAAAATGTTCGTCTTGTTCTTTCACCTCTCGAACTTATACAGGGTGTACTATGAACTATTTGATGACTACTATAAGATGCAAATTTCCCTCAAGGTCTGAAAATGAGCTTTTTTAAGGATTGGAATATACATTCCTACAACACTTTTTCGTACACAGTTATTTATAATGAGACACCCTGTACTTTTCTCAAGCACAATCAATTTTCCAGTTGACACTAAACAAGACCAATAAACTGAACCCAATAATAATCGGGTAAAACGAGTTTTAAGATAATTACCATATATAATTTCTATTACCTCCCATTTACATGTTGGGTTCTCATAAATAAGAATCGGCGAATAAATACTTACCAAACGGGACTTCCCTCGAATTAATTGTGGGCAAGTAAACCTGTCAATATGCCATATACAAATACTGGCTTCACACGAGCATGAATCAATTCTCTTCATACTTATTATTGCATTTACAGTCTGGTGTGTGGTCTTCGTATACGTGTTGAATTATTAAGATTAAGTGCCCATTGAGGTACTTCATAAAATGGTATTTTCCAAAATGTGTTTAATTTTGCTTGTACTGTTATTTTCATTGAAGATTCTTATAATTTTGTGACTTAGTTGGTCCAATAACACATAATGTAACGAACACAGAATGTCAGTTTAACTAACCAGCCTATTGAATTTTTTGTGGAACCAGCCAGCCAGATGGAGCCCTCCATAACCGTCGTCCATTGGCGCACGCGATCTCCTGGTGTGGTAATAGTACACGCGTAGGTCAAAGTGCCCCCCTACCGTCTACTAAATGCTTCTTAAGACGAAGAATAATCCTTGGTAATTGCTACGTATTAATTCAATTTTCTAGCACTTCCGGCGCGTACAATGCGAACCCTTTCGGGGGCCCGGATGCTGGGTCCTATGGAGCGTCCAATTGCAGGGTTCAGGCCTGTAATTTGGCCACAAAGGATACTTTGTCGAACGTGACACGGGGTGGAGTTGCTTCCATAAAGAGGTAAAATGTTCAGTGTCGCCCTTGCTGGATATGAGGGTGTATGAACAACTTTTTTACCAATATTCAGGTTGGGGCTCTACTAGGTCACAGTTTTTACATCTGTCTTTTTCCGTTAGACTCATTCAGTTCACATATAAAAAAAAAAAATGTTTTCATTCTTTCTCTGGCTCTCTAGGAATATCTTCAAAGTTAGGTCATGTACGAATTTACTTTATAGCACAGTCATCTTAGCATGATCAAGGAAGCATCATTTAAGTCACGTGTAAAGGCAAAATTGTTTGTGAAGAAGGTCAACCTGAAGATTTGATCAAAAGTGATGCTTCTGTGTAGATCGAGATGGAAGTCATTGGAAGAAGACTATGTTGAGGATTGGATGAATATAGGCTAAAGAAGATGCTTCTGTAGTTCCTAATATGACTAGAGAAAACGTAGCCACTGTCTGCTTAATTGAATAAATAACAAAAATAGTAACATATCTGACCCTTAAAATGCATTAAAAGTATCCTGTTACAACGTGATCTAGCTAGACAATATCTTGTATCTTCCAAGTGTTTCCACTTGAAATTCTTAAGGACAACGTAGTTAAAAATGATTTTTTTTTAAACTGAACCAATCCACGTTCTGTAAGGGGCGTTCCAAGACATTAGAAAAATTTCAATACCTAAACAATACTGGGGTGGTCTTTCAACCTCATGTTGAAATTCTGTCCTGGCTTGCATTTTATCATTAAATTGTAAAAATAACGGTTTTGGATAATTTTACTTAAAAAGCTACGCCATCGAATTGCTGCCCTCGGGGTTACATTCAGCAAATGCCTTTCGTATATCATAACTATAATTTGGATTGCCAGCAGCTTGCTGGTCGCAACATGGCCGTCATCATCCCATATGGAGATTACTGAGGACTATAATACAGATAAACGTCGTGCACGAATCCATAAAAATGCTTTAAAATATCCGTTAAGGCCTACCCTTTCATTGGAAATGTTTAAACTGGGTGTAGCCGACGATCTGGGAGCGACCATAGCCATTTTGCATAAAAAGCATCCTTCAATCAGTCGATTTGATTACCGTCCGATCGTTGAAAACGGTGGAAAATTGTTCTAATAGCGGATTGGGGAAAATGATCATTATTTTAATTTACGCCAGAAGGCAGCAAACAACATGAAAGCTGCTTGTTGATTTCATACTTTAGGCCTTAAGTTTAATAATGATCTTTTTTTCCCACTTGCAATTACCAACTGAACTAAAAGCAATTTTTTCAAGTTTAAAACACAGTTTGTATACCTTGGAAATGTATAGCTAACCAAAACCATATCATAGAAAAAGAGGTAGATTCTAATATGAATGTCGCTAATCAGCATCAAATTTTAGTGCTAATATGAGACCAAAAGTGGCAGTAAAGTAGCAATAACAAGTCAATTTAATCGTTTTTTGATAGCAATGTAAATTAGAGTAAGTTGAAGATATACAGGATGTATTGAAATAGATTTTTGAGGCCTTTGTCAACGTGTTGAAAGTATGAAATTACACTGCTAAGAACAAATGACAGATTTCCATCCACTGTAGCTATTAATTTTTGTTTAATATTTATGGGCGTTTTTGTACTTCTTGAATACGTCAAAAAACTATTGACTCTCCTCCAGGAATAAAAGCAAAAAGTATTGAATCACTGAAATCAGCAGGAATTTTATCGGAAGCGTTGAAACCGCGCTGCAGGTTTGCGTGTATAGACATCGGCGAGGTGCTCTTGGTCCCCACCTGAGGGACTCCACCAATCCCCATCGAGAGGCGGTTCCCAAGCCGGTGTAATTATATTGCAGCATTACATATTCATACATCGTTGCGACCATTTTATTTAATACATCATTAATTCCACTCTCCATGCGTACATATACACGCAAACTTGTGATATTTAATAAAAGTAATTTGAAATTTGCACATACCTACCTACTAATTTAGGTAAATTAGCCTTATTCAGTGTAACAAAATGTTTTTCGGATGTTAACATGTCGTCTAATGCTACCTGTTAATTCCTATATGCAATCATTATTTTATTTTTTTTACAGAATTTTTATGCTTTCTCTAGCTCTTCATTTTACCGAGATACTGAATCTTAAGAAGTATGTAGTTAATTCTTTAAATTTTTTTGAAAAATTTTAAACTGCTTTTTTTGCGCTTATTTTACCTAATTTAAGGTTCTTTGGTATATACCCTTTGCTGTGCATTGGAACCCTTATGAAGCAAAATAAAAGTTTGCCAAATTTGCACTTTTGACAAAAAATGTAATTTTTTCAATTTCTTCTTCTCTTTTCTTGAAAATTTTAGGGAAATTGCCAGCACAATTCATTCTTGAAAAGTCTGGTGAATGTTTTTCAACAGAGTAAAAATAATTTGTAATAAAACTAAATATAACTAACTAACTAAATAAATATAACTACTAAACTAACTAAATACATGACAAAGTCATTTATACCTGATTACATAGAAAACGGATTTGCAATCTTTTCTCGGTTGTTAACAATACATTTTACAACAAATAACCTTACTGAATATGTTCTAGTTCACAAATCAATCTCGCAGTACATATTACTGAATTATGAAAATCAGGTGTTTTACTGTAGAGTTATGATGAAAGAGGTATTACACTATTTTTCAATATTTCAATTTTCAACTACTCATCACGGTGATTGAGCCAAATTGTCATTAATTTTAACAGTTTTAATTGTCGAGCTGTCATTCAACTAAAACCGAATGATTCAGCAAAACATTTCTATTATCATGTCGCGTAAAAAAAATCAGACACAAGTCAGTTGACCTTTTTACGGTCCGAATAAAAAAGAAATGTCAATAAAACCTTCTAAACGTCTCATTTCGAGGGTGAGAAACGTCAATTAGCTGGGGTAGCTATTCGAAGTCATCCGAATAGAAATATAGGCACAATCCAGAGGGAACATCACACCGCATTGACTCCAATTCAGTGAACATTTAACAGCAACATCAGCGGTCTATTTGGGAACCGATGAATGGAAAATTTATTCCGAATCGTCAAAGGGTCTATGGGAAAACGTTTATTTTAGGGAACGTCTATACTGAACTCTCATTATTGACAATTTTAAAGTTCTAACCTTGTAGAAGCACTCTTTTGAGGTAACGATGTTCATTGAAATCGGATTTGCTACAATGATTTCAACAATTACCAGAACAAAATAATTGAACAATTTTTCCGGAGGTTTGTCCCTGTAAGCCTAACCTATGTGAACAGAACACATGTGCATCCTACTTGTTTCATTTTAATTATTAATATTAAGGCTTAATCCTATCATTTGCTGTGCATTGTACAGGAAAAAAATGAGTAAATTATATAGAATTTTTGTTAAACCATATGCGGCGTACGTTGTATTGTTGTATAATGCCGAAGTAGTCGGTCGCTGTTCTGTTTAATTTTTCATTTCCTCATGCAATATTCTAGCGGCATTTTTTCTGTAATGTTACTTCAACCACCAGTCATGATTTGGTTGTAGAATTTTATATCACTTAATAAAAAAACGTATCCAAGAACACGACATGACTATAAGGTTTTTATTAATATTTTAGTTTAATGCAAGCCATTTCAGGGTGGCAAAATATCAGTTTTTATTTATAATTTATATAAGTAAGTATAGTGTTCTAGTAGTAAAAAGTTAACTGTCATTCTAGGAAAAAACTGCAAATCAATAATAATTATGTATAGTCGTCTCTCTTCGAGGTCCAAATCTTAGAACAATAATACGAGAAAGACAAACAATGTAGAGCAGTACCTTAAACTGTCCTTTAGGTCAGCTTGTGCATTGGTAATTAAGATAAAAGCCCAATAAATGTCCTCAAATTTGAAATACGTGATGTTAACTGTTGTCCCGATAGTAACAGCTTTTGAAAATTCAAAAAGCAGGAATGATCTATAGTGGAAAGTAATGCAATTTTGTGACTCAAATTCTTCAAAACTGATTCTCAAAAAAACAGAAAGATATTGAATTTGTACCTCAAACTCCTTAAAGATCATTTTTTTAAAAGCGATTAACTAACGAACTCCGACCAGAAACAATCAACATGACAACACTAATTAGGTCGGCATATTCTGAAGGTGTTATAAATGGCGAGGAGGAAAAAGTTTTACGTTGTTTGGGTAAGACAGATCATTAAACAACAGTGTAAACGAAAGTCGTTAAAAATGCCCATTTACGACCCATTGAAAATGAGATTTCTTTTGCGGCTTCGGTTACTTTCTTCCTTTAAAATGAGGTAATAAAATTAGCAAAAGGTCAATTATTGTTGGGTAAAGACAAAAGAGCCGCTTATTGTCGGTGGCGCCATAACCTCATCAGTACCTTTTGGGTAGATCAATCTGTGTTTTTGGTGATTTGTTATACGTCCCAGTAGACTTTGCAGGTAATGCCGCTGATGAGGAGGGAACCATTAGAAATAATGAAACTAGGTTGGTCAATTGTATGAAAAATCAAAGTAAACTATAATGTGATGACTAAAAAATGCATATGAATGACTAGCAGAGAGAGAGAACTGTGAAATCACCTTGATGTGAAATTTGTGACGTTTCTTTTTAGTTTGGTTTCTCGAATATTTTAGTTCATCATTTCTATTTTCGATTATGTGTATGGAAACATCGATGACAAACATACGAGACCACATGATAGCAGGACCCTCTAAAAGCTTCCTAATGGCATAATAGCGGATGTCACGGGTCCCGCTGCGACGTACGTTCGGAAGGAAACATAACGCGTATACCATTTCGTGTGACAAACAATTGAACGGGAGCTGTCAAAGCCAAGAGGGGGTAACAAAAGAGGGTGACCCTAGTTACTGCTGCAAATTATACGCCACTAGGATTTACAACGGGATTAGTTCAAATAATGCTTTAATGCCTCATCATTAGGCGAACTACATTGTTTAGTATCTCACACTAGGCTGAGAACATTTTTCACTTGTCTAATAAATATTGCAAAAAAAATTTTTTCAAGTAGTTTACAAGTTCGCCAATGATATGTGACCTAGCTAACCTACTCCTTTTTATAAGCAATAGTGTATTCTACGTTTTACTGTACAAATTCAAAAAACTGTTAATAAACTAAGTGCCCTAAATTTTCCTCTGCAAGAATCCCTATAGCCCATTTTTAGTAAACTCTTATAGCGCGTTTTTGAGCGACAAATACTTTGCCCATCAAAGTGTTGGAACCCCAGAAAGTAATGCCATATTTAAGAACAAACTCAAAGTTAGCACAATACAAAATACTCAAACTATTTTTGTCCTGCGGGTACTTAGATGTAACCCTTATTCCGTAACATATTGCAGCAAGAACATGTATCAGCTTTTGCACATGTTCATCCCAGTCTAGAACTTCATCCATAATAAACCCCAAGAATACGGGAATCTAGACTCACTATTGCCAAAAGGTAAAAACTAAGAAATTTCTGTTTCTGATTGTTTAGTCCTGAATAGCACATTGAACAGACAGTAGTTTTATCATTATTAAGCAAAAGTTTATTTTCTGAGAACCACTGAATTATCCTATCACCAAATTCCGTTCTGAGTTATCTGACTCAATTCTCTATTCTCTACAAGAAGGTTAGTGTCATCTAAGCCTATCAATTCTTTTAAACCAGTACTCTCAAAACAAACTTTTAGAGACTATTTTGATGATATAGGTAATCGTAATTGTAATGTGTATCGTAATGTCATTTTAACTGTTTTCATTACTTATTTACTCGTAAGTTTAAGCTAAGTCAATTCTAGACTTCAAACAACTATTTACCAACTTCCTGCTCAACCTGTCGTTTTTCAGTCCGTTGATATTTTCAACACGACGTTATGTGCAAGATTTAATAAATTCGTTGAAACGTCACGGTACTAAATAGCAAAACATCGGTTATTACAGTACCGAAACCCTAATGATAATGATTGGCTCTGAAAATGAAGAGTTTCAAACCACATCCCAGGTTGAGTGGCCGCGGCCTGTCTAACAGGGACGGCTCATTACTCTAATTTTCATTGTGTAATGGATATGTAGAGTGCGTTTATCGAGCCACGATAAACCCGCCCTAATAACAACCGCTCTATGCCGCTTCCTCGTTGTGGCAAATGAAATGCATAAAGACTGTCATGCTATGACGGTCATGACTGAGTGAACAAGACGCCATTCGTTCCTGACCTATCAGATCCCACCATGTCTTAAAATATCATGTAAAGATATTCTGTACTCATACTACTTTACTTAGTAGTGTGGTTTACTTACTAGTATTTATTGCATCTTCAGCTAAGTCTGTTCTGCATGTTTGTGATAATCTTAAGCTGGTTTAAAATCTTCAAATTCTTGCAGAGTCATCTGCATTGCATTGTAAGCAGCATTATCCAAAATCATGACCCAAGAGAACCACATTTATAGTTCAAATCTTTCTGGAGCTCTTCAAAAGGAGACTAAACAGTATTCTTGCATCTTCGGCTGGTTTAAGTTCTTGAAAATGTCACCTTCATATAGAGGCAATTCTAAGAGTTACCACATCTTATGTTAAGATCATCTTTAACTGGTTTAGGTTCTTCAAATCCTTGAAGAGTCATCTGCATAATATTGTCAGCAGCATTAGCCAATGGTCAGCATATCTCAAGAGAGCCATATTTAGAGTTTCTAACTATATTGAGCCCCATCTTTGGCTGGTATACATTTTTGAAGTTCTTGAAAATGTCAGCTTCATCTAGAGCAATTCTATGGTTTAACCACATGGAACATTTTCAACTGGTTTAGGATCTTCAAATCCTAGAAGAGTCACCTGCACCAAAAGTCAGCATAGTCCAAAAAAATCATCTTTACATTTTTTTTTCTTTAGCAGAACCATTTTCTAGATTGGATTGGATTGGATTTTACAACATCTCAACTGTTCCAAGTAAAATCATTTTCAAAAATGTAATTTTTTGGTTTATTCCATTTGGATTCTTCAAAAAGTAAAAACTGTATCATCTTTAACAAGTTTTTGCTCTTTGCTTAGCTACTTCCAGTTGCACATTTCGTGACAACACCTAATCAAAACACTAAACTTTCTGTAAATAATGTACAATTTCTGTAACTAATCATTGTTTAGCGAACATGTCATCATAGAGAAATCAATACAAGTATAATATCGGTTTGGGATAACCCAAAACTTTATTACCAATCTATTAGAGACGAAATTATCATAAATTAAGGACAAACGCCTTTCAAATGTATTCAATAAATGAATAGTTTAGTTTTAGTAGTTGCCACGTTCAATGATACTTTGGGTGGATCCATAACTAAACCTTTCGTAAATACGTTTGCTAGTAAAGCCCATAGATTGGGTGTTTCTGGTACACCTCCATGTCATCCTTTGGGCGTGAGCGTTGTTAACATTTTAAACTCTACAATGGGACCTCGAATTTGAATTTATTATGTCTTTTGATTTTGGAGTAATGTTGAATGTTGTATTTCTCCTTGTAAATACCTAGTATTTTGCAACTTACATGTCAAATTAAAAAAAAAAACTATTAAATAAAGCATGAAAAGATATAGGCGTGATCGTTTCAAATTTCTTGTCATATGGCTTATACAGGCACTAAAGTTCGTAAAATTTTGACAAAGCCGATATCAGGATTGCTTGAATAACATCCGCCGAAGCCAAAATTACCAAAATTATATAGTTTGATCCCAGTTTTCAATAGCGGGCCTTTATTTAAAAAATGTTATCGTTATTATACCGAGTGGTACGTTTTGCAAAACGGTCCAATAGTGATAGGCGGTACTATTGGAAATTCGTGTTTGGCGGCGCAACAGTAATAAGATCCTTTCCGGATTAAATTACAGGACTACCGTAAGTCCTTTAGCACTTCGTGATCACGATCTCAGAAGTCGTGCAATGACAATTCCCATGCATTACCTGGGCAGTACCTGCTAAACGCGGCTATGAAATAATGTACGTATTTTTATAATTTCGGAAAATTACACACTTGTCAATAGAAATGCACCGAAAGTGAGGTGTTCCTTTTGGAGGTTCAAACGTTCTTTGATTGGCTTAATTGGTTATACGTGCGTTGCATGTAGTCAAGTCAATTTATTTGAGTTGACCAGAAAGCTCTTCGCATAACCCAAGAAAAATTTGGCAAGTTTTTTCCCACGATGCTAATCTGGTCTTATTAACTTTTTCCTTTGAGTTTTAACAAGATTTCAAACGGTGATTTTTTGTTTTATTTTGGGATCATCAAAAACGTCCTTGTGTGTTCTTTGATGGAAACTTTTATTTAGCTGAAATTTTAACTATCCATCCAAAATGACCTGATCAACCCACTAAATTTCATGAAACGAACAAACGAATGATCAGGGTGGTTACGGTCTAAACCGTTTCTGTATCATCACACACACCTCTTAACGTATGCGGATGAATGAAAAGCGGAGAATACATTAGACCTCATAAAATATAGTGGTTTATAAGCCAGGTGTTAGTTCGCACCACTTTGTCATTCTGTAATGTTTTTTTGTCCTGACTCTTTTCAGGCTCACTCCCGGTTTTTAGTTTTCAAGAGGCGTTACTAACCAGCCTCTGGAATTATGCGATTTGATACAGAAAAGGGCGGTACGGTGGGCCTGTGTGTGTGAGAATAATGATGGTATTTGCTAGTAAAAGTTTGGAATTTTTATGCTCTACTATACGTAACAATTACCTAATTAATTAATGTAAAATGGGAAAAACTGAAACGTTCTCCATATGTGAAACCACTTCCTCCAGTAAATGCTCGGTAAGTATATAGGATAGTCTTGCGGTAAATAGTAATTGCTGGTTGCAAGTTGTAGCTTACAAGAATAATAATTGGATTAATTGAAACGTTGAAGAAGTATATTATAATTTTTCGAAGAAAGCTAACCCTTCGGAACGTGGGTAATAAGCGTTTTATTGACCATATTACCCAAAAATCCATTAGCGCTCCCCACCCCAAAACCGGAACGGTAATTTTTTATCTAAATCTGTCAGGGCGTATTGAATGCGCCTCGGCAATGTTTTTGAAGTTTATTAAATATGAACGCCCCTTTTTATTTAGAAATATTTGCCACGGCTGTGTCAATCCCTTGTACTTTTGTCGAGCATAAGGTCACCCAATGGCAGCTGTAAGGGTCCAATCCGTTACGGGAGGAATTTACATCCTTCTGATTCGACACGGCCACTTTTGAACCCCAACCGTCCCCTAAGAATAAATCTGGATCAACTAAAAAAATTCAGCCAAAGTGCAATCAAATTTCAATTATTCACGATATTTAAGAAAATAACCATAATCAGAAACCGGGAGGAAGCGAGACTATAATGATGCCACAATTCCGCGTCCGATATTAGGGTTTTTAAAATGTTTAAGTCAGAAATAATCTTCAATATGTTGAAAGGGCAATCGGAATGTGATATCATTACGACATAATTGACTTAATTCTCAAATTCATTATGGTAATAAGCAGGTTGATGCTATTTCAAAGGACATTCATAATAATTAGGTTTGTTGTTGTGGGTATAATTGCGGTGTGTAAGCCCATTAGCTCAATTTTGTATATAACCTCGATGATTCGATTTAATTTTAGTTGACAAAACAATAGTTATTTGCGCTACAAGAGAGGAAAGTGCAAATTTTCCTTCTGCAAAACAATCAAATTTTAAAGGCGCAAAAGGCAGTTTTCAGCATGCCAGTTAAATACTATGTTAATAATGTTGGATAATAATAGTACTTGAATGAAAATTGTCAATTTGTCAAGAAAGTCTCAGAGACACTGCATTGATTTCACTTTTATTCCCTGGGAAGTAAAAGTGAAATTTTTACTTCTAAAAGAAGGGAGAAATTTTCTATAAAAATCGTAAAAAAACGAATGTACTACTGAGTAAGCAATATAAAAGAGTTTTCACCTTTTTAATCAATCTTTCAACAAAATTTTTAAATACAGTGTGCAACTTTACGATGACACTAATTTGAATCTACATTGTTTAAGCAACCAACCACACACAGGGACATGAATTAAGCATTTTGGGCATATCGATATGGAGATATATGCGCGTGTTAACCATTGTTTGTAGTTCTAAATGGAAAGGTGCAAGGTGTTTTCTGAAGTGAAAATGCTTGTAATGTACATGTAGAACTTCCGGAGTGAAGGTTTTTTTTTGGGTGGTGAGTTAAAACTTGACTGTAGGACCATGAATTATTTAACGTTTTTACACCACGTGTACTGTTAAAAGGTACTATTATTGTTCAGTTTTAAAGTCACGAGAACACCTACTTTAGTCTTGTGTTTGTCATTGAAGGAATTCCAAGTGGTCGTTCAAGTCATTGTCGCATATTGCGTATTGTGGCTAAAGAGATGAGCAAACGAAACTTTCATTCCCTACAAAGCAAAGCTATTTGTCAACCAGGTAAGATATAAAAGAACCAATAATGGACCTCCTATGTGGATCATATTTATTGTTTGATTTTGGGGGCAACTCGTATTGTTCGGTTCCTTTTCAATACACATGAATGTTGTCTGGTCCTACACGACAGAAAACCACGAAAGTTGTGAATGGCTTTTCAATGATTTACTACCACCTCGCATACATCGTTTTTCATTCACAAACCGTTGACAACAGTTTGTGTTGTAAATTATCCAATAAACGCATCAAGTTTTGGTAAACCAGAAAAAAACGAATTAGGATGCAAATGTGTAGAGAGTCAGTGAAAATCTGTATTTAAATGGGATGTAGCGTACCAACCCTGGGCGGTTTTCCCCCGCCATTGGGCGGACAGAGGAGGAAACGGGAGGCAAGAAATGGGAGTGCATGATTACACGAGGGGCTCTTTTGTCCTTAATGATACGTTGGTGCAGTATTCATTTCAACGAATACCAACGTAATGTCATTCCGTGTGTCACGGAACATTGTGTTGTTATGAATTACGCATTTTACTTTTTCAGGGTGCATGTCTAATGAATTTTATAATCTAAACCCTGGCAATATGGTTTTATAAAGTCCAATGCAATATTTCATAATTGCTATAAGATTTTTTGTATAGAAAAGTGAGTTGCTTTTGAGTTGACAGGGTTTTTACTATTATCTATGTACTTTTTGGGAAGATCTGAATGACAAAGCAATTTTTATTTAAAAAAATATGGTAAATTTTTACTTTAGCAACCATGCAGTTGCAAGAATAGCAATGAAACGTAAGCGTTGGAGCACCACTTTGTCAAGAAATAACCTTTTTCTTTCTTCATATTAGTACGAAACTTGACAAAAATTGTTCAAATATTTTTACTCTTATGTCCCCCACTTTATTGATATTATCCAATAACAAAACTATTGTAGCCCTTACTAATTCATTAACCAGTTTTCTCCACTGTAATATTCCCCATAACTGGGTTATGATTTCCAATTCGAGCTTCTAATAAATAAATACTCTCTACGACCATATTGGCTGCATTTAATTAAACAGCGGAAATACGAAATTAGATACCATTATAAGCCTGACAATTTTCCTGGGGCTGGGCCACGTAAGCGTAAAGCAGCAATAGGATCTTGTCACAGTCTTACGTGAATTCGATTTAATGCACCTAATGATTAGGATTCATTATTAAGTGGAAAAACCTTGCAAGGAATTGAACAACAAACAAGCATCCTGTTGTATTAAGTAGGGTTTTTAAAAAGATTGATACGATACAGTAACGATTTTTGTTTTGTAAATAGTAATTGTATGATAGTTCTGGTGGATTTAACCTTATACGTGTACTTTTTCTACTATTTTAGCAAAAATGTAGTTTTGAATTATTTAATGAAAGTACTCTCTGTCCCAGGAAAAGTGGCAGTGATGACTATGACGTCATATGGAAATTCACTTCTGTCTTAAATTAGTTCTTAGTTCTTAAGTCTTAAGCACGAAATATTGTCAATTTTAACAGCTTTTAGGGCGTGGCATCCTTAAAAAATGACATTTTGACAAATGGCACTCCGGGTCATATTTCTACCATTAACTCAAAGCTGTGTAGGCAGTCAAAAACAATTTTCAAGATTCTAAAATTTTCCGAAAAAATCCCTGAAAAAAAAGTTCAGAAATTCAGTTTTTGGTTGTTCAAACGGTGCGCAGTACAGAAGAATGTCATATTTAGTAAAAGCTGTCCCCCATCGGGGTGTATCACCGCCCTCTGTACAAGAAAGCCTAAAATGTCACTTTTAATGGCGGCGTTAGCGGTTTTCGTTTTGTACACAAACCTATGCAGATGCAGTAGAAAATATGTTTATTTTTATTTTTTTGTGTAGTTGATTAGAAGTTGTGAGTGAAAAGTCAAAGAACGCTTCATTCCTGATCCAGATATGTATAGATATGGCTTTTTATACCCAATAAAGTCCAGCCAAAGCAAGTTTGGTTAGAACCCTTTGTCCTGGAAAGTACAACAAACTAATGTGAAAACTGCTCAATCAAAAAAAAATTGGAAATCCTTGAAGCTAGGTAAGCAAAACTGGTAAATGGGTTTTATATTATTACCAAGACCTTTCTTTTAAAATGTAAATGTGCCAATGGAATTTTTAAAAGCTGTCCTGTTTCTTCAGAGTAAACCTTTGTTGCTCTCAAAATGCAGGCGACCTCAAAATGTAACTCACATAAGTCACATACCAATGTATGTAAGAGGCAATAAGTTTACTGAATGAGAAAGCATATTGTACTTACCACTGAGTATTGTGTTGGAGTAAAATCATTCCAGTTCAAAGCTTTCAACCACTGTTGGGTTCGAGCAGGGTCTTTTGGGAAGTAAAAGACTGACACTTTTGGGCCTTTCACCAAATTGCTTTTACAATTTGGCAGACAACAAGTGGACGGCATATTGTAGAGGCAATAGAATTTAAGTTAAAAAACCAACAAAAAATTATAGAACAATGAAGGAACAATAACAATAGTGATAACACAATAAAATGAACACAAACTACACTGTCACTAGAACAATAAACATATAAACAACAATATATAATAGCAAACAAAAATTACTTTGGCAAGTAATCCCAAGTCTTGACTTTAAACCTTAAAAATTAATTTAATCATGGAAAAACTCAATTTCCACAATACAAACAAATGCAAACTGTCAACCACTATTTCGGCCATATTGGAATTTTTGGCATGCACCTTCTTGGCTTTCTTGTACAGAGGGCGGTGTACTATCCCAATGAAGTTATCTCAGTTTGAGTTTGAGTGAAATACTTTCTCAAATTAATAGAACATTTGGAAGTGTTGATACAGTAATTTAAACATATTGATTAAAGGAAATGTATCCCAAAATAAATAAATAAAAACTTTTAGGGGTTGCTTTTCCCTTCAGGAGGTCGAAATTGACGCAATTTGCAGCCGAAAGTGAACTGACACAATAAAGGTTAATTTTAAATCCCCGTATAATAAATGCGAAACTGTCGCTTTGATACCGGGCCTTACAAAGCAGCAATCGCATTGAAAATTCCACCCCGACGCTGTTCGGGGAGAATAAGGCGTCGTTTAGACGCGTGCGGATGCTGGATTGCCTCAGGCGGATCAAAGTCGGATCCACGGGATTTAATTTTGTTTGACTTGAGAATCGGTGATTCGGTGACTGATTGTGTAATAGGTGATGATGTGATTTTAAAGGGGGAAGGCTCAATTATTAAAACGTTTCATGATATCTGACTCATCTAGAGAGAAGTTTCATTATCTTTTGTTCTCTCACAGTTACTATTATCTTCACCCTGTATACTACCCTCTAATTGTAGATTTAAATACTGAATAACTTTTACCAAGTTTTGAAAAGGTCCAACAAAATTTCTTTCCGTTGACATCTGGCTAAAATGAGTGAATCTCCGCCTCCGAAAAATTAAAATTGAACGGGTGCTTGTGGGCGTGGAAGTTCCCTCTGGAACTCGCTTTTGTTTTTCCAACGGAATAACAGCACACTTTTCATTAATTAAAAACTCGTTGAAGTCTAGGTGGCTTCGACCTGACAATTGAATATATCACCCCGTGAAAACAAAATAATCGCCACAGCTGTCAAAGTGTTGCTGCCACTGCGGTATTTATTGTGCGAAATTATCGGCGGAAGGTGTGTTGCCGTGAAACAAATAAGACGACAGAAAAGGAATTAATTTACGCTCTTGTGAACACGCCTTTATGTTTCTTATCGCTTGGATAAGCACCGATTTTTGGTATTGTTTTTCAATTAGGTAGATTTGGAAGTTGGCAAAAGAAAAACGGCAGGAAATTTGGCGACTGCGGTGGGGCATTTCTCGCCCGTTCAGACGAAGAATGGACTCAACCAGTTGCTTTACAATGCATAACTCAATGTCTTTCTTCACCATTATAATGAACCAAATTAGCTTTGTTTTGTTTGCTAGTATTCCAGTTTGCGCTTGGACTATTCATTTCTGTTATTAACGTATTTGTGTTTCCCCTCTCTGTGGATAAAAAAGCTAAAACTTGTGTTCCCAAAACGAACGACATCCATTTTTAACTGGTAAGGTAATTAATAGTCACACGAGGCTAATTAGGAGGGAAAATAATTGACAGTGGTGACAGAATTCAGATCTACCATAAAATTAATAGCGTAAATGGAATTTACTAATTTACTGTAATTTGGAACTTTATACATCGGAAGTAGTATCAAATTTGCAGTTTCAGTAAATGATTAATAATGTTTAGAATTAATACTATAGTCAATAAGTTTCTTTCAATTAAATGTAGTCAAAATGATTGAGTTTAAAGAAAATGTATCGATTCCTAAAGCATCTTAAGAAGAAGACTGAATCTGGTCTTACCAACCTAACCTAGTAAAGATCCGGAAAAAGTGCAAAGGATGAAAATTACGTAAACAATCAAGCCAACTGAAACTGGTCTATAAACATAAACCGACCAATCTTCACTGAAAATGTATACAGAGTGACCAAACTATAACAACTTTCAATTTTTTTACTCAGTCTGTACAGGGTGTCCCAATAAGATGTGCACGCGGCTGTTCTCCGGAAACTGTACATAGTATGACTACAGGAAAAAAATTTCATTAGTAAATATGGCCAAGAGAAAATACTGAAAATAATTTTCAGCTTTCTAAATCCACCGCTAGGGGGCGCTTCGATACCACTAAAATAAAAAATGTCCAGAAACTTAAAATTTAAATGGAAAGGTATAGTAAAAATCTCATAAAAGTAATTCCCTATTCTCTACGAAGAGTTTTCCTATTTAACTTTTTTTCCTATCTCTTCAAATAAAGTGGTGGGAGTAGTCGAAAGTTTGCTTTGAAAGAAATGAAATATCTCGAAAACGGCTAATCGTAGAAACTTTGCTTTTGCGGCATTTTAAAGAGCATTTTCCGTCCTGTAGAGTGGCCCAAAACAATGTTCCATTTAGTTTTCGGTCTTTTCGATAGAGGGCGTTTTTACAAAAATTGCACTTTCATCTTAGATATCTCGAAAAAATCAAATGCAATGGTATAGCTTCCTATTACTTATTCCATAAGCAATCAGAAAAAAATGATTTTTTTTTTCGTTGTCTGAATCAAAACGGAATTGCGTGTACTAATGACTTCCATTATAACCAAACCCTATGCAACATATAGTATTCTAATTTGTTTAATAATGTAATGTTTATAACGGTAAAAAAGCTATTCTTAACGATTTTTCAATAATATCTCGTTTTACAAAAGAGATATGTAGAATACTGCAGTTTTCACACAATGATAGATAATATGATTGCTTATGGAATAAGTAATAGGAAGCTATACCATTGCATTAGATATCTAAGACGAAAGTGCAATTTTTGTAAAAACGCCCTCTATCGAAAAGACCGAAAAATGGAACATTGTTTTGGGACACGCTACAGGACAGAAAACGCTCTTTAAAATTCCGCAAAAACAAAGTCTCTACGATTAACCGTTTTCGAGATATTTCATTTCTTGCAAAGCAAACTACTTGGACTACTCCCACCACTTTATTTGAAGAGATAAAAAAAAGTTCAATAGAAAAATTCGTAGAGAATAGGGGATTACTTTTATGAGATTTTTACTAGTTTTTGGACATTTTTCATTTTAGTGGAATCGAAACGCCCCCTAGCGGTGGGTTTAGAAAGCTGAAAATTATTTCCAGTCTTTTCCCTTGGCCACATTTACTAATAAAAATTTTTTTCTGTAGCCATACTATGTATAGTTTTCTTAAACAGCCGCGTGCACGCCTTATTGGGACATCCTGTACACGAAAGACCAGGAAGGTAATTTTGGAGCACACTACTTAAAAGAAGAAAAAAACGTTGTATACCTCAAAAACAACCGAGCTATAGAGAGGCAAAGTTTTGAGGCACTTTTTCAGAAAAATGGTGTGTCTGGTGTACAAAATAGATTTTGTAAAATATCTCCTAACCTAATAGAGATCCGGAAAAAGTGCAAAGGATAAAAATTTTATAAAAAAAACTAAGAAAACTTAATCTGGTCTTGAAACCGACAAATTCTCACTGAAACTGCATAACGAGTGACAACATTTTAACAACCTTCACTTTTTTAACTCATCCTGTACACGAAAGGTCACCCACCAAGGTAATTTTGGAGCTCATCACTTAAAAGAAGAGAAAAAACGATATTTTTTGAGTGGTTTACAGTACAGTGGTAAACAGCTGAGCTGTAGATAGGCAAAGCTTTTTGAGACACTTATTCAGAAAAATGCTGTTTCTGGTCTACAAACCTAACCTAGTGGAG
Organism: Ips typographus; assembly: GCF_016097725.1. Taxonomy (NCBI): domain Eukaryota; kingdom Metazoa; phylum Arthropoda; class Insecta; order Coleoptera; family Curculionidae; genus Ips; species Ips typographus. The sequence goes on along the minus strand of NC_138425.1, from coordinate 10,911,060 downwards.
ATTCGGAAAAAGTACAAAGGATAAAAATTTCATAAAAAAACTAAGAAAACTTAATCTGGTCTTGAAACCGACAAATTCTCACTGAAACTGCATATCGAGTGATCAAACTTTAACAACCTTCACTTTTTTTACTCTTCCTGTACGTAAACGGCGAACAAAGTGATTTTGGAAGACACCACTTAAAAAAGAAGGAAAAAAAATGCTGATCTTTTGAGTAGTGTTGTACCGTTGCTGTACCTCAAAAAACAGCCGAGCTATAGACAGGCATTCTGATCTCCAAAATGGATTTTGTGGAAGATTTCCTAAACTTTCTTTCAACCAAGAAATAACACAGATTTGTTTTGCCAGAAATAGGAACTTTACTATACATATGAAATAATGTTGTGTTAGGTAGGTAAGTTTCTAGAACTTTCAAATAAAACAAGACTTATTTTTGCTTCCCACATAAACTAAAACATTTATATTAAAATGATAACTGATAACTTACACTTATTTAGTTTATCGTTGATCGTTAACTGAAATAATTGTAATTACTTACAACAGACTTCGTTTTATAAAACAAGGCTTAACACAGAAATTGACGATTTTTTTGCGGGAATTTATTATTTGTACAATTAATTGATAAGGTTTATTGACATATTGTTGGCTGCAGAAAAAGATCAAATTTCCGTGAATAAATTCGCTTCTTGAATAAATTCTTCAATTATTGTCGTCTATTCGTCGGTTTAAGGCTACTATAAATCAAAAACATCCTTATTGTCTCACTTTTATGATTTACTGCTACTTCTAAGCAAAGAAGACAACTTCTGGCGATTCAATGAATTGAAAGTTATTTAAACTATTTGACACACTTAAAATAAACTTGTTTTACAATGCAAGATGCATTTTGCAGCTTAGTCATCGGTGATGTTAGCAATAATTTACGACCTGGTTTTCAATGAAAATATGTCACTTTTCAGTCTAGTATTCCACCAATGCTATTACATCACGCAAAAGGAATTTGGAATGCAAACACACGGTGAAATTAATGTTTACATAAAACAGTCAGGTTAATCAGGAATTTTGATTTTTATTATTTAAAGTTGGCAGTGATCATAACAAACATGAGTCAGTTTGGCACAAGTCGTATTGGTTCTAGCTTTTGAATAAAACTGGTTTTTGGCTTGTTTGATTTTGATTAGTGTTTTTGAATATCAAACATTAACCAACAACGCCCCTATAACACACATGTCAGTTACAACCACAACAGTAACGACTTCCTGCACAACTCAATAAACTTTGCGATTCAATTTCCTTGGTAATTGACATTTGATTGATTAACCGCATGCTTTATTCCTACCTTCATACTTTACACTCTTAAATATGGGGGCAATTAAAGTTATTTCTCACACTGGCACAAAAATGCATAAAATAGTTATCGCTCATAATTGATGGATTTTTTACCATAACTTCTTATGAAGGTTTTTCAAGTTAGTAACCAAAAGGTATATTTATATCGCCAGGAATATTTCAGCTGACAAATGATGTGACATCGCGGCTCGTTGCACTGTTTTTTTCGATCCATCTGTCGTTTGAGATTTCCAACAAGAAGAAGCTTTTTGCCGAGAAAGTCACTTTATCATACGACAAATGGGCGGGTAAATGGGACATTCGAGTTCTGTGATCGCTCTTAATGATCCAAAGCGTGCTTTTACAGAAAATTACGTTTTATAGTTTAACTACCAAATTGTCTGCAAAATTTTCCTGTTTGTAACACAGACAAACGAAGGTTATTTACATAACATGATTGCCAGGTTAAGGTTTTCACTACATATGTTTGCCATTCATTTGTTAAAATGTCCGAGACACAGTTGGGGGTCTAAACGGTTTCTTTGATCACTTCTTTTCAGGGAAGAACAGAATTTGAAAAACGTGTCGTTTCAACGCTTCTGGTGATAGTTAATTTAAACAGTGGCTCACTGAATATTTTTATTTTTAAAACTTAGTTGTTTTCGAAATTTCACCGAAAAGACATTGTTACACATTATTGCTACAGCTTCCGTCCCAACCACCCTTTTATAGCCGCCTCAAGCTCATTAATATCGAAATGAAACGCTACCGAAATAAATCATAACTAAAAAACTTGTAATGTGGCATCTTTGTTAATTGGTTGTCCTTCTGGGAATATCCTCAATAAATTTTCAGGACTTTAACCATGTAGCGTTTATTGCCATAACAAAACCACAAACAGTATCCAAATTTTGTCTCTATGCAGAATTATTTTACAGTTTCAATCAAATTCTGACTCTGTTATTCTGCAATGATTGACGCTATCCCTGATTTGAACCACTTCACATGTGCTTAAAAGCTTATAATCTTTCGCTTACTTCCTAATACCCCAAAACAAACCGAGCACTCGAGAAAATTAACAAAAAGCGACCGCAAACTGTTCCCGATTGTTCATCTCCCCGAAGTAGGTTTAATCAGAGCTCCCCTGGAGTTCAGCTCAATTGAACGCTGTTCCTTAATGGAAACGAATTGTGGAGCTCGTGTCGCTTTGTGGGAATTATTATTCCAATACGACCGCATGCCATGATTTCATTTCGTATCACCGCTAAAGTGAATAAATTTATTTGATTAGATTATCGCCGATATTCGAGAGGCTTTAGGGGAAACACTGCGACACCAATTGAGATTTACGGCTTGTTTTCCCTAATTTAACCTAATACATGAAGCACTCCTTGATGAATGAGACATAACTGACTTACTACGAGTATAAGCTACAACAAAGCATATTAAAACCGATGATACATCATAATACTTAAAACGCTTTTATCAAGTTGAAAATCTTTTTGAAGTTGACGCTGCCAAGAAGAATAATCATTGTCTGCTCTACCCTAACATAATGAAGTAAACCAATAACTGAATTTTGCTTAATCATTGGAGCTTCTATTTAAGCGCGCCGCCAACAGAAGTCAATTATGGGTTGATTAAGTCCGCTAAAGCAGCCCCTGATCAGTCAAAAACCTTTTAAAAGTCATTAGCTTACACTTGTGCCTGAAAGACATCTGAAGCGAATAAAGCAAGAAGCCTTTGATACTGATATTTCACACCGTTAATACGATGGACGGCGTAGACTTTGAATACATGTTAATTTTCTATGAAAAGGTCTTCAGATATTTTTATTCTTAATTATCACTTATCAATCAGTAATATTTAAGTATGACGTTAGTCAAGGTTAATTTATTTTTACCACCGTCAAAATCAAATGACTTTCCACTTGCTCTATTGAAAATACAAAAATAGTATTTAAACATATTTGGACACACAAAAATTGGTCACCTTCAAATAACATTTAGCAGCGTACTACTTTGTTTCATTCACCATCATTCAGGTCTGAAAAAAATGCTATAATTGTAACCTTTGAAACAAATGTTCCTCTTAACAGATGTGCCAGCGTGTATAATGATTTCTTATTTTGTCGGACTTGTTTGAAGAATAATTTATGACGGGGAGTAATTTTAAACTTCATCTCAGTTCAAATAATTTGATACTTTTAGACTGATAGGCAAAACCACGATGTTTATTGAACGGATTAGTCTGATGATGTTTAGAGCCGTATCTACGATCAAAATAATGTCGAATAAAATTTGTCATACGGCCCCTCCATTAAGGAAATCATTTTCAAGCTTGTATAGACGACCCTTCGGTAATTTATGTCGTAGTCGTTAGCATCCCCCAAACACTAACTGGGGTTAAAATTATAGCGCGAACATCAAACCCGTTTTGATATAAAATTCTCTCCCTAATAAGATTTGGACTTGGATTCAATTTTTATGCAGTTTATTTAATTTTCAATTAAAGAACATAAATCTTGTCAGTTATTATTTAATGACAGCTTGCAATAAGTACAAAATAACTCAAAAAACGAAGGAAGCAAAGGACAATTTAAAATATAAAAATACCCTCCCGGTACACTGAAACCTGAAATGTAACACCGTGATATATTACGTACCTTGTCGTATGTGTGTCATATATTTGATTTAATAGAGATAACAGGATACGACAAAAACTACTACAGTTGTCACCTCATTAAACAGATAGGAACTTAAAGTTCAGATTAAGAAGTCGAAACCGGGAGATTTAAAAATAAATAATTGGGCTTTCAGCGCGCTTGTGATTTTAAATTGCTGTGAATAATGGCTGCGATTCTTCACAATTAAGCAGAGTTTATTAGAGAATAGTACAAGAGTCAATGGTTAGTAGAAATTATACGAGTAATTTAAGGATGTATCATTTGTTAGTAGTGGCAAATTTATCAAATAGTGATAAAACAGAACGTTTTGGAAATTAATTTACAATTTGCAGGTTGCATTTTACTGTTTAATAATATACCAGGAAGAAACTTTCTATCTAAGTCAAAAATATTTAAATTGAAGGAAGCTGTTTTTAGAAAATCAGGAAAAAATGAGTTTAGTTGTGCCAAGTCCAAAAAGTATGTTTATTTTACATAACTATTATATTTAACCAACCAGTTCTTCGTTGTTAACAGCTGTCAGATATTAACAAAACAGTAAAAAAAAATTTCAATTAGAAATTCGGTTTTTTGTATAGGAGATACATTTGATCTGGAAAGAAGAGATATTTTCTAATCTTTCTTTGATATTACCTTGAAATATTCATCTAACCTATGATCCTATGATGATTTTTAGTAATAACTGTATTTTTAGTTCTAAACATGCTTTAACCAATTACAATTACCGATTAGTTAACATTACAAATTTGTACCTAGCAAAGAGAGTTTTGTCTTATTTAGTGCTATGACTTTACTTTCTTAGCAAAGAAAGTGTTAAATCTAAATTAGAACTATTCAGAAAAAGCTATCTTCACTTAATGACTTTATATGGTAAAAATCTACAGAATTGAAGAAAAGTTGATGCATTTCCCGCCTTTAGGAAAAAGGAATAAAAAAAATTTGAAATACTGCGATCATTATAAGAAATGTTAAGAACATTTTCTAACAATATTACTAAACTTCTTTCTCTTCATCTAGAAGATTTTAATATACATTTTCTTTTATCTGAAACATCCCTATTACCTACCCAACTTTCTTCAGTTTTATTCTGGTAAACTTCTACTCTTATATGTATTTAGACTAAAATAAAACTAAATATGAGGAATCAAAATTATAATATTTATTTGATAAGGCGTTCACAAAAGCTTCATTGGACATCATTTTTTACAAAATTGAATATGTATTTACAAAGTTTTGGTGACAAGAGCGAAACCAAATAGTATAACAAGGGTTTCGTTTAAATTTACAAATTTAAACAATAGTAACATATTGAAATAGTTAATTTAGACACTTTACAAGCAAATAAATAATTATGAGAGGGTAATACTGGACGCATAGTAAAGTTAAAACAGCACTTTAATATTTAAAAATACAACTTATAAATATAATTTATACAAAGTTTGGTCTCATTGTTAGAAGAGTGATATTAAGATTAAGTTTCACTCATCACCAAAAATGATGAAATTTACAGATTTTTAGATTTGTTAAGTCTCAGTGCCCGATTTTTGACCAATTTAAAACTAAAATTACCACAGATTTTCAACCCACAGCTTTAGTTTACGAAACATGTTAGAGCGCTTAAAATGTACGTTTCCTCTTTCACCTTATCATTTATTTCTAGTACATTTACTTATATGATACACTACTTTAGTATTATATTTATACTATTTACATGGATATTTATAGTGCAAAAGATAAGCTATGTTTGTATTTATACAATACAATATTTTATTTACGGTAATTCGTGTAGCAGGAAAAGGATCATCTGATATATTTTGGTGACAACAGATGATTTTATCAGTCGCACTTTACTAAGCGTTATATAAAAGTATCTGTATTCACTTATTTACAATATATATCTCACAGAAGTTTTATATCACCTGGGGCCACTCTAACGCGGGTAGCTGGAATACAGCAATGCTGGGCCCCACCGTCCTCAAACCAGCCCGGGGGGCTTCACATCCAATCCCGTAACCATATCCAGTCCTCCCATTGGTTGTGACGGAGATGGTGTTTGGTTCATTGATGATGGTGAATTGACATTATTAGTCATATCGCTTTGACTATTTTCCTCGGAATCACTGCAAGAGTCTGAGCTGCCTTTCTTGCCGTTTCCATTGTGAGTCTTTACGTGCTTTGCCAGGTGATCAGACCGCATAAACCGTTTATTACACACTGGACATGCAAAACGTTTTTCTCCCGTATGTGTCCTTAAATGCCGTTGCAGTTCATCAGACCGCGTAAACCTTTTACCGCAAAACAACCAGTTGCATACAAAAGGTCTTTCACCGGTGTGCCATCGTAGATGAGCTTTCAAATGGGAAGTTTTTCCGTAAACCTTGCCACAGCCTGGTATGTGGCAGCTGTGAATGTTTTTCTTACGTAAATGTACGCCAGCAGGTCCAAGTCGTTCTGCTTCTTGGCAGTTTGGACAATCGCATGTGGCACGTCCGGTATATCGTCTCTGGGACCTTGGGGATGGTACTTGAGGAGGAAGTCCTCCGCCTCCTCCAGTTGGGGAAGGACTTGAAGCTGCTGCGTGCAGTCCAAAAGAAGCTCCGACAGTCTGACCAGGCAGCATTGATTTGTAGGTATCTTGCAGTAGATGCTGACCAGAAGAAAGCAAATGATTCGAAGCTGCTAGAGAGTGCGTTAAACTAGAATAATCAGAAGTATAGTTAGCGGCAGCCATTTGTGCATGCATCCCAGCAGCTCCGCTCATATCCAACCAACTTCCTGCTGTAGAATGCACATCCCACCAAGCGTTAGCTCCAGTTACTGTGTCACTCTTCATTGCACCATGAGTAGCTCCAGACATCGTGTTGAAAGGCCAAGTTTCATAAGGATGTCTAGAGTAAACTGAACCTAGTGCAGCATGATGGGTAGCTGCCCCCTCCACCTTACCCAGCAACGAACTCTGATGATGAACATTGTCGGTGACTGATGGTTGCGCAGTCGCTCCGGGAAAATACAAATCACTTCCATAGGACGCTGTGGTGGGCACTGAAGCACACGACGTCATGACAGATCTAGAGTAGGTTGGGTTCGACGTAGTTGACCGTTGAGGTAGGGAAGTGGCAGAGGACACTCCGGTACTTCCTGGTGAAGGAGCACCTTGAGGTGACTTCTTCCAAGGGTGGAATCCTTTACCAACTGCGGCGTCTGCTAAAGGTGGTGGTGATTTACTGCTGAGCTTGTTGCACTGGGCTGCTAGCATTGCCAGAGGAGTTCCTCGTAAACTTGGATGTTCCTGTAAAAAACAAAGTATAAATTACAGTAGTCGAATAATACAGAGTTATAATAAGTGTATGTTAGATTAAAAGTCCATGTTTCTGTAGACGAACTATGTAACTGAACTTATATGGTAAAACGAATAAAGAACTTTATGTGGAGGGTAATGAAGACTAGTGGTCAAAGAAAATGTATGCAACTACTGCTATTTCAGAGATCATTATTCAAAACCAGTTGTATAATTCGTTAATTATGGCAATACTGTCCTTTTTCATATATGCGGCCCCTCGATCCGCGGTCGGCGCTTTAATCAACAGTATAATGAAAAGTTGGCGCCTATGGGTCGCGTTTCGAGACACGCACAGCTAAACAAAAAGAATTAAAATCATTCCCAAGTCAGTGGTCGTCATTACGGTAGGACCCCGCTTTAGGCAGTAAAGTTTTTGTCTTTTGGATGGATGCATTCTTTTTCACCTCATCATCTCGTAGTTATCTTCCTTAAACCTGTCATTTTAGTCTGATTTGCACCTTAGAGCATCTCGGATAGCAAATGCTCTTTAAAGATTTATAACACTGAATTTAAATGTATGATGTCTGTTTGTCAAAAGAAACCACAAGAGTCTAAAAGAACTTATGTCACAGGATCCGGAAGGACAACTGATCATTATCTTGGGTTTTTAAAAAAACATTTTTCTGGTTAGTTATCTTCCTTCCAATGTTTGACAAAAAGCAGATATTTTTAAATCGAGATATTTTCCAATTGTAATAAAAGCAAAAGGATATTTTGCCTCTCTTCCTTAACTTGATCACCATATTCCCCAAGTTCTTTGTGTGCTGTCCCCCACACTTCCTCAATGAGTCTTTTTGCATTGCATCAAATCCTACCTTTTGACAATTTTTTCAATAAAAATAAAAGGAAGTATGTAATCGGATCCATGCAGCTTTAAGTATTCATAAAATTCATACATCAATATCACTTTGGATTATCCTAAAATGTACCATTATCTCAAAGGACCTAAGCGGAACAACATGTCAAAATTACACGTAATAGAACAGGTCCAACAATATCAGTGTAAGCCGATTACAGTGTTGTTGAAGGTAATAATGTCGAGAACATGGATTTTCGGAGATAAGCTTTTTAGCCGATGGGACAGGTTTTGTACCTGTACCAGATGGAAACGCAACACTAAAGATTATAAAGTGCATGTTTAAAATGGTTTAGATGTAGAACAATCAAATGTTTGTTGATTGCACACGTGTACTTTCAAATTTTCCTGCATAGTAATGTGGATATCTCATTAAAATGTTGCCTTACGGTGTTAGAAACCACCATTCTAGACGTCAGTTAACACTTGGATGATTGGTAATTTTGATTTAGTGGACCTTAGGCGGTTTGTATTACCCGATCTGGTCATAATAGTTGACTACTGTTACCATTTGCAGGACCATGAGTGTAATATTGCAGTTAGTGTCGGATAGCCCTGAATTTATACGATACGATAATTAGATAAGACCTTTAATAAAAAGATAGTGTTTCAGATTTGTGGATAACGAGCAGTTTTGTAAGCTTTAATTGCGTTTACAGCCAAAGGGCATTCAATAAAAAACGCCTTAATAAGGCTACAGTACCCCAGTCATTATCTTGTACCACAATTAAGCGCCATACTAGAAAATATTTCGACTTTATTTACTTAGATTTTATGTTTTTTTGAGGTCATCATTAAAACGACAGGCATTATCGAGCAACAATCAAACATAAACAACCGGTAAGCGCCAATAAAGCAGCCGAAAATGACTTTTTAATAATGACGAATCTTCGGACGTACCAAACGATAATGACGAATTGATTGGCGGACCGAAACAGCCCCCTTTTGCCCCCCCTACGGTTAACAAGGGTGTCAGCTGGCGGGGGCGTAAACAGTTCAATTTTATTCACATATGGCGTTCCATTTGTGGTTTTTTTCAATTCACTAAAAAAATCAGTACTGATGTCGGTAAAGAGAGAACAAAATTTATTTTTATTTATAATTGATTAGTTTAGTAAGATAAATCAGTAACTTTTTTCAATAAAATTGGGTGCTTGAGCAGACAAGTAATTAAAGCACATAAAATTTAACCGGGCGGTTCCCGGAAGAACTTCCCATTTAAAACCAATTTCTGGGTAATATAATGATGCGCTTTTAACTAATTTTCTGTCAGGTAGGCGAGTTGCTTCTAATTTTCATGCAAATGCCGCTGGAGGGATTATACCCCAGTCTGTCCCGGCTTGACCAAAGGAAATAGAAGTCTGATGGCATTGATTTACCAATTCCCCCAAGCGTCATTTAACATTGGTGTTCCTTTAGGAATGTTTTTACTTAAAATGGGTTTGATCACTATGCGCTGTAGAAACTAGTGGTAAGAGTAAATGAAGTACGCCACTGACGATTTTTATTCAAAAAAAAGCCCCCACCGAATTATCGCGGCATCGTTTATTGATTAATGTTTTGAATTATGATCCAAAAGTTCTCACAGCCAGGGCTCTTTCAAAAGTAATTAACGGAATGACCTTCGTTTACAGTAGTCGGTGGACCCCTTGTTTCTTTTGTATCTCTCTTTCTCGTAGCGCCCCGAGCGTTTTTTGCTTTTATGTTATGAACGAGCGTAGTGCTTTCGTTTGACCGCTGCCTTGTCGAGTCAGCAGGACAACAAAAGGAGATGTATTCGACCACGCCCAGTGGCCACAATGAGATGTGAAGAATAAGTGATATTTATTTGCTTTTTGGATCTATAATTTTGGTTAAGTACGACTTTATAGCATAATTATGTATAGATTTTCTGGTAATGCCAGACAAAGTTAGTTTTTCTGATTATCTCTGAATGTAGCCTATTTAGCTACATAGGCAGATCGATTCTCAACTAGTTCTCTATTCTCATCATGTTCCAGTAGTTCCTTCAATTGTAAATGGTTACCAAATGGATTATCCGTCCCATAACTTCGCAAAAGATACAAAATTTCTTAATAACTCAATTTCACAACACTTGATTAATCTACTAAAGATATACCTACTTATCACTATTTATTACAGTTCGTTTTTCAGTGAAAATCCAGCCAAGTTACAAACAGTAACACTCAAGGTATAAGCATCAGTGTTACAACCAAGTAATTGATGCTATTTTTGTATTCTGTTACTTAGTCTAAATAATTTTTGTTCATAATCAGTTTCCTTCTAAATATTGTCGTTTTGGAGATATTGATCAGTAAACATTGGAACTTTCAATATTAGTAGGCAACCGTTGAAGATAAAAACGGCTAGATTGTCTCTTATCTTACTGTTTTAAGATCTATGTTGGTATTTTCAAAATACTCCAAATTTGTAGTATTTTTCGTTTTTTTAATAAAATTTTTGGTACAAACATCCTTATCCTATAATATCCTTATCTTAAAAATTATCTGATAATTGCGAGAAACTATCTGGAAATCACCGTACACTTGGTATCCAAAAACGCTTGATTTTAAGACAGTGCAATTACTCATACTATTGAAAGTTTGATACCTATACTAACTAATATTTCAACGTTCCAGCCATTCATTCCAAATTCATAACAAACTTTATGAATGAGGGTAATCAGTCATATGCGTTAAGTACCCAGGAGATGGTAGTAATTATTACAAATTGATTCAAAGTGACTTATACTGGTACAGTTGCATACATAAAGAACAATATTAATTTTTTTAGATAAGCTAAATTGACTTAAGTACGCCAGGTGCAAAACCACCTTTGTGAAAGGATTAATTTCGCTTAAAATCAATTGAAAATACAATGACGTTAGCCAATAAGTACGAATGACTAATGTGTTGTACCAGCATGGTATATGAGCAAGGTGCAGAACAACTGCAGAACAACCGATAAAAATAATTTGGATTAGTAAATTAACAGCTAGTGTGTAAAGTTTTAATTAAAAAGTAAAGTTAACTAATACAGCTAGATGAAAGTAAAGTATAAATCCTGGATGACGTATATTAACATCCACTGATGTAAAATTACTAGACAAGCATCAACAAGCCATTAATAATACTCTGAATGGCCGGCAAAATAAAAAGCGACTTATAAAGAATAATAAACAGTTATTAATCGTTTTCAAATTGACGCCGCAATATAAATAAGAATTTTACGCCGAATTAAGCGGATCATTAATGAATATAACAGATGCGGGTTTGACCGACAAAAATTCACAATCAAAAAAGGTGGTTTCTTAATAGGAATTTGGTATACTTGGTCGGAGATTTCCGGTCTTAAATTAATTTGTAAAATTTTTTGGATTTGTCTAGGTAGGTGGGCTTTAGCACAAGTTAAAACTGCCAACAATCACTATGAAGTTTGCATAAAATAAGTAATTACCACGTACCACGTGCATGACGGTGAGAAATAAGTACTTATTCCCGAACAGCTTGCATTTTTTAAATACTTTCACACCTGCTAGCAAATTACCCACAGACCTAACCTGGAAAAAAACCCGTTGTAACACTTGTTACCAAGAAAAAGACGACTAGTCATTGTCATAAGCAATGAGCAACTATCTTACACCGTAGCAGGATTGTTAATCTAAAATCGCCATAGGCTACAAGTAACATATTTAAGCATACATTAATTAAAACTGTAGCCATATTATACTACGTGGTACTACCCACTATATGGGGCATTGCTACCGGTGTTTGCAGCAGTTGCTAAATAAACATAAAAAACGACTGTCAGAAAACGTTCTCTCCTTAATGAGATTCGGTTGTAAAGCAGATCGCCTCCCGGCCACCCCGACGAAATAACAAATCTATATTCATGAAGGGCCCCCAAGGTACTGTTTTATGGAGCAGCCCGAAATAAATATCCCAGACCCTCAGAAACTGTTTTTTTTGTGTAAAATCCAAAGTTATATAGACAATAATAAACAACCAATCTTATTGATAAATAAATCATCAGTTTATTGTAAATTTTCTCCAGTTTACTAGTAGTAATAACGTTTCAAGGTGAAATACTCCTGAGGTCACGGTACATCATTACCATTGAAAATATAATTTAGTTGTTGATTAACAACCATTTGATCCTTAAGTCGTCGATAACGACTGGTGTATTTTTCCTGTATGAACAAATGCAGACAAATAAATTGAATGCATGGTACATTGAGTTACCATAATTATTTTTTTGGAACACTCAAATAATATAATAATAATAATATATAGTATACAAAAAACTAGGAGGTTTTACGAGTAAAATTGTAGATCCATGTCTTAGGCATAAAGCAAATTTAGGAATATAATCATTTGACTAGGCAAACTGTTATGGTAGATAGCAAAACAAGTCAAGATTTTGTTATTTGCCATGGAACTTAGTAAATGTTCAGATAGAGGTATGCCTAAATTTGCTTTATGCCTAATACATAAATTGACAAGGACGTATAGAATTTACATGTTTATGCAAAATGTTTTTAAATTTTTAAATAGTAACTAATTTTTTATTCTATTCGTGTTATTCTATCTTAACGGAAAACACCAGAAAATGTCCTAATAATTGCCAAAAAACTCTCGTATAATTATCACATTTAGTATGTACCTAATTCAATTTACTGTTGCTGACCACTGTGAAAAACAACAACTAAATATAATTAAGTAATTTAGTGAGTAAACATTTATTTAAGCATTTAACACATAAACGCATGTTTATTTTCTTGACAAGTGACAGGCTAGTTTGAATAGTTGCATTTGTAATAGTTACCCAAAAATAATTTTTTAACAAATTGTATAAATAAAATATTGATTCCACGATCAATATTACAACTTGGTTCCAGCAGTAAAATGAAGTAATAAACGTGTTTTACCTTTATTCAGAATAAACAGTTGTAAGTAATAGTGTATTTGGTAATCACACAATTAAATTCAAAATTGCTTTTTTTTTTAAAGATGACGATATCGTCAGGTAAGCATTTTACATTACCACTTAACCGGTGTCTAATCTGGATAATGTCATTAACAACTATCGAACTGTAAAAAATAAGCAACGTTTAAATAAACTGTCTTAATCAACGGTAATTACATAAATTACCTAAAAGTGCTGTCACAAACCCACAAACGGTTTTTTGCTTTAGCACACAAGTTTGATAAGTTCATCGAATGTTCGAATTTTGCATGCACGTTTTGTGATATCACATCAGAAAAAATGTCTATGCAAAAAATAAGTAATAATTCCAGGTAGAAAATATCAACATATGGTCGTATATTTGAAGCCTTAAAAATTGTCAACCCCCAATCATAAAGATGATTGAATGTACGGGCTATATAAAGTGAAAAACAAGTCGTGCCGAACAGATGTGAGTGATGTGTATAAATTTGAATGAAACCGAAACATATGCTGAACCCAAGTTTAGTGAAATTGTCATACCAAAAGTACGACACCCATTCCGTATTCGTCTTGTATTTAAACGGAACAAAATAAGGAAAAAGGAATATAAACAAAAGCAAGGAACTTCCTCCAAACCTGCCATAAAGGGCGTGGACTTTTCAAATAAATTAAAATAAATCGAGCCCGTTTTTCTAATTTTAGTTTCTGCCTGGCACGACAAAATTAAGCGAATGTCGTTAACGGCTTCATTTATGTGAAGACGACAATCTTGTACCCTCGACACTCAACCTAATTTTAATATTTTTTTAATAATAAAACGGGCGACAAGGAACGGGCGGAGCTATTTATGTAGAAAAATGACAGGTTATATTTATTTATTTTGTACGTTTTTGTTTTTGGCTTGTTCTACGGCTGAGAATACAAAATTGACGTGTCAACTTACGTGAAACACCGGGCCGACACGGATTTTAATAGATTATGTCCGTAGGTATGCAGAAATGATCAACCAAATATTTAGACCATGTTCAGAAAGGAATTACCATGTCAAAAAACTGAACATAGAGTAAAAAAATTGGAAATGTTTATTTAGAATCGTGGGTGACAATTTTATATTTATGAGAGTGACTAAACCTTATAAAACCTCCAGTCAACCTCTAATGGTCTCCATTTACTATCATACAACATGTAAATTGTTACAAAAACCCAAAGCGCTATTAAACTAAAGCGCATTTAACAGTCTAGTTTTTTTATCGGTACTTGAGTAGACAAACGTTACTTAATTTGCTTGGGTAGTCTCATTAGAAGTACAGAGAATCCAAATAAAAAAAATTACTTTTCATTGCTTTCTAAGGAAAATTTAGACTAATTTAAATTTCAGTGAAAACTCTGTTAGAATCATTTTGAATAAATTTTCATTTTATCAATTTCATTTCAAATTTTACAGGACATGTTACATAACTTTACATACACAACTCCTAATAATGACCTTCTGTTTGGATCGTTAATACGGGGACTTTTGCCTATTTAAGTCCCTTTGAGATCCTTTTAGCTGTTTCCTCTATGCATACTTACAAGAAAACCAACAAACCTCTTTTGTATCCAAAAGCTGCTCGTTTTAAGTCCATTGTAAAGGTTTTCCACTTCTACAACTTTATACCTAGAAACTGAGTTAAAGTGAATGTGCTGTATTTGGGTATTCTTCGTAAATGGCAAAATAAGTACCGCATATAAACAAACGAATTACCTACAGCTGAGGGAATTGTTTATCTAGACCTCGATCAAGAAATTAGTATTTGAAAGGTCATGTTTTGTACCTAATTGAATGAGTTTTAATTTTTTTTACATTTGCTTGACATTTTTAGTAATAATAATTTACCACCTGAACGTTTTATGGATAATAATTAGGCTGTGACTTAGCATAGAAAGTTGAAATGAAAAAATTAAACTTTTGCATAAAAAAGCAATCAATCTTACTGGCTAAGTGTTAAAATTAAAAGCATTTTCTGGCTTTCTTACAATCAAAGTGGAAAAATGGTTTGTAAGGGAATAGTAACTGATCCTTAACAAAATAATCAAGGATTGAATACTAAATTTGACTAACTGAGATTGTTTGGGGCTTTAGTAACCATAACAAAAAAATCAAACTTTAACAGCATCAAAAGCTTTGTTGACATTGTCAAAAAATCTAGCCAATATATCCCTGCAAAGTGTTTTCCGACGGCTACCTATTGTAATTTCAATATTATCCACACTCGTCAGATCGTCAATGCCAAAACCACTTCAGAATAAAACCAGGTTTACGTCATGCCGAGCCCTTTACACTCTTGATGGATTCTCACAGCATGGTACAACCCAAACAAGCGCCGGAACCATTGATCTTGAATCGCCTTAAAGACCTTTTGTTACCGCGATGACCGTCAGAAAGTGGTACTAGTTTGCATATGTTTTTACACACACGTTACACGACCTTGTTTTAACAGACTATAATTTAATTAATCGATATGTAGTGGGTAGTTCTAGGATATTTTAATATTCACTTATTACTTATTCCTTTGACCGACTGATATTAAATAACTCTATTACAGGAGACTAGTTTCCCAGGGCTCGTTGAAACTTTCACGCTGCTGATGAAACGAGGAAAATTGAGCGCAATTACTCCGTAATATTACCCATAAAATATGAATAAGACCGAGTTCTTGTATATTAAAAGAAAAATAAGGAACGCGGAAACGGACGACTAGTTTGGTTGCCTATGACTTATTTAAAATTGAAAGATGCGGGAATAATTACCAGGAAATTATTTATAACGATGTTGTCTCTTTGAAAAGTTAACGATGTAATTTTCGTATCAGGAAAATTGCTCTAATAAATACGCAAATAAAGGCTGCCGTGGGAATGGTATCTACCAAGTTACTGCTGAAAACTAACTGTAATTAATCATCTAAAATTAGTATATTGAATTGATCTATATAAGTATAGTTACAAGAAATTTTGACTCAGTTAATTATAAGCTAGCATAAGATTGAATCTAGCATTTGAATATGGTGGTAAACGAATAACCCATAAAAAAGTCTCAATTTTTGCCTTGACATGTAGTGCCTCCTACCATAATCCATATAGCTTAAGAAGTCTTAACTGCTGAGTTATAAGACACTACACTACCAAAAGAAAACCATTTAAATCATCATCAGAGTTGTCATTTTAATTTTTTTTTATACCCAGCTGCAACATTCTAGATTTATTAAAAAACCACCTTATACAAATAATGTCAAAAAGCTAAAGAATTGTTTTAAAATATTTTTTGAATTGCCCTCTTTTCATATGATTTCCTGATTGAGTATTTTAAAACTAAAACGTTTATACAGGAATATTTACTGGCCAAAACTCCTTTTTGGACTCCCATGAAGTAGTTGAAGTAGTTTAACAACCTGTCGAATCCAAATATTACTATCATCAGATGACTTTTTCAGGTTTTTTAACTTCGTAGAGAGAAACCCAAAAACAGGGGATACTCAGTTCTATTCACTGGGATCCTGTACACAAATTTTGACGGTTTACACACACTGTATTGTGTCAAAAGTTGGTCCCGATCAATTATATGTCAGAAACATCAAATTAAAAGACTGACGTGACCGCCAATCGATTTGGTTTAGAGTATACTGGCTTAGAATTACTTCGGTTTTGTGTTTGGCTATATTATGTTTAAAACCTCTGCTTTGTAGTGATTTTTGTTTGTAATTAACTAATTCAATCGACTGTAGAAATTTCCATATTTTCTGTTCTTTGCATTTTACCACTAGAATCTGCACTAAAAATTCCTGTATAATTAACAATGCTGTAATGTAATTAATTCAACGTTTTTTTGATACTCAATCATTCCATTTTAGAACTTCCATACACTCATTACAGCTATATTCTCTATATCTAGCTCTATAGAAGTATTAAGGTCGCTAGATTGCCGTCGCATTATACTCAGTATAGTGCCCCTGTTTTACTCATGTTAATTCGTTTGAGTTGAGTTTTAATTCTCATTTTTACTGTAGATTTACTTTGGACTACATTATTGTGCCTAACCTGATAATTTTGTTAATAATATAAACTGCTCGTCAAAAAGAATGGGACTGCAAAATTTTTGGTCAGTTTTGAGCAGCGGTTTCTTCAAATTGATTCACTCGATTTTGGCCGTTTACAAATTTTATTGCAAAATTTCAAAAATGGGGTTGTTTTTACTTTTTTTATTTTTAATTTAACCATTTCTTTAAATCTTTTATGGAAAGAGAAAGGGATTAGATTAAAACTATCCAATTTAAGTAAAAAAGTTAATCTGGGTTATACAGGGTGACCCAAATAAAATTTTCAAAAAACAAAATCATATTTTTATCATAAATCTTGGCATGTTCAGTGATTTTAATGGAAAATAATGATATTAGATAAAGAAGCACACTATTTGTTTAATGATCCAATTAATATATTTAGACGTTTTTAACAGTTTGTCGATTAAGAGCCGTTTCTAAATTTTTTGGTTAATTTCAAAAATGGCTTTATTTTTACATTTATTCAAATTCAATAATTTCTTTAGATTTTTTACTGAATAAATATGGGATATTCAAAATTACACTTAAAAGTACCCAATTTAATTGAAAATAAGTAGTCTATATTCCCACAGTGGATTAGTGAGTGTAAGTGAAAGTAAAAACACAAAGCACAGCTTAATCTCCACAAAATTTATTAAATAGTGTTTTTTTTATTTTTTTTTTGGGTCACCCTGTATAACGCAGATTAACCCCTATTTGCACCGTTATACTTTAAGTCAAGCTTAAGTTCAGACTGTAAAAATACAGGTAAAAAAATTACAAGTCTGAACCTCACTTAACTTAAGCTCAGTTTAAAGTATGACGGTGCAAATGGCGGTAAGCTTTTTAATTAAATTGGGTGGTTTTAAGTGTAACCTTGCCAATTCCTTCTTAGGTTATCAGAAAGAGAAAGAAAATACCTTTTAATTGTCAAAAGAATTATTAAAATCGAGTCAATCAATTTGAAGAAACAGCCCTTGAAAAAAGAGCTAAAATTTTGCTGTCCCATTCTTTTTGACGAGCAGTTTAGATACCAAAATCAAAAATTTATTTTTATTTTAAGCTTTTTTGTAAATAAACTGGCCATTAATTAAATTCGGTTAAATTGTGTTTAAATGACATGTTAATCATAAAGTTAATCTTCCAATTCACTAACATAGATTATATTAATTAACTAAATATTCATGACAGTGGTTAGGTTAATTAAAAGAATGTCATGCTGGGTATTAAAATTCAAAAATTTCTGTTCTTTTACTGTCATTTGTGAGTTGCTTTTTGATTTAGTGCTGGAATGACAGGTAGAACTTTGTTTGAATTTAATTTCCGCATTATCAAAATTATTAACATAAAATGTGAGAATGTTATCTTTTGTACTAGGAATATGTAAATGAAACTGGAGTGGTACTACATAAGCGTTCATAAATAAAAAAAGACAAATCTTGATGACAGATACTTACAGGGGATTTGACATTCATCGTCATGGCCGGTATTTGATGTGTTCCGAAATAATGCCCAGCACCAGGCGTGACATCTGTCAACATAGCGACACTATAAATCTTGACACCGTTCCTTATGTATAAATCATCTACACAATCGCGAGTATTGTGTCCAGTGAAACAATCGAAAAAAATCACTATATTATACGACACCCTGTGATGATCAGTACTTCTATTGTCGAGTTCACATAGCTCACTATTTCTCGGAAGGGAAACAGTTGAAAATCAACGGTTCCCCTTCTGAACTAAACCGCCAGGGGCGTGACCGTCGCGGACGACCAATCGGCAACGTTGCCATTTATAGCGCGGCCCCGCCCTCAATTTTTATCTGTAATAAACGGACGCGCATGGTGGATGGCCAGTTACAAATTACACCGTCCTATAAATGATGTGGCATCTATTATTTTGTATACCAGCTCTTTATTAAAGAAAGTACTTAAAGTAAGTTGGAAGGTGTTATTTTCAGCAACATGCTTATATAGTGTTAATTCCAGCTTAGCACTCTATTATTTGGCGTGATTTACGCTTTCCCACTTGAAAAACTATTATCTAATATCTAACTAATATCTGTTTAGAATAGGTTAAAGCTGAATTTTATTTTGATAATTGAATCAAATTATCTTTATTTTTACTGGGAAGGGTAAGGGAAAACCGATAAGAAATGGAGGAAAATTATATGCAATTATTTGGAAAGTATTGTTTGGATTTATGTAAACTCTATTCCAGGGTGAGCGGCAGGGACGCAATAATTGTCGTTCCTTGTCTATTAGTTATGAATTGAACGAGACGGAATTTTGAAATTCGGCGTTGGCGCTGTCCGCAACGTCATTTAAAATTTATAATTTTCAAATTCCTATTTTGATATTTTCGGTATACCACACTGATGCCATGTTGCCGAATGCTCTCGTAAAAAAGATATTGATAGACAAAACCGCTTTCTTATACACTGACACGGAGCATAACTAGGGGCGATTGCTTCATCTATATATATAGCAAAAAACAAAAATAGTTTTTTAGAAATGCTCTATAACCGAACTTTACAATATATCATGAAATCAAAACTTTTTAAATCACCGGTAATATGGAACGCTCCAGCTGTCAATCGCGAAATATCAATGAAAACCTGTGGAACTAATACAAGAAATGAATGAATTTCAATTGAGGTTACCATTAACAGTTACTGGGATGGAGAGTAGGTACCAATTTTTGGAAATTTAAATTATAGTAACCAATAAAAAGCAAAAATATCATTAATAAATTCACAACATTGAACGGTAAAAGTAAGTTAAGTATGCAAAAGAAAACCCTATTCCCAAATGAAACATACAAACAAATCAACAGTATTTTTTGTGACCCGGTACCTGACTACTATTTTATTACCAGAAACACCCAGTATACCACGCCAAATTGCAAAAACTTCGCATTTATTGAAATCTAAAAGACATCAACAGTCAATTAGCATAGAAACCTACTGCTCCCATATATCATTTCAATTTGTTTAAATACATGTTACACTTCTCTATAAAGCATTTTATTAGTGTACTGTTGACAGTGTTAAATGTGTAAAGTATAAGCTTTTTAATGCTGATAATAGGGTTTTATGTCAGTTACTTATTACACACACAAGTAATGACCTATGACGCCTAATTAACGTATAAGCTGTGTTAAAACTGTTTTAAGTTGGTCTGTTGACTTTATTTGGTTATACTTTAATAATAGTTCATTACAATAAGTCCATCACCTTTTTTTACACACATTAGTCTTTGTTACAAAGTAAACTGCCTCCCTCTCAACAAGGACAGTAATTTTTTTATCATTCTCAAAACCTCGTCATTTTCAAACCAATCAACGTTTGTGCCGTAATTAGGCTTGTTTTTGAACTGTACTATACAGGGTGAAAAAAAAAGTTTTCTCCAATTAACCAATAATTTTCTTTGGTTTTGTTTTAACATAAGGAAGTGTGGTTTAGATCAATATCTCGGGACTTTTTGAGCGTTTTCCATTTAACGTCCCATGTCTTAAGAAAAATCGATTTATTCAAAGAAAGACGACATTACAGTGCTCAATCTTGAATTAAGTTATGGTAGCATTCTATGTCGGTTGTAGATCCAATATAATGTGTTACATAATCTTGACTGATATTACTATACAGGGTGTCTAGAGACAGTCAAAGAGGAAGAACAACTTGTAAGTGCAAAAAAAGTATCAAACTTACACGGTTTGCATATTGCTGAAATCAATATCTTGGAATGTTTTTGGGCGTTAACATTAATGCCAAAATGTTAACGCCCAAAAAAATGGAAAATGGATAAAATAGCTAGCTTTATATCTGTCATTCTATTGTATACCCAACATTATCGGTTACATAATCTGACGGTTAACTGGGAAACGGCCAAAAACTTCCCGAGATATTGACCTACACAACACTTTCCTATGTAAAAATAAATAATTACTGCTTAATTGGAGACAACTTGAAAATCAAGATATAACAAAAAAGATACAATATTTAGTAATACTCTCTGTTCAGCGTCACAATCACCAGCAAAAAACGTATGTCCGTGATTAGATGTGATATTGATTGATTGTCAAATTGATTATAGTTTTAGATTACAATTTAAGGCAGGGGCTACAATGAATCATATATTAAGCTGGTGTACTTACAGCAATAGCCTAAATCTGGAATTTTGAATGGTGTAAAATACAAACTCTTGGTTTAAAGCTATTCTTGATATAAATTTTATTCGTCAGATAACAGTTTAAAAAAATGCGTATTATCTATTTAGGTCAAATGTTTTATCTGTAGAATAGGGCTATACCTATACTGTGATGTAGAGCCTAAACTGAAATTGCACCATTTACTCATAAGAAGTTGTTCAGCACAATAAATCAATTTTGCTGATGACATAGAAATGTTTTTGAATCAATGATATATAACAGACATACATAAAAATTCAGTTTTATACTGTTCTGTTCTCTGTAAATATTTTTATTTTCATAAAAAAGGCATTTTGAACACAAATAACAACACTATTTGAGCTCAATTTAGTCACGAAACTGATAAAAACGTCAGAATAACCTGACATTAATTATTGAACCGTCAAACTAACAATAGCTGGTAGTATGATGTTATAATACACACATTTTTTGTCGATCTTTATCTAATGAAATATAAGTTCTCATCTCAGAAACATGTTTCAAATACCAAAACGTGTTGTCTTTGAAATGCCGCTAAAAACTTTTATATTCCTTATATTATTTACATCGGAAATATAGGCAACAAATGATTTTCATATCAGAGTTCATAAATCTAAAAACATTTGGGCAATTTTCGATTCGTGCAGACATCGTGTGGTCGTACCAGGGTCGACAAATTGCGTATTCAGCTTAGGACGTGACTCTTTGATCTAAACCGTCGTCGCGTCATTGGCGTGGGAGTAAAGTATAAAGAACGCTACGGTTGAATTATTTATTTCGATTCTCACATTTCCAATTGCGCTATTTTCGGGGTTAAAGTGTGTACATTATGAACTGCGGCGTTGATTAATTGATCATTTATTCCGAACTAAAATTACACCAAACATCGAAAATAGTCTCGAAATTTGACACGACACAAGTATAATCAATTTGCTAACCATTATCCAGAAATGTCTTTATGTAATTCCTAAACCCAATCGAGGGATAATTTGGTTTGGTAACTGGAGGGTCCAAATTGAAATTCGCCGAGTTTTAAACGGGGTTTATGCCAAGGGGCGAATGCCGTCAGATAGTGCCAGTCACCCTAACTTGCAAATTAGTAAACCAATCACGCTATCACAAGAGTATTAAGCAAACATATTGATTAAGTACCGAAAAGGTGAAGTTTCCATTAAACTTCGAATTTATTTAATAGGAAAAAACTAATAACCGACGAATTCCTCTATCATCGAAATTATCTGGTTAATGGGCAAAAAGTGGAGAGTCAGTAAGCAAGGACTCGGTGGCGAGTTGAGCCCTAGTGATGGAAAGCGGCTGCTTAGAAAGCTCTAGGTAGTTTTGTACATAATGATGATGACTTTTATAATGACGATAATGCGGCCGAATAAGGCAGGCGCCGGCATATAATTGCGACCCCGTCTTGACAGCGGTCGATATTATAGATAAAGTCTTTTGAAGCTGCCTGCTCTTCGCCTTTCAATACACTCACCAACGATGATCTTGCTAAAAATCCTTTAGGAAACAATGAAATCGTGGCCTAACGGTAGCTCGATGTTCACGAGATTAGAAGAACGAAGCATCATAAAGATGAGTAGGGCACTAACGAAAAACTCGAGCTAGTTCGGGGTAAGAGCCAATTAAAGCCGCTTAATTTCCACAAACAACTAATTACCCATAACAGTAATAAAAATGGATGACACGGTTTTTTTTTCCAAATTACACTAATGAACAATTCAAATTTGATGATCGAGGTTATGTCCATGTGAGTAATTCTGTTTAAACGATGCTGACACCTATAAAGTAACTTCATTAGCGTAATTAGTCACACTGACAAAATAGAATTATTATTTCAAACAGTAACAACCAAAACTCATTTTAATTAAATAGTGTGGTGTAAATCTGGTATTATTATACACGGCTGGATAATTTTCTCACATTAGTGTCTTTTATTCGAGCTCAAACACCTGTATTAAAAATGGAAATGATAGGAAACACTGGGTAATGATTTTATGTTAGCAAAATACATAATTAATATATCACTTTAGGATATCTATCATGTTATATCGTTATAATGTAAATTAATTATTGTCATTTCACTTAAATTTAATCTGAAAAAGACTAAATTAGCTATTTTTGTTTTGAAACATTTTAGAATCATCATCAAAGAGGATTATTCCAGTTGCCTAAAAGAAAATTTTAATTTATTTCTTTACATCAAAAGTAATTAAAACACTTAAAGTTGGTATTTTCACTAAATACCTACTTTACTAACGATGTTAACTTCATCGACAAACCAACATAATTGAGTTGATCTACCATTTAAAGGCAAACATAAACACTTCCATCAAGACCAATAAGTCACTTCTTGCTACAATTATGTTAACAAAGTTATAGACTATTATTATAACAATTTTCGGCTTGTTTGAAATAGTTGCAAAATCAAATTCTGACAACAATACAAATTTATAATATCTGATTAACTATATCTATGACCAATTTGTTTTATGATATAAATGAACCTTATGCAGGGTGTATTGAGAAAGCTCTTCGTTACGTTGTTAGGAATTTATTTGTAACCGTAAAAAAAATTGATAAAAAAAATAGTTATTGACTATTATTTTAGTCATTTACCAATTCTCAAATAACATGTTAAAGTTATAATATCGCAGAAATATTTTTTTTTTGTACCGTCATAGTCCTATTATCAATGAAAGAAACTTGGCAATAAAGCAAAAAAGCAACAAATTACTTTCTTTACAGACGCTATTTTCATCTTAATTTCAGTGCAAAAAATACCAAACCATTAAAAAATGTTTGCCATAAATTAGAGGGAGAATATTTAGAACCAGCTTCTTGTAGCTACGTCTCGTCATATTTTTGAACTAGGACTGATGACAATTTTAGAAAAATTATTTCTGCTAATAATGTTTAAATAAATTTCTCACACCGTAATGAAGAACTTGGATGCCATTTTCAATACACACTGTATAAGGTGTTCGAAAATACCATATTGTCATTGACAACAATAAGGAATACATAATAGTTTAAATATGGAGAAAAAATTATCCTGAGGTATTTTTATAGTCCTTTTACAGTTACAGCATAGCCAAATCCCTTCTAGTTTTCTAGGTTCCATCAAGTACTCTGTATAAGGTTAGGGCAAACACCACAAAACTTACTGTGTAAGTTTTTTAAGGAAAAATGTTCTAATGTCAAATTTTCTTTATAATAATAAATATTCCACGTTACACGTACTTTGATATAAAAAATAATCATACTAAAAGCCTTACAAAAACAAATTTTCGTGGTTGAAACAAATACGCTAACAAATTAAACGTCCCTGTTAATTATACCCTTCACTATGTATACAGGAATTAGTCTCATCACGTACCCTGGTGGCTTATGACGAAAAATATTTAATTGCTTTTAATTTGTAAGGAAATTATAGAGCCAGAAAATAAAAGCATTTTACTAATTCCAGCAATTTCAGTTAGGAACTAAAAACATGAAAGGAATTTGAACTAACTTATTAAAAGCACGCTCTAGAATTCCTGATGGCTGCAAGAGCAATGAGGAACCAATCTTTAGTTGCAGCAATTGACCTGATGTTCAAGTATCCACCTTCAATCATGGGCGTATTTCTTGACCTTATAAAAACTATTACCTAACTGTATAAGTATCAGTTTGAGAGAGAAATTAACGGTTGCCATAATGAAATTGCTGGTATCGTGAAATGGAAGTACTGAGGAAGCAAACGAGTACAAGTTGCATGCTGAATTAAATAATCTTCACTAACCACACACAATAGTGGTTTTAGTTGTAGATAGAAATTTGAAAAAGAAACACAAACACACCCCTGTAAAACACTTGAATTATAATTTATTCATTGAATCGTAAAACGGTAAATACCAACGCCCGCCATTTATTGATAGATGGATATGGAACAATGAAAAGGCTAGTCAAACAATAGCATTGTATTTTTAATTCATCAATAACTCAGCGTCTGTGCCATTTGATCTTATGCAAGCCACCATTTGCATTCAAGTCGATAACAGTTAAATATTTTAGACGAGCAAAACAGAACTTTCTGCCAATACCAACTTTGTGTCAGTTAAAACCTTCAATTTATTTATGCGGTAATTAACTTTCACCCTAACTAGCTCAATGTTGAGTTTAATTTAGTCATTTAGGTGACCAGTATATGAGGGTGAAACAGTTTCCCCTAAATAAGATTTTAACCATCTGTGTGTTGGTTTTCAGCCACAAATTGTCCTTTGATTTTTTTGCAGTTGCCGTTTGCCATATGTCTTGTGGTATAAAAATTACTTTATCAGGTCTAGGGAAGCTCCAATTTTAATGGTGGAAAATATAGTACTAATAACAATAATTTACATCAATTACCTAATCAATGAAGGTAAACTGATATAAAATTATGGAGTGTGTTAAAGACTAGCGAATAGTGGATTTTGTATGGAAATTGCTAAAGTACGGCCCCCGCTTAAGGCGTTCGCTATAAATTATTTACATTTTAACGATTTTCAATACTGTTTCTTCACAATATTGAAAATCCAAGCTTTTCTCGATCAATGCCTTCTGTTTGTAACTGAACCTTTCAAACTTAAATTTCACCTAAAATAAATCCCGATTTTACGTGACCTGGACTGGATATTTTGTTGATGCAGTTTAAAACCATGTCGTCTCAGTTCATCAAGCCGAATAACCGATCGGATTTTACCGTCTTCGTACAGCATCGACTGTAATTACCGACAATTACCTAACTGAATAACTAGCAGTTTGTGACAGAAATTGGTGGTTCGAGCTTTATTGAATTACCGGTATTAGCAAAGTCTCAGTTGATTTTTAATTTAAACCACCATCAATTGTTGGTATATTAATTTGAAGTACGACTGTTTTTGTTTTAGATACCGGTAGAAGTACCCCCAAGCTGACTGATTGAGCATTACAAATTTTATGTTACAAAAATGACTAAATAGCCTGTCATTAGTGTCTTGTGTTGTATATGGTATTTTTCATTTAATTTTTTTTTCAGATTTAGCACAAGTTTTGTAGAAGTGTCTACACAATTTGAAAATGTATGATATACCGCTATTTATTTTTTATTATCACCCGGAAAGTTTAGTAATTTCAGAAACCCAATTTTTTTTTTGAGGATTTTAGCAACTTTACTTTAAAATCAGTGGCAATCGTAGTTTATTCACTTTCTAATTTAGTGTGGAACTAGATTGTAATCAGGGTGCTTATTCTTGAAACGAGAAAAGGGATTTATCAAGAGAAAGGTCTGTAGAATGTGACAGAAACCCGTTATAGTGAGCTTCTTCTGTCACATTCTATTAAAACTTCTCTAAAGTATTCCGTTCTCTGCTTTCAAGAATTAGCTCCCATGAATTTTGTAAATAAGAATTAAGCTTTGATACATAGTCGTTTTCATTTAAGTTCAAAGACAAAATTATTCTACTATTTGAACAAATAAACAACGTGCATCTGCAATAAACAGTTGTTACCTCTGTATCAGATGTTGCTGATAATATTGTGTTGCAAGAATCCTAATGATTAATTGTCTATTATCAGTGACTTTTGCAGAAGCATTTACATATTCAATTCAAAGAGATACAACCCGATTTATGTGATAAAGATAAAGCCGGCATGTACACGTATTAAATATGCAAAACTATGTACCAACAAAGAATATTAATTTTACTTGTTTTGATTTTTACTTTATGAAAAAACCTGTTTAAAAGTTTCAAGTTAAGAAAAACAGTAAAATCTGTTTTCCATTAGAACTGTCTTTGCCACATAAAAGCATCATACTGCTCTAATAAGTAATCAAAATTTTAATGTTTACTTTTGATTGTTAAATTTTTCTTAAATTATCATTACCTCTAAAAAATCCGCACCGGTAGCAGCTTGAGGCGAAGTAGCCTGAATTTGATAGGGAGAATAGGCACAGTTCATTTTCCAAAAAATCGTCGAAATTCACCATCAAACTACCGAACAACACCACCACGTAATTAAGGCTGTGCTTTCTTAATCCTAATTAGAAGTTAATCCCGATGGGGTCCTTTCGGTGAACCGGAACAGCGTGTGAGTGGCGTACTGCGTATTCGTATCCTATCGACCCCTATGACGATGTCGGTTTCGGCGAGCTGCGTGGGGCACCACGCCCCCGCGCTTCGAGGGGCCCCATTGGAGCGATACCGGCTCGAGGACCACCTTTACACTACTCCAAGATAAGATCTTGGTTATAAATTAATGAATGGAGACGATACAATGTGTTTTGTTTGCCGTTTAATATTAAATGTGTACGGACGTTTTATTCATGTCGTTTTTTCGATTTTTGGGGTTGCGATCGTAATCGGCTCAGGCACTAAAACGAATTAATTTCTCTTTGTATGACAGCTTATTTCACCTATAGTTTGATCGTTTAAACTTAATTAAATTATGGGTGGATGCTTAATAATGTCAAATTTTCATTAAAATTGCTTGAAAATCTATGATTTTGTTTCACGAGCAAAAGCCAAAATTAACCCTTAGTGAGCAAAGAGGCTCAGTATCCAGAAGAACATTTTAAAATCCGGAGAATTTACTTACCCTGTTACGACAGAAAACCAGAGTGTGACTTTTGTTTGTAAAGAATAACTAACACTACCTAGTCCACCAAGTTATATTGTTATAGTTATAATTCATGTTACTGATTTGAAAATTATTATCATTTCTATCATTAATAACTTTTAGTGGTTTTCAGTTTTTAAAGACTTTCAGTGACTGTTGGTGTCTTTTTTAACCTTTTTTTAAATGTTGATTTTACGGTCTCTCTCTGATAGCTGGCGAGGAACTAAAGTATCCTAAGGTGATAAATAAATTAAGCACAAATCTGTTAAACACATAGTAACTTGATTTTCAGACACCTTTGACACTACAAGTGGGTTTTGAAGATGAATTCAGCTGCAGAATCCTAAAAGTTTGGTATACTGGGATGTCCATGTATGCTAATATTAGTTTGATATAGATGGTTCTGTATTTCCAAAGACATTTGGTACAATTTTTAAAGCTTATGAAAAATCTTTTTTATTTCCCAATCAAAATTAGAATCTTCAGGATTTCCAGAGAAGTTCGTTATAAACTAAAAATTCTCCAGAGTGAATAATGGTTCAAACTTTTAAAGAGTAATTATTTTCTACTTTCCTATACTTGCACAGTCTAAACTATAATAAAATATTCCTGAAAAGTTTGCTAATACTACTGTCTTTATGGTTATTGTAGTGAAACATCTGGTGAAATTAGTTAAGCCAAAACAAGGAATTAGACCAACAAGCAACTTAATCAAAATACAACAATTTCCATCTGCTTGTTCATTCCTGTATTCCATTAAAAAAGCCGTTATAAAAAAACGCAAAATAGACCGGAAAATGAGTGTCCGTTTTCGTAACCGCCCCATGGAGAGTTATTCCCAGAGATCCACCCGATTAAACAAAATCCCATTGATATCGCACGAAAATGCCCTTCTTTACTTTTAAGGTTCGCATGAGAGATAATAAAGGGAAGATTTCGATTCGGAATGAATGGAAAATAAGGACTCGGTGGGAGTGTCCCGTAACTCGATCAGTACGCCGGAACTGGGAGTTCCCTGGAGCACGTGTGAGAATCAGACACCTGGGTTAAAATAGGAATGTGCTGAAAGTATACTTGTAACTTTAACGTGATTAATTTGGACGACGCATGTCTTTATTTTAACACGTTTCTTCCAGGGAATTCCGTCTGTGTTGAATTAGAACTAATTTATTTCTACCCGAAACTGTTTTAGTCGATATCACAATCTGTGCACATCTCTAAGTGGTGGAAAAACCATCCCTTCTTTTCACAATAAATAATACCATCAGTAGCAACGACAAAATGTACTGTATTATTAGGGTAGGGCTAAGGCGTTTTACTTTGCTTATTGCACTGTAATTTTGCGATATCTCACTACAAATCCTGACTTGGAACTCGTGAAGTTCTGCTTGGGGCACGCTTCTTACCGTCAGCCATTGAAGAAAATGCGTCACGGTAAAACATTTATCATATGTCCAGACCGAAAAACCTGTAGCTCATATTTCCATCCCGAATACTAAGTTAAAAATAATTATTACGAATTGCCGTACAGCACACAAGAACTTTTAATAACCACCTTGGACAAAGAGATATATCGATTAGATACCACCGTAATTAAACCTCGGCCAATGGCGGTTCTTTTTCATTATTATTTATCTTCGCCAATATAGATAAAATGTTTCAGAAAAACGGTTAATATTGGTGTAGTTACCAGGTGTGGATTTACCTACCACCCTTGCAATCAACAAATTCAACATTTTTCCATACATGTCTGGGAAAACACAAAATGATATATAGAAACCTTAATGGAAGATAGAAAGAGTATTTGGAAACTTTTCAAAGAATCACAGTCCTGACCTGGAAATAAGTAAGGCCTACAAAGAATGATGAGTCTGCCTTTATGATTTTCTTGTCAATGTCAGAAAGATATATTGTGGCAAGGGGTTCGAAGGGCCCTGAACGGGTCGGAAAAATATGATCTCGGATGTTTAGCATCCGTATTAGACAGATAAAATTATAGTTCGCGATCACTTGGGGCATTTTCTACCGTAGTTAATGTAGGTTGCTGTAAATTGTAGGAATTAAACTTAGAACCATTATTTACGAACTCACTGCTTTAGTTAGTACACGTTTTTTGGTTAACAGGTTGCAAAGACAGGTGTTTTTTGTTAGTCAAAATATTTACTGGAAAAGGGACAATACTATCTATTTTTCCATACATTGTTTAATTAGATTTTAAAAAGTTACCCAGTCACATCCTCATCTTTTAGTTTTCTGTGGAAACCTTCCCCCTGGATATTTCTGATACACTACATACAGCACAAGGTAAACTGAAAAGAAGTATGCCTTGAGAAGCTGAATCGAATAACATAATAATATACAGGGTGCCCCATTTGAAATAGTGCCCTTTTTGGCTTTTGAACGCACCGACAACCAGTTTGGTGGGATTTCCTGTTGAAACTTTCACCCTGTATATCTCTGGAACACTTTTTATAAAGCACATAGTACACTGTAAAACACACCTTGAGAAGCTGAATCGAATGACGTAATAACGTACGGGGTGTCTCAATTGATTTATTATTTACCCATGAAAAAAATTCAGAGACATAAGGGTTCTAGTGTATAACCTCCTAGTCTCTATAGATAGGATGGATCCAAAAAGATCGTGACTAAACATGAATTATTTTTTATTTTTTTTTATACTTTGACATTGCAATAGTAAAACCTTTGGCTCTAAATTTAAAAAAATTAATACATTAAGTGATATCCAGCAATTAGGGTCGCCAAGATTAAATGAATGTAAATAACAACAATAATTACATTTGATTGTACAATAATTAAAGTTCTTGTTTTCCAGTACAGATTAATGATAGAGGTAGAAAAGTAAATTGTTTTCTGTTACCGGTTAAGAAACCGTCACAGTGTTTCATTGGAAAAAAATTATACACCTCTTTATATTATTGCCGCCACAGGCCAAACCTCTACAACTATTTAGCTTGTTCTGCAAACGAGACTCTAATTGGATGTCATTAGAAAAATGAGAAACTAACAAGCGCCTAGTTTTCTTTTGTCATGGAAAATATCCATTTATAACATAATTATCAACTCATTACGAGAGCTATTACTTTTGATACCAATCTAATCTGGTGTAATAGTTTTTATCCTTTTTGTTTTTACCTTGTTGTCGTCATTAAGTTTGTTAGTTTTCATTGAGTTTCACGCGATTAATGAAATCTGTCTGCGCCAAGTCCCGAACTAATTTTCTGAAGTTTTTTGTATATAATATTTTTTTGGGTGGAAAAAAAAAACAAGATAGGGCAAGGAGATGTGCAACGTTTATATCGGGCCCCCGCATAAAGAAATTTACTGGCCATAATTATAGGGTAGCGATATTTAATTGCAGATAGAGTCCGCGACTGGATGGCAATGGGGCCTCAGCTCCGAAATGGCTCTTTGTAATGCTCGCCGCACATTCGGAAGACTTGCCCCGTGTGAACGTGGACCGTATTGATGAAAAATTGATTGGATTACTTTTTTCGGGCGACTTTTTGCCATTATTATTTCTTTATTAGCCGACCGATCTGTCTACCTGATTTTATCAATTTTCGAACCAGTATTAAACTATATTTGACGCCATAAAAGCCTTTATCTTGTCTGTATCATTCAGATTAATTAAAACTACAAAAACAATTTAGCCCGTGTAAAACAACATTGATTGCAAATGTGTTTTTGCATTTTTTTTTCCAAACCTCAATTTTCGCCACGAGATCACGAAAGGCCAATTACCACGGTGCAAAAATTAAGTTTATTGTCATTTTCCTGTTTAAAATGGTTCAAGGTACACGTATAATTGTTACAGTCCAATTATAGTAAAAATGTGTCACACATCAAATTCAATATCTACTACTACTACTACTCTACTACTTGTTTGTAAAAATCCATCCAATATTTGACCTGGAAAATTGACTACAATGACCCGTTAAGTCAGTGTTCATGATATTAGACTATATTTTTAATGTTTTGACTTTGTTAATTGACTAGAGCGACCGCAAATAGCTCAGTAAGTCAATTTTCATAAAACTGTACAGTTTTTTAACGTGTTGGCCTTGAAAATAGGCCAGAATTACTGCAAATAGCTGCTAAATCAATTTTGAGTACATTTGTCTTTTTTTAAAGCGTTACTTTGACTTATAGGGAGTATTATCAGGACTAAAATCAGTAACGAGTAAATTTTGATGAAATTTGACTATTTTTCCTTAAAAATCGACTACAAAACAGCAAATACTGCGGAGAGTCAAATGTCATAAAATTTTACTGTTTTTAGACGTTTTGACCTTAAAAATTGACTTAAATGATTGCAACTAGTCAAATTTTATGATATATGACAATTTTGCGCTACCGCAAATAGCTCAGTAAGTAAATTTTTATAAAATTGTACAGTTTTTCAACGTTTTGGTTTTTAAAAGGACTAGAATTACTGCAAATAGCTGCTAAATCAATTTTGAGTACATTTGTCTCTTTTTAAAGCGTTATTTTGACCTAGAGTGAGTATTATCAGAACTGAACCCAGTAAGGAATCAATTTTCATTAAATTTTTTTTTATCGACTACAACAATAGCAAATACTACGGAGAGTCAAATGTTATAAAATTTTACTGTTTTTAGACGTTTCGACCTTAAAAATTGACTAAAATGATTGCAACTAGTCAAATTTTATGATATATGACAATTTTGGAAATCTTTGTCTTTGTTTTCGATTTTTACGAAAAAACCTATATTTTTCGAAAAGTAACCAACATAACCTCAATAAAATGAATTTGACGTCTGGTATATCTTCATTGCTTCATTAAAAACTCTCAATATAAAAAATATAAGTAATTATTATTTAAGTAATTGTATTTAATGATCAAAGAATATTTTAGGAAATAAGGAAATCAAAAATTACTTTCTTGAATCAGTTTAAAACTGCCACATTTTAAACTTGATTTCACTTGAAACCCGATTCTAGGTAAACACGATTATGCATCTTAGTTGCTCATTTCCTGGTGATATTTACTTAATGATCCCGATAAGCCGTATCCTTTAGTATTTTTGCATACATGACATTCGCAATAATTGCATTCGCACATGCAACGCCGCAAACTAGAGGTAATTAAAATAATACGATCGCTTTCAGGCACTTTACCATCGTTTACATAATAATGGTAATGAATTATGAATAACTTCACAATAATAGTCGATGTATATTTTTTTAAGTGGTTCAGTACAGTCAATGATTAAATTAGCATCGTTTGGGATGCACAAAACTTATCAAAACAGGAGAAAAATGCTCGTTAACTTTTTTCGGGAAAATACACACATGTTGTGACGCGTGCACGTCAGAATTAATGAACTTGACACAAGAAGTGGTAGTTATGATAGAGGACCGTGTCATTTGCGAGGTGACATCGGTAACACCCCCGCCTGTACGTTACCATGGACACCAAAGGGCGTAACCCCGCAACACCTGGCTGTCACCCCCTGACAGTCATTATATCAATGCCATTACGTTCCGGCTAAGTTGATAAGAATTTTTGGAATTTTCCATGTGTAATAATTGGTCATTATTCAATCTTTTAAAATGTTTGTCAAATAGTTAATATATTGCTTTCAAAATAGGATGTTTTCAATCATCTTTAAGGCAAACTGACAAGTGTAGAAATTTGATAATATCGGTAATTTAAGACAACCCAAAATGTTTTGATTAGTCATTACTAAAAGTTTGTTTTAGCTGAAGAAATTGTGAGCAGTTGAAACTAGAAGTTGAAGTTATCAAAATAATAGTGACAAATCTTGATTTAATTACCTTTTTTAAGAAACAAAAGCTTCGTGAAAGTTATAATCATAGCAAACCAAGAATTCTAAAGTGCCATGAACCCCTGCTGAGAATTAGGACAAAATAAACATAAACATGTTCAGTTGGTTCACTTTTCCAACATTACTCTCACCTTTCCTTCCTATTTATTGACAATTTCATAATGGTTTTTTTTATACTTTTTAACAATAAGCTGACCCTCTGTACTTGTAATCTAATCAACTAGAACTGATTTGATATAATAAGGGCAAACTGGGGTTACGCATCGGTCATGAATAAAGATCGCGTGCCGCCCGAACATTTCGTTTGCTAAAATAACGATCTTTGATTAAAATACATTATCAAAAAACATGAACAAACTGAAAATCATCACCGAATTTACGGCACGCACATTATTTGGTGTGGACGGTTTCGAGAGCATTATATTTTCATTACTAAATTGAAAGAGAGAAGGTTTTATATCAAAAGGTTTCCGAGAAACGACGAAGAGGGAAAATTGCCAGCCCTCTACAGACATCTGATTAAATCGCTTAAGTAAGTTAGTGGCTTATCACGTTATTATCTTGATATCCACAAAACGAACAAAAAACAATCATGATTCGAGATTTAATTAATTTACCGCGTTATTAATCGCAGACGTATTCTAGACCCACAGCTCCAGACGGAGTTCGTACTTGTGTGTGTATCATAAACATCGCGCACGGTTCTTTCTCTTTGATAATTGCAGGTTTGGAAATGACGAGGGAATTCTTGTAAAGTTCATTAACAAAATTACAGAGAAACGAAACGCATTCTCACTAAAGAATACGTAATAAATCTGCCCAGTCTGCGTCTACGAAGTGTTGAACAAGATTAAGCACCGCATCTGCACAGACCATATTAATCGAGTGAGGTTTGACATTAGATTTAAGTACTAACTTAAAGCAATTAATTTTTTACTGTAAAATCCTTTTGCAATTTGAAAAAAATGATTGGAATAGGAATAATTCCTTATATTTGTACCTGTAAATTGACAGGTTGTACTGTTAATTGATGCACCAAGTAGTTTTTGGATGACTCTTCTAACAGAACTCTGGAAAAGCAAAAATTTTGCCATATACACCAATACCTGAATATTTCTGAACAAAATTTTAGGATGGTAATCAACGTGGATACTTTCAAAGTAGGTTGCAAATTACAAATTAGTAGGTACCATTTCTCAGCTCAGCCATCAGTCAGCTGAACCATCTTAGTGTGTGAACTATAAAAGTCCAGGCTATGGGAGATGTTGGTAAAATGGTTTTTCTATGTTATAGGTAGACTTTATTATAATATGTATTATAATTTAGAGGGGACTTACAGAAGCATTTTTGCGATTCAACAGCAACCCAACTTTAATTCAGCAACTATTAAATTTCATAATTACTGTTTTAATTAAAGTTTGCCTGCCTAAATTCTACAACAAATAATGTTCTAGAGAAGATTTCTACCAAGTTAAGCTGTAGTCACAAATTCATATATTTTGACTTTCAGATCTAAATCATTGCAATCAAATACAGCTTTAAAGTTTACATCTTGTGACAGTTTTTCAGCTAAAACAGAAATTAAGATTTGGTAGGGTCAGTGGATATTTCAAATCAGACTTAGTAAGGTAGTTGAATGGTGTTGTTTAGTAGGGGTAATAAACAAGTATTTACATACCATCTCAGAATATTTGATTAAGATACTTATTGGGTTCGTACCAAGTTCCAGTAGGATTAGTAGATTGAGAAGAACCTTGTAGATGTGGCTGCAAACTTGGTTGATTTCGTGAACTGCATCTGCTAGGTTGAGATGGGTAAAATCCACCTGGACTACTACTGTCCACATTGTTAAGAAAGTTTATCAAATTCTAACCATATCAGGTGGAGAAAATTCAAAAAAACCGACCATATGAAAACAAATGCACAGACAAGACAAAGACAGAAAACCCAATGAAAAGCCTAGTAGGCAAAAACTTCGTGGCAATGTTGTCAAATTTGAATTCATTGCTTAGATTAGTGATAATTTTGTTATTGAACCATTTTCTGAACAGTTTGGTCTAGTTTCTGCATTTATTTTTTTAATAAAATAAATAGGTACTCCTTTAGCTGTTTAGCATTCGAATTACTGTTCTGTCAAAAATAAATAAATTCTTACCTTAAAACCAAGCTTTTAGAAAAAAACAGCAAAAATCTACATTGGTTGTTTATTGTTTAATGTTTAGTTTCATATTGAGGTTATGCTATCTGACAGATCCAATAATTGAAATTAGTTGATTTGAGTTAGCAATAGTTTTATTCATCAGAGGACTTATTGCAAACAAATTATTGAAATAATTAGAAATTTTGCAAGTAATCTTGGTCGACAAAATTAAAAAAACGTTTGGCAACATCGAAGCAAAATTTTCGCCCCACTTGAATTTTTATTAAGTTTTTTGTCTTTGTCTCGCTTATGCAGTTATCAACGTTTCTCTGTCCGTTACACGTTTTCACACGAACCGCAATAAATAAACGAAAAAAAACAATTATCCGCTCATGTTCTTGCATTAAAACCACCTATCCAACAAGAAAATGAGTAATTGCAATTTTATATGATAAAAATGTTCTCCGCAGACTTTTTCCTTTATGCCGGTTAATAAACACGATAATAATTATTATTTTCCGGCAGTTGGAACGCCTCCATTTTATTGATCATGTCCGCCTTCTTGTCAGTTTCAGCTAGATTTGTAAAATTATCAATTTTATTATTCATTACATTGCAAATCGCTCGGGACTCGTTCGTACTTAGTTTGGTTCTCGATAGGCCGTGAAATTACCCGCTTAATGTGTTTGCGGAATTTGATTTCGCATCGATATTTACTTGCATTTATAAGAATGGTTAATGATGGTAATTTGCAAACTGCAGTTATATTGTAGATGACATGAAGAGGACGTCACGTGCTGCGAACCGTAGACACTTCCAAAGGCTGTGTGAAAGGGGTGCTTCTTTTATGTGAGCACGCAAAAGGGGTTGAAATAGCACTTGGCATTGTCACCACATTGTTAGTAATGATTGATTGCGATTAGTTTAATCGATACGTTTTTATTTAGTGACTGCTCCTTTGTTCAGATCTTACCCAATCGAAAAAAGGGTTGATCGATTACGATAAATTAGCTACAATTTTTTCTAAGCAAAACTAAATTAACTCTTCAAAAAAAATCTGTTATTACAGGCTACAACAGTACTATTATTAAAAATAATCGAATGCAAATATGTACCTTTCCTTACGCAAAATTGAATACAAATTCTTTACATAATCTAGTTATTAATTAACGTATCAGTAAAGCTGCAAATTAAATAATTAATAGGTGGGCATTAAATTACACGGTGGATGTGTGCGCATACATGATAAAAATCGGTCGCAATTACTTCAGATATTGCGATCACGTCTCAGTCTTAATTTATTTTAGCTCTGAATTCATTATTATTCTGAACAGTGTGGCAATCTCGGGATTAATGTATCTGATGATTTTTTATAGAAGAAATTAATTAAGTTTCACTCTATTGCCGTCTTCAATCTCATCCATAATAAGTTTTCATTATTACGCCGTTTGAAAAAATTTATTCGAAAAATACAATTTATTAGTAGAGTTTTACTAAATGCATAGTTCCACATTAGAAATAATATATGATTGATCTAAACAGCAAACAATTAAAAATCAAATTTCCTAAACGGTAAGCTAAAAATCAACAATGTGTCTTAATTAATATTCGTAGGAAAATTAGCTAGATGGCAGAATTTACTATAGTTTATTCCATTCCTTAATTAGTAGCACATATTCAATTAGATGGCAATAAATACGCCTACATAAGTAGTTACAGGCATAGCAAAAATCAGACCAATAACTGACTAATTAATTGCAATAAATTATGGTAAATAAACTATTTTGCATATTATTACAAATTGAGCATAATATATTAACGACCAATTATTAGTAGCTCCAGAGCGTGAAAAAAATTTGCTAAAACTAGACATAAACCAGACAAAATTAACATACTTAATTGAATTTGATTTTACAACACTGTAATGATGTAACAACTAATGGTTTCACTAAACGGACAGAAAATAGTACAATGTAATTGAATTGGACAATAAAAGACAGACTGAATATTTCAAGAGGCCGTCATTGTGGGGACCCTCTAAAAGCTTCGGCTCTCCTTACCGACAACATACGATTCCTTCAGGACGAAAAGGGGGGAATTGGGGATAGCCAGGCATTCGCGATGTGGCTTCTGATTTATTCCTTTGGGTCCGCCCACCAAAGTCTCTTTTAGGGGTTTGTGGCTCGATTAGACTCGTGCTCCCTTCTCTGTTTCCGGAATTTAGTAACATACCCTAGGCAAGTCCAAAGTATTTCTTTTCTGTCTTTTTTTTCTTTAACTCACACCATATAAATGTTTTGCAAAAACCACCTAAAAAATCACTTCATCCTCGCGGATATGGCAGTGCCTTGATGGCTAAATTACTGTGATCAAACCCGGTTCTTTCATTGTCAGTACCGTCAATCCATCCATCATCTACTATAATCGTTTTTCGATAAACACACCAAATTGCTTACAGATTTTGTTAAAATTATTGTTATTAGTGGTAATATTGGGTGATAGTTCATTAGAGGTTAATGATGTTGATGCCCCTAGTTTGAAACGATCTCAGAATAAAAGTGACAACATTCGGTTCATAAAAGAATAAATCCCATCAGACATTGTTTAGCAGAGTTATGAAAGGTCAAGCATTCACGAGAATGCCGTAATAAAGCGTACTAAACATATAAATCTTATTTTTAGTCGTTTTAGTCTTGGTAAAGTTCATACGGCCTCCCACATTGGCCAATTAAAAAATCGCTGCACGCCAAGTCTGGTTGACCAGCTGCCCAACCGGTAACCGTTGCTTGGTAAGACTTGATTTCTCGTTTTCAGGTTTTTGCTGTTGCAGTCATGGAGTAGCTTAACCTGATTAAATTCAGTTTTATAATTCGATACAAGCAATATTGCTTATCTGTTGGATTAATTTGAAATTTTACAGAAGTATAGAAATTAAAATTTACGCTGACCGGTTATTTATCGGTAAGGTAAAGTAAAATTCAGGGTGTGAATTTCCAATTTTACCAGTAAATTTACGGGTCTAATTGAAATTTGACTGTAATTAATTTTATTAAAGTTATTTTAGGCCAATAATGTCAAAATAAAATCCTGTTTTGATTTGTTATTTATTGTTTTAGAGATAACTTTTTTATGGAAAAATAGCCTTTTCTAAAAAAAATGCATTTTCAGCTTTTTGTCACTTTTCTTTATTATCTTATACTTAAATTATGACAAATAATATGTTTTTGAAATCAGAAAAATGACGCGAATGTGAAGATATTATTATTTAAACAATTTGTAATTTATCACTAATTTACTGACAATTATCAAAATAACTGTCATAAATCTCGAAAAACACGTCTTGTTTTGAAAACTGTGTTAAACTGCAATTCTTGAAAATTTAAGGCAAATTTTGACAGTTTTGACATTAGTGACATATCACGTGGTTTTTTTGAGGATATTTTACCTATGCAGTCACGTGACCATTGTCATAAACCTCAGAAACATGTTTTGTATCGAATACTGCAAGAACACTTTTCTAAACCCTGATTTTTGCAACTTTTGTGTCCAGTTTCACAGTGTAAGTCAGTGTAACAGACAAAATTGATTTTCAAACCCACTTTGAGTACAAAAAAATACTGTTTTAAGGAAATTTTTGGAATCCTCATTAAATTTCCTATACAATAACATGAAAAAACACACTACAAGATTTAGTACATTCAATGAGAAAAGCGGTGTCAAAGTTCGAACTGTCAGAAACACAGTTTGAAAGGACAGTCAAGGACAAAATCGCCTGTAAAACCACTGGGAGTAAGAAAATTACTGTTTTAAGCACATTTTTGGAATCC
Source organism: Ips typographus (assembly GCF_016097725.1). NCBI lineage: Eukaryota > Metazoa > Arthropoda > Insecta > Coleoptera > Curculionidae > Ips > Ips typographus. Next base: position 10,871,208 of record NC_138425.1, on the reverse strand, counting down.
TCATTAAATTTACTATCCAATAACATGAAAAAGTCACTACAAGATTTGGTACATTCAATGAGAAAAGCGGTGTCAAAGTTCGAACTGTCAGAAACACAGTTTGAAAGGACAGTCAAGGACAAAATCGCCTGTATAATCACTGGGAGTAAGAAAATTACTGTTTTAAGCACATTTTTGGAATCCTCATTAAATTTCCTATCCAATAACATGGAAAAACACACTACAAGATTTGGTACATTCAAGAAGAAAAGCGGTGTCAAAGTTTGAACTGCCAGAAACACAGTTTGAAAGGACAGTCAAGGACAAAATCGACTGTAAAACTCACTGGAAGTAAGAAAATTACTGTTTTAAGCACATTTTTGGAATCCTCATTAAATTTCCTATCCAATAACATGGAAAAACACTACAACAATTGATATATTCAGGGAGTAAATCCGTAAACGTCTATTTTGATTTTTTTTTATTAATCCACGTCACTGTTTTAATTCAATAACTGGAAAAAAACCAAGAACGCGTTAAATTCCATAACGACCATTGTTTTCCGTCACTCCTACGTAAGCCTTATCTTGATTTTTGCACGTCTTTCCTATCTCTACCAGCAATCAGTGCTATTTAAGTAATTATTAAGCTGAAACTTTTCATGGACAATAGTTTCCTGACAAGCGGCTTAACGACAACCGAAGTAACTGCAAACCATTTAATAAAGCCTTTATGAAAGGTGTTTTAGGTGGTATTATGGTTGCGCTGTATTATTAACTGTAGAATGATGGTATGATGACAAATTCGTGGAATCACTTTTATTAAGTGAATCATTTTTAGTAATAAGTTGAAAATTGATTGATCTGAAATGTAAGGTGGCGCCAGAAAACCGGAAATCTTATTGCGGTAACGATATTAGACAAAAATTATCCGATCCGCCCCAAATGACCAACCTAGCAGGTCGTAAAAAATCATTCTTTGTGTGGGCATTGGAGAAACCAACACTAAGTAGTGTGTATTAATGCGGCGTGAAGTTAAAAAGACGTTTCTTGAGTTAGACAACGTGTGAAATCGATTTGGAGCAGGTAAATCAGAAGCCGGGGCGCCACGCCGACGGCTAAATGCGCCCGTACCGCCCCTGGTTCGCTTAATTACAAACGGGGGGGTATTAGTGGCGGATTTGAATATTTTGTGGATGGATAGGGAGGCGTAGATTCTCAAGCCTTTGTTTTTTGCCGATCCTATTAATAAAAATTAAATTAAAAATGAGATCCCATAAACGGTTTCCCATGTATCGTCTGCAAAGTTTGTTGATAATTTTGGGTACAATAATATCCTACTCTATTAAAGATTAGGATATGATAGCTGATATAAACCAGTATATTTGAACAGAAGAGCAACACAAGTAAAAGTCTATTGACTGTAACAAATTGAACGGCAGCAAAATGACAATGATTTTCCAGTTTCAATAAATGCGTTATTCGTAGTCTGTTGAAGTGCAAGGAGGGTAATCGGGCCAGAAATTGATCACATAACGAGATTCCATGGCGTGATCGAACGCTAGGCACAACGAGATATCGAAAATTACATACACACACCGAGTTGCGGGGAATAATTTACACATTCTGATTGCCACTACAGTTAGATGGAATTATGCTAGTAACATTTTAACTTCCGAGCTTGTAACCTATCATTTGCTACTCGTACCTGCTTTGCACAGCACAGATAGATTTAATAGGAATCCGGAGATATTCGAGGTAATTGCCGATATCGGGCAAGTTCAGCTGCAACTTTAATTGTCCGTGGAGTTTAAGTTTGATTGAAATCTACTTCTTTTCTTTCAGTATTTCAACATTCTTTGTTATTAATTTAATTTATTTTGGTGGCGATTTACGACGACCTTTTCCAAATCAATAAGCGGTGAATATTCATCAAGAGGGGCGCTTGAGCGTCCTCAACACAAAGCATAATTAATTAACCCCTTAGTCCCGACCTCGGTGGCAGAACTATACCTCATTTGAAAATTAGCATAGACAGTCAAACCGCTTCCAAGCAATTTCTCCTGCTACCATTAATTGGCTATTGAATTAACATTCAGATTAACTGCTGCACTGGGTGACTAGTTCACAAACTAGAATAGCCTATGACAATTGCCGATGCTTTAATTGACTCTAATCTCTGAGAATCTTGGCATCAAAGGCACCACTTAATAAAAATTAATTTGTTGTGCATTAACTCTCTGCAATGCACCAAACACACCAGACTTGGTTTTTAATACAAAAAGTTGTTTGGTATGGAAATACAGCGTGTAGTAATTACGAACCTAACGCAATGTTGGTAGAAAACAATTTCTTTAATTACTGTATGAAATAATAAGTTGAAAAGCTTGCACGAAACTTTAGTTAACAGTGGCAGAACACAAGGTTTGCAAATATGACAGTTGAATAAGTACAAACAGTAAAAACGTTTTAATGTTTATCAAAACAAAATAAATTTTTAAATTTTGTTAGTTTTTCCCACAGTTTTCCCATTTTCGTGATAAACATTATACATATTACTGTAATAGTAACGTTTATGTTGACATTGTTACCTACTCAACAGGAAATCAACGTTTTGGTACTTATAGCATTATCAATTAACGTAAATAATAAATATAAACCTAAAGGAATACAATAATTGGTGAGGAACAACAAGGTTGCTTTTCCTGACACATTCAAATTAATCATAACTTATACATAACGTTAAAAAAAAACTAAAACTTTATGTTTATGTCCATTGTGAAAGAGCATAACATTGTATAAACATTACATTTTATTATAGCATTATACAATGTATCCAGGATAAAGATGGCCACTATGGAGATATTGAAAATTGGCAGAGATACAAATTTGGATAAATGGGAGAAAAAATTTGTATTTTTTGGTTTTTCAGATATTTTGAAAAAACTTGATAAAGACTAAAAAATTTTTAAAATACTACATTATTTATAAAGTAACCTTTAGTTTAACTATAGTATAAGATCTTAGGATGAGCTAGTAATTTTTTTCTTCGCAATAAAGTTATTTTACTTTTAAACTCCACTTTTTCACATCATTTATGGTTTTTTTTAATGTTTTATCCTTAAAAACTGTATGTAACCCCCCGTTTGCTGTCCCCTTGTCTAGAATGACAGCTAGTTGATCAGATCACTTAACAAGCCTTTGAAGATGAGCTGCTTCTGCGCTCGAAACATATAGGGCATTTTATGGTTTAAAAGACCAATTAATGTGGACACACATAATAGACTTTGTGTTATTCAACAACTTCACCTGTTAGTAAAAGTTTGGTTGTTTTAAAAAAAATATTTTCCTTGAAAACGGTTTAGTTTAGAGCAATGAACCAAAAATAGTGTTTTTGGATACAATTCACTGGCTTCTCATAATCATGATTTTCTGACAATAGTCCCCATTTGCCTTGGATTGGATTAGAGTAATAATGCCAAAACATGATTCAAAGTTTACATGGAGTTCATATTTTCTGTATATTTTTGTCATTAATTTATCTGTAGACTGGAATGTAAAATTTTTTGAGGTTTCAGAGTAAATGTTGTGAAAAATACGTAGACACATACACTCCGATATGCACTGAAGATACTTAAACCCATACAAAACCATAGTTCTGACTGCTAATTTTTGCTCGACTTTTTAAAAATATTTTATTAAATAATCTAATTTAGCAGTAAAGCTTTGCGTACACTTTAAAGACATCATTTGCCTTGGTTGGTTGACCTGACAGATCTTGTGATTCGGTTTGCGTGTACGACCACTTTCCTAGAATCAAACAAAACGACCAACTAAGTTTTTAATAAGGCCGGTTCTCTAGACTCTAGACTGAACCCATTATAGTCAATATTCGCTTCCTTTCTCAGATTGGTTTAGTTTGTCGTCAAAACGACAATTTTACCTCGCTAATTAATTTGGACAGGATAATACCGGGTTTTCTTAGAATTTTTCCAAACTGGCTATTTAGGCCTCGCAAGGGTGTCGTCATTTAGGAAACGTGTAATTTAACCGGGACAATCGGATTTGAATATACACCTTGTTAACCAGATAATTACAATTCAAATAATTGCGTATGCACACAGTGAGTGAGTGACTCGTTTTAATAGAAGCAGACCGTGTCAGAGTTATTCACTACTGGTGAGGCAATAAAATATTCAAAACCTTTTCAACGACGATCCGGAAAATCGCAAAAAATCATGATATCCCATTTATCTTCCCCAAACGTGTCCACCTACTTGACCCCTCTGTGTCAGGAATACGGAAGAATATAAACACCCCGAGAAACGCAACGTCCTAATAAATTTTCCGAACAACTTGGGGGGGCGATTTATCCCCTCTTACTATATAAGCTTTTAAAAATCGAAAGCTTTTTGTATTCTTTTTTCTTTCAATTCACAAATAAATAAAATCGAAATTTCTGGAAAGAAAACGACAAAACACGTGCTTTTTGTGTTTATCTTTAAGCCACCCGATATATAACTAATCCCTGAACTGCCACGCCCTTTCATTATCCACTTCTCGGACGCAGTCTGCCATCAATGGTCACATTTGATTGACCGGAGCTGCAGAAGTCGTTAAGCTGTTCCGGATGGCCACCATTCGGTCATCGAAACGAGATATTTCCGAATTCCACGATTTCAAGATAAGAATTCCCGAGTGGCATTCAGGGGTGACAATTTTGTTGGTTTTGACTTTGTTGACCCTCGTGTTAGCCAGATAATTTAACGTTCACATTCCTAACGAAGAAAATATTTTTATACTGTCTTATCATGTTACTTGGAGCTAGTAATTTTTATGGTTTCTTTCATGACCAGGAAACCTTCAAACATTCTGCATTTTACCTGGTCTGAGTGACTGAATTTTACTGATATAGCCCTTAACAACAATGTAAACATATCACGTCACGCGTCTTGGCACTAATACTGTTAGTGTAAATAAAGCGTGATTATTATTATTATCTCACTGTTAAAATACCATCACAATATTCAGGACAGGCAAATTAAGGCATGATGAGTTATGAATTGTAAATCGACCAAAAATTGCCCAAAGACCGCAAGGTCCAAATTCCACGTCCGTTAAAATATTTGCATAAATGCTTTAAATTGGTGTAAAACTGTTATGTAATTTTAAGGAAAGTTTTGCTTAAAAACCTTTGAAGTGTTGTTCTAAAACAAAATTTTTCAACATGTTTAACCAAAACCTTGACCGTCAAGTCAACTAACCAAAGCAAAAAAAGTGGAGTTATCAACGACAGCTGTCTCTACCGACTTGATTGCCTGTTTCCTTTTTTAGCCTCATTATAAACTAAAATTGCTTCGAAAATAACCGATAACCCATCTTCCTTAAACAGTCTTCATATGGGCGCTATGTGGGTATAATGATATTATAATCAGGATTATTAAGAATATCTTGTATGGTGATGAACAAAAACGTGAGACTCCAAAAATAGTCTACACGTCTTTTGTTTCCTAAACAACGGAAAATGAATACGTAATTTAAACTTGCGGCAGAACAAATGGAAATTTTCTGTATTTTACCTTTTTAACAAGTCAAACACAAAGGCGTAGTAGAGAAGAGAAATAGAGGCAAATTAGCATACGGCACCGCTTCCAATCCATTGGATTGGTTCAAAGTGACCCGATTAAAGCCGAATAATCATGATGTGACGCCAAAGCCTGTCAATAGGGTAATTGACTCGGTGGAGGGTATCAAAGGTGCGCCCTTGGGCCAAATTATGCCTCGACGTCGGTCGGGGGTGTAATTATAGGCTGTTCGAGAAAATTGCTCAAAAATATGCTGATGTGCGGGCTTTCGAAGATCCCAGTCGTCGGTATAGGTTTTCAACCTTAACACTGTTGCCATATTCACAAGAGAAAACTGATAATATTGATGTAAATTCAGAATTTTTTAATCAGTCAGAAACACCAATGAAGCCTTTCTCCCATTGTGGTAATATGTATACTGTTTGCCATTAATAAATATTTGATTCTAAATTTAATTTGGTTATGGAACTTGATTTAAAATTAAAATTTGTTGATTTGCGTGATTGCCGGAGTTGCCCAGAGATGCCCAATTAGATACATTTCTACGATTTAAACGACAAGACTGTTCATGTTTATTGTTCTAGTCACGTGTAGTTTGTGTTTATTTTATTGTGTTATCAAATAGGAAAAATACATACATTGAAAAAATGCTCTTTACTAGTTTTGCTTACCGAGCTTCAAGAATTTAAAAATTGTCTGTAATTTAACTGTTTGAAAATTAGTTTCTTGTTTGGTGTACTTTCCACAACAAATGTTAACCTAAACCTAACCTAACCAACTTGTTTCGGATGAGTGGTGTATAACCTCTATCTACACAATCATACCTGGATCAGGAATGAAATTATCTTTGATTTTTCACTCATTACATTGAAGGCTTTCTAGTATAGAAGGTGGGGATCATAAACAATTTTGTTTGTTTGTTCATTTTCTTCTTCACTGAACTTAGCGTTGTCAAACAAAATAAGTTTGCCAAATGTATCCAAAGAGAACAATTATAATCTTTTCTGTTAGAAAATGAAATCAAAAAATCATGGAAAAACCCTATTGGAAAAGTTTAACCGTAATTACAACATGAAAACAGAAGACGTTAATTTCAAAGATACAACAACTAAAAACCACAACAGAAAAAAATAGTATATTCTATATTAAGAGCGGAAAGTATATATTTGCCGCTTGCACATGAAATTTGCAGCTTGAGGCGAAGCCGAACGCTGCAATCATGTAAAAGCGGCAAAAGTACTTTTGGCTCGAAATATAGACGATATTTTTTCGACGACTGCTGTGGGGTGGATTAGAAGGACAACTCACATCATTTTCGTCGCTCGAACTCATTGTCACCGATAAATCACTTTGACGGAATGTGGTTATTTCAAACAGGTATGTCAAGCGTTGTTATGGAAACGCCGAAAAAAGTTGGTGAGTAGATTGTTAGTAGAAAGCGAAAACGCTCTAGAGCAGAAAATCTCTCTTTCTGCTCGCGCGCGGCAAATAACCCCTTTCTGCTTCTAAATGGAAGCGTACATGAGGTACTTTCAAAGTAAGTCGTCGAAAAAACAATTTATTAACTTATTTATAAAAAAAATGACGCAAACAATATTTATTAAAATTTGTCTTCAGTATTGTCTGTAAAAATATCAAATTAATAAAAAAACTAAAAGCAATTTTGTGGCCTGTTAATTATTTTTATGGGAATTATGTTAAAATGCTGCAAGCACGGCGGTTTTCCTTTAATTAATTATTATCGACTATTAACTTTATTAGTTCCTGAGCATAAAAGGGCGTACCTCAGTAATACGGCACTGCGAATAAAGCGCACATAACTTCTCCATTTTTTCGGAATTAATGACAAAGTAATATAATTGCAACACAAATTGGATGTTAGTTATAAGTACATTCTGATAAAGTTCACGTGTAGTCTTTTTTCTGTTTTGACGTAATACTATGTTTGATTATTCACTAATTTTTTTCATTGTTAATTTTAAGAATTTGCTAATCGTACAGTATTTAGTTTGTCAAATAGACCACAAAACATACTCGATCATGTTTATTGGGTTAGTGAAATATACGATGTCAATAGAGCTTTGAAATCCCTTCCATTCAATGTGTTGCACTGTCTCCTGCACTCATCTGGACTGGACGATGATTTGTGAGCAAGCAAATATAGAAATTCAGTTTCATTAGGACGATTTATGGCTTTGCTCATTCATATTTAGTGACCGAGCGTCCACTAATCTAAGAAGGGTAAAAAAACCAAAAATTATAACGGTTTTATTACCATATTAAAGGAGTAAATCAGCAAAATAAGTAAAACGGTCCATAAAGTGCCCGTTTGTAGAGATTTCCCATCCGGTTCGAGTCTGACAAAGTGTTCCAGACCATTTCCCGCACATTAAATGGGATTCGTGCTGACCCGGAAATTGGTCCCTGAATACTAAAAATATTGTCCCTAAAAGGAAATATGTTTTCGTATTTCTGAAACGAGGTTAAGTTGTTAACTGGGATTATTCAATCAACAAATATTAATGATGAAATCAATGTCTAATTACAGCTAAAACAGTGTAAAAATTTATAATTCAATTTATACGGATATTTTTCCGCCTCTTGTCATGTTTCATATTATTCTAATACTTTTACACCATTATACCTGGGAGGTTTCTTGCCGAACTACATTATAATTAATTATATTTATCCCTTTCATTTGTCATTTTTTTAACAGCAACCACTATTTTCAGGGTAATAAATTACTGCGGCCGGACACCTGGACGTGGATTAACACTAACCCCGAAAAAAGTCTAAATGGGTAGTAAACAACCACTATTTAAAACCGTATTAAGGCAAAAGGAAGACTGATTTCTATGCGGGGAATTGGGAATAGCGCTGGCGGGTAAAGAGCAACTGACAGATCCTTTTCAAAAATTACCGGCTTTACAAAAAAATCATATATAATTAACGAGGCGTTTGATAAGTTAACTGCAGCTTTTCTGAAACACAAGTGCCACCAACAAAATGCAGTCCAGAGCGAAGGGGTTAAACTGCTGCACTCGTTTGTTATTCAAATGAATTAAAGCTTTGTAAAAGTCGTAATGAAATTAGTGGAAATAATTTACATGGATGAATAATTACAAGTTCTGGTTTCCTCTGTTGGAGCGAATAAATGTTTAAAAATTTTGTTTGGTTTATTCTACCAACTACATTTTTTCCATTTTTTATTTTTTGCAAAATGCTTTTGTTATTTTCTACAGGGTGATTCCAAAGTTGGTGCTTTCCTTTCACCTGCGAATAGGGCTTCAAAAAATAAGGTTTTTTTTCCTTTGACGCTTTTTCGAAATATGAACAATAACGAAGATACAGGGTGTCAAAGTTTTACTGCCCTATTCGCAGGTGAAATGAAAGCACCAACTTTGGAATCACCCTGTATAAATATTGTGTTTGTTTTACTCAACATGCTCTACAGGGTGGTCCTCTGAGAATTGCATCGATTATGGAAAAAGTACAAATAAGAAAAAAATGTTGAAAAATGTTGTTTTACCTGGAACATTTTTTTATATTATTATATTGTTGAATTATTAAATGTTTAGTTTCAGGCTTACTTTATGTATAGTGTAATATACCTAACTTCAACTTTTTCTGAGATATTTGATGTCAGAATTGGCGTTTGCAGACCAACAAACAATTGTAATTAACATCTATAAAAAACATGTTTAACTTAGTTAATGTATTTTTTCATATTAAATAAAGTCTATTTGAATAGTATGAGTGTAAATTCAGCAAATAATTATACAGAGTGTCTGAAAGGCTGAAAGTCAATTTTTTCACATGGAATACTCCAATTTTTATATTATATTATATTAGAAAAATGGATCAACCAAATAACAAAGTTTTTTTAATAGAACTTAATTACAATTGTTAATTGGTCTACACTCAATTTTGACAGAAAACAGTTTTAAGTTCGCTATACTACATTATAGGTATAAGAAGTAGGCCTGAAGATAAACATGGAATTCAAAAATATACAGAGCACATATACTGGGTGTTTTATTTAAAATGCAAATTGTCACCTCCTTCCGGTATAACCGAATTTTTTTCCAAAATCGATTGATGAAGTTCTCGGAGAACCACCATGTATATATCCAAAAAGGACGGATCTAAACCAGACTTTTTGGGAGTGGGTTAGGAAAACACTGAAAATTACAAACAAACTATATTTATGCCAATTACACAACGTGCTTATAAATGACATTCAATGGAGATAACTGTGAACTGACAATCGTTTATGACTTGGTTGGTTACAGTTTCTGATTGCTATATAAATTCAAATCTGTGATCGCATATAAGCTTGACTTTGTCTGAATAATTATAACATCACCTGTCGTAATCGATCAATGTAAACATTTTTTGTCATCCACATTGAAAAAACTGTTATTAACCCTGTTTAATGTTGACCACGTCCTTTAATCTAGTTTCAAGGTGGAGAGTTAATTACTGACGATAATCATCCATAAGGTCATTACGATTATCGACGAATTTCAGTTTCTCCTTAATTCTCTCAGGTTCATGAGGGTCTGAACCATATTCCTGTATAACTTAACGACCCTATTAAGTCTTTATGTTTTTTTAAGATGATCATTTTTTTTATAAAACTGCGTATGGTGTTTTATAATTATTTTGTGTTTGGTTGTGCTTATTTGAAAAACTAGTCAAAGATTAAATATAATTCCCAATTTTTTCAAACTGGTCATTTAGCAGGTTGAAAACTTCCCAATCCATTTGTGACATGAACATGTTGAGCTCAGTCTTCTTCGTAATTTGCCGACGAATAAAAAAAGGAGCAAATGACCGGCCGTCTCACGATGGAACGATCCCTCGCCTTCTTTTCACATTTTGACTGATGTAACCACGGCAATCACCGTCATTATCTCTTGTTTCTTCTTTTACTTCCATCTTTGCTGAATAAACACAAAAATCAGAAAGTAGAACTTTGTATTTTTACTGCAAACCCGGAGATTTGTAGCATTTGGAGACAAATCTTCATTACTAAAACACACGGGTGTTAAGTAGTGGGTATCAAGGCAAATGCACCAGTAATTATTGGCACGTCATACGGTAACATGTCAGTGGTTACCGACCACAAATTTGCGTGTTGTGCTGTATACGATCTACAAGGGGAAAAGTTCAAAACGTTTATTAGTTTACCGCAAAACTGTTGGTGTAAATTTGTTTTTAACGGTTGACGCACATACTAGCACACCCCAATCCAAGTACTAACATCAAAATTTACGTTAATTCTACTGTAAAAAACTAGTTTGTTGACGTAAGAAACGTTATAATATCAATCTATCATCCCGAAGAACTAAGACTGGTGTAAAAGCATATAATAATTATCCATAAACACTTAAAGTTATATGCGGGTACTTCGTTTTAATTACACTTCCTATTCAGACAGACAGGTTAAATAAGTATCTTCAAAGAGTTGGTTTAAAACTAATAATCAACTATTTTTTCTTGATTTTGAAAAGCAAAATTTTGACATTAGTATTTACAATTATACAATATTTATTAAAATAAGTGAAAAACTCACCTTGACCAGTTCAGACTGGCATAATATCCTAATAAGGGGACGTTATAACTGCGAAATTAAATAAGAGCGCAAAGTTAGCACGCAATATAAAAGCAGTTGAATTCCATAACGAAGCAAACTCCGGATATTGCATGCATGTTCAATATTTTTTAATATCCTACACCTTTTACATGACGCCATGTATTTTTACATGCTGAAGGTGAGAATAAATTGTCGAACTAAGGTTTTTCCTATAATTTGGCTAACTAGCAGCCAGATTGTCTTTTACAAAGTTGATGAAAAGAAAATATCACACATGTTAATAGTAACGGGTTAAGCTGAAGACGTTTTTGATTACTGCTACTTTACTCAAATAATGCTCAAGTTGATCATTTTTAAATGTTATATAATTTTTTATTTTACAAAGTTATAAAACGTCTTGGCAAATAAATGTGAAAAAGAGGAATTCATTTTTTCTTAGATGGCAATTTTGTTTTACGTTTTGTAAACTGTTTTTAAACGTAAAAGTCAAGTAGGTTTCAATAGGAAAAAAACTATCTGACATTAAACAGGTCAGCCCTAATAGGATAATTAATACTTACTGCACAAAACGTTCTTAAATGGTTAGAATTATCGGTAACTACCAAAAAAGTGATGATAATTTAAAGGAATATTTTTAAATTGGTAATTTTATGGAAAACTTTAAATGCGATTCAACTCAACGCATTTACAGGGCATGTTTAAAATAAACAAAAAGTTTAATGCAGTAGCAGTTTTAAACTATCTACTTACTCGCTGAAACGGAAACTTTTTAAGTTTTTGATTTACACTAATTTATGATTTTTTCTAGAAATTGTATGCAATGTTTTCAATTATTATTGTAAATATTCCTATCCTTTCTTCCTGTCTTGTATTATTTCTATTTTTCCTGTATTGTTTCTCACTCCCACCCTTTTAATCCTTTTGATGTAGTTTAAACAGTTGAATCCAAAAATGGCTACCACACTATATCCCTAACCTAAAAGGGTTACAGCCAATAGTAGTGTTTTTGTTCTGTTTCTCATGGATCACCCAGTAAAATGTAATACAGACATACAATACTTTTTTTTCCACTTACATGTACCTAATGGTTCATAATCTTCACTTTTTTATCATATACAAGGTTGGTCAAAAGACAAAGTAAAATTTTCCTAATATTTTTTTACAAAATTTAAATAGGTTATAGAGCTTGTTAATGATCTCGAAAATATTGAAATATACCGAGTGAGTCGTTGAAAAAAACAACACTATTGACTGTAGCCCTTTTATTTTAAGGTTAGAAATATGTCACTAAGAATTTTTTGATTCAACTTTTGAAATGGGTAGTTCAGTTTTTTAATCACATACAGGGAAGGCGAAAAATGGGGTTAGTGATTGGTACTGCACATTTACTGATTTTACATGAGATTAACCGAGAGATTAACTTGGAGAATATGGAGCAGTGCCCGATTAGTAAAACGTGTAAATTCAAGTTAAAATTAAGTAGGTATATTTATTATTTACATTAAATAAAAGTAAACCAATCAGTTTCGACATGTATTGATAGTAGGTAATTGGACGTATTATTTTGACTAATTGTACACCTTGGAAATTTACGTAATATGATCCTTATGGATGATCCAGAGTTATAAGTTTGTCTTGCGAAAAATATTGCAGATCTTGAGGCAAATTCAGGTGATTCATGATTTTTAGAAGAATAACAGAACAACAATGTATAGCTTGCTCTGGGTCTGGGTTATACCTAGTCTTCAAAGAAATCCTGGACATGACTGATTAGGATAGAAGACTCGTTCATATTTTCTTATATAATAGAAAAACTTATTGAATAATTGTTGTTTATTGAGTATACTGATGGACACCTCATCTAAATGAAGTTATATGAATTCGAAGATAAATTAGAACAAATAGTACTATTTGTATCCAATGAAGTAATGAAGTAAAATTCAAATTAACGGTTATAAAAAGCAAAAATGATTCACTTTTTGATTAGGTAACATATCATGTAATAAATAAGTTAAGATTATTATGGCAATAAAGTTTTTTTTGGTTAGCAGCCACACGAGATGAATTTCGAGCATAATCAACAGATTAAGATTCTCGTTTAGATCTAAAACCACTATAAAACTTTAAATGGAACGCAAGCGCCCTCATATTATGTTTGATAATTGGTTTCAACCAATCAAGCGCAGCTGTCACCTGTCATTATATTAATAATCTAAATAGTCCTCTGAAATAATCCTGATAGTGATCAAAGGAATCAAAAATCAACTTACTACTAATAATTCTGGAGATCCGCGTTCTTTTTCCCTCTCTTGCCGCTCCATTTGTTCCTCAAACAAAAAAAACCTGTTCGCTTAAAATCCTTCAGGCACAATGCACAATGTCAAAAATTAATCACAACACACGCGTGACCAGCGCCATCATCGGCCGATCCGATCATTAACAAACCGTATTAAAACAGCGCTATTTTGGGCGTCTTTCTAAAACAATAAACAATTGCGGAAAAACTGGGTATATGCATTCATGAGTTTTGATTAAAACTGACTTAAATCCAACTAGCTTTTTCCTGGCTGCCTACCCCACCGCACGTACATAACATTACACTATAATTTGACTTTTTTTGTCTTATTTTCTTTCGCCGCCCTACTCTGCAGGGCGGCCATGCATCCGTAAAACCCGCCCATTTAATAGCACCCTCAATTATTTTACTATTGGCGCCATCTGCTAGTTGAAAGCAGAGCTGCTAGTTCAAAAAGCTCTGCTCAGAGCGCAGCACTAATCGATACTTACACTAGACTATGATTTTATGTACTTTGTTCAGTGGGTTTTCAAAAATAAAACTTTATATTTATAGCAACATGTATTTAAAAATAATCAACAATCTGAATATAAAACTATACATTTATTCTAGGCTAAATTACAAAAAATACAATACAATCTGTGTTTCTGTTTGGACCTTTAAATATTCACTCCATAACAGAAAATATTGCCCTAAACTTATACAGTGTGTCCTAGATTCGATTCTCTATGTATAAAGCTAGGTCACATCCCGTAAGGTTACTAAAAGGGGAATGTTTCAGAGAAATGAGAGAAACACCGCTTTAACCACATTTTTAGCTTCGTTCTTGAGATATTTTCGAAAAACCGAAATTTTCCGAAAAGTGGTGTATTATCTCAAATTTATAAAAATTTAGAATTAAGTTTGAGCTTTGTATAATAGATCAACTTTTTCAAGGACTACTTTTCTGTGTAGATCATTTTCAGTTTCAACGTTTCGGTTGTGAGATACCATCATTAACTTTTTTTGCAAAAAAATTAAAAATGCTAGTTTTTTATTTGGTTTGGAATGTATCATTTTAAAGCAAAAAACAGAGTAAGTAAAGTTGCTCTAATAATGTTCAATCCAAATTAGAGATGATACAACATTTTTGTGAAATTACTTAAGAACGAAGCAAACATTTTGTTAAAACGCCCCTTAAATTCTGTAAAACATCCCCTATGTAGCTTTTGCAGTAATTTTTACAAGAAGCAAAATCCCTATATAGAGAATCAAATCATATACACACTAAATGTATAATAAAAGTAATATGTACAAGTATATAACAGTTATCAAATTGCCTTAACCACTAAAATTGGACTTTTCCTGAGAAATATTTGGGTCTTTCAATTAACTGTAACTACTTAATACTTTCAAACCGCAGAGAAACATTTATTAAAATTGAAGGAATAAATTAAAAAATGCAGTGACGTACAAATGTTACAAAGAATTTTTATATATAAAGTGACAAATCTCAACAAAATACAAAAGCAAATTAGTTTGGCACATTTTAAAGCAGTAACAGGTAACAGATTTTTTGAGTTACTTAATGTGGGTGTAACAAGTAACAAGTTTTACTATTGTTTCACAATCAACAATAACCAAAATCAGAAAAATAACCCTGATGATGATGATGTCCGCCCTGGGGCAACATTTTTGAACTACACTGATATGACAAACTGTTGGTGGGAGTCATACTGGATGGTGCCATACTTTGACTAAACCTGAGTGGTTGATGCATCGAACTGCTTATTGAAGATGGATAGCTCAAACTAGAAATGTTGAGGTAGTTTCGATTGTGGTTTAGATCGTTTTGTGGTGGTATTTGAGCTGGTTGATCTTGAGGTATTGCTGGTTCAGTTTCAGGTGATGAACTAGGTGGGGTGGCTATATTTTCCTTTTTGTCTTTGTCGTTTTCATCTGATTTTTTGTTTTTGTGTGTTTTGACGTGTTTAGCTAAATGATCGCTTCGCATAAACCTCTTTGAACACATCGGACATGAAAACCTTTTTTCTCCTGTGTGTGTTCTGAGATGTCTCTGCAGTTCGTCTGATCTAGTGAACCTTTTGCCGCAAAACAACCAGTTGCACACAAAAGGTCTTTCTCCAGTATGCCACCTCAGATGAGCTTGCAAATGAGACGTTTTACCATACACTTTATCACAACCAGGATAATGGCAGATGTGTTCTTTTTTGGAAGCCGGTTTCTTCAATCCATTCTCCTCGTTAATACAATTCGGACATTGACACTTTACGCACCTTCTAGCTTTACCCGAATACGAAGGAAAATCTACGATTTCTGGCTTGATCACGTTCATACCACCAAATGGGTTCATATATGGTCGCTGTGGCCATGGATACATTTGACTCTGTTGTGGTTGGAACCCATCTGCAGAAGATGGCGAGTGTTGGAACCAAAAATTGTTATAACCATGAGCGTAAGTTTGCTGGTAGTGTGGTGAGTATTCCAAGGGACTTCTGGTAGTTTCCAAGGATACCTGGGCAGCATACCCATCGCTACTGCAGGAGGTAGTACTGGCTGGCGATAACTGAGTGTGTGTTGCGTATGGTGCTGGGTATATCCGATTGCAAGTAGCTGCCAGAAGATTTAAAGGTGACACAGACGACATCTAAAAAGAAACAAAATCACATTTAGAAATTTATTTTAAAAAAAACCTGGTCTTACTACTTTTTTTTTTAATCTGGAAAAAGTGTTTATTTTGCGTAAAACAAACATTTTGAATATGCATCAATCCAAAAACGAAATCATTTAAAAGAGATAATCTTAAAGATATATGGGAATGAATCGGTAGTTACCAAGAGGTAAAATATTTACGGTTACGTTTTGATGTAAACGAAAACAAGTTCGTCCCGTCAGTTGCCAAGAAGAACATCTATTTGGTATACATTTATGTAAACCATACTTTTTAGTAGCTGCCAGAAAAATCAAACCTAAATATTTGGGAAGATACATTGATAGTTTACGGAACAAAATGGCTCCGACCGATACCGTCAAAGAGATCGAGATTAGACGCGTTGCAGAACAGATGGACATATTTATTTCAGAAAAAAACGCGAAAAAAATAATTTGCAATGCAAAATTAATGATGTTTTCGTATTTGGTGTGAACGTTTGTTACAAAAATGCAATTTTCATTAGAATAATCGTGTTATTTAAGTTCTAAATTTAGAAAAAAACTAAAAATGTTGTTAACGAAAGGTTATTACAGTAAATAAGACAGTTTGTATCTGCTATATTCTTCTGACGTCGCAAGTTTTCTGTTTTCAATCTTTAAATTATTAAAATATACCGAAAAAGAATTAAATTGTAATAGAGCATTCAGTAACAATTAAAAATCAAAGCGTTTTTAATATACTAAAAATTTTATACATGTTTTAAATGCAGAAATATCTGAAAATAGAATTGGGAAACCACCGGAATAAACACCCGATATATCGAAAAAGTGATGAAAATTGTATTTGGCTCGAAATTTCTACCTACTGTGACCTTTGAAGATCAAAGTTTGAGCCGTTTTTATCTAAAGCAGTAAATCATATGCCACTTTCTATAGAAAACTGACCGTTTGATGGTCTAAGTTGAGAAAAGACCGAGCAAGGAGCAAAGAAAGAATAAAGAAAAATATTTGTAGGTTAATTAAAGTAGTAAACTTGGTTTTCTATTAATAATTAATAGTAATTATAAAAACTCTTAAATATAAGTACAGTGGTGTTAATAAATACATAAAACACGCATTTTAGACTAGTGTAAATCGGTCTATAAATTTGTTTTTAGATGTGTTGCTGATGTTTTGCAGCAATAAGTGTTTAGTAATCAGTAAAACTCAGATATTATATCAGTAATACTAATCTTTTTACAGCAGATTTTTCCTGTATGTCACAGCTTAATAGTGACCAAAGAGTCTAAATTATTGCCTACCTTAAATTGCTTTAGAAAAAGTACCCTTGAACCACTTTATTTTGAAATTTGTAGCATCATAGGCAGGTTTACAGTGTACAGACACCCTGTATAGAGAGTTTTAACTCAAAATCAAATTAATATGAAGAAATTCATACAAACGACGATTAACTTAAAGAACTGATATTTGATAAATCATTCGCATGCAAACTTTTCGGATGTAAATTGTATACTCCTTTTTGAAATACTATTTTCATTTCATTTATTATATAAAGAAATTTTAATTTATAAATTTCTTGAAAACGAATGACGAATGATGAATGAATTTTTATTTCCACCAATGGCTACTGATTTTATTACTGATTCAGTGATTAATTTTGAAGAGAAAAGTAAATTTGTGAGCTTTTCTCAAAAAAAAAACAAATTTATGTATTTGTGTGTGTAAGAATAATTTAATTAAAAGTGTTAGTCATGTAACAAACAATGGCGTTATTTCGTATTTGTCTATGTGGAATTTTAATTTATTTTGTAGATTGAAATTCTTTGTTTTAATTAGATTTCAACACCCTGTAATTTTTAAAACGATCAATTTTTGAAAGATGATTTATAGGTATAGCAAACTTGGCATTATTTTTCAATGTAGATTTTGCAATCATTAAAAAATATCTTGTATACAATGTCAAAGTTGTAAAAAGACTGATATATGTTCGGAAATATCTCCTATAGTTTAAGACATCTCAATAAAATTGTGTGTTAAGCTAATAACAGTTTATTATACATTTAAGTTATTTAAAGCAAAAACGAATATTGAAAAACAGTTATGTTTCTATGAAATATGAGCATTTTACTATAACTTGAGTTGTAGAAGGAAAAAATCATGAACATAAGTTTAACCAATTTGATTTAAGAGGTTCGGGCCTGATGGTTGGTTAAGCAATTATTGGGTTAGCTCAAGCAACTTAGCTGAGTGCACATTTCAGACATTTTGAAGTCAATTTTTGTATCATTATTTCTATAAAAACCGTAAAATCAGATGGTGCTATTTTGTCATTTCTATAGAAATTATGCTAAATTTATGCGAAGGTGAAGGCAAAACAAGTCAAAATCACTTGCTCAATTTGATGATAATGAATGGTAAACTGTATTGATCATATGAAAAACTATAATTATAGCTAATTATACCATCAATATCATGACCAATTTTTTTAGGTAGTGCCACCCTTTTTTAAAGTGTTTGATAGAGCATCAGTTGGATTTGACTTAATTTATGTGACAAAATATTTTTTTTTACTTATTTTTTTTTTGGTTTTGAAGTTTCCTAATTACTCTTCTTCAAAAATTTTGGTTGGGTTCTCAAAAAGTATGGACATATCTTCAGCAACATTTCACTACCGATGCAAGAGTGGCAAGACAAATAAGGGCCTTAATAAAATCGTATAAAATAATGAAAGGGTTCACCGAATCGCAAAGAACCAAAACACTATCATTACTGGCACGTACCTGATGCGATTGCGCCGCACCTCCTGCGTTGCCACCGTTGCCAGGATACTGAGTATGCACTACTTGAGGGGCCATCATAGTTCAACACTTCTTAACTTTGTCTATGAAACAGTGATCGCGCACTGCTCGCTAATAACTGAGATTATACGGTTTACGGTTGTGACCGTCTCGAGATCATTGCCTAAAGGGGGCGTGGCTGCGCGTGATGCTGCGCGCCTTACCCCTCGGCTTGCCCAGGGGATGGAAAGACAACCCTCAAACTTTTGAAATGCGGCCGATAGCCGCGGATGTCGTCAAAACGATGAGCTTTGCCTACCAGGTCTATATAATTATGTGGGATTTCTGTTGTGTTTATTCTGATTGCTTATTGTCTACTCCAATTGATTTAGGCTTGTCTGCCTTCAATATCACCCTAACTGATGAAGATTTTTTGTTACTTTTAAATATACGAAGAGTACGGAAGAAAGTAGGTCAGTCACAAAAAACAAAGAAAAAATTTTTGTGAGAATAGGAAAAAGAAAGATTATAAACTCAAAGATTATTTCAGGAACACTATTTTGAGCTATGACGTTGTAACTAACTGTTTTGTCATACGTCATTTAGTTTAACCCTCGTTTGTACCGTAACGTTTTTCGGAAGGCTAACCATTGATTAACTGAACTCTGATATTCGATTAGGTCTTTATCATTCCCTAATAAATTATTAGTAAAACAACATTCTTCAACTCTTAGTCAAAGAGCAGCTAACAGCCAGCATAATTTTTTTGATGTTGGGGGTGATTTGTTAAGAAACTAGAAGCAATTGTTTAAAATGTAGTCTGTGACGTTTTTCTAGTTTTCCGGAAAACGGAAAAAGATTCAATTTGAAAACCGGAAATAAGTTTTTCTATGATTTCACTCAACTTATAAAACTGACCCTTAGTAGTTTACCAAAATTTCATTTGGACATTAAATTCTAGATAATAGAAGACATCAATCACCATTAAGGTTTAATGCCAGAAATTATGTTTTCTAAATAAAATAGTTATTTTTCTAATGAGTGCGGAAAGCCATACTTTTCGCATGCGATTGCAGTGCGAGTTGGAAAAGTTGCTTTCCACAAGTGAGGTACAAAAATTTTTCTACGAGCTAATATAAATTATACCTATCTCAATAAAAATCAATACTTAATTCTTTATTTAAAAAAATTTGAGATTTTTGCAAATCTTGAAATGGTCTGCATTATACTAATTTGAAAATAATACGTGTTCCTTCTTCTAGTGTGCTTTTGACGATAATAAATCAAAACTTTCGGCGGTTGATACGACAAATTTAAGAAGCTTCAACTGATGAGTCCAATGAATTTTGCAGTACATTTTGGGAGCAAATACTCCAACTGAATGATATTCTTCACGTTTTGTAATTATTAATATGTTTACTTCGGTTGTCAATAGATTTTTTTTTAATTTGCCATAACGAATGAATTCCGTGAAAAAGTTAATTAATTAACCATGATCAATGAAGGTGTGCGGAAAAGTCTGCACTCATATGCATGCAAAAAAGTATCAAATTCTGCATGCAAATAGACAAAGAGATTATTTTTCTACAGTCTGCATTTCTAAATTATCACTGATTTTGATTTCAAAAGTGGAAATACTTTTTCATTTTAATCTCACTGATTTGTATAATCGACCATCTAATCAAACAGTATAGATATAAGTTACTTCCTTCCACGTAACCATCCATTATGATTTGATCCATTGTAAAAACCATATCAATTTGTACCTATTCGAATTCGATATCTGTTAAATTTACCCTATAACGATGGTAATGAAATAAATGGTAATTTAAAGACCGTCTTGATGCTTAAAATAAGGGCACAACTAGTTCGTTCGTAAAAGCGATAATATGCGATAAAGCCCTTTTGCCCCCCACGTGTTTACAAATTTTTTGGAAACCACACGGTAGTCGTTCCTAATCAAAAGACAAAATTCTCCACAAAAGTAACCGGCCAAAAGAAGTTTCGAACATTTCACGCCTTCGGTAACACAAAGTATCTGTAGTGTTCCAGAACAATTCGATGTCATCCCCGTATATATGGTGCATGACAAATTTTCAGTAGCGTACATAATACTTTAACCGAAAATTTTATTTAGCAAGAACAACACAGTAGGTGAACGCAAAACTCATCATTCCATCAAGTCTGAGTAACACAAATCTAGTGGATTAAAGTACTATAGCAAAGAATTTTTGAAAATAAAACAATTTTTTTGAAAATACGCCAATGACAAACCATGGTATTGTTCAGTGGCGGTCTTCATCGGGTTTGTACGACTGGAAATTTATGACCAAAGAATCGGTCAGCATACATTTGATTTACAGCTAGGGTCGTTTTTTGACACCGAAATGATGGTTTTCTAAACTTGGATGATCAGTGCCTTGTCGGAATTCTTTTTTGTTTCCAAATGTATTTAATTACATAGGGAGTTCTAATGATCCTCTTGCCTTATGGGAATTACGGAAAAAAATTAAACTGGAAGCTACTTTGTAGACAAATTTGCGAGCGTGCGAAGTTTTTAAGCAAAAAATAGTTTAAAGAAAAAGCAGCAAACATAATCAATTTCCCATCCTAATAATTTCACAGGGTCACGTAGTAATTAGAAGTTCTTTTTTGGGTTTATTTATCTGGACGAAGCCAGTTAGTTTTAATTATAGGTTGCGGATATTGTTTTAGAAATTGTATGATATATTACGAAGAAGATTCATCTCGAGGAAAAATGGTCCTTAACTTGGACCCTGAACACCTATATTTAGCTCATATTAAACTTTCTGTTTTGTTCTTTTTTGCCGTAGTAATTGCTTTTATCCTTAATTAAGATAAAGTATGGGAACATAACACATATTCACCGCTTGTCTTTAATGACAACCAAAAATAGAAAATAATGCATAATCAAATCCGTGCATCAAACAAAAACACTTTCAACTAACCCTTTTCAACGTCGATGCCTACTGGACAGAAGAAGAGTATACTGTCAATCATTGTAGTCATTTTTACCAAAATTTCTTAGTCTTGATTTGTCCCTAGAATTGACTTTTCAGTTAACACAGTACGAGTCCTTAACCGAGTTTCAAGTCAACTTAGGAAACCGCAATAAAACTTAATCCTTAAGGCGTGAATAATTGAAAAAGGGTGGTTTATTTTGTCCACGGCAGCCAAAGTAAAGGGATTACAAGATGACTTTTGCAAACACTTCCGCGAACGTTCAATAGAAAAAAGGGTCACCAGCCTAAAATGATGTTATTCAGTAGCTTTAGTTATTACCTCAAAGAAATGTATGATTTATGGTGTTCGAAGTGAAGAAATTACAAGTAAAAGAAAATGAGTAAAAGTTAGTGCCTGTCAGAATATAAATTTCAATAAGGGCAGTTTCTTAAAAAATAAGTGGGTTAATTGTTACTTGTGCACAAATGAGCAACACAAATAGTCCAAAGTCATTCTGAGATTACATAGAAATAGCACAAAACATGCTGGCTGTCAGTCAACCTACACTAGCACTACCAAGGTTGTTCTAGTCCGGTGTTGTTTTAGTCTACATAAATAATACTTTTTCATTGGACGCTGAATTTAGCTGATTTGTGGTTAATCTGTACCAAATTGTATTCTTAACGTCTCAAATCCGGCAAAGATCCGGTGTTGTTCTAGAGTACATAAATGAAACTTTTGAGTCCAATTACGTCCGTTGGGAGTATGTAGATTGAACGCTGAATTTGCCTGGGACTAATAAGATTTCAGTGTGATGTCCCAAATATACTGTTAGCTAGGAAGGAAGAAACAAATAAGGTGGAACAAAAATTGGAAATGACTCTGTGGCTACCACTAGAATATGTAGGTATGAACAAGTTCAGTAAGTCTACTATATTAACTGTCTTTTATCATCTGCACAATATTTTACCGATATTTCCAAGATCTAGAGCAAACTTCTATCTAAAGTATCAATTAGATACCCTGAAAACGACACAGGTACATCTTGTATACAATAAAAAATAAAAATTCGGTCATTAAACACGAAAAAACTAACTTGAATAACTTTTTTTTTGGATAGAGCCGATGGTCATAAACGGGGTGCGTACGGTGCCTTTTAATCGGTTTATACAATAATAGATCCGGCCTACGCACAAAAGAAACTTTTGTTAAAGAATATCAAGTGTCAAGTACGTTCCCATGATCGTAAAAGGGCTTTTTTTGCGAAACTAGGTATAAGAGTTACAAATTTCATCCGAAGAATAGAGGCTGATTTGTGTGATGTTCCTTTGAAGTCTCAGAGGCACCTGATTTAGCAGGTTGGCCACAGTGACTCCTAAAATGTCTTTCAAATGTGTGTTCTAGTTGCTTTATTGCTGCCTACGGCAACAAACGACTGAAAAAGGTCTGTAACGTTTGGAAGAAAGAAAAAACAGTTTTGGGTATTCTGGTGGAACCCACACATCTCTAGGATATGTCGGATTGTCACTTCGCAACAATGAAAAACGTTCATAAAGTGTCCCCTGCCGAGGGCGAGGGCCTAGATTTGTCTCGGTCGCTTTCAGAGACCTTACAGCAATGGAATGCTGACACCATACACTTGTTGAACATCCCCTAGGACGGCCTAATTACCCATATTATGCCCCTTTCAACAGAAGGAATATATCACAGAAAGTCCGATAAACCAACAAGATGTGTGGTTTTAAATCGATTTAAACGTAGATGAAACTGGCTCTTAAAACAATCAAGAGCGGCGTCTGATAAAACGGGCGCTTCAGAAATTTGATTGGATTAGGTCGGGCCTGTTTACAGGCCGCTCTGACACTTAGCTTTTGTCGGTCTAGTTAAGCGGCGGGGGGCGCCGGCCCATGTTCGCTGTTATTATAATGGGCGGCTGCCCCTTTGTCTTCGACCGAAATATATTGGTTTTTGAAATCAGTTTCCAACAAAATGACAGGTTGACGAAATTTCATTTACTATTACAAAAAAAAACGACTTTTGGTGGTCGATGATGTTTGTCATATTCCTTGACAATATTCAGAAAACTCTTGAGGGTCATTAAGCTAAAACTAGTTAAATTTGCTTGACATTACCAACTTCATTACGATGAAACAAAGTAGCTGATGTGTATTTATTACGTCTGGCTTTGGGGACACAGACTCCTTTTGAATGTTACAATTCCCATTCTCAGTTGATGCCAAACGTCTTAAAAACATAGCTTATTTGTCATTAAAGATTCAAATGTATGCAAATTTGTCGTATCTTTCAGAAAACCACTAGAGCAGTATAAAACCGCGCCAGCTTTGTTGTATAGAGCAGTTTATTCTGGGCAATCTGTTCTGAATTCATGACTAACGTTTTTGAACAGAAATAATTCATAAATGAAACATACAGAATGTTTAACCAGAATTCAAATTTATTAACATTGATGTCACACATTTAAAGCTTTTTTTACTATCTAAGTTCTGTAAGCGTTCTGTTAATTGCACTGGTAAATCTTGACTTGATAGCCACTACTGAAAAATTTTTTAAACGGGTATAATGTACGTGTATACAACTCCTAAACTCTAGACATAAAAATTGAATAAAAAAGTTAGTAACAAATTAGACAATTATAAACACTGAAACAAAAAGTAATCTCCAAAGTTTTAAAGCAAACTTGATGTTAAAATTAACATTCATAGTATATAAGGCTTTTGGCAACATTCCTGAGACTAAAATTACTTGAGATGTCCCTTTTTCGTAAATTATTCTAATCAAATGAGTTTGAAGTAAGAGTAACTCTTTTCGATGACTAGTAGATAAAACCTTACATTAACAACCTACTAACGCTACAGGAAGATAAATTCGATCTAATAACAAGCCTCTATTAGTGGATTTGAAGAAGTAGTAAGTTTCAGATTTTAGTCTCTCATTTCAAATCCGAAATTCATGCCATTAGGGCAAATTATGGTATCGGCCATGTCAGAAACCACTTGAGCCTTTTCTTTTAAAAAGTACTCGTACTGACCGTTTCGATGAGTCATTTCAGGACCTTTAAGAGCTCGCTCTTTAATAAACTCCACTACCCTTTCTGGAGCTACTTTCGACATTTCCATGCGATGTCCCCATGTTACCAAAGCCAAAGGCTGAAAACAATCGACTTTTATTAGCGCAAATCCACTGTCTAATCAAAACTTACTCTGGTCGGGGTTAGCAAATTATAAGGCGTAATCACATGCCTGTAAAGGCAGCTTTTAATTATCTTTTTCAATCTATAAACCTCGTTGCCGTTTGCACATGGGTGGTACAACATTACCACCGCGCCATGTTCCAAATTGTGAAGCCAACGTTGTTTTGGTAGGAATATGTATTCACCGTATACTGCCCAGAGAGGACGATGGGTGCCACTACAACAATCTGGTTAATTATCAAATACTGGCTTTAAGATGAATTACTTACAATGTTGGAATAATTTGTTCATATTCGATGGATTCGTTCATGCATTTGTGGGGAGCCTAACATTAAATCATATCATTTAAATCTTTTAGTGTTTAAAGACTATAATAGTAGTGTACTTACACTGTACTGTTGCGGTATGTATTCTTGACTTTGGATAGGATTTACACTCTCTTGAGGCAAAAACAAAGTGCGATTGTCCAGGCATGTGTAGTTTTCCACTTTATTTAGCCAATCTATTTGAAGGTTTAACTGAAAGGAAAAGTTTTAGTTTCGCAGTTTCACAATTGAATGCCTGTAGAAATGGAATCGAATTAAATTAAAATCTTCTGACACGAGATATGCTCTTGGACTTACTTTGAGTCCGGTTAATTTGATTTTAACATGTCTAGAGAGGGTTTTATGAGAGTAATTTGGGAAAATCATAAACTATACAGATGTGTAAGACATAATTACAAAAATATAGTGATTTTTACCAGTCATACTAACCTTTCCATCATCACAACTGCTATCTACAACGCCCATTGCTATTCCATGATGAGCGTCGTATAAATTTTTAGTATCACCCACTGGTGGATTTGAGTCTGGTTCACCCGGTGCATGAGGGAACCATTTTTTTCCCGCTAAAAAGTTTGTTTTTTTCAGTAATAAAAAAAGCTTTTTAATAAATTTCTTCAAATTTTTTTGACCATTTATAATATAAAATAAATATACTCATTACGCTATTTAAACTGTTTTAAGATAAGTACAATTGTTTATTCTTACCGTTTGCAGTAACAATAGTAACACATAAAACCACAATATTTTTCAACATAATGATTAACGGTGCCACGACAAAAATCGAAAGAAAAACAATTACAGCGAACTGAAGCAACGAAAATTTACCACCACAACGGCATGTCGTGAAAATCGTGGCGCTTGATAAGCCAATTTTTTTAGTTAACACTTTAGGGTCACATACATAGCTGAATTATCAATGTTGCAGTAGCACTAAGTTCAACGTTTGAAGCAAAACAGCTGTTTCGACAGGAAAGTAAATATCCCGTTCAGGCTGCAAGATATCGACCTACAGAACAAAGTCATACAGTGCGGTCTACTATCAACGAAAACACAAATATTGATACGCATTATCAGTGATGACAATTAAATGAGTGGTAGAAGAGATTTGTTAAGCTAGTAATTACAAGTAAATTTTATTCTTTTTAACAGTATTCATTGTTCCTCTATACAAAGAGTGAAGTGTGTGTAGGTTCCTTTTTCGATTGACCTACTGTAATCGATGGTAGCTTGGTAAATGGTTCTCATGCTTGCACACAGATGACCTAAGCGTCGTTGACGTCTACAAGTAGATTTCTCTTTTCAGAATCTTTGAGTAAAATTACTCTCAAAAGCACATATTCCAACATGTTTCCAACTGTTGAACGACAAAGTATCAGGATAAATTGAAAATTAAAACACCATTATTTCCAGGAAGATAAATGTTTATAATGAAACTCCCAATTCATTATTTATAATCTCATAAGTTTAAAATGAAATATATTTCTTAATTACAATAAGTACAACTCTACTCGGCGGCGCTGGACGAAGAACACAATCACTATCACTAGTAGGTTAAACACCTATATCTCTATTAGAAAAAATAAATAGGTACATTTGGTATTTTGTTATTGTCTAATTACCAATTTACATTAAAAAGCGATTGTTGTAGTCCCGCAGATATGTTAACGTTATCAGCTACACTACCTGTCTGTTATAAAGTTAAAATACCTGCAAAGACTCAAAAACATCTAGTGTATTTACAATTTGCATAAGTGGTTAAAGTTCCAACGCCTCCAAGTGGATGGAAAAAACTATTCGTGCTTTAAGACACCTCGACTTCCTGCTCCAGTCAAAATTAAACGCATTTTATGTTTGAAAATCAAAATTGTTCATGGAAAGCTAAGTCGGTGAAGGTATATGAAAGCACGAGCTCTAAGTAGGAATAGAGTGCTTTATCATCGGAATATTTGACAAAGAGTACGTTACAAGGAGCAGACAAACACAGAGAAAGCTACAATTTCTATAACTACCGGGTCACAACACACGAGTGAGGGTTTACCACCTTCAACACAAGCGTTATGTTTTAACGTGCTTTTTTCAAGCAAAATATAACATTATAATAGCGATATGTTGTAAATTTGACTGTTTTTATTCATTTCAGTTCTAAGCCATGTGTTGAGTGTAGCTTTGATTTTGCTAATAACACTCTGTTCTGTCGCTATTCAGTTATTATCAATTATTTCGAAAATTTGTTGAACATCATCTCAACAAAGTAACTCTTTTTGCATTAACAGTTGCATTTTATAAACTGATATTACAGTAATCTAAACAGTGCTTACTAGACATAAATAAAAACAGTCACCACATTGTAATGGCAGTAACAACTTAACTCATGTAACGCATACTGGGAACATTCGGTATTTGATCACAAGTATATTATATTATAAATAACAGCTGGTGTTAAAAGCTTGTCCTGTTAAACGGTTTCAAAAACGACATTCGTCCCTAACAACCTATTTTATTTAATCATTTACACTTATACAATTTTATTACTAAGTTTTGTTCTTTTTGTGCTCTCTTTAGATATAAAAAAGGACACCACTTTAAAGAACTAAATCTCACCAAACAAAGGCGTAACACATGTTGTTTGTGTAGTTTAAGCTTTTAATAACTATTTTATACAAAATTAAAGCAGCATAACTTATTAATTGAATTTCTTTAAAACATCAACAAAGATATAAATTTATTTTAATGAGAGCCTAACGTCTAACTTAAAATTGATTTAGAACTCCTTAGAGGTACAATAATTATGCAGAAGACCACATTTTTATTTCTTGTGACCTATTCTAAACATGTTAATATTTATGACTAGATATAACTAGAATATCGATTTTTTTTTAAGTTAATATTAAAGTTCCTTACTACGTTAAATCTCACTTTCGCATCAAAATCTAGATGCAAGGATAAATTTACAAAATGTTTTTGACCAATTGACACTTACGTTGATTTTTAATTAAGCTACAGAATTCCACTAAGACATTTGTAAAATTTGTTCAAAAGGCTTACCTATAATATGACAGAGAGATGCGCACAAAAGAGAAATTGCAAAATAGAACAAAAATAATATTTTATGAATTTTTAGAGTTAGAAAAGCAATTCGTTGTCAATAACATAAATTCGATCGTCTGCACGCTATTTAAGAACAAAATCTTACAATTGTGGTATAATTATTAATAATATTTATCTATTTTTTGATACCTAGGTATCATAGTGCAAAATTTAAAATCTAACTACATTTTATTTCGCAGACCTTACGAAATGACGAAAGACTTGATATTCTTACTTTAGAGATCTTCGAAAGCCTATGTAGAAAAAAACACATTATTCAAAAACCAAATGGTAACTCCTACATTTGGACTTAGGATTAGGAAGACAAGTATTACCAATGAAGTGATAAGCTTACTATTTTAGAACTGTTGGTAAGTTAGAATAACAAGCAAGAAAGTATGTTTTAGTAGAGTGGTTTTAGCACCATTAAATTGCTTGCAAAATTGATCATCGGTTTCCCTTCTTTATTCCTCATAAAAATAACAAAGTAAATCATAAAAAGCAAATAAATACTTGATTTGTTCAACCTAGGGATCTCTAGTTGTCCTATTACTTTGTCTACTTGTCCAGGTACAGATGGGAATAGAAAATTTAATTTTTAGGCCTCAAAATCTACTGATTGTGCAGTGTATGTGTAAGTTAAGTAAATTATTTATTTCAGAACCGCTCAATTTTTGATATCATTCCACTACTTATCCTTTTAAGGACCTCGTGTATAATTTTACCAAAAACAGTCGGATTAACAACAATCCCTTAGTTCTATTTTAAACAGTTTATACATTATCGTTACAATTCTTATTAAGAGATGTTTAATAAAAATATAAACAACTTTTCGAAAGAGAAACCGCTTTAAAGACACATATAAAACAAATTTTCACATTAAATCTGTAAAAATGCCTAGAGCATTTCTGTACAATAAACTGAATAGTGGAAGTGAGTGGGAATTGTTAATTATTATTGAAACGTCCTAACTACTTAAAAGTTAAGTATTGCACTCAAAACAACATAACTTCAAAATAAATCCAGCTCACTTCCACAGCATTTAAATAGCTATTCTAGACATGTAAATTAAAGATTTATATGTAAATATCACACCGTCGTTTAAACTAAAACAAAAAACAATTTATTGCTAGAACATTTTTTTGTTCGAAATCGCTATTATTACCGACTACATGTCTAACCTTTGTAACTGCAATTTGGAAGCTAGTTCTACTAATAAAAAAATCCGACGAAGAGCCATGGTAATTTCTCTTTTTCTTGGTAACTGGTGATGGATATTTCTGAAAAATAAATCAAGTGTAGCAGTCGCTTTTATTTTACTTGACAGAATAGTAGGCATGCAGAAAGAGTGTTTAACTTTGTAAATGAGTTTTTAGCAAGAAACCTTGACTGCTTTATAGTGTAAATGTCTATTTCTACATTCAAAATGCAGAACAAGAGTGCAAATGTACAGTTCTACTATAGTAATCAGGTGTAAATTTCAAAAATACATAGTTTTGTATGTTCAAATTACTTACAAAGAAGATAGTTGGTTAGATTTGGAGATTTCTTATGTTTGTTTTAGGTTTATTACAAGACACACTGACAACGACACA
This sequence comes from Ips typographus, assembly GCF_016097725.1. Classification (NCBI taxonomy): domain Eukaryota; kingdom Metazoa; phylum Arthropoda; class Insecta; order Coleoptera; family Curculionidae; genus Ips; species Ips typographus. Next base: position 10,841,138 of record NC_138425.1, on the reverse strand, counting down.
CAGATTAGGTACTTACCAACAGTACTTAGACCAGTCCTAAATAGCCTCCAATCGTACACGTTAAAATAACGGCCAATATAGCCAGACATATCATGATCATTATTTTCTTCTGCAATGTTTCAAAATATCAGTTAATAAATTTGTTTCATAGATACTTTGGGGATCATAATCATGTGCCAATTGTCACTTTGGTTTTTAGAACGCTGTTAGGGAAGTTTTACTGCCACTGATATCTTGTAGAATTGGTCTTAAAATTTGTATGAACACTTTTTACTCCTCCAGATAAAATACTAATCAGATAAAATATCTACAGAATAAATGCATGCAATAACATTGAAAATCCGACAAAACTCATATCGGAAATCAAACATATTTTCTAATTTAACAAATGTTCTATAACAACTCTAATAAGCGTTTCAATAAAATTTGTGAAGTAGCATCTAAGCTACTAAAATTGAAAATGATTACAAAATGAGAGCAGTTAAAATGTTTGGATTTTTGACTGCTTTAATAATAAAAGTTGTTATCATGTGATGATATAAATAACGATGGCACTGCCCCACTATTGATTAAAACTGTGTTCTATCAAAATTTAATCAACAAAGCGGTAGTAATACTAGAAAAACTACTAAAACACTTCTTCTCAATTCGAATATATAAAAAAATGTCTAGAAAGCAAGTAGAAAAAGTCTGGAAACGACGGGCATATACTCACTATCCAAAAAATTTTGCGTAAACACTGGCAGAGACAATCACAATGAGAACCGACACGCACACCATGATCATGATTTTCTTCTATAAATACCAGGTAAGAAAGAGTTTAGTATTATTGTTATTATATTACAACATACTATAGTGTAATACAAGTTAGTGTGCACTGGGACAAATATGTTTCTATAAGCCGGTAGGTAAATCATATAATATTAAAACCAAAACTGCAAAAGAAAAAGTTTAATAATAAATAGGACATTTTCATTGAAGGGTGCAAACGAAACATACTACTAAAAACTATTTATAACGTATTAAGGATTAAAATTAATAAAACAAAATATATATCTCTTATGTAAGCAATAGCGTGAGAAACTTTAACGTTTAAAAAATACCTTTGGCATTGGTACTTCATAGTAAATGCACCTTTTTCAAAATTTAAATAAATAATATAAATATCTACAACTTGATAGAATGACAGTAGTTTACCACACAGAAGCGTAATTGTAATATGAAACTCAGAATACATCCACTCCACTACTAATTGCCTTAAGTAATACTAAATTGACTCTGCTTGAATCACATTGTTATTAACTCATCAATCATTCGTCGACTAAAAATTCACAATAAACTACTGCCTCCAATGCGGAAGGATTTTACATTAAACTCTATTTCTAACATGAACAACTATGTAACGTTAACAGATTCTGAGTATTGCATATAACGTTTGTCGTAAGAGATGTGAAACGATCTATCACACGATATACTTTTAAATAAATCACAGATATTAAAAAAATGTCGGTTGAAGAAAAACCCGAAGAAAGTTTTAGAAATTCTATAATTAAACCCATATACGGTTACTTCAACTAGATTTTAAGAAAATTTGAATTTGGATATAGAAGAGTTTGAAATGTTATAACAAACTCTATAACTTGCACGCTTTAAAACTTTTTTAAACTTTCAGTTTAAAAATCAACAGAAAAAATAACACAGCAGTATTTTTGTAGTTCATACTCTCCAAGCTGTTAATAAGCATCTTATTAAAAGCTGAAGCTCATGAAATTAACATATCGTACGTTAAAACATCTTTATAACAAAGGTAAACTATTCCTGAAGATCATTAGACAAGATCTTCAAAATCCTTGTGAAACTTACTCATTACTTTCAAAGGCAATTTCATTCACTTCTTTTCAACCGGAAAATTGTATTTTGCTAGTTACACAAATCCTCAACTCCTTATCTACTCTGACCAATAAATATTTTGTAATATTTTCACCTGTAGAACGTACTGACACTCTGAAATAGGGAAATCAAAACTAAAAAAAATGTCATTAACTAGTTTGGTCTTCAAACTTAAATCTACAGTATCACGAAATTAATTCTTCGGTACAAGCGCATACAATCAAGAATCCTAAACCTCCCTACGATATATAATTTTTTAAAATCTCCAAAGACTCCAAGATGAATTATTCTAAGAGCTATTATTATCATCAAAGTAAATTCTCTACAATTTTGGAAGTATGTTCCTAGAAACATATTAAATTATTTACATACAACGCCTTATTTATTGACCAGTAGGTCGTCCTAATGTTGACCTTTTTTTTCAAAAGAGTTAGAAATAACATGTCGCCGTAAATATTCGTATTTTTATTTAGGATATCATTTTAAAACCACGATTAAAGTGACCCACATTTTGACAGCAAGAGCATGAAAGTAGGAAGTTGAACTCATGTAACTTTATATTGAAAAATAGGTTCCAGCCTCATTTTTTTTAAGCAAATATGGACCACTTTAAATTACAAATTCCAACGCAAAAACACGCTGCTCTGCGGAATTTACCGCATGATATTTATTCAGCGAAAGGACTCCGATTCATTATAAATTCCGCACAGCTCACGCAGATATGTGATTAAAGCTTTATTTGACTAAGTTCTAAACATAAAATTATTATTTGTCCAAGAATTTACATGTATTGCCAGATATGGTTTATGACAGCGTTGTCCACAATATTACGATAAGTACTATGAGAAGTATTACTAGGCAAATGAAAATGAAGATCTTTTTCTGAAAAATAAATATAATAATAAGTATGTGGGGACTTTTAACGAAAAAACGGGGCGAAATGATTTGAGGATTGACAATTTAAATGTTAAGCACAAGAATTTGCCAAAAAAAGTTTGAAATGCTCCAATAACAACGCAGAGTTAAGGAAGGTTTCTTATTCCCTTATGTAGATTAATTTCATTTTTTGTCAATACACATTTAATTAAACTCAATTACTAATAATATTCAGACAGAAGATTTAAACTGTCAATCCTCAACACATCAAAAATGAACAAAAAAAAGCTGATTGCAAAACCATTCTCAAATAAATACTCCAGGTTGATAATGACGTACTCACCTATTTTAGTTAGTTAAGATAAATCAAATCAAGTTGAACAATAAATTCAGGCAGACATCATTATCGACCAGTATACAGACTCAATTTTCACCAACTTGATGCTATTTACTCAAATTACGCTTTCCTAACTTGACAATATAATACAGGAAAATACGGAGTTTTTGCTGACCTTAAAAAGGCCTACAAAGATATTCAAAATAAATCTGAAAAATCTAAGATTGACCACAATAAAAACTAACTTGTGGAATTTGTGAAATCCAATTTGAAACAATTCGTAGTAGTTTTGCTTTGTTTGCTGTTATCTTTCCATTTAAACAGTTTTCTTGAAGATTAAATTGTTGAGTAAGGATAGATTGAAACAACTCACTGCTAGGTCAACATTTCAACTGTATATTTTTAGGTGATACATGTGTTTTATTTTTAATTTTAAGAAAGATAAATATTTTAGCGAGTAGCGACATTAAATTGTTTTTTTTCCCGATTCATGTTTATTCCGGTAAATTTCATTTTGGGCTCGTTCTACAAAGTAAAAAACTTGATTAAATAAATTACAAATAAACGAATCTTAAAAAAACAAAGACTTCATTTACAAGAGCAACACTGAAGAAAATACATAAGACAATATAGCAATGCCCCAACCTATAAATATTGTTTTCCAAAAGATTGAATATTTTTCCAGAAATCTATTTCTAACGTAAGAATTGAATAAAAAAGTTGTCATTTTTGTCATATTTTAAATATATAAAATTGGTGAAAATTATTCTGTATCTACTCATAATATAACTAAAATAGTGATGGCTTCAAGCTACAATGCAATACTAAAACAGTGCAACGGACAGTTTTCTGTAAGGCTATATTGAATTTCATCACCAGCGCAAAACAATAACACGAAAACGATCCACTGCAAGTGTAGAGGAAACGTGAAGTAAGTGAAATAAAGGAAAATGTGAAGAAAATAAGGATGGCGGGCGATAAGATTGCTGGATACATAAATTAGACTTACCTTTGTTTAGATTAGTTACAACTTTTATGGTAAAAAAAGAAGATTAATTACTAATAACCTTAATTTTAATAATCCCATTGTAGTGCACGTGTTCTCACATCAAACACTCAAATAGTTGTATTGCAAAATATTTTTATGCAAGCTTAGTGTTGTTTATTTGTAAGTGAAACGAAATTTTAAGCTTTCACAAGATAATTCTACAGTTTAAATCACTGTCGTGAGCAGGAAAACACTTGTTCCTGCATATTGACGCCATTAAAAAAGTAGTAAAACATTTTAAAGTTGAAAGAAACAAGACTAATACATTGTAAACTAAAACTGTGTCACCGAGATTAATACGGCAACTTACTAAAAATTAGTTAGCGTGAGAATACGCATTTCCAATGGAATTAATTAACATCATCATATTAGTCCTAGTAGAAATATCCAGCAATCGGACAATATTTTTCTTACCTTCCTCGCTTTACTCTGATACTCTTGTGCACTTTTCAGCTGTTGGTGACCCTCCGCCACGTGATTCTGTGTAGTTGTCACGTGATACTCTATCCGGTCCACTAATTCACCCTAATTGAGAGGTGTCGAATCGGGGACGAAAAGGAAACAGGAAGGAAAGCAAAGGGGGAGGCATATTCGAACCACCATCACCGCAAGAAATGTTAATAATGCACAAACACCGACAGTGATTATATACAACACCGAATAACATGTAAGTGACAAAGGGCACACAAAATAGAGTCAGTCAATAGTAAAATAGTTAGTACATCAAGTGGGGTGCAAAACAAGCCAAAAAAGACATATAAACAACAGTAATCGAAAATAAAGGTACGAGGAGACGAAGGACAAGAGGAAGCAAAAAACAAAATCAAAATAAATTAAAAAAGCTAAATACGCATTGGTACACTTAAAACTAAACATTAAGAGGCGCGTGCACAGTGATAAAAAAGCTGACCCAAAGAAGTTTGGTTAGAAAAAAGGCTATTTGAGTCAACTTTGTTGTCAATGCGTCCGCGCCTTAAGGTTCGACTCACCCGTCGGGCGCGGCTCTGATACCGCAGAGCCTTTTTGGTATCTTGGGTGGCCGTTTGGACATAGTCCACGGCATGTTCCACGTGGAACTCAATACGATCAATCATCTCTCCCTGTTAGATTGGAAAAGTGTGAAAGAGTGAAGTGGTTAGTCATAGTTACTTTCATATCAATCAGGGTTAAAACTATAAAACCTCACAAAGTTAACTTAATTTCATTTATAGGTCAGTTGATTTTTTTGCATTAACTTTGTAAGGTTTTGGATGTAGTTATTTTTATGCTAATTATCAGACATGCTCTCTAATAAGCAAATCTTTTCAAGTTTTTGTTACAGTTTCAATAAAGCATTGTGCCACATTTATTACACATACTAGCAAATCTTCTCTAAATGTTTTCTTTCTTTTTTAAAATTAGTTGTTTTGTTCCGAACTGTTCGGACCATCTTGGAATTCAATCGCTTTTAAATTGATTGTCTGAAATCGCTTCGATTTGCTCCGATCCCAAACAAACCATATATCATCAGACGTAATGGTTATGTTGGGAACTGTAAACTGACAGTTGCACTTCAATTTAGCTGAAAATACATTCTGTGCCCTTTTTCTTTGTCTTGTTCTACTTGTTTTGATAAACATACCAATACATTTTGTAATGTCAATATATGCAATCTTTTAACCTAATAATAGATTTCTAATATAGATTTCTAAAAAATTGAAAAGATTTACTTTATACTATCGTATATTTTAAAACACCAGTTAATTAACATTAAACAAAGACTACCGGTTAGAGTTTCATACCCATTTTAAACACAACAACATTCAAATGGTAGTCATTAAGATTGTTTAGTAAATGAATAAATAGATAATGGGAGGATGATTATGATAACTAAATATCTCGCGTAAAACTGATAAGATATTTCCAACACGCCGTGGAATTTTGGTCGATTAATTATTCAGATCGCGAAACAAATTCGATTAAATTTTCCAGTAGTTTCAATAAAATATACCTGATTTTCCACCAACATAGCCATATCCATAAACATGTCATGGAGCTCCCTAATAGAATTCTCTAATTTGATAATATCCGCGTGTCGTGCTTCTATATCCGCTAAGGTCTGCTTCGCTTGTTGCGTTTCCATTATAATCTAGAAAATGGAAAACTTCACTGTAAAAACCCATTGAACCATTTCAACTAAACCACTCATCAAAAGAACAGGACACGCTTTTATTCTGTTCTATTCTTTTGACAAGCAGTTAAAAAGTACTTACACCTTGAGTAAAAACTGCGGAGTTGTCTTGTTCCAACATTTCTTCCAGCTCTTCGTTTGTTGTAGTTCTTCCCGCTGAATAATAGCTAATTTGTTAATTTCATACCAAAAAAAACATCTATAAAAATAGAAAAAAACTGATACTTACTGATTTCTAATTGTCTCATTATCCGTGCTTTACATCGTTCTCTGTAGTCCGTTTGCGTTCGGTTGTATTCGGTCATCACCTCCACAAACTTCCTGGATAATGTGGATTGTTGGATTTTTCGTATCCTAAGATCCGCCGAATTTTTGTTGGTCGACTCTTCCTGGTCTATGCCTTGCTCTATAACTGTATTACAAAATTCTAATTTAACAACTGTGACACCTGTAGGGCCTTAAATCATAAATCGTGAATATGGTAATGAAATTTCAAACTCTGTAAACTGTTATTGTAGCAGCTGAAAAGCAAATCTCAATCAATCTCACTTCTATTACGACGAATGAACTGAACTGCTAAGCCAAGTAAGAAATTTAATTAATTACTCGCTGCTGGATACGAAACGGTTGAATTAGAAACTTGGTGTGTCTCAAACTGTCAAGCTACATGTAGCACTCCAAATTTGTATTAGACTAATATGAGTGATAGTTGGTTTACAACAATTTGGTCCTTCATTATGTTACAACTCTAATGTGCTTATATACCCACCCTTTAACTTGGCACGAACTTTATTGGCAGTTTTCTTTATATCGCTCATAAGATCTTCAAGTTCTTGCTTCGTCTCTGAAAAAAAAGCAATTTTAGTACCTTTTAAACGTAAAAAACGAACAGTGTATTACAGCTAAAATATATTATCGTCTCCATAAATGACACATCTGATGTGAAAATTTCCCATTATAGTTACTCCGACATATTTTTCCTGAAGCAATATATTATTTAAGCGAAGACCAGTTGTCTCTTGGGTCTATATTTTGTCCATTCGGTGTTTCCGAAATCCGTTTTATTAAAGGATAAGGAGTTGGGAATAAGAAATCCCTAGAAATGTAATAAAAGTTGCTGAACGACACGATGTTATCGTATATTGAAGTTTTTCCAGGATAAATTTGTTTTCTTTCAGATTACATGGTATCAAACTGGCGAAGCTAAAAGCTGAATAATGGATTTAGAACCCAAACCTTTTAACATCGTACACAGAATATGTTACCATAAAAAGTTTAATTCAATATACATAGATTTGTAGATGTCTTCACATACATTACTTCCCAGAATATCAATTTGTTAGCCTGCTTAAAACAACTACCGTAATGTAATCTGGTAAAAATTGCACACTGTTGAAACATGCTTAGCATCTTCAATAGGTCAGCCACTAAAGAAAATGGTCATCAATCATCTTTTATACGCCATGCCACTAGGGTAACATTCAATATTACAACGATCCAATGGAGAATGTCTTTATTCAAATTTGTCCGACTTTCCAAGTATTCTTTCACTGTTGATAAATTTAAGTGCTTAATAAATTCTAGTTCTCTTATAAATCTTTTTGTTAAACTAATGTCATCTAGCTGAAGCTCCCTCTTCCATTATTTAAGGTAATATGATACACGTTTAAGCTATCTGCTGTGAACTCTAAAAGTTAAATTAGTTTGAATATCCTCTGTACACCCTCCTATAATTTTTGCTTCGTGGGCGATTTGCGTCACAGACCGTTTTGCGATAGTGTGGGAGCAGAAAACAAACACATTTGACATTTTCGGTATTAATATTATCTTTGTAAGAGCGTCATTTCATCTGTTTACTCGTGTAACTGCGGAGTTTTTATGAAATAACAACAAAGTCATATTAACCAATAATACTGAAATTAAAAAAATTATATATGCAGAGCAATTATTCAACTTCAAATTAAGAGCATCCTGAGATGGGCATTAAATTCCGGAGAAACCACTTCAAATGCACTCTGACCTCAAAACACCCACCCACAGAGTATTGTTATGCATCTTCAGAAAGTTTATGAGGTCACAGTAGGAAAAATATGCCATTAAGAGGAAGTTTACCCTCCACGTTACTTGGCATACTCCCAAACTAAGTTATTTGATAAAGCTATCATTTGCGTAGGACGTTCAGTACTATTCTCAATGACCTTGTAACATCTTAGAAAATAAATTGCACTAGAGTGCTTCAAGACTACAAATAGGTTCTTGTTGTATTAATTAATAATGTTAATAATTTTTAGGAAAATACGGTTTTTCCACAGAAAACAACAAGATCATGCAAATACCATTGTTTGATTCAAGATTTAATTTGGCGATAATCCCGCTACCATACTTTTATCTGCAACGAGTTGGAAAATTATAATTATTTTATATGAAACAATGTAACTGTTGCAAAAATATGAATCTTTTCAACTGTAAAGTTAGAAACTAATTTTTGGTGTAAAATACCAAAAAGACCTGTTAATAAATGGCTTTCCATATACATTCCGTATGAAATATACTGTTACGGGCAAAACAAAAATGTACCGTTAGTCACCCCTTTTAATACCTTGTAAATATGCGTGACAAGTGCTTTGTAGTTTTAAATACAATATTTTTCAAGATTTAAAGAAATCAGTCAGTCATCTTTAAGATAACTTAAGTTTTTTGGTAAATTTGAAAACACGTTTATCTAAGAAAAAGTTTTTTGCATATTCCCTCTTATAACGAGGCCTTTTGTCATTCCAGACGGTAAGCCTTTAACAAATGCTTATTCGCCGAGACCCGGCGAAATCCAGCTTTAGGTCGGATCGATACACTTTTATCCATTACAAGGCAGTCAAATATGGCAGCAAATTGCTGTGATTCGGGTTTAAACCCTTTTGGGGCTAAATTCTATCCGCAATTCATTCTAAGCCAGAAAAGCTACGTAGATAATCAATCTGAGGAGAATCCTGAATTGACAAGACTGATGGACGTAGCAGCAATATTAATGCCGAAATCTTTAGAGTCTCTCATGGTTTGTGGTAATACATCAAAGTGGAAAAATATTCATAATGCTGTTTAACATCAAATTCCAATTTTGTAAATTATGAAAACAGTTATGCTTTTGTGCACGAGAGTTTCAAGTCAGACAGACGTAACGATTTTATAAACAAATTCCAGAAGAAAAGCAGTTTCATTCTGTCATTTAGTAAAGTTGTCAAGAATATTCTATTTTTTTTTATACTGTTCAGTCATAAAGTAACTTGTAATTTTATAGATCCACTAAAATTAGCAGAGTTAGTTGTAAACTCTAAAAATTAAAATAATGTTTCTGTGTCATAAAATACCAAAATTGATTTTACATAAATACTTCATAGAATCAGACAATTCTACACTTAATTTTTTGCCAAATTTAAAGCATTATTGACTGCATACTGAGCTTTTACCAAACCCTTCAGATCTTTAAACCATCACTAAATATAAGCTTTCCAAAAGGAGCTAACCAAGTTAAATAGATTTCTGTCTTAAATTTAGAACCTTAAGCCCTTAAAATAGAACATATATATAGAGATTGGCACAATGGCAATGGGGAACAATAACCAGACTGAGTTTTCCTCTAATGATAACGGTTTCCCTTATTGTTTTAACTGAAACTCTGACAATGTTAGTCCAGAAGTTGGAAAAGTATTGGTCATTTGAATTGGAAACTACACTACACAATAAGCATATCACCAATTTAAATTTGGAGTGAATAGAACAATTTTATTATCCACAAAGGTATTCGTAAGTCATAAGAGACTCATTCACTTTTTGGCTAAAGTCCAGAACTCTTTCTACTACTGGGTTTATTGCTTAATGCCAAACCCAAACCTCCTTAATTGTATTAGAGTTTATAACGATAGGGTTAACTCGTTCATTGAATTTAAGACTTTGCAGGTTGCAAAACTGCATAGCTGGTCAGGATCACGGATTAATCAAAAAGGAAATCTTGTAGAGGGGATACTTCTGATGGTAGTTACCTTCAACGGTCCCATTAACGTAAGTAATGTCACATTTAGATTTAATTATGCAGTGAAGGCTGACCCAATTTTGGAAAACCTTGCACGCGGATGGCATACGAAATTTCTCGTGTAACTTGAACAGAAATGTCCCATTTAAGTAGCGTTAAGATTCAATTCTGCAGAGTAACCCTGAGCCGTAACTTAGGATTTGGGTCGCTTTAAATTAAAAATGTTCTCGCTGGGTATCCACACAAATGTTCCAGTAAAGTTGCACTGAAAAAATGGTCGTGCAACCTGAACCAACAAATAAATCAAAGAATAACAGAAAATCCATTTATATTCTATTGATTTTACATTAGCTGCATGTATTTATCGACTGGATATGCCGCGTTAGCACCAACTTCATTATTCAAACAATGAACTTTCATTCAGCTTTTGCTTGGCAAAAAAGATCGATCGCCCCTTTATACAGCACGTCAGGACAAGAAGTGTGATTAGACTTGCAAAAAATCCTTTAGTAAAAATACACACTTCCAAGAAGTCGCATGCTTGAAAAAAAAGAAATTACTTTGCTAGTTATATCAATTTAAACGCAAACCAGAAGCACACTTAACAGATTATGTAATATATATTTTTAATATTTCTTCAAAAATTTACATATCACTTAATAAAGCGTCGTAACGTCGCGTCAGCCTAATTCTTCTGTGGCTAGCCATTTTCCACGTCCTTTTGGCTACGCTCCAAGACCTGTTATTTCACCCTACCGAATCGATTTAAGAGCCCCTTAATTTCAAGCCCAAAAAGCTTAATCTACGACTCCGTTATTAATAAAGCGTGAAACGGTCTAAAAATAACAATTTTACGACGGGCACATTATAATTATACGACTTTCCATGTACAACACGTCAGTGTTGTGGTTACAAACAGTATAACAGATGGATGAGGGAAATGAATTCTTTAACCACACAACATTAAAATTTAACTCTACAGAGTACAGTAGTGTTAAATTATTAAAATCGCGATTTGTGGATTGAACTCAACTAGTGACATGCTACAGAGACAGTCGATAAATGTAATATTAACGTTATTTTTCAACTCAAACATTTTTTCTGCGAGTTTGCAATCGGATTTTACGTTGGAAATAACTCCCACACATCTGGACTTGTTTTTTCATATTCCAGATAAATGAGGTTCAGTGAGGTTTCAGACGGTATTAAACAGTCGTTTTCTTCCCCAAATTTCGAAGATTTGATGATGTGGAAATAGGGGAATTGCGAACAAATCTGACATTTCTATTAAAGTTTCCTCGAAGTGATTTATTACCATCGCCAAGATTTCATTTATGTCATACTGAATATTTTTGGTGATTCTTTGTAACTAACAACACAATAGTAGCTCTACTCAGAGAATACAATTAGAGATCTCCAATTTCACTATACAAATTTAATAAAATCAGTATTTTCCCATTCAGTGTACCCACCCGCTGAATGAATTTATAATGCGCTTTTTATAACGTGACAATAAGAATTTAGTGTGGTATATTGGACCCAAAGCTATTGTTATCCGTGTTGGAAACTTTGAGGGAGGACAATAAAAACACGAAGCTGGATGAATTACTTTTAGGAGCAAAACAACATTTTGAATAGGTTGGCACAACAATGCTTTGAATATTACTATAGAAACAGCATGGTTAACATGTATTTGGGGCAAAAAAAATCACGAAACAACTTAAAATTTGCTTCGTTTTTATATTTCAGAATCCCTGGCATAGTGCTTTGCTTTCTAACAGGAAACTCCCTTGAAACCTCTTTTGCCTTTGAAGTAAAAACGTCTAATACCCTTACTAAATCGGATCAAAAAGTCTTGGTTGCCACAAAAAAATATTATAATATAATATCTGCCTCAAAGTTTTCAGTTACTGATTTAATATAGTACCACATATAACCGAAACAATCTTTTTCAACCTTCTGACTAGACTTTTGATTCGTATTTACTGATATTACGAAACCTAAGCCCCTAAGCCCATAATAAAGCATTAAAATTCATTATGAATCATGGTATAACAAATTTAATTTAGATAAAATGAATGTGATAAAACGGGAAAAGTAGTATATGTACTACACAACACGAATACCTATAAGGAAGTGATTTTTATTAGAAAGTTTGCAATCTACTTTAAAGTTATTTCCGATAATCCGTTTACTCCATGGCTGAAACTTGTCGACCTCCGGATCAATACAAAACGTGAAAGTCGTTTCGCATACAACGGAAACCTCGTATGCCTTGAGAGCCCTTTTAAATTGCCAACTTGGCATTTTATTAGACGGGAAAAACTTGTTTTTCTGCTTTTAAAAAAAAGTTTCTCAAACCGAAATGATTATAAAACAATATCGACAGTCTAGGAAAACTTTAATGGAAATATTTCTTTCCACAACTGGGACAGCTGAACAAATAAAATGAATTACGAGCTGAGTCTGGCAAGATATATTTTCACCACAACCTCTGGAAAAACATTATATTTAATTTCAGTCATTACTATTCTATCGGCGTATTGTATGTAATATGTAAGACAGACTTCTGTGGAGAAATTCTATTATTCAGTCCACACAACCGACTGGAAAGAGAAATTTGCCCCTACTTTCATAATTTGCATAAATAATTGAAAAACCTTGTTCAAGGCAAACACGAAGTTCACCCTCCACAACTAACCAATAAATGATAAAATAACTCACACCCTAAAACTACAAAAATACAAACGTTTCCTCAACTACCAAATGAAAATGGACAGTATCAACAATTAGGTCAGACACCAATAAAACTGTCTTTCCCTTGTATCTATAAATACGTTTCTGTTTTATTACGCCCCGAGTCTCTATTAGTGCTAAAGCCACTTTACGCCCTCAATTTAAAACAAAGCCATTCATTATAATTTTAAAAGCCACCCCTGGTTTGCAGCCCTGGATTGTTCTCTCTGGCGTAGTTTCCAGCATCCCTTCTCTACACCTGCGTGTGTGGTTTGGATCAAAGGGCAAAAGTAATTAAATGTGACCTTCCGCTAATATTTCTTGTTTCCATGTATTCCCACCGTGATTATTGATAATTCGGAGTATGATATTTACTTTTGTTATCACACTGGGGCTCTAAGATTTATGTGAATGGTGTGAGCTAATAAATATTGGAAAGAATTCAAAGCTTTTTGCCAAAAAAAACCTCTAATCTATCTATTCTTTCAATTTTCCCCTTTGTTGTGCATTGGAGCCTTCTTGGAGCAAAATAAAAAATTGACATTCTTGACAAAAAATAGCATTTTTTCAATTTTTTAAACGTTTAAAGTGCTTATTTCGCCTAATTTAATGTCCTTTGGTATAAATATACTACTTGCTTTGCATTGGAACCTTCCTGAACAAAAATAAAAAATTCCCAATTGATAAAAAAATAATAATCTATGATGAGAAATATTGTATAGTAAGACTTTTCTGTTGAACAAAAGTATAACAAAACCACATTATTTGCCACATTGTCAAGGAAAAATGAATAATCTGCAACTGAATTAGAAGTAGTATGTAAAATAACGTTAGTCACCAATTCCGCGATCTATACAGATCCTCTTATTTGAATCATATGCAACTAAATAAAACTTTTGTGGTAGCAATAATAAGTACAACACAAACAAATAAACTTGTTCAAAAAATGCGTCACACAAGCGCCAAATCGATAAACTAAATATTTTTACCTACACCTAATCTGTATTTGTATTGAGTGAAAGTCAAATAAAAAAAGTCATTTGCTAGGTCAATGAATTCAATGTTGACATCATAGGTCAAGGTTGCCAATACCGGAGCAGCCTCGATAATAATTAAATAAAAAAAAGTACGTGACACACTATTGGATAGGGAAATTTTACACTTAACTGTAAATGTAGTGTAATGACCAGCAGACTAATAATAGAAAAGAAAATTCGTTTGATTGATAGCTGAATGACGCCAATATCAAATTGAAAATTACATGATACTTGTGTTATTGTGAGTATTATGTCAGTATTATCATTAATAATTCAAATGTCTATTAGACTACTAAATATAACCTGATTTAGACTTTTTTAATTTAAAAAAATATTTACATTATAAACAATTTTATCATTACAATTATTACGAATAAGCGTAGGCGCCCATACAACTTATCATCATGTTGTTTCGGATGTGCATCCACAGTAAGTTTCTTTTGTATGTAAAGGGGAAACACATCCATTACATAAAAAACTGTGATCAATAATTAAACACATGATGATAATATCTAAAATTAGGTCACGGTGCAAATGGGAGCTGAGTACATGTACTTGGCATGTCGTGATGCAAAATATAACATACCCAGAGTGTGAAGAGATAGCATCTCAAAATGCAAGAATTTTGTAGGTGTTCTGAATTAGACTGCTGGATTTAACTGGTACACGTAAAAATAAGTGCACCAAAAGGGTATACACGCCACGTAGTTGCATGAAAAAGTGAAACCAAATTTTCCCCTGTCTTTTGCTACAAAAGTGCATTGGATAGGAGTAGTTCTTAGTTGATCTAGATTGTTTGATGATTTTTGTTTGTTTTGTTGTATTCTAAGTAATAATAATAAAATATGGATGCAAATTGTCATGGTTGAATTGAACACAAAGGTGCTTATTAGTTCTGGGACTGGTCATGAGTGAGTAATTCCTTATTTATAAGAATTTACACTGAATTGCAATCTTGACTTGTTCTATAAGTTGATTTCTTAATCAGCTAGTTACTACTGTGATAAACAATTGAAAACCAAGATTTTAACATAAAATTGGTTAACTATAATTATAATTGGTGGTACTGTTAAATTTGCATTGTTGAGCCTTTTACGGGGGCAGTCAAAACCAACACTCTTCCAATCTCTTCACAAATTGGTATTTCGGTTATAAACCTAAATTGCAATAATATTTCAAAATGACAAAGTAAATAAAACTGTTATTTTAAAGGATTTCGTGAAAATTAAAAGATAACAAAGAAAAAAGGAATGAGCCAGGACTCCTCTAAAGGTCAACTGCCTGGAAAATAAATACGTCTGCCCTAATCCTGTATCATTATTCTTTAAAATGTCTGGACATTTTCCCATCCAGCATAAGCGTTCTGCCATTAATTTTACTAAGGTCGGTATGAAACCATCAAAGATTAAATATCTGGATAAACACTCCTAAAATTAATGCCAGGTTATATATCATCTTAAAGCATTGCGTCAATGAATCAACCTACTGTTTATTATTAAATCGATATATTAGATAGCTAGTCACCTGACCTACATTAAATTAACTTAGGATACAGACTAGACTTTACTAGAATGCAGATTCAATAATCAATGTAGCCAGACAACAAAAGACAAATTTCCGTCATAACCTTACTCAATCAAAACAATAATAGGTATACTTACTGTCATCGCTTTGGGGTGCTGAGAGTATGGAACTATGCTTTTTCTTGACTTCTTCAACATTTGCTTGGATCTTGTCAATCATTTCACGAATGTCTTCCACCTAAAGAAAAAGTAAATTAATAAAATTAAGTTTCAAAAAAATGAGTTAGTTAGTTAATTTAGCAAAAATTACCTCTTGAAAGAACTGGTTCATGAATTCGCCATCACGTCCTTCCACTGTGACGGCGACGTCATCCGATCCCACCTCGTCATCGTCGCTTTGAGCCTAAAGAAAAAAAAATGTATAAAATAATACTCCCAACAATGTCCAGAGTATCAGCATCCTCCATATGACATCAGCATTATGTAATCTTCACTTTCATTCATGCAAAATTCTTTAATCGAGTTTTACTGGAATAATGGACGCAAAACAATAAAAGTTTCTCTCATTCTCCTAAAGCACAGTTGCACAAAAGGAACATCCATTTTACATAACGGATACCGGAGTAGAGCCCACTTCATATTAAAAAAGATATTTATTCCAAGAATATGAAAAGCGCCCACACAAAAATTACAATATAAAAAGGAAAACCCCAGTCCAGCTCTTAGGAAGACAAAAATCAGGACAAAGGAGCGTTTTAGAGCATTTAGAGACTGCTCTAGCAACTCAAAGTCTGATTTTCGTTTTATTTTACATGTGAATGCATTTTTTAAGAAAAATTTACACTAAAAGTTGTTTTCCACTATAATAACTGAAGTTTAGTGCTCAAAAAAAAATTGAAAAAAGTAACAAATAGGGGTTAGGCTGTTAACCAGAAAAATCAGGTTTAACCAACTGTAATTTTTTGAGGTAAAAATCGTAGTAGATTAAGCAGACTTATACAGGGTGTCCCAAATTTAACTTAAAGCCCAGTAATTTCAAAATCTATAAAAGGTTAAGTGTTGGTTAAGGAGAGGCAAAGTTACACATTTTTATAAACAACTGTGCAGTTTTACACAATTTCAATATTTAACTTTTATTCTTCTTATATTATTTAAAATACTTTAACAAATTGCAACAATTTTTTTTTATTGCCACTTCTTTTTCCTTCACATTATGAGGCCATAATGACTTAAAAGATATTGAATTTTTTCAAAACCATCAATCAACATAGAAGTATGTTTACTTAATTTTTATTAGTTTTGAACAGAAATTTCCCAGGAAATTTCCACAGCTTCAAATAAGAAAAATAAAAATGTACCATTAACCCAAATTTATAAAAGAGAACATTTTTGTCAAATTTGACAGTAGCTGCTTTCATAAAAGAAAAAAATTAGGAAATTAATTTAGTTTTATTCTTATGATTGCAGGGTTGCGTTCAAAAATACGTGTTTGACAAGTCATTTGACAAGTTTGTCACAACTTATATTTTTTTTAATCAGTTGATTAGATGACACATTGTCAAATTATGTCACAGAGCATCCGCCTCGGCATCCACCGTCCAGCCAATGATGTCATTTGACTGGTAATCTGTCAAATGAAGGACTCCTTTCTAGGCAAATAACAAGTCACCATTGAACAGCAGTCAAATAAAGTTATTACACACTTTTGACAGTTTAAGAATGAAAAAAATCTGAATTTGACAGAATAATAATAACTTAACACACATCATATTTAAGATATTCCATTTTGTATTTGTTACTCACCTTTCAAACTTAAACCAACAAAAGTAACATTTAATTATAATAGTCATTAATATACAGAGTGTCCAATTTACCAATACAAGTTTCATATAAACAAAAGTAATTAAATCACATTTTTTATTACAATACATCCACCATCTTATCAATTGTTTGTGTGACTCATTCATCACAATGATCATCATAAAAAAATAAATCCCACTTATTTAGATACCCCTAAATATAAAATTAATTTCTTTAAATAATATGTGCAAATTTTATAAAATCAATCTCAGCATTTTGACAGATTCTAGTAGAGCAGGGTGGGGTTTGACTAAATTTTTTTCCCCAACCTGGGGATTTCCGCCTAAGTTTAGCAACAGTTGTTGAAATTGTACAATGGACTGATTTACATGCAATGGTATATTTTTATTATGAAAGTTGGCTTCAAACGTGGATGTAGATACTAGAGAGAGTCCTAGGAACGGTTTATTATCAAATGTAATTAAATTATAGTCCGGGTAAGTGACAAAATAGATGGGGAAATTGAAGAATGTAAAGTGATAAGTAGGCTGGGAAAGCATAACCATGATAAACCAGTGTGAATCAACTTACCGCTACTAGAGCAGCTAATCTATCCTTGGTCATTGTGATCCCCCGTTAAATTCACACACAATTTACGAAAGTTTCACAAAATAATCCCATTCAAGTGCTTTTAACGCAAATAACACGACAACGAGAACTAGAACGGATCCTCCACCAAGTCAGAATCGTTCGGCCACCACTTCCACTTACACAAAAATCGATAGAGTTCTGCAGTGCCGTCCCTGTACGGCGCAGGCCTCTGTGACGTCAGAATTTCGTTGTGACGTCACGTGCGGAATTTAACTAATTTTTGCATTTTTTTACGAAAAATAATAAGCGAATCCAAATTTTGGGTTTGGCAAAAAGGTTTTTTTGAATTTAGACACCGAAAAACACCAGCTCCTCAATTAAATTCAATTTAGCAATCTGTTTCGATTTTAAACAACACTCAGTCGGTCCCACACAGTTGTGAACGCCATTGTAGTCTCTAACGACTTTAGAAGCTTGCAATAGTTATCAGCGAATCTCCGTGCCATCGCGAGTTTTTAACGCCTTTTCTCGTCAAGGTAAGTTTTTGACTATTTTCTCTATTATTCTGCATCCATATTTATTAAATTCATCCTATATTTACCAAGATATTTACGTTTAAAGTCGGTCATAAAATGTCAAATTCCTATGAGACGTTTTTACCGCCATTCAAAATCCTTCAAAATTAAATTTAATCCCAACCTGAGTTTTTCCTAACCATTTAATAACTTCAACAAAAAGTGTTTCAACCATTCCCTTCAATTTATAAAGGAAATAATTTCCAAACTTAAGTAACAAGTTAAAATTAGCTCATTCTGGAAAATTCCTCTACATAACCACACAATTTTGTAGGTAGCACAAAATTATGGCTGCTGAACAAGACCTTCCAACTTTTAAATGTGTACTGGTTGGAGATGGTGGTACTGGCAAAACCACTTTTGTTAAACGCCATTTGACTGGTGAATTTGAGAAAAAATATGTAGCCACCCTGGGAGTTGAAGTGCATCCTTTGGTGTTTCATACAAACCGAGGCCCCATTAGATTCAATGTATGGGACACTGCTGGTCAGGAAAAGTTTGGTGGTCTTCGTGATGGCTACTACATTCAAGGACAATGTGCCATTATCATGTTTGATGTTACATCGCGTGTAACTTACAAAAATGTACCCAACTGGCATAGAGATTTGGTTAGAGTATGCGAAAACATTCCTATTGTACTTTGCGGGAACAAAGTCGATATCAAGGACCGCAAAGTTAAGGCAAAAAGCATTGTGTTCCACAGAAAGAAAAATTTACAGGTAAATATTTAGTTTTTTTTTAGTTTAGTTTTAGTGTGAGGTTATGGTTGTTTCTCATAAAAGGGTATTTTCCCGCCAAATCCCTTTGTTTTGCTTAGTGCCAGGTGAAAACATTTAGTTTTTTTTTTAAATCTTTAATTGCTTGTTGTATATAGTAGTCTTGTTGTCATTTTGTTAATTTTATGTGGTTATTCAATTATTAGCCTAGTACATGCATTTTACAATGAAAATTAAATTTTATTATTTTTTTGTTATTTCAGTATTATGATATTTCCGCCAAATCTAATTACAACTTTGAGAAACCATTCTTGTGGTTAGCCAGGAAATTGATAGGTGACCCTAACTTAGAGTTTGTGGCTATGCCAGCTCTTGTTCCTCCAGAAGTTCAAATGGATCCCCAATGGCAGCAACAAATTGAGAAGGATCTTGCAGAAGCACAAAACACTGCCTTACCAGATGATGATGAAGATCTTTAAACCAATTTTTTTCCTGTATATACTTTACTGATAACAACTATGTTATAAAACAGCATTCAGTAATTTTATGTTTAGTGATCAACATTCATTGAGCTACTTAGTTAAATATGTTACATCTGTTGTGGATTTACTCTATCTAACGACACAAGGCGGTATTTGAATGTAATGTTATTTTTTTTTTTTAAATTCTTGTTTCAAGTTCATTGTATGAGTGTTGCCTTGATATTCTTGTAACCAAACATCAGGTATGTAGTCCTGTAAATCTGTTGTCGTTTGACTGAGCGTTCTTGGTAAGACGCAATAAATATATCTATAGGTGTTAAAATTTGTAACTTAAAATAATTCTCTTTTTTATTTTTGTCACATCCCAATCTGTAATAAATTATTTTTTGGCATAACTTTTGTTTTCATTTTGAGTAAAGTTTGTTCTTCCAAAATATGAAAAATATCTTATTTGGAGTTGAAAACCATAGAAAATATAAATCTAGATTTCCATCTTAAATAGGAGGCCATGAAGACACAAAATATGACATTTAAGCTATTTTGATTTTTTTCTAAAAGTCACATGACCCCATAATTACAAAATTATACGCAGGCCACGTGATTTTTGGATCATATGGCGTTTAGATTTGAAAGAAAACTACTAATTACTAGTTATCATTGTGGTTGTCACTATGATCTATTTTGAATTTAAAATTTGAATATTGTTCACTAAAGTACTAACCCCCGTTTGCACCGTCGTTTTGGCAGCCGAACTTAATTTAAGTGTGGGTCAGACTGTGACAGTACAGGTGGAAAAAGTCACACTTTAAACCACACTTAACTTAAGCTATGCTTAAAGTACGAGGGTGCAAATGGCGGTTAGTATATTAAAAGTAAAGTCAAAAAGAGAAAAAAAGAGTCACGTGACCTTTAAAAATATATTTTATTTTTGAAAATCGTCACGTGACCATTTGCACATTATAAGGTGACCCTTCAAATAATACTTTGACATCTAAAACGCTCACGTGACCTTTAGGATTTCGTTTTGACGTTAAAATAATTGAAAATTGTCACGTGGCCATTTGCACTGTAAAGAGGGTCACGTGTCTTTAAAAATATCAGTTTAAACTGAAAAACGATTACGCGATCCTTCTAATGACATTTGAAACTGTCATGTGACATTATAAATTCCATTTTTAATCTTAAAAGAGTCACGTGACCTTCAGGATTCTGTTTTGATGTTAAAAAAGAGTCCTGTGACTTTTAAAATAAATAGAATCTGTATTATCGATACCTCAAACCAGAAATTCTTATCTTGTTTAGTTTTCAAAATACGAGTAATTTATCTCAAATTTATTTGAAAAAATCAAGCTTTCTTAGGCAGTTCAGATGGGGATAGCAAAAGAAAGCGGATTATAGGAAATACTGCCATCTCTTAGAGTTTACCTACAACTGAAGCCGGCTTTCTTTTTGGGTGCCACTTTAATTACATTGCGATTATTCCATAGTTTGTGACACTTTTACGCTCCATGGAGCGAGTAGAGCTTTTTTGACGTCACAATGGTCAAATTATGGTTTTGCCAAATTACATCATCGTGACATCAAAAACGCTCCATGGAGCTTGAAAACGAATGCGGCCAAAATGGTATATAACGCCATCAACTACTGAGAGGCATCTAAAACTTCTTGATCATTAATCGCACAAAACTGTACAACATCCTGTACAAAACCTACAGTAATCTGTATCATGTTTCAGCGTCTCTACAAATCTTGATTATTACTGCTGTCGCCCAACAGATGGAGATCATTTAAAAAGTTAATGCTTTGATCAAATTTATGCAACCCAAACTACGCCACACCAAAAATTTTATTGACCGCCTGTCATAGCCTCTTGCCACGTTGCCACATTAAATTGATACTTAATTAATTTTTCCACTCTACAGTGTTATAATCAAAACATCGCACTTTTTTTAAGTATGAGTGATATTTAAGTCTACTATTATATCATACAAATTTAAGTTATGTAGTTCTAGAAGTTGAGATGTAAGAGATTTTTTACTTAAATTAATGCCGGATATCCTGAAAGATTTAAGTGAAAGCGAAATGTAGCAACATTGCGGGGCTCGGTTCTATTGGCAAAGGCGTTGGATTTTGTTTTGATCATTGGCGTTCGTATTCTGCCGTGTTGTGCTCGTCTCGGTTTTCAGTGCGGTATGTTTCGTCGTCGTTTTTGAATAAAAATCGAATTGTTTTTGTGTCTTGGAGTAATTTGCAGTTAATTGCATTTAAATCCATATTGTGGTACGTATACCGTTATATTTTGTAATTAAAATTTTAGTTTTTACCCCTCAAACTGGTCTAATATTGCCTCCCAGACCGATCTTTTATTCCCTGTTCATCTCTAGCTTTCCTGCTCCTGCTCTTTCAAGCCGGACGGGATAGCATCCCTATGCAGGAACTGAGGTTATTTTATTCTGGAAAGTGAAAGTCCTCCCATCCAAAATAACATAATCAAGTAGTTTGTACAGCACTTTTAGCTTTATCTATTCCCTAAAATTAAAAAAAAAAACATTTTTTTAGCAATAGTTAGGTTTTTTGTGCTAAAAACTAGGTACTTTGGGGTGGATCTTTGGGGTCTAAACTATATAAATTCTAGTTGTAAATGATTTTAACATCACAAAGCAACTCAATATGGCATTCATAAAAAAATACATACAAATTGTGGGTTTATATGTTCATTGTTCAGCTTGGATGTTTTATAATGAGTCATCCAAGGAGTCAGCCTGAACAGGATAAAAAGATTCTTTGAGGATTTTTTTATATTAGTGGTTACAAGATGTGAATGTTAAAATGTTAATTATTGTTTACAAAAACTATTGTATAGTATTACCTTCATGTGTTCCTACTGGATTTTGGGGATTTAGGAATTTTGCTTCATTATTTTGAATTCACTACAACACCCCCATTTTGTCTGATTTTTTTGTTTAATTGGCAGTCCAGTACACAGTAACTGATAAGAGTATTCAATAATTATTAAATTAATAATATTGATTACCTATAATAATATTTACTAATTTAAACAGATTACTTTTATGTTTGACAATTTAATGGTGTGTTATAGTGGAAAACTGTTTCCGTACTGTTTCAATGACATTTGAAAGAGCAGGATAAAGATACACTTGTAACATTACACTTGTCAAGTGATAACTGCAATCCTAAATAAACAAAGTTTGAACTGTCATTAGAACTTGGAGGACAAATAACTGAAACTGATTTCTGGTTTTTCTGCTATTTTCTTAAAAAGTTACGGGTTTTAATAAAATTTGAGTTAACTGAATGAAAACTCAGATAGCAACTTAATTAGAAATGTCTTTGAAATTTAAGTGTGGCCCAAAAATTCCGGTAAACATGAGAAAAACCTGGTGATATTAGGGCATCCCTTCAGGTAATAAAAGTGGTAGTGGTTTTTTTCTGAATCTCATTTCTGGTCTTTTACATTTACCAGCTAAACCCATGATTGGTCCAACGACAGATGTTATTTCAAACCAGCCACCTGCTTCCACCGACTCGGTAGAGATTTTTTCTCGGATTTTTTGCCTTTTGCCTTGATTTTATGGACAGAGAAAAGCATGGGCGTAGGTTTTGATATTGCGTATATAATGCGTGAAATAAGAACTTACATTTTAATTTAATGGTCTTAAATCTTATAATACTTTAAGGAAGTTCACCAACCAACCAGGTCATTATTAAAATATCTTGGCATGAAAAACTCTTTAGGTTTCTAGAATTAGTTTTGGCCAGGTGGCCAGCGTACGACACACCTCCAAAGAACCTTTTTACCCTCGTTTTTTCTACCCTTACCTGATATGGCACCCTCTAGGGCTTTAATAACCATAAATACTTAAATACCGTAATTCGGGTTTAGCTACTTTGTAGTTGCTTTTCTAATTAGTATTACATTGTCAACCACCCCTATAAACGAGCAGTGTTTGATGATATAAATTTTCAAATATTGTTCAATTACTACCACTTCAGAGCAACGAATTTAAGAATTAAGACGCGCATCTGTCTGTTGTTGTCGTTAACACTTTTAAATGACATAAAGGGATATACAAACTGTGTGTTAATTACAGCTTCTGTTTATTTTGTTTCTCTTTAAGAAGATGCGGGTGTTAGAAAATGGTTTAACGTCGATTTATGTTGAAAAGGGGTGGTTTTACCATGTTTCTACAGGTAACGGCTTTTTCATCTCAATCTGCTAAATTATAGTCAGTACATGCTCAAAGATATTAAAACCACCACAATTTTCTCAATCGATATTTTAGTCACCGGCTAAAGACCTTCGGATATGATATTGCAATTTTTAGTCTGGCAAGTTCAGCTTTCTGTGACCTCGTTTTTTCCCCAGGATTATCTCTTTCTCCCCATTTTCTTTGAATTATTTTCATGATTAACCACCAGGCCTGCAAATTTGATAAGAAAAAGTTTAACATTATTAGCAGCTCCTATAGATACTTCCTGTATGTTGGTTTTTGGCCAAACGTACAGGCACGTTCTCTATTCAATGTGTCATCCACTTGTGTTCTCCCCTTCGTTTTCTGGCCCCTCTTTGATTATTAAAAGGTTCAAACTCACGTAACTAGGAGTTTTATTAGATTACTTTTATTTATGCACTACAAACGAATAGAGCAGATACAGAAGAGGATCTTTCAAACCTTAGAGTGGCTGCAAAACCAGTCAAAGTGAGTGTGAAAAAGTAGGTTAAAAACGTTTGAGTGCCACTCAAAATATTACACAAAACAGTCTGACTTTATGTGTGACGAATGCATTATCTTTGCCATTTTAATGAGGTATTCAGGCTGTGTTTTACAGTTTACTATTTTTGGGCCACAACATTTTAATAGTACTTTTTGCGGCTTTTTATTCATACCATGAGAATATGTTTTTTGATTACCATCTGCGTGATATTAAGCTGTAATATTAATTTTTTTTCTTGTTGTATAAAATTAGTGTGTACCATGCAACCTTGCCACAGTAGAACATGCAAAAACACTTTGTGTGTTACCTTTTACACCCTGTTGATTAAAACTGTTTAGTTGTTTGTCAGAAACACTAAATGATAGTTTAATACATACTCATTTTAATAATAATTTTTCTACCTTGGACCAGCAAGTAAATTAGGATCAAAAGTTAGAAATCTAATTCTCTGCAAGAGCATTTATGGCACATATTTCCCTCTAGTATCACGTGTTTAAGTTATATTGTGATTGGGTCATTGCCTTTATTGCAAGCATGGGTTTATTGCCTACCATAAAATCGTGTAACTGTTGAAAATGCACTTATAATCTGAATCTTATTACCTTAGGGAGATGTTCAGTATTATACATCCACTAGTACAAGTGATAATAATTTCACTATTTTTGAAAAAATAAATTAAAATTATTGTGTTTTTTTAACAAGTTTGTAGAAAGTAAAGTTATTTTTACAGTTTTATTTAACGATAACTTTTCACGTTTTTTTAAATATTATTTGCATAATAAAAAGGAAATTAACACTTCAAGCACATATTATATCTACTGAATGGATTACATACACACATATACATTCTGTTAATGTATTTATGACCACCTACATGCTTTATGCAATATAATGAATGAATTTTTTATCTGAAAGTGGTTGATGGCGCCAATTGAAAAATGTATGGGCGATAGAATTTCTATGACTATTTAAACTATGACACTTACAAGGAGTACCGGTGTAGCACAATTAAGAATTTAATACAAACTTTAAAAGCTGTACTAATTTTTTAACTGTTTCTTGTAATTTACATAGAAAAATACATTTGATGAGCAGTGAAAAAAACCCGAATTTTTCATTGGTAATTTTACATTTTTTTATTTTTTCAAGGCTTATCTGTACTATTTGATTCAAATGTCCCACTTAAAATTAATTCCGAGGATTATTAACGACCTTGTGTAGGAATTAAGAACCATCTATGGATGATGGTATAAACCATCTTATGAATTAACAATTACCTACTGGTTTCTATTGTGAATAAATTTTTTGCGAATATGAAATTAGCAAGTAAAATTCAAGAAGTTGCATTAACCTGGCCTTAGAAGGTCGAGGCTAATTTTATTTGACTTCCTGGTTTATCTTGGTTAACGGTTTAACTTAACTATGTCTGTCTAACTGTTCAGAAAAACCTAAAACCTGGTTTATATTCTGTAACTTTTTATCTTTTTTTTCAGTAGTGGTATCTTTCGCGGTTCTCCATCATGCTCTTCCGAGCAGCGTTATTTGCTGTCGCGGTATTCGTTGTAAGTGCTGAGGATGATACTGCCGGTCCAGTTTTCCTCAAGGAACCCCCCAACCGTGTCGATTTCTCCAATACTACCGGAGCTGTAGTGGAATGTAGTGCCAGTGGCAATCCACCTCCTGATATAATATGGGTAAGTCTCTTTTTTTACAGTCCCAATTCAGTCAAAAACAAAATCATCACACAAAATTATTGTCTTTAGGTCCGTTCAGATGGTACTGCAGTGGGTGACGTTCCAGGTCTTCGGCAAGTTCTAGCTAATGGAAATCTTGTTTTTCCTCCGTTTCGAGCCGAAGATTATCGTCAGGAAGTGCACGCTCAAGTATACGCCTGCCTGGCCAAAAATAGCGAAGGATCGATTCATTCAAGAGATGTCAACGTGAGAGCAGGTTAGTTTGATATCGTAACGTCTGAAGCATTTTTTCTATCAGATATTGGCAACTTTTTCAGATCAGTGGCCATATCTAAAACCGTTTTCTTTATTTTTAAACAGGTGACAAGTTTAAGGAAGGTCGGGTACTTATTCATATTAATTTGCACCATCTTGACATTAAAAACCAGAATTTTTAAATGTGCAATACGTCCAAAAATAGCTTTATGATGAGTTGATTGATGACCCTCAGATCAAGTTTACTCGTTTTCATGCGATAGTGAATTTAGTGTTATAATTGTTACTTCCTCAATTAAGAATTGCACACAATGTTATCATTGTGTAACAGTTTTTTTTCATAATAAGATGCATAATTTGTGTACATATTAGATGCAATAAAAAGTTTATTCAATGGTTAACATGCAGCTAAGCTAATTTTGCTTTGTGGGTTAATCCTAATGGCACAAGTAGACTAAATAAGTAGAAAAGTCACCATTAAACGTAAATTATTAACCGACCTTCCTTTAAACCTTAAATAACTTTTATTTCAGCTTCTGACAGATTATGGAGGTTATAGACTCTTTTCTCCTCCTATTAATATTAATAACATCATTTATCAAATGTTAATCATTATATTAATATGTGGTAACTTCGTGCGTGATTTTAGAGTATTAAACTTTGTTCTAATCTGTATTCACACCCTAAGGAACATTATTAACCCAGATTACCCAGGAAATTCATAGAATACGAGAAAACAAAATCATTTTTTATAATATTCCCTGACATTTACAACCCTGATAGGCTGTTCGTTCGCCCTACGAATGGTCGACTTAAATTTATTAAAATGTCAGCTGTATCATTAATTTTTGTTGTTACTGTTTGTCATTGTTCTATTTTTTATTTAACTAGCAATTAAATTGTTCAGTTCCTGTTTAAAACTCTAGACTTAATCTTGACCGTCTAGACAGATTCAGCAAGCCCAGAACTGTTTGCAATCTTCCAAGAAACTTCATCAGGATTTACCTAAAGAAACCACAACAGTTAAAAACCTTAAGTATATTCATTCTCAGGATTAACACCTACATGGTATTTATTAACAGGAAATTGATCAGAACTTCTGTCCAATTTATGTCATCAGTATTTTTAATTATCTTATGGCATAATGGACGGAATGTTAATGCTATACATCACCTGGGATTGGTCGGACTGTTGCGGTCACGCAATATCCGGCTTTCAGTCTTTACATCCAGTTAAAATTTTGAGTTCAGTTATAAATTATGAATTAAGTTTTGTAATTTATCATTTTGAAAAATGGTGGTTGAGTTTGGGTATGTTTTGCACGTTCAAATGTTGTGTGTTTTCTCTATTATTAGTTAGGGGAGGTTTAATAACCGCATACATAAATCAATCGCCCTAGGGACGCAACGACGCATTTAATCAATACACAAATTGTGTGAGGCTCTTATCAAATTTGCACAGATGAATGAATATTATTTTCATGTTACTATCGAGATGAATATTTCAATGTTTTTACTTTATAGTTGTAACTCAGTTCTACGACGTCGATGTGAATAAACAGTATGCAATTCGAGGCAATGCGGCTATTTTAAAATGCGAAATACCGTCTTTTGTCGCTGATTTCGTGCAAGTCGTATCTTGGCACACTGATCAAAACGAAAATTTCTTTCCTGATGCACCCGAGGGTAATTTTTAATATCAACACAACATGAATGGTCTATACAAGATGTTTGACATGGGTTTCAGTGCTAAAACTGCTAAATTTTTTTTACTGAAAATTTCAGTGGTAACGCAATACTACGACTTAGATGTCCCAAAAGAATTTGCGATAAGAGGCAACGCTGCCATTATGAAATGCCAGATTCCATCATTTGTCGCTGATTTTGTATCAGTTGTGTCCTGGCATACTGATCAGAATGAAGATTTTTATCCTTCCTCAAATCCTGATGGTAACTCATTTAAAATTTTGGTAACAATCTCTACAAGAGTTTCCACAGGGTGTTTTTATTTCCCCAAACTAGAATTTTTGTTTGACACTTTATTTACGGTTCTAGTTGTCCAGCAGTTTTTCCAAACCGAAGTGAACAACGAATACGTCATAAGGGGTAACAGCGCTATTCTAAAATGCTCCATTCCATCCTTTGTAGCTGATTTTGTGTATGCTGTTTCGTGGTTAGACAGCGACGGTCATGAGTATTCCCTCAACGAAAATAACTTTGGTACAGTGGCTTTCTACTTGAATGCGTGCAAATCTCACAAGAGTTATGACATTGAGCTAGGCAATTGCGTTCTTTCCCTTTCGCTCCACACTTTTAACGTAGGATCTAATTTTATTAAAATATTTCAGTCGTAAACCAGTATTACGAAGCTGAAGTGGTTTCGGAATATGTAATTCGTGGAAATACGGCTGTACTCAAGTGCAACATTCCTTCGTTTGTTGCTGATTTTGTCCGAGTTGAATCGTGGATTGGCGAAAACATTGAGTATACTTATGGAAATAACTACGGTAATTTTCCTAAACATCACACTCCCTATTACTATCCAAATTATTCAAGTAAAACGGGAGTTCCAGATGTACCGTGTATGTAATTATTCGTTCAATCGTTATCATCAAGAAATGCTCAGATAAGATATAATATTATGTTACCATATTATTTATATTGGATTAATTTCAGTTGTCAATCAATTCTACAATGCCGAAATCCTTGCCGAATATGTCATTAGGGGAAACACGGCTGTACTAAAATGTTCAATACCATCTTTTGTGGCTGACTTTGTGGCGGTAGATTCCTGGATAGACGACCATGGCAAAACTTATAAAGTATCTGACAACTATGGTAAATTATATGAGGTTTTGCTTATAGGAAATGTGTGAGCCAGATGTCCTAAACCTACGGTTTTTAAATCGTTTTCTACTGATTGATTTATATCAGGTTATATCCGTTTGAGGGTGTATCACATATCCGATTATTTTAGTCCACTCCACACACAATGTTATGTTAATTTATGTTAACTCTGTATATTTGAGCACTGTAAATTTAAAAGTGTTGGTAACCATAATCCAATTACGAAATGTTTCACAAGTCAGCGTGGAGAAACACGAAAAATGTATTAAAAATGGATGTACCTCAGCTCACACCAAGTTGGAATGAATTTTTAAATAAAAGTTTGTTGGGAAGATAGCAGTTTTCTGCACTGTATTGCCAACTATAACAAAAATAACATGCCGGAAGTTAAATCAGTTCTTTCAGTTACACTCAGTATCCAGATTCTGTTGCCTTTAAACGTTGTTAAACATGACTACAAAACTCCTTCAACTCATCAATTAGTACACCAAACTCTAAATTACTTGATATCTTCTTTTCGACATTCCACAACCGTCATTAATATTAACGGTTAAAAAAGACCTTTATTTCCAGCCTTTTTGAAAGTAACGGCTTATCATTCTCTTTAATTGGAATATTAATTTTCCTTTCAGTTGTGTCTCAGTTTTATGTGACTGAAGCCGAAAACGAATACGTTATTCTGGGGAATGCCGCCATTATGAAATGCAAGATACCGTCTTTTGTAGCAGATTTCGTCGTAATTGATTCCTGGACATCTGATAGCGGTCAGACGTATCAATACAGCGACTCTAATAATTATAGTAATTTTTTTTATACTAACATTTTGTGGTAAGGGGAGATATGTGGTATCCAGATGTCCTTTTTAACTTGGAAATTAACCTATCCAGTGTGATTTTAGTGTGTGTCTATAAAAATAGATCCAAAGGGGAAGAAGTTTAAATAATCAAATCCGGGGGAATGTTAATTACCATCAGTTGTTGAAATCTTTTATAAAAGTTTTGAAAAAGTAATGTTTCCTGTAAACAAATGACGTTTAGCTATTCTTGTAGTAGTGTCTTCTAAAACAAAACATTTATTTCTGCCATTGCCACAATGCAGAACATATTTCAAAGCCATTTTAGTTTTCGAAACTTTTTCTATTAGTGCACCAAGTCTCTTTTCATAAAACATATTTATTTGGTCTGCAGCTATCAATAAATTCTTCCAAAAACGTGTTTCCATTCTAAAAATATTACACAACCGAACCGTATCCGTCGAAACTTTGGGATATTTGTCTTTTCCTAATTCAAGTTGTCCTGGCGGAGTAAACAGACATGGCGGTTTAGTACCAACGTTAAATAAAAACTTCGTTTTCCACCAAAAGCCAATGGCGGCAGCTTTAATGGAATACACGTAAACATTAATTTTGTTTATTTTTAACTCGATTCTTTAGAATTTTGTAACGTAGAGCTAGATGTCGACGTGTTCTCTCAACAACATTTTTATTGGCCCACTTTTCCTGAAAGTTTTATTTATAATTTCTTGTTCTGCTGAATTTATTTTAGTTTGTAGTTGAGCAAATAGGGCGTAACCTGTAATGAATTCTCTGGGAACAAAGCCTAAAACGATATATCAAAGAGCAATTATGTCATTAATCAAGTTATATCTTTTCTTTTGCTCTCGCTAATTAAATAGATCGTTTCAGTCAGGCTTAGTAAAAGACTGAGAAATTTAATCAACCATTAAGTGTATTAGGTGCCAGTCCGATTGATTTCACGTACATCATTGCATTTAATCGCGTTATATTAAATTCAATACTTATAAGATCGCTGACCTCTGAGCTCGCTACTTTAATGAAAGTTAATATACACGATGTCCCGTAAGACTATAAGCGTCTTTAGAAAAAAGAGACTGATATTTTCACTTATGTAGTTGCGGTTTTTTAGGTAAACTACAATATTATAATTCATGCGAGGATTTAACACAGCAATCTCAGGAATGTTGAGTAATAAAACTATGGTTTGGGTAAATCCAAATATGTTCTGAATAAACTATTCTGATATTTTATCTAGCGCCTGATGTGCATACATCTA
Organism: Ips typographus; assembly: GCF_016097725.1. Lineage (NCBI taxonomy): Eukaryota > Metazoa > Arthropoda > Insecta > Coleoptera > Curculionidae > Ips > Ips typographus. The sequence continues at coordinate 10,809,729 of NC_138425.1, read as the reverse complement.
TTAGCTCAAGTGCTCCTATCTTTGTTGTGTTTTACCGTTATTAAGAAATTACCATATGTATGCGTCCCTATGTGATGCTGGGTTATTAAACGAATGATAAATGATGACTCAATTTCTTAAATATAGGTGATATTTAAATTAGTAAGGCTGTTAGAAATACTAAATTAGTAATTGATTACTATTTTTTTAAGTGGTGGCTCAGTCATACGAAGTAGAAGCAGATAACGAGTACGTTATTCGTGGAAATTCAGCCATTATGAAGTGCGAAATACCCTCGTTTGTTTCCGATTTTGTCTTGGTGGAAAATTGGCAAGACAGTCAAGGAAACACGTACCTTCTTGGAGAGAATTACGGTATTTTGCTCCCAATTTAGCTCTCACGTCCTTTCGGCCTCGAAGTGTTCCAGATCGTTCAAAACCTTCGTTATATGTTTAGGAACGAATTTTGGCTGGCTGTTAAAACCTCTTAAATAACCATTAACTTAAAAAGTAGTTAATGGCTTATTATTTTGTGATATTCGTGTGGTTATTTATACACCACCAGATTTTAAAACTGGTTTAATTTTTTGCAGTTGTCCAACAATTTTATAACAGTCGGGTGATCGACGAATACGTTTTGAAGGGTAACACCGGAATATTAAAGTGTCTGGTTCCGAGTTTTGTAAGCGATTTCGTTCAAATTGTTTCATGGGTTGCTGATGACGGAACCACTTACGACTACGAAACGAGTAGAAATTTTAATTCTGGTAAATTTAGTTTATTGTTTATGATGCAGGAGTTCACAGAAACCAAAACCTTTCGTTTCGATATGAATAAATCATTAGTAGCAAAAACAAACATTGTTCAGCAGTAAGAGTTAAAATTATATGGTACTGGCGGTTATGAGTGCTTATCAGTAATGTTGTTATTACACTAAACGCAGTTGGTAGCTGTTTCAATTGATGAATGGTAGTAGGATAAGAAAATTGGATGACTGTGTGCGAAAGTGATATATGGTGAATAAAAATGATGAAGAAACCATGTATATAACTGCCTTCATACCAATTAAGTATTCATGTGTCAATGGTACAATTTACACGTGAAATAATGCATTGACTGCTAAAAAATGCATATTACTCATAATTGGTAGGAAAATTAATACTAATACTGACCCTAAAAAAATAAGAGACACTTCTTCTTCATTGATGAGTTTTGCAACTTTTTCTTATATTTATATTTTTTCTTGTAGTGGTAAAACAATTCTACGAAACCAGAGTGACCGACGAATTCGTTTTGAAAGGAAATACTGGAATTTTAAAATGCGTTGTTCCCAGTTTTGTCACTGATTTCGTTCAGATCGAAGCTTGGGTTGCTGAAGATGGCAGCGAAACTTACATTTACGACTCCAAGAGTAGCAAAATGGGTATTTAAACTCAAACATATTTTAAACGATCTTTTACAAGAGTTTGACTGTACATAACTAGCTTTATATCGTAAAGTTCTGAAAGTCACATTAGCTTATCCTTTTCCGTTTAATCTGAAAGCAATTAGCTTTCAGTAATATTATCAGGAGCAGACAAGTGTAATTGATGAATTTGACATTAATTATTCACTATTTATATTCTTAGTAGCTATTATTCTGCTAATTTGTATGCGCGGCTATAATAAAGCTTCAAGGGATTATCATCTGAAAATAATTACATTCCTTATTAGATATTATTAAATGTCGATTGATAATATTTCTAAGTGGACGTTATATAGGCGGAAGACGTTACGATTGTTTTATTGATTGTTTCCGAAATAAGTTCGATGTCTTGAGTAGTTTTTATGTGCATATTTCGTGTATTCTGCAACTTTTATTTTCAGTTGTAAGCCAGTACTATGAAGCTCAGGTATACGACGTTTTTGTGATAAAGGGAAACACAGCTGTCTTTAAGTGTCATATTCCATCTTTTGTCTCGGATCATGTGGAGATTGTGTCTTGGCAAGACACACAGAACACTCAATTTTTACCTCCTACAAACGATTACGGTATACATTCAATTTTCATTTTGTCTATGATGTCCCAAACCTTTTTTAACTCGCATATTTTACAATGAGTAAGTGGGTTATTAGAATCGATGCCACCTTGGAATTATCTAGTACATTGAAAAATAGGTCAGTCTTAAAGGATCTGCATTGTGTCGACTAGCAACAAGTTTACAATTTAAACAAAAGAAATAATTTGCTAACCGTTTTCCTTATTATTAAAACGAGTTTTGAATAACGTTATTAGACTTCCTTTTTCAACGAACTTGCATTGTGTTGTTGGTGTCGACTGGATCGCCGGTGTCTGGCTTGAATGCGAATGAGCCGGAAACGGAAAGGGCGGCTATTACAGGCTTATGAACCAAAAATATAACGCAGACCCAACCTGAGTGTTTCAAATGTATCGAATGAACAACCAGACACAGGTTTAAGTCTTTGTTAATTGATATTTGTAACTACTAATTGCATGCATTAGTAGGTGTTGTAAAATGCAACAAATTCGTGAATTAGCAAAGGAAGTATTAATGGAAAAGCCACTCTACCACAAAATAGAGATTCTTCTTTTTTTGTATGTATATGCTTCAATTAATTTTATAATTACTTAATAACTAGTGATAACTGGTTGACCTTGTCCAGTAACTTTAATCTCAGATCACTAGACTGCTAGTTCATTTGTAATTATTTTGCATGCGTGTTTTTCCAGTTATTATCAAATCTTCTGAATTACTTTCGCCACAATTTAATATTCTTTACAGGTATTGTTGTGGCGTCTTTGCTCTGAGCGGTTATTGACTCCAAGATATGATAGAGAGAATGAGAAAGAAGTTCTATTGCTAGTTGTACGGCGTGGGTTGAATCAGGAAGTTGATATTCGTTATTTTTCTGTACTTGTACATTATGACGATTTTGATCGTACTTACTAGTGTTTTGATTTTCTTGAATTGTTGCTGTGAGCATAAGTTTCCATATACATAACTTATATTGTCAAAGAATTACACCACAGATCAGCTTTGGAAAAGTTCAATTTATCAGACTTCAAAGCATAAAAAAACGTTTTTCTACGAAGGTTATTGCTTTGAATCTGGCAAAAATCTGCTGTCGTATTAAATTTTTAATATGTAGTGCAGATGTGTATCGTCTGGCGCCTGATCTCATTTAAACTCATTCTGATTTTTAATATAAAATAGGCTAAAATAAGTCGATATTATTATTAGGAAAACAATGAACGACCACTCTTTGTATTGTAGTTTAGTCTTGTTTCGGTTTATACATGTGTTACTCCCAGGTTCGACCCCAATCGTTTTCAATGCAAACAATAAATGCTTAACGAACCAGTGTAATGCTTTTTGGTGAGAACTAAAACGGGATTAAAATCAATAAACGATCATAAAGTCTGCCCTGATTTTCCAGTGTTGTTTATCAAATCAAAGGTGTGAAATCTACACTGGTTACCAGATTAAAGCAACAATGATTGCTAAAGTGATGTTTAGATTTAGTGCAGACAATTGGATGAATAGCTTTAAATTGTCGTTTGAATGGTAGAAACGGCTTTACAATCGAGAGGACAATGTGAGACTTATTTTTAGACGTGGAAATAGGTTGAATAAATCGCTATGCAGAAAATAGGCTAGAAAGACTGTCTGGGCTTACACAAAAAGGAACTAATAGGATAATAAGGATTCAGGGCTAGCCTTATAAGTAATTGGTTTAATCATTGGCACAAATTTCCGGTGCGATCCTCATTTACGAAGTTGTTTACAATAGATTAGTATTTCTGGTTAACACCTATTGCCTGTTTAGCACGTTTTGCAGCTTTGCTATTTTGATCAGGTCAAATCTAAACACAATCTAACTCATATAAATTTAAATTGATCTTCGAGAGTTCTATAGTGCTATTTTTCTTCGTCTGTATAGTCTAGACAAGTTTTTCAGATTGCTATAAATATACGGATTTTCCAGAATATATCGAGAAATACTGGAGTTTCTGAAGTGTTTCGATCCGATTTTTGATGTCCTATTTTCCTAACTACACCGAATTTGTTTCCATACATTTATGAGTGAATAGCACTGATATTTTCTCATTTTTGCAGTTGTCTCCCAAGCTTACACTGCTAATGTCATGGACGAAAGCGTCTTAAAAGGCAATACGGCAATCTTAAAATGTCACATCCCCAGTTTCGTTTCTGACTTTGTCACCGTGGTGTCGTGGTTGCAAGAAGATGGCGACGAAATATTGGTGGCTGATGATGGTCGTTACGGTGCGTTATTTTTTCATATCTAAATTAATATTAAACGGTGTAAAGATTTTGTTTTGTTGGCGCAATGAATGCACTGCATTCCTTAATCCCAAAAAGACGGAGCAGATGCTTTTAGATTGCAACTTGATTTATACGCTTTGTCATCTAATATATCTAACAGATGTGACATATTAATGCGTTAAAAGAGGCAATGTCAGACAACCAAGTGAGCTGACACATTCTCCAGCTTGCAAATATTCCCGTCTCTTAATAGATTGAGAATAATGAAATACAATGATTTGTTTGTGTTAGCAGCGCTCTTTCTTATGTCTGTCTGTAAGTGCGCTAAAAAACCATTTAATGATGATAATGTTAAAATGGGTGGTGTAACCTTATAATTGCGGTGGCAACATTGTAACGTCGCTTTAGACTGTCAAGCGTCAGTCTATTTTGACTTTTGTAAAAGGGAGAGTGAATGCGAGAGTTAGCCGACAATGTGGCTTTTTTAATCCCAAATTAAATTAATAAATAAGACAATAAATATAATATACAGTTCACCACAGTTTCGGTGTTTAAATAAATTCCCTCGGGCAGCAGTAAGCCCGACATTTTGGTCCTTCGAAGACGGATTAGGAAAACAAGTGTTTTTCTACCAGTTCATAACCTGAAAATAAAGGGTTATTTTTCAGATTTGTAGGGGATATTAGCCCTGAAAGCAAATAAGCGTCTGCTGTGGAGAAGCTATAACCCGCACCGAACTACGAGTTTACGGGTCCATCGGCAAAACACCCAAATTTATAATAAACCAGCTGCGGAAACGGAGCAGTATTTCGTCCCTGCAAAAGGAAACGAGGGTTTCACAGGTTTGGACGTGGAGTTAACGGCTTCTAAGTGGTTTGGGAGCTAAGCAACAAGGGTTTGTTGCACAAGTACTACAACATAGAATAAAGAGGCTTGTGTCGGGGGTAAGTTCTTCGATTTTGTATCTAACTTCAGTCCATGCTTGGTAAATACAGTTGGCAATTTAATTTTATTTTCCTTAGTGTGTTTATGTCTAGAAGTTAAGTCATTAATGAGTAATAAGTAAGTGAAATTAGTAAAATGACCTCCAAAAAGGATATTATTAGGAGGCTAAAAAGTGACCGCACACAGTTGGTTGCACAATTGAATAGGTTTAATCAATTCATTACCAATTGTGATGATTCGGCTAATAAGATCACTGTAAATGAACGTTTTGTGCGTTGTGAATCATTGTGGGACAATTTTGATAAAATACAATTAGAGCTAGAATTTTTAGATGAAGCTCATGAACCTGAAAATAGTGAACAGAGAAACAATTTTGAAGAAATGTATTTCGAAACAATATGTCTTTTTAAGGAAAAATTACAAAGCCGTAGTTTGTCTGATTCAAACATAGTTTCTAGTGAGTTAAGTCAGAGAAACGTCAATTCTAATGTAGTAAAATTACCACCATTGGATTTACCTTCTTTTGAAGGATGCTATGATCAGTGGACCAACTTTTTTGACAGCTTTATGGCTTTAATACACTCTAATACCAGTTTAACAAATGTGCAGAAATTTTACTATTTACAATCATGCCTTAAGGGTGAGGCAGCACATGCAATTTCATCTATACAAGTTACAGATTTAAATTATGAAAATGCTTTCAAATTATTACGAGAGCGTTATGAGAATAAGCGACTTATTATTCAAAGTCACCTGCGTCTCTTATTTGAATTAGCACAAATAAATAAAAGTAATCACATTGAGCTACGTTGTTTTTTAGATACCATACAAAAAAATGTTAGAGCTTTAAAAAGTTTAGGAGAACCAGTCGAACATTGGGATACATTACTAGTGTATATGTTCACTTTAAAATTAGATCTGAATACTAGAAAAGATTGGGAATCTTATAACATTAAAAATAACAGTCATAAGTACACAGATTTTATAGCTTTTTTAAATGAGAAGTGTCAAATTCTTGAAAGTGTTGAGAGTAATAGTAAAAACTTGAGTAACCTTCACTTGAATAAAGGCACCTCCAGTAATACACAACGTCCTGGACCACCTAATAAGAGGTTTTCATCTAATTCTTATTTTGGTAGGAATCAATGTTCATTTTGTCAAAATCATGGTCACTGGATTAGTGAATGTACCAAGTTTTTGCAGTTACCTGTTAAAGATAGAATTAATGAAATCAAAAGGCTACATCTTTGCTTGAATTGCTTTTTATCAAATCATATAAGTATTAAGTGTACTAGTAAGCGTTGTTCTAAATGTGATAAGCCACATAATGTTTTACTTCATTTAAATTTTAAAAATACTGAAAACAATGTTTCAAATAATAGTTGTAAAGTAAATTTCTCAGAAAATTCTGATTCTCAAAATGAAGATACTGCAGTTGTTTCATCTGCAAACCAGTCAATTATAGCTCACAGTTTTGATCACCATAATAATGAAATTTTGTTATCTACAGCTAAGGTACTAGTTTTTGATAAGTATGGTAAGATGCATGAAGCACGGGCTTTACTAGACTGTGGTTCACAGTCAAATTTTGTTAGAAAAGAATTAGTACAAAGCTTAGGTTTAAAGGTGGATCATATTAATATGTCCATAGTGGGAATAAGCGGTTCAGTTTCAAATTCAACACTATCTGTGACAATTAAATTCAAATCAAAGCATAATGAAGTATCTGAAAAATTGAAATTTATAATTTTAGATCAAATTACTAACCACTTACCTACATTTCCAATTAATAAAAGTGAATTAAAATTACCATGTAATATACATATGGCTGATGACTCTTTTGACACTCCAGGGCCTATTGACTTGTTAATAGGAGCTGAAATATTCTATGACTTACTGTTAGCAGGTCAAATACGAATAGCTGAAGGAATGCCAATCCTTCAAAAAACTAAACTAGGTTGGATTGTTTCGGGCAGTATTCGTACAAATAATCATCCATCAACCTTAAATAACTCCTCAAATAATAATTTTAATCAAACAATTTGTAATCTTACCTCTAATAGCAATATTCAACGTCAGATTGAAAAATTTTGGATAATGGAAGAAGTACCTTCAATTAAAATATGGAAACGAGAGGAGATCGAATGTGAAGAATTTTTTAAAAGCTCATTACAAAAGGCAGAAAATGGTCAGTATATAGTTGCATTACCAGTTCGTGACGGAATCAAAGAGTTAGGAGATTCAAAACAAATTGCTCTAAAAAGATTTGGAAAGTTGGAGCGAAAATTATCAACTGATTCTAAATTGAGGACTGAATATATTAAGTTTATGACTGAGTATGAAGATTTAGGACATATGTCACCTATACCAGAGTGTGAAATAAAGAGTTCAAATCCACAGTTTTATTTACCACATCATCCAGTATTTAAAGAGTCGAGCAGTACAACTAAAGTAAGGGTAGTCTTTGATGCTAGCGCTAAAACTAATAATGGTATCAGTCTAAATGACAAGTTGAAATGTGGGCCAGTATTACAAGACGATTTGCTTTCTATTTTAATCAGGTTTCGACAACATTACTGTGTGATTGGAGCTGACGTAGAAAAAATGTATAGGAGAGTTTTAGTAAGTGAACAACAGAGGGATCTTCAGAGGATCATTTGGCGTAAATCTCCTGATGAAGAATTAACTCATTACAGATTAAATACAGTAACGTATGGCATGACGTCAGCATCGTACTTGGCTATACGCTGTTTAATCGAAGCTGCCTATGAGGAATCTCAGACTTTTCCTGAAGCATGTCGTGTAATAAAAAGAGATTTTTACGTCGATGACTTATTGTCCGGCGCACCTTCTATTAGTGAAGCTATACAACTAAAAAATGAAATCGCACATATATTGCAAAAAAGGGGTTTTCTTTTGAGACAATGGGTTTCAAATAAGGCTGAAGTTTTGAAAGACCAACCATATAGTGCTAAAATAAAGCATTATGTTGTTGAAGAGGCTGTCTCTAAGGTTTTAGGAGTAGTCTGGAATAGTAGGGAAGATAGTCTGGAGTATACTGTCAATTTGGAAAAACATCACAAGGTGACAAAAAGAATCATTTTGTCACTAACTTCTAAATTATTTGACCCGTTAGGATTGATTGGTCCTGTAATCATACATGCCAAAATAATAATGCAGCGATTATGGAGCGAACATTTATCATGGGATGATCCTGTTTCTTCAGATTTAAATAAGTTGTGGTGCAATTTTTGTGAGAAGCTTCCTATTTTAAACCAATATAGCATTGTTAGACATGTATTTTGTGATAATCCAGTAGTGATAGAATTGCATGGTTTTTGTGACTCTTCTGAGTTAGCATATGGTGCTTGCATTTATGCTAGAACAATTGATACTGATGGCTCTATTGTCTCTAATTTAGTTTGTGCTAAGTCTCGGGTAGCACCAATAAAGTCTTTGACATTGCCCCGATTGGAATTATGCGGTGCTGTATTGTTAAGTAGGCTCATGAAGAAAACAACGGAGAGTTTAACTATGCCAATCAACAAATTCTACTATTGGACTGATTCTAAAATAGTTTTATCTTGGATAATAGAAGAACCTGCTACGTGGAATGTGTTCGTTTCTCACAGAGTTTCTGAAATTCAGCAATCAACAAATATTATAGAATGGCGACATGTGAGGAGTGAGGAAAATCCATCTGATTTGATATCCCGAGGATGCACTCCTGACAAATTAATTTGTTCAGACTTGTGGTGGCATGGACCTTCATGGTTAACAGTAAATTCTCATGATTGGTCACCCAATACTTTTACTGAAGCTGATTTTAACAATTTACCAGAAAAACGAGCAAATAGAAAAATATTCACGACTTTTACAAATAATAATATAGATATTTTTAACAAATTTTCTACATTTTCTAAATTGCAAAGGGTGATGTGTTATATTTTAAGATTTTTCAAAAATATCACCACAAATAAGAATAATAAGAGTTTAGAGTGTTTAACAGTGATTGAATTAAATGACGCTTTAATTTATTTAGTAAAACTAGCTCAAGGTTGTGTGTTTAATGAAGAAATACATGATTTAACTTTAAAGCGAAATATCTCCTCAAAAAGTAAATTATTACCTTTGAGTCCGTTTTTAGATTCCAATGGAGTTCTAAGGGTTGGGGGTCGCTTAAAGAAGTCTAATATTTCTTATGATCAAAAGCATCCTATAATTTTAGACAAGAACCACATTTTGAGTAAGTTACTGATTGTTCATTATCACAGACAGAATTTACATATGGGTCCTCAAGGATTATTGTGCTGTATACGAGACAAATTTTGGATATTGGGTGGAATTAATACTATTAAACGGGAACTTCGGTCTTGCATAATTTGTTTCAGAATGAAACCCAAACCTTTGGAAGTTTTAATGGGTGACTTGCCTGAGGCTCGTCTTACACCTAAAAGACCATTTTTCAACTGTGGCCTAGATTACGCTGGTCCTTTCAATATTAAATCATCTAAAATTCGGAACAGTAAGATTTTAAAATCGTATCTGTGCCTTTTTGTTTGCTTTGCAACAAAGGCAGTTCATTTAGAGATAGTTTCAGACTTGACCACAGAAGCTTTTTTAAATGCCTTAAAGAGATTTATTGCTCGTAGAGGCAAGTGTCAAAATATATTTTCGGATTGTGCTTCCAACTTTGTGGGTGCAAATCGGGAAATTAAGGATTTGTATAAGTTAATTAGTGATAAGGAAACTAATGTTAAACTTAAAGATTATTTGTGTCATGAAGGTATAAATTGGAATTTTATTCCTGCTCGGTCCCCTCATTTTGGTGGACTGTGGGAATCCCATATTAAAATAGCGAAAGAGTATATGAAAAAGGTGGTAGGGAATTCGTCACTCACGTTTGAGGAATTGTCAACTGTGTTTACCCAAATTGAAGCGTGCATGAACTCCCGACCCTTAAGCCCTCTTTCTAATGACCCTAAGGATCTAATGCCTTTGACTCCGGGTCATTTCCTAATTGGCGAACCATTACTGTCCTTGGTAGAACCAAACGTAAGGGACGTTAAGTGCTCTCACCTAAAGAGATATCAACATCTTTCTCAACTAGTGCAAACCTTTTGGAATAGATGGAGTCATGAGTATTTGAATACTTTAAATCGTCGATCTAAGTGGCAAGTAAACAATGATAATTTTGTCAAAATCGGTGATTTAGTGATTTTGCGAGAAGACAACTTACCTCCATTAAAGTGGAACTTGGGGAGGGTAATAGAAGTGTTTCCTGGTTCTGATGGGCTAGTGAGAGTGGTGTCAGTACAAACTGCTAAGGGTATATTTAAGAGAGCGGTTGCAAAGATTTCGGTCTTGCCAATAGAATGATGTTCATTCTATCATTTTAGCTTAAGTTTAGTTTTAAGTACCTTTGTTTATTTTTAGGTGTTGAAATATGTATATCTTTCAAGGGGGGCGGTATATGGTGTAACCTTATAATTGCGGTGGCAACATTGTAACGTCGCTTTAGACTGTCAAGCGTCAGTCTATTTTGACTTTTGTAAAAGGGAGAGTGAATGCGAGAGTTAGCCGACAATGTGGCTTTTTTAATCCCAAATTAAATTAATAAATAAGACAATAAATATAATATACAGTTCACCACAGTTTCGGTGTTTAAATAAATTCCCTCGGGCAGCAGTAAGCCCGACAATGGGTTCTTCTCGGTTTCATTGTTTATTAAAGAAAATCAATCTTACTATTTTAAAAGATAGAGACTGAACGTTAATCAAGTTTGTATACACTGGATCTCCTAATGAGTTACTTGCTGTTAAAACCTTTAATCAATGTCAGCCAGCAGTATAATACGTAAACAAAACGGCTAAAATATCCGGCAAAGCGAAACCTTCTAATAAGTCATAATAGGCCTATCCTTCTTCCCATGTAATCCTAAATAATGGTGATAAATCGTTTTTCTGAGCTTTCACTATTTGTTTTCAACATACATGGACACAAACTCTGAAAACGCTATCAAATGAGCAATACTTTGCGCGTTTAGGAAAAGGTTTTGGACATCTGGAACTCCTGTATAAATTCCTTATGCCGCATATCTTCCCTTGTCAAACTCTTGTAGAGATCAAATAACAGAGTGGTCAGTTCAGTTAGGAACTGAACAGTCTGTTTTATGGTTAATCTGTTCATACAACACAAAATTTAAAAGTATTAAGACTTTTAAATTTGTATAGTAGACCAAAACCCCTTATAAAAATCTTAAGAAAAACCTTAATGGACTTGTTAAAGTGTCACAAAGTAATTTGATACTAATAAATGCATGAACGAAAGACTCCATAAAATTTAAATGAGTTGTTTTGCTCTACATGAACAGAAATAAACCTTCGTGACCGTATTATGCTATAAACGCTTCTAATTTATTTATTTTGGACTTGAAGAGGTGAAATGGAAATGTATTTTCCATATATCCAGTGTTAGTCTGGCGAAAGATGTGTGACAATATGTTTTGTTTCAATTGCACTCAAAAATAAGTATTTATGGCACTAATTCGGCACGAAATTGCTTAGTAGCGTTTTGTTTGAGAAAAAATAATGTCATGTCTCATCAAGCTGTAATGGGTACATGACATTATTTGTGCAGTCAATTACTAACAATACCTTAATTCCAATAGACAGCAAGTACTTAGTACTTCCATCTGGAGAACTTCACATCAGAGACGTAGGACCTGAAGATGGCTACAAATCTTATCAATGCAGGACGAAACATCGGTTAACTGGAGAAACACGTCTGAGCGCCACTAAAGGAAGATTGGTCATCACTGGTAAGTGATGTTTCAATTAGTAGTTAGTCACAATGCGAAGAATGTACGTTTTGTATTCAGACCAGTTTGGTCAGTAAAATCATTCTGCAGTAAAACTATTCTTCAATTTGTGACGGTTTTGTTTAAAATGGGTCTTTTTATGGATTAAATTTGCTTTGCATTGATAACTAGTTCAAAAACGCGAAACACATTCCAGTGGCCCATTTTAAACTTGAATAAACAGGAAGCATTCGTAAATAAAAATTCAATTAATCTCATATATGAAAGGAGGAGTTTATTTTATCTGCAGAGCCTGTTTAGGCAAGGCCATTCATTTTATATCGCCATAACAAAGAATTACTGATATTTTCAGTGCCGTTACTACACGAACATGAATGGATCTTTATCTCAAATTGTTATATAATTTTTTTTACAATTGCCGTTACTATAAGAGCGGAAACAAATCTTCATTCAGTTTGATAATGTTTACGAATGTTTTATGTATTCATTGCCATTATTGATAAATACAGCATGCGGTAGCTACTCGACACGAAAAGTTTTTCCCACAGCACAATCAGCTGATGCAAATCATTGTGAATTTTTCAACGATCGAATGTGAAGAATTTGATCAACTGTGACTTGAATTTTAATACGAAGATTTGCTGCTATCTTTGTATTATTTGCGAAATAACTGTATTGTGCAGTAGTCACTAAGTGACAATCAATTTTTGTTAAAGTCCTTGTTGAACTTATTACTGAAGGTGATTTGAATTTTTACATAAATTTTCATGTTGTTGTAGCTACCACATTAACGAGTCCATTTTCTTGATTTTTTAACTCTTGTGAAAACTGACGGAAAATGTAATCGTGGCTGTTTTAAACTATGATACTTTCAAGGATTGTACAGTTTTTTGCACGTTTTGGCAACTCATTATTTTAATAATAACCAATCCTCTATAGTATCATACATAGGCCCCTTCATCTAACCGTTAGACGGAGGAGTCTGCGTTATCCAACTATGGTAAAGTATCACAAAATACTTTACCAAAGTTGCATTTTGAGGAATTTACCTGAATGTTGGGATAGGGTACCCTTGCTTCACTCGGGCACTATTGGCTTAAATTAAAATTCAAGTTTAAAACAGGAACTTTTGAAGTACTTACTTATCCCATCCCAATTCCGATTTGACCAAGTTCCATAACTCCGTAAAATGCTTGAGTTTAAATCCTTTTGTTGTGCACATTTAAGTGTCTTGATTAATATTGGGTACCCTCGCCCATTGGTCAATTTTGGGCTTGAATCGTTTAAGTTCTTCGCAAGAGGTAAGTCCAAATTGGTGAAATTTTGAATCGTTCTAGAACCTGTAGGGAGTGTGGGTCCTAGATTTCCTCTGGAAACGAGGAAAGACTATATCTTTTCAGAAAACGTATCGTTAAACTTATTGTGTCCTGCCCAAGGGTTTCCGGTTGTAAAAACAAGGTACTGAAATTTGACTTCGTGGTAATAATAATTGTTTTGGTACCCAACAACTGCTGTTTCACCTATTGTGTCCTTGAACCAAACAAAAACTCAAAATTATATTAGTTGATTACACAGTTAACACTATCAATTTAATATTTAGAACCTGTAGCAAGCGTCCTACCTAAGTTTCCTACCATGGATAACTCGAGAAGTTTTAGTGGATATCTCGAGAAAAGTATCACTCTTCTATGCCCTGCTCAGGCATTTCCTGCACCAACATACAGGTAAACTCAAAATTCGTGTATTCACCTCATTACGTAGCAATAGACAAAGAACAATAGGCCAAATTATATTTTTTAGAACCTGTGGCTAGTGTAAAGCCCAAGTTTTCAAGTCTTGCTGATTCAATGAGTTTTAAAGGCTATCAAAAAGATAATATCACCCTTCTTTGTCCGGCTCAAGCGTTTCCTGCCCCAATGTACAGGTAAATACCCACCTAACATAACTAAGTTGTCCATATGTTCTGCAGAACCAATTGGTAGTGTACCGCCAAAAATTACTAAATTTCCTCCAATCGATGCTTATTTTCGCGGTCAAGATGTTGCAATATTATGTCCTGGACAGGCTTTTCCTAATCCCGTTTACAGGTAGGTTATCCTATTCAGTAATTAGGCAAGGGTATTTTATGACCACATTCTGATACAAAACTTCTACTAAGTGTTATATTAACGTTAGAGCCTATCGGTCCGGTGATTCCTAAACTCACTTCGGGAGACTCCAGTCGCGATCTGCTAGCTAAAGAGTCTGAAGTTTTGACCATGCAGTGCCCTATGCAAGCTTTCCCAGTCCCTAAATTCAGGTAAATTTCTTCTATGAACGTAATACATATTCTGTTAGAACCGGTTGGAAGCGTTGGTCCTCGTTTAACTGCTGGTACCTCTAAAATTCAGACTGTAGAATACTCGGTAGCAGTAAGTGCCACCCTGCTTTGTCCTGCTCAGGCATATCCAGTCCCTAACTTCAGGTACTTAAAGAATATAATACCTAATTAGTGCTAGCATATTACCGTGTCTCGATCAAGCTTACCCTGTCCCAGTCACCAGGTACATGAAACTAATTTACCTGTTGTTTTAGAACCTATAAGCAGCACTTTACCTAAAGTGTCTTCCAAATCAAAGTATGATGTTATAGAATATCTTCGTAATTCTTCTGTGTCTTTGTTATGTCCTGCTCAAGGATTCCCCGCTCCTAACTTCAGGTAAATGTCACTTTAGAAAAGAACTTTACTTTGCAACGTTTATTTGTAGAACCTGTAGGTACTCGATCGCCTAAACTATTATCCAATGCAAAAACTGTGTGGTTTGAGTTCCCTTTGAATGAAGATGTAGCTTTACTGTGTCAAGGGCAAGGGTTTCCCACACCAAAATTCAGGTAATTTTTTCCATTCGGTTTATTCAATAGAATTTTTGTTATAGAGCCTATTAGTTCACGCGCTCCTACTCTTTCATCCGATGTTCGCAGCATTACTATAGAAAAACACTTAAACCATGGAGTTTCTTTGCTTTGTCAAGCTCAAGGTTTTCCTACTCCATCATTCAGGTAAATTGTCTGTTTTGTGACTCTCCTCAAAACAATTTCCTTCTATTTAGAACCTGTTGGGACTCGTGCACCTAAATTAACACAAATCGACTCAAACTTCAAAGTGGCAACACGTGAAGCAGGTCTCGATATTGCTGTATTGTGTCAAGCTCAGGCGTTCCCCGTTCCTACATTCAGGTACACTCTAATTCTGTCATACTTGGCAAATAGGATAGCTTTTATTATGTAGAACCTGTGGGTACGAGGGCGCCCAAACTAACCCAGTTGGATTCAAAATTGAAATCGGTTGAGCGTGAATCTGGATTTGATGTTCCTGTTTTGTGTCAAGCCCAGGGTTTTCCAGTCCCAACTTTCAGGTACTTCTATTACTTTACTTCAATCCGAATGAAGCAAGGCTAATTTATTCCTCATTTAGAAGCAATAGTATCTGATACAGCTGTTTTTTATAGAACCCATAGGTTTTAAGGCACCTACATTCTCGAATGATTTAAAGATGCTTGGTTACGAAAGAGCTGAGGGTCATAGTTTTGGTTTGCTTTGCCCTGCTCAAGGTCTACCTCTCCCATCATTCAGGTATACACTTTTCCTACTGTGTGACTGGTTTTAATTCTGCTTGATTTGGTTATTTTAATGTAGAACCCGTGGGATCAAGAGCTCCATCTTTTTCTACTGAATCCAAAATATTTACTATGGATCGTGACATTGGCGTAAATTTTGCTTTGTTGTGTCCTGCCCAAGGGTTTCCTAGACCAAATTTTAAGTAAGTACTTGACATTTAGTCTGCGTGTGGATGGGTATCCTGTACCAAAATTTAGGTTTTTGTTACTTTGATTAATACGTAACTGGGTAATATCCTTCAGAACCAGTACAATCTCGAGCCCCTTCTTTTTCAACCGAATCTGAAGTTTTTACGATGAAGCGACCTCAAAGCTCTAACTTAGCTCTATTATGCCCTGCCCAGGGATTTCCAAGTCCAACGTTCAAGTAAGTATTTCACTTAAATGTTGCAAGAGTACCTTAACCCACTTCTCGTAATTCGCAAATGTAATTCCGTTTTTGAATCGAATAGAACCAGTGGGTTCAAGAGCCCCAGCATTTTCTACTGAGTCTCAGATTTTTTCTATGAAGCTCAGATATCCACAAATGGTTAACATTGCCTTGCTCTGTCCAGCTCAAGGATTTCCTACTCCAAATTTCAGGTATGTACGAGTAACATTTAGCAAGGGTATCCTATAACAATCTGGTTTAGTCCGAGTCAACAAAGCGATAATTTGTCTTGTAGAACCGGTAGGCTCACGACGACCAGCCTTATCTTCAGAATCTGATATATCCGGTATTAAGAGATGTAGTGGGAATAATATAGCTCTCCTTTGTCCTGCTCAGGGTTTTCCTAAACCATCTTATAAGTAAGTATTTCTGTGTTTGCCAAATTAGTGTCCGAATAAGTATGGGTATCTTCAACCAATCTCTCAATTATCGTTCGTATAGAGCCTGTGGGATCCAGAGCACCATCGTTCTCGTTTGAGTCTCAAATAAATATTATAAAGCGACCTATAGAATCCACTTTTGCTTTGTTGTGTCCTGCTCAAGCGTTTCCAAAACCAAACTTCAAGTAAGTAGTGTTAGTTAATATCTGAACATTTGATGGTTAAGAAAGAAGCCAGGGTGCCCTAGTCAGTTCTAAAATCTTGAAATAAACGGCAATTAACGTCCTTTCAGAACCGACTGGAAAAATTGCGCCTAAATTGCCAGGCCAGAGATATGAAGGTGGTAAAATCAATTTTTCCCCATCCATGCAAACCATTGTTCTCACATGCGACGTAGTTGGATTTCCGGTCCCTTCATTTAGGTTAGTCCTCTATTTTTTAATGTCCATGTGCCAATGTGTATCCTATCCAAAACATTCAAGGATTTTGTGAAATGTGTGGTAAAAGCATTTTTTTGTCTTAGAGCCCACAAATAATGTAGCTCCAAAGAAAGTTGGTGCAGAATTTGGAGGATGGAGAGTATTGGACGTTAAATCTAACGCTACTGCTTGGTTAACATGTCAGGTCAGCGGATTTCCAGTTCCAAGATTCCTGTACGTGATTTACCATCTCTATCAAAATATCATTTTTATTTTATTTAAAAAACTCAAACTTTGAATTCTTGGGGAGTTTATTATGAAAATTTGTCTCATCAGCTTGCTTTTTACTATGCTAATGGGTACCCTATTCTACATATTTATATGAGAAAAACTTAAGTGTTTACATTCTAATCACAGAACCCACGAATAATGTTCCACCTAAAAAGGACGGTGAAAAATTTGAAGGATGGAAAGTAGTTCTAGTCGAAATGGGAAAAGCTGCTTGGTTCACTTGCCAAGTGACTGGCTATCCTGTTCCCCGATATTTGTAAGTGTCTTCTCTGTAAATAGTCTTTAAACAATTAAATATAGACTGACACTCAAAAGTACACAGAATTTTTGGGCTGTCACTGTAGGATTTTATTGCCAAAAATTTCCCTGTTGTAATATTCTGCTTTAAACTACGGATTGAATCGTTAATGCTCTCTTGGTTCATTTCAGAACCAACCAATAATCTACCTCCTAAAATTGTTGGAGAACCTGTGCCATGGAGAATAGCTACATTTTCACTGCATGCAGATGGAGTGATTCTTTGTCCCGTTGTCGGTTATCCAAACCCTGTCTTTAAGTAAGTTTGAATTATAGATTTTAGCAATCTGCTTTCGCATAATGTGCTTTTTGCAGTGCTTGCAAATTTCTGGTTTGGTTTCTGTTTTAAACTTGAGCTGTTTCAGTCAGTTTGTTTACTAAATCTGTGACGTGGGTGGGTGTTTTTTATAGATCTATTTTGCCTGTACTAACCCACATTTCTTCATCAGCATTCTTGTATCAAAAATGTGTGCGGAACCATAAAGTTACAACATTCAGGTTCATTCTGTATTTCTTCACTAATTTACTGATCTCTGTCTTAAGAACCCACAAATAATGTCGGTCCAAAAACATCCGGAAAAAAGTATGCAGGAGGTCTTTTTCAAGAAGCTCCTTCAGGACAAGATATAATAATTACTTGCGATGTATCTGGCTACCCTGTTCCAAAATTCAGGTAATTCTATAATTTTCTAATAGAAATCTAATATTTTGTCGTGTCAGAACCCACAAATAACGTGGCACCAAAGTCATCAGTTCGAAAATACGGTGGAAATGTGTTTCAAGAAGTAAATGGAGGAAGTGATATTGTTATGGTTTGTGAAGTATCTGGATTTCCCGTTCCCAAATTTAAGTAAGTACTGTCAATTTGTAGTACAGTATTAATATCTAGAATCAGAGCTCAAAAACTGTAGATGAAGAAATCTTTCTTTTTTCTAAATCTTTCGATTTACATTAATTTTGCTGGTATGAGACTGGTCTGGTTGATCCTTTTCTCAAAAACTTTCCTATACTACAGATCATACAGTAAAAGAGAGTATTTCCCAACAATCAGGTTATAATTACCAAACCATTCCACTAATTTCTATTGAATTTGGATCAGAACCGACTAATAACGTTCCACCAAAGGCATCAGGCCGTAAAATAGATGGTAGTATTGTGTTAGAAGTAGCACTGAAGAAAGACGTGGTAATAATCTGTGACGTTACTGCTTATCCTGTAGCAAAATTCAGGTAATATTTGTATCTTGCATGATTAGTAGTGTAGTAGTTGGTGGATGTGGCAGAGTCTCAGCTTGGTCATTCTATTGTAAGTGTTCTCGTTGATCTTCAAAAGCTCCTGTTGAGTATTTCTGTGAAGCAAGTGGTATTTTTGGCCGATTTTCTGTTTTCTTAACAACCAAATATCCTTGTAGAACCAACTGGATCAGTAGGTCCTCGTCTGAACTCAAAAGTGATAGACATAAAGGATAAAGCAATAGGTGAAACAGCAGTGGCACTGTGTCCCGCTCAAGCTTTTCCAGTCCCCAAGTTTAGGTAATCAAAAGTGAATTTCATTTTGTGTGTTGTGTCCTTTACAAGGGTTTGATTTGTTAAATTCTGTTCAACAGTCAGGATATAATTCTGCATTTCAGATCATGCCAACAAAGTCATGGTCAGATTGTTAGTAACTAAATCTGACGTAATTTCTCTATTGTTTCAGATGGTACAAATTTATCGAAGGCACCTCTAGAAAGCAAGCAGTTACACTGAACGATCGGGTTAAGCAAGTTGCAGGAACTTTGATTATTAGAGAAGCCAAGGTTGAAGATTCTGGAAAGTACTTGTGCGTGGTGAACAATTCAGTTGGTGGAGAAAGTGTGGAAACTGTTTTAACGGTTACTGCCCCACTTAAAGCTTCTATCGAACCCAAAGTTCAAACTGTTGATTTTGGACGTCCGGCTGTTTTTACTTGCAAGTTTGAAGGTAGGCTTTGAAGTGAGTTATTTGTTATCATGGCTAATTTGTTCTATAATAACAGGAAATCCAATCAAAACCGTATCATGGATGAAAGACGGGAGCAAAATAGACCACACCGATGCAGTTTTACGAATCGAAACAGTACGCAAAGAAGACAAAGGCATGTACCAGTGCTTTATCCGAAACGATCAAGAAAGCGCCGAAGCCACCGGTGAATTGAAACTAGGAGGACGATTTGAACCACCCCAAATCCGCCATGCTTTCAACGAAGAAACCGTTCAACCAGGAAATTCAGTGTTTCTAAAGTGTATTGCTAGTGGAAATCCTACTCCGGAAATTACCTGGGAGTTATACGGCCGCAAGTTGTCCAACAGTGATAGATACCAGATCGGGCAATACGTGACCGTGAATGGTGATGTGGTGTCGCATTTAAATGTTACGGGAATTCACACCAATGATGGTGGGTTGTACCGGTGCAGTGCTAGTTCTAAAGTTGGTAGTGCGGATCATTCGGCCAGGATCAATGTTTACGGTTTACCATTTGTGAGATCCATGGAAAAGCAAGCTATTGTTGCTGGCGGTACCTTGATTGTTCATTGTCCGTTTGCTGGTCATCCTGTGGATACTGTTGTTTGGGAACGAGGTAAGAATCTAAATGTAGTTGTTTAGTTGAATTGAGAATTAAGGATGGTGAAACATACAGATTTCGGATAAGTAAATGAAATCGCCCTAATTATTGCCTGAATACTTGTCTAATATTGTATTTCACTGCTCTTTCATTGCAAGGTTTTTTAGATCTATATTCTACTTGCTTAAATACGACTCAACGCTGCTATATGATATGATACATGTTTAGTTTATTTTGGTTGCAGCAAAGCAATAAAATAGCATTTACGTTTTATATCCCGCTTAATAGTCTATTCAGACTTGAGATTCAGGATACATCAAAATTCTTTGCGCATTTATTGGTTACGCTTTCAAAAACTATTTCCAGTTTATTTACCTTCCTGTACATTCTCCCATATCTTAATTTATGTGAGACTGATGAGTTTTTTACGCAGGAGTATAAATTAAATTAGTGAAACTATACTGCTACTTAATTAGAATAAAACTAAATTATAACTATTTTCAGATGGAAGACTCTTGCCAATTAACAGAAAACAAAAGGTATTTCCTAATGGAACATTGATCATTGAGAACGTTGAACGAGCATCAGACCAAGCAACCTATGTGTGTGTAGCAAAGAACTCTCAGGGTTATAGCGCTAGAGGATCTTTAGAAGTTCAAGTAATGGGTAAGTTGATTTCTTTTTGCAAACTATTTTTGAGGTGCTGTCAAATATTTTAAACATGGGCCTGTTGTATAGACAATTTAAACCAGACTTTGGCAAAATAAATTACCAAAACGCCACATTACGAATATATTAAAATGTAGTATAATTCTGTTCTTATACGCCAAACATTTTCAGTGTTGTTCATTCCCTTTATACAAATGGCGTCATATTAAAAAAATTAATTTTGAGCATGCCAAGTCGGTGTTATTCAGACTAGACTGAAGCCTAACTAAAATTAATGCACTTTTCGACCCTTTTGCTGTATATTCATGTTTTCTATTTAGTCTGGTACCAAATTTGGCTGTTAAGTACATAAATCTGACCTTATCAGTAAGGTTAAGTTAAAATATGCTATTTTACTTTTGTTTTCTTAAATCGTATAAAGATACAATATGCCTTAATATCTGTACTACAGTTGTAACTCGTATATCAAAAAGAAACAACATTTTATGGGCTTGATTTAAACCTGAGTCAAAATTTGACAGCACCTTATATTTACTTGTTTTATATTTCCAATTTAGGGATTGTCAAGGAGTGTTCATACACAAGTTTGATTTAATTCTATTTAAACTATTAAGTTACTTAGAAAAAATTACTGAAACCATATTCAATCTGAAATATTAATTTTTTTATAAAAGAAACTACCTACGAGTAGTAAAGCTTTGCGATCAAATTTGTATATGAACCTCTTTTTCTATAAACGTGGTATTACAAAAGTTGTAAGGTAGGTTTTATGTAAATTGTTACAATTCGCTTGAAGGAATGATTCAAAGATGCTCCAGTTCAACTAAATCGAGCAACGAATCACCTATAACCTCCCATTGATTTAAATAACGTCAGGGAGAGGCTCATGTGTGATTTAATCGGTTCCCGTGTAAACCTTCAGCTACCAGAAGAGACTTACTTTATTATTGCCCTCAATATTTACAGTGGCACCTCTAATAAGTCCCTTTCAATTTGACGGGCCCTTAAAAACGGGAGATAGTGTTGTGCTAACTTGTTACGCCCCGAAAGGCGATACACCTTTGAAACTAAAGTGGTATCACGATCAACGACACATTTCTCATCACTCCAAAGGCATTGCAACTTCACCTTTTGGTGCCCAAGCAAGTCTTTTGACTATTCCAAAAGTTGAGCACCATCACAGAGGGGATTATACTTGTATAGCCACTAATGCAGCGGGGAAATCCAGTTTCACCGCTCATTTGGATGTCAACGGTAGTTTTTCGGCTGTACCTAAGACTTTTTAAGTTTCTTTTGATTTAAAACCTACCTCTCACCTAGGAGTCAGGATCTAACTAGGTACTTTTAGGAATAATAGTCTAGTTTTATGGCACTAACGACTACCCCCTCACAGGACATGGCGTTACCTTATGAAACGTATATAATCTGTTAACGCTCAGTGCTATGAACACATTATACACTACCAGTTACACCATGTTCTTAATTTTAGTGCCTCCACAAGTTTCACACTTTACTTTTTCTGATGAAGTCGTCAATTCTGGAGAAATGGTTAGCGCTCAATGTGTTGTGTCCAAGGGCGATCTACCTATTAAAATTGATTGGTTCTTCAATAAAAAACCTATTAGAAACTTTCTTGGAATCGCTGTAGGAGCAATGAATAAGCGAATTAGCACTATAAGCATTGAATCAGCTGATGCTGTGCATGCTGGGGAATATATGTGCGTTGCAGAGAATGTTGCAGGAAGAGATAGTTATTCAACGTTTCTTAACGTTAATGGTAGATTTATATTTTGACGTGTGTATTCACTTTTCCTTTCTAAATCCCAAATCCTTGGTAATCAAGACCTTACTTGGTGCCACTGTAGAAATTAATAATTTTCAGTTGCCCCTCAAATTGCCCATTTTTCCTTCACTGATGAAGTCGTTAACTCCGGAGATATGGCTAGTACTCAGTGTGCTGTTATTAAAGGGGACTTCCCCCTTGAAATAACTTGGTATTTCAATGGAAAACCTATAGAAGCTTTACATGGAGTCTCTGTTGCTAAAATGAACCAGAGAATCACCATGTTAAGTATCGATTTTGTGGACGCAATTCATGCCGGCGAATATTCTTGCGTAGCAAGGAACGATGCTGGAACTGACAAATACTCAGTCTACTTAAATGTGAACGGTACATTTATGTGTTAAACGTTTTATCTTTAGTTCCTCCCCAAATCACCCACTTTACCTTTGGAGATGAGGTCGTAAATACTGGAGATATAGCAAGTACCCAGTGCACCATTATTAAGGGCGATCTGCCACTAAATATTACGTGGTTTTTCAATAACGAGCCTGTCAGCAAACTGCCAGGTGTTACTATAGGAAAAATTAATCAAAGGATTAGTTCTCTTACTGTTGAACCTGCCAGCGAATTACATTCAGGACAGTTTACTTGCGTAGCGGAAAATTTAGCCGGGAAAACCAGTTACTCTACAATGTTAAATGTCAATGGTATTTTTTTCAGTTAACATTTTTTACAGCTTGCTTACCATTAATTTTCACCCAACCTACACCAAAAATTCACATAGTACTCTTTGATTTTCCAGTTCCACCACAAATTGCTCATTTTTCATTTGCTGATGAAGTGGTCAATTCTGGCGAAATGGCCAGCACTCAATGTGCAGTGACTAAAGGCGATTTTCCTCTTAAAATCACATGGTTTTTCAACTCCAATCCCATAGAAACATTACACGGAGTTTCAGTAATGAAAACTAGTCAACGTATCAGCTCATTAAGTATAGATTCGGTAGATGCAATCCATGCTGGAGTTTATATGTGTTTAGCTGAAAATGCAGCTGGAGCAGACCGATATTCTACTTATCTGAATGTTAATGGTAGAACAGTTACTTTACTTCTGTTGTTAGTTTTTTGTGTTATCCTTATTAGTTAAAAACACCACATTTTTTCAGTCCCACCCAAAATACGTCCATTTGATTTTGGTACCGATCCAATTCACGCTTCGGAACCGGTTAGCGTTATATGTTTTGTAACTAAAGGTGACTCCCCCATTGAAATTAAATGGTTCCTAAACGGTCAAGAAATTTTTAACCAGTACGACATTATCGTCTCTAAAATTGCCCTGAAGGTTAGCCAGCTTACTATTGAATCATCCACAGCAATACATCGAGGAGAATACACGTGCACTGCAAAAAATAACGCTGGAGTAGCTAAACAGTCATCGTATTTAAACATCAATGGTATTATACCGTCATGCAGATCCAAAGAGCATGTTTGCAATAATCTAACATTGTGCATTTGATAAGTTACTAACAGATTGTTACATTATACATTTTCAGTCCCTCCTCAAATTCATCCTTTTGATTTTGGAGATGAAAGTGTATTTTCTGGAGAATTGGTTAGTGCCATGTGTGCCGTTTCTAAAGGAGATTTTCCAATAACCATATCATGGCTTTTTAATAATAAATCAATAGACCTATTGAGTGGTTCCTCAGTTGGACAGACCAATAAGAAAGTTAGCGCTTT
Organism: Ips typographus; assembly: GCF_016097725.1. NCBI lineage: Eukaryota > Metazoa > Arthropoda > Insecta > Coleoptera > Curculionidae > Ips > Ips typographus. The sequence continues at coordinate 10,785,453 of NC_138425.1, read as the reverse complement.
AACGATCGATTCTGTTGATGAATCGCACGCAGGACTGTATCAGTGCGTTGTTGAAAATGCGGCAGGAAGAGCTACTTATTCAGCCAAATTACACGTAAAAGGTTACTTTTTAAAATTCTGCTTGCTTGTTTATTTTATATGTCCTTATTTACCTAACAATACCTGAAGTAACAGCATAAGCCTCTCTCATATTATTTTATCGTTAAGGTTATGTGGTGATTCGTTATATTGTGGATAAATCGGATTAGTAAGTGGAACTTCTTATTTTGTAATGGTGGAATTTCAGTACCACCTCAAATCCACCCTTTTGACTTTGGCGATGAAAGTGTGTTTTCTGGAGAATTAGTGAGTGCCACGTGTTCAGTCACTAAAGGCGATTTTCCTCTAAACATCTCTTGGTTGTTTAACGACAACCCGATAGATTTAATGAACGGCGTAACTGTAGGACAGACTAATAAAAAAGTTAGCACTTTAACGATAGATTCTGCTGATAAAGTGCATTCCGGGGATTATCAGTGCCTTGTACAAAATGCAGCTGGAAAAACTAGTTATTCGGCAACTTTAAACGTTAAAGGTGTTTTGTATTTTTGATTATAGACTAGAAATTAATCTTTATATTGCTTGCTATGTGTAGTAAAAATTATTTCAGTACCTCCTCAAATAACACCCTTCAATATTGGTGAAGATACAGTTAATGCTGGCGATTCTGTCTCAGCCACTTGTTCTGTGCATAAAGGTGATCTACCAATTAATATTTCATGGCTTCACAATAATGTCAGTATTGGCTACAATGATGGTATTGTAATTAGTTCAGCTGGTAAAAAAATTAGTACAATGGCAATTGATTCTGTGGATGAAAGCCATTCTGGTACTTACACATGTCTTGCTGCGAATAGGGCAGGCAAAATGACTTACTCCGCTTTATTATACGTTAATGGTAAAAAAATCTGTTGATTTGTAATGTAGTTGCACTTTTCCTTAAAACTTCATTAGAAACGAGTTTTTTTAATTAATTTGTTAATGCTAGTTTTTTGTAATAGTCCCTCCTCAAATTCTTCCCTTCAATTTTGGAGAAGAGTCTGTAAACTCTGGTGATTTGGCTTCAGTCACTTGTTCAGTACACAAAGGAGATCTTCCAATTAACATTGCCTGGCTTCATAATAACATCAGTATTGGGTATAAGGAAGGGATTACCATTAGTAATCCCAGTAGAAAAATTAGTATGGTTTCTATTGATTCTGTCGATGACAGACATTCAGGAACATACACATGCGTTGCAGAGAACAAAGCTGGAAGAACTAGTTATTCTGCTACATTATACGTTAATGGTAACAGTGTAGGAGCTAATTAGTATGTCATGAATTTATTCCCACATTTTTTGAACCTTTCCTTTATTCATTATAGTTCCTCCGCAAATTTTACCATTCGATTTTGGAGAAGAGTCAGTAAATTCTGGTGAGCTGGCTTCGGTTACGTGCTCAGTTCATAAAGGAGATCTTCCTGTAAATATTGTTTGGTTGCATAATAATATGTCAATAGGACAGGATTTTGGAGTGTCCATTGTAAAAAATGGCAAGAAGGTTAGCTCTTTGACAATTGACTCAGTGAGTGAAGAACACGCTGGGTTCTACAGTTGTTTGGCTACTAATATTGCAGGACATGACCGTCACACTGCTCTTTTGAATATTAACGGTAATCATATTGTTTGGACATCACTTGTTAGAATGTCGGTAATTTACAATTCACCTTCAGTCACCCGTTTTTTTTTTAATAACATTCAGTGCTAAAGTAATCTGACAATTTTTTGATTTCACAGTGCCTCCTAAAATTTTGCCATTTGATTTTGGAGAGGATTCGGTTAACTCTGGAGATCCAGCATCATTAAATTGTCTGGTACATAAAGGCGATCTGCCATTTAACATTACTTGGCTGCATAACAATAAAACAATTGAAGAGGAATTTGGTATTCTAATATTTGCAAATGGCAAAAAAACTAGTTCATTGTCGATTGATTCGGTCAGTGCAGAACATGCTGGTGAATATTCCTGCTTTGTTCAGAACAGGGCCGGAGCAGATCAACATACTGCAGTACTCAACGTTAATGGTATTTTTTGCATGTACATCCCAAAAACAGCCACATCCTTTGAATTGTTAATAACAAATTTGTGATTTCACTTAGTGTTGAGTGAGAGGCTTGTGCTACTAATTTCAAATTTGTATTTCAGTACCACCTCAAATAGCACCTTTTGACTTTGGTTCTGAACCCATCAATCAAGGAGATTTTGTATCAACTCAATGTTCAGTACATAAAGGCGACCTTCCTATAAACATTTCTTGGCTGCATAACAACCATAGCATTGGATATGTTAATGGCGTGTTGCTTTCGAAAGTAGGCTCTAAAGTTAATATGATTACCATCGATTCGGTTAATCATGATCATTCTGGACGATACACCTGTGTGGCAGAAAACAAAGCAGGAGTGACGTCATATTCTGCTTGGCTTAATGTTAATGGTATTTGCTTGTAAAACCAATATATCCCTAAATTAATTTAGTACACACTGAAACTTGTGCTCTGGAAATGTTTTTCGTTTAAGGACGTTATAGGTGATTCGTTGTACTTTTCTTTCATATAACTCTGGTTGATCACTTATGCTATTACTTTCACTTTAATAGTATCTCCACAAATATCACCATTTAATTTTGGGGACGACCCAATTAATTACGGGGATTATGTGTCTGCACAATGCTCGGTACACAAAGGAGACCTTCCCATAAACATAGCTTGGTTGCACAACAACATTAGTATCGGCTACATAAATGGTATTCAAGTAACTAAAGTGGGCAAAAAATCTAGCTCGATAACTATCGATTCGGTAAACGAAGAACATACTGGGACTTACACATGTTTGGCAGAAAATAAGGCTGGCAAAGCCGAATTTTCTACTTACTTATACATTAATGGTACACAGTAGTGTTTTCAATTTTGCATGCATTTAAAATGTTTAGGGAACTTTTTAGTTGTTCTTTTCTAGTGCCACCTGAAATTTCACCTTTCGAATTTTCCGAGCCTCAAGTGAGTGCTGGAGAAGTTACGTCAGTTACTTGTACTGTGCATAAGGGAGACTTACCTTTAAACATAACCTGGTTACATAATGGAAAGTTAGTAGACGAAAAGTACGGAATTTTTGTTCAGAGACGAAAAAAGATTAGTTCCCTTTCCATAGATGATGTAAATGAGGATCACACCGGAAATTACACGTGCATTGTAAACAATGCTGCTGGAATCGATAGTTATAGCACTGAGTTGTATGTTAATGGTAGCTGATGTTAATTTCAATTTCATTCATTGCCATTTTCATTCCCACCCTTAACCTTAATATCCACTTTTATTTTTAAACTTTCAATGGGAGGTTATCGGAGATTCGATTCTTGGTAGTTTTTAAAAATACTTCATTGATTTAACAGCATTACCGAAACTCCATCCTTTTTCATTTGGGGACGAACCATCTTTTGAGGGAGAATCCGTTTCAATACAGTGTCATATAGCCAGTGGTGATTTACCTGTGGTGTTCAACTGGTTATTAAATGGAAAATCAGTCTCTGAATATCAAGATATTAACGTAGGTTCATTTGGCAAAAAAATGTCAGTTCTTAGTATTGACAGCATCAGCAGGAATCACGTAGGAAATTACACTTGTGTTGTAACTAATCCCGCTGGAATGACGAGTTTTACCACACAACTCACTGTTAAGGGTACCAATAACTGCTTAATTTAACATTAGTTGATTTTAACTTCCAGTTGTTCCTAAAATTCACCCTTTTACATTTGGTTCGGAACCGTCTTCTTCGGGAGAGACTGTTACAGTCCAGTGTACCATTTCAACTGGTGATCTGCCGGTTACTTTTTCTTGGATGTTTAATGGAAAGCCCGTTATTCCAGACCTCAACGTTAACGTGGCTCCTTTTGGAAAAAAAGTTTCCGTGTTAAATATAGATAATATTAGCGAAGCTCAGGCAGGAAATTACACTTGCATAGCAGCGAATAGAGCTGGTATTGCAAGCTATACTTCCGAATTAATTGTTAAGGGTATATAATCTTATACAGTTACACCTAAAAGTTAAACTTAGTTATTGTGAGTAGATTGTTTTTCCTAGTTTTACCACGGATAACACCCTTTTACTTCGAAGATAACCCCGTACACTCTGGTCAGTCTGTTCAAGTTACTTGTTTTGCGTCCGAAGGTGATTTACCTTTGAAGTTTAGTTGGAAGTTTAACGGTGAGAAATTGGAGGATTATCCGGAGATCAGCACGGCAACCGTGGGGAAACGAATGTTTACTTTACTGATTGATTCAGTTTCGTATTCACATGCCGGAAACTACACTTGTGTAGTAGCAAACGATGCTGGAGAAGCCACTTTTAACGCTGAGCTTCAAGTTAATGGTTAATTAGTTATTTTGGTTTTGCATTGCATTATTTTATTCACAACAACACATTTTTCAAAACAAATCCTTGTTTGCAGTCCTACCTAAAATACACCCATTCAGTTTTGGATCAGAGCCAGCATCTGCTGGTGAAACCATATCAGTTCAGTGCACTATTTCAATAGGGGATTTGCCTGTTGTATTTTCTTGGATGTTTAGAGAAAAACCTGTGGTAGTAGAGCAAGGTGTTACTATTGTCCCTATAGGCAAGAAAGTGTCTGTATTGAATATAGACAATGCAAGCGAGGAACATGCAGGCAACTACACTTGTATTGCTGCGAATGCTGCTGGTCTGACCAGCTACTCTTCAGAGTTAATAGTTGAGGGTATTAAAAAGTTCTGACTTAATTAATTTGTTATATAATCTGTATAGAAATGCACCCTTTTTTGCCTTATTATTCACCCCACTACTACGTACATTTTTAATTTCCATAGCCGTACCAAAGATCCATCCGTTTTCTTTTGGGGATGAGCCCTTATTTGAAGGTGAATCCGCTTCTGTACAATGTCACATATTTAGTGGAGACATGCCATTGACTTTCTCATGGACATTAAATGAAGAACCTATAAGAAAATACCCGGAAATTAACACCGCTAATGTAGGAAACAAAATATCGGTTTTAAGCATTGACAGCATACATAAAGAAAATGCCGGAAACTATACTTGTATAGCTTCAAACCGTGCTGGATTTTCCACCTACACTGCTGAGTTAACTGTCAAGGGTAACTTTAAATTGTTTATGCCCAATTTTTTTGTGTTTTTTTTCCATTTTGCAAACTTATCCTTAGTTGCTTTATTATAGCCATTCCCAAAATACACCCTTTCTCGTTCGGGGAAGAACCATCATTCGAAGGGGATACCATATCAGTGCAGTGTATCATATCCAGTGGAGATATGCCAGTATCATTTGCTTGGCTTTTGAATGGTAAACGTCTGAGTGAATTCAAAGATATTTCCATCACTTCTATGGGCAAGAAAATATCCGCTTTAACTGTGGATAGTATCAGTCGAGAACATGCAGGGAATTATACTTGCGTCACCAAAAATAATGCAGGGACTTCCAGTTTTACTGCAGCACTAAATGTGAAGGGTATTGCTATAGTATTTCCTGTTGTTTCTTATAATTGTCGTACTAGTTTAGGGCTTGCTTTGATAAAGTTGAGTTTTAGCTCTTCCACTTGTACAAATATTAAATAAGACTTGGATACAGCATACTTGACTTTCACAATTAACGCAACGTTATGAACGTAAGCCTAATTGTACTTTTATTTTTAGTACCACCTCAAATAGTTCCTTTTTCCTTTGGTGACACCGCTTGTCACGCTAACCAGTTCATTCAAGCATCTTGTACCGTGTCCGAGGGTGATTTACCATTAAACATTACTTGGATGTTTAACAATGAAGAATTGGATTTGTACCCTGAAATTACCGTTGCAGCTGTAGGAAAAAGGACTTCATTTCTTTCAATTGAATCAGTCACATACAGCCATGCAGGAAACTACACTTGCAAAGCAAGAAATCTGGCTGGAGAAGTCAGTTACACTGCAGAGTTATTAGTCAATGGTGCTTTTATTTCTTATGCTAGTTACTGATCACTTTCTGTTATTCCATTCTATTTTGCCATCCCTTATCCAACTTTTGTTATATCTTGTTTCAGTCCCTCCGCAAATAAGCCCTTTCGACATATCCGACACTCCACTAAATGCTGGTGATTACCTGCAAGTTACATGCACTGCCAGAGAAGGCGATTTACCTATAACAATAGAGTGGTTACTCAATGATAAAAAGTTGGAAGCTTTTCCGGAATTATCCACTATGCCCGCCGGAAAGCGGGGATCTATTTTATCCATAGAATCGGTTTCACATAGCCATGCCGGAAAATACACCTGCGTTGCAAAAAACCCGGCAGGCCAAACTAGTTATTCTGCAGAGTTAAATGTTAATGGTTGTTACTAGCCCTTAGCTTGTTGTGTAGTTGTAATAGTTTTTTCCTTTCACATTAAATCCACTTTTCTAGAAATTCTTGCTTGTTGACTAATAATTATATTTCATAGTTCCTCCTCAGATCAATCCCTTTGATATATCAGACGTGCCCTTAAACGCTGGAGAATTTGTTCAGTTGGTATGCACTATCAAAGAAGGAGATCTTCCAATTTCTATCGATTGGCTGCTAAATGATGAAAAACTAAAAATGTTTCCTGAAATGTCAGTAATGCCTGCGGGAATGCGTGGCTCTATTTTATCCATAGAATCTGTATCTCACAGTCATGCCGGAAAATACACTTGTTTGGCTAAGAATCGAGCTGGGCAAGCTAGTTACTCGGATGTACTTGCAGTTAATGGTTAATGAATATTTTTATGTTTTAGTTTTCTTAGTTTGGTTGAGTTTATTTTCTCCTTGTTTGTTTTTACAGTTCCTCCACAAATTGCTCCTTTTGACATTAGTGAAGATCCCTTAAACGCTGGCGAGTTTTTCCAAGTAACTTGCAGCGTCAAGGGTGGTGATTTACCCATCAAAATCTCTTGGATGTTGAATAATGAAGATGTTGCTTTGTATACGGAAATATCAACTTCCCTGATAGGAAAAAGGGGTTCCGCTTTGTCCATAGAATCAGTATCTCATGAACACGCAGGAAAATACACTTGCTTAGCATCTAATCTGGCAGGAAACGAAACTTATTCCAGCAATTTACTTGTGAATGGTGACGTATGATTTGAATGCATGAATCTACATGTCCTCCCTGCTTTTTCATCACACCCTTCAACCGGGAAGTAACATTACATATTCCTTCCAGTTCCACCTCAAATCACTCCATTCGACTTTGGCGATTACCCATTGAACGATGGCGACTTCTTGCAAGTTATGTGTACAGTCAGGGAAGGAGACTTGCCTATTAAAATTACTTGGTTTCTAAATCACAAAAAATTGGACAAATTTCCTGAAATAACTGTGTCCGCTGCTGGTAGACGAGGGTCCACTTTATCAGTTGAATCTCTCACACACGCTCATGCCGGAATTTACACTTGCAAAGCCACTAACAAAGCCGGTGAAGCAGAATACAATGCAGAACTTAAAGTTAACGGTTCGAATTATTTTTAAAATGTTTTTGTTTTGGTTACATAAAAAAGTGCTTCCTTTCTGTCATAAACTATCCATATCAGAATTACTTTGTTTATATTTTGAAACAGTTCCGCCCCGGATTACTCCATTTTCGTTCGAAGACAATCCTCTACAAGATGGACAGTATGTTCAAGTGACATGTTTAGCATCAGAAGGTGACTTGCCCATTAAAATTGAGTGGACTCTGAATGGAGAAAGTACAAAACAGTTTTCGGAAATCACCGTTGCTGCTATGGGACAACGAAGCTCAATTCTATCTATAGAATCTGCGTCTTATGCTGTAGCTGGAAATTTTAGTTGTAGTGCTAGCAATTTGGCAGGACATTCGTCTCACACAGCTGAACTTCTTGTTACTGGTTATTTCTTTAGCTACTTTCGTTATTGTTTTACTTTAGTTCCTTTCATTCGTTTCCATTTTAGTTCCTCCACGTGTTACCCCGTTTTACTTTGAAGACAACCCTTTACACGAACTGGCTTATGCGCAAGTAAACTGTTTAGTGGCAGAAGGTGACTTACCACTACACATTAATTGGAAGTTAAATGACCATTCTGTTGATAATTACGCTGAGATGACTGTCTCTAAAGTAGGAAAACGAAGCTCTATGCTAACTATTGAATCAGTCTCTCACACAATAGCTGGAAACTACACTTGTGAAGCCAATAATGCTGCTGGATCTTCATCATACACTACCGAGCTTCAAGTTAACGGTCATTAATTATCTAGTATTCTTGATTTTTTGTCACCACCATCCATAATTTGACCCACTGAATACTACTCAATGTCCTTCAATAATAATTTTCAGTTGCTCCCCAAATAACTCCTTTCGATTTTGGCGAACCGCCTGTGGATTCGGGCTATATGGTGACAGTTATGTGTGTGGTAGCAAAAGGGGATCTTCCCATCGGTATTAAATGGACATTCAATGGCAGACCGATAGAAACACTTCAAGAAGTAAACCTTGTACGTAGCAGTAAAAGAGTTAGTCAGTTAACCATCGACAATGTTAAAGACTATCATAGTGGAGAGTACGTTTGCGCAGCAAAAAATAAAGCAGGAATCACGAGACATTCCGCTTATTTAAGAGTTAACGGTACACGTTAGCGGTGTTAGCTATAGTTCCATTATTTCATAATCATCTCTACGTTTCAAATCATTAGTTTATTTATTTTGTTAAAGCTGTACTCTCTTTTAATATCCTGTAGTACCTCCGAGGATTACGCCATTTTACTTTGAGGACAATCCAGTTCACGAAGGCCAGTTTGCTCAAGTTACTTGTTCGGTACCTGAAGGCGATTTGCCCTTAAAAATAGTTTGGACACTAAATGGAAATTCAATAAAAGGCTTCAGCGAAATATCGACCACTCCAGTGGGAAAACGCACATCATTATTGACACTAGAGTCAGTCACGCATTCAGTCGCAGGAAATTACACTTGCCATGCCAATAACATTGCTGCAGCAGATTCTTTCACCGCTGATTTGCAAGTTAATGGTTATAATCTTATTTTGTATTAATATTGTAGATGTGTCCCTTTTCTTTTCCTTGCATCGAGCTAAAATGTCATTATAAAACAAACTATTCTCTTTCTTTATAGTGCTACCTCATATAGTACCGTTTAGTTTCGGGGAGTCACCAATTAATACAGGGCGAACAACCCAAGTCACTTGTTTAGTATCTGAAGGAGATGTGCCTTTAAAATTCTCTTGGAAGTTCAATCATAACCCTATCGATCTGAGAACTAGTCTCAGTACAATGAAAATCGGAGCCAAAGGCAGTCTACTTCTTATTGACGCTGTAAACGAGGAGAATGCAGGAAACTACACTTGTCAAGTGTCTAATTTTGCTGGAGTGACTGAATACACTACTTCTCTAGACGTTTACGGTGATTGCTTCTTTTACTTTTCAGGCGCCATATGGCGCATTAGTTTCCTCCTTTATTTTGTGATGGTTTTTAACTATTCCTCATTAACTACTTTCATTTTAAGGTCCAAACTGATCGATCTAAAAGGAATTCTGACGATTATCTTTCCACAGCACAAGTTTCTACTTTTGCACTGAGTGTTAACAGATTAATAAAGTTACTTACCGGACTCTCAGCATTCATTCCTTTTTAACAACGACGGTTGCAGTGTTTAAATTTTTAATTAAATTCTGGTGGAATAATAGTTTACTGCAATCGTCTGTTAACCTGTAATCCTGATGCCTTATCCTTAAGCTGAGACGGAATAGGGTGTCCTTTTTTCCAACCTCCTAGCACTTTTTTCATTATTGTGTTAACTCTTGCATGCTCTTTTGTTTTTCATCTCAATCATTATAGTTATTTCGACGTTGCCAATTTGTTGATAATTTCTCAATTTGATTATGTTTTTAAGGTTTGCAACATCGAGGTAACGTTGATTTTCATGTGCATGCTTTCAATGGGATACGTTCAAAGGAAGGTTTGAAGTATTTTTGTTATGACGATTTTTTTTAAATAACTAGAGATATTTTTTTTCAAATATTATTTCTTACCTTCTTTTTGTTTGAAGTGGAACAGTTTTCTGTACTTATTATTGCTATCAAAACGACGAAACTTAACTCATCAAAGTAACTGTAATGCATACAAAACTTTTTGAGGGTAATGGTGCAATTAGGAGTTCAATACTAGTTGTTTTAATACAGTTTCATAAAATTAACTTTAGCTCTTTCGGTCTAGCAGACTATGAATTGTTCACCCAGTAAATCAAAACAGAAACAAGTGTTCACATTTCTATCAATTCTAAGGTCAGATTTTTATAAAGGTTTTTTTAATACAGATTGTTACATTTATTTTTAGTATCATTATGTGCATACATCAATCAATAAATTTACTTGATTGCATTTGAAACCTTTCTCACCTTTATAAAATTCTACCTAAAATACACTGTTTCACTTCAATGTATTTTAGTTTATGAGCTATCAAATTATTAGCCCGTTTTTTCAGTTCAACCTATACAAGTACGTGGATAACAGTACAACTATCAATTTAAATAACTCATTTTACAAAATCTCATAAACTAAAAACGTATCCTTCTTTCATGTTTTCATCTGCATGCAAACTAGCCGATATTAGGTTTAAATATCAGAATGATCTACAACTATTACTTCACTTTTAGTACCCCCGAGGTGGATATTAGAACCAACTGATAAAGCATTTGCTCAGGGTTCTGATGCCGCTGTTGAATGTAAAGCCGATGGATTCCCCAAGCCTGTCGTTACTTGGAAAAGGGCTACTGGTACGGTTCCTTATCCTAGAAAGTTTCCTTGTTCTATGTAATATGTTTTCAGGTGTGTCTCCCGGCGATTACAAAGATTTTAAACCTAATAACCCTGATGTAAGAGTTGAAGATGGTACTTTAATGATTAATAACATCCAAAAAACTAATGAAGGGTACTATTTGTGCGAAGCTGTTAATGGTATTGGATCTGGATTATCTGCTGTGGTTTTGATCAGTGTACAAGGTATTTGGTTTCTGCAAAGCAATTAACAGGATAACTTAAGATGATTTTTAGCTCCTCCTCAATTTGACGTGAAATTCCGTAATCAAACTTCAAGAAGAGGTGATCCTGCTGTGTTACAATGTGAAGCTAAGGGTGAAAAACCTATTGGAATTTTGTGGAACATCAACAACAAGCGTTTGGAACCTAAAGGAGATAACAGATACACGATTCGTGAAGAAATTTTAGTTAACGGCGTATTGTCCGACTTGAGCATAAAACGTACAGAAAGATCAGATTCTGCAATTTTCACCTGTGTGGCTACCAACGCTTTTGGAAGTGACGATACCAACATTAACATGATAGTTCAAGAAGTACCCGAAGTGCCTTATGGTCTCAAAGTATTGGACAAATCCGGTAAAACAGTTCAACTGTCCTGGGTATCTCCATATGATGGAAACTCACCAATCAAGAAGTACATCATAGAGTACAAACCGAGTAAAGGTAGCTGGGATAAGAATTGTGAGCGAGTTTTGATTCCTGGAGACCAAACGGAAGCTGGTATTTTCACTCTGAGACCCGCGACCACGTATCATATACGTATTGTTGCTGAAAATGATATTGGATCATCAGACCCTTCAGATACTGTAACCATTATCACTGCTGAAGAAATTCCTGGTAAGTTTTATGTTATTATATTCAAAATAACTATAGAGTTAGAGATATTTTGGAAGATGATTGGCTGTAGTATAGTAATATACAGACTAGAATAAAAACGGATTAAGTAATGCAGAATGATTAAAATTTAGGTGGTCCACCAACCGATATCAGGGTAGAAGCCGAGGACCAACACACTTTAGTCGTATACTGGAAACCTCCAATCAGGGACCATTGGAATGGCGAACTTCAAGGCTACTACGTAGGTTACAAACTTGCCAACAGCGACAAGCCTTACTTGTTTGAAACGGTTGGAATTGCTCGCGAAGGAGAACGGAAAGAACATCACCTTAAGGTTGTTTTTAACTTGCTTTTGTAGTTGGTTACTTAACGTTGGTACTTAATTTCAGATTACAAATTTGAAAACCTACACACAATATTCTGTAGTGGTTCAAGCTTTCAATAAAATCGGCGCTGGTCCTACTTCAGAAGAATTTAAAGCCAGCACTGCTGAAGGTGTTCCCGAACAGCCCCCAGACAAGGCCACCTGCACTACCCTTACTGCTCAAACAATCCGAGTGTCTTGGGTGTCACCCCCTCTTCTGTCTGCTAACGGTGTTATTAAAGGTTACAAAGTAATTTACGGACCCTCAGATTCCTGGTTTGGTACGCTAATTGCTTACTCTTTACTTTTTTCTTTCTTAATAACTGAGAATTTCAGATGAGAAGACCAAAGACACTAAAATAACTGCTTCCAGTGAAACAATTTTGCACGGTTTGAAGAAATACACCAATTACAGCATGGAAGTGTTGGCTTATACTTCTGGTGGTGATGGTGTTAGGACCACTCCTATTGCTTGCCAAACTGAACAAGACGGTTTGTGGCTTTCATTTATTATCATGACTGTTTGATTTGTTTGGTTGTTGATACAGTACCAGAAGCCCCGACCTCAGTAAAAGCCTTAGCCATGTCATCTGAAGCAATCTTGGTCAGCTGGAAACCTCCCACCGAACCTAATGGAATTGTTGAATACTACATGGTTTACTACAAAGTAGCTGGAGACAATGGCGAGAAACCGAAATCTCAGAAAATCATTCCTAACATCCGTAACCAAAATCTCAGTTTCCAAGCTAAAGGTTTAGACAGTAACTTGAAGTACGAATTCTGGGTCACTGCTGCCACTACTATTGGCGAGGGACAACCTTCAAAGAAAGTAAGCGTATCTCCAAGCACCAGCGGTAAGTATTTCCATCCAAGTTCAAACTTGGTTCTTCAATTTGAGTTTATGTTAGTTCCTGCAAAAACGGCATCTTTTGACGACACTTTCACCACAACATATAAAGAAGACGTCACTTTACCTTGCTTAGCTGTTGGAGTACCACCACCCCAAATTACATGGAACATTAAAGGTATGTTGATGTGATATGTAAGTGGTGTTTTAAAACATTTGTATCAATTTAGGTATTAAATTCAACGCTAACACAAACGACCGCATCCGTCAACAACCTGATGGCTCTTTGTTCATTCGTGACGTTACTCGCACTGATGCCGGGGAATATTCGTGCAAAGTGGAAAATGATTTTGGTCAAGATTCAGTCACTCATCAACTGATTGTTAACGCCCCACCAAGAGCTCCACATGTAAGTTATACTTCACAATAATTTAATTTATTGGTTTATAGTGTTACCATTGTAGTTGCTTTAACAAGCAACTTTCCTAATGAACTAATTTGATTTTGTAACCATTTCTGATTGATTGTTTAAAAACTATTTACTTTATGTTATCTCCTATTTTTTTGCTCTAGGTTATTCTCTTTTCAACCACTGCAAACTCTTTGACAATCAAAATCAAATCTCACGAATCAGATGGAGAACAAATCCACGGCTACACCATTCACTACAAACCTGAATTCGGAGAATGGGAGAACATTCAAGTGGGTCCCGCAACCGAAAAGTACACTTTGGAGAAGCTGTTGTGCGGCACCCGTTATCAAGTCTACGTTTCGGCTTACAACAGGTAAATATCCTCCAACTTCTAAGAAGATTAATTATATTTTTGTGAATTTTCCAGCATTGGAACTGGCGATCCTTCGGACAATTTGAACACGAAAACCAAAGGTGAAAAACCAGTGATGCCTAGCGCTGACGAGTTTATCGAAGTTAAATCAAACAGCATTACCTTGCATTTGGCTAAATGGTCTGACGGCGGATGTCCTATGTTGTATTTTGTTATTGAACACAAAAAGAAGTAAGTTTCCTGTTCACTGCTAGTGATCATTCCCATAAACTGCTTGATTAACTCTAGAACCAGCTCTGAATGGATTCAAGTGTCCAACAATGTAAAACCTGGCCAAAACTTTATTTTACTTGATCTTGATCCGGCAGTTTGGTATCATTTGAGAGTTACCGCCCACAATAATGCTGGTTTCAGTGTGGCTGAATATGAATTTGCTACTCTTACAGTGACAGGCGGTAAGCATTTGTATATAATGTGGATACTTTTATTTGTCATGGATTTTTGCTTGTTTGTTTTTTTTTATTTTTTTTAAGGAAGGGAAGATAATGCAGAAACACTGTAAAACTACTTAATTCACTTTACTTTGGTGTCTTTGCATTTTGTAACCTTCAAGTTTTGATTTTTATTATGTTTGCAGCACTTGTTTTATAACTATTCACCGTCGTGTATATGCTTTTTCGAGTGAATAATCACACCCTAACCGCAATAGTACCTGAATATAATTCATGGAGCTGCAAATCTTCTCGGGTCATTTATGTTCCTAAGTACTAACACATCAACACATTTCATCTATACTCTCATTAACAAAGAAAAATCACTACTAGACTCTTAAAACTTATGTGTCTGCCGATGTTTTTTTGTACATTTTTTTGTAACTGGATTTAATTGAGGTGGCGTTTAGTTTTATAATTTTACTTATTGATTTCATATTTTCTGTTAAAACAAATAGATTATTAAATTAGTTGTTAGATTAGTAGCAAATTGCTAAAAACTTTCAGTTTGTTGGGGTAAAACTGAATGAAACAATGTTGCAATTTGCTGTATTTGAAAAATGTATTAAACATTATCATCCTGCATGAAAAACTTTTAAAAATTATATCATTAAATATTATGCCAGGGTGTTTCATAAATGGTTGACAATTCTTTGGGAATTTCTTATTCATTTAGGAAGCAAACTTTACCTAAATATTGAAAAATGTTTGTAAGAAAACTGTTCTTGGTCTACTGTCATTAATAATTATGAAACACCCTGTAGAGACTACTTCCTTTAGACACCTGTAGATAAATGTGAAATCAATAAAGTAACTAACTAGTGAACTACCAAAACCAAGTGCGTTTATTGTAGCAATTATTTTGATTATCGGTGATACTTTATACGTGATCCTGGCTAATATTAGGTCTGTCCAAAATTGATTAGTATAATCATAATATATCAGCTGTGAAGCTATGAAAAGTTTTGACTTGGCTTTAAATACGAACAGAAAGCAGACTAGAAAGCTTTTTCAAATGAAAAAATATTGAATTTTTCTAGTTACTAGAAGGAAATTACTTTTTCAAGAATTATCTACTACTTTAGGATATTCTGTATAAATAACAAAGTAGGTAGGCTACAATAAACGTACAGACTTTACTAAAAAAAATTTGAGCCACAAAGCATCTTTATGTGTAGAAATGTCCAAGTCTTGCAACCGCCCTGAGAACAACACCCCCTGTGTTTTGGTTTCAGGTACTATTGCCCCAGCCCGCGAAATCCCCAAAGAGGACACCCTTCAAATAATCCTCGCCAACCTAAACCTAGTAGTACCCGTAGTGGCTGCAGTGCTCGTCATTATCGTTGCGATAATCGTGATATGCGTGTTGCGCGGCAAAGGAAACTATAACAAAGGTAAATGTGGGTTTGTTGATATTCTAGGTACGATAGCGCCGGCCAGAGATATGCCGGGAATGCGGATGCTGTTCCCCTGGATTCCCGATTGGGTGGAATGGAACATCGCCGTTCCAGTAGCGGCTACGGTGGTTGTGGTAGTTGTTGGTATTGTGGTTGTGTGCGTGGCCTTGTCAAGAAAAGCCCACGGGCCTCTACAAACCCGACTGCACAGCGATTGTATGTGTATGGATCGCTTTTTCTCATACCCATCGATTTTATGTTGTGTTTTGTTTAATTTGTTTCCTTATGTTCCACAGCTTTTAAAATCTGTTACAGATGTTTAATCATCTAGTATGGATGCATGGTGCATCGGAAACATTGTTGTTGGATTTTATAAAAGTGATGATTCCAGACAATCATAAAGCAGCACACTCTTTGACACACAGAGTTTTATTAGTTTTTTATTCATTATTCCATCTAGCAACTATTATACAATACAAGACCATAGACATACTAAGTTCACCAACTTAAAGATTTTCTTGGTTTTCTCAAAAAACATTGTAAAGAATGTGTGGCATTGGTTAGATGGACAAATTAACTCTCCCACTCAAACATACAGCTTCCTTCTATAACTTTTAAACTAAAATTAATTGATAAGAAACAAACACGGTTATAAATACATACAATTATTGGCATTGTTTCTCTAGACGATGTGGTTTACAATCAGTCATGCAACGCCGCCTCAACCCTGGACAAACGTCGTCCTGACCTACGTGACGAATTAGGTTATATCGCACCGCCCAATAGGAAATTACCCCCTGTACCGGGTTCCAATTACAATACTTGCGACCGAATTAAACGAGGTACCGCTTTAAGTAAGACCATTAATCGCTTTTTAGCATGCAATTTTCTTTTCAGTGTTAGATTAATTTATTCATGCGAAATCCCATCTTTGTATCAATTTTGTGTAGAATTGTTTCTAATATTTTATGCAGTTGGTGTGGGTTTGTTTGAAAAAAATGATAGTAAATTAACTTGTCAGCGCAATATTTAGTATCTAAATCAAGTGTATATTGCGATTGACAAGTTTGTATAGTAGATTGCTTGCCCCTTTCTTACTCAGTGTACAGATTAGTTTTGTTTTTATTTAAGTTGCAATTCTGTTTATACAAACTCCTCTGAAGGACAAGAGGACGCTTTTACGTTTTCCTTTATTATTTTTATGGTTTATATTCGACAATTTAGGGGCACATTATCGTTCTCATTCCACTTGGGACCCTCGCCAGCGCCATTTGTATGAGGAGTTAAGAAGTAGGCGCGGATCCAATGAAACTGTTCATACTCATAGAGGTAATGAAACGGTTTTGGTTGTTACAAGTATGTTTTATGACTGCGAGTGATGGTATTTTGACTACGGTCATGATTTAACGTAACTTTTTTTTATTACAACCGATTGTTTTGAAGACGATTTTTGCAGTGCACATATTTTTTGACATCTTTTGCACTATTTAAAGTAATATTTTTTTCTAAAATTACTAACAGTCTACATAAGCCAACTAACTTGACGTTGTATATTCTTCAGTCTTGTGTCTTCTCTAACAAAGTAAGTGTTTGTTAATTTAAGTGTTTCCCATTGCTTTTTAGCAGCGCTTGTCATTACTGAAACTTTATTTTATTAATAGCATGATTGATTCCTTCAATGTAATGGTGATCGTTGACTATATGTTACAACAAAAATACCACTAATTGTTAACCTTCACACAAACTTGAAACACTATAATAATTGGTGAAAGAAATGCACACCAATTGTGTTTGAGGGGGAACAAGTATTTAAATTGCAATACTTAAAGGCATGGATGACGAAATTTGCCCATACGCCACTTTCCACTTGTTGGGCTTTAGAGAAGAAATGGATCCTAGCAAAGCAATGCAATTCCAAACTTTCCCCCATCCCCACGCTGGAACAATGGGACCATCTGGAATGAATACTCCTCATCAAATTCACTCACGAAGTGGTTCTCAATCTATGCCCAGACAAGCAAATAGACGTTATGATAGAGTTGGTTCTCAAGGTAAGATTATGATACTTACATTAATATGACTACATAATAAACTAATGTGACTATTTTTTTTCACTAGGAAATGGAAGCATCTATTCTCCCGGACCCGAATACGACGATCCCGCTAACTGTGCGCCTGAAGACGAGCAATACGGTTCACAATACGGCGGATACGGTGCACCGTACGATCAATACGGCAGCCGTGGATCTATTGGCCGTCGTTCTTTGGGTACAATATTTTTACATTTCGGGTTTATTCTAAGTCGTTAAAATAGGACAATTTACAGGTTCTCTCAGAATCCCACCCACCAGCAGCTCCCCGGAGCCCCCACCACCACCACCACGCAACCACGACCCCTCATTCAACGACTCTAAGGATTCTAACGAAATTTCTGAAGCTGAATGCGACCGGGACCAGTTGATTAACAGTCGAAATTATGGTGGTAAGTAAATTTAACACTTCAGTTCATTTGTCAGTGATGCAGAATTTTATTAGTTTTTGTTACGAATTATAGTTTTGAATGCTTCACAACTGTTTCTAAATTACTTGATACGTTAAATTAACTTAATTTTACAAATTACGAGTGAATTAATTAACTTACTAAACTCGAAATAATTTTCAGAAAACGAACCGGGTAAGTGAGAGTTTTGTGAGAGTGATTTTTGATAGATTTAGTTCTTCTAATGTCATAATCATTCCATTATATTTCTACTAGGTGACCGAATTTTTTTTAATATACAAATGTATTACAAAAATCACAAAAAGACATTTTTTAACTTTAGAATATTATAAAACTACAACTTTTCAAAATGTCTTACCTAGTAGGTTTCTCATTATGTCATACTCATTATTCATCAATTTAAATGAAAGCATTTACGGTTCTCTCTTCTTTCTCACCTTCTTTTCTGGCACTGTGTTTGCATGAAAATAACTTATTGTAACTAACGTGTGTTTTAACTGATGGTTGTGTACGGTAAATTCAAAATTATGTGGTAAAATTGTTGATTTTTTTAACACACAAATTTGAATCATACTTTTATAATCTACATTTTTGTTGTTTTCATATCCTTTGCATCATTTTGCATATTTATTTAAGTGTGTAGTATTTTAGATTATATTGTCGAAACTGTGGTCGTGTAGTAAGTGTGGTTTTTTTCAGTAATGAGAGGTAACCCAAAGGATGGCATGACCCACGAGGAAATGAGAAAACTGATTGAGAGGTCAGTACTGTAAAAAAATAACCCTCACAATATCCAACTAAGTACCAAAAGTGTTGAGTATATTAAAATAACACGCTTGTGAGTTGGTCTGCTTATCCTTATTGTTTATAGAAGACAAACGTTTATTTAATTCTGCCTTCTATAAATATATAACTTTTGATTAAAGTGAATAAAACTATCATAATTCCAATCACATTGTAAATATTCACCCTCATATAATTATCATGTTTAATGTTATAACTTCAAAGTGGGTTATTCTTTCATGAATTCCTCTCAAAATAGGAAACTGTAAGTTGGCAATGTATTGATAAAGCTTTTGTTGTTGTGTTTTTTATATGTTTTATTTACACAATTTAACTACAAGTGTTAACAATGTTTAAGTGCAGACCTATTTCAATGTTTGTGCATGCTGGTTGTTTTAGAGTTTGCATGTTTTAATCGATTTTATGTGCAACGCTTTTTTAATTTAGTTTAATACTGCAAATAAGGTAAGTATATTGTATAATTATTGTTGAAAAGTTATTTAAATTCTAAAATAATTTCAAGAAAGAGTAAAATTGGATTATTATAACTGACCGAAGAGGTTGTGTTTAAACTTTCTAAAGAATAAAGTTAATATGACAATTTGGTTTTAATTACAGTATAGAAACTAAAAATTAAATGGAATAAGCAATCAAATTGTTGAATGCCAGTCGTATTTATGTAATAATTGACATCATTAAGAACTAGTAAAGTACAGATTCCTTTTTGTGAAACTATTGCCTAATATGACACATCCTTCGTGAATTAGATACTTACAAATAATATTCCATGCTAGGTTACTTACACCGCTAGTATTTTTATGCTTGAAACTGGACACATAACTTTGAGTAAATTATTTACATCATACTAATCCGTTATCTTCCTTTAAATAACAAATACTAATGATAATTTCCTCAAATTTTTAGAAACGAAACAGGACAAACAGCAACAGCAAACGGGGGACTCACAGCCTACGATACTGTGGCAGTGTAATCTCTAAGCAACGACGAGATCATTTAAGTTTCAAGATGATATTTAGCAACCGACTTGTAGTAATTTTGACTTTATTTTCAAAAATTCTGATATCAAAAAGAAGCTCCGGAAGCAAAACGTGGATTGCTAAATATCGCATTTGCAATGAATGTTCATCCAGATGTTTGCTAGTATGAGACTGATGATTAAATTTTTTTTATTTTACTTTAAATGCTCATTTAAAGGAGTGGCGCACTTTGGAAACTGGATCTGTGTAATGAAGATTTATTGCAAAAATTATCTTTTAGTTATTAAGTTTGGTTTCTTCCTTTTTTTACACCAAATATATACATTTTAATATACGTTAAGTTGCCATTGGTTTGGGCTTCGGAGCCGCTATCGCGATACGTACACAACTTGCCAACCAGGATTGGACAAGAGTTTCGTGTGGTTTGCGTTTTTGTCATTCGTTCGATTTGTACAAAGTGGCTCAATGTGTCATGTGATATTTTTGTGGTTTGTGGATGTTTGGTTTTTTAAGACAAATTAAATACCTTATTAAGACAGGTTCATTTGCCATAATATCTACTTATTCGGTTATATAAAAAAAAAACTAAACCGCGCACTGTTTTATCGAGGTGTTTAATTGAAGCAGTCTACAGTTTGGTGCCAAAAATCACCTTTTGCTACGATATACAAGAAACAACACTACCAGCATACTGTAGGCGTATTTAATTTTGTATAGGTAGCTTATTGTTTAATTTTATGCTTTATTAGATTGTTTTTGTTTTCGTCTTTGAGTAGTTTTTAGTGCGGTTGGCGATATGGTTTTGTTGTTTTGTTCGTGCTATACAAGTTTTCTGAAGGTTGTGCGTCGCCAGCTTTAGATAATATTGCGCTACGAATAAATTACTATTGTAACATAGTCTTCTTAATTGAATGCAAACAGTCTTAAGCGTTTTCCGGTCCAGTTTAGTTATCAGCAGGACTGTTGGCAAACTGATATGCGATCCAGTTTAAGGGGTTATGAAAGAGGTACAAGCTTTTTACTATTCTAGGTATATTTGAAAAATTATATCAATGTTTATGACGTTTAAGCATGCATACAAAAATATTAAATGTAGGTGTTGAAATTCAAAATTATAGACACTTAAGATCAGGTAGCTGTCTATAACAATATCTTTTAACCTATGCCAATACTCAGCAAGCTAAAATTTTCGCTTGTCTTTAAACGTTTTAGATCGTTAATGTAATGTAGATTTAGATATATTACTAAATTAATTAATTTATGGTGGCATTTTAGACTGTCTCCATTCTTTTTATTTTTCAATTAATCTGGGGTAATTTTACACAACCACGCTTTACTTGCAACACTGAAACTAGAGTTTTATTTATGTTACGCAAATTGTGTTATAATAGCTTCAAGTTCCTAAAATAGTTGACAAATATCCCGGAAGTACCACTCACACACTTTTAGCTTATTAATGTTTAGGTTGCTTATAATAGCTAGTCAACCGAACTTCCAGTTAAAGCTTTTAATAAGATATATACGACAAAATTGTTATGGGTTTTGTGATAATGGTTTGAAATGCCATTATTTGTGTAATGTATAAGTGTGCTATATAACCATAGTCCTTAAGTCAACTGTAATAACTCACTATAATCTTATTACAGTTATTATCCTTACTGGTGTTATACCCTTCAATACATAATCCTTATGTATTTTAATTTTTTGCGTCATTTAACATTCTATATATTCTCTCTTGCTACTAACGTCATTATCTTATTTACTACTATTGTGTACATGTTATTTTTTTTTTATAATAATAATTGCGTAATTTTTGACACACTTGGGTGGGTTTGTGTGTTGCATTTTGATGGTGCACCGTATTCTCAATCCTTTTTAAATTTAAAGCTTGTGTACCAAAGTTTGACTTGGTTTAATATAACATTAATAAGTAAATCTGTTTTTTAATTCGTAATAATTGGACAAAGTTGGACGGACATGTTAACGCCAAATATTGTATTTCAATAAGATCAAGGAATAATTTATGTGAACTAATGTTAATGACAACAAACAACATTTAATTTTCATAAAGATTATACAGGGCGTTTTTAAAATGATAACGTTTATAATTTACACTGTTACTGTCACACAACACTTGAGCAAACGCATTCAAAAACTTTGTCGATAAATAATCGATCGATCCTTTGCTCATTCCTACCTAAATCCTTTCTAATGTTTAACACTTTTCTGACGGTTGACAGTGACAGCTTTCATAATTTTTCTGACGTTTAGCTTTAGCTTTATTTACCTTTTTTAGTTTGGACTTTTCTATTTTTTCAAGTGGAAAATGCAAAGGTTTTGCAACTGGGGCTAATTTAAAGTTTTTAAAAGTTCTCACTCTTGAAAATTATAGTGAAAAGACTTAAAATGGCGTGCAAATCTATTGGTGCATCTGATAATTTGGACGCAAAAAATGGAAATTTTATTTGTGGAGTAGTGGAAGGTAGGAATAAAAAGTAAAATGGAAAATTACTGGCAGTTCATTTAACCCTGTGCACTCATCATACTACTTTTATTGCACTAAAACCTGTATTTTAGGATTTTACGGCCGACCATGGACAACAGAGCAAAGGAAAGACCTGTTTCAAAAGTAAATTCACTTGCATAAAACCCCAATCAAATTTGTATCACTGCTTTACTTTTTAGAATGAAAAAATGGGGAATGGACTCTTATGTTTATGCCCCAAAAGATGATTATAAACACAGAGCTTACTGGAGAGAACTGTACACTGTGGAAGAAGCTGAACATTTAACAGGGTTAATACAAGCAGCAAAAGACCAAAACATTGTTTTCTACTATGCTCTCTCACCTGGCTTGGATATTACATATTCAGGTCAAAAAGAAATAGGAACTTTAAAAAGAAAACTGGAGCAAGTGTCTCAGTTTGGATGCACTGCTTTTGCTTTACTTTTTGATGATATTGAACCTGAAATGTCTGAAGCAGATAAAGAGGTGTTTCAGTCTTTTGCCCAAGCCCAAGTGTCTGTTACCAATGAGGTTTATCAGCATTTGGGTCAACCTAAATTTTTGCTATGTCCCACTCAGTATTGTTCAACTAGAGCTGTGCCAAATGTTACTAGTTCTGAATATCTGAACACTTTAGGGTCTAAATTAGCACAAGAAATTGATATTATGTGGACTGGTAAACTAAATAACTCTTGTATAATTCAGAGTTTTATTAGTTGTGTTTTTAGGCAGCAAAGTAATTTCTAGACATTTAAGTAAAGAAAATATACAAGAAATAACTGAAGTTTTAAGGAGACCTCCAGTTATCTGGGACAATTTGCATGCTAATGATTATGACCAGAAAAGAGTCTTTTTGGGACCTTATTCTGGTAGATCACCAGACTTGATTCCGAAGCTAAGAGGGGTTGTTACAAACCCTAATTGTGAATATGGGGCTAACTTTATTGCAATCCATACTCTAGCCCAGTGGTCAAGATGCAGTGTTGATGGTCAAAGAGACCTTACAATAAGTGAGCTTATATTTATGTTAAATTTTATTAAAGCACAAAAAATTTGGCCTTTAGATGACAGTGTTTCTGCTGATATTAAATTAGAAACTGAGACTGAAGATGGTTTGTCTGGTGAAGATGTACCAGCTTCACTTTCACCAAACATGTATCACCCAAAACATGCATTGAGGAATGCAATTAATGAGTGGTTGCCTGAGTTTTCTAAGCACAAAGCTGCCTGGGGACCTATAGCAAAACCACAGCCTGCTATTTCTGGTAAAAATGTAACACTTCCTAAATTACTTGTGATTAATTTGGTTTGTAGTTGTTCCAGTCCCTATTATACCATCAATCAATACCTGTATGTCTCTAACTGCTGGTACAACAACACTGACATCATCCAGTGGTACTGTACAGCCGGTAGTGTCTGCCAATCAGTTACAAGCATTAGCTGAGGTTTGCAGCACAGTAAGATACTCACCAAAGATTTCATTTAATTTAATCAGGGCAATGTTGGTTTACTTTTAGGTACCGTCAGGAGCTGAGAGTTTAATGAACCCAGCTCCAGGACCTGTGATGAATTCCTTGGTCTCTGACACTAAAGTAGTGACCAATGATTCAATCCCTAATCCTATAACTCCAGTACCAGTACCCATACCTTTAGATGAGAAGAAAACAAAGAGTATTACAGTACTAGAAGGAGTTGTGATCAAACCTGTTAAGGGTAAGTAAGTGTTTTGATTAATTTAAATCTGCAATTATTTGTGTGTTGTTGCTCTTTTTTTCTTAAATTAATTTAATTGATCTTGTTGACCTCTCCTTCATGGGCCATCAGGGCCAGCAAAATTACAATTTTACTAAAAATCAATTTTCAAGCTTTGTGTTGTCAAAGCTTGAAAAGTTCAAGTCATTTTTGACGGACATTTTTGGCTTTTTAATTTTTCCTTATTTTAATATGGTAGACATAGCATTTTTGGCGAAAAAAATATGACTTCATTAGCAAGTTTTTACGCTTTTCTTTTTGCCCTCTCTTTCCTCATTCTGGTAGAAATATATTGCTTAACAGATTGATGGATTTAGAAAACAGAATAAACCGAGGGGTAGACCGCCGATAATTTTGTACACCAAAATGCCTTTTTGCATAAAAAATACCTTGAAATGCCTTTAAAATATTTAAACTGCCTCAGAATGCCTTCCAATGTACACCTACACATTTGTGGCATTCTTAAATTTAGTTATAAGGCCAAATGATAAGGACAATGATAAACCTGGATGAAATATACCCTTGAAATTTTTTTTTCGCCACGTGGCAGTTTTTAGGTCATATTAATTAAGTAGCATATCTGCTTTTACAATTTGTACATGACATTTTGACCCTCATAAAGATTAATGATTAAAAAAAAATGACTTCCTCAGGTTACCTGATTGCTTTTCCAAATTTTGAAGACTCAAAAGTTTATAAAATTAATTTTTTTAAAAGTTACGTTACAGTTTTTAGGTTAGGTTAAGTGACAACGTAACTAAAGGTTTTTCCAAATTTTTGATTTTGTGCCGAAAGCTTAAAATTGATTTTCTAAGGTAACAAAAATATTTCTTGTACGATTGTCTAAAATTACGGGTTATATTTTGACGTTTAAACGAATCTTCTAACAACTGTCATAGTAACCAAGTTAGCAGGTGTCAAATAAAGACACTGTCACGTGACTTTGATGATTCGATTTTTGAGCTTGCAACACTGTAAAGAATAGTTGACATTGTCAAAAACAGTGACGTATCCTTCAAAACGCAGTTTAAACTTTGGAAAATTGATACATAAAACTTAGACAGTTGTAAAAACTTAAATTGCAAAGTACGTGTCACGTGACTTGGATAATTCACTTTTTGAGATTGCAACACTGTAAAGACCAGTTGACATTGTCAAAAACAGTCGTGACCTCCAAAATGCAATTTAAACTTTGGATAATTGATAAATAAAATTTGGATAGTTGTAAAAAATTAAATTGCAAAGTACACGTCACTTGACGTTTATAATGCAATTCTGAGCTTGCCCACCACTATAAAGACCAGTTGATATCTGTCAAAATTAATCACGTGACCGTTAAAATGTGGTTTACACTTTAAAAACTTGGTAAATTAAATTTAGACTATTTTAGACAGTTGTAAAAGCTGAAATTGTAAGAGACACATCAGGTGACTTTGATTATGCAATTTTAGAGTTTGCAACACTGTAATGTTCAGTTGACACCTATCAAAAACAGTCACGTGACCTTAAAAATGTAGTTTAAATGTTAAAAAATCGGTAAATTATTATAATAATTTGTAAAGAATATTGTTTCAACTTAATATCATGTAACAAAGATTTTACCATAATAATTACATGTGCGGTCAATTTTGTTATATTGATACACTATATCGTCTATTACAATGTATTCCAATGAAAATATCGCAAACCATTTTGAAATATACAGTAAATGCTTCAAAATGAAATGCTTTATAAATACCTTAAAAATACCTTGTAATGCTTTGTAATACCTCAAAAGAGGGTGTACACTAAAATACTTCGGCGATCTACCCCTCGTATTAAACAATTAGTGTTTATAGTTTAGAGTAAAAATATGAGTGTGAGAATATAATGTTTTTCAAATTTTAACTAAAAGTTGCTCACGTTTTTAAGAAACTTTTCGTGTTTCGATTAGTTTTCAAAAAATTCAAGTTTAGGTTCAAAACTAGAACATTGCTGTATTATTTCCATAGAACACATTATAAACTACATGCCAACGGAACTGTTAGAAGTCACGTTTTGACAGGTTGGACAAAGCTTTTTAGAGAATTTTGCCATCAGAGGGCAGTCATTTCATGGCCGTATTTGTTTTCACGCTCCATGGAGCGATCACAGCCAAAACCATAATTTGATCAACTGTCATATTACATGATTGTGACATCACATTTTCTCTGCTTGCTCCATGGAGCCTGAAAACGAATGCGGTAAGGAGCAATGAATATGCGATTGTTTCCTTCTTCTTTACAAGACAATCTCTTGTAGTTTATTGGTCAATAACTTACAACGTCATACTAGTGGGCTTTTTAAACATTATAGTTTTTCAATACTTACTTAATAAAAAAATTGCAAGTACTATTTTTTAGTTTTTTTTAATGAAAAATACATTGGAGACCTCCCCCATTGTATTCTCTAAAGTTATGGTCTCAGCTTAATTTTTCCTCCTTTTCATTTTATAAAAATACGATTTTTGATGGAAAAATTACATTTCTTAATTTTGGCGCCATTTTTTTTTATTTTTCAAATTTCTTATTGTATAAACACCGTTTTTGGCTCAAAATATCCATTATTTAATCCTTACGCCAGTTATTTTGACCATTTGGTAGAAATATATCCTCTTTACTAGTAAAATCAAATGGTGAACCTCCCACTAACGGTGATGCTATGCAAGAAGATCCAAAAGACGTCACAAAGGAGGATAACGTCATGAACACCGATATTAGTCTAAGAGATGATTCTAGTCTGAGTCCTTCTGAACCAATGGATTGTAATAGCACCCCCAACATATCACCAGCTCACGGTAGTAAAACTGTAGACGGTTCTAGTGAAGATGTTGCTATGAGTGAAAATTCGGTAAGTAGATTTTCTGATTAATAATTTTTTATTTACATTTTTTGCTGCGAGTTCGGTTTTTGTAGACATCTAGTGGATCTATGCAAGTGGAACCCAACGATCCGAATCAAATGATTGTAGAGAATCCTTGTGAGAAAGACAAGTAAGTTAATAAACACCTCAACATTCTGATTGATTGATTTTTTTGGTTGATTAACAGGAAAGATAGTGATCTTACTTACGATGATTTAGCTTTGCTGTGCGACTTATTTTATCTACCGTTCGAGCACGGTAATCAAGGCTTGCAACTCTTGCAAGAATTCCAATGGTTGAAATCCAACGCCCACGTAGTTATATCAGCCAATCAAAAAAACGACAAAACCAATCCAGAAGTACGTTTTGCATTTTTTTAAGTAAATGGAAGCAAGTGGGAAAAATCAAATTGTAGGTGCAGGAATGGTTTTCTAGAGCCGATAAAATGAACGAAATGACGCTGGCTGTGAAAAGACTGTTTGAGCACATGTTAACGTGCAACAACCGGGAAATGTTGTACGATCTATATTCCTACGTTTGGGATATACGGAATGTTATATCGTTGTTAAACTCTTACGTCAAATGGTTAGGTAAGTCAAATTATTAGTGTTTGCGTATTTTGACGTTTGTAACTTGCTACTTTCAATTTGCGTTTGCGTAGGTTCAAATTAGTTGCGTCATAATTCTAAATTGAGCGGCAAAAATTTTGTTTTTTGCATTGCGTAAGTTTATGCGTTTTGTTGTATCTAGAAAGTGGCAAGTTCAAAAGTATATCAGGTTTTTATAAAATGTTTTGTACCTGCATATACAGTTCGTTTTTTTTAACGCGCAACATAGGATTTCACGTGTTAAATTTTTAAGCCCATGTTAGACCATGTTATTTTGGAACTACAAGTATAAAACTTGACGGGTGGCTATTTCGTACCCTGAAGCTTACGTAAATTTACCAATTCGGCCTAAAAAGTGTTAAAAAACTTGCAAAAAATCATCTTTTTTCGAAAAGGTTTTATCGTTTCATACTCCCTGTATGCATTGTTGTTCTTTGTTGTTTTTGATACTGGCAGGGCAGGTAGCAGGTAAAATTTGGCGTAGAAAGTAAAACAGGGTGATCATTAACTTTATATCAAGGAAGTTAAGAACAAAAGAAGTATTTTTATAGGTGAATTGTTCAAATTGACCTCCGTTTGAAGCCAAACAGTATATTCCAAACAATCATAAAATGCCCTTTTGACGTTTAAAAGATGTCGGGTCGTGATGCAGTCAAAATAAGTAACTTCACCTGCTACCTGCCCTGCCAGTATCAAAAACAACAAGGAACAACAATGCATACAGGGAGTATGAAAGGATAAAATCTTTTCGAAAAAAATGATTTTTTTCCAGTTTTAAATCACTTTTTAGACCAAATTGGTAGACTTACTTAAGCTTCAGGGTACTAAAGACACACCCGTCAAGTTTTATACTTGTAGTTCCAAAATAACATGGTCTAACATGGGCTTAAAAATTTAACACGTAAAATCCTATGTTGCGCGTTAAAAAAAACGCACTGTATATACTCTTTGCGATTTTACATATTTTATTTTCAGGCTTTTTATACTTTGAATAATGTTTTGTCTTGTACAGTGTGTCTCAGCTTTTTATGCATGTAAACAATTTACTATGTTAAAAAGTTATAATAAATGTATGAACTGTCTCAGGATCAGTAATTTTATGAGTAAAATATGAGACTGTGCCTGTACACATTAGCAACGTACAAAAAGGGTGACTGAATATTTAATTTTTCGGTCAACCCCGTAGAATTTATATGAAATGCAAGAATATAAATTAACCTTGTCTTTATTGTTTCCCAAGGCAATGGCCAGTTTCCTTCGTCGATGCCGTCTTACACCCAGGGCACCTACACATGTACGTCCAATTAGTATATGAAGCCAAAAAGAGGTTCTAGTTTTGCGTAAAATTAGCAGCTTTTTGGCGTAAATAAGTAACGCTTTGCAAAAAATTGTTTTAATTCATTAATTTGTGGTGTAGAATTTGCGTAGTTTGTAATAGCGGGTCAAAGTAAAATTTCATGCTTGAGGCGTAAAGCACTTAGAGGGTAAATGCAAATCTGCGAAGTACTGCGTGACAGCTAGTTCTGATTTTTTTAATGTTGGTTTTCTCTAGGGTTTTCAAAAGGATGGAAAGAGGCTTTTATGTCTGGCGAACAAGAACCTTGGGTCTTTCGGGGAGGACTAACTGCAGATCTACAGGTTAGTCATATTCATAGTTTTATTCACCATATACAGGGTAATTCAAATTCGACCCTCACCATTGGGATCTCAGAAACCATAAGAGATACGAGAAAGTTTAAATTGGGGCAAAGTTGCGCAATATAAAGCTCAACCAAATGCTGTTTTAAAAATTTTGATTTTCCGAGTACTTCCGAAGATATCCGAAAAAAACTGAAAATTTGATTTTTTGTTTTTATTTATTTCTAACCTTATTTGAAGAGATATCCCAAAACTAAAAGCATCTTTTCATTGCCACTTTTTCCTAGCTATTCGATGATGGATTCAAATTTGCCACACGACGTTTCGTTTTCTGTCAGTCATCATCAACTTTCTTTTTTCTTATGGGCGCCATATTGGATTTTTAGCCCACCAAATAGTACGTTTTATTCTGATTTTAATGATGTATAATAACTTATGATTTGCTTCATAAATAACAAAATAATTCAATAAAAACTATTTTTACTTTAGTTATTGGCTTTGAGTTAATGGACCGTTTTAAAAAATGTCATTATTTGACAGTACTTGTCAAACACGATAATTCGGACGATCATTAGAGCATCATAGTTAAAAATGTATCTAGAAAAGAAATCCCCGCAGAAAATGTTATTATTATACAAGCATTGCTGAACTATTTAGGTTAATCAGAACAAGAGATTTGTTAGCATTATCTCTAACTTAAAAGGCTTATTTATGTTTCCAAGAGAAAGATCATCATTTTAGGAACTTCATTTTTTGCCAAATTTCAATTTTTTATAATGTTAAGTGCAAGTTTATAGTTATTTATACAGTAAGTGACAAACCATTTTTTATTCATTCATATTTATTCGAGTGAATAAACCGGTTTAAGTCACGTGCCTTATACAGTATTTTATTAAATTTCGACTTTTTATATTAAAAAAAAAACTAAAATTACAGTTCTATTAAATTTGCACCGCGCCCCGTAGATGTAACATTGATGTTTGTTTGTTTACATCTGTAAATAGACGAATGTCATTCAGAGTGATTTAATAGTTATTTATACAGCAAGTGACTTAAACCATTTTTTATTCACGAAAAGAACAACTAGGTCCACAAGCGTAGCGAGTGGCCTAAGCTGTTCGAGTGAATAAACCGGTTTAAGTCACGTGTACACCTTTGTGACTAAGTATGTTCAGGCCAATTGCGTGTGACAAGTACTACCAAGTAATCTTCATAAAACGTCTCATTAACTCAAAGCTAACTAAGGTAAAATCTCTAAAAGCTCTAATGATCGTCCGAATTATAGTGTTTGACAAGTACTGTCAAATAATGACATTTTATAAAACGGCCCATTAACTCAAAGCCAATAACTAAAGTAAAAATAGTTTTTATTGAATTATTTTGTTATTTATGAAGCAAATCATAAGTTATTATACATCACTAAAATCAGAATAAAACGTACTATTTGGTGGGCTAAAAATCCAATATAGCGCCCATAAGAAAAAAGAAAGTTGATGATGGCTGCCAAAAAACGAAACGTCGTGTGGCAAATTTGAATCCATCATCGAATAGCTGAGAAAAAGTGGCAATGAAAAGGTGCTTTTAGTAGTGGAATATCTCTTCAAATAAGATTAGAAATAAATAAAAACAAAAAATCAAATTTTCAGTTTTTTTCGGATATCTTCGGAAGTACTCGGAAAATCGAAATTTTTAAAACTGCATTTGGTTGAGCTTTACATTGCGCAACTTTGCCCCAATTTAAACTTTCTCGTATCTCTTATAGTTTCCGAGATCCCAATGGTGAGGGTCGAATTTGAATTACCCTGTATAATCTCATATTTATTACAAAATAATGAAAAGGGTTATCGTTTGGTCTTTCTGTCCCTGATAGAATATACTATCAAATTGTGTAACATGAGTAAAAAAAAATTTAATTTTACGTTCTATTTAATATTTACAGTGATATTTACAGTACTGTTGGTTGCTATTGTAAATCTTGTTAACAGTTAAGTTGAAGGTGATTCGTTTTAAGATAAATTTGTCATTGGCATGATTTTTGCAAAGTTTTACTGCCAATTCGAGGGGCACGAACATGTTTTAGTTCTTTTACCCAACTAGCAATTTTTTGTTTTATTAGAATTGCGGCAACGTTTTCTTATAAAACAGCATAAGCTTATGAACATTTTAAAAACAACTACTCGATACTTATAAACGCAAAATTGGCACCACCTTATAAAACATTGTGATTGAATAAAAGCTGCAAAATTAACTCCAAATAGCTTATAAAATACATATATAAACATTATTAATACCACTATAAAATCTTAACTGCGACTTCTATAGAACAGTTTTTGTAGTTTCCACAGCCACTGCTATACAGCAGGAACTCTAAAACAATAATGTAATTGCTTTTTAACAGTTTTATACAAGTTTATTTGACAGTCGTTATAAAACCGATGTGTGTAGTGAATTTACTTTAATGAAACGGTTTTGTTTTTAAAATGTATTAAGATAGCTGCAAAATAATTTTTGCATTATAAACGCTTTCTGTTTATCTACTAAAAGGAATCACGAACATGGAAGCCAAGATGGGGACCAGGTCCGTTTTACATACAGACGCCATACTGATAAACTCTCAACTCATGATGTGAGTGCTTTCGCGTAGTGCTTACCCTCTTTTACAGTGCGAACGAAATTTTTCTGTGAATCATATATTATGTTTGTGACAGATTTTTATCGGGCCTCACGACAATGTTAGTTTAATAATTTTCTTAGCAATATTGTAAAATTAGAGGTTAGGTTTTTAAATTTATTTTTCAACAAAAAATAAGTGATAATAATTTTATCAACACTTTCTTATTAAGTTATCGTTTCATCTTCAAAAACAGTAGAAACCATGTGTGTTTATTAGTTTTATTTAATATTTTTTATTTATAACCCCTTAAACTATTAAAACAAAATGGCTCCATTTTATAAAACAGTTATGCACACAACGTAGCTTTTCTGTGACAAATTAGTAAACAAGCAACATTTATAAAATGATAATAAAACAAAGATGTCACAGAACAGAGAAGCGGAACCCATAACGCAGGTCTGGCACTCGCTTTTTTTCAATTGCAATATCTTGCTTTTTCAATGTCATTGGCGATGGAAATTGCGAATCTTAACGAATTGACTTTGCAAATAAAAAAGAAAATCCGCCATGAACAATCGTTCTGTAAAGTACATTTTCAATTACAAAATAGTATATTTCATTAGGAGTACAAAAATAAGGGTTTTTCCGTTCACGTATGACCAATTCAGATGTGAGGCGAAGCCGAACACCGGAAGTCACGCAAAGCACGGAAAACCTATTTTTGGATTAATTATGAAGAATAATTTTCATTATACTTCTTTAAAAACGAAGGCATAAAAACCAGACTTAAGAAAAAAAGACTT
Organism: Ips typographus; assembly: GCF_016097725.1. Classification (NCBI taxonomy): domain Eukaryota; kingdom Metazoa; phylum Arthropoda; class Insecta; order Coleoptera; family Curculionidae; genus Ips; species Ips typographus. The sequence continues at coordinate 10,752,745 of NC_138425.1, read as the reverse complement.
AAAAATGATATTCTTGTTCATATTTCGCCCTAGATTTCTCTGGCAGTAAATTTGCGTTTGACTGTGCCACTTGTTTTAAGATGTATTCTGGAATATCGGAATTATCTCCTGAGTATATTTTAATATAATTGTTGGGAATGACTGACATCTAATTGACCATTTCTATGACTGTTTTAAAGTAGTTCAAAGGTGATTTAATTGTGGTAAGTTATCACTGTCAGGCAATGTCTATAAAAATTCAAAAAATACTTCGGAAATATATCAAAATATTCCAGCATTTACATATTAAATGATAATGCAGGTTTGTGCTAAATATTTGTCGGCTTATAAATTGTCTTAAATTTAATATATTGTGCTGTACGTTTCTATTTTAAAGCCATTTTACTCAGCATTTTAATTCAGCGCAAAAAAAATCCGTGCGGGCGCACAGAAAAACGCGTTGTCCTAATAGAAATGAAAATATAGAGGGTTTTCAAAGAAGTATAATAAAAAGCATTTTCCCATTACATAAAGCAGCTGTAATTGTAATAGTAAAAATAAAAAGCAAACGGCATATTCAAAATATTTGCCTGCCATCAATTTCATATCGTCATCTTATTTTTGTTTGCTTTTTTTCATATTTGAAAGTTTTGAGATGGCGATACGAGAACACTGGATACGGCCCTGTTCGGCCTATTACTCTGTTTTATAGAAAAAACAGTAATAATAATACAACATAACCTAGGAGTACGAAGTCTTGAGAATGTGTTAAAGCAATCTTAATAAAAATAAATGGAGGGAGATTTATTTTATAACGGAGTTCAGGTAGCTCTACACGACAAAAGTGTCGTAATTTGGTTTTAAAATGTTAGGCATAGGCAACTAAAAAACCCGCCAAACGATAAACCTAACCTCTAAATTTGTCTGAATAAATGTGTAAACATACTATATAATTATTATTTTTTTCAAATATTTGGGCACTGCAAGATGGAAGTGCTTCATTATCACTATTATCAGCTACTGCAATCCCTTGAGTGCTATTCTTCCTTGCAAAATAAAAGCTTTTATTATGCATAATACTTTCATAACGCAGTTTTACTTTTCTGCGAAACGCTCCACTTTTTTTAATTTTTTTCCAGTTTGATTTTTTCATTTTCAGCTTCATAATAAAGTATATCATTTTAATATTATATATTATATTTTTTACCACGTACTTACTAAGATAAATTGTGTTCAGCTATAAATTATTTACACAAATACAAAATAATTTATTTAACATAACACATTTTAGTGTACAATAACGTTCAGAAAAATTGTTATAGTGAACATCTTAATAGAATATTTTAATTAAAGCGGCAAATAAAATACGTATAAAATAATTTTAAAGCAATGTCAGGTTAACAACACAACACGCTTATAAAACAACAATGAAACAGTTATGAAACTATACTAAACGACTGCCAAATAAAATAATTCTATAAAAACGTCGAGATAAATTATAAAATAATTGTATAGCAAAGTTAGACAATCACACAATGTCCTTTATAAAATATTATTGCAACAATTTCGAGAAAGTTAGCTGAAATGTTTTATAGTGGTGCAAGTAAAGTAGCTATAAGTTCTTTTGCGATTTTATAATAATAGTTTTATTAGATAACCATAATATTTGTCATGGAAATGTGGTGGTAATAATTTTATAATGTAGATTTTAAGCCAACACAATTTAGTTCCAGGTGAACCTTTTATAAAATATATAAATCACAGGAAAACTTTTACATAATGGTAATAAAATATTTTTGTCACCAAAACTTCCAATTTTAAAACAAGTTTGCTAGTTGGGTAGTATAAGACGAAGATCACTTTTACAGGTTAAACTGAGGTTTTAAATCCACGATTTCTACAGTTCGAAGAATTAACTACGAATTGGGCTTTGACTGTATAAGTTGACCCTTAAACAGACTCCTTCAGAGTTATTAATTTCACACTAACGCAACGTATTTGATGACAATAATAAAATCTACGCCACTGATCTGAAAAGCAGATAATACTGTTAAAATTTTAGTAAAAAGTAAAAACGGAATTATGTCCGACATATGATGACAAACGATGGATCTGCGTAATTAAAAAAATGTACCAAATTTTTAGAGATTGATTCCAGTAGACTCTGGAAATGATCTATTCGTGTATAAAGTACCGGATGTGCCATCCCCGAGGATTTTTACTATAAGACCGTACGTCCCCGGCGATGAAGAGCAAGTCTACATTGTGTGCACAAAGACTTGTAAAGACGGTTTAGAAGATCCAAGTCCTTTGGTGCCAGAACTGAAAAACATACACGCTGATAGGATAGTCGGTCCTTATCTCACCTTACATCCGGAGTTTTGTTTTGTTGTTGAGGTTAAAGTTATTCCACCTGTTTGTTTTCCAACGAATTGTTCTAACAGAAATGATGTTTTAGGACGAAACTGGTGTGGTTGGATACGCTTGTGCAGCGCCTGACTATCGAAAATTCAGAAGCAAACAAGAAATCGCTTGGATACCAGAGATGTGTCAAAAATATCCTGAAAACCTTGCTCAAAATGCCAATAAAACAGTTCAAGTTAGTTGAATGGTTATTAAGCTTCGCTTATAATTATTTATTTTTCTTGATTTTTTTCAGGACTCTATATCACATTTCCACAATTTTAGCACTGAAGTTTACGTCAGTAGTCCCACTCACCCTTCTAGTATGATTTGTAGTCTTTTACCTTCAGTTTTGGACCAGTCGGTTAGTAAAAGGCTAGTTACATGTCTCTTGGCAGCTTTAAGAGCAAATGGTAAGAATTTCTGCTAGTATACATTTTATTTTGTCTAATAATCAATTATATTTTTGCTCTTTTCTAGGATTCTTTGGCGTGCATGTCGTAATGAATGCCAAAGACATATACACGCACGCCTTTTATGGGAAACTCGGTTTTGTGGAAAACACCCACGAAGCGATAAAAGGCAAAATTGTGATGGGTAGAACTTTTTAAATTTTTTTAATTTTTTACTTTGACTGATGCAATCTTTTTCTAATAAAATCCACTACCACTTACGATAATGTATCTCGACATAGAAAAATTATATTGATAAGGTATCAAACATTAATATCAGCTGATATTAATTGTGATGTATAGCTCGCTGCAATAACAGGCTTTTTTCCGAGTTACTTATCTCTAGCACAATTTAGGTCTTTAATATTTGATTTACGGTCTAAATCTGATTTGGTTTAATGACTTTTTTTAGGAAATACTTATAAACTAAAAGTGTTTATATAAAAATTTACCCTATTTTTCTGATAATTTATTTTTCAATTTCTTTGATATTATGTAGCATATAGTAGCAATACATCACGCACATAAAGTAAGGTATAGTTATGAATTTTTTTTGGTTAAATTGTATAAAATCCATATTACATAAAAAAACAATATTAATTGAACTGAAATTTGGTTTTATTTTGTATCCACGTTACTGCAGATAGTCGTTGGCTGATTTAAGCTGGAGTAGCTTTTTGTGGATGTCGACAATCTGAAAGAACATCTCTTCTCATCTTATATAATGCTAAAAAAAATCTTACTGTTTGAATTTGCTTTCCTGCATGTTCCATTTCACTTCGTGGCGACCTGCTGTCATTGTAATGTGTTTCCATTTCCTTCAGTTGCTCCATTAAATCGTTAATCACTTTATCTAGATTTATTGGAGTTGACTGCTTAGGCTTGTCATTAACCACACTTGCCGCTTTCAGAAACGACTGTAATTGGGATGTTAGGTCGCTCCTGCTCGGAATTCTTGCGTATTCTAAATTAAAATAATGAGTTCACTAACAACTTGATATTTGTTTGGGCCTTATCACCTGGATAAGTTGCGTATGGTGCTTCCGATGTACGACTTACTGCATCACTGTCGTAGAAGGTTTTTGGGGTGTTGGGTCTTTTTTGACGCCAAGCAGATAGTACCCGCAAATTGCTTTAATACTTTCACAAATTAATTTATGTTAGCGCCAGAACATTGTTAAAGTTACCGTTCTTGTTGTAAAATTCGTTCTTGATCGTTGAGTAAAATTCTAAGTTTGTTTAACCATCCTTCTTTTAGTACGTTTTCAGGAATTCGCTCCAAATTGGTTTTGCCACTAGGTTTCTGGAAGTAGGACTTTAACGAGATTTTTGAATTGCTCTTGCTAACGTTGTGGACAATTTTCATTCCTTCTCCTGATTTGTTAATATTACCAATTTTTTTCACTTGCAAGGTGGGATTTAGTCCATTTAGGTCAGACAGTTTCTGCTGCCAATACTCAGTTGTCTTGTCCACAGTTTTAGGTTTTTTTTGGTTTGGATGAGTAAACTTATTAACTGCAACATCAAAAATTGCGTTAGTTAGATGCACAGGTTGCTAAAAAAAATACACACCGCTAGAAAAGTTCTGTCTGGACACTTTAACGCTTCTATCTAAAGAGAAGTTGTCAGAAACTTCCTCATGGACCCTAATAAGCTTTTCTTCCTGCTGTTCATCATGTTTTTGTAGTTCTAGAGCTTGATGACGTTCTGCCTCTACTTTCATAGCACATTCCACTTCGTACTGTTCTTTAAGAAAGTTTTTTATCATCTTAGTGCCTTGCTGTACAATTTTTTTTGGAGGGTATATCAAAGGGTTGTCAGCAACTTGAAGGGCTTTCAAGTTAATTACCAAACCTGCAAACATGACTGTTTTGTAAACTATTTTATAAAAACAGAGTTAACTTACCAAGTTCATTAGGTAATTTTTGTATATTGTTATTGGTGAGCAGCAAGTGTTCCAAGTGTTTATGATGTGCAATACTCTTCGGTAGTTCTTCTAGTTGATTATTACGTAAATCCAGCCACATTAAATTGGGTAGTCTGTAAAAAAAGTTTTCTGGTAACTTGACCAAGGAGTTTCTTTCAAGGAAAAGCATTTTTAAATTAACCATCTCCAAGACAGTTTCGGGGATGTCGGTTAAGTTAGCTTTGGAAAAATCGGATATTATCTCAAAAGAAGACATTATCCAGTTTAATTTGGTCACTACTTAATTTGAAATTTATTATAACCATGAAACTCTGACATTCTACGTTGTTTGAAAAGGGTGACCGCATAAAGGTTTATTTAATTTCCATAGAAACCGCCGCTGCCTAGGTGAAATTGATACCGCACGCAATCTATTTTGTGCCAAATAGATTTCCGCCATGATTTCAATTTAAAACAGTGCTGATACTCGTAATTTTGAATTGCCCTGTTAATAAGCAAATTAATGGGAAATTTTGACTGTTGGGTAGAAAGCAATAAATCACTTCCACGCCATTTGATAATATTTATTGAAAAATTTCAACCATCATAAATCTTGCATCAAAGATAATATGCAACCTTGCTAAATCTGTTACGCCCTTCTTGACCATGTTTTATTAAGGCTAAGAAGGAATCTTGTCTTGAAAATCTTTATGAAAGCCTATTATATTTGATATTTTCTGGCTGCTCTTTTTTGCGTTCACAATGATATTGGGCGGGTTTATGGTAATGGAGGTTCCACAAAAACCTGTTTGATTTACCCCTAGTAATTTTTTTTATAAAGTGACGTATTTTATTATTAGTTTTGAGGTTTTGATAGTATAAGTGGCCATTGTAAAATCAATGACTGAAATGTAGTAAAAGGCTATCAAATTGGTTGTGGTCAGAAAAATCACATAAATTTTCGGTATGAAGTTGCCACCCACGGGACGCCTTTCAGGGACTTTATAGGTCGAGAAAAGAATAATACAAAATCAGTAGTGTAACTCTAGGATTTTATTTTCTGAAAGAATAGCAGCCAAAGTATTTCAAATTCCCATAAATTTTATATGATCCAAAAGGTCTCGTAAAAGATTATTTACCGATCATCATTGGTTTTTCTCTACAGTGATGAAAATTATATTGATTTCTTGATGATTTACGTTCTGTGTAGTTTTGACTCTCATCCCTAAGTTTCCTTTACAACAAACAAAAATTTTCTTATACTTTAGATTGTAGACAAAAACTCATTCAGTTAACTGCCGTTATTAAGCTTTCTAACAAAGAGTTTCAGAAGCAATCAAGTCACTATTTGGACACAAAGATGTCACTGACAGTTCGATATTTATGGGTTGGATATGTATATGTATTGAAATTCCGCAACATCGAGACCACACCGAATATCTGTTCTCATATTATTTCGCAATAAATCAGTCACTTGCATTTAAAATGGCTCACTTTTATTTGACCGTACAAAAGGGCCATTCTACGTGTTCGATTGTGCCTATCGTTTCTAAAACGCGAAATAAAAGGTCCCTAAACCGCAATTCAATTTATGAATGGCGTTGGTTTTTGCAAAGAGACTTTTAATGCTATTTAATTGTGTTGCTTTAAGTTTCAGATCTCTATTATCTAGTAAAGGAAGGTAATGAGCAGTTAAAGTGAATGTACAAACATGTCACAGAATAGTTTGCCTATGAAGATCGTAAGTATCAATATAAGAAGATTTTATGTTATTTTCGAGAAAAATCAGTTCGAGGAAATTGTTAGCTGTACACAATTCCCGTCCATATATAAGCCGCTTACAGAGTTAAGTACATCCTACAGGAAAATATTTTGTCCGGAGGAAGTAATTTTAGATTTTTCTTCTCTCATAATAATTTCACTTGTTGACGATTCTCTTAATTTTTTTCTGTGGTCCGTTTAAGTAGACAGTGTTTTTTGATTTTATGTGACGTTTTTTGATATTTTAAAAAAGTGATACTTAGTAGAACAATTCCAAATTTAAAGATTTTTAGAGTAAGTCTTTGATGGGTAGCAATTGTGGATTATCTACTAATATTCATAAAGTTTTGATGATGAGTCTTTTTGAACTATATGCTACTTTGATGACGCCGCCTACATGATGTAACATAAATACAAACTAGGCTGTATTACAAAAAATATGTTTTTTTTAACACCTTAAGAAAGTGGATGGTTTTTCTTATTAGAACAATAAAATTACAATAAATAAAGTAAACAAAAAAAGTCGCGCCCCCGGGTGGGCTCGAACCACCAACCTTTCGGTTAACAGCCGAACGCGCTAGCCATTGCGCCACGGAGGCGATGAGTTCTAAAATACATTTTTTCAAACACGTAAACGAAGTACTTTTAACTTCTAGTACAACCGCAAACATGGTTTTGATAGTTATTCTATTTATGGCAAAAACAGATAAACTACCAATAAAGGTCAATTAATCGTATTGGCAATAATTGGTTGCTATTTGGTAAATGCGATATCACCTAAGAAGTCACTTCATCATCTTTTTTTCTGGTATTGTCCAATTTTCTTACTATGATGTCAATGTAAATGGAAATGGAAGAAAAATTAGTTCAAACAACAATTGGATTTACTAAACCTATCAAAAGTCACTCAAACTGTCTCTAAATTCATATTCCTGACCAATGCAATATTCAACTATTCAACTAGACCATTCAAGCCAAATTAGCAATGCCCGCTGGATTGATAGTTCTCCATCGAACCAAAGCAGATTGTATATTTTATGTATCTATTTGCTTTCACACCCACCATTCATTCTCGTATAGTCGTTATTTGATTATCCGCAAATTTGTGTCAGTTTGATTTTAATCAGTTATGCAGTATTGATTATGCCTGCTTAAGCAAAATAGTGGAATGTAATCAAGGTTTTTTATTAAAGTTATAACAATTTTAACCCTAAAAGCCATAAGAAGTTGAATTTGGAAATTGCTTCAATAATCCATATACTCATCTCATTGTAAATATTTTTTAGCATTGGAAGATCCTGTGAAAATGTTGAATAGCAAAGTTAATCACTTTTAAGAACATTGTAGGATTTGTTCGAGTTTCTTACCATTCAAATACAACGAGGACAGTAAAAGTAGAGAGAAACAGTCAGCTGCAAACGCAAATACCAGTAAATTTGCATAAATCGGCAGGACGTCCGTGAAAAGGGTCTCTTTTACGTGTTTCCACCACCGAGTTCAGACGCTTCCTCTGACAAGATATTTAGCAATCTCGACGGGACGCCTCGATCATCCTTTGTCATTCTAACCACAACGTACACCCCAGAAAATGTTGCTTTATTACTTTACCGATATCCATTTTCGACTTTTGACGATGGAGGGAAGCTTTGCATTGTGCAATAATGGAATTAGGAAGAGGTCGAATTTTAGGGTAATGGTTTTTATTGGCTGAACTCGTCAGGATATGTGTGGGGTCCGGATAAAAAGAGATCAATTTGTTTTATCGTGTGGCTGAATGTTTGCAAAGAATTACATTATAGGAAGCCAATATATTTTGAACGAAATTATTTAACCATTATTATTAGGTATTTTATTATCATCTTTCAAAGTAACTTATTAACTAGTAAGTCTTCTTTTGAAAACCTACAGAAATAAAAAAAATGATGGATCGGTGTTTGATCAAAGCACCAATACTGACCTATACATAATAGAACCTTGTGAACTTTATCAAGTCCGTCCACAAGTTAAAACTACTGAAAAGCATTGACTGGACGTGCACGCCCCCATATAAAAGGTTTTATTGTTACGTGCAAACAATCCAAAAATTGCGCACCTGTGTCTAACCTGCTACTAAAAAATCCCATTCAATTCGTGAGAATTCTTACGCAATCCATCTTTTCGTGTTCTACATTTTCTATGGTTTAAATGGAAAAGGTTCTTGGGCAGACGTTTCAACGTTTTTTTACGGTTTTTGACATGCAATCTGGTGGTGCGTAGGGTCCACAATCATGATATCTCAAGTTGGTGAAAGTTAGCGAAAAAAAAATGTTTTTCTACTCCTACAGGGATATTGGTTCATTCCTTAACAGTTTAGATAACGGATAAGTAGGCAATTGCCAACGGTTGAACGAATACACAATCCTAGACTTTCAGCAACTGTGTGTGATATGAAATAGACCAATCACAGCTAATCTTGAACGTAAACAAAATAACTCTTCTGATTTTAAGATTGAAATAAAATACTTTTTAATAGTTAAAAGAATCATTAAAATCGAGTCAATCAATTTGAGGAAACAGCCGCTGGAAAAAACATTCACGAGCAAGTTCTTTCTTTTAATTTTCTAATCACTTTAAACTTCATTTAATCTTGGAAAAACCTTTTCTGAAATAAGTTCAGTTTCGCTTGAAAATGCTAAAGAGTTGTAATATTTTTCTTCTTCTAAACTGCAACCGTCTGGTGGTTTGCCTGGAGATAAATTTCCTGCTAAAAATGTATATCCCCTTTCAGGCAAAGCTTCAATTGGAGAGGAGATGCTTTTAAAAAACGATGTTTCACCCCATCCTTTTCCAAAGAATACGATTTATTTTAGCAGTGGCTTGCTGACTTGAGTTTCAAATTATAAACAGATAAAAAATAAAGCCTTTAAGCAAATTATTTTACATCTAAGGAAAATAAGTACCTACTGTTTGCTAATTGCTTTAATTCATTCTTTCGCTCTCGACTGTTCTGACAGAAACAAATCTAGGGATTTCTTTCTCTTGAGGCAATTAGCCTTTTTCTATTATTCTCATCAGTTAAGACGGTCACGAGTTTGTACGTCTTGATTAGCGGAACAAATTTTCTCTTCAGACCTGAAATTGAAATAAGAATGGTAATTACTACTTAATTTTATTGATTAAAGCTAGGATTTCTGCGGAAAAGTTTTCAAGCTGCCGCTCCTGATTTAGCAATTCGATCCAACGATAACCAAGAAAAATGTATTGAATCGGTGAAACTTTTATTTAAAAATTCTCGGTTTGTTTTATGTGATGCTCTGCAGGCACTTAAGCTTTTCCCACGTTCCTTTCGAGTCAGTTTCACGAAATTTAATGGACATTTTCAGGCCAGTAGAATTTGGGGTTATGCCTTTAATGAAATATTCCTCTGTTTACATTGCTGAGCATTTTTCCAGCATTTTCATTTTCCTCAGCACGCCATATTTTCCGTCTAGACAGACGAAATTTGTTACATTCAATCTTGGAAATCCTTCACATTTCCAGTGGGCTTACGTATTTGTCAAGTTCCCACACCTAACGAAACAATCAGTTGAAACGGGAGGCACATAAATTTACCAAACAATTGCACAAAGGAAGTAAAGTGTCCCGGTCACTTTACTACACTGTCCACACTAACGGTCGAGCAATAGTTAGACAACAGTTGAAATCCAAGTGCAATAATCATTACTTCACAGCTTGAAACGTTTCAAATAAGGGTGTTGACAATAATCGATCCTAACTTCCGATTTGAAAATTGGGAGTCAAAACAAGTCAGCGGGTGGCCCGTACCTTTTGAAACGTTTCTCAATGGGATTCTAAACGACATTTAGGAGGAAGTGAATTTGTAAAACGTTCATTGAACGATGCCGTAACTTTTCCTAACTTGTATCTTTCTTTACCCGAAAGTTTTGTTAGCTAAAGGCGTTCTTTTGATTAATTGCGTTGCTTGACGGACTTTGTGAGCGTTTGCATCAACAGTGATTGAAAGAAAAGAAGCCAGATGTGTTGATATTTTTCAGTAATCTTGTTTTTAACTAAAACAATTCTTCATAGTTTAGAGAAATAATGTAATTGAAAATTGCAATCAAATTATTACTGTCTTCTTGACTGTTTAGAAAAAGTATCTCCTGATGAACTGATTAAGGCTGATAAAAACTTTCATATACCAAATATTTGTCAAGTAATTAGCTTTAATAAACGAAAATGTGCGATTTTGCTGCCTCAATTTTACAAATGAGCCGTTTATCAGTAGCCAAAAGAGCTATTTTTTTTTGGGCAATGCAAGAAATTGTAGTACCTTTAGTATCCCAAAGATGGATTTAGCAAGATAATAGCTGCGTTCTTCATTAGAAGCTAACTTTCAAAGTGTATTTACGTATTCTGCCTGCACAATTGATTCAAAGATCTACCGGGTCTGTTTGAAATTGACCGAAAGTTTTATAGATAACAAAATATACGCTGACGATACCAAGGTGATAGTAGATAGTTTAGAAGCATTACAAAGATTAATAAACCAGATCACAGACTACAGTCAGTTTAACCAAATGAGTGACATCTTGAAAAGCCAAAACATATCCCTAGAAAGAAGAATAAAAATATTCAAAATGTTGAAAGAAGACTGGAAACATTTGACATATGGCTGTAGAGGAGAATGCTCAGAACACCATTGACAACTCATATAGCAAACATAAAAGTACTCAGAATAGTGAAAAAGACCCATGTATCATGTAGACCACCAAGAAGAAGAAATTTGAATACCTGGGGCATATTATGCTGAAAATTTGTAAAATAGTAAGTTTTAATTCAATTACATAACCAGTAAGTTTAGCAGTCACACTAAATTCCATTCCATTATTTATTAAGAGAGAAAAATGCAATTTAGAAGATTAAAAAAATGACAAAATAGACAGATTAAAAATATCAAGCAAATGCAATAACAAATTCAATATTTTTTGTCAAAAAGCGTAAAAATAATGAATTTTTGTAGTACTTACCTGGTAAGAATGAAATTACTTTCACTGCAGATTTATTATCATTGTAAACCATGTAAAAAAATTACTTCTACAATTTCAATACTTACCAAAACCACCTTACAGGTTGGACTAAATTTACTAAAAAACAAAACTATTTCATACTCAAAATATATTGCAATTAATCCACATCGACAAATAAATAAACTTTCTGTACATACACTATTTACACAATTTACAATGTTAATACTGTTTAATTATTGATAACGTTTAACAACGTTACACTTTCAGTCTTTTACTCAAGTTAATGTTACTCTACCTAATACATCACAGGAAAAAATGGGTAATTACTGGCTTGTCCAGAAGCCCATGCCTCAAAAGGCATAACTACTGGTACTGCGTATAGTCCTCTAGGTTGAAAATGAGTTCTTGAATGTTTTTTCAAATGATCTTTTCTACCGAATCTTTTACCGCAATGGCTGCATGGAAACGGTCGAAGTCCGGAATGGATTCGCTTGTGTCGTGTTAGTTCCTCGTTTCTTGTAAAGGTTTTTCCGCATTCTTTTTCGTCGCATTTAAACGGACGTTCTCCTGCACAAAAATTGATACTTTAGTACCTACAAATTTAATTGCAAATTAACAAAACTTACCAGTGTGTATTCGGATGTGTCCTTTTAGTTGTCCATTATTGGAAAATCCAACGTCGCAGTGTGGGCATTTGTACTTTTTTGGTCTTTGTTTTTTGGCTGATAGTAGTTTAGATTGTTGCTCTTGATTCAACACTCTAGCGTATTCTTCCAAGGCGTAGCCTTGTGCAATTGATTCTAGAAGCAGAGGGTCGTTTGGAGGCAGACCTAGATGCTGTGCCAGGTTAGTTTGTATCAAATCAACGTTGTATGGGTCGTGAATGTAGTCTAAAGGTAATGGAGGTGTTGGAATGTAAGCTTCTGGAGGTACAGGAAAAGTATCACTTGGCAATCTGCTAACTAGTTTACTACATGTTTCCTTTTTGCACTCAGTTTTAGTTGAATGTTCTTTTTCTAGAGTCTCTTCCGTATGTTTCACTTCCTCATCTTCAGTTGTTGTAGTAGAAATAGTAGAATCTTGCGCCATATTGTCTTTTCCAACATCATGACTATCCCAAGGTCTGAATATTCTGGCACACTTATTCTCTGGCTCTTGCCTCAACTTATAAGGGCACATATTATTGACAATATACATTTTGTCACACGACTGCACTTGCTACTCTTGACCAGTCTTAACTAAACAAAACTTTAAAGAAAATTTTGGTATATACCCAACCCTCAGTTCGGTGGGCAGTCCTTATGTGAAGTGGGGGTAACTCATAATCTGAACAATACCATAACCCTCTTCTGTATCGTTCCATTATTGAATGAAATGGATATTTCGAGGGTTGAATGAGAAGGGCCGGCATAGGGTGACTTTTTGGGGTGGCAGTTACCGACTTAAGAGGATTTCTGTTTGTTATGTAAGTGTTACAATTTTTTACGGTTGTCTTTTTCTAAATGTGGTCGAATTTAGTTGTAATCTGGTTAGGGTATGGTGACATTTCAGGTACGTTATGGGATTAAATTTAATGGGGTGGTTATAAGTTGAATGGTAATTAATGTAGAATATGGTGCAGACAGAGCTTTTGTTATGAATACATGAATACAAAGTTCAGATTGGTTCAAATTGTAGTTTAAATTTGAGCAAAAACTGTAAAAACCAATCTACGAGCAATTCTTGACAACTTGAATAGATATTAAATGGGACAATTTTAGTTGTTATTGTGTGTCCAGCGCGATCAATCATATGCTTTGTGGATTTATAAAATTCCGAATCCACGTTTACGGAAATGAGAGAATATTGTTCGAGTTCTGGAGATCACAAAAAAATAGAACACGAGAGCCACTCAATCAAGTATTGTGACGGCTCGATTTTTATAATCGGCCGGGTATTATTTCGATTTAGGGCTTTAATGGGCACGGATTTGGAATACAATCTGAATTTGATTTTGATATGATTTTTCTGTTACCGCTGATAAAACAAATGAGAATGACAACTTTAAAAAACATGCCAGGGAAAATGAAAGTTAAGTCTCAATTTTAAGGAGTTTTGATTGTTTTATTCTATTTGGTCTAATGCTGTAAACGCAGATGATTTGTTGTTATTTCATATTTCTAAATCATTTGAAAAAAACAAATTTAAAGCATTATTTAACATGCCATTTAAAAATCATATTTTCGGAAAAGCAAACCAAACAATAAACTTATTTCTTTGAAAATGAATTGTCTGAAAACAGAACACTATTTGCATTTTTCTTTGCTAGAGTCAAAAATTTACATACATTACTTTGTCTATGTTTCGGGAAAATTATGGTATTAGTTTTATATGATAATAAAATGGGACTTTGAAGGCTAATTGTAATTTAGCATTGGAGACAATTAGAGCACAGACAGTTTTTACAATACCTTATAAGCAAATTGAGCTTTTGAAAGCAGTACTTTACCAGAATTTGCAACATACATTGAAAACATTAAATGTTCCTTTTAGGGCTAAATCTTATATTCTTGTTTTGATTAAATCTTTAGTTATCTCTATCCTCTATTAAATTGCAAAGTAGCTCTATTGTATTTTTGTTTCTAGGATTGAGGGATAGTTTGATAATCACGACTTTTCTTGTATTTTGCCTTTCTTTTACTCTAAATGTCAAGTTTTGGTTTTAAAAGATAGACATTCTTTGAATCAATGGTATTCACTATAATTTTAGTTTTCAAAGATAATACATTTAACTAACAATTTGTTATTTTTTCTTTCTTTATTTGAAAATTAACTGTTTCTAAAATTTTCGCTCTTTTACAATTTAAAAAAAACAAAAGTGTAGAATCTAATGAGTTTTGTGACAAAATTACCTAACTAATGAATAACGTCTCTTAGTTAGTAGTTCGTTTCGGTTTTTGTTATTTTTAGGATTAATTAACTCTCATTTTGTATATTTTTGTACAAATCTTCTAATGGAGAAAATTGTGAAATACGCCTTAAAATACCATCACAATCAACCTTTGTTGTACATTATAATATTTGAGCTTGTAATGCAGAAATATGATGTAAAATATGTTTCTTTTATTGTAAAAAAGCATTAGGGCTTACAGAGAAGAAAAAAACCAACTCAGGAATTAGATAAATTGAGGTTTTACCAAGTCGGTAATGATTAAAGTAATAGCCAACAAAGAGTGGCAAAATTTAGAGAGTAACCTATATTAAAGTGGCTCTAATCGATAAGAAGCTGAGTGTAATGAAACTTGAAACAAAATGGATTCACTTCAAGTTTTTTAAGAACTTGTGGTGGATTCTCAAAGATGCAAGATAACAGGATCAATTAATTTAACTTAGAAACACCTAAGTTGATTTGGATTTGAAAAAAACACATCAGAAGAATGGCTCATTAGTTTCGTGCTCAATATTTTGAAATCCGCATGATGGATCACGCCGGATTTGAAAATCTTTTCTGCACTACTCCAAATCAATTTATCGACAACTCTTTTGCCTCGCATCAATCATGATGTGTCAAGCCTAATCCTTTCTATATGTTTGTGTTCGATTGGGACCTAATTTGTAAATGATTATTACATACACACAATAGTATTTTAAAACAGAAGTTGGGAAGGTACGAAGTAAGTTTAACACGATTAAGCCATTATCATAAAAGACTGTTCCGGAACGTAATAAATTAAAACTAACGGGGTTTCTGCTCTAATATTTTAGAGAAAGTACGGAAACTAGAACGATACATTTAAAAATGAGATTTGCAATTGTACCAGACTGTTAGTTGTTAAAATTGTACGTAGAGGTATAAAAGGCATACGGATTTATTCACCCCTCACCGAAGGGCTAGATTTCCCCTTACAAACCCACAAACGATACACAAAAATGGCTTCCCACCGAAAGACAATAAATTTCCATTACTTCCGCTACTATGAAATCGAACCGTCTCCATACTAATTTTTGAATCCGTTTAGGATAAGTGCGATATACGAAGATAGAACACAGAACCCCACTCAGAGCATTAATCATAGTTTATTAGATTATGAATTTGTAGGAATAAATTGAAGTTACTGCAGAACTAAAACTACAATAATTGTGTTTTTATGAAAGATACTGATTAATCACAAATTAATGCTATCTTAGTTAAATTATTCAATGTCAGTCAATTTTCCTAAACTAAAAACGGATTTTTCTATTTGGTTCATATTTTTTGAGTTATTTAATATTTAATATAGATATTAGTAGTTCTCCGTTAAATTCTCAGTAATTTTCCAAAAATATTTTGTTACGCTTCTTTTTATTTTTCAATTGTGAATAAACGCTTGGTATTTTGGAAGAGTGATGTTAGTGTTTTAAACTCACTCCAACCTTTCACAAACCAAAAAAAGATCAGTTTTTCAAACTCTCAAACAGTCTTGGCTCAGTCATTTTGACAACGTCAAAAAGCTCAAGAAGCTTTTAATTCGTGTGGGTAAAAAAACGTGGAACACAGTGATGAATTCAACTAGCTATGACATTTAATGACAGGCTTATAGTCACCTGACAGCTATCAAAACTCATTAAACAGTGCCGTGAACTGTAAAATGATAAATAGTTGCGTCTTTCTGATGAATCACACCGCAAATTGTTAGTGTAACTCTGTAAAGTTAAATTTGACAGTTGTGCCGTTAAATGACAGTTTAAGACATTAAATTTGACAGCTTTGACACTTTACAGCGTTGCTTATAGTCAGGTGACACTTATTATAACTATTAAAACTCATTCAGCATTGAAAAGAAACTATCAAATGCAAAAGAGCTGTACCTTGTACTTACTCTTTATTAAAGCCACAAATTTGACATTTTTGATACTGTGACACGTTTTTCACATTACCTCTGACAGCTGTCACCTGTCAAAACTCATTCAGCGCTAACATACAACTGGAATATGCAGTTTAGTTGTATTTATCTGATAAATCGCATTCCAAGTTGTATTTATAGCTCCATGGAGCTAAATTTAACAGTTGTGACATTAACAGATACTTTGATATGTTTTTTAACGTCACCTGATGGCTGCCAAAATTTCCAAAAAATGTTTCCTATCGTCAGAAGAGACAAATTTGGTTCAATAGACCTGTAAACACATCTTACATTGCAATTCCTCAAAGCAACACGTCTATTTGACATTTTATACTTTCAGGTCCCTGGTGAGTAAGTTTTGACAGTTATGACAACTGTCACGTGACTTATTGTCAGGTGACACTTATTATAACTATTAAAACTCATTCAGCATTGAAACGAAACTATCAAATGCAAAAGAGCTGTTCCTTGTACTTACTCTTCAATAAAGCCACAAATTTGACATTTGTGAGACTGTGACACGTATCTTATATTACCTCTGACAGCTGTCATCTGTCAAAAACTTATTCAGCGCTAACGTACAACTGGAATATGCAGATTAGTTGTATTTATTTGTTAAATCGCATTCCAAGTTGTATTTATAGCTCCATAGAGCTAAATTTGATAACAGTTGTGACATTAACAGACACTTTGATATGTTTTTTTATGTCACCTGATGGCTGCCAAAATTTCCAAAAAATGTTTCCTAATGCCAGAAAAGACAAATTTGACTCAATAGACCTGTAAACACAACTTAAAATGCAATTCCTCAAAGCAACACATCTATTTGATATTTTATACTTTCAGGTCACTGGTGAGTAAGTTTTGACAGTTATGACAACTGTCACGTGACACCAGCAAAGTATTTCTCTGATTCTTAACATCCTAACTGTCAAAGTTTGGCTCCATAGAGCTTTAAACGCAACTTCCAGCGTAATTTCTCAAATTAGCAACTAATTCTAATGTTATAATTTCAAATCACTGGTGAACGGGTTTTTATAGTTATGACAGCTGTCACGTGACATAAGAAAATTATAAATTGTTTCTAAACGTCAGAATTATTCAATTTGGCTCCATAAAGCTGTAAAGACTGCTCCAAGAAACATATTTACTTGGCATTGTATAATTTCGAAATAGTCAGGCATTTTCTCCAAAAATGTTTTTCTGTAAATTTTCCGTCTCTACATAATAAAACATTAAGAAGTTAATGATTATTGTTCTTTGGCTATTTTGACTGTAACTCTGTATAACCATTAAAAAAACAAAAACTCTGTAAAGTTCGGTCCTGTATTGTGAAATAAAACATAACCACAACTTTATGTCGGTGAACCGAATACCCTATAGGATGACACATGGTTGTTTCTAGGGCGGAGTGAAGGGTGACCCCATGTGATCCTTGGGGGGTGCACAATGGGCGTCGAAGGGAGGGAACTTAATTAGATAAAGGGGGATTGCAAACTATCAGCCCTCTTTTGCATAAACTGCCTACGAGGCGACGGGTTTATGGGTGAGAGAAAGGGGCACAGCATGGGGTTGCGCAAATAATTTAACCAAGAGTGTCAGATTTAATTGTTTACCGTGACTAAGCGCAACTTTAGTCTTACCCAGTAAAAAAGATTGTTTTTCCAAGTTCGAAATTTTGACTGAAATAATTTAAAAACCCCGAAATCGATCATGTAATCTGACAGCACAACAAAAGCTTATGCTTGAGGCCAAAGGAGCGTAAGCGTGGCGGAGATATGTTTTTGTATTTCTTTAAGAATACGGTCCAACTGGTTTAAACGACCCCCTTAAAGACGGATAGATGTATGGTTGTCATGGATGATTCAGAAAAGCGATTTTATTGATATAAAATGGTCCACGAAGAATCGCAATGTGATAGAAACAGCTGAAGCTGTCTAAAGAATCTGACAAGCATAACAAACATTAAACTGGATGATACAACCTTGTTATTTTAAATGGAACACCGTGTATATATAAATTCTGAATTGCTTCATTTAAGATTTAAGTTTTGTACTTGAATTTTCATTAAAGCTTCAATTTTATATTTTTGCTGCAAAAGCAGCAACATTTCACAAGTTTGTGTTTATTTTTAAATCTGTAATATTTTGGTATAGAAACATGAAATAATATAATTTTAATACAGTGTAAACGACCTTTTATTTTCAATGATAAAATACAAAGAATTCCATTAAAAAAACAGCCCCCTGTATGATTTAGTATAAATTAAGATATTAATTTATTATGATTTAGAATTTTAAAAAGTTGAAAAACATCAAAAACTACAAACAGAAGAAATAAAAACTTAATTTAGGGTAGTTTAAGTTTATTAATTAGTGTTGTTATTGCGAGACCTTCGTAGAATTTAAGATTTTTCTTCACCAAACTGGAAAACTTGCAACATTTGGTGGTACACAAAGGCGGAAAGTTCCAATCAAACTTTGGCTTGAGAGCAACAACCACATTCATTTTAAATTATCTGGAAAGAACATCACAGATAAGTGCATTCAAACGAGTCATTAACAGCCCAATACCAACGTTTCAAGAATTATTCCATAAAATTTGTAAGAAAGGAAAGGCAATGTGTGTATCCTGGGGACTATTAAATCCTAAAGCAGTGTTTTAACTTATAACAGAATTGTTGGTGTTTTAAGAACTTCTCTTGGTTTTGTGATATAGATTGCTTATTTATTTCCTTTTGTAAATTTACCCAGCATTCAATTTGGTTTTGTTGTGTGATTTATTTAACGTGTTTTTTCAATTTCAGTTCAATTTATTGTAAGAGCAGGTAGGTACCTCAGTTAAAGAAATTATCTAATTTTATGATTGTTTATGTAGAAAACTAGACTTCTTAGATAAAAAAGAAACTTGAGTGTACTTTTTTAAGATTTTATTTGTATATTTCATAATGTGTAAATAATACAATTAAAATAGTAATTTAACCTACTATCTGATGGAAAATTATTTAACAGTAGCATCATCTGTTTCTAGCCCTATAGTCAGAGAAGATACGGCAAAATTTATAAGGGCTAATTCTGCAAAATAATGGCATTTGATCAAATTTATGTATTAAGTAACTTGTATCTTTCTAATATTACCTGAAACTTATTAGAAATTTGTTTTTTCAACACTCTGCATATGGATTTTGACAACACCATTATAACCATAGCTTCAAACACCTTTTGTTTAGAGTCTTTTAGAGCAATTGATAATGGGACTTTTTAAATTTGTACCCTTTCAAAGCATGATAAGCAAACTCCAAATTAGGCAAATAAAGGTACCTGAAACATAAGCTATTTAGTATTAGCAGCTCATTAAAACCTCTACCAGAGTCCTTTTTATAGTATTAGGTAAATCACCTTGTTAGCTTCTGCTAAATACACCTTTACTCTATATCCATGTTTCTTCGAGAACCACTGGCTTGAATAAACTTGGTTCTTGTAAAAACTCTTCTTGGGAGTAAGTAAATATATGGGCTGTTTCATTGTGACAGTGTTTTCTATTAGAAAAGGCATCCTTTTCTGTTCCACAAACTTTAGTTCCTTCAGAATGTTTCACTGGGCCCCTTAATAGTTGTAAAGTGTATTAAGAAGGTGGCATTTCCAAAACTGACTACAGAAACACACACACATTATCTAGTCTCACACGTAGTATCGCAGTTAAAAACAAGTTAAATCAAAATACTCCTTAAAATATTGTAAAATTTACATCAAAAATAAAAAATGTCTCTTTGTTTACTTTTTGTCAACAATGGCGGCCGATTTGTCCTACGGGAAAATAAATGGACCATACATAAACTGTAAAAAGTAGCTTTGCTTTTAAATGCTATCAAGCTTACACCTACATCATAGTAAACACATTATATTCTAGTGTTTATATTCATCAGGGTCATAGTTTCTATTTTTATATAATTTTGCTTAATATGATAGTTTGCAAAGCCGGTAGAGTAAATCAAAGTACTGTTTTGTTTTTTTGTTCTACTAATTTTTGTGACAAAATTCAGTTGGTAATAGAGATGACAACACTTCAAACGTAATCCGCCTTCGGTAAGCAAAAGGCAACAGCTTAACATTCTCAACTTGTCATCAACAATGGGCTAAACAGTACCGAATGAAAAATTGTCCATTTAAAACATCAAGTCATTGACGATTTGGAGCACATAAGAGTACAGAGAGACCGACACCGGCGTTACGCTTTAATCTAGCCAAACACACAAACAATGCTACAGAAAACGGTGTGAAAGTGACATTGTGTCTTTTTGCACACTGTGAAGTTCTGTTGACGAGCACACAATGCCCTAACCCCGATGCGGTACTTTAGAGCCACCGCACCAAAAGGACCGAACGCCGATCGTCAATTGCCAATGGACTCGGTCAGCTACAAGTAATTTGCTTTACTTATGGTGCCGACAGAAAAGGATCAGTCGAAAACTACTTGACTTTTATGGCAAAAATTATAGTGCCCATTTCAGTCTCTTATGGAATTCATTCATTCGACCCAGGTGTTTAGGAAGGAATGTAGAATCTCATTAATTTGACTGTCTCCAACACGATCCTATATTGGAAGTTGTTACATCTCTAACTCGTAAATTAAGTTTACACTGTGTTGTCTTTAGTAAAGTTTTACTATCCTAAACTGAACTTTTTCCAAGTTTCTAACTAATATAACCCTGTCCAAACACATTTGCTGTATTTCTCTTGATCGTTCCAATTTTTTGGTTTCACTTACGGATATAGAGATAATAAGCACGGATGATACCAAAAAAGACATAAAGGATGTCAGAAGGAATAAAAGCCGAAAGTCTGCCCAAGAATCAGACGTTATCCGAGCGGAATATCCTAGCGTTGTTTTGTTTTGTTTCCTTTATTTTGATTGTTTTCAGTTTTTGGAGTGTACGAAAGGGACAGACGTGGCAAAACTGTAAATCTCGTTCGGCATAACCTAAATAGGACAAAAAGATGCGTTTTTTGACCCGAATTGTATTTATAGATAAACTGGCTGGGTTAATTTTGTGTGATCAACAAAGTTTAAACTTAAATAAATGAAACCCAGAATCGGTCAAAATGTTTCAGGTATATAAAAGTTAACTGGTAGAACTGAAACGAAAAGCACAGCGAATTGCGGGTCCACCCAGCGATCTCTTCATTCAACTTGCTCAAATATAAGCATAAAAGGTTCATTGTGACTAGAGCAAATTTATAGCTAGTTGAACCCATCTCAAACATAATATATGAAGCTCTTTATTGTGCGCTATATTAACATTTTAGCTTATGAAAGTGTTTCCCTTTAAACAAGATTTTTATTGAATAAATCCTATGCAGAAACTATTGCAATGGATGCAATATTGAATCAAAGCTGAATATTCAATATTTACCGTGAAAAGAATTTTTTCATCTTAGTTACCCAATAATAGAAGTGTAAAGCTTTGTGTTTATAGAAACAATAAAAAAATAGGATAAATCAATGGTCGCACACGCGATGAAATATTGTCACGCGTTGCATTTTCATCGGGACATCTGCTATTTGATCATAAATAATACAGAAACGGTTGAATGTCAGCTGAAAGATGCCTTTTCATAGGTTGTTTTCGCCTGGATGATTTTATATTGCGGTTAGATACCTTCTTCATCGTTTTGTTACTGTGGCGATTTATTTACAAAAGTTTAGGACGGTTTGGAGTTTAGGTTTTGTGGGTAAGATTTTGGTGCAAGCTGAGAAACAATAAAATGAATCGCAAGTTTATAACGGAAACCGATTTATTCATGCCAAGAGCTAACCTCTCACATTCAATGGCACGGATAATAAGGAAAATAGATTGCTCTCTCGTTTTCTGGAAATTCTCATTTGGAAAACCTCTCTATAATTGACATGTTAAAGGAGGATATTTGTTATTCAGGCAGTTATTTTCCTACATCACCCTTAGTTCGTAAACAACTTGTTATCAAATGTAGGTTTGTATTGATTCTGAGTAATTGAGCTACTATGTAAATGGACCTTATCGGTTACAGTAAGATTTTTATGTAAAAACTTAGAATTTCGTAAAAGCTAACTTAATTTCAAGTCAAACTCCAGTAGTTTCTCTGTCTAGTAACTTCAAAAGTCTAGTAGTAAAACTTATACTTGACCACATTACTTATGTTTACTAGTAAATACAATAATATTTTTGGAAAATGTTAGATTCAGATACATAAAATATAAGCGCTATTTTAAGGTACATTTTTACAGTGTTTTGCTTTCTTAGGTTTGTCAGCATGCCAGTTGACCCAAAAACATTGAATTTTACTTAAAAGCTTTAATTTGAACCATAATATTTGTTGTTGTTGCTGTAATTATATAATATACAAAATTGCACTTATGCACTTTGCAAAAATGACATTTTTTCAATTTTTGAATGATTGTAACCTTTTTATGTGAACTGTCATTAGAAAGAGGATAAAAAATACTACAAAATGAGCCAAAACTGGTCTCTCTAGCTCTCCATGTTACCGAGATATTGAATTTCAAAAAGTTGTAAAAAAAGACCCCTGATACCACCCCCCATTTTGTGGATTGGACCCTCCTGGAGCAAAATAAAAAAATTGACAAAATTGCACTTTTTGTAAAAATAGCATCTTTTTTGACACGTTGCTTTGACCCTACATTACTCCCTTACTTGACAAGTTACGTCAGAGTGTCATAGAAAACAAAAGATAGAACAGATTTCAAGCTTTCCAAAAATATCCCCCCATGAGTTGACTGATAACACCGTTTAGCCGCTAGAGGGCGTCAAATTTCCTTACTATACCATAAATCACATATTATATTGTAAATATTTTTTAGTCAGATTTCATGTATCTCTTAACTCGGCCGAGTTCCTGGCAAAGAAATGGTTAAAATGTTTAATTTTAGGTCTAACTCTGTTAGTTTTTGAGATATCAAAAAACCGACTGCACCAGCGTCCTTTCCGGAAAATTTTAACATAAAATGACACCGAGACGTCACCTGTAACTTGACAAAAAAGTTGTATTTTTTGACAGTTCCATGCCGCCACTTGCACCTCATTTTAGAGAAAATTTCACGTAGTTTCAAAAAATTACAGACAGAATGGCGTTCCAGGCCGCTTTTAATAAAATGCATTTTTTGTACTTCTTTCATCTAATTTAAGATCCTTTGGTATAAATATGCCCTTTGCTGTGCATTGAAACCCTCCTGGAACAAAGATTATTACGCAAGAGGCGGTCAAAGCACAACAAATAATTTTTAACCTGCAGAATTGTTCTGAAGAATTTGCTATCAGTTAAGTCATATTTCAGGATTAGTGACTACGTTTATATCGAGCAAATTGAATCCGCTTATTTAATCCGATCAAATAAACCGCCATAAAGTCCTAGATATAAACAAGGGAGATTAACGATTTGGATTGACTAGTCGATCCTAAATATTAACAGGATTGAAACACTGAATCCGATTAAAATGCTACTTTTTAAATGAGATATGAAAGATTGAATAATCTGGCATTTGACAACTGAGGTTAATAAAGACAAGTGAATCACCAGACAAAAGTCATTTGGTTTAAGTTTAAAATTTCTGTTCAACGTTTTGTTCTTTAATATTCCTTTTTTGTCTGTTTGTGTTTAAAAGATCTGTTTTGCAAAAAAATTTGTGGTTGGATTGCACTGGTTTCATCGGCTTGTTCTATATCGATTGACCAATCCAATCAAAGCTAAATACGAATAAAACGGAATTCAACTTATGATTGTTCTATCCGCTTCAGTAATCGGATTAAGATTACACGATATAAACGAAGTCAATAATTAATATTTCCAAATATATCTGTATTTTAGGTCTCATCTTATTTAATGTCTAATTTAGGTTAACTGTGGTTTTGACTGTAAGATTTTAGACCTGATCTGTCACAATCAAATGTCAACGTAATTTAAAGTGTTCATAAACCCTTCTTAGCGATGGTCGAGAAAATGGGATTACGTTCCTTATTTTTGGATTTGCGGTGTAATTACATAAAGCTACACTTTATTGAATGTTTTTTTATGATAATTTTGTTAAATGTTTTGTTTGGTTTTCATTGTTAAAAGACTTGTTAATCTGACAGATTTATGATTAGGCATTTTAATTGGTCTAATTGACTTTCTTTCTAGTTGAGAGAAAGTTTTATGATGTAAACGATTCATAGATAAGAAAAAGAACGATCAAGAACCGTCGTATCTATTGAGAAACAGATCGGAATTGGCATTTTTTCGATAAAAACACAAAAGAAATTATGTCTTTATAGATGGGATGGGTCCCATCGATTCGGGCGAGGAGAATGCGCAGTTATTTTCGCCTCAGCCACCGCTGGAGCCCGAACTCTATACCGCGGGAAATAAGTTGGGAGCGTGCATGAAATTTCGTGACGCAAACACTTCGATTTTCGGAAAACTTCTAACGGGAACTTCCATCGAAATTCGCGCGGTCTAATTTAAAATTTTTTCAGTGTTTGAACACTACTTCTAACGTTTTGGATATTGAAATTATTTTGAAAAGGTAAGTAGTTTCACTTAGTATAGTTTTAAGTACCAAAGATTATGTAATCAAAAATTAAAAACAGATTTAAGATCACTACAATTTTTTAACTATCTAAATTGTCACTTAGTTTTTTTTTTTAATTCAGTTATAACTAGAAGGCATGGAATATACCAAACGTCACAAGGGAGGTTAAACTGAAACAAAATTAAGTGACCTTTGACTACAACTCAAACACACCCCTTTGCCTAGCTACTGCCCTAAATAAACACACTTCTTTTTAGTAGCACTTGTCTTCTCAATTAAGAGGCTTTAAATATATTTAGCCAACAAAAACAAAACACTGCCACTCAATGTATTTTCTAAAATTTCGATCCTGAATCCCTTTACACGCTTCCGCATATTGTCATAATGATTAATTTTGCAGTGTTTTCGCTCTAGATATGAATAAACCGCATTCGTAATGAGTTTGCATAATGGTTAATTATTGCAAGATTGTTACGGTTATTTTGGCTTCCTATTGAATTAATTGTTAGCCACCACTAGTGTGATTAATGTTAAACATTTATTTTCCTTACTATTACTAACTATATTTGATGATTAAAATAATTATTACTTTAGACAGTGAACTAGAAATTATTTCGAAATTACGCAAACCCACAAAATTTTGCCCCATGGCTAATTGCTGAAATTCCTAATCTCAAAGTTTGTAGTTGAGGTAAAATTATACTAAAGACTAGAAACCATTGGAATTAACCAGGCAAATAGTAATATTTGCACCAATGCTAAGATAAGAAAAATTATTCAGTCGTAAATCTGGGTTTAAATTATTTAATTTTGATGGAATGTTGCTGGTAAGGAGCCCAAGTGCAATACATTAAAACTGTATAGCGCAGTTTTACGAGGTTGTTTGTTCTGGAACACGACACATGGTCCATTACAAATAGGTAGTAAACGAAACCGTGCATTAACGGTACATGAGGTACACATAACTAAACTTTATGTTGTTTTATGCAAGAAGATCCAGGATTTGTGTTTCAGCAAAACAATAATTTCAAACATACATCTCGCAAGTGAGTTTAACAAAAATACGTTAATTTATAATGCTTATTATACTTTTTGTTTTCTTCATTAATGTTTCAAAAGTGTTTTTGATACGTAAAGAGGTAAAGGAGTTAAAGCTTAATTCATTCATTTCTTCTTTTACAATTGTTAATTGCTGTTTCATTGATTTGTGTTTACTTACAAATCAACTTCCTCTTAATTATTCACTTGTTTTCAATTCATGTTCCTATAGTAATTTGCGTTTGATACAATTTTGCCCAATTAACTTCTAGTGAAGCTATTATAACTGAAATTTTTCTAAGAAACACTTTTCCTGATTTCCTATGCTTTTACAACAAAGAAAACGTTTTCCAATAGGACTGATTTGAATTCAAAACAAAGGAAACATTATGCGCCTTACATCGCGTTTTGAATAAAAAATACTTCAGGTGTCCACTTTGACTTTGAACACAAATATAAATCCCTGAACAGAATTTTCTATGACGTTACTACAAATTGGTCTTAGGTTACAACTTGTAATATACAATTCAACATTCTAAATAAAAACTTCAAGTAACCTTTAAGTAGTTTGTTATTAAATAGAAAGTCAATCCAAATTTTGACTTAATCAAGTCTGATTTTAATTAAACTCATCTTTTTAACTCCTTTCTTTTAAATTGGTTCTATACCCAAACAAGTTTTTGAGATTATAATGGAAATTAAAAAACGCTTCTTTAATTAACAAGATCCTGCGATTAAAAAACGTATTCTAAGTAAACAAAACAAAATTTGAAGTAAATGATTTCCGGGTGGCCTGTTATTTAATTAAAAGATTCCGGAAAACAGGAAGTCGTATTCTTAAAAGGATATCTTATTGAGTTCGAAAAAGTTTCATTGTCAGCAAAACTAAAAAAGTTTAAAGTGGATTTCTTCATTTCGGTTTTGTATTTTACTTTTTACAGATTTTTAGTTATTATGTAAATTTTTGATGTTGAATTTTGTTGCACTAAACCTTGTTAAGCACTGAAATTTATTCCGGCATACCGTACGATCACGTCTCGCTTTATTTCCTCTTCACTTGATATATTAGACGCATACCCAAATGTAAGTTAGGTATTTACCCACGTAACGTTTGTAATTTATTTCCTTCATCTCCCTTACGTTGAATTTAGTACAATTTTGCTCAACATTCCATTATCCTAATTTAATTATTAGTTATTACTCTATGATCTTGTTAACCTATGAAGCATACCACATACATAACGAACTTATATGGTATGTAACAGTTACGACAAAATTAGTTTCACTTTGAAATTTGAGTAAACGTGCTCTTATAAAGGCAATTTGGAGCTTGAAATAAAGCAGTACTTGAGAATTACTTATTGAACAGTTTAGTAAGTTTAAATTAAATATTTGGAACATTTTACGTATAAAACAGAAAATCCATTTACTAAAACACCGTCCGGATTTTAATCAAGGTTAGCTTTAAGCCAACCGTAGCCATAAATTGGCAGCAACTTTTCGAAGTAAATTAAACTGGAATTATTCGGTAATTAAACTTAATTAGGGAAGGGCAAAACTGAAACAAAGAACTTATTTCATCAACTTCAAGTTTTAAAAAGAGTTCTCTGTTGTGTAATTTGTCGTTCTATAGTCTGCCACAACCAACAAAATGCAAAACTGTAACAGATGAACTTTACACAGTTTAGTAGGGGTGAAACTTACTCTACGTGGCACAAACCACATTAAAGTCATAATTTTATTCGCTGGTATTTCATTACTTCACTCCCTTCTTGCTTGTGGTAATATTGGAGGAAATTTCCACATTTGGATCGTGGATTTGAATTACATCGTTTACATCACATTCCACATGGAGTCAAATAACACGGAAATTTTAATTTTCAACTCGAAGAGCAAATTAAGTTTTAAATATATCAGTTTCTGGCATAAAAAGTGTTCTGGTATCGATTTTTGAGGTATCACATGAAACTTTATTTTCTGTAAAAACTTGAAGGTTTTGAGTGTGACATTAGTTAATAATATAGCCAAACATCAACAAATCCTCTAGGTCAATTATAATAATTTATAGGACTTTCTGTCAGGTTTTACAACCCAGTTATCTGAAACAGTATGTAAATACGAATGCAGGAACGCCATGATATAACGTAATCCTACCTACAAATGTAGTTGACGTAATCTTAAATGACATATTATGTAATTGCAACTTTGCTTTAACCAGAATATACAGGAAATAAAACAGCACTCTGAAATGTGTTGTTTGTAAAGTAATTGTTTTAGAGACAAGCAAATTTGCCAAACACTAGATGAGACTTAACAAGTAGCTACACAAATTAAATAAAAAATGCTTTATTTTAAGTTTTAAAACTTGTGTTAAAGCTATTTTCAGTTGGTGCACTTTTAGAACATTACTGTAGTATCTCGTTAATAAAAAGCAATTCAGCAGCAACCGTTCTCTGAACAATTAATTTACAAAATAATCCGAATTTAATTTATTTTGAAAAGTTGCTAGCAATTTGCAGTTACAGTTTGTTCAAAAGATGCCTGGATTAAAAGCAAACTGCTAACTAAGCAGAACAGTTTGCTGTCTTAAATATAAATCATGAAAATAAATTGATTAATTACTTTGGTTGTCATAAAATATGCTATTGTTTTGGTGAAATCAAAGGTGTGACAGTGGTGAGAAGAACTACACCAATAAAAGCCAAATATTGCAAAACTCGCGGCCTTCATCGCTTTAACAGTTATTACATGCGGTGTTAATCTAAAAAAATAACTAAAAAAATTAATTATATTTCCTATCCAAAATTAGAATAATACTACTGCAAACTCAGAGTGATGTTTTGAATATTTTACCATTTTTGGTCATTGTTTGAGCAAACTATACTGACCAACCTTGTAAGTTTCAGAAACTGTTCCGGAGCTCTAAATTGGCCGGCCTCAAAGCGAAATAATTTTAACAAAGCAATTGAATTTGCCACATTACCTCAGGAACAACATTGGAAACTAATATAAATTAACCCAGTTCTGCTTTCAGTTGGTTGGCAAAACATTAAGTTGTGTTTTTTGATATATTTCGGAACTCTCTTTTTGAAATTACTTTGGTTGTCATAAAATATGCTATTGTTTTGGTGAAATCAAAGGTGTGACAGTGGTGAGAAGAACTACACCAATAAAAGCCAAATATTGCAAAACTCACGACCTCCATCACTTTAACAGTTATTACATGCGGTGTTAATCTAAAAAAATAACTAAAAAAATTAATTATATTTCCTATCCAAAATTATAATAATACTACTGCAAACTCAGAGTGATGTTTTGAATATTTTACCATTTTCGGTCATTGTTTGAGCAAACTATACTGACCAAAATTGTGAGTTTCAGAAACTGTTCCGGAGCTCTAAATTGGCGGCCTCAAAGCGAAATAATTTTAACAAAGCAATTGAATTTGCCACATTACCTCAGGAACAACATAAAAAAAAAACTAGAAACTAATATAAATTAACCCAGTTCTGCTTTCAGTTGGTTGGCAAAACATTAAGTTGTGTTTTTTGATATATTTCGGAACTCTCTTTCTTTTTCAATACTACTACACAAATTAGTAACTGACAGCTTCAAATTTTTATTGAATTGAGTTTTTTCTGTGAATAATTTACGTATTCAAAGCGAGTTAAATATGTAAAATTAATTTATATGTAAAACAACATACTGCCTTTAATTGGGTTTTAATTTCAACCATCCGTAACGTTTCACTGGCATTCAGGTTGTTTTAATTAATTTCCAGTCGTTTCAATATCTACTAAATGCTCTCGCTTTTTTTAAATACCTGAAAATTAAGTTTTTTAGACTTTCTATCACCTGAAAACTGATAATATTTAGGGAAATAAAAGTCCAATTTTCTAACAAAGATTAGTTTGTATGCAAAACGACATATCGATTTTAATTCGCCATTGACGATAACAGCCGTGACGCCGTGACAACCGATTTATCTGTATGGACTAAATTTGAATTATTGAAGATAGCAATGTCACATATGTTTAAAATTCAATTGAGTGAACTACAGTGTGCTATTAATAGTTTACCTATTTATGACAAATTAAATAAATAATGTTTGATTGCAATGCAAAGTATTGAGCTTCCTAAAAAAATTATTCTATGCACTACCGTAATATATTGAAAAACTTGCCAAGAAACTCATTTTGTCATTCATTAGGTAAGATAATGCAAAAACTGCTGATGCTAAATTGTCCGAGCACAATTTGGACCATTCGAATGTGATATGACAGAAGCGCAAACTAGACACTTCTAACTGATTGGATAGACCAACCGCAAATATTAGGAATGTTCAATTCCCTGCCACTAAATAAGGACCAAAATAGCAGACAAAAATTATCTTTACACTCTAATAATCCTGTTTGGTTCTGATATAACAACAACTTATCAAAACCATCATCGAAAGCAAAACTGAAATGACCTTAATTGGCCTAGCCCGATTAATCACGAGCAATTTCCCTTGAAATTATGAATCGACAGTATGACGCTATTAATACGTAGGCTGAACACGTACAGGGGTTAAAGTTCACCCCCAATTCAAACCGAACATTTTAAACAAAAGGGTAATCAATAAATTCATTACTAAGTGGATATCGCTTTTTAGGTGTGTAAAACATCTGATTATCCGGCGATCCATGTAGGATGAAAAACTTTCAAAGGAAAATACCAAAAATACATTTATCTTGGATTAATATCCATTGACTTTGGACTTTCTTTCAAAAACGATTAATCTCAGCAAACCGGGTCATGGACGACACTGATGCTACGCCTTGTTGACATAGAAATCGGTTTCAGGTCACTGATACTGCTCGTTTTTTAAATCATTTTCCCCCTTCTTCCGGTTAGACGAGACAATATTGGATGTCAAAGTTTGTGCTTATCTTTGTAATTTTATCTATTAATCTTTCTATCAAGTTAATGATTTCATAAAAAAATAACAATTTTCTTGGGTTTATTTTGATGCCAGGTCAAGTTACATCTAATGCTGGTGATCTTCCTCATAAAAAGAAATTTTTCGTCGAGAGGAAAGCTCAAGGGAGCATTACTCTACCGTGCCTTTGGACCTGAGCCCAATTCTATTTGGATAAATAAGTTCTTTTATCAACGGGGGACTTGAACTTAGTTGCTGCCTTTTGAACCGTTTTAGTAATTTAACCTGAGAAGTATGTTCTTTTATTAAAGCTAATACCAAAGAACGCAAAATCGTTCAAACTTTATTTATATTTGAAAGCTATTGCGTGAATAAATAGAGCAATTTGCCAACTGCAACTAAAAACAACCAGATTGTGTGTCAAAGTTTCAGTCAGTCACATTTAATAAAACTGTAAAAGCTACAAAACGATTCCCGGTGAACAAACATCAAAAATTGCATTTTAAATCGGGGCAAAAATTGGAAAAATAACCTTAAAGTGAGCTGATCCCATCGAAAGCTCTAGTCTAGCTGTTCGAATAATATTGATAAAGAATTGCTCAATCGTAAAAATAGGATTTCCTAAAATCAACTTGAGGAAACACGCACTAGGAAAAATTTCAGCTAATCGAATAAGAGTTAGAGAGAAATTACACATATGTCCACATATTTTCCAAGGATTATTGGAAAGCAGTAACACTTGAATTAGCAAACAGAACTCATTAATCAATGATAGACAACGTAAATTGAAATATCTTCTGTCCCTGACAGTGAAATTTCCAATGTGGAAATTGTTCAGTTTGTGCCAATTTAATTAGTTGCCTAGACTGGAATTTTTGATTAACGGTTTTCTAATTGCTGTTCAGAGTTAAATAATTAATACCTTTGATGTTTTATTTAAATGAAACATTTCAGTTTACTGACTAATTATTATCAGTAATAGCAACAACTAAGCGTAAAAGGAAGTTGCTTCAAACTGTATTCGTAGTCATTAAGGGTTATGATAATAGCAAAGGAAGCTATGTTTAAGCACTCACCCAGAATGGTTTGAAGATCTTTACGGTTCTAAATAATACATAAATTCTACTGGAAATTTGGTCGGTGTGCTTAATAATCCTTGAACGAACTGAAACACTTTTAAAGTGAATACATTTAATGAATTGTAAGGAGGATAGCTCAGAGGGTTATTATGCAAACATTTTGTGGGCATAAAGAGGGAAAGCTTTAATTGGAACAAAAATTGTAATGCAATTACTGTACAATATTAACGTATTTGTTATTAATGATTTATTTTGTTTTCAGATGGAAATGGGACTGCTTGCCTTGGTCGGAACATGATATCATGCAATCTTCGAAAACCAAAATTTAACCGTGTCAAATTCAAACTTTTGGCCTTAGTCTGCAACATTTTCAAGCAATAACCTTATGTCTAAATATGTCTAAACAATTAATTCTAATTATCGATTTAGATACTATAATCGCGTTGAACAATAATTTTCCACCTTACTACGACGGGCCTTATCCGTACAAGCTATGATATCAATAAAATTCGCTATTGTGGTTCCTTTCCATTTCCCCTCCCGTGCCCGTTAAGATGTTAAGCTTTAGAAAGGTTCCGTTAAAAATAGTTATAATATTCGTAACGTTACTTATTCAAGTTAATTCACTCGAAGAAAACTCCCGATCCAAACGAGATTTGCCTAAACCGATTCGGGGCAAAGTTTATTTCGCTATCGCGGTCCCGTCGTCGGGACAAACTTTCAGTCGAGCTTTCAACAAAACCTTAACAAACATCACTCAAAATTACTTGTTCGGCAGCTTTAAGAAATTCTCTTATAACATCAGTTTGGAACCGTTAGTGATCGAACTGCCCGAAAATGGAAGCTTCAACAGCTTCCTTTTGGAAAATCTATGCGAAATGTTTGAGGGAAAACAAGTTATTGCAGTTCTGGTGCTTGGATCGTCGCCAGCGGCTTTTACTGTTAGTTTGACAGCTACCCATGCAGGAATTCCTGTTTTATGGGCACGCGGACAGACTGAATTTCCACCAGGATTTAGAAATACGGTAAGTTGTTGCTTTAAACTTACCATCTCTTACTCATCTTTCACAGTCTCTGTACCAAAACCAGTATGTCTAATGTTATAAAGTTTACATTTTATCAATCAGAATTAAATTAATTTTTTACAGTATAGAAAAGAATAAAACAACAAATTTAATTGAATTGGAATTGACAGTGGAGAAAAACCTTTAACGAATGATGTTTTATCAAAAAGCCTTTCCAATAAGAAAATTGGCTTTTACACAAAAAAAATCCAATGGGTTGTAGGTAATCGGAAATTTGTCGACCAGAATTTCTTTAATAAAAATTTTAATTTAGAGTTTTAATTAAATGACATTTCATAGTAATATAGTTGGTTTATGAAAATTACAATTTTTCCAGCTTGTCATAAATAAAATGTTTCACAACCTCTAACTTGTTTATGAGTTTCCCACTTTTAGTGTGATACTCACTCACTATGAAACCACGAAACTTTAATCTACCAGAACTAGAAACTAAATCTGGTTAAGGGGGTAGAGAAGTAGCAGCAAACTTTAATTACGTGCGCTTTTAAACGTATCAACCTCAACTAGAAGTAATATCTGCGGATTGAAACTGATTAAACAAACTTTTCTTGAAAAGTTTACTGCTCTTTCAGCGTTATTGAAGCCAACTTCGTCAAACTTGAAAATAATAACAATTTATTGATGACTAACTTAATATATATCCATGAGAAGAGTCTTATTTACTTCTTGTTCTCTTAAACAATGAACTAACGTTAGTGCAAAATTGTTACTTCTAGTAAAGAAAACTTTGTGTTTAATTCAAAATTAACTCAAATCAGTAGCTAAACTGTTCTTCAAAACTTGAACAAACATAAACACGCAGACGTACAAGTAATAATGGTAATTCAGAGTTTGTAAGTTTATGATATCATAAAACAAGTTTCCAAAGGGAAACTTTATTTATTTTTCACGCAGTCTCACTTTGTAATATACGAGTTGGTCGACGTTTCATTTTAAGAAAATATTGTGTTCTGACTGCTTTTTGGTGCCGGCATTAAAGGATAAAGCAACCTTGGCATGTAGCAATTTTAATCTTGGGATAGATGGTGCTCTTGACTTATTTCTAGGCTAGCTGCATTTTGTCTTGGATTTTAAAGAGAGTTTAAGATAGTGTGCTCATTTTAAAGAAAGCAAGGTAGTGCAGCATTGTGTAAAAATGTGATTGTTTAACACAAATATTATCGAACAAAACATGGTGCTAATTAGAAAACCACTGTCCGCTCTATGCGAAAACAATTTTGCTTACTACAACATTTACAATTTCCTCGTTGTACTATCAACATTTCATTTCAACACAAATTAATCTAATGCGAATGAAATTAAACCAATCGGTCTGGAAACACCAACCTATTTATTTGAGCAAAATAAAATTATTCAATTTCCTGTTATCGGAAATGTTAAACGTTACCATGAGACAGTAACATCTCTATCTTTAATTTAACTGCCCCTTAGTGGTTGTACGATTACTGATCCTGGATTACCAATGCTGGCAATTGGTTTTACTGCACTACGTTTTAACGGCTTCCTAGATTAAGATACTTTATGGGAAAGTTAATAAATGGTTTTCAGATTGTTAGTAGAGTATTTTTGGAGTTTCGAAAAGTGAAAATTTGTAATTCAGATAGTTTTTTGAGTGAATGTAAATTATACCGTTTATTATGTTCTGTGTGTCACGTTGAAAATCTCTTAAAACTTTGTAAAACTTTTCAGTCAATTGACTAATTATTTAATATTTATATTTGAAAGCAATTACTTATATAATATTTTTACTTAATTCTTCAATCTGTCTGTCTGTTAATCACTGTAAAGGGCAGTTGACACCTGTCAAAAACAGACACGTAACTTATGAAATGTAGTTTAAACGTTGAAAATTTGCTAAACCAAATTTAGACAGTTGTAAAAGCTGAAATTGTAAAATACAGTCACGTGACGTTGAAAATGCGTTTGTAAACTCGCAACACTGTAAAAGAAAGTTGACAACTGTCAAAATACAGTCACGTGACTTTTGAAATGTAGTTGAATCGTTGAAAATGTCGTAAATCAAATTTAGACAGTTGTAAAAGCTGAATTTGTAAAATACAGTCACGTGACGTTGAAAATGCATTTGTAAACTTGCAACACTATAAAAAAAAGTTGACACCTGTCAAAAAAACAGTCACGTGACTTTTGAAATGTAGTTGAGTCGTTGAAAATTTGCTAAACCAAATTTAGACAGTTGTAAAAGCTGAATTTGTAAAATACAGTCACGTGACGTTTGAAAATGCATTTGTATACTTGCAACACTGTAAAAGAAAGTTGACACCTGTCAAAAAACAGTCACGTGACATATGAAATGTTGTTTAAGCGTTGATAATTTGCTAAATTAAATTTAGACAGTTGTAAAAGCTGAAATTGTAAAATACAGTCACGTGACGTTGAAAATGCATTTGTAAACGTGCAACACTGTAAAAGAAAGTTGACACCTGTCAAAAACAGTCACGTGACTTTTGAAATGTAGTTGAATCGTTGAAAATTTGCTAAATCAAATTTAGACAGTAAAGTTGTAAAAGCTGAATTTGTAAAATACAGTCACGCGACGTTGAAAATGCAATTGTAAACTTGCAACACTGTAAAAGATAGTTGACACTTGTCAAAAAACAGTCACGTGACTTATGAAATGCAGTTTAAACGTTGAAAATTTGCTAAATCAAATTTAGAGAGTTGTAAAAGCTAAAATTGTAAGAGGCACGTTACGCGACGTTGATAATACAGTTTTGAGTTTGAAAGACTGTAAAACATAGATTAACACACTAGATAGATATTAATCTCCGTGTTAATAAGGTGAAGCACTGTATGTATGATTTCTTTCGAGTCACAGGGGTCGCCACATGTTCACATTTGATGGTCGTCAGATGTCATTTTTACGTCTCTATTGTCATGACAGATTTTTAAAAGCGCCATCTGTTGGTAGACTTGCATAAACTGGTATTGGCGGGCTTTTTGAATTAAATTAAGTCTTTCTTTCATGGTTTTGGTTCAAGAAACAGGTAAATAAAACAAAGTCCAGTGTATGCAAAATATATTATATATATTTTAAGGAAATGAACATACAAAACACATACTCTACAAAAATAATAAGCTTTTGGTTAGTAAGTTGGTGCAAAACCCAAGACCTTAAGACTATAGTTAAGAATAGATCATAAAGCTACACTTTATACATAAAACATTACTATTATAAATAACATGCAACAACATCAAGCAAACCTGCAATCTCAAACCCAAATTAGAAATATGTTGCTTCTTTAAAACGTGAAACTTACCAGAAGACAGGGATTCATTCTTGGAAAAGATGGAGGAAGTTGGAAGCACATCTTGATTAGGATTGCCTGTTGATTGATTACTTTGTGAAAATTTACTTAAATAAAATTTATAAACCTAGGTATACATAACAGGTTTATAAATATTATTATACTGGATATGCACAGATCCCTGTATGAGAATTTGAGAATTAAAGAGTGTATGTAATTTGATTTGGTTTGTGCATGTTTTTTTGGTGAATACGTGCCTAATAATTATAGATATATCAAATCAGTTCATTCAAACGTAATGTGGTGACGCGGGATATGATATAGCTAAACTTTTGAAAAAAACAAACTATACCAAATAATTATATGTATTCATATTTACCAGAAGTTGATGGTCTTTGATCTGGTAAGTTCTTTAATTTTTCATTGTCAATGGAGGGGATTTCAAGAGATTTTGAGAGAAGGTCTACATTAGGAAGGTCTAGGGAAACAAACATTTCACATATTACAAAAACGAAAAGTATATAAGTACATCTTCACATTCTTCACACAGTGGAGGTGCTTGCTGGCAAGGACTTGGTAGAAACCTTGAAGGAATCACTCCCTTTTTTAGCATGCGTCTGTTATTTGTATTAAAGTCTTCAGGCAAAAAGTGCTTTTCACACACATAATACCTGAAAATACATTTCAGTTTCATTTTTATCTACTGTACCTTATTTCTATTAAGTAGGTACTACTATTAGTAGTACCTAGGTATAGTGCAAAACTAGGGTATTAAAACAGATACATTTATTAGTCACTTAGTCAGTGAGTCATAGTACTGTTTAAACGCACTTTATGCAAAAGAATACATTAGTTTTCCACTATACTTACCAAAATAATCGTCATAAACTAAGAAGCTATGTTGAGTTCTACAAATCATTAAACCTATTTTCTCTTTGCCTCCTTGAAAACCTCTTATAGTAATCCTCTTACTACCTTAACATTATAACAAATAAAAATGAACTTTACTTGAGAACTTACCTGCTATAAATTTCCATATTAGAACAAAGAAGTATAACAAATTGTCCTAAAAATTGTTTCCACAGTGAAAAAGTAACACTGTCTTTTTCCGGGTTAGGAAAACGAAATCGTCGGGACCCCTTTATGGCACATCCCGCCTTGCCCATAGTGACAAAAGTCGTTGTAAAACCCAGCCAAAAGGTAAAAAACTAAACTAAAAAAACCTACGAAGAGAACACTATAAAAACACCGCCCACGAACTAGTATAAATCACACGTATAAATTAAAAACTACAACCGTAATATCAATATTTTAATAGACTTGTCTAAAAAAATTTGAATTTGTCAAAAGTTGTTTACATCCTTTTCATTTTGTTTTGCTTAACCACAAAAAACCATCTACAGGTAAAAACAATACAGTAGCTCCCCCTGTGTCTCGAAAGAATCCAAAACATGGCTTCACATTGGCTATATGAGATTAGTGGGCCTGCTGTAAAAGGCAGTTGACATCGGTCAAAAACAGTCACGTGACTTTTAAAATAGTTGAAACGTTGAAAATTTATTTTTTTCACAAGTGTTCATATAACAGTCCGTTCCATTGTATAGAATATAACCAGTTTTAATTTAATCTATGTATAAGAATTACAATAAGAATATTTCATATTCAAACTTTATTTACAATTATTAATGATGAAATCGCTATTAACAATACAGTGCACATTTAATGTTTTAAAGCCGTTGAAAACAACGTTGTAACACAAAAGACAGTTCATTTTCATTAAGTTTATGAAACTAGTTCTGCCAACTTGGCAGTCGTAAATAATTCGTTTAAGTACAGGTTTTTACAAGGTGAAAAACTTCTCGGCCAAACTAAATCCTATAAAACAAACGTTTCACAAGAGGACGATATTTTAAAAAGGATTGCTTCCCAGTAAATGGGATAATAAGAATTCTTTCCTTTTAAGTGATATTTATTTCGTTGAGTTTCACTTGGATTGGCTTGTTCTTTTGTTGGTTAGTTTTGAGACAGTGTATAGTTAGGTTTTGTTTATTCAATATTCCCATGGACAATTTAATATTATCCAAATTTTTTGAAAGAAAAATATATGCGAAACTT
Source organism: Ips typographus (assembly GCF_016097725.1). Taxonomy (NCBI): domain Eukaryota; kingdom Metazoa; phylum Arthropoda; class Insecta; order Coleoptera; family Curculionidae; genus Ips; species Ips typographus. The sequence continues at coordinate 10,714,304 of NC_138425.1, read as the reverse complement.
TGTCTTATTTAGGGTCAGCCAGCAGGCAAAAAGAAACCATCCAAAAAGGCACTTAGCTCACTTCTCTATAGACGTATTGAAGTTGCGTGTTCTGGACTCGTTTTTCCTTAAAGCGTTTTCTGGAAGGCTATTTTACGGAGGCAGTATCGGGAAGATTTTTAAAAGGGTTTCCCAACCAACAAAGAATGATTTATTAATTTTTTTCCTTGTAGTCCCAGTATGAAAGTATTATTTTCCTTTTATCGAAAAAGGAAATTTATTAAGTTTTCCCTTTTTATATAATCAATTTCAACCACCAGATAATTTAGTTCAAACAGTAGTTAATTATGTACACCTGAACTCCTAATGCTTTCGTCCCTAATGAAATGATGATATGTATTCGTTACTTATGGCATTTGCAATGCTTTTAGATGCAAACTTTTAGTAGGTCAGAGCATATTTTTCTCGTATAAAAGGGGGGACGATTTATTTGTCTGGATAGAGTGAAAAGCAGCAGATAACCAAATAAAATATTTGTAGAAACTCCCAGTTGTTTCTCACCAACAATTAGTTTTCTGTTCTGCATAAATGTTTTAGGCTAAAATGTAGCTTGCACCTGGCATGTTGCTCGGTTTAAACCCATAAATATTTAGCGAATTAGCAATACGCAATTCTGGCTCTAACTTGCTAACATTTCTAACATCATCGATTACTGGGATAAAAGAAAATTGGTTCTGCAAGCGAAACAACCAGCTTTGACTAAGCTGTTGCAAGTCATCGGATTATTCTAGTTGAAGATACAATTCCAAAATTAACTTTATGTTGCTCGAGCAAATCGCATATACCACTACAAAAGCTAAAAACACAATTTGCAGTAGATCACAGTTTAAAATGCAAACCGGTGCTGTAAAGCTGTAGCACATTTTCGACGTAGCAAAAGAATTCGCTTTAAATTGTTCAGAGTAAAAGCTCAATTGTGCTGACGTGACCCTCCAGTAATGCCAACGATGATTAGATTACCAGTGCAATTGAAGTCAAAAAAGAAGATTGCAACTTTTATTACAGCAAACCGAATTTTTTATCAATCGAGTTTAGTACTAAAAATAGAAAACCATTTATCTTGAATAAAAAGTGGGTTTGGCAGTCTGGCCATTTGTCTTGCAATTTGCGAAACATATTCCTTTCCGTCAAAGCAAACTGGGTCAAAAACGGATTGGCTTAAGACCCTGGCTTTAAAAATTGGTCTTTTTTTTTAGACCGCCATTTACCGCAGATAGGATTTTATTCTCCAGGCGACAGTAAAAGGCGTTCGTTTTGAAGGATAAGAAAATATGTGGGTGAACTGTGTGACCGACTTTTTTATCACTGGAAACTTATCGCACAACAAAAACTACTTCCACAAGTTTAGCTGCATAATATTAAACGGCTCTTTAACGATAATTAATTTTATTATGCAAAGTAGTTTTGTAATAAATCAAAGTAATGTCAACAATGTATTTTGATAAATTTCTTTGCTGGTGCTTTTAATCTTCAGAACAGCTTTTATTAAAGGCTCAATAATAAACAAATTTACGATAACTTTACTTTACCTTGGACATTTAATAACCATCAGATAAGCTATCATACAATCAATCATTATCTGTAGTGGCAAGGACGTCAAGTTTAGGACAACAGATGCTTCAGGATGACACCATTTACATATATTTCAAGTGATGGAATATGATTAGCTGTCAGTAATTAATTGCCTATTAGAATACTAATGTGAACAGCTAATTAGGATGGTAAATTGGATGTCCTTTAGAAATATTGGAAACATTGCCAGAACAGTTGAGTTGAAGTTACCTTTCTGATATTTTAAACAGAAGGCATTTAAATATGAAGAAAGTTATAGTTTGTTTGATTTTTTTCAAAATTGTGGAAAAGGTCTAATTTTTGTAGTAAAATATCTCTCCAAGATAATTCTGATATTACTAAAAATTATGGGACTACGTGCTCTCCAACATCAAAATCGTTGCAAATTTGTTAGTATGATTTTTTTTTAATTATACATTCTTCTTTAGAAATAATAGTAGTCCATACTTTCTTAATTTCCCAACAAGATCTTTTCTTGATTAATCTAAGACTAATAAAAAGTGTTTCCTTATTACAAAAAAAGTGTGATAACAACAAATTATAGTGTTTAAAAAGAAATGTTTTATTCAAGTAAAAGACTTCAGGTCAACTCAGCACTGGCTTTATCCCAACATGGATATAACTGGGCTTTAGTCGTTGCCATTCGGTAAATGTCTGGATCGCTCATTCTTAAAGGATCTACCTCATTGAATTTCATAAACCGGATATCCCAGTCGTCGTATTTATTGCTGAAAATACAAAATCATTGACACGGCTTATTCGAATTTATGTCTTTCACTTATCCCGAACGTCTGCAAAGTGAGTTTTATTAATATCGTTTTCCTGTTTTGTTCTTCCAAGATACTCTGAATTGCTATTAGATTATTACATGTTGAAAATTTTTAGTGGTATTTAAGAAGTATTAACTGGTATTAGATTTTATACATCCGGAAGGCCACTCCTTTTCCCACTAACGTAACACATAATCGATCGTGAAGGGAAAACTTCAAAGGACAACGACACGGCTATTCCAGTAATACCCCAAAACTTCCGATCTTTCCGATTTCTACGAGAGCCCTATTAATCCAGATTAGTTTAAGATTAATGCTCACGGTTTTTCCCATAAGATATCTAATGGTTTTCCAGATCACTTTATAGCACACTTTGCCCTAGTTGTATTTCAACTGCACAATAAATATTATATTTAAATTGGTAAAGTAAATTTATTGTTCCATATTTTTTCACATGTTTTATTTATGAAAGGATAAAAAGTTTGGTTACAGCTGTCCCTTTAAACGTCAATTTTTGAAGGTGCCTGAATAAATCAATGTAAACCAGTCATTTTGGATAATGCACATTTTGTTGACATGGGAAAGCTCCTTACAAAGTTTTCTCGACGAGACGTAATAAAATCTCTGCACTTTGTAGAGTTACGTTGTTCAAGTTACTTCTTAAGTAACTACTGAAAACTTTGCAGACTGTATGAGAATCTGACTTTATTAAGTATTCTCAGTAAATTATATCTTTTTTAAAATCGGATTTTTATTGGGGGTGCTTAATCAGTTTACAAAAGCAATTTGCGCCTTTTAAACTTAATTATTTAATCAAAGTGGAAATCGTTCGCGTAGGAATTATTTCAATAAATTCCTCCAAACTGAATCAGCCAATTAATTAAGGCAACAAATCTTGAATAAAATTCAATATAATCTAGAATTCCTTTTTTGAAATCATTCCAAGACTTCCAATAAACCTGTTTATAATGTTCATGTTAAGATTTCTTGGACTGAAATGTACCAAAAAAAAGTGTGGAAAGAAACTTGTTATGTCCAACTGAACGAAATATTTGGAACTGGAATAAACCAAAAGAGAAGGAAACAAAAAGAAAAATAAACAGAGAAGTCTAGTTTCAACAATTTAAAAGCTACACAATATTTATTTGCTGTTCGTTGTGACAACCAGATAATATAGAGGCGTTTGTGTTGGAAACTTCGTATAATTGAGCTGATTGTTTTTGAGCGAGGACACGTGCATCTGTTGGTCGATAAATGGCTGTTCCCTTTATATTATGGCTTTGTTACTAGGTGTTCTTAAAACGGCAATATAACCTTTATTGCTCAACAGTAAACCCATCTGTAAAATGTATAGAAATTTCATTTTTCATTCAGCGTTTCCCATTTCGTTATCTTGGCAATACCAATTGGTCTGATTGCTTAAAGTGACAGAAAGCAAATGAGACTTTTTCTGGTCTCTAATATGTTTTACTATAGAAACATCAATCAGAATCAAGTATAGCTAAAGCAATGCATATTATCGGGGGTAATTGCACAAGTGCATAAAAATTACCGATAATTTTGCATGAAAACTTGTTATCTCTTAAGAAAAAGATATGAAAATAATATGAAAAAAATATGAAAATGACCGAATGCAGTTTGCAAAGATAACAAGTTTGAACGCAGAATTATCAGGTCATTTTTAAGACACGAATGTAATTTTGGGGAATATTTCCCGAATAAAGAAAATGTTTTGGTTTTGCTGCAACTATAGATTGCTCAATGGAGCTCAATGAACAAGTTCCAAACCGTTCATTAATTTATTGTTGACATCGCGTTTGACATTGTTTGGTTATAAAAAGTCAAAAAACTGCGCAAAGACAACAATTAGTATACTAGCAATAGGCTCTACAACAATGCAGTCGTTATAGATACGTACAGTGCAATTATCGAAATGCAATTATCACTTTAGAATGCAATTATCGCTGTCATTTTGGTGAAAATGCACTGCTCATATGGGACATTTAACACATGAGGGAAATATTCACATTAATTCTCCAGAAATTGTATTGCCAATATTTGGCTAACTTTTGTTAACATGACTAAAAACTGATGATTAAATGTACCTGGAAAATATAATGTTTTTAAAAAGGATTCTCTCCTTCTGAAAATATCCGGAGTGATTAACGGTCGTTTAGTCCGGGTTGAATTTAAAATTGTTTGCCTGGATAAAATTTATTTCCAGGAAATTAGTGGTTCTGGAGCTAAGGCATTAACAAGGGTTGGCGAAGACAATTTATCATGTTTTCAGTTTTTATTGCGCTAAGGCGAATAAATTCCAACCAATTCAATACTATGATTGAATCGCAATAAATTTGAGTCTTTTAAATGTCAACCTTGTGAGGGTGTTATACAAGCTGTTTTCAACCCCTCTTAGCTGTCTTATTTTCGCATTTTCCCTTATAATTCAACGCGACAGCATAACATATGTTACCTTAGAGATGTGTATAGATAGGTTCTTTTTAAAGCAGCTTCCTATCCCATATCGTTTATGTATTCAAGACTTCCAGGCTAATTTTGAAAAGAAATTTTATCACCCCGTTCCACTTAACGATAAATCTCCTTTTAAGTCTCCAATACGTTACTTTGATGGCAAAGCAATTTAAAAATGCTGAAATGTTTTCAGGAAAGCACCACCTTGGAAGTGCATTTGGCTCCAACTGGAAGAGAACTGGTACAAGCCTTACGAGGACTGCTCCTTCAAGCACATTGGCACACTTTTACAGTTTTGGCAGATCCAGCTTCAGCTACATCTTTGCGTAGCACAGAGTTATGGCATGTTCTTGAATCTGCACCACTTCATCCGACGTTGATAGCGTTGCCTAGTCCTTTAAGGGCTCAAAGTTTATTCAGGTAAAACACTTCAATCATTACAAAATAGTGTAATTGTTGGTTATAATTTGTTAGCACAGTAGATCATTATTCAGTTTGATTACTGCAATGTGCTTTTATTGAAATAACCCCATTTTTGCTCTATAAAACCTTCATTTTAGAATGAGTTGGACTTTGCTGTCCACCACTGACATGCTCGCTGCTTTGTTGATTAATTACTGCAAACCATTTATCAACTGAGAATGGTTTACTGTATGTATTTGCAAATCTTGAACTTCTTTGCCAAAGCATTACATAAATAAAATTCATATTGATCTACACGTCTTAATTCTCAGTATAATAAATTTAAAGTAAAAACCTGTTTTCTCTTCACCAAAAGGCCCAGAGTGTTTAGGGTTTATTAATTAGGCCCCTGTCATCTAAAGGGCTATAAAAAGCAAATTACTCAACAAACGGGCGAAAGTATCTCATATAAATCATTACTTTCAACTGATACAAAAACGTTGACTGCGTTTTATATATCGTCCAAGTTTTATACCAACTTTTTGCCCTCCGCTCAGGAAGGATACTTTTGTTTCGGTTTCCCGGAAAACCCCAAACGAAGGACATTTCCAATAATATCCGTTGTGGAAATTTCCAGACACGTCGTTCTCAAAGACTAAATGATGCCCTCGTAAAAAAGTTTGCTGCAATCTCTTTTTGATCTCGGAAGTTATCAGCGGGGATTTTACTAAAAGAAAAGAATGGCAGGCTTGGGTTGTTTTTACTTTTCGTATTATGGCAGTAAACGTGCGAAATGGTACACGCTATAATGCAAATGTTGCGCTTCAAAGCGGATTACGGGTTCCAGAAAAAAGGTTTTTATTATATCCGGCTGGATTTTTTCCAGGCGACTAAATTACCAGCTTTAATTTGTTTGTTTTGTCCCCTGGCAAAATGTAGAAATTTAAGGTTTCAGTGACTATTTATGAAAGAGTGATTCTAGTTACTTTCAAATGGACGTAATAGGGTACATTAGCCAGTACTCAGTATATGACCAAACACACTTCAAAAAACGGTAATAAGATAACTAGTTAACTTAGGACCAATACTTTCACTTCAGAATAACTGTATTCCAAAGATAATTGCTATTGAAACCATGAAATCAGACGCTACTATTGTCAATCTCTAAAAATTGGTTCAAACTGTGACAATACAGATGGAAAAAGTCAAAGTCTGGACTACGCTTAAGCTAGGCTTAAAGTACGACGGTGCAAATGGGGTAAATCAGTTTTAACTTATGTAATTCATAGGAAACTCTATTCAAAATAGACAGTTTTACACTCACAACTGTTAGTATTGTACTCATTGAGCTGTAAAATATATTTTTTAATGTAGGTACTGTTTACTGGATTCTGTTAATTGTCAAGTAAAGATACAGATTTATAGGTTCATATGTTATAAGATATTTCTAAAATTATTGGCAGTTATGATCATGACTAACCAATAACAGCCAAACCATGACTGCAAAATGCTTTGTTGATCAAGTTTTCAAGTCAATTCTCCAGCTTGAAACAAGAAAATGTAAAAACTGACTATTTAGTCAAATTATCAAGTCAATTTTCATATGTGAAATGTAAATTTGATCAAATTAAATGGTTTTCAAGCCATTGTTCAAGTTTAAAATGTCAAAACATACTAAATTACTTGCTGATCAAGTTATCAAGTCAATTCTTCAGCTTGAAACAAGACAATGTAAAAACTGACTATTTGGTCAAATTATCAAGTCAATTTTCATATCTGAAATGTAAATTTGATGAAATTAACTGCTTTTCAAGCCATTGTTCAAGTTTCAAATGTCAAAACATGCTAAATGACTTGTTGATCAAGTTTTTAAGTCAATTCTCCAGTTTGAAACAAGACAATGTAAAAACTGACTATTTGGTCAAATTATCAAGTCAATTTTCATATCTGAACCGTAAATTTGAAGAAATTAACTGCTTTTCAAGCCATTGTTCAAGTTTCAAATGTCAAAACATGCTAAATTACTTGTTGATCATGTTTTTAAGTCAATTCTCCAGTATGAAACAAGAAAATGTAAAAACTATTTATTTAAATTATCAAGTCAATTTTCATATCTGAAATGTAGATTTGATGAAATTAATTGCTTTTCAAGCCATTGTTTAAGTTTCAAATGTCAAAACATGCTAAATGACTTGTTGATCAAGTTTTCAAGTCAATTCTTCAGCTTGAAACAAGACAATGAAAAAACTGACTATTTGCTCAAATTATCAAGTCAATTTTCATATCTGAAATGTAAATTTGATGAAATTAACTGCTTTTCAAGCCATTGTTCAAGTTTCAAATGTCAAAACATGCTAAATGACTTGTTGATCAAGTTTTTAAGTCAATTTTCCAGCTTGAAACAAGAAAATGGAAAAATTGACGATTTGGTCATCACAATTATCAAGTCAATTTTCATATCTAAAATGTAAATTTTGTCAAATTACCTACTTTTCAAGTAATTATTTAACAATTCTTTTAAAATATAGCACGCATCGAAATTATCTTGATTCCAAAATTTCAAATTTTTATACATATTTGTTCCTAAGAAACTTTTAATGAACGGTTTGGGTGGCTGACCCTGTATAATGCTGTTTATAACTGTTAAAAAATACATTTCCTGGTATAAAAATTGATGAAATTGATTTTACGGATGTGCAAATACCAAGTAAATCTTAGTAAAATAAGTAAAAATGAAAGTCTGAAACGGACTGAATATTAAAGTTTCATAACCAGTTTAGATTAGATTAGAAATTCCGTGTGGAATTCATTTTATACAAAGTCTAGTCGGATATATCCAGAGTAATGGAATAGATACATACAAAGTGCGGGTGTTTGCCAGATACCTGGGGAGGATCTTTCTAATTATCTGAGCAAACATGTATATCTTTGTAGGATAAAATATAAAACAAATAGGGTGGAAATTAATAATATTGATTTTATTCAAAGTGTAATTACAAACTACTTTGAGGTCAAGCCTTTACTACGTTAATTAAACACTTTTCTGATCAATCGAAATATAGTTAAAAGTGTGGAACTTGGTCAAAATTTAGAAATAACCTACGTGCACAAGAGATGTAGTACGTTTTCAGCTACATTTGCAATGTTCTAATTTTATTCTACAGTGGAATGGCGTAAAGAGACAAAATTTTCAGGGCGCTAATGAAATCTAATCCTTAACTTTAATTTAATATATCGATCGAGTCTTCCTCGATTTTAGCTTCTTGGCGCCAGCCGTTAGTGCAGAAACATGTCACAAAGTAACACTAACAACGTTTTGTTTTTATTTCAGGAAGCTAGCCGATATATCAAGATCAACTCGAGGCGTTGTAGTTTTATGTAGCGATAGCAAAAGCGCCATCCGGATTCTGGATGACGCAAAAAGACTTAACATGATGGACGGTCATTTTGTCTGGATATGGATTGACACAGCCAGTTCCATCAACATTAAGAATTCGTCTGAAGAGGACGCGATCGATCGTTCGAAACGCGACTCGGATGGCATCCTTTTGGACGAGAACGCGTTCGAGCGTCGCGAGAAACGAAGTGCTTTCTTATATAGTGATATTAATGACATGCACATAAATTATTTGTTAAGAAACGATAATTTTCTGTTGTTAAATCGTAATATTCCAAGCGTAGCAAGTTCTAAAGTAAATCGTAAAACGTCGCAGACGTCTTCACAGATTAGTTCTAATTTTAAGAGTGAAAGAAAGAGTGATTTACCCGCAGGGTTACTTAGTTTAAAACCGTTACCTATTAAAGTGGATAGACATTTGGTGAAAGGAGCTGTGAGGCTACTGATCACCACTTTGAAATCTGTTATAAGCCGATCGCCAGCTTGGATAGCACAAAATATTTTATCCAGCAAGTTTGCCACCAGTTGCTGGGATGATGTAAAAAGAGATTCAAGTTTTTCTTCAAATTTTGGAAGGTAAGTCAAACTTATATTTATAGTATTTTTCCTAAGTTTACAGTTAGTACTAAACTTCCTCCAAGTCAATTAAATTTCATTACTATGGCGTATGTTCAGAAGGGTAGTAAAATAAATTTTATTACCGTTATAATTTATTGCCATAAGCTGTGATTGTGTGGAAATAACTGCACACTAAATTGGTTTTATTTTTGATATAGTTTTATATCTTTGATTACTCTTAGTCAAATTGTACTGTATTACTGACTATGAAATGCCCAAATGACTTTCTCTTAATATTTCCAGCTTGCTCAAATTTAATGTTACTCATTTTTCCGCCCCAACAAATTAAGCCCACTTGGAAACGTCACATTTCACACCCTTAAAAGGACGAAATAAACACCTAACTGAAACACAAGAATTTCTAAGAAGGCGTCTTAATTGCTCCTTTTCACTTAACTATTTCAAAGAAAGCAGAGTCTCAACGTGTTGTCCCAAGAAGCTTTTTTGACTAAATGGTTTAAGTTTTCCAGGCATTTAAACACATAGTTTTAATTACAGTTGTATGCTAGGTCATATTCAACCAGAATATTCTGGGCACAACGCGCTTTACTCAGTGTAATCTTGTTTGTGGGTCCAAACATTCACGGAATTCAAATGAGCCACTTTATCCAAGAGAGCATTATGTCTCAGTGGGGAGTTGTCGATTTAGGAAAAATTAGCAACATTAGTTTCTTCTTAAGTACTTTTACATTTGTCAGCAACGTCGTTAGCAATACGGATTGCATGTGTGTGATCTAACTGGTAAGACAAAAAAGAAAGAGTAGGAAAACTGAATTGAAAAGTAGTTTGGTTTCTTCTGTTTAATAGGTTAAAAGATCAAATTGCTAATGTTGTTCCAAGAGAATCTACATTTTACTAAGAAAGCATAGCAATCAGAAGAAAAAAGGAATGAAAATTGTGTATCGAACTGAAAAGTTCGAATTGCAATAGTTTCCAAAGGTAAACAATTTATGCATTCCGACGGTTCAGGACATTCTGCTGATATATTGAAAAACTTTTTTGTTCCGTACTGAAAACTAAAATACTATGGTCATATTGTAGTTTTTCTGGAATTGTAAAACTTGTTTTGAAAATTACAATATCATTATGAAATCATGAAACGGAGAGCAACTCTAAATATTTAACTCCTGCGGCAACATCTAAACTTTCAGAATTCAACAGTTTAATAGTCCGATAAAATGGCTCTTACGCTTTAAAAATAGTTCCAGAGACTCTTCTGGAATTAAACTACATTTTTAATTCACCTTTAAAATGAATGTTATGGTTCTCTGCTCAACGAGACGCTCATTATTTACTTTTAACACTTGTGCTAATTACTCTCTTAAGAACGATCTTAGAAGGGAGTGTAAAATTTTTTGCTGAAATATCAACAGCAAGACAAATAATAGTTTCAGCTTTGAAATTATATTACCAACGTACTCAATGCACAATATGAAACCTCAAAATAATTCATTCACACTAATTACATTATAGAACCTGAACATTCATCCACCCTTCCATGTTTAGTTAAACAAACAATAATGTTATTCCACTTTGTGAGGTAAACCTAGCTTATGAGAAATTAATTAGCAAAACCACACCAAGGATTTTGCAATACATATGTAATACGAAAATTCTCTCATTTTCTAATGTCTTTGTGATCGTAAAAATCTGGGGTAAGCTTTGATCCAGGCAGGCTTATAAATGTTTTATACATTTTTCCGGAATCTTTGCAGTTACGTGCAGTTACCTTGCTGTACTATAACGATTTATTTCAAAGATTTTAACATTACTGTTTTGAAAGCAATAAACTGAAATAAAGCTACTAAAAACTCAACATAAGTTTTCAAGTCACAATTTTTTTCAGTTTATAAACTTATCAATTTTAATAAAGCACAAAAAGAATAACACGTGCTACTTTTAATAAAACTATAAAACTGCAACTTAGTAACTTCTTTCTGCTTAATATTCCGTAAACTTTGACTAATAGCCCTCTTCTTAGTGTCTTGCTTTTGCAATAACACGTCGAAACTTTCAAGCCAATCTTCCAATAAATTACCGCAAGCTGTTGCGGCATTGACGCATCTAATTGTTCGGTAATTAGACAGATAACAGTACCAAAGTTGGTACATCTTGCAGTTTCAAGATGATTATTACGTGGAAAGTTATTTTCAAAGTTGATACTAATTAAGTCAAATTAGGAGCTCAGATTAATTAATAATTTTTTTGTTACAGTCCCAAAAAACTCTTCTGCAGTAAAACTATTAGTAAGTAACTTACCACTCTGCTACAAAACTTTCAGATCATCTTGTATCGATCCTTATCAAATCAAAAGGTAACATTTTGAATTATTTATTGAACTCAGCTTGTTTTACCCTTTTCCATGCCTCAAATTTGCATCCCAAATAGAATATTGTTACCTACATTAACCCTATTGTTTGTTGTGCCAGACTAGCCAGCTCTACAAGCATTACTGCAATTTGACAACGCTCTTGTACCAGAACTAACCGAGTTTTCGTGGTCCTGCTCTAACTTTATCAAACTTTGTGTAAATCGCATTATAAACTGAATACACATATTGTAGGCGACACATAATTTTGACAAAGAAAATAGTTCTACTGAAATTACTGAGTCAATTAACCTGAAACCTCCATTACTGCTTCGGTTAAAACTCTTTTATGTCCTTTGATTTATTATCGTGGAATTACAGGGTTGTGTGAGTAGCGACAGTATAAAATGGATATTTTTATAACAGGAATTTACTATGTCTGGACGTACCTTTGTGCCTTCAAAATGTTATTATCCAGTTTGCGAGGAAATTAGTTTCCGCTGTCTAGGCCATAAACAAGTTTAAAAGTTAAGGAAACTGTGGTGGTAATTCACGAGGATAACACCAATAAAAGTTTGTAACGTCCCAGCTTGATTTCTGGTCTGGAAAATTGATTTAACCTATTACACTATTACTAACAATTTAGATAGTTTTAATTGCATTTGGATAAACATCCTATTTGCTGTACTACACGACCAGCAACATCACAAGTAGAAATCCAATCCAGGAAACGTTTTCAGGAAAATAGGTCAAACTGTCGCAATATTTCATGCACTCAGAAAAATTGTATAGAAAACGAAAAATTGATTTTCCTAAATTAAATTAGTTTCGATTCCCAACACAAAAAATACTACCATGTTTGTAGGGATTCATTTCAAGTCAAGTAGCTTGAGATTTTTGAAATCAACTCTTGTGTCACTATTACTGCGTTCTCATAAATTTAACAAAATTAAAAGTTTAAAACTAGGGCAGTTTAACACGCTATTAATTAACTTATTAGGTAGAGTCTGTTGGAACATAGCTAGGCAGTTTGACCTCAATAATTCATGTCAATGAATGATTTGTATCGCCATCGATAACCGAAGCCGTATATAAATTGGTTTGTTCAATCAATGTCAATTACAGTTATGAAGACTAAATTTTGTTTTGTGTTTTGGACGCTGGTATGTACATAAAAGCTTCAAGTGAGATTTGATTGTTGTTATTATTCAATATAACACAAAATTTTGACGGTATTATAAGCAGAAGCTGCTAGACAGCATTGTTTTAAATTCAAAAAGTTATTCAAAATTATTATAATCCCTTAGTCCAAAATATAGAAAAATCCTTTTTATTAAAATTACAGTTATAAAAGATTTATTTTATTTTAATGTGCCACTGGTCTGCTATAATAAAAACCATAAAAATGTCAAATAAAACATGATTTTTATCAGCGTGCGAAATAAATTATTTTTATTTTGATGTTATTGCAATTTTATGGTTTTGAAGGCAAAAATTCAAAAAGTATCCATGTAGCAATAAATAGTTTGAACTGTAATTATATCTGACACCTTAATTAACTGAATTTTACACATGAATTTCAAAAAATTTATTTTTTCATTGTCGCAAATTGTTAAGTAACCTTTAATTAGTGCTGAATTATTTGTACATTATATAAGTAAGTTGGTTTAATTTCTACAGAAATTTACATGCACTTTAACAATGATTGACCCTAAAATTAAGGTAGTTCCTGAGTGTAATAAAGTAAGACAATGTGGGAAGAGCAAAGTTTCTAACTGCTCCTTAGAGGCAAATAACTGTAAGTGCTTAATTTAGGCTAGAACGACATAGGGACTAAAATTGTAACGACTTTATTTACTTACACAGCTTTTGTATAGATTGAGACTACTATAATAGCATGTTGTAGATTTCTCTTACTAATGTAAGGAAAAACTACTAAATAGATTTCTAAAACTAAACACTTTCCACACCTTCTTCTTTTTATTTGCTCTGCTCTTGTTACTAGACTAGCAAAGACGGTAAAACCGATACTGAAACACATTTCCAATGCTCTAGGATAGAAAAAAAACCAGCACAAGTGAAGTAATTGCGCAACTGAGCTAAACCGCATTTGCTCTTTGTTCATTGTTTGGATTTTCACCTCACAATTACCTACATAGACATTTCGATTGGGATTTGCCAACTCAAACCATTTTCTTTAAATGTAGTGCATAGGAATTTCAGATTTGGGAAATCCGCGCTATGGAATACAGAACAATTTCCTTTTCAGACGTGGGGAAAGCAGTTTCGGGTTGGGATTGTTTGGAAAGTTCTTATTTTGAATACACTTAAAGCATAGTTTGATTTAGAGTGGGTAACAGAGCAACAATTCCAGATTAAGCATTACTTAATAGCAAGTTTATTAATCAGTGCTTTTGTACTGGAATAATATTGCCAAGTAGGTAAATACTGCACTTCCAATCTGAAAAAAGTGATTTGTAATACAGTATAATATAATTATTCTAGAGCCAAGTTTTAGAAATATATATTACTTACTGTAGGTAAGAGCCTTCGATTTATAGTTGTCATACCAGTGGCATTAAATTCCACTTTATTTTCACTGGCTATCAATAAGAGGATTTCCACCTGTCAACATAAATATAATTCCCTCGATACTAGAAGATTTACTCGTTTCTTACCTGCTTGTAGACTTCTTGAGGCAGCTCTAAGGTTGCCAGACGATTAATAGTTTTTTTAACTTCTTTACCCTGTTAAAGTGATTAAAATTATTATGAAATTACCAATAAAAATCTCACCATATTCTGGCCAGAATGACAAGGTTCAATTAAGAACAAAAGCCTTAAAATGTGACAGGTCATCCAATAACTTTGAGTAAATAGAAAGTTGTATTCTTTAGCGTTCACAATTTGCTGGTATAATACGTAAGGAGTGATGACTAAACATGCAATGATGTTAACTAGAAGCATCTACAAATGTCCTCTGCTTATTAAGCTGTAAAATGTAATTAAATGCACGTACACTCAAAACAGGCCCCAGAAAGTTGCCCAAAGCCAGATTAGCTTGTGTTAAAGTCTCGTAAGCTTCAATAAACTGCTTTAACATAGATTTAGTTAACCCTAAAAAGTAAACTTTTTACAAAAACTCTTTTGTTTTAACATACTTACTATTGCAGTGTACTAAAGGTTTGTCAGTTAAACGCAAAATTTTATTTATGGGAGGTTTTCTCATGAGGTAAATGTCAACATCAGCGCCTATGGAAAATTCTGAGTATATTTTAAATATTTCATTTAATCTCCTTAAACGTTGAGTGATGCAGTAAACAGTCACCCACACGTTGATTTGCAATATCATTGTATAGACATAAGTAAAATAGAATGGCACCATTTGCCACATAAATTGAACAACACCTGTTTCAGGAACTACCTGTTCAGCCCACATATAAATATCCATTCCCAAACATGTAAAAGTAAAGGCGAAAGCCAATACCATAAGACGAGGAATTTTTTTCTTGGTTGGTATTGGCCCTACTATTTCATCGAACTAAAAGTTTAATAAATGGTAAATTGGGATAAGTGAGAAAACTTGTAAATTACCTTGTTTAACAACAATAAATATTTCCAAAATTCTTTAAACAAAATTGATGTGGAAACTTGCCCTATCAACCAAGTAAATGAGAGGGTTAATATTTCAGCCATTGTAGACAAAAGGGCTGAAAGACCTTTTAGTCTAACATTGTACACTACTTCCACATGATAGGACAAAGTTAGACCAACTAAAGTTAATATTGCTGAAACCCAAACTATTACTAAATTACTTAGGAAGTGTTTGGAATAGTCACCAAATATTAAAACAAAAACGTTTCCTAAAATGACTCTAAGCCAAGACCACTTCAGACAGTAGCAGTCACCATTTTTGGATACCGAAATTGGAAATATTCCTGCTATTCTGTTGATAAACACCAAGTGTTTAATATTGGAGTAAAATTTACTGGAAACTCTCAGGTTGAAATCTAGTTTAACGTTCTTGGGCACTTCCTTCATTTTGGACCAAATGTTCCAAAAGAATTTGGAAACCAGCCTGAAAACGTTATAGCGCATTATTAACAAAACGAAATTTGGTGGCAAATGATATTTTAATGTAGCTGTGTAAATGGAATTTTCTCGTATTTTAATGCAAGGTGTTGATTTATTAATGCAGCCCAAAATCAGTTTACGAAAAATAAATATTGGTAGGTACACGTTTTTTTAATGACCTTCGTAATTAAAGCGTGACGTTGTTTAATACACATTTAATACGTTTTTTTTTTTTTAATATGTTAACCTAACTAAACTTATTTTAATAGAAGTTCAACCAGTTATTTTTTAATTTTTACAATAAAAACTCAATATTGCCTATAATAAAAAAGTAAATAGTGCAAAATTCTGCTTACCTAACTGTATAATCCATTTTAAGTTGGTTTACTGTTGACCGATTCAAAATCTAGAAGCACTCTATGCCAGGCTAAGTAGTAGAGTGTAAAACTCACTTTAAAGATTAAATCTTTAACAAATATTGGACATGATAATGTAGTTCCCACAAAAAGTGATCAAACAATTTTCCTTAAATAAAATGTGCTTTTCTTCACACATCACAATTAGAGGTAAATAGTACTTGAGTGCTTAGATTATTGAAGGATTTAAAAATGAGTTTGAAACTTGATCAATTGCTGACAGTAGTTTTTTTTTTGTTTCAGAGAACTAAAATTAGGATGTACAGAAGCCCTATCGGGGAAAAAAATTACACAAGAAATTGCCGTTGAAAAACTGGACAAATCATTAGTTGCGAATTTTGAGATTCTGAACTTAGTTCCCGAACGTAGCATTAATAATAGTACGACAGGTAAGTTACAAAATAATTATTATGTTACTTCAAATATGGAGAAGTTTTAGCAGAATTTTTGATCATTAATTTTTTGAGTCACTAAAATAGAAAGTTCCTTCAGAGACCCTCAGAACCTTAATCCAGAAAAATATGTGGCAGCTGCAAAAGTTGGCCTACAGGATTTTTTTGTTTGGGTAATGTTTCTGACAAGTTTTTTCGATATTTGATTAACAATACATAATTATTCTTTCTTCAGCATTCAGCTGTAATACGTTTTCCTTTCGTCCTAATAAATTTTACTGAAAGCTTTGGGTCCTGAACTTTGGCTGCGGTTTTTCAAGAGCATATGTCACCAAAATCACAGTGCTTAACGAGCCATTTCTTTAACGCCTCGTTTTCCAGATCATATATCACAAACCGCAAATGCTCTAAAGTGGAAACGAGTGGGCCTAGTGTCAGGACGAAATGTAAGGGTGGATACGATTATTTGGCCTGGAGGTGACCTGTCAGTAGCGGCAGTTTCTACACGTGCCAGAACCGTATTCAGGGTCGTTACTGCCCTCGCTCCCCCCTTCGTTATGGAAAGTGAATTGGACGAGGACGGTCAGTGTCTTAGAGGTACGTCTCAATTCTAGAAGTAAATCCAATGCAATTCTTTAAAAGCTATATAAAAGAACAAAGATTATACATAAGTTCAGATTTTTTAACAACTTAATTTTAGGCCTGCCCTGCTACAGAGTTTTGACGTCAGACAAAGATAATCTGACGTTAGTATTCAGTAATATACAAAGGCGCGAGGAAGAAGAAGAGGAGGCGGAAGAAGAAGAGGAACTGATGGAAGAATACGAAGATTATCATCCTCATCCATACGAGCACGACATGGATGAGGAAACGTTTTTTCCATTCCAGAATTTTAAGTATCGTACCAATTGCTGTTATGGACTTTCTATGGATTTGCTTGAAAATATCGCGCAAGAGCTAGAATTTGATTTTAGGTGAGCTAACCGTACATGTCTAGACAAATTAGACACCAGCAAGAAAAAAAATGTTTAAAATTTTGCCACAAAAAAGTTCCAGGAATATCAGAAAAAACTGCTCCAGATATCAAAAAACTCGCCAACATCTGTGTTGTTTTCCCAACAACTTTTTATTTGTTTAAGGCTATACATTGTAGCGGATGGATTGTTCGGGTCCAGAATACCAACAGGAAAGTCTAATCGAGTAAAAAGGGACGTGGAAAAGAAGTTCCTAAGTTATCGGTAAGGGTTTTAGCAGTGCGAAGGTCAAAAGTTTAATTTTTACTAGCAAGAACGTTTTGCAGGTTTCAGGATGGAGTTTTGAAAACTCATCGAATAACCGAAAACGTGTACCCGGTTAATTCTAAATGGAACGGGATTGTAGGAGATTTAGTTAGTGGTGCTGCTCACATGTCTTTTGCTGCATTGAGCGTAACTAGTGCCAGGGCTGAAGTGATAGATTTCAGTGCCCCGTATTTTTTCAGTGGTGTCTCATATTTGGCCTCGCCCAAACAAAAATCTGAAATACCTTTATTAGCATTTTTGTTGCCGTTCAGTTTTGAGCTCTGGTTAGCCATACTAATAAGTGAGTTTTGTTTGGCAGTAAGACCTTTCCAGCACTAATTAAGTGATTTCAGGTTTAAATATAACAGCAATAGCAGTGGCAATCTATGAATGGCTATCGCCGTTTGGCTTAAACCCTTGGGGTAGACAGAGATCAAAAAATTTTAGTATGAGTTCAGCCTTATGGGTGATGTGGGGATTATTATGCGGACACTTAGTGGCCTTTAAAGCCCCAAAAAGCTGGCCAAACAAGTTTCTAATCAATGTGTGGGGCGGATTTTCTGTGATCTTTGTTGCCAGCTATACAGCCAACATTGCGGCCTTAATTGCTGGATTATTTTTCCAAAACACAAACAGTAATTACAACGATAGGAGTGTAAGTTATATTTGCGTCTTATTGCATACATGCAAATTAACAAACTGGACTAATTTACATATAGTGGTATCATTTCTATAAACATTATTTGTGATGGAATTTGCATCGGATTATTTGAGATGCATATTATTCGCGATATGGCGGACTATATCTACATGCGTTGAATTTTAATGTTTGGATTAACATTAGAATATTTTTAATTAATTGAAAATAGTGGTACACCATCACCATTAAAACTCTCATTTCTGTATTTTCCTCACGTTTTATTAAGCCAGATTTTGCATGAATAAACTAATATCATATTTTTGTAGTTGTTGAGCCAAAAAGTGGGGGCGCCAAGGTCTACAGCTGCTGAATATTACATTCAAAAAGGTAATCCCATTTTGTGGCAGCACATGAATAAGTACTCCCTGAGGGATGCTGATGAAGGCGTTCAACGGTTAAAGTTGGTTTAATTCATATTTCGAGGAGTTTATAATAAATATTGAAGTAATGTTTCAGAAACGGCTCCTTAGATATTCTCATTGCTGACATTCCCATTCTGGACTATTATAGAGCCACAGATCACGGCTGTAAACTGAAAAAATTTGGGGATACAATTACGGAAGATACATATGCAATAGGGATGACCAAAGGATTTCCTCTTAAAGTAGGTTAAATTAATAGCTATATTGATTTTTATAATCTAAACACGTCTCTCTAAAATTTAAGAAACCACTTCAATTAAACTCTAGTGTTTCTCTCCAATTTAAGTAGACTTACGTTCCTGTAAAGTTTATGAATAAAATTCCAGGACAGTATTTCGGCTGTGATTGCCAAATATTCGTCCAACGGCTACATGGATATCCTGCAAGAGAAATGGTACGGAGGCCTGCCCTGTCTCAAATTGGCTCAGGAAATCGCTCAACCCCGTCCTTTGGGGGTGGCCGCAGTAACCGGAGTGTTTATTTTGCTGGGAATGGGAATTGTCATTGGACTAATAACGTTGTTAGTTGAACATTTATTTTTCAAGTGAGTTTTGTGTTCCAATCAGTTACGAGATAATTTTTTTTACAAAATTTTAGATACGTTCTTCCAATTCTGCGTGAAAAACCTAAAGAAAGCATGTGGAGGAGCAGAAATATCATGTTTTTCAGTCAGGTTTGTTACAGAATATTCACTAAAAAATCTTAAAATGCTGTCTCTGCAACACAATCTACGAAATTTGATACATTAATGCCTTTCTTGTTTTTGTTTGCAGAAACTTTATCGCTTTATCAACTGTGTGGAGCTTGTGTCGCCTCACCACGCTGCCAGGGAATTGGTTCATACTATACGACAAGGACAAATCACCAGCTTATTTCAGAAGAGCATCAAAAGGGTTTGTGATTTTGTTTTGTTCTATCTATTGTTACTTATCTATGTGGAACCCTTAATGACTTACTGGTTATTGTAGTTTTATCAATAGGTCTAAAGTGATGAAGTTTATTTTGCTTTTACTTGTTTTTCAGCTCTGTTGTATACAGCCAACCCAACAAAAACTGTCAAATCATAAATAACTTGTAATGTTTGCAGAAATTTCTTTTATCTTGATAATAATGATTTCTTTTGAGCTTTGCTTGTCTGACAAGATATTTTTCATTATCATTGTTCCAGAAGGAACACGAACAACGCCGACGAAGAAAAAGTAAAGCACAGTTCTTCGAAATGATTCAGGAGATTCGCAGGTGAGTTTTGCAGTATACAGAGTGTCAGTTTTGAAACCATTTGCACTATTGGTAAGTTAGGAATTCTTCAAATTTTATTAAGGTGTCTAAATAACACATTATATTGGGGTAGATGGTTTTTAAATTGACACTGCATATTGTCTGTAAAGTTCCTCTACAGCATACACTGCTTTAAAACACAATACATCATCTATACAAATGTACACTAAACTCTAGACAAATGACTCAATAGTATAGAAACTTTGCAGACTCAGTATGGTTTAATAAAAGAGCAAAGTTACCTCCTTAAGTGTAGTAATATTCGCAGGCAGCAACAGCAGGAAGAGACTCAGCCTCATTTGGAAGCACTCACTGAAGTGGATTCGGAATATAACAGTCCAGAAGAGAAAAAATCGAGACTTAGTCCTAATATTTTAAGAAGGTAAGTAATGTAAATACCACAAAAATATATATAAAGAGAGTAGGGTAACACCAAACCTACAGAAACGTAAAAAAGTCCAATATATTTTAACAAACACACTACTTTTACTTAATAAACTAAAGCAACAACATTGGTGATCCATGATTATATTCAGAAACAACGTTGTTTATATGACTTGTAGAAAATGATCAAAAAAATACCAAATTTTCCATCTTTGTCTCTTAATATAACAAATTCACTAATTTATTCTCTATTTTTAAGTAGTTCTTTATTACTAGAATGTTATATTTCACCAAAAAAATAAATATTACTTATTATCCACTTAGTCCGTCTGAAACCAGGTAAGAAATTAGACAAAAAATAACAAAAACTAGAAGTGATTTTAGTATAAAAAAATAATAAAATCGTAAAAAATACTATACGAACTGAATCGTTATCGAGTTGTTGGACTTTAGGGTTGCTGTTATTAGCTCGTTGGCTGCTGCTTGTGCTCTTAACTGACGATTTAGAGCCATTATTTTGTAATTTGGTCGTAATTTTAACTCCCGGAAACTGGGGAGACTAAGCTTGGTTAATAGAGCTATGCAATCATGTACTTGGAGATTTATTTGATTTACTGGGCTGCTAATACGTATTAAAACTAGTGGCAATTTTTAGATACGTGCTTCAAGTAGAGTAGCTTGTAATGTGAGTTTATCAAATCTGATTCACAGAACTTTTTTACGAAGCAGTCCGAAATCCGACAACGAGGGAAAAGTAAAGTCTCCTACCGGTTTGTTTGGAAAACAGTTGTTTAGTCCTAGAAGCAAAAAAGCTAAGAGTTCAAACTCCTTAAATGTTCGAAGGTAATTGTCCATGTTTTTCTTTGGTTTGGTTGTTATTTTGTTTGCTTTTAGATTTAGTACAGACAGCGTGTTTAACTCGGAAACCCCAGCTGACAGAAGTGCAAGCATAGGGAGAAGGCTAAGTAAAGACGCCTCCACATTTCTCAACACATCACCTCCGGATATTAACAGCAGGCGTTCAAGTTATTTGGATATTATCAGCACAGGCAGCAAACTTTCAGGTGATCACTATTCTAAAAAAATTTCTATAGGAATCTAAACTTTGTTGTAATAAATTGAAACTTTGACGACTAAACTTTTCATTTTTTTATCTACAGGCAAAAGCCCGGTTCTTTCTATAGAAAATATTTCTGACTGCGGATCGACAAAATCAGCGGAGCCGATACGAAAACTTTCAGATTGCGAGAGTATCGGCAAAAAACTTGCCACTCTGCCGAAATATCAAGGGTCATTTGACAAAACTAAGCTTCAGCCGCAATATAGTCTTACCTTAGGAAAAAGCGACGAAACTTTAACAAACACTGAAAAACCGATACCGGTCACAGCTGCGAAAAGTTTTAATAGTATCGACAAGTTGGATCAGAAAAGCAATTTATCGGACGATGAAATTGCCAAGAGTCGAAAAAACATTATAAATCAGTTGCAGGTTCGATCATTCCCATTTGGTTTGGTTTATCAATTATTTTAACTCATAATACAATTTAGACGGAGTTGAAAGCCAAAACGAAGAAACAGTATAGTGTGGACAGTACCAGACCGGCTTATAGTCCTAATCCCCAAATACGTATTCAAGTGGAGGATATTGATGGTATGGAGAAAGTTACTCCAAAAAGAAATCCTCCACTAGCAAAAACCACAAGAACTAAAACCAGGTTGAATATTAAGTTTAACCACTTAAAAAAAAAAGTAATATTTCTTGGTTACAGGCATCAAAGTTTGGGTGATCCAACTCAAAATCCACTTATTCCGGAGAAAACAAAACGAAACAAGCTTCAGGAAGCGTCGAAATCGTTAGATAGTGCAGAGTCATCATCTTCGAAAGTGAAAACTAGATCCAGATCCAGGTCAAGGCATCTCGATGAAGACGATTTGCCACCTGCACCACCTCCTCCTAATTGTTCTCCTAGAAATTCCGTTGGTAAGATTTAGAAAATATGTGGAATATGATAATAATAAATTATTCTGTATATTTTTGAGTTCAAAATAGAGATTTTATCTCTTTTTTAGTATAAGTGCCATATCACATCCTCATTTTAATCATGGAAGTGATTCACGAATACATTTTTTCAGGTTCAACTGTTCGAGGCTTAAAAGAACCAACTTAAGGGTAAAACAGTAGAAAACCCCCCCCGCCCCTCTAGTTGCACTTATTTGTTATTAAATCGCCTGCTTGATGTTCTTTCAATTTATTGTTTAAAACTTTGATAATTAATTATATCATTAACCCCAAGTTTAAAGAGTCAATTGTATCAGTATTATGGTAATCATTTATTTAACATAGAAGTATTACATTTGACTCTTTAATTCACAATTTAATAATTATTTACCAATAATAAGTGAACCTTCTTACCAAAGCATGATGTGAATTCAAAAATTGATTGAATATTTTTTTCCATCCTAACCCTTTTCGTCTTTTCCAACTCATCGTATCAGCTTTGTGACTTTTTTCAAGAATTTTTATTTCAGGGAAATCTCCGCTCGATCGGTTATCAAAAGACGACCTGGTCAAACTGTGGAGAAGTTCAGAATCTGAGCTAAGAAGCCATTTATTAAAGGCTATAAGAGACAAAGAAGAGCCTACGGATCCGACTTGAAGTTAGTTTTGTTGTTTAGAACGAACATACATTTCGATTTAGGCGGCAAGTCAACCGTCTGAAACTTGAACATCATTACGAATTGATGATGTTAATTAGGAGTAATTAGAAGTAATATTGGTACCTACATTTCAAGGCCTTAGCGTGTACAGTGATATTTTACTAAACGACCATTGAGTAAGGAATTGCGAATAAGAATTCCTTTTTCGTAAAAAAAAAGTTAATTATCGGAAAAAAATTGAGATTGCCTGAAACTCTTTTAGTACACTACTGCCAAAATATATTAGAACTATTTGAGGGAATGAAGAAACAAAGTCTTATGCATTTTTATTGATAACTAAAACGATTCTTAAATGAAATGTGCTTTTAAAATAATAGATAAACTATAGGCTGTATATTATTACTGTTATGCACGGATTTCTATTTACACTCATTCTGTACATATAAAAGTCTGGTTCCTTCCCGAAAACATTTTATTGATCTCTTAGCGTTAATTGATTCATACTAATGCATTTCTAAAAGCAAAAAAGGGTGTGTGAAAAGATGGGTCCAACAATAAATAGGAATAGCCTGGACGGCCGTGGGAATTTGAATACTCTATATATCTTTCAGTTAAGTCCATTATAATGTGAGTCAATTTAACTAAGGCTTTTCTCCGTCTAACGTTTTAGAGAGTATATAGGCGTCATTCGATTTTATCCTACTGTTGATATTTTAGAGTTTATTGCACGATATTATATTACAGTAAGGCTCTAATATAGGATGTAATTTAAAACTGTTTACTTTTAACATTCAGCTAGTGCTAAGTCACAACATTTTTCCACCTAAAAAGGAAATTGAATAATATAAGCACATTGTTATAAGGAAATTTAAAACACCAAAGTTCAGACACACTCTAACCAAATATGCAGTTAATACACAAAATAAAAACGCACAAAGTATAGTAATTATTATCAAAGAAATAACCAGTAAGTTTTACCCCTTTAATGATCTTTGAACTTGTTACTGAAATTAATTTTGTAAAACAATAGAACTTATCAGGGCTGGTATTTTGAGTACCGACTAACTTCTTATTGGGTAAATTATACAGTCAGACAGGTTAACTGATACTGAAAATACTAACCCTTACTTATTACGCAATATTGTTCGTTAAATCAAATAATAAGTGTTAAAAATCCGAAAAATTTAAAGGAAAATTAGTTGAGTATAGATTATTAGTGGTTCGCAGACAAATAATTAAAATTAAAATGCCTTATCATATTTACAATTATTTGAAATCAGTCAGTGGCACTGCTTGCACAAGTTTGTTTTTTAATTGTAACAAAATGTATTGATTTGTTGCAGTTGTGTTCGAGATCTATTATTAAACAAAGCTTTCTTAAACACATTTTAAAAGTTTTACTACAAAATACATACCATGTATAACGATTTTATAATCATTTCACTATCAATTACTTCCCTAAAGCAATTTTAAGGCATACGTCTGTTAGAATACTTGATAGTTGTACAAATTTGTAAATAAACATTTAGGTTATTCGGAGAAAAATTTGTAAATTTTAGATAATTTAAAACGATTTATTGTTGAAAAAAATATAATGATCTTAGAAACTTTGTGTTTTATTCCAATTTAATGTCAAATAGAGTTAAGTATTCCCTACTTTTAAGTGTAAATAAAGTAACGTAATTTAATTAATCGAAAGATATGTCTGAAGAAAATAACGTAACATCAATAAGACATAATTATTTATTACTTTGTAGATTGTTCATCAGAAACTGTCATCAGTTTTTCAAAGGATAGGAAACTGTAATTTTTTGAGAAAGAAAGACAAGATATTTTATTACTTGTCAAAATCAACTAAAACAAATGATGTACGAATACGAATTTTATTAATAAATAAAAATACAATGTTGTTTTCACATTATTCCTGTAACTAATACTTTGTCATTTCCTATTCTTAGTTATTAGCATATAGAAAAATCCAAGTATTCTTCATTTGGTATATCAGTTACACCGCTTTTTGGACATAGCTTAATTTCTTGCCTAAAACGTTTGCTTGCATTATGACTTTTACCTTAAAAGCTACATTTTTACTTGTATTTTGTATTGCTGTTAATACTTTGAATAACAATGCTTTCAACCGGAATTGATTTCTGACAGTTTATCAGACAAAAGGAGTTGGATTTATCCTTCCAGCCCACTTTGGCTTCGATTATTTGACCCATTTCTGGTACGCCTGCGTAAAACACAAAACTATTGTCCCCACCTGGTTTAAAGTCCCTAAAATAAACAGTTTAGTAACTTTTGCATTGTCTGTCATGTAAATGTTGTTTAACCTGGGAGCCAACATTGATGACTTAGTCAAGAAGTGGGTTTTGTCTATTAAAAAAAAGTCAAAAGACCCAAAATATCTGGATTTGGTGCCCTTTATTTGTACAGTCACACGATACTGGAATACTAATCAAAAACAGTGGTTTTAATTGAATTGATTAGTGGAACAAAAAAGCTTACAACAATATGGACGACTTGAAGCTGTTTGCAAGTAGTATGAACCATTGTTAGACTCTTTATAGGAAACCAGTCCAAATGTTCGGCAATTATGTCGACAATCAGTGCATTTGCCCTGTAGATTAAATTATTTCCAACTGAAACGTATTTTCATTACACTCACCTGTCGAAAATCCATGTAGCTACCACATTTTATCCCTAAAAACGTACATTCTTCCACCTCTAACGACTCAATATAGTACTTGAAAGCTCGTTTATGACTACAACCTGGCAACACTTCTCCTTCATTTAACATGGCCCTGGTCACTGACAAGAGATCGTAACTCATTTGAGAACTAGGACAACCAGGTTGACTTTCTGCGTTGTTAATAAAAAAATCTGTATGTCCAAACAGTTCCATTGAGCCTTGACTCTCATCTACAAACTGATTTTAAAGCCATTTTTCACGCAATGTAAGCAAAAACGTACATTCCAAGCCATCTGTGTGTAAAACTTCCACGTAAGAAGCATCCGAAGAATCTAGTTTGACATGATGAGGCATTTTCTGGAATCGTGGTCCACTTGGATCAAGTCCTGATAATAATTTTCCTTTTATGGTTTATTGGAGTTTAAGGTATTTGTTAACTAACCTGTTATTTTCTTAGGTTTTATGTCATGTCCAACGTATCCAGCAATATGAGCACCCACTCCATGGCCAATAAGGTGAACTTGTTCAAACGTAAGTTCGTGCTTCTCCTGTTAATTCCTGATATTCTTCAATTGTTAACGAAAGCAATGGTACAACTTACTAACTTTTAAGAACTTGAGAAAGTAGATAATTTCCAAAGCCACTACTCTAGCATTGGCTATAGCTTGATCGTATGGAGGCCCTGCTCCTGCATGCCAGTCTACTGAAACTATGTTGCACTTTTTGGTTCTAGATTTGAAGATTTTAGAAATGTGCTGAAAATTTGCCGTTAAAGTGAAAAATGGTAAATGTTGTTTCAGTTTTATACTCTAATCCAGCCAGAATATCCTGAACTAGTGAAATCATGTATCAACACAAACAAAAAGATACCTTTAGTAAAGCCAGCACTTTCTAACGACTCTGTGCTACTAGTCACTACTTGAGTGAATATTTCATTCTACAACAAAACCAGAACTATAAAAGCACAATTATTTAATGGTATGCTTACTTTAATTTCATCAGTTCGGTTTTTTCGGATAAGAACAAATTCAGTTTGGATCACATTACGATCTGATGGTTTCAAATTAACTGGTCTGTATCGTTTATGAAACCAACTACGGTCGGCACTCACACAGCCTAATTCGCCAAAGCATTTCGTAAAAGTATCTGCAAAAGTCCAGTAGAACTAATGTTTAAAGTTTAAATTATTAACGTCACCTATCCCTTCAACATTCACATCCGTCGTAGTGATTAGGCCTTCATCCAACTCGGTTTTTGTGTCTGAGCTTGCAGTAACAAATATGGGAATTTTAAGTGTTAATAAAATGCAAATAATAGATGTGAGCATTTGGAAAAAGAATAATTTTCAAGTGAAACATGACAGTTGTTTAATAGTTTGACATTATGTCAAAACATTATTGAACCTATGTAAATCTCCAGTTTGATAATTCATAAATAATTTCTTGCAGTGCAATGCAAAGCTTTTGAGATTCGCTGGAAGATTGTAATTAAAGAAAACAAACATACTAAATTACGGCTATATATTACAGCTGAATTCATCTTACATAAATGTGCGATAACATAGAAACAATTGATTTATCATAACAATAATTATAATATTTTCATAGCATAGACTTTTGTTAGTCTTTATATTTTATGATTTTTAGAAACAACACGTAAAAATAAATTTTAAAAAGGTGGAAACGAAACAAAAATACAAAAGTGCAGCTTCTTCATTTTGTCCAATTCTAAATAAAGCTCCTTGTCTGAATTTTCCACATTCTAGTACTATTTAACGTCCCTAACTATAACGACTATTTACATCTCACATTTATTTGACTTTCCAAATTAATTACACAGATTAATACGTTACATATAGCTCTTAAGCTTCTAGAATACATAATGACTGCCTTTTAGGCCTAAGATATGTTATGTAAAACAAGTTAAAGATTTACAAATCAGTTTAACCCATCTGGGGAAAAATATATTATAATATTATGACATAACAATAG
The DNA here is from genome assembly GCF_016097725.1 of Ips typographus. Taxonomy (NCBI): domain Eukaryota; kingdom Metazoa; phylum Arthropoda; class Insecta; order Coleoptera; family Curculionidae; genus Ips; species Ips typographus. The sequence goes on along the minus strand of NC_138425.1, from coordinate 10,686,440 downwards.
TAGGATTAAGAATTGCAGCTTAACTGGATGGGATCTATTAAATGTTAAAAATACACTAGTAACAACATTTTGTTAATTAATTTTGTATTCCTTGATGTCTTTCAAAGCCAATTTTACCAAGGCATGTAGGTACCATTTTAAACCTTTATTGTCACTAGTTTGTTATAAATAATTTTTTTTAGCAAATGGACTGAAGAACAAAAATAATAATTATCATGCTAGTTACTCACGTATTGTTCACATTAAGCGGTTTACAGATTGTTGCTTTACTTTAATTAACAACATTGATTTGACCAATTTGATAAAGCGAACATTCTGCAACCAACATCGCTTCACCTATACCTACAAAAGCGTACAAAACATAGACCAAAAATCACTATTCAAAGCGAATATTTTATGAACTATTCCTAATAAACCGGATTGTTTTAACATGTTTCAGGATCGTACCAAATATACAGGTTATTTTAAATATTTTCCTAATATTGACGTGTTTATTTCTTAACAATAGTAGTAATATGGTATAACATGAGGATGGGAAACTGTAGATTACGTTTAATCAGAATTATTATCTAGCTTTAGCTAATGTTTATTTTTTCCTTTATTCCATATACATCCATTTAAAGTTCTAATTTTGTTTAATCACAAGCTGTCCTAAAGCAAGTTGAGCTATGGAAAGAAGTTGTTTTTAAAAAGGACGGGGATGACTTCATTTTTTATTACAACATATAAAGAAATCCTGTACCAAAGCCAGAAATGGTCCAGAAAGTTTAGCGTGGAGGATATTGATAATCCTTACGCATATTTCGTTGAATGTTCGTTACATTCATTTGATTGAACTGTTTAAGGTAACGCTTTAGGAATTCCACCAAACTAATGATCGGGTTTGTTAAACTAATGACTTTTGTGGAATTTCAGTCAGTCTCATCAGAAAAATTCTATAAGTTTACCAAAGTGGTCGATGGTATTTAGGAAATTCACTTGACTTTCAATTCATTTTGTAAATCTAAGTTTAGCAGTTAAACCTAGCTTCACAAGGACATAAATCGTTATCAGGCAGTTATATTACGTAATGATAAACGTCGAAATAGTATTTAGCACAGTGATTGTTAAAACTAATGCTAAAGGTTTGTCCACACATATTGTTTGCTATCAAGATTGTAACAGAAAATATTTTTAAACAGAATAAGTAAAACTTAAATGCTATTAACAGTTGCAGTTGCCAGTTTGAGATCCCTGAGGAGCATCGGTGAGACGTTGCCCTTTTCCACTTCCTGACATTAAGGTCGGATCTGTATCTAAACTGTCCGACATCTTGTCGCAAATTATATCAACTAGACGCTCAAAAACGGCCTACAAGAATTATTTAGTAAAATCACAGAAAATCGTAGCAAGAAATATTATGTACTTCACACAATATTACATTTAATAAAACATTGAAAACACATTAATTACCTTAACGTTGATATTTTGTTTGGCGCTTGTTTCGTAAAACTCCACACCCAATTGTTCGGCAAGCTGTTTTCCTCTCTCAAAACTAATTACTCTATCGTCCTCCATATCACATTTGTTTCCCACCAGGATCACCTGAGCGTTATCCCACGAATACGTTTTAATTTGCGTTACCCTGGAATTTGACACGCCTTTAGTATGCAAATTTACTCAATTTTGCGTTGATGAAACCGTTTGAAGCATTTATATAAGCTATTTTTTCCCAGGAAACTCACCAGTCCTGAACACTGTTAAAGGATTCTTCGTTGGTAATATCATACATTAGAATAAAACCCATTGCTCCTCTATAGTAAGCTGTAGTGATGGTTCTGTAACGTTCTTGACCGGCTGTATCCTGAAAAAAAATGTGTTAATTATAGTGTGAATCATTGTGATTTTGAAATCATACCCAAATTTGCAATTTCACTCTTTTGTCATGTCGAAACACTGTTTTAACTTTGAAGTCAATTCCAACTGTGCTGACAAAGGCTGATGTAAAGCTGTCATCAGCATATCGAAATAAAAACGATGTTTTTCCTACTGAGCTATTTCCGATGATGAGCAGCTTGAACATGTAATCGAAGTTTTGATCCGCAGCGTCTTTTTGCCATTTTGGATCAGTTCCAGCCATCTGCAAAACCATCAGTTAAGTACGTTTCAAGCCAATCATCTTGAGTATAGTTTAAACAACTTTTAATACTCTGTGCTAATAAAGTTATTGATTTGTTACTTCTAGGCTACGGGTTATAAGCATGAGAACCTGCCAGATGGGTGCATAATATCGACGTTTTGTATTAAAACTACGACGAAAAGCGTCGTTAATAAAAACAGGGTTTTAGAGCAAATTTAAACCACTTTCTGCTCAAAAGCCGTTGGATAGCCCTGCCACTTACGTTGTACTCTGTGAAGTATCCTAATGGAATTTCCACCCAGGATAGAAACCGAGAGCGCTGTTTCCTTAATTCAAATTGCCCATCTGCTCCTAATGAATTTCATTTTATTATAACCATACTCATTTAAATAAAAACAAAATAAATTCACCAGTTTTCTGCATATCAAAAATTCTGTGAAAATTAACACAAACAATACGTGGAACCTTGTAAACCTTACGGGTGCACTGACTGTACGTACAAAATTGTCATTGTAACCATTCGAATGTTAATTTGCTCGATAAATGCTCGCTATCTGTTTCAATTTCCTACAGTATTAGATTTAACACTAACTTTGCCAGCAAAATGAGTTAGTTGATTTTAGGACAGTCACAAGAACGATAAAAGTTTTACTCTGTCGTGTCTAGAAATATTCAGCACAAAAGCAAATTTCTAGTTGGGTACGTGAAAGTTTTTATTAAAACTGTTCCAATACCTAATAATTTTAAAATGTCTCTGCTTTTAGAGATGTTAATAAAATAATTCCATTTAATTAGTCAACAATTAAATTATTTAAAAGGCGGGTGATATCAAGTACAAATCCAATGGCATTACTGCCTTAATTTTGTAAATAGCTTAGTAATGCGCTATTTACTGATTTAAAGTCAACCTGAAATTCAGTAACAAATAATACTAGAAATGCTAAATATCTGGACACAATAGATAATATAAAACTTTTGCCCAAAAAATAGCAATTAATTTAAAACACTTCTCTTAGTCTTGCAAAATTTAACAAAATGAAACATTTAAAGGAATATTGATTAAATTGAATATACATCCAATACCTCACAAAATGTCGTTATTGGAAAAGTTTTAATTCAACGCACACAGGCAGATTTAGCAAAAATGTATTTTAAGTGAACAAACTTTAGGTTTAAAAAAGAAACTAAAGAAAAAAACTAATGTATGCACATATTTTAACCAAGGACACAGTGTGGCTCAAAGAGTATAATTAATGAATTTTCCAAAAGCATGTCAAGTTCTCGCGCATCGTCTTTTTAGGTCAAATATTGCGGTCAATGTTTGAACATATTCAGTAAAAGAATTTGATATGAGCATTAATATTTTAGAAAAGCTGGATTCACCTGACACGCAATTTACAAATTGATTCCAAGGAGACTACTAAATTGTTAATAAATTTTAGCTCCTTTGTTTTGAAACAATGAAAATTTTATGTCAAATCAGCATAACTTTTCAGTACTCACAATCCAACGTTTAATCGCAAACTGATGTAATTGTATTGAAAAACAGATACATTTAATCAATGGATGGCGTTAACAGTGTGGGTGTTTACAAGTTGGATAACAAAACGATGTTTTTACTTACATTTGCTATAATTCAACTAGCTAGAATACAACGTTTCTTTTTGTACGAAAGCTTCAATCCCTGAATGAAACCGAACGCAAATTCTGCACAAAACAACCGAAATTTTCCGGAGGTTTTTTCCGAACAAAACTGGGATAACTGGCGGGGACTTTTGCTCGTTCGCCCGAAATCGATCAGCTGCTCAGCTTCAAGCTTCATGGAAAGGCCTCGCTCGGGAAAATCGATAAGCTGACGAAGGAGGGAAGGTAGAAAGCGGGAAAATTAAACTTTATATCAGATATACTAAATATTTGGTGGTGGATAATTCCAATATAGTGAAATGTTGAGACAGAATACCACTGTATTTAATCCTCTAGAATATTCGTTTCATTCAAGTAATACCAATTGAAATACTTTTGCTGTGAACTCAACTACATATTTTAGAATCGTTTTTAATGAGATTTGTGATGCTTGATTATGGGTGGACCAAAAAAGTACTTTTTTCATAAACTGACTGCACATTGCGACATCTGTCCACCTTTGCAAAAGAACACAATACTGATTCAACCAATATCGATTTCAGAAAGAAGTAGTAGTCCATTTTCTTTCAGTGGAGTCGCAGGAGTACGAAAGGAAGGAAATGACAAACAGTCTTCTCCACAATACTTTTATTATGACCTTAGATGGTAAGGTCTGCTCGACAAGTTTCGGTCATATAAATGACCATCTTCAGGAGCTCAAATCAGTCGACCAATGTGACTACTGTCTTTTTACAAGGGGAGAGACAGAGAGACCCATGTTATGACGAAATAGTGAAATTAACAAAGTTAAATAGGTGAACAAAGCTCATTATGGAGAAAAATAACTATAGCACATTAAATCAAAAAATTAATTAAAATTAAACATAAACTTAAAACTAGACCCATTTAGGGCTGGGTGAGACCCTAGGGGGGAAAAAAAGAGCTTAACACTTGTGCACCATCCACCGAAAAATGTTTGATGTCTGTTTCATCGCCTTTTCGGTGGATGGTGCACAAGTGTTAAGCTCTTTTTTTCCCCCCTAGGGTCTCACCCAGCCCTAAATGGGTCTAGTTTTAAGTTTATGTTTAATTTTAATTAATTTTTTGATTTAATGTGCTATAGTTATTTTTCTCCATAATGAGCTTTGTTCACCTATTTAACTTTGTTAATTTCACTATTTCGTCATAACATGGGTCTCTCTGTCTCTCCCCTTGTAAAAAGACAGTAGTCACATTGGTCGACTGATTTGAGCTCCTGAAGATGGTCATTTATATGACCGAAACTTGTCGAGCAGACCTTACCATCTAAGGTCATAATAAAAGTATTGTGGAGAAGACTGTTTGTCATTTCCTTCCTTTCGTACAATATCGATTTGCTGATCCGCACAGCTTAAATAAGTTGTTGCAGTAAAACTCAAACAGATGGCTCTTGAATGGCAGTTATGGATTTCTGGAGTAAAATCTTTGAAAATGTAATGAAAAGTTCATGTGTAACTTCATCAATCTCTGTTACTTTTGAAATTAAATTAGTGACCGAGATTTCCATGAAATATCAAGTTATGTACTTTTTCCATCTGGATAATTCCTTGTAAACATACATCTCTGTGTTTTATTGAGTCTTTTTGGGCTCATAATTATAGTTACAAAATGCCAATCAAAATGTAGTGGCAAGTTAACCATTAATAAAGTGTCGAGCCTGTTGTTTCACCTTTAGACAAAATTAGAATTCTAGTTTCTGTTCTTATTCATACCCTTTACTCCCTGATAGGACTTGGTCCTCAATGAACTTTCCTCCTATTAAAGGCACTGTAAATGCAAGCCACCCCAGTATATCTGTGTAATTTCATTTCGGTCAACGAATTTTCACCCTTATCCAAAGCTAATTCGGGCGAAACTCACAGTGTAAGGGCTTGCCAATTTAGGTTTATTGGTCTAGTCAGTCCTTTGAAAATGTTTCATTGATGATAGTTGATACTGTGACAAATCTTTGACAAAGGCAAAAGTCTTGGAACATAAGTATGGTAAATATCAAAGGATTTGCATGAGATAACAAAGATGAATAGGAAGAGCATAAATCCAGCTAAAAGTCCTTAACCGAATCCGCAAAGTTTTTGGGATTTAACTTATTTACGTGATGGAATCATAGTGTCAGACAACTTTTAAGCTAATGCATGTTTTTCGGTGTTAACTAGTTCTATACACTTTTTTCATACTAAAGTGTCTTCATATATCACAAGTTCATGCGATGTATCCAGCTTCCGCTTTTCTTGCTTCTAAATAATGAAATTCTATTCTATGATGCAGACGTTGCCATGTCATCGACCCTCTAGAAAATTTACTGGCTTTTATTTCCAGTTTGTAGCAACTTTTAACCCTTCTTCCTCTTATTTCTGTGAGAATTAAAAAAAAGTAATTTCTATTGGTTTTCTACTGTAGTAGTTTCTGCTGTTTCAATTTAGCGAATTCTACGGCTTCATTTTGGTTCAACAGCTCATAATTACACTTAACAAATCCCCTTAGGAGTTTGACAACCGGACTAGTGCTCTATAGCATTGTTTAACTTCGAAGCAATAAACTTTACCTTTCCTATTTGGATGTGAATTATGCATAGCAAACTTAACCAAGTGGATTTTGCTTAGAGAAATCGGATAATCGTATTTTTACTTCATCTTGAAGTCTAGGAACTCTAGTTTTTATTTGGTGATTTTGAACCTCTAAAGAATTTTGTTAATTAAACTGGTAACAGCACTGTAGAATCTCTGTGAGCTTATTTTTGTAAAAATCAGTAAAAAGTATGGTATTTGACATAACGAGCTTCTACTCATAATAAACTAACCCATGAGTGGTTAACCGTATAAGTTTAATCCAAAAGGGTCTAAAGTTTACTTACATAAATCGGATCAGAATGGGACCACATTTTCGTAAATTTTAGGGATAAATATAAATTTCGAGCAAATTCTGCCTTGATACATTTAATTGAAATTTTATGTAAACTAAACAGCAAAATCCTTTTGTGCAGCGGAAATTTTAATAAACCTTACCTCTATTCCTTTCCTTTTTAATCTGGTTGTTGTGACGTACATTCGTACACAAATAGAGGGAATATTAACGTAAATAGAACACTTTGTAGAAATAGAATAATCTCACCTTTTATAAAATAACATTTAATTTATAGAATTGAATATGTCAATTCAAATTGAAATATTTTATTTCTGGAGTGAATTTTAATATTGACTGATCGTTAATACGTAATTTGTTTGGCACAGAAACTTCAGTGATTAATAATCCCTCTACCTTTCAGCTTAAGTTTAAAAAAGTTTTTGGGGTCATAAACTTTCCAGGATCAGGAAATATACTAATCAGATTGTTAGGATGCTTAAGTTGAGATTTTGAAGATTACGGTAAAGGATGTTTTGATGAAAATGCTAATGATGTTTATCATTCTTAGAAAAAAATATTATTTTTAGAAACTCAGTTTTAGAGTTGTGAAGTAAGTCATTGTTTTATTGTATTTTGGTGCTTTTGAATTAAATTCATTAAATTTTCTTGAATACGTCCTTTGTAGTTTTTTACGTGACGAAAATCTGGGTGTAACTATTTAATTAACTTGACGAACTGAAATTATTTGTATTTGTACTTTTTTTTAGCTAAACCACCTTGTATATGTATGTTTGCATTCAGCGTAGCCAAACAGCAACTTTTCATTGCCCGTATAATTTACGTTTTGTAAATCTATTGGTAATAAAACTAATACGAGGAAAACCCCGCATTAAAAACACAGACCACACAATTGAAAATGCATATTTAAACAACGGAAAAATGCGTTGAATTTGACGCAAAAAAACAACAAGCTTGCGCGATCTGTTCCGTTGAACAGGTAGAGCGTCGCGACGCTTAGTATAGCGCGGGCTACCAACCGAAATAAATACGTGGCGTCGGACGCATATGACGCCAACGCGAGTTAGTGAGTTTAAATTTGAATTTTGCGACATGCCTTAGGTAGGAAAAACTTTCTGACGTTAGGTTCTCATTTTTCGCCAGTAATTACGACGATTCGAACACGTAAACGTTATGTTAATCCACCATTTTTTAAACTGAATCTCAAAAAAAAAACTACAAATCATAAAGTAAAATTTAGAATAAAGTTCAACCACCAAAAAAGTAATCACGTTATGTAATAAAACAAAAACTTTATTACTCCAGCTTAAAATAATCAGTGACAACCTTCGAGACATCGTTAACAATGACATAAAATAGTCTAATAAAACTGACTCTAAAGTGAAAATAAATTTAAAATTCTCATTTTATTTGACTCTATGAATAAAGTTTTTAGTTACTGTCTAAACAATAACTTTAGTTTCCAGATGAACCCAACTCTATTAGATCTGGTCATATTTAACTAGCAAGCGGTTTATTATTTACGCAATTGCAACGTATTTATAATTTTACTTGCGTTAAATTGGTTTATTGAAGGTGAAGTTTACTTAGTGGTTTCAAAGTCATTTGAGAGGTTATAAGCCCGTAAAATATTTGTTTAGTGCTGTGGAAAACTTTGGTGGATCTATTCATTTTCAAGAACATTTTACAAACGAAAAATGTTTTAATGTCTGACTGGTAATACACAAGTAACCCTTTGAGTAACTTAGTAATCATAACCTACTCAACCCAATACAACAGTGATGTATCTTATATCCAACTCCAATTAATTAATCTAGCAGAATATCGCAATAACCGTGGCATTTTTTGTTGAATCCAACAATTTAAAATTTATAGAAACATTCCAAACCTGTTAACAATGGATTTTAACAGGAAACACATGGAATATTAGAACATTATTAAAAGAGTTAAACTACTCGAAACAGTATCCAGATTTAAGCGATTTCTAATTGACTTAAAGCAAATATTTACGTTTACCTTGTTGGCAAAGGACATCAAACACAGCCGCTTTTCGTTCCCATTTTCTAGTTTGAAGGTTTGATTTAAAAATATTTACCTAATAGTTTTGAAAAGGGAACTGAGCTAAACGATTTAAATTGACAGGAAGTTAAATTGGAAATTAACCTATTTCAAAAAATCACTGATTGAGTAAGCTTTACAAAAACTCATATCCTATTTAAAAAAATAAACTGAAATATGAACTTCCGCTAACTAACCTGCAAATCCGCCAAAAATATTGTAAACATTTGTAACGTGCGGCAAACCATAAATTGGTTTTCAATCGTAAAACGCTGCTGGTTATAACGTGTTAACTACTTTTCATGATTTTATTAATTGTTTTCGTTATGGCACTGGTTTTAAACTAGGTCATAAAAATGTGTTATTCTTTTTAATCGGTTTTAATAATTTTATTGAATATTTTAACTGACAAGTTTACAGTTTTGGTTGCATTCTCAGCCATTCCTTGAAGACCATTTCCTTTAACTGGGTTTGTTTCAATGCTGGGTTTTCTTGTCGCAGTTCTTTGATTCGTGTTTCCTCGTATGCTTTGTGTGCAGCTTTTAGTCGTTTTTCCGGATGTTTATCGGGGACAGAGTTGTTGCCTAATAGAGATAGAGCTGCATCGATTGTTCTTGCAATTTCTTCACCCAGAGTCAGTCTGTTCACATTTTCAATCAATGAATCTGTTGCATTAACTTGTTTGGTTTTTATTGGTTTGTTTAGCTCAAAATTGCGGTTAACAGCAAATTTTGTTATTTTTTTTACTTCATTTGATTTACTGGTTTTGTGCAAAGTTTCTGATTCTGATTTAAGTAAAGCTTTTAACTGTTTCTTTCTGTTTAAATACTCCTCACGTTTCTCCATTTTAGCTTCACGTCGTTCAAGTTTTTTCTCGACTTTTTTGCATTTGTCTAGCCATTCTGATTCTTCTTTTTCCAGCTTTTTCTTCATATCAGACTCCTCCTTTGCTAAGGATTTCCTTTCTTTAGCTGCCGTCGATTTGGTGTTTGACCCTATAAATTTCTTCGGCATTTTTAATGGATTAATAGTTCTAGTTTTATATAAAAATTTAGTTTTATGTGTCAGACTAACTTAAAATAAACATGTCATACTGGTTTATAACCCCAGTTGTCATTCTGTGAAGGATATTATGATGATTTTTGCCAAATACTTGATTCTTCATGAGTTGGTGGTTAGTAGCAGTAGTAGGAAAACTTGGTCTATCAAAGGACTTACTCCATCCAGGTTTCTTAAGGGTTAAACGTGTCCTTCTTTCATCTGCCTTTTTTGTTGATTGACTTTCCTTAGCTCCAGGCTCTCTTTTACCTTCACTGGACTAAATTTAATTTTTTTTAAAATCAATTGGCACAAGCTAGCAAACCGGCGATTACTGGCCTACAGCAACATTCGTACAATTCCTAAAGTCATATTTTATATTGAAAGCAAATTTTTGACAAGCCTTTTTCTATACCCACATAATGTTTGATTGTAAAAATAGCGGTCTCGTACGCTAATTTAGACACTTGGACCCAAACACGTTAAAAATAGACCTTTCACTGGGTAAACGTGTCATAAAACCGTTACTTAACGAATCAAGGCAATTTTGAACTAATTTTTTCTTCTCTTTTAAGTACCTTATTGAAAATCAGTTTTTTTTTATTTCGGTTTAAATTTTTACCGCACGAAACGTCGTTCAGAATTTTCTTTCAAGGATTTGCCGTATTTTAATAAAGCTCCCCTAGGAGCACCTATTCAATTAAAATAGAGTGGAGTCAGCGACTTTTTGGATTGATCCCAAAGAACGTTGCTATCCGGTTCTTTAATTATTATTTCCAATTTTTCGAAAGGTGATTCACATGTTTTGCGAACGTCGACACGATTCAAAAACTACATTAACCGTCCTAATAAATGATTTAAACCGCGCACTTAATTCGATTTGTCTTGTTCAATTTTGTTGACTTCAGTTTTATTTATTTTCATGTTTTCAGAAGCGAAAGTGTTTATTCGTAGACTTTTACTAAATAAAAAAATGTATTTTAGCCTTATTTACCAAACTAGTATAACCATATCCAGTTGTCTGCTAGGATGCGCTGCATTGGATACTATTAAAACAAAGTGCATTTTAAAGGTTTGTTTGTTTGTTTTTTCAGCAAGAAATCCTCACAATGCCTTAAATAAATAGTTGACGTTTTAATGTTCTAAATATAACTTCATTATTTTGATAAATAGGGAATATTTTGCATGATTAGGCACGTGCACAGGATCCACACGTGCTCAATCCGCTACATGGAGATTTCGTAAGATAACCGTTATATCTGCATAAACACTTGAAAATAAAAAACATTTTTCAAGCTAGATTCAAACCAATCAATTAATTGGAGATTAAAAATTTTCCCATCGTTTTTGCAAGGTATTATTTATGGCCTGTGTACAGGGTGATGCATGTATGGAGATTCTGTTTTTTTTACACAAGTACAGGTTCGGTTAAATGGAGAAAGTTTAAGAGAATTTTATGACAAACTCGTACCTAGTTTTCAAATTGGATTATCTTTTCCTGTTTTCTCAAAAAATAAGAAATTATGCAACACTGCATTTTAGTCTTTTAGTTTTAAAGCATGTTAAAATGTTTTACGAAGAAATTGATGACGTTTTCAGAAAAGATGTATTGTCATTTGTTTTTGAGTTTTGTATAAAAACTTTTACTGCTTCATTACAGTACAAAATGCGGTAATATCTATTTTTGTTAAATTTTTTAAATAACGAGAAAAAATAAAAAAGCCCCCAAACTATAAGCTCTTTATTGACATATTTACGTCACTGATAGTGTTACATTTTATTCCATAATATTTCTAACAATATAAAACACAGAAAATCGACATATTTTAGACTCTACTACATTCTATACCCAACTGCTACGTGTCGGATTGAAACACGAAGCAACTTGCATATTTATGCGAGCTTTTTTTTATACATAGAAAAGCGTTGTTGAGGGATCGTCAAGCGTTCTAGGGTATTATGCTAAAAAAATGAAGAATATTTACGACACTTAATATCAATCAATCACTTTTTTATAAGCGAAGCTCAAAGCGTCGTCTAATCTTTCACTGGCAGATATATTTTTAAAGCTCTCTAGGATCGGTCGCAAAAAATAAACAAATTAGAGAGAAAAATAGCTGATTTATCTAGAAGAAGATGAGATATTAATTACTTTTAAAATAAATATATTTTCCACAGTGTCACACATTTTGGTATTAAAAGCTAACAGCGGGGAAACAAAACGTGCGTACATAATGAATAAAATAACAAATAGAAAATATAGTACAAGACGGGGTATATTTAAATCAATGTTTAGACGTAAAATCGCACGTGATTTATTTATTCAAATCTGTCATTTCGAAGCGTGCAATATTTACTAACTCGTGCTCTTTAAGTAAACAAACCCAAATTTTATGTGCCAATCAATTCAGATAATAAACCGTTTGGCTTTCTATTCGCTACAACGAGAGAATCTTTTGATGCTTTGAAATAATAATCATTAAATTATTTCTTACTAATCGCCTAACTCTTCTATATCTTCTCTACTTTGCAGGTAGGAATTCACCCTGATCTTCGCTAGGATAACAAACACTCTTTTAATAAACCGAATCTCAGTTCTAATGTAAAATTTAGAAAGAAATCGGTACGCATGAGACTTTTATTGCGAAAGACAGTGTCGTACGCAACATCGCCATGTGGCATTCCACCAGAGCATGTATGTCATATTTCCGGCAGATGAGGTAGTATATCTGTCGTATGGTCGCCTTATTGTCGTACCCCCAAATTCCACACCAGAAAGTTCAAATTCTCCAATTCGAACCAATTCTCTATCCCCTGAAAGAACTGCAAGAGATCTAGAATTAGCTACAAACGGTACTACAAGTGAGTTAGAAGAAAAATCAAAATCTCCAATCATTGAGGGTCAATCGGGCAAAAATCAACCCTCCACCAGTAAACAAATTGAATTAAATGAACAGCAAACTACTAGTAAACCGAAAAAGAGGTCGTTACGGTTGAATTTTAGTTTGTTACGGAGGAGTAGTTCAAAAAGTGAGCCTCAACAGTCCAGCAGTAGAGTCAGATACTCGGTTGGACACAAAGACCAATCAGGAATTGTCACTCCACCTTCTGAAGCTTTTAAAAAGTTCTGCAACATATCTGGAGAACCAATCACTACACTACCACCTAGAGAAAAATCACCACTAGAAGTGGGGTTAAACGGTCACCAAGACAAAACTTCCATAGGCAAAAGATCATCATCTTCGTCAAAAACTAGTAAACTCGAAGAGCAAAGCAGCAAAAGATCTAGTAAACACAGTTCTTCATCTTCCAAATCCACCACAAGACCAGAGAAGAACTCATCACCCCTACCTAACCATACTGGAATTCTTAAAAGATCACAAAGTCAAATTCAAAGAGATATAAAAACGAAAGATTTAAGCAGAAAAGCGTCAACTTCAAACAGTTTGACTGCTGAAGCAGCATTTTATCCTTTATCCACCAGTAGGGAAAAAAACTTGGTGGAACCCAGTCCCGAACCAGTATCCCGCTTCCGATCCAGTTCTTTCAGGTTAAATTTGAGACGAAGCAAAACTCCAGAATGTCAGCCAGCTCGTCCTGAACGAAAAAAGGAAAAGAAGATCACCAAACCGAAACCAGGGCTGGAAAGAAAGTTGTCTTTTTCGGATTACTTAGCTGTAAGTCGTGAAAAGTGGACGGATGATCGTGCTCAACCTTTAGGATCCAGTGATCGCGATATCGCTCGTGAAAAATCGCCAGTGTTAAGTTTCTTCCGGAAAACGCCGTCTCCAAAAAATCTCGGTCGCGATCGAACGCCTTACTTAAGTCAAGAAGGTTTACATTCGAATTTGGTACACGAAACACAATTCGAAGACATTCCAAGGCCGCCCAGCACGGGACAAAAACACACATCAGGTGAAGGTTCTATTATGAGAGTGGCTATTTTTACTACTACTAACTACTAATGTAATAATATTCTTGGCATTACTAACGTTTTTCCCCGGACTTACCGTATGATTGTGCATAAGTTTGGCTTCGTTATTCGAAAGTTTGATTTTTTTTTGATCTGCGACATTAACGTTTTACAATAGCGTGTTTTTGTTGATTTATTCTAGCTGCAAACGTTTTGGAGATATACCAAAGAGTTCTCTTCAGAAACAGTGTCAGAACACCTGTTAAAGAAACAAAACATGATCCAACTTTGACCACTATGTTAAATAGTATACAGTTTCAAATTTTGAATTGATTGCGCTTTTAAATACATAACAGTTGTTCATATTGTTTAAGTGTATTAAAACTATTGAAATTTGAATGTTTGATAAAGCTGTTTAGTTTTATCAATCTTCTTGAAATTGGGAGGACAAGAAGAAAAAGAAGGCTGCTTATGTACATTTTAAAGTAGTAGTACCCTTTTTTAAACCAATTTTTGTTAATGAATGGATAATTACTACAGAAATTTATTTTTGCAAAGCATTATTCCAAGATGCATTTAACTTCTGGATAGACTGAATATGTAAATAAATTATGAACATTTTTTTAGTTCCGTTAATTTACTACTGTATTTTCACACACTGTACACACTCTACCAATGCTACTAGTATTTATTAATTCAATATTTTGAAAGATTACTTACTAATCTCTAAAACTGCTTGATCTTTGCAAAATGCTCAGCAACTTATATCACAAAACAGTAATTTTTAAGAAGACATTGTTTTTATATTTAGACCTAAGTTTGTAAAACCTTTATTCAAACCCTTTCCTTCTCATCAAGAAGTACGAAAAATTCTATGAAATATTACAGCCGTTATGTTTTTGAGATATTGCAATTCAAAAAATGCCCTTAGAATCCTTCAGAAAATATTTTTCTTTGCTTTTTCTGTTTTGTTTAGGGATTATAGAGTTGATTTGAACTCCTGTGACTACACTTGATTCAAATATTATTCCTAAAAATTATTTCAACGAGACTTTTTTTGAATTTCTTCACAACTAAAAGAACTGTAACGCCGTTATTTATACTATACAGAGTGTTTCACGTTTTAACTTTGCAAATAGCGTTTAATTTACGTATAAATACTTAATATAACTAGTTTGCTAAATAAACAGTATTCCAAAAATGCTTCGTTAATACAGAGTGTTAAATCCAATGATACATGGCATGATAAGATACGTATAGTCCAAATCTGAAAAACTGTACGAAGTATGCACAAGACAGTAAAAGAAACTTTAACATTTTCATTTATTTAACGAAGCATTTTTAGAATAAAGTTTATACAGCAAACTGTATTTAGTTATTTTTTGATGCAGAATACACGATTTGTTTACGTAAAAATTTGAAACACTCTGTATACGGGCTGTACACTAAATTAGAGTGTTTCATAACATATTACGTTTTTGAGATATTGCTATATAAAAAGTCCCTAAAAACACCTAAATTAAAAAAAAGAATTGAAACTGATAAGCAAAATTGTATTTTATGTCTTTAGGTAGAAAAATGCTTACCATAAAGACACCAACAATGTCTATAAAAACTAAGAAAACGTAGTATTTTTAAGTTTAAGGAATAATGGACAAACTACCTGTTAAGCACAAGTGCTCTACAAATATTTAGAGATATTATAAAGCTAGAAACCATACAAATCCGTAAGAATAAGAAAATGATGTAACCATGAATTTAAACTTAAAAAACAAACAAACAGTTCGTCTCTATTCAGAAGAATGTTAGTTTATGCAAACTGTTCCATCCTGCATAAAATCAAATATGCAAAGAAGTGAACATGTTGAATAAAACTATTCCTTTGTTTAACAATAATAGATTTTCCGTCCACTTGAATGGTTTGACTCCATTTTCAAGCGTCTCGTTAAAGAAACCTCTCGAACAATTCTAAAGTCAGCAAACAAAATTTATTCTCTTTTGAAATGCAAAGGAAAAATATGAATAGAAATGGACACTACAGAATTAAATTTTATTTCTAACCTCTCTAAAATATACCGTTTTTATAGTAGAGCAGCACAATGAACCTAAGGTTGAGATTTTCAGACACTCTGTACTGGTTTTGACCTTAAAATGACTAATGATTATTTGACATTCCTTTTACTTAATAACTTTTCGAGTTCAACGACAGTTTAAAAAATTGCTTATTAAATGAATGATGATTTATCCAAATAAAAATAGCCCATATCCAAAAATACGGTCAAGCCAAATTGTCTGTGCCAACCAGGTTATAAAATATCATTGCCCAAGATTTACGAGTGCGATTCTTTTTGTATACTCTCCAAATAGATTTTACATTACGTGTTTGATGCTTAATACCACGTAAACAATGACTTTTGGTGAAGGAAAGCTGTAAATTTAAATTTGTTATTGTTGTAATTTGAATCGTTTTGTTTCGACAGATCGAAAAGGCGACGCCTTCAAAACCAAAGGCGCCCTTCGTCGTAAAGAGCGGGTATAAAACTCCAACTGGGCATGGCTTCTAACGAATCGGCCCTTAAGGATTTGATCCATCCCTCGTACAACGAACATCTAAAATCCCACAATGCCGTCACTTTTAAGCTGGTCAAAACCGGTAAGTAGTTTTATGTGTTTCTTTTATTGGATTAGTACCAAACACTAATAATTTAGCAAAGAAATTTTAAACAGGAAAATCGTCTCGCTACTATAAAACTTTATACATGAATATGTTGGCCCAAATAATATAGATACTCGGGAATCCGTATTTTGTAGCGGTTTTATGAAAACATATGTGAAGTTTCAAGCTATCTCAACCGTCACATTTAATACAGAAATGTGCAAAGGCTTTTAGGGTTTAGAGGTAAGTCGAGAATGTAAAGGTAACGCGAAACCTTTTAGCCGGACCCAAAATCGATTTTCTCTATATATTGTGAATAGTAAAAAAATCACACAGGTATTATCAGGTAGATATAATGCTAAATGTTATGTTTAAACAAACCTATTCTAAAGCAAACATAATAGACAAAGATGGAATGTCTGTGTATTAAATAGCAATATAATATTCTTCGTAAATGCCATTTGAAGGAAATTACCCTCAAAGATGAACATCCCGCCTTATCCCGTGTTCACCGATGCTACGTTACTTTCCCCGCGTATTTCCCTATGGAACGGATGACTGAAATTTCCATTAGATGGTAGAGCAGAAAATTAGAATTTGTCTAGGTCAAAGACTTAACGAACCCACGTTTAATACAATTACTATATAAGAGCATATTTGTGTCTTTGATAACTTGCTCTAGGAGTTCACAATGTGAATGATTATTATAATTTTGTGCACCAGAAAGTAATACTTTACTGAGGAAATCAAAAAAGCACTGCCCATTTTCGAACAGGGATAGACATTAAATTAATTATCACCATTGATTTAATCTGCTCATAAATTTTCCAGGATAAATGGACACCATATTAAAACTAATTTAAAAAAACTTCAGTGTAAAGCTGGATTATAACACAAAAGACAATTACATCTGTACAAATAAATTTGCTTTTAATAATGATCAATGTGGAATATGGACTGCTCCCTAAAATAAATCCGCTTCCAATTGTCCCAACGTAAATTTAATTTCGAAATGTCAACGATTGAAAGTATAAAGATCGTGCCTAATTTACCAGCGATCGGTTCGATAAAATCCATTTTATAAATTAGAGAAAACTCCATTCGAAGAGCAAAGGATCTACATCTAACCAAAAATTAATGGCACTAGAATAGATGGTGAGACAGATTATTTGCCAAAGGTTTAATGATGATAATTTACAGGAAACTCGGGTTACACTAAAATATTTCAGAGAGAGAGGAAGAATGAGAAATTAATGTATTAGAGGGTAAATTTTCAATAACAGTTTGATTAACTACCATCGTAATCAGGCAATTGCCCGATTTAGCATTAACATTAGTTAATTGCCAGATTACGTCGTGCAGTATGGCTAACAAAATGTATGTTACATCAGTGTTGTTTAATTGGTCAGATCATTCTTGTTTAATCTATAATGCTTTCAATGAAATATTCTGATTTTCATTGAGCGATTTTTTAGTGTGTAACTATTAGGATATTCAGAGGTTTGTCAACAAGCGCTACTAATAAATGTGGTTTCTGGAGATTATTGTATAGAGGTCATAAAACAACCGTCATTCCATTTATGGATCATAAAATCAGCAATAAAATCTACAGCAAATAATATCCGTCCCAGCTGTATGGCTTTTATTGAGTCAAAAATCAATTACCATATGTGGAGCAACGTCAATAGGATTTCAAGTTCTTGCCTCCAATAATAATTGGGTACTGCGTGGTTGTGATACGTGATAATGAGGTGTTTTATAGTTTTTATAATTACAACCGTATTGTCTTATATCAAAGTGGTCATTTCTGAATAAGCTCTAAGGTAAAAGCCAATTACAGTAAAGTTCAATGGAACAGAAATTTGCATCACACTAGGAAAGTGAACTAGACGCTTTAATGTTGCGTGAAACCGTAGAAACTTTGAATTACGTTACAAAGTTCACTAAGAACGTATCTGTAACTCAGGATTAAGGAAAGTCCAGGTCGGGTTAACCGACAGTCTTTAAATCAAGTTACAATTTGTTGTTGGTCTCCTGGATAATGAACTAACTGAACTAATAGTACAAAGTGCAAAAGCGTCAAA
Organism: Ips typographus; assembly: GCF_016097725.1. NCBI lineage: Eukaryota > Metazoa > Arthropoda > Insecta > Coleoptera > Curculionidae > Ips > Ips typographus. Next base: position 10,668,051 of record NC_138425.1, on the reverse strand, counting down.
ACATTATTCAATATAACTAATACAAGTTATGACTTGATTAAACTTTGGTGGGAAACACTCGAGTGCAGCTCAAATAATAATGAAAATAGAGCAAACCGATGTTTAGTCATAATTAACACTTCGAACATAATTCGTTTGCCATGTTATTTATCAGACTAACAAGTACGTTTTCAGATTATCTATAAGTACACATATGTAATAATTCCCACAAAAATTAACTCTATCAATTTTAAACCATAATGTAAATGATTTTTTATGGCAGTACTGTTCATTGTTAATTTGTCTATAAAACAACCAACTACTTAAATCATCTCTACTAAACCTTTTACATTAATTTACAAATGTTGTTTAAATGTAATAAAACGTCTAGCACCATCTAAAAACTACGCTCGAAAACTTTAAAATAAACCTCATTTCAATTTAGAAGTAAAACGTAATTTAAGACATTAAAAGCACTGCAAAAAGGATTTGTCTAATGCACTTTAGAGACTTTCTTAACTAAAAAAAGCTCATTGTTTATTAAGTAAAGCGAATTTAAATTAGACTTTACAAATACGCTGGAAAAGTTGGAACTAAAACCATAAAACAATGCAGATATACAAAAATAAATACCACATTTTGAATGTATGTGGTGGTTTCAAGACGAAAAATCCAGATGTTTCCTTGAGAAAACAAAGTTTCATAAAACCTACGTAAAATTTGTTATTTGCGAAACAATTGCACTTGAATATAGAACGCAATTTGTGGATATCAAGCATACATTTCATAGTAAGGCGATATTTCCGGGAATATCTAGTTTTGAATTTACAACACAGCATATGCGGAGTATATTATGATCTCAACGCAATTTGTACAATAAAATCGTTTGCTTTCGTGGAAAACAAACAAGAAGCCTCACAAAGGGATAGAGGAAGATTGTTTACAAGACAATTTGCAAATTTCTTTGAGGTTACCTAAATTAAAATTAGCAAAATTCATTAACATCCTTGGTACATACGATAATACTTATTCGTTTGTCGTAGGCAGTAAGAATAGAGTAGGTGCTTCTCATTATAATTAAACTGAACCTTTATTCAATTTTATTTGTTAAAGTACGGTTTAGTCACAAAATATTTACGGGACTTTTTAGCTAATTTACAGGAATCAAACTAGAATTAATTTATATGCTAATGTGAGGTTAAATGCATAATCAGTTTAATCGGCAATGAATACCAAATTGTTGGAAATAATTGTTTTAATGAATGAACGAGGAAAATTGTTTTTCCATTATTTAAACTCTGGGTTTTACTGCAGGGAAGTGGATTTACCTCGAAAATTTTCGTAAAACCCATATGCAAATAGAAAGAAGCTAGGCATTTTATATGATGATATCAGATTAATATAAATGCATTAAATATATTTAGTTTTTTAACTAAAATTGTCATTTGTTTGCACATAATTCTAGTAGAAAATTGGAGCACATGTCCAATTCTTGTTTAGTGAATTTTAGACTAGTAGTAATTCTGAAAATAAAACTGTCAGTTCCATGACAATTTTCTTGCGTTTTGTACGACAGAATAAGCAAAAACCTTGTCTCTAGTGTTTCTGTGACTAATGAAAAAATGCGGATTATTATGTCTTGTGTCTTACATAATTCATCATGCAAATGACAGCTTAAATACAGACAAATAATATTGCTATTTCGAGAAATCGATTATGTGAAAGGGAGTTTAATTTCGATACAATTACAAAAAATTGTTTTTATCAAAGTTTTCTCCTGCAAATCTTCTTACATTAAAACTACAAACAGACAAATAATACAATAATTTCCAACAAAATGCATCCAGAGCTGCTGTTGGTATTAGCTGAAAAAATACTTTCTTGTAACAGATTCCAAATAAAGAAACATACTTTATGATTTAATGGAACTTTTTTTTATTAATTCCTTCACTGTCTGAAATAGCAAAACTTTATGATATTTTTCTTTTCAACGTGGCATATTATTGAAAAAGAAGGAAAGAGAGATAGGAAAGACAGGAAAATGGACAATTAGACCCACTTAATCGATGTCCCTGGGTGTTTTGTCTGTAGGATCTAATGAAAATTGACATTTAAGAAAGTCAATATTTGCGGACCTCAAAACATGATAGTGTTTTGTCACGCAAACGTTTGGACTATCTTGAAAAGTTGTCAAGTTTAATGGGTAATATTATTTTTCTATTACAATACGATCAGTTACCAAAATTTACTTAGTTTATACTCAATTCTAATAAAAACAAATAGCTCAATACCGATTTTTCCAGACCGTAATTTCCAGCAGCATTTGTTTACTATAATAAAAAAAATTACTGTAAAGTTCTAATTAGACTGCAAAGAACACGTGTGAGCTCACTTTTCAGGTGCACACAGTAATTTTCCTTTTAGAATATCAGGTAAATAGCTATTTTCACTACTGTATCAAAGGTAGGTGCTGCATGAATAAATATTTAATAAGACCTAAATGGCCAGACAGGTATAAAATTTCTTTCAGCATACTTCCACTGCCTGTTAGGAAATTGTATTAGCATATTTATTTTTTATGTTGCACCGTTTTGAGGGCCACTTACCATACCTTTGTTGAATCATAAGTAATGTAAAAATACTTAAAGAAAATCAAATATCACTTTCACCCTCACTTAAATTTGATTACAGCTCTAAAATTGCTAATATCTAAGATTAGACAAATCCTGGCACTGCACTTACATGCCGATAAATCAATGCGCTATATTAGTGGAAACATGGAACAATCTATTTGAAGTTTACTGATAAACTATAATGCTATTACTAAAACCAACCTACGTTGTTATTTAATTACTTTGGGATTACGATCCTACCTCTTATGTGTTTAATATTCTTGCATCACTAATCGAGTACTTACAGGCTAGAGAATTCTGTAAGTAGAACACCAAATTGTACTGAATAGACAATTTTACAGCCAGATTGTATGTTATGAATTAAATATAAATAAACTTTTGTTAATGTTTGGCAGAGGTTTCCAAATATCTTTCAAAAAATACTTGCAATTCCAGGCAATTAACCAGCTCAATCATTTGAACACATAGTTAAAAAAACTATGTTCTTCTTCTTTCCTGACCTGGATGAACAATTTGTCTTTAAAGTATGTTGGATTTTGACATTGATCAGTCTTCTTTCAAAATATCTGGGCAGTTATCTAGTTCAATCAGTTCAGCACACTCTCCCCTGTTCTTTTTTGACTCTGATAAAACTAACCTCTTTCATATAATGATAAAACTAATTCTACTAGGCGTTTAAAAAACAAATTTAGCCTTCTAAAAGGTCTCCTCATATTACCTACTCTCCCTTCCCAATACTAATAGGAAAGGCTGCAATATATTTACCGAGAAGACAATTTGCTCGTTAGGTCCACAACGCTATTCCAGTCAGGTAGTTATTACAGATAATATAAATTCAGAGCATAAACTGCTGTTATCAAAATTGGAACAGGTAATATTAGAACATCTTTAATATTATTGATCACAATAAGAGTCATTACTTTTTCAAAATTACTAGTTATTTTTTAAGGAAATAAGAGTTGTTTGGGATGTCCTGAAGGCAGTAAAATGTACTGATAAGATGTTATTAAATTAATAATCCGTTTTCCTGAAAATGCTAGCTGTGAGATTGTGGATTATGACTATTTTAAACTACTATTATAAAACCAGATTAAAGCAAAAAGAACTACTAACTAACCATTAATAAGTAGGAGCTGTTTCATTAAGCCTTGGAAGTTTCAAATTTTAATTGGGCTGCTAATGGACTCGCTTTCCGTTTAATTTCTAAGAAGATTTAGGCGAGAAAGTGAAAATGAATGTAATAATTTAATCACAGTGATTTAAGTGATTCATTAACCAGTGATGGCAAATTTTATTTAACATTTAGTAATATTTATTTAAAAGGGGTTGTTCAAATTAACTTCCTCTTTTAACCGTTTATTTTACATAAGCTCATCATTACAGGCTTTTAACTTAGTTTTTTTTACGTTAATTGGAATTGTTTTATCACTTAATGAATTATTGTTTTTTTTTGCTTGACCTTTTCCATCTTAACCAGTAAGTAAGAAAATAAACTCGAAATATATTTTCGTCACAAAGTAGGTTCGGAAGTGCCAATGGAAAAATGTGAATAAGTTTGAAAACAACACTAAGCCTACTATGCAGTTCCAACAGCTTAGAATTATAAAACACTTTGTATGCAAGTAGATTCTTACAACGTTTCTACGTTTTAAAGTTCTGGCTTCTTGACAATTTTTTTTTAATTCCTCGTTACGATATAAATTTATATGATGTGTATGTGCCGTGAAGGTGACGCCTCAAAACTTAACAATAACCAATAAAAATTATTTTAAGAACATTACATGAAATTGGTGTATAATGCCAACATTTCGTGACGTAAACTCTGTAACTTTTCGTATCAGAAACCTTATTTTCTGTGGCGAAATAGTTCAAACAAAATCCTTTCACCAAGAATCCAAGACCTGAACTGCGTAATATGCAAAGCAATTTTACAGCCTGACTAAAGCCAACATGTATTACAGAATCCCTATATATTACACTTTCCTCCTACATAATAAGAGGGGAAGCTTGGAGAACTAATTCATAATACATTGCAGACGGAAATCGATAGCCTTAAGTGTATTAAAGTCAAAAGCCCTTAATATGTTCTGTAAAGGTTAAAACTGATGAAATAATATTAATTAAACTACCAACATGTGCTACAATGAATATGATTTTTCAAAAAAAATTAAACTAAAAATTAAAATGAGAATATAGTCGACCCATTTTCATATTTTGCAATTGAAATTCGACACAAACGTGAATAAAATAAAAAGTCAGGAATAATTATTCGGCAGCTGCCTTAATTTAAAATCAAGCCCTAAAAACGTTTTTACAGATTTCCCTTTTCATCAAAGTTTATCAGGTTAGTTCAAACGTAATTTGATGCGGGTGGAATCGGCCGAAAAAAAAGTAAAAGGACGCAGTTAGAATTTTTTAATAGGAACGAGTAAAAAATATGTTGGGAAACTGTCACATAAAGTCGAAAAAAGCTCTAGAGAGACCAGCTTTGATTCGTAAACCAGTCAAAATGATTAAGTTACTCTTTCAGGAAAAATATCCTGTGAATATTTCACAGTAGAATTCATTCTTTTTAACGTTTCATAACACCACTAACCTACTAAATTCTCACACTGTTTCCCTGCAATATTTGCTTTGTGACTATTTAATTTACATAATATTTGTATTACGTTAGAGACACGCAAACGTATTTTTTCACTTCAATTTACAGCTTAGAACAGTGTGTATACTAATCAAATTAATCTGCAGGGTGATCAATAATAATTATAAAACCTTACTGTAAATAAAAGCCATAGGAAGCCAAAAATTTTGTTCCAGGTTATTCACATTGAAACAATGTTTTTAGATGGTAAATAGACCCTCCCTTTTTAGTGGAGGCAAACCAAACATGAAGGGAAAATAGCTTTCAGTCTGTGTAAAATATTAACTAAGTACTGAGTACTGTTTAGTTTCAGATAATTATGTGTGGAAAGTTTGACAATAAAATTGATTCATCTAACTTTATACGAAAATACATTAATTTGTTTCTAACTATCTCTTGCAACCGTTAAAAGAGACTCATAAATATTTCTGACCTGTGAAATTTATTGAATTTATTAAAAAGTTACGAAAGCAACTTTGCCAACGTCACACTTAAAACTTCCAAGGAATTTTCAGGTTGTTTCATAAATGGATTCTGCAGATTCTTTACGGCTTTAGTTCAGTCTATCAAAGTTTAGTATCTTGCTTGAAGGAGTTCTATCGTCTGTGATGAGAGGCTTCCAACATTTTTTTGTTTGTAATTTAATGAATTAAAAAAATCAGAGTTCAGTGTGACAGGAAATTTAACCAGTAAATTTATGTATCTAACTGAAATTTGCTTTATATTATTAGTATATAGCTTGAAGTTTGAAAAGTCATACATCTGAATTACTACACTTTTCATGCACCCCCTGTATAGTAGCGGCACTGTGAAACTTTCAAGGATCAGTTTAGCAATACTTTACAAAAATTTTTGCTCTCTTTCAAATTTTCTTTTACTTTCACCGTTTCTGAGATATTTAGCAAAAACTGGTTTGATGTAACAAATTTTCAAATCAGATGAATTTGTGGTTTGAAATTTAGTCCCTTGAGTACCCTGTAACTCAGTTATTTTTGGGAATTCAGGATCTTCAACCACTTAAAAGAACCGTTTTGAGCTCCTCTTTCTAGTGCTTGTCTTAAAATCTTAAAAGTTACAGGGTACAGGGTGACAAAAATAGTGCACCACCATACTTTTCATGCACACCCTGTATACTGCAAGCAAATACCAACCTGCAAACTTACGGTATTGGGTTAAGAAGTTGAATTTTTTGTAACTTTCACCGTTTTTGAGTTATTTAGGAAAAACTGGTTTGTTGCAAGAAATATTTAAATCAGCTGAAGTCTGAAATTTGAACATGATTTAAAGGACAGCCAGAGACAAAATTGCCTGTAAAACCCACATGGAGTAAGAAAATGATTGTTTTAGGCACATTTTTGAAATCCTCATTAAATTTCCTATCCAATAATCTAAAAAAAAATACAAAATTCGGTACAGTTAGAGAGAAAAGCGGTGTCAAAATTTGCGAGAAACACAGTATTTGTAATTTACTTGGTAGTAAATTACCGGTCAAATTTTCTAAAGAGAAACTGATCAAAACCATAAAATGCTCAAAACAACTGTTGTGACATGTTATTTTAGTTTTATCGTCACATGTTTAACTTGTGTTGTTTTTATTTCTGTCATGTTTAAATCCTATTAACGCAGGCAACCAATAGGATCCGATTAGTCACTTATAACACGAGTGAAACCCGATTTAATTGTTTATTGCTCAAACCGTTTTATTGATTGGATTAGAGTTCCACGAAATAAATCTATTCATTGATGCAGTGCAATTTCACATCCAAACAAGATTTGGATAATTGCAATTTTTGGTTATAACGATTTTTGTGTTCCGATTTCTCGTTATTGTCCCCTTTACGAGGGTAATTAGTAATACAAATTACATTTTTTATCAATATTATGAGGATTAGCAAAGTAGATATAGTCTGTTTTGAATAACCTGGTTATTTTTATGGTGTGGTTTATGGTATATTAATGTTATTAGAAAGTAAAAGAATTGTGTTACAAGAATGGATATACAGGTTTTGCCTCATCAGAACTTCGACACCAACGTTTGTTCTTGAAAGTAGAGGACATCGTGTGTAGGGAACAATCTACTGGACAAATCCACTTGGCCTAATTGTATGTCAATCACTACCTCAACTTGATATTCCGTAAATGCGAACAATATCCTGAAACGTAAACTTGATGGTCAAATTGGGAATATTGGGGTAAACGTTTTCAATGCGGGACTTAATTGAATCAGCAATACCGAATCATCTGCATAATCACTTCGAATTGGTTCTGGGAAAAACGAAAAATGACTTCCATTAAGATAATGAAAAGTCCATTTCACTTCTACAAAACAAATAATAATCGTATTAGCCGGTTAGACATTTAAAAAGAAACCCTTTTGTATAGCATGAAATATGATTATTGACCTTGGTAGAGTTCAATTTAAATTACCAGAAGAAAAGACCGGTTTTCTTCCTGCAAATGAACCGTTGCCGGGAATTTATGGAATATCATTACCCGAACAATGTAAATTGTTTAGCTGCTACCTGTTGCTATATGGTTTAATTTTCCCCTTATTTTATCGATTTTTTCGACCTAGTTTAACTGCAAGGCTAATTATTTGTGCCAGCCAGCTAATAAGCAGTCAGCTTTAAAAGGTAATCATTAAAGTGAGCAGTGATTATATCGCGGAATTAGAGTCCAATTAACTAATTTGCCGCTAATTATGTCACGAGTATAACAAAAGTTTGCTGCAGTACCCCAGTGACTAGCAAGGTTGAAAACATGACGATTTTATAATAAAAACGTGTCAGCTGTAAAATAGACTAACGTCACGTTTATTGGAATAGATGTGCGAAAATGTAGCGTGATGAACTAAAATTGGGACAGACCACTCGAAAATCTGATATTTTTAAATTTGTGTAACGATTGTTTTTTTACATAAATAAAATCAATCCTTAGAAAAGGGACAAAAGATTGAAGTATTTCTGTATTACCCCCAGTTTTTACCTTCTATACAATAATTATCTAGAATGTTCTACGACAGTTAATTGCACCCATTGTAATATAACTTTTCTTTTTAAAAGCATTTGAATTTTGAACGCTTTTGAAAAGGGTTTTGTCCAGTTTAAAGTACGATGAAATTTTAATTTTCCTATCCAAAAATTGATCCTAACAAAATTAATCCTCAAAGACCAAAAATTCTAATTTTGTAGGACTTTTGGTTTTTACAAGTATGTATAATTATCCCTAAAACGCTTGTCACTACAACTCGAGAATGAGGACTAAATGGTTTCGTGCGACTTTTAGCTAAATGACACTAGAGTTAATACCGTTTATATAGGACTAAAAGCAAAACGATGCAAACTTTCGAATTGAAATCGAAAGCAAACATGTTCTATTTTATTTGGAGCTAAAGCGGTGATCCGGAAGTTTAACGTTATATTTCGGCTAAGCAATGGGAAAGTTGACCTGAACTCGTTAGGCGATAAAATAAACAGAGACGTATAAACTTAAGTTGGAATAGTTAATTTAATTAACGTATCCAGACGAAACATGTTGTTTGAGCAAGTTTATAGCAATAATTGTTGATGGTTTAATCCAGTGTTAAAAAGGTGGTTTGCAAATGATTTTCTCTTCCTTCAACTTTGTTAATGTTAAATGTATCAAATCTTTACTGCTTTATATTAAGTGAGTTTCAAGAAAGTCAAATTTACTTTATTTAAACTTATATGTTTCTACCAGTCTTGGGTAAAATAAGCTGCTTGTTTCCTGCTTACATCCAGTTTTGCAAACACTGTAAGTATGATATATAAATAGTACCAACTGCAAACAAGATTAGCTTTTTAATTAGTCCAAATGGGTTTTACTTCTCAGACTTGTTGCTAACTTTATTTTTAGTCAAAAGGCGCGTGCTGTGTGCAATTAAAGGGCCATGCAAAGAGGCAACTTGTCTAAAGTCTATAAATAAACCAAGTTTACCCAACTCAAAGAAAACTGTTTTGTTGTTAGCTTTTAACTAAACTTTGCTTGTCTACTGAGCATTTCAGCTTTTACATTAAAGCTACAATATTTGCTCAAAATAGGAAGGTTATTTGTCATCAAAGAGAAATCTATATGAAAGTCGACTTGCGTTTACACGGAAACACATAATGTGAGTGTTTCAAGGAGGAAAAACTGACGTGCAATGATAAATTATTTTATTTTCAGTTTGACATTCTGTGAAATTGTTTTTGTGTGAAAACAAATATTGTCAGCGACACGTATTAATTTTTCACTTATTTAAGAATAATGAAGGAAAGTCGAATGTTACTTCAACCTTTGCCATATAAATAATATTTGTTATCTTAAAGATGTAAAAATATTAAAATAGTACAAAGAAAAAAACAACATCTTAACTATATTACATTGAAAGTGATAGTATAAGCTTATTTTTCAGTCGAAATGGAGAGAGTTAGAGAGAGAGAGAAAAAAAGCAGTTTGGTACACCTTGTCTCTTTTTGCCTTTTAACTCCTTAGCGAGGGTCTTAATGGCAAAATAGTATATTATGTTATTAGGCGTAGAAAGAGGCGATTATTGTACAATAATCGCTTTCTACGTCTGTGTAACGTATACTATTTTTTTTTTCAAGCGGCATGTATACAGGGTGTATGGATTTGCGATGTTTTAACCGGAAAACCCAATTTGTTGGCTAGTTAGGATAATACTAGCATACATAACTTGGTCAATCATTTTAACACAGTCTTATAAATTCAACTTTTTCATTAGGCATAATAAACCACTGATTTTTCATGTTTGTTTGCTTTATTCCTTGCATAACAAACTTTTTATATTCACGACACAATTAACATAAATTAAAATATCAATTAATAGAAAAATGTAACTAATAATCTACACATTTTCTTTGTCGGTATTCGAACTATGAACCGTCAGTTTAAATGAGCAATTTTCAAATTTACAATTCTGCCATAAACGAAATTCCTGCCCCTTTAGTTCTTGGTCTACATTTAAAGTAGGTTGTTGTTGTGGGTTTGTTGAAATTACTCTGATATCATCTGTGGTATTGTTCTCCATTGGTATTAAATTACAATCATTTACATCCAGAATTTTCATTGCTGTGTCATTTTTATTTCTTAAAGAATCGTCAATGTAGCGTTCTGCTACAGTTGTAGACCTCCAACCACCGTGTCTTTTCAATGAGCAAACGTCTCCACCATTATCTACAAGAGTTGCAGAGGTTCGGCGAAGGCAGTGACCAGTATATTCTTTGACATCAGCCAATTTCAAAAACAACGCTGTTTCCTTGGGAATACTTGAGATTTTGTGAATACCCATTACAACTCTGTGGCAAACTCCATTTTGATATTTAATGAAAAAACGATCTGTATCAATAACATCTGGACGAAGAGACAAGTATTTTTTACAAATATTTATGTAAAATTCTCCAACAATTGTAAATGTTCTGGGCTTGTAATTTTTCTTGTGTGGAATTTTAACCAGGATTAATTTTTCCATGTATTCAATATCTTGAATTCTCAAGTTTACCAGTTCATTACATCGACATGCCCCTGATATGCCGTATATTAAAACAACCTAAAAATGTTGAATATAGATATTAAAAAAAATCATAAATTCATTTTTGTTTCGGATCTTACCTTCATGGCTAAATACTTTTTGTCAGGTGCTTCTGTTAAAAAAGTGTCTACTTGGTTCTTGGTGAAAGTTTTAGACTTTTTAGCTGCATAGTTTTCACTTTTTCGCTTTAAAAATGCTTGCACCTTTTTATGCGATAGAATATTTATACTGTCTTTAATATTTAGCTCAGCTTTAAGCATGGAATATTGCGCCCACATTGTCGAACTCTTCAATGATTTACTTAAATGGGCAAAATAGGCCTATACAACATTTTCGGTAAAATTAACCGCTTGGTGTTCTCTGGCCCAAGTGGTGAATTTATTGTACGCTCGTTCATACATTTCGCGGGACCTGCCAGGAATCAAATTATTTAGCGTATTTGACGCTATTGCTGCTAAAGCAGGTGGTGTACAACTTATTTTATCACTATCACTCATTTCGGCGATTTAGGTCGCTTTACGGCTTCACTGAAACTTTATTTGACAATACAACAACGCAATTAGTAGTATTAGTCAATGAATAAAAAAAATGTAAACATAGCAGGAAGGAGCAATAGCAAACAAAGTGGGTGACAGAAACAAGGGGGAGGGGGGGAGTAATATGGCGGCCGTCAACTTCCGGTTGGCACTATCAGATCTAAATTTAATCTTGTCCACTGTACAACTTAATTTAAATTTGCAAAACTCAACTGTTAAAGAACCACAAACAAACAAAACAAACTAACACTATACTACAACAAATACAAACAACAAATTTTTGCGGGTTTGAACTCCAAACTTTCAATGACTGCGTCAATTCAACTGCGCAGTAGGCGAATGCGCTATCAAAGATGGTGGACTTTCGTCCCCCTCGCTTAATGCACAAACGGGTTATAATTTGTATTATTGTTACCTCCTGATACTTGTTCTTTTTACTCATTGGTATTAGTACAAGGCAGCCTTTCTACGCCGGCAGTACAGGTACACAATAGGCTTATTTTAGACCGCTTGAAAAAAAACATCTTAATACAATCTTGTAGAGAATTTCCTACAATTTTTCATATTTACACTTTTTGGTAGCTCCTTAAATAACCTTAAATAAATATATGTGACCGTTTTAAAGGACAAAATATTATTTGAAGGATCACGTGACTCCTCTTAAGGTGAAAATGGTGACGTGACTATTTTCAATCATCAAATACATTTTTAAAAATCTAGTGACTTTTTTAACGTCAAAACGAAATCCCAAAAATCACGTGACAAATACAAACTTGACTGTGACAAATATTATTTGAACGGTTACGTGACTGTTTTTCAGTTTTGACTGATTATTTTAAAATCACGTGATTTTTTTTTATAGTGAAAATGGTCACGTGACGATTTGCTTTAATCAAATTTATTTTTAAAGTTCTAGTGACTCTTTTTTAACCTCAAAAAGCAATCCTAAAGGTCATGCGACATGTCATGTGTGTTTTAAATGGGCAAATCGTATTTAAGAGGTCTCGTGACCATTTCTTAGTTTTAAACACTGAATCATGTGACTATTTTTAAGATTAAAATATCATCCTTAACGTTACCTTACAGTTTTTAGGTTTTTTAGACTGATCTTTTTAAATTCACTTGACTATTTTGAAGCTGCTGTTCACGAGCTTCTTTTAAGACTAAAAATTGAAATTATAATGTATTAAGTTAAGTATAAATATTATCACCTGGCGGTGATTGAGTTAAATCCGGAACTGGTTTTCTACTTATTCTTAGACGAATAAGAATTACTAGAAACGTGAAAGGTGTAAGGTCAACACGTCATGCATTGCCTTATTCTAGAAAGTTTTCTCTCATTTTCCTTTCGTGATATGTTTGAAATTACGCAACTTGGCTCTCTGATAATATGTAATCATTTAAAATCCAGACTGAATAAACATTTTTTATTATTACTTAAGCTTTATTACAATCACAAAAACCAAAATTACAACACGTGTACAGAATTAACAATACAAGAAAAGTTTGCGAAAAACATTTCCATTTTAAATTTTTAACTTCAGTAAACTCGTAACTTGGCTTGATTATATACATATTTACAAGCGAGAAAACAATATTTGCTTTTCCTGGACAGTTTTTCACAGACCAGCAAAATATCCCATAAAGATAAACGAGCAAGCGTATATAAATAACAATAAAAGCACTCGTGGTAAGTAATTGGCGTTAACTTTAGTAACCTTTAAAAAGCTTTGCATACCCATGACAATATCAACAAGTTGAAATTTTGGAATTTTGCCAAAGATAGAATTTATAGTTTATACGGAAGTTTAGTCACTGTGTTTGCTTGGACCTAAGTCAATATATCACACGTGATGTATTAGCTAGCTGGTATTTAGTCCCTTTTTTTTTGAAACTCTAAAAGAATAACAAATTGTTTAGTAACCCACAGTGCAACTGAAAGAACAAAACTTCTTAGAACGACTAATTTTTGCTGGCAAATTAAATTTGTCACGTGTCGAAAAAGAACTAGAGCTAACAAGTCTCTAGAACTATGTCATGGTAATTCAATTGTACAAGTTTACACTCACGGTTCGATTGCTTGCTCAAGTTAAATAAATGTTTGAATACTAGGAACAAAATAGCAGCGGAGTTATAGTTTGTTCCAATTTAACTTACCCGTAAAAGCTTATAAACCCATGTTGAAACTTTTCTACTAACCTTTTCCAACATAATTCGCATAGGATTCTAAGTTTAAAATTACTTTTTAAACTTTTTAGAAAAGTTGATTCGTTTATAGACGTGATATGATTTTCAATTTTTTTTTGGAGTGCCAAAGTAAATTTTAGACATCATAGAAAAATTCTGTTTGGTGATCGATTTTCCGTTCAGGAGATTATTTTTGCTGGATTATTTGTCGTGGACCTTGACTTATCGACCAAACTTTAGACCCAAGTGTTTCCTAATTAATTTTAATAATAAGTTTACGGTGCACACAAGGCCAAACTTTAAACCGTAACAGATAATTAAACGTTGTCGTTCAATTAGCCCTCTAAATTTAATTAATACCTAGCGCAGACACGATCAAATGCCAAAAAAATCGGCAAGCTTATTTTGTTTTCTCATTATGCTAGACAGTTTTATCGGTGTAAATTTAGTAGAAAATATTATGCGTTGTTATTTACGATCATAATCCATGCAGCACACACTTTATCCAAAAGTTTCAAAACGTTGAGGATTTGAATTTAATTAATTCCAGATCTGTTTTAGTTTCAGATTTTACGCAACAGCTCGGTCAGATGTATGAACAACACGCCGAGGAGTTGCAGATGTTGGTGTCAAACTTTCGTAAAAGAAACAACGAACTTCGCAAGGAAAGGTGGGAAACCTTTTTAAAAACTGTTTTTTTTATTCTAGTACATGTATTTTCATATAAATTTTATTAGCAATTCTCATAAACCTTTGTACGAAGGCGTAGAAAGGCCACAGACGTTATTTTTCTTAAATTTCGACTTCAAACTCGGAAATTAACTAAATTCCGACTTCAAACTCTGAATTTAGTTAAATTCTGACTTTGAACTCGGAATTTAGTTAAATTCCGACTTCGAACTCAGAATTTACATTGTCACATTGCAAAAGCTCTTCAAACCAAATTAGACAAAATTTTTCAGTTTGGCAACATTGCAAACATTCTTCGAAGCAAATTAGTAAAATTTGTTAACTTTGGCAACATTGCTAACACACTTCAAAGAAATTAGTCGGACTTGTCAGTTTGGTTACATTACAAAGACTCTTCGAACCAAAATTGTAGAATTGGTTAGTTTGATAACATTGCAAGAATACTTTTGAACCAAATTACCAAATTTTGTCAGTTAGGCAACATTTCAAACAGTCCTCGATCTAAATTAGGAGAGTTTGTTAATTTGGCAACATTGCAAGCAAACACACTTTAAAGAAGTTAGTTGAACTTGTCAGTTTGGACAGATTGGAAACACTCTTCAAACCAAAATTGTAGAATTTGTCAGTTTGATAACATTGCATATACTCTTCAAACCAAATTAGTAAAATTAGTCAGTTTGGCAACATTGCAAACACTCTTTGATCTTAATTAGTAGATATAAAAAAATAGTAGAATTTGTCAGTTTGACAACATTACACCTAAATTCCGAGTTTGAAGTCGGAATTTAACTAATTTCCGAGTTCGACGTCGGAATTTAGTTAATTTCTGAGTTTGAAGTAAAAATTTAAGAAAAATAACGTTTGTGGCCCTTCTACGCCTTCGTACCTTTGCTATTCCATAACTCAAACTATTAACTCATTGACGAACTAACCTTCATCCCAGTTGTATTGTTAGTTCATTACTATAACAAGTAACTACCTGTATAACGACGATCCTAGGTAAGTTAATTGAAAGAGGTACATAAACAGCCAATACACTACCGCTTTATGACCAGAATGCAACAGAAACTGACACGCAACGTGCATATTAATTCATAATTTGCATATTTCCTGTTCCATATTCTCGTTTTATTTGGTTGCACATACAAAAGTTTTAACTTTCTTTAAAAGTCATATTAAGCCAACTGGGAGTACAGAATTTATTTCTCCACATTAACTCCCATTAAAATTAAAGAAATTTTCAGGTGAACCTCCTTGTTATGTATGTTTTATGCTGTGGCTGAAATAGTGTTATTGGTTTTACGCTTGTGGGGTAAAGTTAAATCTTTTATTTAATCCACTTTAGGTTGGGTTAACCACGATCAACTATTACTCTTCGTTACAGGGCAGTATAATACAAATTTAAAGCAGTTTCTCGAGCTAACTCAAAACAAACGCACGTTTTATGGCTTGTTTTCCAAAATAAGGTTTATGTTACAACATGATATTACACTAAACTAAATTTGCAAGAACTCTGCTTATCTGAACCGGTATTTTTCTTTTTCAGACCGGCGTGCCCTAGCTCATTATTTCATACCTGGGAGGCCCTTCTTCAGGAAGTTGAGATCGATTCGCAGGTAATAGAAAACCTTATCAAAGTAAACGAGGAACAAAATCTCCTAATAACTGCTCATCATCAGATAATTTGAAGAATATTTTAGTTTTTTTGTATTTCTGTAAAAAATGAACTCTCTAACAGAAATTAACACAACAATGTGTTAATTTAGTAGATTTCATCCTAACTAAATTCGTTTTTATTGCTCTTCCGATTATTTTCAAGCTTCACTTGCCAGTACACAATTTCCTTATCCAATGCAATGAAATCCTGATTAAGTGCTTCTACTCTATAGAGTTTAGATTCCGTAATCTAACGAGCTTTCTTACACATTACCCGACGGAAATTGTTTTCAATCATTTAATTAAAGTTCGATTCACAGGCTTTGGGTGATATTGCTTCGATTTTGGGCAGACAAGTGTCACGACCAATGTTGGACAGGTCATTTTTTAGGAAAATTCAATCCAGGAAAGTGTTTACGCACAGAGAGAGCTACGAGACTATAATTGCTAAGACAGAGGAAAAGTTGGCTAAGGTAATGTCTTTAGAAATGATTTAGTGTTAAATCTGTCAGTTTGGACAATCTGGAAATGCTTCCCGAGAACTAGTTTTGAGACGTATCATGAAATATTATCTAGAAAGCGGAAAATTGCGCTAGGGAAAAACTCATTTCATTTGATGGTCCGTTTCTTTGTCTTAATTTAGAAAACCTTACGTTGACTGGACATTTGGGACATTACGTCTAATCGAGAAGCTTTCAACTGAAATAACTTGAACAAAATTGGTTGGTACTACTGGAAACTAATTAAAAACTAATCCTGCACCTGCAGCTTCTCAACATTTTCTACTACACGACAACCTGAAACTAAGGATGGTGTTCACATAACTTACAGAGAATTTAAGCTGATTTTGTGTGCTTAAAGTTTTGGGTCATTGACCACGTTTACATCATTGAACTTTAATCCAATCAATAAAGTGAATTGAGCACTTGCAACCGTCTACTTGGCTGAGATTTAAGTCATCGAAGTGATTTATGGTGCATACGAACCTAACTCTGAAGTTTATGTCACGATTTTCCTGGGTTTACATAATTTGACTAAATAAAAGAGTGGCTGGTTGTATTGATTAAATTTCGTCCTGTTTCAGAGATTATTGTACTAATAGTCAATTTTAACTCAAGTTTTTCAAAAACATCTTAAACTACATTTAAAGTAGATGTTATTATTTACTACAAAATTTTCTTGGATTTGCACAGTTCGAGCAGCAAAATATTATCAGCTTTCATCATATTTTTTGGTGTGTTGTGATATACAATAATTACTTAATTTCTTAACAACTTTTTTATAGTATATCCTTTTATTAAGGCCAGAAATACGATCCTTTTCTCCCATTTAACCAAATCTGTATCTCTAACAATTTTCAAGATCTTTATAGTGGCCCTCCTTATCCTGGACACACTCTATATACTAATAATTGTTTTCATTGATTTGTACAATCACTATATTTTAAAAACTATAGTAAGTCTTGATGGTGTAAATAACACAAACCTTGTAATGTAAAAAAATAAATAAATTTGTAACATAAATTAGTAAGTAAATATGTGTGATTCGTGTACAACACTTCTATTAAAGGGTAGGTAAGTTTTTATATTTTCAAATTTTAGTTCACATCGTTTAAATTTGGGCAAAGTTGCGCAATTTAAAACTGCATCTAATGCAATTTTAAAAAGTTTGATTATCCGAATAGTTCCAAAGATATTCGAAAAAAAACTAAAACTATAAAAGCACATCTACATTGCCACTTTTTTCCAGCTATACGATGAGTTTATCAACTTTTTCTTGAAAGTTACATCAAAACAGAAACAACAGTATTTCGCTATCCAACCTTTGCAAGCCCAAAAAAATTCTCCAGTAAAGAATATAAAAGTTAAAAAAGGTCAAGAAAATACAAAGTCCGTTGAGCAGATTATATTTGTATACAAGTTTCTCTTACAGGATTATCATATTACCAACATAGGTTGAAAAGTTTCCAGAGTTGAAAAGTAAACACCTGTTAGTTAAGGGGAATATTATTTTATCGAACAATCCCCTTATACTGTAATATACTTATCTCGACTTAGTCTTAAACTTGTTTCTCTGTGAAGTACAGCTTTCAAATACGAATTTGCGGCTAACAGTTGTTAACTTTTTTAGATTAAATGTATATTGTTTGTTTTAGACAAGGCAAGAATACAAAAGCGCTTACCTCACTTACCTATCCAATCCCACGACTGATAGTCTAAGCTCATATTTCAATGCACACAACGCATACGTGCAACAACTTCACGCTACCAACGGTATGATGGAGGAATTTGGAAATACAACATTGCCGTCATTACTACAGGTAAGTATGCCACAACAAACACGTCCAAGTTCGTTCGAATCCGGATTCCTTATCTAATTTATCTATGAACTTGGTTTGACGTACAACCCTTCCGACAAAATACATCTCCAGGGTGCAATCTGCCACGGATATGCCGCCCCATTTTCCGGAAGCATCACGTCGATGGCTGAACTTTACCGTAACCAAGTTAGTCCGTTCTAATAAATTAAATTAAAATTTGACATGGACATATGTTTTGCCGTCACAATCGATAAACTTTCGCAGTTAAGTTTTTTGGTATGTGCACTTTAAATTTATAGTCCAAAGTTTAATTTACAAACAAAGAAATGTGTGTCATACTTTCCTAAATTATGCTATTATAAATTTAACTGTTTGATACATTTGATTTTTTTTATATTCTTCTTAAACAACAAGTTTCAAAACGTTTACGAATATTAATCCAAAAAAGTCATCTCAGTTGGCGTTTTTGCCTTGTAAAATGTTTGAAATTGTTATTTAATTATTAGGTGTGAATTATGTAAGGCTTCCAACTTTTGAACAAAGATTATCTTGGGATTAGGATGAAACAAAAGCAAACTTCTTTACGAATTTCACCGGTCTTTCAGGCTATGATGGATCACTTTTCTTGCTTTACAAAATTGTTTATTTGCATAACAAGAATTAAGCTTAATATTGTTATGACAGAACTTAGTAGAGTAGTAAATTTAACTAACAATAATACAATAAAAACAACAAAAGGGTACACATTTAACGGTCGGTAAAACACGGGATTTTGAAATGTTTGAAATTGTAGTTTCAATTAGCAATGTCGCAAACAAACAACCATATTGTACAGACAATTATTTAATCAAAATTGCGTGGATAATGGAATTAGACTAAACAGAAATAAATTTGAATTATCACTTTGATAAAAGCCTGCAAAACATTTACAACCGTTATGGTTTTACTAGTAATTTAAATATTAATAAACTTAATAAAACTGAACACTGAAGACACTATTTCTATTCCTGAATATAAAATTACATTTTCATGTAAGACTCTACTTACAAAAGTTTCCCATATAAGCTGAAGCAATCCCAATAAATCGTACCCCGGAGATATATTTTGTCGGAAATCCAATTGAAAACAGACTCAAAGGTAACACCATTAATCTTGCTGCGACATCGTATACTACATTCAAATGGTTTTATTAAAATACTATCACCACGAAAATGTAAAACACTGCAAAAATTTAACGTGAACGTTCTGTTGCAGGAATTAGAAGAAATTTACACAGATTTGTGTTCAACAGTGACTGAAGCGGTTATACAGGGTGCAGAAATAGTGTCAAGTAGGGTAAGTGGATTCACTTTTTCATTGTCAAGAATATCTAAATTCAAATCACAGCGTAAAATATTTACGTGCAAAGAATTCTAGCTTTTTACCAGTTTTTTTTTTTAAACACTCACGGGTATAAACTCTGGAGGGGTGCTAACGACAAGACATATTTCATACCCGAAAACGTCAAGCTTTGTGTGTTATTAATATATGAATTCATTAAAGTTACATGATTTTGCTGCCTCGGATATTTTTAGTAATATTTATGTATTTTTTAGGCGTTAGAGCAAGCAAAGCGCTACGAATCATTAGTAAATCAATGCAGATCCGTATCAGGATCATCAGATTTGACTCATTTATCCCGGTCCCTACCAACTCCTCAAGCTCGAGGTTTCATCATTAAACGCGTATTTGTACCTCCACAACCTCCTCAATCGCCGGATGCTGCTGATGGAGAAATTGCCAATGGACAACTCAACAATGTAAGTGTTTTCACTTGGCCAATATTTACCAACAAATTAAGAATAAGTCTAATTTTAGCTCTAGCAATTTCAGGCTAATATTTTAGTTATATTCTCGTTATCTCGAGAATCACATTTTAATCTCTATTGAAATAGAAGAGAACGAGTGGAAACAAAGTTTTAATTATTCAATTATAACTTTGGGCCAAAATCGTTAAGCGCACGAACGCTGGACGAAATCTGTTATTCTCGACAATTGGAGTTGTTTTATTAAGAATTAAGGAAAAACGGATGCTAGTAAATTGGATGATATTGAGTGATGGTCTATTGTCTCAAAGTATATAGATTCAACCTAACAAATTATCTTTCAAGTAATTACAATGAAAAGAAATATGTATAAGCAATATTTTATACCTCCAAAACTGTTTTGTGTGTTCAAATTCAATTTAAAACCAATTTTAAAACAAACTATACGAAAAACATTTTTGAATCAATTTTATCGGTAAATTCTGTGTGAGACCTTTCGGCCAGTTTACCCTTTGTCTCGAAAATCCGGTTCACGGAACCAAATCAACCAAATTCCGCGGTGTTTGAGTACGGTTAAGAAAATATTTTATTTCTTTAATATGGTCAAAACATCAAAGACGAATGAGTTTTATTTCATCGTAAACCAATGCTTTGATGCTTGAGAGAAATGTTTTAGACTTTTTACCCAAACTCAAGACTTATCAAATAATAAACTGACAAGAACATGCAGAACGAAATTTTTTATTCCCAATACTGTTACATAGCTTTGCCTTATTTAGAATTGGGCTTTAAAGATTCAAAATTGACTGAATGTTTGCAAATAGTTTGCTTTTCCAACGTAGCCTACGAACGGGCTGTAGTCATTTTCGCGTATGAATTTTCTCTTTACATTTTCCAGCTTTTCAAACATTACAAACCTTCCAGCCTGAGATTGAGTTTTCCGATCGAATACGCGTTCCACCACGTTAATACTGACATCACTAATATTTCTCTGCACAGTTTAAAACTTTCAACATTGGTTGGGCAATAAATGAAAATCAAACCAAGTTTAAAAACAAAATTCAAAGTTTAGATTTGTTTTCCTCAAGCTTTTGTTGGGATTAGGAGCTTTAATGTGAACTTTGCGTGTGACTTCAAAGAAGACAAGCCTCAAGAGGTTTATTTTAGACAGGAAACAATCAGTGTTTGTGAGACTAAAAAGGGAATGAAAAGATCATTTCAAAACTTTAGTTGGCGTTAAATACAAGTGAGAAAATACTTTAGTTTTAGAAAAATTTTCTTAGTGTTACGATTTCCTAAAACTTTCATTAACTCGAGTAAATAAATCTGAGTAAACAATACATTTAATTTATCTGAGAAAGTGAAACCGCAAGAAAGTTTGATTAAACAGAAAATCCTCGTCTAGCAGTCCGACAGTAATCAATTAATTTCACCTTAATTAGAACGCATTGCCCGGCTTTATCTGACATGTCACAGTAACTCATAGTTAATTAACTTAAGAATCCTTATCTTTTAAGGAGAACATCCCTCCACCACTCAAAGATGAATTAGTGATAGATCAGCTTTCGGCCGTCCAGATTAAGCCGTCTCACGATGCCCTCAAAAAAGAATCGGACGATCTTAAGGTGCAGATAAGGCAAATTCAGGAAGCTTTGGATACACTGTTGAGGATACAGCAGAGATCGGTGGACGCTTCACTCTATAATAAAGCTAACGAACTTCAAGAAGACATTTCCATGAAAAGGTTCGATTTGAGAGTCGCACAGATACATCTAAGTGCTATCAATTCACAGGTAAGATAATTTGCATATCAGTAATGTCAAAATTATCCATGGACCAACATTAATTCAAAACTCTTATCGATTCAGTTTAACTTTCCGGTGTTTCACTGGGGGATTCGTATTTGAATAGAAGATTTTAATAAACGCTTGAAAATCGACGATCAATAGCAATGCACAAACATCACTACTATTTAAAATTCAAATCTATGCAGATCTCAGTGCAGCTTTAATTAACGGCTTTCTGGCGACTTTTATTCACTAGAGAATATAGTGTTCAAATGAAAAATATTCATAAAAGAAGCTTGAAAAGCGTGTAATACTGGTTTACCAGCCGGAAACATCAATATTATGTTTTAAATTGGCAAGTTGGCATTTAAGCGATATTTTCAAGATGCTTCTATAATAAATTATATCACACATGCTTCAAATAATAACCGACTCATAAAATATTAAATTAACAAGCAGAAATCAACAAAAATTCCAATCTTATTTTAAATTAGGGTTTCTAGAAGGGCCAGCCAACTTCCTAAATTACCTTCATTAAAATTGAATGCCTGATCGATATTTTGCTTGTATTGCTTATTCACTCATCATGTGCGCTCTAGTAAATATTTAATTAAACGCCAGAAACCCAAAAAAA
This sequence comes from Ips typographus, assembly GCF_016097725.1. Classification (NCBI taxonomy): domain Eukaryota; kingdom Metazoa; phylum Arthropoda; class Insecta; order Coleoptera; family Curculionidae; genus Ips; species Ips typographus. The sequence continues at coordinate 10,645,632 of NC_138425.1, read as the reverse complement.
ACTATTCCATCGCACTGGAATGTTTTACGCATTGAAGATCTAAAGAAAATTGTGTACGTTATTATGTTTCGTTTATAATAAAAACCATTTACAATGAGTGACTGCCATTATCAATAAATTTACATTCAGTCGCAGTAGCATTCTGTTGGTGTTATAATCAAATATTCAGAGTGTCATCTTCATGGTTGGGAAGTCTAAAATACCTGGCTCAACCACCGTATAACCCAAACTGAACTGATTTTAAACACAGAGACATTTCATACCGCTGCTCTAAATTGTCAAACACCGCATACCTGAATTGCAATTTTGGCTTGCTGATAAGCATGAAAAACTATGTAATAAGTTTATCAAAATCAATGTTTTTTATTTAATTACGTTAGTGTGTTTGGTAAAAAATAACTAAGCGGCAGATGGCAACTACATCACTGATTGAATTACTATCGAAAACGTCGCCAAGAATTCAGACCTTGAAGCCACATACATTATTTGATGTGCACTCTAACCAAATAACTTCACCCAACAATTAAACTTGCCGGAATAAAAATTATTTTAGTATTTTATTGTTTTACTTACAACATTCTTAATACAATTTTCAATACAACTGTAAAGTGTTAATCAATAATCAATCTACTTCCCTACAAAACTACTATCAATACAATCTATATTGAATTTCTGAAACTATCGTTATTTTCAACTGACTAAACTTAAATAGAATATTTGGACCCTTTTAACATAATTACGCCCAGTACATTTCATTAAATAAAATACGTTTAACCAGAATTTGGTGAAGTATTATAATAAATATTGGAAATATAAAACATAAAGCTAAAATATTGTTGTTTCACATATAAATTACAACCTAATAAAATATTATATATTTTACTCGTAAATGTCAAATTTGTGTTTATAGTCATTATGTTAGGTAACTACATAGTTACCATTAATATTAAAATAATGTGTAGGGTAATACAATATGAATAATTTGAAAAACGTTTTTTTTTTTGTTTTTACCCAAACCGAACAAATTTCCAGATAAAACTTAAGAAATACTTTATTAGGCTTCAACAACAAGCAACACAAAACTTTTTTTAATTTTGTTTGTATATTCCACTTTGCGTTTAAATTAATCATCTAACAAAACAAATTAATGCGTATTTAACAGGAACTAGAGTCATTAACCCAAAGTGTAATAAACTTAACAATAACCTATTATAAAAGCTTTTAGCATGATTTTTGCTGCAATACTCACAAATTTTGGCTCATTTTGGTCGCTATCCTTCGTCCCTTTTCGCTTTGGATCGTCCGTCTGCGTAGAATTCTGGCGCAGTCGGATTTATCAATAAAACTTTTGCAGGTTCTACGCTAACCTGCACATACATTTACTCTCGATTAAATCTGAATCAAATATTATTGTTATTTAAGTAGTTTAACGGTGATTATTTCGGTCTGTGATAACGTGGTTTATTTATTGTGATAACGGTTTAAGCCATTATAGCACGAACCGTGTAAGCGCGACAATACGGTTACGGGTTCAGTGTTGTTTTTAAAATTTGTTAAAATTAATCGTTCCTAAATTTGTTACAAAAATGGGTTGGTTGTCTCTGAAGGCCCATTTGGTAAGTTACTCTTAGTAATTGACCAGTGTACTTAGAAATACCACTTTTTCATAACTGCTTAATATATGATACACAGTTTACTAAAAACCAATTTTATTGTATTGTTGCTACTTTACATTTGAGAGAGTTTAGTTTTTTTTATTATTGTTAAACAAACAAAGGTTTATTTAATACAGATTACATAATGGGTAACACAAATTTAGGTCATACCCCCTATATAACACAATCTCAGACAAAGGTTTATGTTAAGTTGCAAATAAAATAAACCTAAACATTTATAATATAGTCATAAACTAACAGCATAATTTAGTGTTTAATCAAACTGTTTTTGCCCTAATTTACTGCTGATATCTCGACTAATTTATTTTTCTAATTATTCACATAGTTGCAGTTTAAAACCTGATTTTATGGACTTTAGATAAGATTAATGAGAAGCCTGGTGTTCAAAATACAAAAACAAAATTGCCAATGCGGAACTACATAAAATGGGCAATCCTCGCTATGCGTTACAGTTTCCTATATTGGAGTTTACTGCTGGTAATATATTGCAAAAGTATCGATAACATTTTGTATAGTATGCGGAGTTCACTTTATGCGGATTTTACAAAACTGATTGGAAAACGTACTTTGTATAACAGGAATTTGTTTAATAGAGTTTGATGTTCTCACAGAGAGTCAATTCCTACAATTTGTACTGCAGATTTACAGATGGATGAGTTCACACGACATTACTGAAGATAGTCGATTACCGGCCTACGAAGAACCATAAAAGTAATGGACCGGACCTTTTTCCAAGCAAATTGTCGTCCCTGCCCTCAAATTACTGTACTTAACCCTCACTTTTACCAGAACATAGCTATTGAGTGAGATTTGCTTCAAACTCAATTTGTACCAAATTACAGTATAGAAAGGTTGATTTTTACCCCTAACATATCAACTCAATTTTGTATAGTCTTACATAGCATAAAGTTCCTAAAATCAAGTTGAACGCACGCTTTTACTAACCCTTTAGTACTATAATACCCGTTATTTGAAGTTCTTCCCATTCAAATGCGTTTACAAAGAGCAATTTTGAAGTTAAATGGCATTTGCTGTGTGCAATAAAAAGCAAATTCGCTGCCAACTCTATGCAGACTCATTACATACAGCTACCACTCAACATAATTGTAAATGGCTCATGACTTTTAAGCCAGACAGTCTACAATGTTTCGCTGGAAGTTAAGTACCATTAAGAGAGTTCAGCCTACGTATAATAAAATTGGTGGAAAAAGGAAAATAATACCATATTTTATTAGTTTTTTCTTGTTATACCACTTTGCTAAATGAGAATCCAATACAAAATGAAACCTGTTCTAACCAAAACCTTATCATACTTTTATAATTATAGGTGTAAACACCAATTATTTTGTTTTTGTAGTATTGTTTTAAATTTTTATTTTTTTTTATTTCAGAAAGAACTATTTACTCATAAACTCGAAAGTGATGCGGGAGCAAGTCGCGAACGTAAAATGTCCGCGTCTTCTACAGCAAGTATGAAAAACAAATGGCTTAAAGCTTTTAAAAGCCTAAAAACTCCACCCCCGGAGGAAACAAAGTAAGTGTACTGAAAAAACTCCTAAAAGATGTTTACATTATTAAACTTTTAAAAGAAAGTATAGACAATCTAAGAGTTCTGTTCACGTGGCACAAGTTTTAAACAAATATTTGCCTATTCCAAAGTCTGTACTATCTTTTAACGAGAAATTTTTAAAAACATGGATAAGGGCTGCCAGCATCAGCAAACGCGGAGAATTTTACGACTTTAAAATATTCCATTTCAACCATTTCATCTGTGACTGTGAACTGTCAAATGAGCATTATCAAACTGAGTGATTTATAGCTTTTCGATAAGGGCCAGACAAACATAAAAATCAAACTGATAAAAAAACGCCAAATACTCAAATTATTTGAGGATATAATTCGTTTTATATACCAGAACTTTAGAGCTGCAACTTAAAACTTTTTATTTTGTCCTTAGAATAAGGTTTTTATTGTCTACACACGTTCTTTTGAAAGTAAGTACAACATAATTGGATTTTACGACATCGTTTATTTTAGATTAAACTCAATCTTTCAGAAATTGAGGTGGAATGGATAGAGTAGCTTAGAGCTTTAGGGTTAATTCTTTCGGCGAAATTGAAATTGACGCCTCGGGCTTTTATTCCTAGAAATAGCAATTTCAAGACGTCATAACTGTCCTTATATTAAGTTTAATTACACACATTAAAACAGCACCCTTGGTATATTTGTGCCATTGCAAATTCCAGAAAATGCCAACGCTTTAGTAACTGAAAAGCAGGAAAAATCGTGGATGTCCTAGTTTTTAAAACTTAAATGTGATCCCGGAAACGTGCTTTTTTGTGGGACGTCGTTAAAGTTCCGGAGTCTCGTTTTACAAAATGTAACATGGTCTGACCTTAAAGCTATTCAAAGTTTGATGTTTGACTCTCCAAAACTATCGAATAATGTAGCAATCGCTTAATGAGCTAATAAGACGCTGAACGTCAATAATGGAAGTTCTAAGAAGATTCCTACTTCCTGCAATGTTAGTTAATGCAGGTGATAATGAAATGAAAATTAAACTTGATGCTAAATTTGTCTAGGAACTATAGTGTCCATATAAACTAAGAGATAAAAATGGTTTTCAAGCTTCAGGCAAAATTTTAAATCTTGTGGTTGTCAATAATATTGTTATTCTGGAAAATTTAACCTGCATATAAGTTACCCAACTCTATGTTTTTTTAAATTACCAAACTAATTAATTCAATTGGTAAAACAAAAACTTTCAATTTTCGTCTCAACTCCCCTCTTGTATTTCAACCAACTTACGCAATTAACTGTTTGACGTATCTGTTACTGAAAGTTTATGTTTTGTTTATTGATTGAACGATATTAGCAATTGAAACTAATATTTAAAATTGAAATTGAGTGTTCACGACTTTACTACACCTAAATTTTATTTTTTTCAGTCCCTTCAGAAGAGCAATTCAAATTATTGGAATATCTCGGATTACAACGCAATATTTTCAATGATACAATTAAAACCTCGCTTCGGTATTTAGAGAATATACGGATTCGATTAATTCATTCAATTGGCCAATCTAGAGGGACTAATAATATTAAATTTAAACTCAACCCTTTTGTTTCCAGAGTATTGGAAATTATTTCTGTTTTGTGCAATTAATGCTATTCAGTGTTTCATAACTTAGGTTTAGGTACAATTCACATTTATTATATTAGTCAAATTCAGTTCAAATCAATACATAATTTAAATTGATCTGATAACCAAAAATAAACTGAATTCTTACTCAACC